>NC_062278.1:110310357-111560357 GCF_902655055.1 Lutra lutra
AAGTGCTGGCAGGATTTCCCCCAGAGCTAATCAATTCCAGAACCACTCACCCAGGCAGCTGAGCCTCTATGGTTGCTGACTCAAAACGGGCCAAACGGGTGCTGGGGAAATGAGAAACCATCGCACCAAAGGGAAAGGAAATGAGATCGTTTAGCAGAGATAAGGGAGGACCAAGGGGACAGCCCAAGCCCTGGCAGGAATGAAGCGAGGGAGGCTAAGTTCCCCTTTCTGTGCAAGGACCCGCTCCCCTCGGCTGCACTGCACGGAGCTCTACTCGCCTGCAGCTCCTACCATTGCCTCCCTCTGTTCTCCCCCTTTCTGGCCTCCACCTGCTGGCCAAGCGAGCCGGACCCCACAGTTACAGGGGGCAGGCACCTAAGTCATTGATCATTAAGGCAGGGAAGGGCTGGAGACACCACCGGCCCATGGGGTTCCCAAACTTTCCCCCACCAACTCTTCTTAAGCCCCCTTCTGCAGGGATCCCATTCTTGGGAGATTTTTAAATAGCTGCTTTTATTGAACACCTGCTCCTTTGGGTTGTTCACCGGGCTAAGAATTCTTCCTTATTATCTCATCCAATGCCAACAAAACCACTGGGAGGGAGGTGTAATTGTACCTCTATTTATTTATATGAGAAGGTTCAGCCTAGGAGAGGTGTGTTTGCCGAAACACTACGTCTAGAAAACAGGAGAGTGCGAATTGAAACTAGGTACGTGTGGTGTGAAGACCCCACAGGATGACAGCATTTAAGAAGAAAGAGCTCGTGCCCCCTGTCATTGTACTCCTAGCTATGTGCTCAAGAAAAAGGACATATATGTCTACATGCCAACTTGGATATAAATGTTTATGGCAATAGCCAAACGGTAGAAACAACTCAAATGTCCATCAAGTGGTGAATGGGTAAACCAGATGTAAAGCATCCATATGGCGGAATTAGGATTTGGCCACAAAAAGGAACGAAGCACTGATACTACACCGTGGACGGTCCTGTGAAACATTCTGCTAAATTAGAGAAGCCAGGGGTGCCTGGGTGGCTCAGTCAGTTAAGCCTCTGCCTTTGGCTCAGGTGATGATGATCCCACGGTCCTGAGATCGCGTCCCATGTCAGGTTCCCTGCTCAGCGGCAAGCCTGCTTCTCCCTCTGCCTTTCACCTGCTCTTGCTTTCTCTCTCTCAAGTAAATAAATAAAATCCTAAAAAAAAAAGAAAGAAAGAAAGAAAGAACCCAGATACAAAGGACCATAAATATATGATTTTGTCTACATGAAAATGTCTAGAATAAGTATGTATATGTAAGTACTGACATAGAAGTAATTACATGTGAATATATATAATAAGGGAATTATTATATAATAAGTAAATACATAGATGCAGAAAGTGGATTCATGATTGCTCAGGACCGGGGGGAAACAGGGAGATAAGGTGGTCATCCCTAAAGAGTATAGGGCTTCTTTCTGAGGTAATGGAAATGTTCTCTAATGGGCTGTGGTGATAATTGCACAGGTCTCTGAATATACTGAAATCCAGTGAGTCCTACACTTTCAACAGTGCCTTGTAGGACATGTGGATTATAACTCAATAGAGCTACTCAAGAGAACTCGCCCATGCCATGACTAGTATTGCACGACTCCCTCAGACCCTCATGTGTCCTACGGTGGTTCTGACTTGTGCAGACAGAGAAACAGAAGCCATGTGGAGCCATGGAAGGAGCAAGAGCTTTGGAGCCAGTGACCTTGGACAACGCCTTTAGCCTGTCTCGGCTCTGGTTCCCTGTCTGTAACCTGGGGTTAGTAAGCCCCATCTTACCAAGTTGTTAGGGTATATAGGAAAGCCCCCAAACCTTTCCTCCAGTTCTAACATTGCCCGATTTTGATGCAGGGGGCTTGAGTGAAGAGGAAGAGGTGGGCAGTGTCTGTCTGTGGACAGAGAGGTTCGCCTTGCATTGAAGTCACACCCACCCACCAGGGATCCTTCTCTCCTGTGCGGACCGCAGGCTGGTCAGCCGGATGTGGGATTTGGGGATTTGCTGCCCCCTGTCATGTCCCCAAATAAGAGGGAAGTTAGAAAGCAGGGGGATTTGTGGGAGCTCTAGGGACAACTCTTGCTGCCCTTGGAAGCTGGGGGGAGTGAGGCAAGTGAGAGAGTGAAGAGGAGGCCAGACTCCCATAGAAACATCGCTCTATTTCAAGACAGTGGGATGGGTTGGATGGTTCCGATGTATGCCCTCCCAGCTCTGAAACATCTGCCAAAAATGCAGAGATGCTTTTCTGAAAATGACTGGAAGATAGAAAGAGGAATAAAAAAAGCTAGACAAGTAAAACACAAAGCAAAAAACCCCACACAATTTGGTAATAGAGGTACTTAAATACTACTAAGAAAACGGTATTAACAGGTCAACCATAATGGTAAAGTACAAGTTCTGGATTTAGGAATTTGCCCATTCACTAAAATTTACTGTTACTTCCAAAATCGCTCCTCATGTACTTCGGAGGACATTCAAAGACATAAGCCGGGCAGCAAAAAATTTGAGTCACTCTGGGCTTGTGTTCTCAGCTGAGGCCAAACGAAGCCTTCTGGTTTCAGCTCTCCTCCTGTCAACAAGTGTTTTTGTTTGGTTTGGTTTTATTGCCGTCTACACAGCGCTGTGTTTTCTGCCTTTTCTCCCTCTTGGTTGGTGATTTTGCAGGTGTAGCCTTGACATGCCCTCTGGTCTTCTGGAGCAACCTTTCCTCAGAAAGCTGCCCCATGCCCCTCGGAGAGAAGCTCTTTGTTAATCTTCATTCGGGCCTGGATGCTAAGGCATCAACAATCTACATCAAATTAGGTGACAAAAACGCTGTGACCAGAAGTTCCTGGGCACCTAACCCTGTATTTTCTCCAGAAAGTTCTCTCTGCTGTCCAGAGCTCAAGTCTTTATAGACCACAACTACTGCGAGCACGAGCAGTGGCCACACACACTCTGTGTTTTTAATGCACATTCTGTCTGCGCTACATACAGGTAAGGAAGTTGAGGTTATCCATATTAATGGACTTAGAGCTCCCATGTGGAAGTGGGGGGATTTGAATCCATTTCTCTCTCACTCTCCAGGGAGGAAAGGAACTCTCTAGCCCAGGAGCCAGAATGCCAGTTCTTAGAAAAGGCTGCCCAGGCCTGTATCAAGGCTTGTGGGAGGGCCCCTGGAGAGCTGAGCGTAAGTCAAGGACAGGGCCTATCTGAGAAAGGAAGGGGAAAGACCTGGACACGATCCTCCAGATGTAGTCTGGTCAGTGGGGAAAAGATCCATCTGCAACCAGCACAGAAGAGAGGCACCAGAATGAGGGGTGTGGGTGCCAACCACACACAGAGAGAAGCAACCAGCACAGAAGAGAGGCACCAGAATGAGGGGTGTGGGTGCCAACCACACACAGGGAAGCAGTGGCGGGGACAGGAATTGTTCAGCTTAGAAATGAGAGTGTGGGGACCTGCAGGAGGGATCTTGAAATACCTCGAGGGCTCTCTTGGGATTGAGAACTGGAAGGAAAGCAGGCTCAGAGTTACAAGGAGCAGGTTGTGACTCAGGGTGAGCACTGTTTTCTGATCCTCAGAGCTCTCCAAGAGGGCAAGATTGGGGACTGGTGGTCCCTAGGCTCAATCCGGCTGCAGACACACTGTGTTGGTTCACAGCATTTCTGAAAAATTGGATTTCAGCGCCCTGCTGTGGGATGTGTGTCTCCAGCTTCCAGAGCCTGTGCCTCTCCCTATCACTCACGTGCAGCTTGACTTGCCCTTCGAGTATCGGGTTGACTTATTCAGCAAATAAAAATACAGCATGCGCAGTTAAATTTGTTTCAGACAAATGACAAATCCCTTTTCATGTAAATATGTCCCATGCAATACTTGGGATATACCTGTGCTGTGTCTATAGTTAGTTATGTCCCAGTACTTGTGATTTACTAATATTGTCCCACATTCAATCTGGCAGCCCTACCCTGGAGGCCTGAACTAGGAGCCCCAGATGCTGCATTTTGAGGAAGCATGTTCTATATTTGGGAAATATTCAAAGACTTGTCTCAGAGGAATGCTAGAGAATGAAACAGGGCTAAAATGGTCTAAATGGCCTTATTTTCTTGAGATCTCCCATTCCAGAGAGATAAAACAATAAAAGCTAGAGGGAGATAATAATTCTAAATAACAACCCCGGGTGCTATTCTGGTGTGCATGACAGGTGGGACACTGGCTTCTGCTGGAACAGCAGAATGTTCTACCAGAACTGGGACTGATTGATAGATAAGGACATAAAGGGGTTTTGACCTCAAATATCAATTGCAAGTAAAATGCTTGTTAAGTGCAAGTTGATTGACGTGCCTATAGCAGGGGAGAATGGTGGCCATCCCTTTCTGGATTGGAGCATGAACCCAGAGGCATGTAACATCCCCAAATGATGATTCTAGTTTATCTGTCAAAAGCCATCTTCTACTTCTCCGAGACTGGGGTAAGTCATCCTGACACTTGTTTTCCTATCCTGCTGCCAGCACTGGGTTTCTGGTTGTTTTGAACAGACTGTGACCGACTTCTCAGGGCCCGGAACATGGCAACAGTTGATAGGAGAGCAGAGGCTGGCCCCAGTGCACGGTTACCACGGCCTCAGTTTCTTCTGCAGAAAAGGAGGTACAAGATCTCTGAGGTCAGTTCCAGAAATTGTGCCGCTGGAAGTGTCAGGAGTCTTCAGTCATCAGCTAGCCTTTCTGCACCCTCCTCCTGACCTCCGAGGAATTAGGATGTTTATGTTCAGTGTGACTTGAGTGAGCCTTTGGTTTAACGCCATTTTGGAGATAAAGCAAGTGCTCTTCATGGTAGGGTGATGAGGCCCAGAGCTCTCTGTGGCTCAGTGGGTGGCCTCCCATTCTTCATTTATGGTTCTTCCTGTCTCCCTCCCTTTTACTTTTACTCAAATCTCTCAAGGTCCCTCACTCAAAACCGACAAAATGACAAAAGGCAGGGGAAGTTAAGAAAATGAATAAAAATATTTGGGGGAGAGAAAGCATGACACACTAGTGTATGGACAGATGCACACAAAGGGAATATCCTTAGCAGTTCCAATTTGTCCTTCTCTGGAAAAACTCCTAGGACACCTGGGCTCTGCCCTCTCTCTTAAAGACAGACGCATCCAGAACATTCCCAGGTTGACTCAGATGCTAAGTGTTCCTAATGACACTGGGTTTCCTTCACCATTCTCCTCTTCATCAAGATTAAACAGAGAAAAATCTCAGGGGTTGCTCAAAGTGAGTAAAACTCAGTAAAACTCCATTTCAACTGTTGTAAAGTTGGGACAAATTATTTGATTTGTGCTTTTTACAGAAAGACTGAGCTTAAAGTTGAGAGGTCACTGACCCAGCAACTTCTGGATCTTAAACAAAGGCCTTCAGGTGACTTATGGCTCCACCGTTTTCCCAAATGATGGCTCTGTTTTCATTGTCCACTTTTTAAAAAAAAATATTTTATTTATTTATTTGACAGAGAGAGCACAGCATGGGGAGCAGCAGAGGGAGAGGAAGAAGCAGGCTTTCTGCTGAGCAGGGAGCCCGCTGTGGGGCTCGATCCCAGGACCCTGGGATCATGACCTGAGCCAAAGGCAAATGTCTAACAACTGAGCCACCCAGGCGCCCCTCACTGTCCATTCTTGATAGGTATTCTGTCTCCTCCATGAGAAATTCTGAGGACCCTGCACTTTCCACTTCTTAAATTTCTTAGGGTCTCATACTTCCATTATGCACATAAGCCCCCAGCCAGCGGGTGTTGAATGAATGAGTTGGAAATGAAGGGAAAAGAACAGGGGCTATGGAAACAAATATCCTGGACCTCGTTCCTCCGATCACCAGCTGGTGAACTTGGGCAAGTTCTTAGTTTCTCTAAGCCTCTGTTTTCTTATTTGTAAAATGCAAAGAAACCACCTCTCCTACAGGGTTGTTGTAAAGAGAAAATGGGATAATGAAGGCACACAAGAGGCAGTAGCTATTATTATTGTACCTGTTGAATCTATACCAGACTCAAGGGATGAGAACCACCACAGGGCAGTATGATTTTCTCGTCTTTCAATGCGGTGACATTCTGTTTGGCACAAAGTTATAGACTGGCCATCTGAAGGATGAGCAGCTTTGTGTAACTGCCCACAGTGGTGGGCACTGTTTTACTGGTCCCTAAGACTGTTTAAGGAGAGGCATATAGTCAACAGTGGAATGCATGCCAATTGTTTTATTTATGATGCCTATTTGGGTGACAAGGCTGGCCAGCACGTGGCCCCCTGGAAGCATGTGGCCCCCTCCACGTCATTACTCCACAATGCGGCGGAAAGACTGCACAGCTGGGGAAGCTGCACCCCAATCGATGGGCTTCCGGTACTCCTTCTTGTCCAGGAGGTACTGCCTGCCGCGGTAGTTGGGTAGCTCGTAGAAAATCCAGACGCCATCCAGCACCTTACTGGAGTGCACCTCTCGCATGTGAAATTGCTCCATGATGGAAGGGCAATCTTCAGTGGTTTCGTACATCTGACCATTAAAATCTCCTTTCTCGAAGATCTGAATCTTATACTGGCCTCCACTAGACTGGAAAAACACAGGAGGAAATAAACTACGATGATTATGGAAATCACCAACACGTCAAGAACTCTGAGAACAGCGTGGTTGGGAGCCCACCATCTTGAAAGCCAGAGGGTCTGATCTCCCATCCCCGCTGCGTACTGACTGAAACAGCTGACCTTTGGTGGGAAAAACTTGATGCCTTAAAGCACTCAGGAGATAGAGAGAGTGTTCTGGAAATAATTCATGTACTCAGTCTTGTGATGAACTCACCCTAGGTTTTATGCAAGCCTCAGCAGCCAACAGAAGAAAACATGCCATTAAAGGGTAGGAAAATGTTAAGAAAATGCTTCCACATGAAGGTTAAAAAAAAAAAAAAAGGAAGCGGGGTAGCAGGGGCGAGAGAGACGGAGAGAGCCGCAGCAGGCGAGCCGGCAGCGAGCAGGCGGGGTGGCGCGGCCCAGGCTCACCAGGTGAACAGCTCGGCAGGAGCTGAGGCGGTCGTTGAGGCCCATCCAGTGCTGGTACTCGGGGTACTCGCCCCGAGGCAGAATGTACATGGAGCCCGCGAAGTTGGGCCTTTCGTACACGGCCCAGGTGCCTCCCTCCACTCGAATGGAGTTGCAGCGACTCAGGTACATGTGGAAATCGGCACAGTCGCAGTCACAGTCATAGTGGCGGCCTTGAAAGTGCTTGTCCTCATAGAAAGTGATCTGAAGTGCGAGGCAAATAAAGAGAGGAACCCGGGAGTTGGGCAGCTTTATTCCTAAAAAACTAAAGCCCAAGTACATAGTCCCCACTTTGGAAATTCCTTTCTCTTCGATGTTGAGGAGGAAATACGGAGTTCTACCTCACCTCCCAACACCTACCTTCCGGCAGACGACTTTAGCGGTCAACAACAGGAAGGAGAACTTTCTGAAGGTTTAAAACGAAGCAAAATAAAAGAGTGCCCTAAGATAAGCCAGACCCAAGTTCATGGCTTCCTCCTCTTTGTTCCCCTAACTCACGGTACTCATCGCATAAGAAAATAAATTATCCACTTACATCTCTCTCTCCCATCAGACTCTTACTAGACTTTTTCCAGGGGCAAGGACCAAGCCTTATTTAAGCTATGGAACCCTGCACCCAGCACTGGACAAACCCTCAATCAGCGTTGCATGAAGATGAGAGAGTTCCAAATGCAGACATTCACTCTAGGTGATATGAAGGTATACAGAGAAAAGTAAGACAGACCTTAGCTTTAGGGAGCTTATCTCAGATGGATATAGAGCATATGCATGACAATATTTTATGCTCTGTGTTATTAATTTATTGCCAACAGAGTAGTTACAAGGCAACAAAATGGCAAGTCAAGAATGTTCTTTTCCTCAAACTTTCCCAAGTTCCCCCCACAACCTGTGGGGTAAGCCTGAGACCGCTGACGGCACGGCAGTGTGCAGCTCCGAGAACTGGGAAATTATAAACCTGGGCTCTTGAGCTGCATCTCTACAGTCAGACTCACTAGCTCAGGCAAGCTGCCTCTCTGGGCTCCTGCTTCCCACTTGTCAGATGAAGGACTACACTAGATTGAAGGCCTGGGTGTAAAAATTAAACGTTCCTGTTTGCAGCAGGAAATAGAGTTCCTAGGCGCTCCTGGGGCTTCTTAACGCAGCTTCTGAAAACCACCGGGCCAAATGGACCGTAGAATTTGCCCCTTCTTGTTCTACAGTTCCACAATCCAAGATAAATGGAGTCTACAATCGAAAGGGAAAGAACAGGTGCCATCGAGTCAAGCAGTTAATTCCCTAGCGTTATGCTGCCACCTTGTGGCTAATTGGCGTTATCGGTTTAGAAGAAGAAAACCAGGTCAAGCATTTCATAGGAAAGTAGAGCCAGGTAGTCTTGAGAGGATCTTTGAGGTGAAGATTGAAGGATAAGGAGGGGGTTTCCGGGGAAAAAGAAAAAAGGATTGCCCATGCAAGGAATAAAAGAACATGGCCCACCATAGGGACAAGTAGTTCAAGCTTGGCGCATATAGAGTATGTGGTGAAGTATCCAGAAATAATGGACGCCATGCTAGAATCCCTTTGGTTGGTGTGCGTGGAAGCAGGTGGTTGCCGTGAGTGTGGTGAGAGGTGGTGCAGGCCAGCCAAATGGCAACTGCTAGCTGGTGACACGGAGGGAACAAACAGTCAAATGGAACCAGGGATTTGGTGACTGATGAGATGTAAGGAATGATGGAGAGTCAGAAACCAAGAATGACTTTCAAAAGGCCATAAAACCTCAGTGTTTTCTACCCCAGGAGAGACTTTCTAGATCATAGCCTACTGATGGGTATTGCCTGCCACCTTAATCTACCCTTCCTGTCTCTCTCCCCTCTTGTTTTCTGTTCCTTATGAGCTTCCCGACTCCTTCTCACCCCTAAATCATTGACTCCATTTCCTTTCGTCCTCTCCCAAATTTCTCTTCCACCTCCACTTCCTCCATTTCAGCATAGCAGACTGAGAGATACATGGCGTCTCAGTCTACAGATGAAAACAAAATTGCAGCACCCACCAGTCACTATCTCTGGGACCTTGGATAGGCCACTGAACCACTCTCCAAAGCTCAGGCTCTTCATTTGTAAACCTGGGTAACAATATGCACTCCAGAGGGCTGTTCTGAGAAGGGATAATACCAATAAAGCACTTAGTTTAATCGGGTTCATAATTGCCAATAGACTTTTGCTACTGTGGCTACAGATGAAGAAGTTAAATGACTCGCCTAAGGTCAATGGCTAGTTACGAGTCCGTTGCAGGCAAGTGAGTGGACTGCTGTGCAAAAGTCCTGGTCAGTGACTTGTGATTCATTTTATCTTCTCTCCTTTTGCTGTCTTCCCCCCCTGCACAGCTAGCTCTGTTTCACAAACACCATTTACTCTCCTAGTAATGGAACGAGATTGATTCTGAGTCTGGGGAGTTTCCCCAAAGCCTGTGGAAAGATGTTTAGAAAAACTAAGGTAACTTCACTAAGAATGAATAGATTCTAAACTCCTTAACTTAACTTTAATTTAATTTACTTTTGGTTTTTGGTCAATTAGTCACCAAAAAAAGAAACTTTGCAAGGGATATGCTATAGGCAATAAAGTTAGTATCTTTTTTACTTGAATGTCTCCCATACTTAGTGCCCTATGCACATTTGCCTGGCTGACATCTGAATCTGAGAAGTGGAAATATACACGATGTTCTATAAGGTCGCCTTGCTGGCCACCCTTTTAGCAGACTAACCAACCATCCCAAGGTTGAAACAAAGTACTGTGTTGCCACGGAGACTGAGCTCCATGAATCAAGCTCTCCTTTCAGTGGGAGACCTTCCAAATCTCAGATCCCAGAGAATGTTGTACTTCTACTCAATTTCCATTTGCAGAAGGACCATGAAATCTACTCTATAGTGAGCTGAGATTCTTGGACAAAAAAAATCTATAGAGAAGGCTAAGAAATAGTGCTGGAGATTGCCTAGAAATTATTACAAAATTCCTCTTATTTTCATTTAGTTTTTGAAAAAATAGCCCATTAGTCCAGTATAGCAGAAAGAAAAATGTTTTGTATTCCAGGTAACAAAACCAAATTTGGTAAAATGCATTGTTTTTGCCAAGCCCATAACTCTGATTAGATTGCTAGTAAGATAGAGGGAAAGGGAGAAGCAACAGAGAAAGAGATTAACTTGCTCTTTGGGTCTAGCAAGCAAGTTAGCTAACCACCGTGAACAACGCAGCTCTAAGAAATAAGAAAGCACATTATTACTGCTCTGGAAATCTTTGAAAGCAGGGGTATTTTCACCTAAGAGGGTTTTCTTTTTTAAGATTTTGTTATTTATTTGAGAGAAAGAAAAAGAGAAAGAGAGATCACATAAGCAGAGGCGGGCGGCGGGCAGAGGAAGAGGGACAGGGAGACTCCCCACTAAGCAGGGAGCCCAGCACGGGGCTGGATCCCAGGACCCCGGAATCATGACTGGAGCCAAAGGCAGACACTTAACTGTCTGAGCCACCCAGGCCCCCAAAGAGGGTTCTGTAACAGTCTTTCCACAAGGCACACGGATACTCATCTAAGGATTTACTATTCTTTTCAGTGGGGTTTTCACAGCATACTTTCAAGAACCTCAGAGCACTATAGACACTCTCATTTTCCTCCTGAAATCTTTTAGATGACAAGTATCATTATTAGTTTTCTTTTTTTTTTTTTAAGATTATTTATTTATTTATTTGACAGAGAGAGATTACAAGTAGACGGAGAGGCAGGCAGAGAGAGAGAGAGAGGGAAGCAGGCTCCCCGCTGAGCAGAGAGCCCGATGCGGGACTCGATCCCAGGACCCTGAGATCATGACCTGAGCCGAAGGCAGCGGCTTAACCCACTGAGCCACCCAGGCGCCCCATTATTAGTTTTCTTTTCCAAGTGGAAAACAAAATCAGGCACTACCAATTCTGGAAGAAGTTAACAGGTGCCTCCTGGCATGATGTGATGGGAAATACTTGATATTGCCTGTGTAACTTTCTGGCCAAAGACGGTTAGTCTGAATCTTAACATGAGGAAACAATCAGGCAAATGCAGGTTTCAGGACTTTCTGCAAGGCCTGGTCTGGCCTTTGAAAAATGTTAATGTCTCAAACAACAACAAAAAGGTAGGGCGACTGCTCCATAGAAAAGAGGCTAAAGGAAAAAATGGTTAAAGAACAGGGCAACCAAGGGTAATGCATGATCCTTGACTGGATCCTGTATCAGGGTGAAAGCCAGCCATGAAGCACATTTGGGGAAGCGATTGGGGGAAATTTGAATATGGTCTGAATATTAGGTATTGTATTTATTGTAAATTTGGGGGACAAGATAATGATAGTATGTTTATTGGAGATACATGCCTAAATATGGCAAAAGAATTGTCTATTTACTGCCAAATGGTTTAGTACAG
Organism: Lutra lutra; assembly: GCF_902655055.1. NCBI lineage: Eukaryota > Metazoa > Chordata > Mammalia > Carnivora > Mustelidae > Lutra > Lutra lutra. Next base: position 110,321,831 of record NC_062278.1, read on the forward strand.
AGAGAGACAGAGACCCAATATATAGCAAAATGCTAACAACTAAAGAATATAAGTGAGGGATATGGAAGTATTTATTCAACATTTCTTTCTTATCCTTTTTCTTTTTTTTTAAGATTTCGTTTATTTATTTGACAGACAGAGATCACAAGTAGGCAGAGAGGCAGGCAGAGAGAGAGAGAGGGAAGCAGGCTCCCTGCTGAGCAGAGATCCGGATGTGGGGCTCGAACCCAGGACCCTGGGACCATGACCTGAGCTGAAGGCAGAGGCTTTAACCCACTGAGCCACCCAGGTGCCCCTCTTTCTTATTCTTTTAAGATTTAACGGGTGTGAAACTTTTCAAAGTAAAGAATTGGCAGGGGGGACGGGTGAGGAAATCAGGCATACATCCCTTCATTGCTAAAGCCAGTGTAAGAGATCAATTTCCAGACCAACAACTGTAAATCAAATATTTGAGAGGCAATTTTCCTAATGTAAGTAAGCACTTTATTTCAGGAAATTGGTAAGAGTAGCTGCTTGAATGAAGTATCCTTCCTGCTTGAAGGATATGTAGGATTTAATTCACTTCATTGTTTTTTTTAGAACATTACTGGTTGAGGTTAACTTTTACAGAGCCATTTTTTTAAAGATTTTAAGTAATCTCTACACCCAACATGGGCCTCACTCAAACTTAAAACTCTGAGATCAAGAGCTACATGCTCTACTGACTAAACCAACCAGACAACCTTACAGAGCAGTTTTTAACTAAATACTAAAAGTTTTCTATTCCACCTATTATTAGCATGTCCTATTTCTGGGGAAATTGGTTGCCAGAAGGCAGAAATCATGATGATATTTAACTGATATATACCTGCACAGTATTGAACATCGCCCCCCACCCCCAACACAAAGATAAACCCTTAATAATTTGTTGGGGAATTCTGTTAGAGTAAAAAATATAATGAGCATTTCTTCATCTTCTCTCCCCCAGTCCCCGCATTCAAAACCACTGTCATACTCACCTCCAGGCAAAGAAGCAAAAGCTTTTCTCCACATTCCTTTCAACGTATCTTTAGGTACATTGGAAAAGAGGAAATATTCCGAAAGAAAGGGAACACTGGAAAAGAAAGGTACAAAGGAAAAGAAAGTGGTAGGCTACCGAGTGTGACCGCTTACTTACCTTGGTTCCAGACTTAGACATTTTGGTGCATAGACTGGTTTCCCCAGTGCTGGAATCCGGAATAGCTACAGAGAGTTAGAGGCACAGAGACATTTATACTGGGCTGGTTTCAAATCAAACATTTGCTTAGTCATGAGAATAGGATCCAAAAATTGAGTCAGTCATTTAGAGGCTATTGATGGTTTCTAGAAAAACAATTGGGATTATGAAATAAAGGAAAGCTTCAGTACCCCTTCTAATGCTTACCAAGCTTTGCTGTATTGTAGACTTTGCTGAGTCAAGGCACCAAAACCCAGCCAAAGTTTTCAAAGTTAAAAACAAAAAAGTCCCCCTTACCTGGGCAATTTGGTTTTCTAGCAAGCTACCACCTTGAAATCCCCAGTGTCTTCTTTTTTCTTCAATAGAGCTTATGGGAGAGTAAAAAAGCCACCCTCTAATTCTGAACAGAAGTAACATGTTCCAAAGCAACAAAATGTAATGACTACTAAACACAATGCATGATCTTATGTTTGGAAAATGTCACTACAAAGGACATTTCTGGGAGGATTAGCAAAAATTTTAATCTGGACTGTATATGGTACTATTGTGAGATTTCCTGAATTTGTCAATTTAGTAATTTGTACAACTACAGAAGAGAATGTCTTTATTTTTAGGAAATGCATGCTAATGTCTTTAGGAGTAAAGGTTTAAGATGTCTGCAACCTACTCTCAAATTGCTGAGCAAAAATACTATTACTCTCCAGAGTGGTAAAGTGAATGTATGGCATGTTAGTAAGTGGTAAAGCTAGACGAGGCATATGTGGGGATTCAGATTCTTGCAACTGTTCTTTAAGTTTGAAAATTTTCAGGACACACACGCAAGTTCTGATCCACAAGAAAGGGCTCTACAGAATGCAGCCTGAGGGACAGAAAGCTACCGTGAGAATCCCGGTCCTGCCAAGGTTGAGTTAAGCTCAGCTTGCCGCCTGGTTGGTGGCATTTTTCTGCCATGATATTCAATGGGAACCTGTTCAGAGGACGTTTCTTGGCACCTATTACATCTGACTTTTGGAATGAGATTACATTTTATGTAAATTTAAAAAAAAACAAGTCAATCCTTCTCTATTTTCATTTTCCTGGTCAAGTACACTCTTCTTAAAAGTCCATCTTCCTCATGTTTTCATGAATAAAGCCATCCAACAAATGGGATTCTCCCAAGATAAATTATGGTTAATTCAAAAAATGGTAAATGTGCCTTGATAGGAAGATTATTGAGAAACAATGTTATATGCTTATCTTCCTGAATTCAGTAAATAGGAAAGAAAGTATCGAAGTGATACCATTAATTTTGTTAACTAATAGCAATTTCCAAAACACACTTCTATTACTCCAGTGTTTCTTTATTGAATTCTCTCTTGAATTTCATCTTAAAATAAAAACTGAAAATCTCAATTAGAATTAACACATATTCTGAGAATTTTTCACTTTAGATCAAGCCCTTTTTTTTTTTTTTAAAGATTTTATTTATTTATCTGACAGAGAGAGATCACAAGTAGACAGAGAGGCAGGCAGAGAGAGAGAGAGAGGGAAGCAGGCTCCCTGCTGAGCAGAGAGCCCGTTGCGGGACTCGATCCCAGGACCCTGAGATCATGACCTGAGCCGAAGGCAGTGGCTTAACCCACTGAGCCACCCAGGCGCCCAAGCCCTTTTTTAATATAATTACTACTTCAATGACCACTGAGCATACAAAACAATGTTTATCAGTGAATTCTTTAATAATTTAATAATTATTTAATAACTTAATAATTCTTTTTCCTTTATCTTAAAGAATACAGCTTCCCCAATCAAATGTAAACTTTATTTTGCTATAACATCACGAAGTGACATTGGTAACTGAGAGGGAGAAAACATGACCCCAAAATGTGCTCCTTTAGTACGTGAATTATTTTGAGTTAAAGGTGATGAAGACCCTGCAAATTCAAGAAAAAGTTCCCTTAACTACCTAAAATAATTCAGATAGGGGGCCTGGCCCAGAAGGAAAGCTATTACTACAGGGAAGTTTTAATCTGAATGAGCCATTTGTATGACAAGGCAAACATCTAACTGCCATACATCTGCTCTTCTTAACGTACTGTGAATTACTCTCCTCCCCTCTAAAGCCCTGGGCCTATATTCCATTACTTAGGTCAGGGTGGCATACAAGCCAACTGCCTGACTTGTTCCTGGGACTCATATTCTTATGAGGCACCCACAGATATCTAATTAAAATAGTTTGCCTCCTGTTAATCTGTCTTATGTCGATTTAATTAATAGACTAAAGCCTAAAGAACCTAGGATAGAGGAAAAATTCTTTCCTCCCCCCATAAAACTTTTTCTAAAATTAAATCTCTATCTTTTTATCAAAAGGAGAAAATTACTTTTTAGAGTTTGCTTATTGAAAATGTGAAGCAGAAAATGAAAAATAAAGAATTTACACAATTTCATTGCTTCATACTTTTAAGGACTAAAGTATCTTTGTATAAAACTATTTCTGCTATATTTATACACCAACAAACTATCTTTCATTCCAATTATTTTTAAAAGGAGTAGCAATTTCCTTTTAAATAGTTTCAAAGAACTATAAAATTCTTATTTAACTATAGAAAGGATGAGACCCTTTCATCATATAAATTAAAATGTGAAATTTACTTGCAAATCTACAATCAGTTACTTCAATATTAACATACAACGAAACTGCCTTCATCAACTTCATTTTGGCAACACAAAGATGAGCTTTCTGATGTTCTATAAACAATACATTTGTTTATAGGATAGATAGTCAGAAGTTCATCTAAAATTTGACCCAAGCAGTAATATATTAGTATGGAATGGAAATCAAGGAACGGTCTTAAATAGGAAGGAAAAAACTGCAATGTCTCTTAAGCAGCAAGAGCATCTTCCCAATTGAGTTTGAAGACATGTACCATCTTCCATTCACCCTCCTGTTTCCAGGGCCCTGAAAATAACAAGAGAAAAATATTACTAACTTAATTTTCTATTGCCTTCATGCAAATAGTAAGAAAAAACTTATATTTACAAAATCATATAAATCAAGGTCAGGTAAGAGTTTAAAGTGCTAAATACATAAGGTTTAAGATTAATTATATTCTTTCTTTCTGAAGGTCACTTTAGTTCATAATAGAAGAAAAGACATAAAAAAGTGGCAGGCTATTCAGGGTTGGCCTCAACTAAAATTTCACCTTCTTATAGTTTTCATTTCCTTTGGATTTTAATCCTCATCAGATTCCTGATTCTTTTTTTTTTTTTTTAAAGATTTTTTATTTATTCACTTGACAGAGAGAGATCACAAGTAGGCAGAGAGGCAGGCAGAGAGAGAGGAGGAAGCAGGCTCCCCGCTGAGCAGAGAGCCCGACCCAGGGCTTGATCCCAGGATCCTGAGATCATGACCGGAGCCGAAGGCAGAGGCTTTAACCCACTGAGCCACCCAGGCGCCCCCAGATTCCTGATTCTTAATCTCAGCATTTACTAAGTATTATGAACTTTTTTTGTGTGTAATAAGTAATACACAATTTAAAATGCAAACAATCTATAAACAAGAATAAGTTTTTACAGTTTTGGAAAACAGTTCAGCATTTCCTCAAAAAGTTAAACCTATAAACTTGCAACTCTATTCCTAGGTATGTACCCAGAGAATTGGAATGTCTACACAAAAACTTGTACACTAAAGTACATAACAACATTATTCACAATAAAAGTGAAAACAACTGAAAAGGGGAAACAACTCAAATCTCAGATCAACTGATGAACAGATAAAGTGTGATATATCCATATAATGGAATACTACCCAGCCATAAAAAGGAAGGACGTACTGACACATGCTACAACATAGATGACCGTAAGACCATGATGTTAAGCGAAAGAAGCCAGGCACAAAGGCCACATGTCCAAAGATTCCATTTATAGGAAATGTCCAGAGTTGACAAATCAAGAGACAAAAAGTAGATTAGTGTTTGCCAGGGACTAGAGAAAAGAGAAGATACTGGGGGTTGAGAAATGAAGAGTGACTGTCCATGTGTATGGGCTTTGTTTTTAGGGAGATGAAAATATTCTGAATTTGTTAGTGGTGAAGGTTGTACAAACTTGCCACTATGTTAATAAAAGTCACTGAATTTCATGGTATGTAAATTCTGTATCAATAAAAATTAAGAATAAGTTTTCAATCACCCTAGATATCTAGTCTCCTTTCTCAAAGACAAACACTTTCAATGATTTATGTCCTTTTAGAAGTTTTTAAGGCATATAATTAGCATACAGCCATGTGATAACCCCTCTTTTTTTTCAAACAGACAAGGCGGTATTTTACTCGTCCTCTTCTGCCTTCACCCCTCCAAATCCCAGCTTAGAGATTTACTATCTCACCTACAGATAGACCTCATTCTTTTTAAAGATGCATTCTTTAACATAGAGGAACCAATGCATTAGGCACCAGCCGTCTATTGGAAAGCACTTCGGTTGTTTCTAGTCTACAGCTATTTTAAACAATGCTGCAATGAACATATTTTTTAAACAGATCTTTACATACATGGGTGTATCTATAAGATAAGTTCTAAGAAGTGAAATTGCTAAGTCAAAGAATGTGTGCATTTACAATTTTTATTTTGTCAAATTATCCTCTAAAGATGTTGTACAAATGTACACTTTTTCCAGTGGTAAACAAAATACCTTACCAGTGTTATATACCAGCTTTTGATCCTTGCCAATCTGATAGAAGAAAAACAGTATCTTACATTAATTGTAAGTAAAGATATCTTTGTGTTTGTATTTGTCTGTGAACTATTTGAAATCCTTTATCTGTTTTCCTATTGTTAGTCTTTAATAAGGCTTCAAAATAGAAAAGTAAACTAATTTCTGTATTAAAAAAGAGAATATTTTTTATTTAGATTAAAGGACTTTTTTTTTTTTTAAAGATTTTATTTATTGATTTGACAGAGAGAGATCACAAGTAGACAGAGAGGCAGGCAGAGAGAGAGAGAGAGGGAAGCAGGCTCCCCGCCGAGCAGAGAGCCCGATGCGGGACTTGATCCCAGGACCCTGAGATCATGACCCGAGCCGAAGGCAGCAGCTTAACCCACTGAGCCACCCAGGCGCCCTAGATTAAAGGACTTCTAATGAATTTGTCTGTATCCATGCTCTCTTCTATTGGATCTGTGATCTTCTAGTGTTCAGTATTCAAATCTTCATTTGGATTAAATCTTAATTTATTAATGTTATGTGTAATTAACAAATATCAGTTGATTTCTGTGTGGGTGATGGGAAAGACGAGAGATGTGTTAGAAAGGGGAAATACAACTGAAAGCTATGTATGGGGAAAGTAGTATCTTTGAACAGTACAACCTATACTAGGTAAGAAGCAAAGAAGACAAAACTTGGCTGTTAATATTTGCCCATTATTCCATAGGCTCCACCTATGGAATAGTTTGGTTGGTCTTCACTATAAGATGTGGTAAAAATGGGTATGTAAAAGTCTGTATATGCTAGTGGGCCTGGCAGAGAAAAAGAGGCAGTGGCCAGTAACATCATATTCTGCAGCATGCTTGTAAGATTTTCCCAAGATAATTTGTTCTAAGTGGTCTACATTATAAATGCCCACCAGTGTTTCCACGTAGGTGTCTTATCCTGCTGCTTGTTTGGAGCCGGCAGCAGGGGGCACAAGACTGTCCAGCTGTTGGCGATGTCCCGTGTTAATCAGCCACTCATAAAACTTATTCTCCACAAGTACCTGGAACTGCTTCCTTTGATCCCTAAAAGCGCCATCAAGAGCAAAAAGAATGTAAGAACACTAATTCATGTTCATTTTATTCCAGGTGATTATACAGTACTTTAATGGGATAGACATTAAAATTATTTCTAGTTCTCCATTTATTCCCTCCAGATAACTGCTCTGTTCAGTTCTTGACACTGTAACACCGCCACCCCTCCCACCCCAAAGGAAAAAAAAGATTGGTCAGATGCACCATAAAAGTATTCTGTCCAGTCCTCAGCTCCTATCCAAACACTGCTAATTCTTCCAGGTCCAACACAAATTCTACTTCTATAAATCATCCCTGACCACCCACACTGATGTGTCCTGAACCTCTATTAAAGGTATAGCATGTCCCTGGGTTCTAGAGTTGAAAGACCAGTACCCTTGAGATAAAATATTGTGGTGAATGTAGTAAACCACAACCATCTACTATCATAAGCATGTAATCTAGAAATAAGATATTTTAGCACCCCAAGTTTAGGAAGGATATAATTTCAGAATAAAAAACAACATTTTAAGCGGACTAAATTTAGCTTTGTTTTACAACACTGTACTTATTTTTCACATTTTACCATGGATTAGGGAAAACTTGGACAAGAACTAGCATTAGTCCATGGAGCAGCATTAGGAATCCGCCCTCGGAGAGTCTGTCTGTGGTATGGAGGAGTCAGGAAATCCATATTTTGAACAAGCCTCTTGGAAGACTGTTGCACAACCGAAGTTGAGAACCAATGATACAGTTTAGAGAATTAAAAACTAAAACCAATTCATGTAAGTATTGGATCATGTGGCATGTTCTACATATGATCTTTCATACACATAAGTTAACTATCAACTAAAGCTTCCGAAAAGAAGGGAGTCTAATTCTTGAATATCTACTTGCTCCCATCCCCCAACCAAAAAGCCTGGAATACTGACCTTAACAAAAGACACATTACATCTTTTTTATTACTTTAGTGCAGCTGTACACATGTACAGATTAATTTGTTTTCTCATGGGGTTTTACATAAGACAAATTCTTCTCTAGGAAACACTCACTTTGTCAAACGAGCCTCCTTCACAGTTTTCTGCCAGATTTGTATCTTCTGTTCTCTTTGACCCAGTGCTTTCTGATATGCAGACGGAAGACCCCCAGGTATCTCTGTTGTGTCCCCTTCCATTTCAAAGGGGATAATAAATACATAGAATTCACAAGGTGGTAAGAGTCCGAAGACACTCGTGTCGCAGTTCTCTCTGCACACAATCATTGGATTATCCCAATAGTTAGGCACCGTAGCGAGGCCAGTCCTGGCCATGTGATCCTCCAGCATTGGATAATGGGTATGAAAAGGGGCAAAAGTTACTGCCTGGTTTCCAGAGAGAATAAGGGGGCGTGTAGGCGTCAGAATGTGAAAGATGCAGCCTGTTGTAGAAGAGATGGACAAACGATGGCAAACAGCAATGACTTTAACGTTGTCACAGCTGTGGAGGTGAAGAGCAGTCTGTACAGGGCCCAACACGAAGGTGCTATTCCTGCATTTCTCGATGGTCACAGATCTGAAAAATGAAAAAAATGAGGTAAATTCCTCTGAATGAGAGTAAGATTAAAAGAACAGCTGACTACAAAATTATTCTCTGATGGCAAAAGAGGATCAATCCCAGTTCAAAGAAAAAATCAAAATATCAGAACCATGCTTACCGTAAGGGAGAGAGCAGATATATAAAAGACTCGTTGCAACGATGAATTTTCACATGTGCCCCCACCAGAGTATCTGAGCTCTTGGCCAAGGTCTGCTTGTAAACCTGGCTCATCACCACCATGCGGTGCATCCGAGGGGCCACGTGTGTATTACAAGCAATCTTAGCTCTTTTGGTCGTCCCTTCAACTATTTAAGAAAAATAAATGAGGTAAGTTTCAATAAAAGAAAAACAACCATATGAGATTACATATGCCTATGTGTGTAAGTGTCTAAAATCAGATACAAGTAAGCTTTGGAAAAATGTTCTATCTGGACATTGGGTAAAGAGGTATTTGCTATACTGTTCTCTGTGTTTTCTGTATGTTTGCAATATTTCATAATTTTCTGTGATAAAAATTGTTTAAAACTTCTAGTCCATTAAGACTCCCTACAGATCTAAGGTGGTTTTTTTTTTTTTTTTTTTCCATGTGTATCTTTCAAGTAATGTGCCTAAGGTCATGTGGCTAGAGCTGGCCCAACTCACCAACTCAAGTATCGTCTCCAAGTTGCTTTAATTTATCATACCAATCCATAAATAATCTCTTTAAATCACCACAATACTAATTCCAACCCCCTCCTAAGCTACTTACCACATCATTCCATGAATTCTATTTGGATTCAGGCCTTTGATCCCTACATCATTAGTAACTGAGAGCACAAACTCCTTTCATACACAGTGCCTTGCACAAACTGACACTCAAAAACTCTGTGCAGGGGTTGCCCTCCTTATACAGTCCCACCGTTATGTGATTGGCTTCTAAGACAGTACCTCTCTGAAAGCCAGCAGGACATCCCTTAAAGAATACTAGTCAAATATGAAGAGGTCACATAAGTATGCTATTACTTTAAAAAAAAATTACCAATTCTTAATGCTTCCTTTTATTAAATAAGTAATACATGGCTTTTGTAAATAATTTTAAAATAACTAGTGGTAAAAGAAGATACAAATTACTTGTGATCTTATTATCTAGCTCCGCTAACATTTTGGTATAATCCTAAAAAGGTTAGATATACTCTTCTTACTTAAGGACTACTGTAACAACATTTAAAAACTTGCCTGAGCCTATATTCTTTTATCACCATCAAGAATTATGTAGTATCCTATATATTTATGGGACCCTTAGATATCTGGAAGTCTGTGACCTCATACTCGAGCAATAGGTTGGTTGGATATAGAATTCTTGGATCACAATCTTTTTGCTTTAGAGTGTGTAGACATTGTTCAATCATTTTGTTTTTTAGCATTATAAAAATTTGACACAAAACTGATTTTTTAAAATTACATGGAACCTATTTTTTTCTTTATCTCTGAAATTCAGAGATTGTGGAACTATAGTTCATGTTTTTTTCCTTTTTTCATTAATTTTGCCTGGCATTTATCTCAGTGTAGACATCTGCTCCTCTTTAAACTTATACCTGGGCCCCCAGAAGTCATACCGCCCCTGAACCTATCCTGTGAGCCATCGCCGGACTGTCAGAAATAGGTATCTGAGCAACCAAGGCCAGATTTTCTCTACCTTAACTTGACATTTCCAATTTAGAAAAGTCTCATCTGTTTGTGTCTGTGTACCTTAAAAGGACCCCATTTTTACAACAACTCTCTGAGGTTGTAACCGTGGAATGGTCAAATTCAGCTGTGGTGTGGAGAAAACAGGAAGGCCCTCAACAAATGAGCACAAGAGAAGGCGAGGGAGAAAGGATCAGAAGAGAGAAAAGCAGAGCAAAGAGACAAATGACTGAAGCTGGAGTTCCATTAACTGTGACCAGAATGACCCGGACTCTGAAATCAACTCTCTCAGACTACTGCTGCCTTGACAAAAAAAGTCATAGACAAAAGAGAACAGTTCCCTCTTTCTCTCTTATAGTAGCAATATTTTGTAGGTCTATAGAAGATGTATCATTATTAATACACCAGAGAATATTAGGTTCCTTAACTTGTCATTCAATTTAACATATATTAAAATACTAAAAAAATACCTTGGTGAGCCCAAGCCAATTTCTTTCCAGACTTAAGGCAAGCAGATGTACCAAATGGATTCCCAGTCAAACAGGCTCTCAACCAGGCTTCCAGCTTGTAGAAAGAAAAGGTCTTAGAGATCCGTGAGAAGCCGCTTTCTGCATGCAGTGGTTGCCACAGGGCTAGTTCGTGAAGTGGGTATATCTTCCTGGCTCTACTCACTGTACCTTCAATAAGAAAGCTGAGGGCCACAACAGCTTCGCGAGAGACTAGACTATTATGGGTCGAATGAAATGATGCAGTGAGTTGTTCTGGATCTAAAAGTAGCTCAAGGAGATCTGACAGATGATCACAGACAAATGCTTGGTGACTGTAATCATTCCAGTTCTAAAAAATATCAAAATAAAGCACTCTTAATAGAACAGATTTTATAAGACCTGAAAATTGTATATTTTAGTTATTTTGTATTTCTACTTTGCCTCATCTCCTAAAAAAGCATTTAAGGCAACAATATAAACCTTATAATGATTTTTTGATATTATGTGATAGGCATAAACAGAATCTCTCCCTTCCTTAGCTAGTTCAAAAGTAATATTATAGCTAAACCTTAGTGTGCGCCAACCACAAAGTGTTGTACAAACTTCAACATATTTAATAATCCTAGCAAGAATCCTGCAATAGATGCTGTTACCATGCCCATTTTACAAATGAGGAAGTGGAGATACAGAAAGGTTAAGAAACCCGCCCAGGGTCACATGGCTAGTAAGTAAGTTACAGATCTAACATAAAAATAGCCACCTTGGACATTCATTCCATGAAACACGGGCTTTCTTTATTTACCTTCTCTTATTACAGGAGGAGTTTCAAATTCCACTGGATGAAACAATGCAACTACCCTTACAGTAGCTAGATTTAAGAGAAGTTACCACTTTTGGAATAAGCTTTGAGTTGGCAGATGTCTCAGTAACTTGGCTCATTCATTTGACATGTATTTCTTGAATATCTCTTATATGGTATGAGCAGTGTTAGGTGATAAGTTATGCAAACTGAATAGGACATAGTTCTTATCCTCAAGAACTCAGAGCCTAAGTAGTGAAAAGACAATACAAGCAACTATTATACAATGAGATAAGAATTACAGCAGAGATCTGTAAAGACATGCTATGAGCCTGAGAGGAATAAGGAACCCCTCTTGGGGAAAAAAAAATCATCAGAGTGCTGTTTGGACAGATTCTTGATTAATGCTGGTAGTTATGCCAACAGACAAGGAAAAAAGGCATTCTAGGCCTAGGGAATAGCATATGCAAAGATCCACAGCAGTAACATTACCTGCTGTGTTCAGAAAACTGGTAGTAGGGACCAATCATGAAAGGCCTATTAAAACACTAAAGCATCTGGGCTTTATCTTGTGTGCCAGGGACTTTAAAACTGTTTTCTAAATAGCTAAACCTATTTTTCTTTCTAATACACTCTCACTGAGACACCACAGACCATGTCAAAGCAGAGCGGCCACTCTTCACCTCTTACTGCATCCCCTCACCCACAGCAGGCTCTCATCTCGTGGAGCACGAGATGAAAACAATAGTGACAATGATAATTACTGATGGGAGTCTTGACAAAAACCAACAGAATCCTTTTGCATTTAGAAAGTGCTGTGGTGGAGGGTAGACTAAAAGCAGGGTAACCAGGTAGGACCTAATTATAGAAATCAAGGCCTCCCCCAAATGTCAGTATGACCTATATAAGAGGAAGAAAAGAGACAGAACTTATTTTTAAAGATTTTATTTTTAAAGTAAACTCTACACCCAAAGTGGGGCTTGAACTCACAACCCTGAGCTCAAGAGTTGCATATACCCCTCCCACTGAGCCAGCCACTCAAAGAGGGACAGATTTTTAAATCAGAGTTATTTCGAGGCAGAATAAGAAAGACTTGACAGAAACTAGGTATGGGTGCTAAGAGAATGAGCATTGGTAGCTGGTGGTAACGTTCTCTGGCTTCAGGAATATAAGTCAATTTGAGTAAAGGGAGATTTTACTGTAGGGACACACAGTCGTCTCCCAAACTGAAGTATAGGTAGGTCTCATCATAAGTGCAACTGGAAGGCCATCTTGAGCCTCCTGGTTCTCTCTCGCCAGCATCTCTACATGTCTGTTCCATTCTTGTCTTTTTCTCCGACTACCTCAGAGTTTCTAATCCCTCATAACTCCAGGTCACCCATGAATATGGTGGCTATTCTGGTACCAATGCTACCTGCGCTCCCAGCTCAAGCACCCAGCACAAACTAGTAATTACTTCAGTTTCTGGGGGCACTGCTTGGGCCGGGTCGTCCATTCAAAGCAGACCAATTTCAAATACATACCTATGAATGTGTCCATATCTGGTCTAAATCAGTTGTTCGGAGAGGTCATTCTATAGCACAAACTAAGAGTCACCATTTGCTGATGCTTACTGCGCAACAAGTCTCACGCTAATGTATTCTAGATTCCCACAACCACTCAGAAATAGGCATTACCATCCCCATTTACAAAAGAGAAGCCAAGGCCCAGGAAAGTTAACCAACTTGCCTAAAATCATGTGATATTGAATGTAAGAGCCAATTTGAATGCAGACCACCTTAGTTCAAAACCCCATCTCTACATGGTGCCCATTCATGTGGAAAGACAGACAATGACTGGCCTCGCTAATACACCTGGACTTGAACATTCTGAATTTCAGGTATAGACAGAACACCTACATGAGGAGGGAAATCTAGGATGAAGACAAACTCAGGAGTCATTGAGATATGTGAAGTCATGAGAAGAATTATGTTTAAAGAATATGTCTAGCGAGAAGATAAAATTGCCCCAGGCAGAATCCTGGGGGAATAGTGGTGTGTAGGGGCCAGTGGGGAGCTCATGAAGAAGAGTGAGCAGGAAAAATGAGAAGCACAACCAGAAGGAATCTTATCATGCAACATACAGGTGGATAGGTTTAGTTGAAAAAGGAGATTATAAAAGTACCAAATATCAGAAAAGTTTTTGTTGCTGCTGTTTGCCTCAGAACATTTTTAAAGAACTTGTGCATGGCAGTCATACTGAGATCTATGTTTTGCTTAAGATTTTTTAGAATACTTTGACATAAACAGGTAAAAACATTTCAGTTTTCTTTAGAAAAAGAGAAAAGAAATGACACAGTTTCTAAAACTCACAATGTGAGGCAGTTAAGTTTAACTTCTAGGTTGTCACATCATATGACATAAATATGTCATCATATGACACAAGCATGCTGAGCTGAAGTATATAAAAGCATATCACTTAAACACATAAGAAGGTATTTTTGTAGAAATTTTTTCAGTAGATTTCAACAGACTTTGTAAATACTACATCTTCTCATTTATCCTAACTTAGTCAAATCAGTAGATTCAAATTCGTTAACATTTGCAAAAACGAGAATGCTAATGAGAGTACAGTGAATAATCTGTCCTCAAATCATGTGATTTTTGTGTCACTGAAGGAATGAATGGAAAGTACTTCTCTACTTGGACGAAGATTGCAAATATTTATTTTGTTTTATAATAGGAAAAGAAACGAAAAAGGCAAACAAAATACACCAACAAAGGACTCGCTTACATAAGTAATCCCAACATGATTTTTAATGAAGGCAAATCATCTCCTTCGTAAATTGTCCCTTTCAAAGAAGAAGACCAAGATTTAAACAGTACCTTATTATGGCAACTGGATTTTTCAGTCAAGTCAGGAGACTGAGATCTGTTTCTGGGACTAGGCCACTCTTCTCCAATCAAAGATGTCCTCAGGGAGACCTTGTTTAACTGCTGTATGTATAAGAAGAGCAGAAACTGTAGGGTGTTCACTGAAAGCTGGCCAAAAAGAAAAGAGATGATGAATACATGTCCTAAACCATATCAGTTCCTAGTCTACAATTAATACAGCAAAACAAATTCACAACAGTTCACAAATCCTAAAAAGAAAAATGTAAAAAGTGGCTGGCATTTGATATGTATGCTTCTGATACCCAGATATAGGAGTTTCAAAAACGAATTAAACTAGAGTCACTTACCTTCTCGGAAAGCTATGCAGCCTCTATGGCCATAGACATTCTTTCCCCAGAATCAATGAAGAGGAGAGGATGAAGTACATATTTTTTTAAAAGTATAGTATTTCAGAAGTTTAAAATTGCAGTTAAAAAAAAAAAAAGACAAACTTTAGTCATTTGAATAAATAAATGGAAGAAAGGAAGAAGGAAATTTCGCCAAAATATGCAGTTTAGTCTAACTTAAGTCTCACAGACTTTTCAAAAAAGTTTAGGATATTAATGCAAGATCTGAAATTGTATGTAATCTTTGAAATTATGAATTACAAATTATGAAATTGCATTTTGTGGGGGAGGAGGACTCAGGTTTGCATCAAGGTCTTTTTTTTTTTTTTTAAAGATTTTATTTATTTGACAGAGAGAGACATCACAAGTAGGCAGAGAGGCCAGCAGAGAGAGAGGGGGAAGCAGGCTCCCTGCTGAGCAGAGAGCCTGATGTGGGACTCGATCCCAGGACCCTGAGATCATGACCTGAGCTGAAAGCAGAGGCTTAACCCACTGAGCCACCCAGGTGCCCCCTGCATCAAGTTCTTAAGAGTATTTGACTTAAAAAAATACTATTGGTCTGAGAGGTGTTTATAAATCATTTCTTATTCGAAGAAAGGTATTGAAGCTCAGGATTTGAAGCTCATGATTACCCTCATATATCCATTCCCATACACATACAGGAGACACAAAAATGTAATACATCTGATACTATAGCTCTATTCACTCTGCTTCCCAACCTGGCTAAAACCCACTATATAACCAGGGAATTGAAAAATACGGATTCTCAGGACCACCTAGACCTGTTTGATCAACTGTCAATCAGAACCCCATAAATCTACATATTTTTTAAAATGCTACTTTCTTAATTAAATTTTTTGAGATAATTGTAGATTCACACGCAGTTTTAAGAACTAACAGAGAAATCCCATGTACACTGTATCCAGTTTCCCATCTTGCAAAGCTATAATACAGTAGCACAATCAGGGTGTTGACATTGATGCAGCCAAGTTACAGAACATTTCCATCTACACAAGGATCTCTCATGTTGCCCTTTTATAGCCACACCTACTTCCTACTTCCCTCCCACCCTCACTCCTTCCTTAATCCCTGACAATCACTTACCTGTTCTCTAGCTCTATAATTTTGTCATTTCAAGAGTGTTATATAAATGGAATTATACAGTATGTAACCTTCTGGAATTGGCTTTTTTTCACTCAGCAAAATTCCTTGATTTTATACCTACTTCCATTTAACAATTATGTTATATTACTATTATTCATATACCTTCCTCTTCATGAGACTTTAAGATTCTCATCTTTTTCACTTTTACATTCCTAGTACATAGCATAGAATCTAGCACATAATAAGCACTCAAAAAAATCTGTGGAGCTTCTTGAAGGTTTGATTAATCTCTGAATCCAGCATCTAGTACTGTACCTCACACACAGTAGGCACTCAACATTTAATTAATGAATAACTATAATGTCCTTCCTCTCATGGCAAACTTTTCAATTTCCAAACTTTATTTAGATACTACCCCATGTGGCAGAGAGTGGCTAGATACTAACTAAATATTTTTCTAGATACTAACTAAAAAATTTTTCTTCCTGGGCCCATATTTAGATGGCATTTCTCAGCCTCCCTTGAAGTTAGACATGGTATAACTGGGTTACAGTCAATGGAATGTGGGTGAATGACAAACGCCACTTTCAACTCTCCCAAAAATGCTCCACGAAGAAATGGAAGTGAAGGACTCTGAGGCCCTAGTGGGCACTGCTGGGGCAAACTTTTTTATTATAATTATTATAATTATGCAATTATTCACTTCCACATCCTCTAGGAGGCTTATACAGCCTGATCCATGGCCAGGGGATTTCCCTATCTACTGTGAAGTAGTTTAGCTGCCCATCTTCCTGATTTTAGACACAGACATATAACAAAGCTTTAGCCAATGGAATGAAACTAGTTACAGTTTATGTCCCATCAGAGAAAAAGTTTTAAGAGGAATCATGAGTTTTCTCCTGCTCTGCTGCTCTTCTCTTCTGTCACAGAATAGGCATTAACTATACAGAATATGTTTCTTCAGCCTGGGTTCCCAAATGAGTAGACACACAAAACCAAGCCATAACCATTAGCCCTAGCTAAAGTGCAGGCTGCGTGTAAAATAAGCAAGAAACAAACCTTTGTTACTGTAGGCCATTAGAATGTCATTTTTGTTTGTTTTTAACTGCAGCAAAGCTAATAACATTGTGGCTCCAGAAGATAGAAGATGACTACATCCCTGAGTCATTGCTTGTACAACAGCAGCCTAGAGACTCATCCAACCAGATGCCCCGTGTTACACTGCTGCATGAATGAGAAAAAACTGTTACTGTGCTAAGCCACTGAAATGGCAGGATTGCCTGTTACTGTAATGAGCCTACTCTGATTAATATACTTTCTCTGTGAAGTCTTTTCCCATCACCAGAACTAACCATTCTCTTCCCTATCCTATTTCTGTACTCTATGCACACTCTATTACACACTCCACACTATCAAACAGCACTTTTTTTTTTACACTCCAGCTTCCCCTACTAGTCTAAGAGCTCGAAGAGGGCAGAGATGCTGTTCCAGTCATCTTTGAATCCCAGCACATAGGAGATCCTCACTGAAAATTAGTCAGGTTCTCTAACTGTAACATATCAATGATTCATAGCCACTCACTCACCTTAAAATATTTTTAAAGTCAGTGAAAGCATTTCCCTCAATTACAGGGTTTTTGTAACATTAGTGCTTTGGAAGTAGGTGAGTAGTGATTTCTAAGGACTAATTCATTAAATACTGCCCAAATGAAACAGTTAAAAAAAAATGGCACTTTGGAATCACAATAGCCATTAACCTAAAACCACACACTGCACAGCTAGTACAAAAATTAAAGATAGTTTATTTCTCAAAATAATTAAACACACATACACATACATATAAATCCATACCTTATTTCTTTGTTTTTCAATTTCATCCTCAGACATACAGTTGGACAGAATCTCAGACCATTCCAGGCGCTCCTCTGGTGTCTTTATTGCAAGACTATCAAATATTTCAAAATAAAGCCAGGCCAGATCCTTAGCCAACTGCAGCTTCCCACATGCAATGTGCCTCCACGTGGACCAGTATAGGCGTGGGTAAGCTCCTTCTGTGGCCCGGGTTCGCACATAGGTGGATATCTTCCTGAGATAGTGAAGACTGAATTTGGATGGAGGGGGAACCTGCAAGGCACCCACTATAAAGGGTTCTGCTTTCACCCAGAGGTGAACTCCGGACTGATCCATATTATCTCGAAGGACATCTGTGTGATAAGGCTTCTTGGCATACCTAGGAAACAAAAGTTTTTCACACACTGATTTGAAACAAAACTCATTTATACATTTTCTTGTTGTTGTTTTTTCCATTTACACATTTTCTTTAAGATGATCCCCTTCCTTCACTGTTTAAAGAGGTATTTGTCAATTTAAAAGTAAGATCCAGGGCATCTGGGTGGCTCAGAGTGTTAAGCATTTGCTTTCAGCTCAGGTCATGATCTCAAGGTCCTGGGATCGAGCCCCGCATTGGACTCTCTGGTCAGCAGGGAGCCTGTTCCCTCCTCTCTCTGCCTGCCTGCTTGTGATCTCTCTCTCTCTCTCTGTCAAATAAATAAATAAAATCTTTACCAAAAAAAAAGAAGAAGATCCAGTTTATCAACCAAGTGCAGAATAAATTTTTGGTCAGATGTTACTACAACCGATTTAAATAAGAAAACTTCTGTGATAAAACAAAATTATCTTACTTAAACGGTGCAAAGTGGTTGTTTTAGGGAGAGTGTAAAAATGCATGAAGTAAGTTGGAATCCTGCTCAGGAAAGAAAGAAAAGAAGAAATGGGAGAGACATCTCTTCACAGGAAATCTTTGCCTACCCTGAGGGGCAATGCTAGTCAAAATAAGGGGAATAAAATTTCAGAGTCAAATCACTTACACAGAGCAGATGGTAGGTTAAAGATGTGGACTTGTTGGCTGACATTTAGTTCAATATGAAACACTAACATGATGTGGCAGACGAATGCTCCCACAAATGCTGGCTGCAGAAAGAGATATCTTTATTCTCTGTAACAGTGGAGCTGCTCTGGCATATTCTTTGTACTGAGTTCAGGTGCAGTGCCTTCAGATTTTGTTTGTTGTTTCTTTGTTATAACAACAATACATAATTTTTATGGAATACTTATAATATATCTAAAAACAGAAGGGGGGAAATCATCCACTGTTCCACCATCCAAGGGAAACTAGTTAATATTCTGTTGTACTTCCTTTCCATCTCTTTTTCTACGCAAATTGGATGTTAGTTTTTGAATTTTCAAACTCATGATAATAGCATATATACAATTCTGTTATTTTAAAAGCTTCAAAGCACTCTACATAAAGGTACCCTAGTTTATTCACCTGTCCTCCTATTTTTGGACACTAAGTAGGTTTAAAATAAGATAGGCAAGATACTAATCATTGTTGAAGTGGGGTAATGGGCATATGGTGGCTTTCTACTTCCATATATGTTAAAATTTTCCACTGTAGAAAATTTAAATGTAGGTGAAGGGTGATGGGGATTAAGAAGTATAAAATTCCAGTTATAAAACAATTAAGTGGGCGCCTGGGTACTCAGTGAATTAAGGCCTCTGCCTTCGGCTCAGGTCATGATCCCAGGGTCCTGGGATTGAGCCCCGAATCGGGGTCTCTGCTCGGCAGGGAGCCTGCTTCCCTCTCTCTCTGCCTGCCTCTCTGCCTACTTGTGATCTCTGTCTGTCAAATAAATAAATAAAATCTTAAAAAAAAAAAACAATTAAGTCACAGGGAAGAAAAGTTCAGTAGAGCGAATATAGCCAATAATACTGTAGTAACTTTGTATGGTAACAGAACAGATGGCAACTACACTTACTGTGCGTGTTGTTTTGTTTGGTTTAAGTAGGCTCCACACCCAGTGTGAAGCCCAACACAGAGCCTGAACTCACAACTGAGATCAAGACCTGAACTGAGACCAAGTCCAAGGCTTAACCAACTGCTCCACCCAGGTGCCCCAGTGGTATTTTGTAATGTATATAATTGTCAAATTACTATGTTATACAACTGAAACTAATATAATGTATATCAACTATACTTCAATTTAAATAATAAAACAAAATTTAAATGCTTCAAAATTATAAATAATGCTATAATTACCATCTTTCTGCAAATTTTCTGCCCTATGATTATTTCCAAGAAATTTTTCAGATATGCATTGGTTAAATGAAGTAAGTTACATTTCTAAAGTTCTTGGCATATTTCCATTGCTTTCCAAGATGACTGTATCAAACTGCACCATCACTTGACCAAGGTACCATCAAGGACCACTTGACCAATGAGCACTCCTCGGCATTAAGTAACATCACTAAAAAACCTTCTTTATATGACGATGGAAAATGTTTTATTGCTATTATTATACTTTCCATTTCATTCCAAGAAAACGTCATGCTTCTTTGGGGAATTACCTGGTCAAAAAATAACTGACATTAACCGGACGCTTATTATGTTCAAGGTAGCACTCTAAATACTTTTCGTTCTGCACCTCTTTTTGTCCTCAACCACCTAGGGATAATATGATCGTCCCCACTTCCAGATAAGCACACTGGGGCTTGAAGAAGTTAAGGGACTTACCCGAAGTCCCATACTTAGGTTGGCACCACCCTGGATTAGAACTCGTCTGTCTGGGGGCGCCTGGGTGGCTCAGTGGGTTAAGCCGCTGCCTTCGGCTCAGGTCATGATCCCAGAATCCTGGGATCAATCGAGTCCCGCATCGGGCTCGCTGCTCAGCGGGAAGCCTGCTTCCCTTCCTCTCTCTCTGCCTGCCTCTCTGCCTACTTGTGATCTCTCTGTGTCAAATAAATAAATAAAAAATCTTTAAAAAAAAAAAAAAAGAACTCGTCTGTCTGACTTGAGAACCGTCTTACAAACGTACTTTAGGAACCCAGCTTTTGGGAAAATCTCCAGAAAATGGGAATGGATCCAGAAGAGGATTACCAGAACGAGTGGCTTTGGAAGTGAGGCCACATAGGGCCAGGTAAAAGAACGTGAGAGCACGAAACGCAAAAGAAGGGTGTGAAAGGGTAAACGGTAACTGTCTCCGCACACGGGAATGGCTTAGCGCTGCTCTGAGGAAAAGAGATGAAAGTTACGTGAGGAAGATCTTAGTTCGCCCCCAAATAAAAGAGGCTGCGAGATCCTGAAATCCTGTTCCTGAAGTGCGCAGCCCAAAGCCAGATCCTGGGGAATGAATCCTGAAACTCTAGAGGGCTAAATTCCTAAACATGGGCTCTTTCCCTCTCAAAAGCAGCCCCTGGGAGCGCTGGGGTGGGGTTTTTCAAGCGGTGAGATGGGCGTCAGATCCACAGCCGTCCTCCCGGGGCTTTGCCGCCACCTCCGACGCTGTCCCGGTCCCGGCCGCGCGAGCTGCCCGGCCGGACTCTGGGAACCGGGGAGTCCCAGCCGGCAAACTCCGTAGCGAACCCGAGACCTGACGATCCAAAAGGTAGCCTCCCCGGCCCGCCCTCCGTCCCAGGTGCCGGCCCGCGCGCGGTTACCTGCGAAGGCAGGGCCGCTCCGCCGCACCCTCCGCGCGCCGCCGCGCCCTGCTCGCCCGGCCCGCCTCTCGCCAGCCGTCTCCCCTACTGCGCAAGCGCCAGGCCAAGCACCACCGAGAACTGGAGGCTGACATTGCTAGAGCGGCCTCCCGCTTTTCCCGGGGGCTGAGAACTAGCTCTGCTGAGACCAAGAGTCCTCGGCACTGGGACCTGGAGCCGGACCCGGCCGCTTCTGGTATCGCGCCTTTCAGTCCAGAGAAGTAGGAAGTTTTCTATTGCTCTGCGCATCCATAGTCAGCCAATAGCTGCTGGTAAGGTCGGCACGCTTTGATCAGTAATGTAATGACAATGACAGTTTACATTTTTAGTGTTCACTGCGGGCCGGCCCTGTGTAAAGCAAAGCACCTTTGTATTATCTCAGTCTTCCCAAGAGCCCTTTAAGTTGAGTACGTTTGTTTTACCTACAGCTAAACTAGGACGTAGAGAGGTGGAAGTAACACACCCCTAAGGTCACAACAAGAGAGCAGCCAGGATAGAAACCCCTGCGGTCTGAAGCGAGAGCCGGGGCATTATCAGCTCCTTAACAAAAGAGCCCGCAGGCTAGCTTTCTTAGCTCTCCCGCCACATTACATCCGTCATGAAACCTCTTTGTATTCCACCCTGCAGAAGACACCACTTCTTTCTCGAAGTCTCCACTTAATGAATTTTAGCCATTTCCTGGTTTCTTAGTTCGTTTATGGCTTGAATAGGTGTGGCTTGAATATGGCTTGAATAGGAGGTGCAAAGGTAAATATGACCATAAAATGCAATTTAGTTCCTCTTTTATGTGGCCTCTCTCCTCCAGTAGGCATCTTCCTGAAAGCAGTAGCCTTGTGGTCCCCCTTACCTCTGTATGAGCCAAGGGTAGATAGGGGCTTTGGATTCAAACAGATCTGGGTGAGAATTCAAGCTGCACCACTAAATAGTTCAGTGACCTTGAACAGATTCTGTCCCCTCTCTATGCCTTTGTTTTTTGCAACAGGAATTATTATTGAGCACAGCTGTGGGTCTGGCACAGTGCTAGCCACTAGGGTCACAGCAGTGAACAAAACAGATAAGATCCTTCCTTGCTTTCTTGGAGTGCATATTTTAATAAGGGGAATAGATAATACATATTAAGGAAAATTTTGGACAGTTTCGTAATGTAATAAACGCTATAAGTTTGGAAGGGGGAGGAGGGGATCAATGTCAAGTTTGATCTGAGGACTGAAGTATAAGAAGCCAGCATAGGAAGATCACAATTGAAACAACTTTTACTCTGTGGCAGGCTCCGTTCTAAGATGCTGTCCTATTCAGGTGTGAACAGTTTAGATTATGCTCTCTTGAAACTGGCCTACGGTTGTGTGAATGTGGGCAGTAGGGATGGAAACAATAGGATGGTGTAAGAATAAGGGACTCAGCAGTGGCCATTTTTCATTGGTCAGGGAAGTCTTCTCTGAAGTAGTGACATTTCAACTGATCTGAGTGTAAAAAGGAGTCACTCATGTTAGAAACTAAGGGAAGAGTGCTTCAGGCAGAGAGAACAGCTAGAACAAAGGCCTTAGGAATGAGTTTGGTGTATTCAAAAAAGGAAAAAAAAAAAAACTAGTCTTGCTGGAACATGATAAGGAGTATACTATGTGAGGGCACAGATCATAGTGGGCTTAAATTATTTTTCCCCAGCTTTATTAAGACACAGAGTTTTATAAGCCTGCATAAAGAGTTGGGGTGTTAAGTGCAATGAAAAGCCATTCGAGGGTTTTGAGCAGGGGAATGACATGATCTGACATGCTTGCAAAAAATCACGGGGCTGGGGGTCAGGAGTTAATAAGAGATAGTAAAATATTAAGAACTGAAGCAGGGGTCACTTAGGATGTCTTGCTAGGATCATGTGACTTGGCGCAGAGATGTAGTGGAGATGAACAGTAGTGGACAGATTCAGGATATAGTTTAAAGGCGAAGATTTGGATAGGGAATACAGGGGCGGAATCAAGGGAGACACCTAGAACTTTGTCATGAACAAGGAGGTGGGGAGAATCAAAGAGTTCTCCTAAGAGTGATAATAGTTATTCATTGCGGGCTTAGTGTGCCAGACGCTATGCTAAACAGTTTACAGCTTTCCTCCCATTAAAATTTCACAACACTGCCAGTAAAATGTTTCGCCTCAGGTTTGTAAATAAAGTTTAGGCTAGAGAGGGAGGGGGCAAGGGAAGAGGGATGTTCTCACCGCTAAGTGATGGAAGCTGAATCCGAATCCAAACCTGGCTGCGTCCACGGCCTCTTCTCAGTGAAACCGAGGTAATTTTCTTCCGGGCTTGTTCCAAGAGGGTAAAATAAGATCTCAAGCAACGCGTTCGCCCTCACGGTTGGCTTAGAGTAGTCGTCTCCGCCCATTTCTCCTGTGTCCCTCCGCTCCCGCATCCAGCGTAAAGTTCAGTATGAATGAAATTCTCAGACTTGTAACAAGATAAATCGTCCCTCCCTTAATAGGTCGGTATTGGAAGCGGTGCCTTGTGATTGGTGGAGAGTCCGAGGTGGAGGGCGGGGGGAATTCGTGTACCTTGGGTGCCCCGTCTTGGTCCCGGTTCCCCCCTACCGCCTTTTTACGTAATTTTCTACGACTCGCGGCTACTCAGGCTGAGCGGATCCCTGCGGCGGCGCGGCTCTCTGACGTTTCCTCCTCTAATTGGCCCAGAGCTGCGGCTGCAATTCAGAGGCCTAACTGGCCGCCCGCGCCGCCTCGGAGGTGAAGTGTACTGCGCCGATTGGCTGAGAGGCGCCGGCCGCGTGTGATGTCCCGAGCAGCGATTGGCTCTCGCCTGCTGGGGGACTCGGGACTCCCGGGAAGTGGACTGGCAGAGGAGGGGGCGAGCTAGCTGTCGCTGCGGACCGAGGAGGAGAGCCCCGTGGGAGGCGGCCTCTCAGCGCCGGGTGGGCTGGTGAGCCGACGCGGCGGCGGCAGAGGCTGTGAGGAGCGCGTGGGCTAGGGACCGGCACAGAGGCCGGCACCGAGAAACCATGGCTCCGCAGAACCTGGGCACCTTCTGCCTGTTGCTGCTCTACCTCCTCGGGGCCGTGATCGCCGGGTGAGGAACAGGCACCCGCGGGCACGGGGCCCGTGAGTCTGTCAGTCTTGGCTGGGGATGAGGGAGCATTGCCAGACTGAGGGAGTAGAGAGGGGCGTTGCTGAGGTGAGGCGGTGGGAGCAGAAGAATGGGTCCTGTGGGCCAGGCTCGCGGGGGGTGGACAGGAGAGCAGTGGGTGGCACGAGAGAGGGGGCTTAGGTCCAGAGGCCCCTGGAGCTAGATTTGCCCCAAAGAGTGGGATTTGGATGCACAGCCAGACACACCGTGGGGTGGGGTTGCTGCTGAGCTGTAGAAGAGGGCCCTACAATGTATAGCCTGCAGCCAGCCACTGAGGGGGCTGACATTAAAGTGGGCGGGTTATGATGCGAGGCTGAGTGAGGAAGTAGGAACAGACAGAGAAACCATGCTGGGACTGAAGGAATTGGATTGAGGGAGCAAGGCAGACTCTTTGGAGAGTTCTTGTACTTTCCGGTTTCTTGAGATAATTCTGCCTAAGCTGTCATCATGCTTCACTGTCTCTCTTTGCGGTATCTTCTTGAGAAGCTTTATGATCTTAGGACGGGAAGAGCATTTCACCAACAGGTAGTGAGCCATTCAGGACCATACATCCCCAACCCACTTATGAATTCTGTGCCTCTTAAGGAACCACCTAAAGTCTTATCTGTAGCATGAAGATAATAAGGTGCCCCTGTATGAAGGGAGTAGGACCAACTGAACTCTTAAGGATCCTTCCAGCCCTTTAGATCCATGGTATTAAAGCCTGGTGACCACAGGATACGATATGCCAGGCTCATGTTTTAGAGTGTGGGAAATCTTAGCTTCTAACAATTCGTAAGTTTCTCTAACTGGAGGAGATGCTGGTTAGCAAAACTTTAAACTTTGAAGTGCTTGTTATTTCTTCAAAGTTTTTTTCCCTGTACATATATGCTTACATTTACTGTCATTTTTTTTTCTTGTAAAGCATTTTAAGTTGCTAAAAAATTTAGTTTCTTCTAGGTAATGCTCTTTTGTTTTTCTTAGTATGTTTTTGTTAGTACTTCATTTAAAGCAACACATATCCTAAGATGTTTAAACAAAATGTCAGTATGAATTTGCTAATTCTGTAGCTTTAAATGCCAACCTTTTTTGGGAGGGGTGGGGAAGAAGTTTTTTGGGAACTATAATATTGATGCTGAACTATGCCAGCCATCTTCTCCCTGATTTTTCTGGGCTGTTACTTAGCCATTTTTATATTAAGCATATTCTAAGTAAGCCTCATTCTTTAAAAAGCTCTTTTGTTATTAATTTTAGTGAACCTTTTTATTTATTTAATGCTTGTCTCAAGAGATCTCTGGGGCGTTTGCAGATTTTTGGGGAGAGGATAAAGCATCTAATTATTTTTCATGGAATCCCTTGGGGGGGTGATAATTTTTCAGACTTATACCTGAAATTATTAAATGACTTTCCAAAATGGGACTAAGAGCTTATGAAATAATTTGTTCAATGTTCTGTCTTGTTCTCCTAGCACCCCAGTGCATTTTATCCCCATTGCGTTTTAAAATCACCATCACTACTGCATTAGCATGTCCATTGTGAACAACTTTCCCATCCCCTGTGTTGAGAAATGCATTTTCAGAATAAATTTTGATGGCTAAAGTGACTCTGGCAAAAGGAGTAGGTTTCTGTGATCATGCTTAATTATTCATTTCATTCAACGATTATTTTTTTGGTGTCTTCTATGGGCTGTAGTCCCTGCTCTGAAAATTTATTATCCATCCATCCATTTGCCCTTCTTGCAAAGATTCCTTTTATAGTTAATTTGGTTCCAGCATAGTCCCTTGCCAGGAGGTCAGCGAATCTGTACTTTATCTCCCAGCTCTTGCCATATGTATATTTGTAGCTGCTGAGACTTTAGGCTCTTGCATATGGGCTTCAGCAGCTGTCTGTAATTAAGACTTGACCAAGACAAACCAGTATAACCACTAGCAATGACTGCGAGATTGGTATTTTCTCTCACTTTTAGCAAAATAACACCACAATTCATATATCCAAATGGATGTTATTCTTTCTTCAGGGTCCTTACTGGATTTTGGCTTAACCTCCATGGTAACCTCTCAAGTTAATTTCAGTTACTTCATGTTTAACATTCCAAACAAAGCTACTATTAGAACATTTATGTGATGGAATCTTTTTGAATAAAGAAAATCATCTTTTGGTTTTTATTTGACCTTTGGAAACAGCCAGAAGTGATTTAAGTCACTAATAGAGGGAAGGGAAGAGGAGAATGTTAATTTGATTATGTGGTTTTTGGTTGAAAATAACTTGTGGCCATGAGTAAAATAGTTTTCTTGCCTGAAGATAGTTCTAAGAGAAGTGTACCACAGATATTTTGAATAATTCTAGCCAAGTTCAACAAGTGCATAGCCTCTCATTGTGACTATTTCAATATATAAGACTCATCACAAATTCTGATGTGTTCTCTTTTTAGTCCTGCTTTTTTTGTGTGTCACATGTATACCTTCATTTTCATACCTCTTTGCTCATATACAAACCTAAATGTAAAGGAAAAAATTTGGCTTTTAAAAATGTAATGTATAACTCTTTAATGAAGTACCCTCTCCCCCTCCCTATTCCCCAGGCGAGATTTCTATAAGATCTTAGGGGTACCTCGAAGTGCCTCTATAAAAGACATTAAAAAGGCCTACAGGAAACTAGCCCTACAGCTTCATCCTGACCGGAACCCTGATGATCCTCGAGCTCAGGAGAAATTCCAGGATCTAGGTGCTGCTTATGAGGTGAGTCAGGAAAAAGGATGAAGTATGAATAAAACCTACGGATAGAGAAAAGTCAGCATAACACAGAGTAACACTCCTTTCTTTCAGGTCACTTCTTTTTAAAAAGAGACAATAGATAAAAATAAAAGTAGTGTTTACTGCTATATTGTATATTAAGGTTAGTATATGCTATTTCCTATTTTTTTTTTCATACTAGTTTTTGTTTGATTAAGGGGATTCAGGTGAAAAAGATGAAAAAAAGAAAGAAAGAAAGATTGGTAGGTTAATGAGTAGATTGATCATCATTCAATCAGTTTGGGAGCTAGAGCCAGAAATAGAAACAAAATTTAAATGAGGTTTGTAAATCCACATGCATACATGGAGCAGACTCATGACATGCAGGGCAGTTATAAGGTAAAACGTGACAGTGAATATTCTGCCTCCATGTTCGGAACCAACAGGGATTGTTGAGGACTGTGACAAACTGAAGCCTTCTTGCCCATTTTCAAGGGGACAGCTGTTACTCAAACCCAGCCAGTTTTTGCCGTGTACAAATGGAAACAGTGTTGCCAGATCATGTAATTTTTTAAGAGAAGTGGAAATCCAGATTTTTGTGTAATTCTTTTGATTGGGAAATGTTGGTGACTGATTCAATATTAAAATTTCTTTTTTGGGGGCGCCTGGGTGGCTCAGTGGGTTAAGCCGCTGCCTTCGGCTCAGGTCATGATCCCAGGTCCTGGGTTCGAGCCCCACATCGGGCTTTCTGCTCAGCAGGGAGCCTGCTTCCTCCTCCTCTCTCTGCCTGCCTCTCTGCTTACTTGTGATTTCTCTCTGTCAAATAAGTAAATAAAATCTTTAAAAAAAAAAAATAAAAAAAAAATAAAATTTCTTTTTTGTGCAGATCAAACAAAACAGCTACAGTTTATAATTTGCAGCCTCTAATCAGGAGATATAGATGCTTTTATCAGTATCATCTCATTTAATCTGCACTAGGATACCATGAAATATAGCAGAGCTGGGCATATTCTTATTCCCATTTTTTATTCCATTGTTAATTACACCAAGGAATATTTTTTGAATGCTTAATAAGTTACTTATTATTTGGAAAACTGTTGTACACAGATTCGTTCAACACTATGGTGAAAAAATTTTACAAATAAGTTCTAATAATCTTTCATCTATTAGGAGGAAGCTATTTTTCATACGTTGCAATTCACTTTTCCTCTAGAAATAGATTAAGAGATCTGGGTGGGGGAGGGGTTTCAGGCTTAATGAGATATAATTGACAAATAAAATGATAACATCTTTAATGATTTGATATATGTGTACATTGTGAAAGGACTCTTCCCATGTAATTAACTAACACATCCAGCACCTCACTTATTTGTTTCTTTTTATGGTGAGAACATTTAAACTCTGCTTTCTTAACAGATTTCAGTTTTTACATTACAGTGTTATCACTCTAGTGAGAACACTCCCATTTTCTAAAAGGGCACAAGAAAAACTAATTTTTTTTTTTTTAAAGATTTTATTTATTTATTTTACAGAGAGAGAGAGATTGCAAGTAGGCAGAGAGGCAGGCGGAGAGAAAGGGGAAGCAGGCTCCCTGCTGAGCAGAGAGTCCGATGCGGGGCTCGATCCCAGAACCCTGAGATCATGACCTGAGCCAAAGGCAGCGGCTTAACCCACTGAGCCACCCAGGCGCCCCAAGAAAAACTAATTTAACTCTGAAAGTTATGGAGCTAAAACTTCTGAATTCAAGTTAAATCCCTGGATAGAGAGAAGGCTGAAAAATCTGAAAAATATTTTAGTAGTGGGAAAAACCCCAAAGGTAAGGGATCCCAAAGCCTAGATTAAAGAATCCACTGAACTAAAACAGTGATTTATACCCAGGAGAAACCTAAAGCTAATGGGGCCCCCCTTTCTTCTATTGACACCTTCAGGGCTCCTATAGGACTGGAATTCCTAACCTAGGTCCCACAAATAAATTGAGAGCATTGGTGGACTCTTTTAAATTATATGTAACATTTTGGTTCTTCTTGATAATATGGATTCCATATTTTGCACTATTTTCCCATAAATATTTCCTTTTTTTACTAGGAACCCAATAGTCCAAAATAATTTTTAGGGAAGGTGTTGCTAAGAATTTGTCATGTTCTTTAAAGAGGCTACCATGTTGGGGCATCTGGGTGGCTTAGTTGGTTGAGCATCCAGCTCTTGATTTCAGCTCAGGTCATGATTTCAGGGTCATGGGATCGAGACCTGCATCAGGCTTCGTGTTGAGTGTGGAGCCTGCTTGGGATTCTCTCTCTCCCTCACCCTCTGCCTTTCACCCACCACTCTCATGTTCACTCATTCTCTCTGTGTGTCTTTTAAAAAAACAAAAACCTTAGAGTCTACCATGTTCTTAAGCGACAACCTAAGCAGGCTATATATATATAAATCATTTATGAGATTGCAGTTTATTTAACTATAAGAACCTTTCTAGTCACTAGTTCAAATTTTCTTTTTTCTTTGTATCACTCACTTCATTGCCTTGGTCCTTAGATAAATTAGTGTTCACAAATCAAAATCCCGGTTAAGTTGAAGAGTCTTCTGTGAATACAAATCTGTCTTCTCTACTGAACTGGGATTACTGCTGGCATCTTAATTAGTTGAGACTCTGGGTTGATTGGCCAATCATCTAAGAACCTTTATTTTCTTTTGAAAATAAAATAGTTTCCAAGACCATGGAATAAAATCACTTTCCTTGGACAGAAAAAAACTGAGGAGGAAGTGAATTATAATAGATAACTTTAAGGATAGTTTTGTGGGGGGGGCAGTTACTCCAGAAGTCTCTGCTGTCCATAAAAAGACTGACTCTAAAATAGTCTTTGGGGGTTTTGTTTTTGTGTGTGTGGCTTTTTTTTTTTTTTTTAAAGATTTTATTTATTTGTCAGAGAGAGAGCATAAGTAGGGGGAACAGCAGAGGCAGAGGGAGAAGCAGGCTCCCTGCTGAGCAAGGAGGCTGACATGGGACTCAATCCCAGGACCCTGGGATCATAAACCGAAGACAGATGCTTAACCGACTGAGCCATCCAGATGTCCCTGTTCGGGGGTTTTGAAGTGGTATTTCTTATAGACCCAAATGTGGGGTTCATTCCTTTGTTGAGATAAAACCACAGGAGACTTGAAAGTAAAAATATTGGAAGTCCAGATCACATGATAATAAGAGTTGTCTTTTTTGTTTGTTTGTTTTTTAAGTTTGCCCATTTCTACTTCCCTGAAATAGCTGATTTTTTTAAGGATATTTACTAAAACATTCCTTTCATATGAACTGTCATAGTATCTTTAGTCAACTACTCTGGTCAATTCAGAACTAACCCATTTGTCTCTGCTTTTAAGAATGTTTTCTCTTGGGGTGCCTGGGTGGCTTAGTCAAGTTAATCGGCTTCCTTCAGCTCAGTTCATGGTTGGGATGGAGCCCCAAGTAGGGCTCCCTGATCGGCAGAGAACCTGCTTCTCCCTCTCCCTCTGCCTGTAACTCCTGCCTACTCATGCTTTCTATCTCTGTCAAATAAATAAAATCTTAAAAAAAATAAAATAAAAGAATGCTCTCTCTCTCAGGATGCCTGGGTGTCTCAGTCGGTTAAGCTTTTGCCTCTGGCTCAGGGCATGATCCCAGGGTCCTGGGACTGAGTCCCACGTTGGGCTCCTTGCTTGGCGAGGAGCCTGCTTCTCCCTCTGCCTGCCATTCCCCCTGCTTGTGCTCACTCGTTCTCTCTCTCTTTCTGATAAATAAATAAATAAATAAAATCTTAAAAAAAAAAAAAAAAAAGGAATGTTCTCTCTCATACACTCAATTTCTTGTAACATGTCAGATAAATTTAGAAAAAGAAAATTTTTGCAGTGGCTTCTTACACATCACTCAGCCCGTAGCCAAAGTGTGTCCTGTTTATATATGCCAGGCAGGTCTTCTGTTTCTTTTGCTGAGTCAACAAGCCCCATCTACTTCCAGCTTCTCTTTCCCTGAGCCAGTGCAAGTATGGGTTTGAAATAACTTTCCCCTTCAATCTGCTGTCTAAATATTTCGATTCAAAATAACAAAGGAGGTATAAAATTATTTAGTTGTCAAAATTATATGTGTGGGTATACTTCAGATTTCTCTACATAGGTGGGAAGCTTTTACTTTTTTTGGCAACTTGAAAGCAGATTTTAAAGAGTATGGAAGCTTACTTTGTTTTTATATTCTTCAGTATTATATAAATGGAATGGGCCCAATCTTTTCAAGCTGTGAAATAATCCTTGAGCAGTCTTCATAGAGCAGTGGTTTCTTTGTTGTTTTACTCTGTAATTCAGACTCAGAAGTTTACAGACTTAAACATATATGTGGCAGACAGCATTCTTCTACAAAAGGATTTCTACATCACCCCCAAATGGAAAAGGGATAATGGAAATATAGTAGTATAGACCTTTCTGAAGGGACTATCATTTGATTCCCTTGACCTGTCAGTCTTCTAATGTGTGTGGAGGGGAGGCACATATATGGTGTGGACATGTAGACCTGGACAGATTTTAAGGCTGTCCCATTTTGCTGCTGCTATCACTAATGACAATCTGTCATAGTCCTATCCTAATCTATGGTTCAGAGATCTACTGTGTCATAGAGGTGAACAGCACAACCACAAGAATCAAACTGCATGGGAAATAAACCAGAGGAATTCATCTTACCTCTTTTCTGTTGTTGCCCTCCCCTTTACCCCCACATTGCTAATCTCAGATATGACTTTTATGTGACTAGGCCAATTTTGGGAAAGACATGAATTGAGCACTGTGAAGTTCCAAAATGAACAGTGCATCAAAGAATTTAGTCTGCTGAAGAAAATATTTACTTGCCTTAATACCATATCAAATGAAAACTGCATTCCACAAAAATCATAGAGACAGTATCAGTCTAAAAATATAGCATAAATACAAATGTACCTTAATCGCATATAACCAACTTATGATCTTTTCCTCTGCTGGCTTTTGTCCCCAGGTTCTGTCAGATAGTGAGAAACGGAAACAATATGATACTTACGGTGAAGAGGGATTAAAAGATGGTCATCAGAGCTCCCATGGAGACATTTTTTCACAGTAAGTAATTTACCTATCTGCAAAGTTAGTATCTGAGAGTGGATCACTGGATGATTATTAAAGATTTATCCTTGCTCCCTTGTTCAGAAGCTTTTGATGAAGAATAAAATTCAACTGATTCTTGACCAAGAGGTCAGTCATCCTCCTCCCTGTGGGAATGCACTCTTCTATTTTCATAAAGCTCCAAAATAGGTAGCCCCGAAAGTGCTGTCCGTCCAGCTCACTGTGTCAACCACATTGACCCTGATGATGTTGGGGGCCCTGTGTGTTGGAAACCAGTATGTGTTGTCTCTTCTCTTAGAATCTGCAAACCTTTAATGCACAAAGTTATTCTCATAAGCAGAAAGAGTGAGGGAAATCCCTACTCCCATACCTAGAACTGCCTCCTCTTCATTCTGTCAACAAGAGAGGGGTATCTATGGTAATCAGCATTGGTGGGAGGAATTAGGGTAGGGGCTCTTTATCTCCTTTTGCACATCACTTTCTGGGAGTGCTAAATGGCTGGAATAATCCACACCTTTCTCTCACTCTCTTTGAACCCCTCTTTATTGAATTTCTATATGCCCTGATGATGCCATGTAAGATCTTAATCTGGGGTTTCAAATCAAGTTATAAACAAAAAAAAAAGTTTGAGTATGCATTCCTATGGGGAGAGGGTTTATTGCTTTCTTCTTAAAAGGGTTTTGTGAACCCTTTCCCAAAGAAAGTTAAGAATCATTCTTGCATACAGTAGTTTACCCCATTTAGTATTTGGGGGTAACTGTAGATTTTTCAGGACTTGTGAAGATATGTGAGTGGTATGATTAGGAAATCCTTCTCTTCCCCAGGATTGATGTGGTTGTGTTAGCCTACTAGGAAAGTGTCCTGTTCCCCTTGGCTATTAGAAGTGATACCAGAAGGAGAAAGCTGCCATCTGCAGCAACCACCTCCTCTCTCCAGACCCTGTAAATCCTCCCTGTCTGTTTTTGTTTAAGATTCAGGGAATCTATTCACCAAGATTAGTTGGTGGGTGGGAGGGAGTTACCTAGCTGTCATCACTTGCTAATATCTGAGGCTTCTTAGCATCAAAAATTAATGTTAAGATTAGAACACCTGTACATTTGAAGGTCATTGTTTGTATTAATTCAAAGTGATGTTTTTGTTACTTAGAAAAATTGATTTAGGTTTTGTAGAGCTTCCTTTTTCTTAAGGTCCAGCATTCTACTAAGGCTGATGCTTTTTTAGCTTATTTAATTATGTACCCAAGAGTTTTATATAGAACAGTAGCTTCTTTAACTAGAGCTAGTTTCTAAATATACAAAGTGAACGCTAAAAATGTTCAAAATTACCATTAGAGTCAGCATCATCTGAGTTTATAAATACTATGCCCTTTTTCAGTAAGTCCATTATATCCTGATATTCCTCCATATTAAAACAAATTATTATTTTCGTGATTAACCTAACTTTGAATTCATTGGCACACTGTATTTATGCAT
The DNA here is from genome assembly GCF_902655055.1 of Lutra lutra. Taxonomy (NCBI): domain Eukaryota; kingdom Metazoa; phylum Chordata; class Mammalia; order Carnivora; family Mustelidae; genus Lutra; species Lutra lutra. The sequence continues at coordinate 110,355,586 of NC_062278.1, forward strand.
TATGCTATAAGTCTGGACAATATTTATTAAAAGGAAAATTTTTTTGTGGCGGGGGCAATATAGTTGATATTGTATAAATTAAAAATTGTGTATGATATATGACTCCAATGTATTAAAAATGTCTGGTTTTATACAATATGTTGGTAGGAGACAGTATTGTATCCATGTGAAGAAAAGTAAATAATTGCAGATACGAGCTCTGCTTTCTTTTCCTGATGATTTTACACTTATCCACAGCTTCTTTGGAGATTTTGGTTTCATGTTTGGAGGAACCCCTCGTCAGCAGGACCGAAATATTCCAAGAGGCAGTGATATCATTGTAGATCTAGAAGTCACTTTGGAAGAAGTATATGCAGGAAATTTTGTGGAAGTAAGTTCAAACAATACAGCTATTCATACTAACTCCCAGAACTTGTTCTTTTGACCAAAAACAAGGAATTTCTGAGTACCTTCTCTGTCTTCTGGGAGTCGGGGGAGTGACCAGATGCATCAAGTTGAGTTAATCATAATCATCGGTTCATGATGCACACAGCTCTTGTTTCATGAACTCATTGCCCAGCCCAAGAACTAACTACAAGAAGACCACCACTCATATCTGCCCTGTGCTCCCTCCCGCTTCCATCCCTCCACCTCCCTTCAGAGCTAGCTGCCCTCCTGAGTTTGGTCTTTATCGTTCCCTTGTTACACTTGTCTGTTTGTTGTATTACATGTGTATGAATACCTGAATAATATGTCGTTGTGTTTTCATTGTTTTTGACCTTGTAAAAATGGTATCACACCATACCTTACCTCCTGGGACTGGCTTCTTTCACTGTTATGTTACCAAGGTTAGTGTCTGTTGCTGTCACTGTAATTCTGCTGAACATTATCTTATTGTGAATTTTATTGTATCAGTAAGCATGTAGGTTATTTCTACGGTGGTTTTTTTTTTCCACTTCCTCACAGTGCTGTTATGAACTTGTACGTACATCTAAGTACATGTGAGCAAGAATTTCTCTTGGATGTATATATGGAAGAGTGAAATTGCTGGGGAATCTGAACTAGTGTGATGTGTACAAGATGATTCTGTATTGTTTTCTCCATTGATGACTACCAGCACTTCCATCAGCAGTTCATGAGATCCTGTCGACCTTCTGCCCCTCTAAAATGGAATTATTAGACTTTTCAGTTTTTGCCCATCAAGTGGGCAGAGATGTTATGTCATTGTGGTCTTGATTTGTATTTTCTTGGTTCATAATTAGGATAAACATCTTCATATGTTAAGTGGCCATATTTGTTTCCTCTCTTGGGAAATGTCTGTTCATATTTTGCCCATATATATATTTTTTGCCCTTTTCTTATTGATTTCTAAGAATAGTTTATTCTTACTATTAACCTTTGTTGGCTAGAGGTAGCCAATCAGTTTGTAACTTGTGTTTCCATTATATTGAAGATTTATTTAAAATGAACAGAAGTAGTTAATTTTAACGTGGCTAAATTTATCAGTCTTTACTTTTATGGTTAGTTTTTGTATCTTGTTTAAGAAATTCTTTCTGGGGGATGCCTGGGTGGCTTAGTTGGTTAAACGACTGCCTTTGGTTCAGGTCATGATCCTGGAGTCCTGGGATCAAGTCCCGAATCAGGCTCTCTGCTTGGCAGGGAGTCTGCTTCTCCCTCTGGCCCTCCCCACTCATGTGCTCTCTCTTTCACCCTCTCATTCTGTCTCTCTCAAATAAATAAATAAAATCTTTAAAAAAAAAAAAAATTCTTTTCTGCCCTAAAATCAGAAAACAGGTCACTTATATTTTCTACTAAAACTTTGGGATCTTTTCATTTGAGGTTATTCATCTATTTTTAGTTCTGGAAAATTTATCTCTGTTATTTTTTCAAATACATAATCCTCTTTGTTGGCATTTCTCCTTCTAGCTGCTCTTAACTTTCTTATAAATATAAAACCAACCAAACAAAAAACCCATTCTAGTTCTTTAGCCTTCTCTGCTTCCTTCTAGGAGAGTGCCTTATTTTGGACTTCTGCCTCACTATAGTCTTCAACTATGTCTATCCTAATAATATCCCATTGGCTGTTTTTTTATTTCAATTCACGTTTTTATACATAACAATTGTACTGGATCCTTACATTATCGCTAATGTCTTTCCTTTTCTCCTTAAATATTACCATGCTTATTTTAAATTCTTGGCCTGTCTTCTCTAATACATTTGCTTAAAATATATGTTTTTTCCAATTTGTTGTCTTTTCTGCAGGTGGAGGGTATATAGTTGGACTCCTCAAGTGTCTAGATTTTTTTTGGCCTTTGAACTTGCATTTCCCCCATGGGTGTCAGCAAGTTTCTTTCCCTGGTAGAGCATCTTGAGGCAAACCTTTTCATAGTGGTTTTAACTGTGTTTTGTTTGGTGTCTGGGGTCTGTTGTTTTGGAAGAGGGGGGCCAAACAGTGCTTGTCCCAAGGCAGTTGAAGAGAGAGATGAGAGAGCAGAACTTCAACTACTTTTCTCTAGCATCTCCGCAGTGGCCCCCACTAGCTGCTGCCCGAAGCTGTAGCCGCTACACTGTACACATGCCAGTTCCAAACAGCCTTCCATCTCTGGAATTTTCTAACCAATGATGTGTTATAATTGTTTCCTGAAATCCGTTTTTTCTTTTAGTTTTTAGAGGATTTTGGAGGAGATAGCCAGTAGCCCATGCTTACGTACCAGCTTGACAGGAAGCATTCTCATTAGTTGTGCTTTTGCTCCAAGTAGTTGAAAGAAGACTGGATAGTTACAGAGGGTGCACGGGCTTCCGATACAGTGCTTCGGTCTGAAAGCAGGGGGAGGGGCACTGAGTATTCGGGACATCTCTCCTTCAAAAGCAAGATAGGTTGTTGAGGTGGGAGAAGGTGGTGAGCCTAATGAACTCCCTTGTTCCCTCCAGACATGTTGTCTGTAGTCATTACTAATACCCTGTGTACATCACTCTTCACAGTTAGCGCATCCCTAACAAAAATCCAGTTGTGGTAAAGGATGTCTGCCTTGCCATTTAAATGACCCATGGAAAATTCCTTTTCAAGGAAGAATGACCTTGAAGAAAGCATGGTAATTAAAAGCACAGACTTCAGAGCTAGACTGCCTGATTTCAAATACTGGCTCTGCCATATATTAGTTATGTGACCTTGGTCATGTTCCTGAACCTTTCTGTGCCTTCATTACTTCCCTTATAAAACGGAGACCATATCAGTATCTACTTCATGAGGTTGATGCAAGGATCAAGCAAGTTCATGTATGTAAAAGTGATCAGAGTATTGTTTGGCACAGAGTAAGTGTCATAGAGTGTCTGCTCTAATTACTGTTGTCATTTATTCCATTGACCTAGGCTTTCATGTATTTGTGGGCTGTAAGGGGCTTTCCTCCCGAGCGTCTGTGTCATCCTGCTGTGTGAATATGTGCCTTATGATTAGGTGTCTGACTGATGAAACAGGCAAAACCCGGAATACAGTTCTTCATGTGTCTGGGTTCCCACGTACCTTGAGGGAGCAGTGTGTCTGGTTGCAGGCAGCGACAAAGAGGTGATCATTGTGTCCCTCACATATTCAGTATCTGATGTGAGATAGTAGTGGGCAACCGTCCTAAATTGAGTTGCCTGAAACAAGGAAGTGTTTTCATTAGATTTATCATAGCTAATGGTATGGTGGCAGCCAATACCAGCTTTTCAAGGCCATGGTTGTTCTCCAGGGGTTGTGCTTTGCACGGCTCAGATTTCTTAAAAGATAGTAATTGTGTGAATGGCTTCAACTCAGTGGTGTTTAGTTGTGCCTTAGAAATGTCGATATCATCCACCTCATTTTTCAGTTCTCTTCTTTCTTAGTCCCCTCTCTCTCCTCCAGCTTCAGACGTGGAGTCGTTTAAGTATCCGTTTGCTTCATTCCTGCATGGGATGGGGGCTGATTTGTAACTCCACAAAGGCTTCTCTCAGCATTAGGTCTCCCTGGGGGATAGCTTGCCAGAGAAGGGAACATTCCAGCCCCAGCACCTGTGCAGCCCTGATCAGCTGAGGAAATCGGAGGCTCTTTTATAGGGAGAGAAGCTGATGTTTATGTACTTCTTAGGTAGTTCGAAACAAACCTGTGGCAAGGCAGGCTCCGGGCAAACGAAAATGCAACTGCCGGCAAGAGATGCGGACTACCCAGCTGGGCCCTGGGCGTTTCCAGATGACCCAGGAGGTGGTCTGTGATGAGTGCCCTAACGTCAAGTAAGTAAGCACGTCAAGTAAGGTCAAGTGAGCACCTTCTCTGTTCCACCGAGAGACACTCATCCTCTCACTTGTCTCATAAAATGCTCGTGGTCCATACCGAGATTTTTTCCCTATCTCCCGACACCCTCCTTTCTCTCTCTTTTTCACATTCCACCAAAGGATAGAGAAAAGACATGTACCTTTTTATTTTTCCCAAAAGTATGTCTCCTATATCTCCTTCTGTATTTCTGAACTAATAAGCTATGCCCTTTATCTCTGAATATACTTAGCAAATATTAATGTTACATTTTTCCTACTTGGAATAGTAGAGCAGTCATATATATCCAGCTAACACTGCAGATGAGAGAAGTACTATTTGCTGATTATGTCATAAACATAACTATTTAATTGACTGTGTATTTTATATATATATCAAAACTAGATCAGTTCTTTGTGGGATCAGGAAAAATATCAGATAGGATAAACTTTGCTTCTGATTTGCTTCTGTCCTTCCAGATGGAAATTTATGTAAGAGTGAGTAGTTTTCTCTATTATTGATCACTCAGCTTCAAGTAATCAGTCTACTGCAGGCTTCTTTGGAGGCAACAGCCACAAGATTGTATAATAGATAGTAGTTTTGCCCTGGCTTTTGGCATGTAGGAGATGTAAATAGATCTCAGATGGCTCTGTCAACTAGAGGCATAGACTAGTCTTTCAAGAAACAACTCTGATAGAACAGAAAAAATTAATTATGTGTGTGTGGAGTTTGGTTTGTATTTTCATTTTTTTCTTTTTAAATTCTATTTCAGACTAGTGAATGAAGAACGAACACTGGAGGTAGAAATAGAACCTGGGGTGAGAGATGGCATGGAGTACCCCTTTATTGGAGAAGGTGAAACGCTGATATTGATGTTTAACTGTCATAATTCTGTGTTCTCTGTGTGCTTGTGAATACCAGCCACCCCCCCTCACATCATATCCTAATGACCACGTAGTAAATGCATATATCATTTCCAACACTCTCCAGTCAGTTTTAGGGCGCAGAAAGCCTTTCATGGCCTTCCTGGATGTTCACCTTAAACCATAGCACTACAGATTATCTTTAGAATACCATGGCCAAAAGTTAACTACCTAGTAACTTTTTATCTAGTAGTCTAAGTTATTTCAAAATTTAGGGTGTTCAGACCCTAATGGATTAATTTTAACTCAGCAGTGAAAGAAGATATGTAGCTCTGGTTGGCATTAATCAAAGGCTCTCAGACCTCCCCTTTGAGGTTTCTGAAAGAAAAGAAGCTTTAAGACTTTAGGTTCAAGAAATCAGTGAATCTTTCTTTGTTTAGGAAACAGGTCAAGTTATTTATTGCTGTGCCTGAGATACAGGTGATCTTCACTAATAATCCAAAACTTGATATAACCAGTTAGAGACACTGCTCTCACAGATAGACTCGATAGACCACACCTAAGGTAGTGGCTTTAAAAAATTCTCCTGAACTGCAGATAGTTTTGCAGCATGCACAATGTGCGACTTAAATGTGACATCATTTCTTCGAACTAGGTGAGCCTCATGTGGATGGAGAGCCAGGGGACCTGCGGTTCCGAATCAAAGTTGTCAAGTAAGTGATCAGATTTTGGAGACCTTCTCTTTAGCCCCTGCTTTTCAGGTGAGTTGCATTAGGATAGAGACAAATGGATAGCCACCAGGACACTGTTAGAGTTTACTCTCTCTCCATACCCTTCATACCCTAAACGATCGTTTGTAACTCTACAACAATACTGAAAATTTGCGGTTGTGGCTGAGGATTGAGCTGTTAACATATTTACTCAGGACCTACAAAACCAAAAGATGTTGGAAGGAAAAACTGATAAGACAAGTAAGGAGTTGTAAAAGAGAGGCAAACACAAATGCAACTCAAGGAGACCCGAGATTTTGACTGAGGAAGCATGGCACCATACAAGGATGGAAGACTTGGGATAGAAAGTACCTTCTATGACATAATCTGCAGCTTCTCTTTAGCATGAAGTGCTGCTTATGTACGAATTTTGCCCGGGACTCCAGCTTTCCAGTTTTTTATTTCTCTCCTGTTACCACCTTGAGAAGCAGTGATACCTCTGCTTCTAAGGACTTATTGAAACAAGTTTCCCACGTAAATATGGAGAAATGGGCCCTCACTGCCTAGGACTTCCCCCAGCTTCCTTACCTACTTTATCTTTCTCACATCTTCCCAGAGAAACTTGAACATGTGCTATTCCCTGAATAAATATGGTACCAGTAAATAAATAAATAAAAATAAATGTGGTACCTTCTTAGGTCCTGGTCTTTGCCAGAATTCCTTGTACCCCAACTCCCCTACACCCCTCCCCCATTTCTACTGTATCTGCGTCTCTAGAGCTGACCTGGCCTTGAGCCCAGCTCTGGAGACCTTCGCAAACCTGTTCCTGATGCCCATCGCCCAGTCCTCACTGCCAGAAGTATTTTCTTTCTCTTTTCTGTAATCTAATTACTCTTACTTTTACTTATCTGCTCTGCCTTCTCCTAATTTATAAGCTCCTTAAGCTTAGGATTTAATAAATCTTACAGAACTTTGTAGTTTCAATTAATACTATACACAAAGGAATATCTAATAAATGTTTATTGTTTGAAAGAGTGGTATTCATCCTTTCCACAAGATTTTTCTAAAACATTTTTGAATGCTTTCCAAAGAAAGATGGAAAGTTTTGATTTTTACCTTGTTCTGTTTTTAGACACCCAATATTCGAAAGGAGAGGAGATGATTTATACACAAATGTGACAATCTCACTAGTGGAGTCTCTGGTGGGCTTTGATATGGATATTACTCACTTGGATGGCCACAAGGTAAACACACCAATTTTTCTGCTTCCTGTCCTTTTAAAACCTTCATGTGGGTGGTTTGGGGATATGTGTTTGATTTCTCTTTTTATTTTGAAAACGTATTTCTTTGGCTTGCGGTGTCCTAGTGATGTTTCCCTTGTCCCTTCATCTTTGATGCTGTGCTGAGCTGTGACAGGAGCTCTGGACACCACTGCTCACTAGAAGCCATGTGTTGTATTTCAAGAGTCCTAGTCCAGTCCCATACCCTTTTGCTTTCTTTCTTTCTTTCTTTTTTTTTAAATATTTATTTAATTGACAAGCAGAGATCACAAGTAGGCAGAGAGGCAGGCAGAGTGAGAAGGGGAAAGCAGGCTCGCCGCTGAGCAGAGAGGCCGATGTGGGGCTCGATCCCAGGACCCTGGGATTATGACCTGAGCTGAAGGCAGAGGCTTCAACCCACTGAACCACCCAGGCGCCCCATCTTTTTAAAAATTTTTTTTAAAATAAAGATTGTATTTATTTATTTGAGAAAGAGGCATAGATTGCTAGAGAGAGCATGAGTGGGGAGGAGAGAGAGAAGCAGGCCTCCCGCTGAGCAGGGAGTCTGACGTGGGGCCTGATCCCAGGACCCTGAGCTCATGATCTGAGTCAAAGGCAGATGCTCGACAAAGTGAGCCACTCGGGTAACCCCTACCCTTTTGCTTTCTAGGTACATATTTCCCGGGATAAGATCACGAGACCAGGAGCCAAGCTATGGAAGAAAGGAGAAGGGCTCCCCAACTTTGACAACAACAACATCAAGGGCTCTTTGATAATCACTTTTGATGTGGATTTTCCAAAAGAACAATTAACAGAGGAAGCAAGAGAAGGTGAGCAGTCTAATGAGAGAGAGAACATGTGTGCGCATGTGTGTATGTCTGTGGTATGTGACTATGAGAACAGTGGTTAAAGAGGATGGGTAACAAAAACAAAACCCTCCAGGGACATCAGACAGCAAACACAGGACCAGAAAATGAACTTGACTTCCTGTAAAGGAGATATTCAGAATTCTTCTGTCACTGTTTTACAAAGGGCTGTATGAGCTGGGCTTTGAAACCGAGGACGTGTGAATGTGAATTCATGTGAATTGGAATCATATAAAACAAATTAGCTGGACCAAACCATAAAGGGAAGTATCAGGTAGACATTAGCAGGGCTAAAGGCTCAGAGGGGTGGCATCAGCAAGGGCTGCTTGAGGCAAGAGGCCTGCTGGTGCATCCTAATTAGGAAGAGGAAGGAGAGTGGTGAAAGAGGTCAAAACTGAAAAGAGGACAAAGAAGAAGGACCAGAAGATCACTGAAGAGCTTTACTTCCTTTTTGATGGCCTCTCCTCATTTCTCATTGGATAGGGTTTTGTGGGATATGTGTGTGGTCTGTGTGCCTGAGAGACAGAAAGAGACAGGGGGCAGTCTTGGACATACATGTGCCTGTGGGGGGCTCAGGGGATCCACATGCAATAGACTTGAACATGCGTAGTTATTTGTTTAATTTGGATCCACAGTTGTCATACAGCCTTTTGTGAGCTTTCCCATGAAACCTGCTCTTTAAACTCTACAGAAATCACGTTTTATTGATGGAATCACTTGTTCCCTCTTTTTTCAGGTATCAAACAGCTACTGAACCAAGGATCAGTGCAGAAGGTATACAATGGACTGCAAGGGTATTAAGAGTGAATAAAATTGGACTTTGTTTAAAATAAGTGAATCAGCGATATTTATTATCTACAGGGTTTTTTTTGTGTCTGTTTTTGTTCTTATTTTCAATATGCAAGTTTGGCTTAAATTTTTTTTCCTAATGATCGTCATGAGATGAATAAGAGGGCTTAAGAATTTGTCCATTTGTGTTCAGAAAAGGCTGGCCAGCAAAAGGTTTAATAATACCTCTCCCTTTGGGGATTTAATGTTTGGTGCTGCTGCCTGAGTTTCAAGAATTAAAGCCGCAAGAGGACTCCAAGAGCAAAAGAAACACAATATAAAGGGTTGGGGTTAATTGTTAGCTATTTCATTCAAAATGACAACTGGAGAAGTCTGTTTTTAAATACATTTTGTTGCTATTTTCTTCTTGACTCGTTTCTTGTTGGTTTAGCTACCTTGTTGTCCTTCCATCTCCATCTGGTCACTTTCCCTTGATCTGCCCAGCATCCCCCTGGCTTCCTGTGGCTAGTTGGGTTGTCCTTCCATCAGGCAAGATGGACACACAAGTCTGCAAAAGGGTGGTAATGATCCATTCCCCATAGCCAAGTAAACACACAGGGTATCTTCTAGAAAGGAACTTGAAGGAACTGAGTAGATTAGAGATTGGGATACTGAGTCAAGATTACACAAAGATCTAACTGTTCCTGAGAAGGTACATTTCCTCTCATTTAATCCGGGAATAATCTAACACAGATACTTTACTGTTCAGAAAGCACTTTTCATATATACAATCTCAGTTGACCTCATGATTAAAAAGCCTTTGGTTTGCGTTAGGAACTAGCAGTACCACTGGTTCTAGAAAATGAATGTGGGGTAGACCTGCAGAATCCTTTGGCTCCCTGAGTGGCCCCTAATTCAGAAGGCATGTGACTTGAGTCTGTCTGACTTTTGAACCTTCTTCACTCTTCTACAGGCCTGTCACACTATTCTTCATACACTTTTGGGCTTCTCACCTTAGCTAGTGAGCGGTGCAATAGTATTGAACAATTTCTGTTGCTGGGTGTGTGCAGCTGCCTTCTTGCCATCTGTGGAGTTCCAGCAGCATTCCCATCTCCGTCTGTTCAGGTAGCCAATGCTACTATTTGCCGTTTTATTGCATTTTGCCCTGATTTAAAAAAATGAGTGGAATGGGGGAAAAAAAGAAAATTTCATCAATTTAGAAAAGTTAAGAGGAAAAGCAGCGGCACACTTTTAACCTCAGTCAGATACTATTTGGACGTGAGTACAACTGTGTGTTCCCCTACGAAGGAAAGAACAAAATTAAAAGGCTTATTTGAAATGCTGGAAATCTATTTTGTACATACATATTTAGTGGACTTGTATATTTGATGTTCACTATGTACTGAGTTACCTACTTGAACATTTCTTAGAAATATTTTCCTGTCCATTTCTTAGCCCAAGAGAACTGTTGATCATTACCTGCCCTTGCTTGTCCCTCTCTTTCTAAGACTTTTCCAAGAGTCAGTCACATCCTAAGAGCTAGTGTTACTAGTCTTGGCTAGAACAATCCCATAGAGATAGTGTTTTTGCTGTAATAATAATGTTAAGGGGGATTTGTCACTCCAGTTAATCCATGGTCCAGATAGCATGATTTGAGAAGTTAAAAAAAATATTCTTTTATCATTTGACAGCTTCAGTTCACTTTAAGCTTTATCTGAAGCATATAGTAGCATGGAAAAAATTGTATCAAAATTCCATAGATTCTTCTCGTTATAAACCATTGGGGCAGAATAGTGGTGGTGGGAAATGATGGGAAGATCTTAAAACCAGGATCTAGAGCCCAAGCTTTTTGCACTATGGTATACCTGTTTTCCCAGAACTTCGTGCCATCCACAGTTGAAGTGCTGGTCCTTGGGACAGCTAGCTCCCTACCAAATAGACTAAAGATAAACATCTATCTGGGAACGTTTCAGAGAGGGTTCTTGGGCATGGGAGATTGTAGCCATCATATGTATGTTCTTTTCAACCAGAAGCTTCTACGTATGACAGAGTTGTCAAGTGAGGAACCGTGAAAAGTTGCCCTCTTTCTGAGTAAAATATATTTATTGAGTGCTTACTATAGGCCAGGTTCTGTTCAAGTACTTTATATGGATGAACTCATTTGTATGGAAGAGAAGCTGTTACCCTCGGTGTGAGGCTGAGGAAATTGTTTCATGTCACAGCCTACAGGTGGTGGGACCAGCATTTGAACCCAAGCAGTCTGCTCCAGTATGCAGAGAATTTGATCAAAGGGGATACAGACCCAAACTGTCACAGAATACCACACTGAGTTTTTCATTTCTTCGGTGGCCTTTGAAGCACAAACCTTCGGGTGATTCTGAGGTTTCAAGCTTATCGCTGTAGCTCACTTTCAAGAGGAACTGGCCAAGCTGAGAAGTAGCTATGGGCTAGTAGCCATGAGTATGTTGTCCCTGGAATTTTGGAGGCAGTATATGAATCCAGAATGATCATGGAATTTCAGATGATCCGGCCAAACTCTGGGTAATTCCTAGAGTCACAGATATTCTTTAACTCTCACTATAGAACCTGAGAGCCTCCTCAGTGATCTGGACATAGGTCCAGGAAGAAGACACCCTGACTGATATGCCCCACCGTTACCGGGAAAGCAGTCTGTGAATCTGCAGGGTTCTCAGCAGTTAACTCAAATGAGACCATGCCTAGCCCCACATCTGAGGTTCTTTTTTTTTTTTTTTAAGGTTTTATTTATTAATTTGAGACAGATAGAAAACACAAGTAGACGGAGTGGCAGAGGGAGAGGGAGAAGCAGACACCCCGCTAATCTGGGAACCTGAGGTGGGGCTCAATCCCAAGACCCCAGGATCATGACCTGAGCTGAAGGCAGATGCTTAACTGAACGAGACACCCAGATGCCCTCAAGTCTGCAGTTCTGAGTCCATGTGTTGAGCATGTGGTGAGACTGTCTGGATTCAAATCCTGGCTCTGCCAGTTAACAGCTCTGTGACCCTGGATAAATATCTTAACCTCTCTGAGTTTCCGTCTCCTCCCCTATCTCATATTCTGACCATTATGACCATATGGTCTGACCATATTCAGACCATATTCTGACCAACATGATGTATTTGAAACTTACCACAGTACCTGATGTATAGCAAGCACTCTTTGTTTTTTGAGAGAGAGAGAGGGTAAGCAAGGGGGAGGGGGAGAGGGAGAGAGAATTTTAAGCAGGCTCCATGATCAGATTGGAGCCCAATGCGGGGCTTGATCTTGAGACCCTGAGATCATGACCTCAGCTGAAATCAATCACTTAACTGAATGAGCCACCCAGGGGCCCCACAAATACTCTTTAAATATTAGTCATTGCTATGGACTGAGTGTGCCCCCCTCCAAAACTTCATTGGTAGAAGAGCTAATCCCTGGTGTGATGGTATCAGAGGTGTATTTAGAGGGTCCCAGAAAGGTCCTCAGGTCATGAAGTTGGAGATCTCATGAATGGGATTAGTGTCCAGATAAGAAGAGGCCTGAGAGAGAGAGATGACCCCTCCACCATGTGAGGACACAACGGGAAGACGGCCAACTTTGAATCAGGAACCGAGCCCTCACCAGCCACGGGACCTCCAGCACCTTGATCTTGGTCTTCCCAACCTCTAAAACTGTGAGAAATAAATGTTCGTTGTTTAAAGTGTCAGTCATGGTAATTTGTTGTAACAGCTTGAGGTAAGAGTTATTATTGCTGTTCTACAATAAATGTGACTCAACTATTTTTGAAGCGATTTGCATTTCTGGTAAAGCATCGTCTTTTTGAAACACTAACAGGTTGGCTATCCCCACTGTCAAACATTATAAAACACACCTTGACCTGCACGTGTGTGGATTTCTGACTTTGTGACAACCTCCCACCAGACACCCACATACACACACACACACTTGCTTTGGAAAACAGGTGCATCTGCTGAAGGGTTTCTGCAGAGAAGCAATGGAAACTGGCACTACATTCTCAGTCCGCTCCAGGCACAGAAAGAGGAATGTACTAGGAGAGACATAGGCTAAGTAGTGAAAGGTGAAAAAAGGAAGGAACCCCAGAGCCTTACAAGAAATAAAAGCAGCTATCTCCAGAGCCCACCTGCGACCTGTACACATCAGGAGGCCTCAGATTTCGTGGGCCTCTGCTCCCACAGCTGTGACAGGAAGACTCACAGTGCATGGTGTGACTCCCATCAGCACACGGTGTGGGGGGTGCTGGTGGGACCAACTCCTCCCTATTTGCCTGGGACTTGTTTCAGTTTGGGACCCGTAAGTTCCCCATCCCAGAAACCCCTTAGTCTCAGGCAAACCAGGAGGGTCTGTCACTGAAAGGGCAGCTTGCCCAGAAACCCGTGGAGTCCACGTCATTTACGTCGTGGGCCAGCGGAGAGGGACAGCCGATGGGGTTGGAGGGGTTAGAGCCTGGCTGAGTCCTGAGAATGCTCGGTGGAGGAGGATGCCATGAGACATGTGCACGGAGGCCCAGAGAAGCAGGGCCAGGGGCAGCTAGTACAGGGTGAGTGTGCCCAGGCAGGCCAGTGCCCAAGTGCCACTCCCAGGCCTATTCAAAGATTGACAGGCATTGAAAACAACATTCCACTTTGGACGATTATATAGGGGACAGGGAGAACATGACTTTCTTTGGAAAAAGCTATACATTCACCTGGTTTAGAACGTTGAAGAAAAAGGAATTATTGCATATACTGACTATATGATTAAATTGTGAACTTCATTGTCTTTCATTTCCTAGTTTTCCGCTTATTTTAATGAAAAACTTTATCCATTTATGCCAGGAATATAGACCTCTTACATGGTGCTAAGCTTAAAGTTCTCTGAAAACATCTTTGAAATTATTTTTTTCTGATTGTATGTGGGTGCAGTTCTCCCACTTTTACTTGTTTTATTCTCTTGTTTGTTTGTCTGTTCTTTGTTGCGTATGGTTGTTTGTTTTTTGAGTCTTGAGCCAGGCATCTGCTTAAGACACGCATTAAGGGTTATAATTTTACATAATAAAATACATTAGCCGTTTCTGTGAACAGTGGTATTGTGCTTAGAACAGCAAGCACCTGCCGGCTGGGCTGGCTGGTCTCAGAGGCCCCCTGACAACCCGAGCTTGGGGACAGAGGTTACAAAAACCCTCCTGAGGGGAAAGCCCAGTACCCGCAAGGTTTCCTTATTTCCACTGGAGGGCGCTGTCTACCGTGGAGGGGATGGGGCCGTGGTACAGCGGAGGACTACGGAGCCCCGCCCGGAATTTTGGACAGACTGGCTGCCAGGTTTCCAGTGTGTTCTCCGGTTGTTTTAGCTCACCCGTCCCGCCCCGGATGACCCAGGCAGGGGCTCTGTGTGCTCTCGTCAAGCCTGAGACAAGCCCAGTGGTGTCTGGTGGAGAGAAGGAGTGAGCAAAATCAACATCTAAGGGGAGAGAGAGCTGGACTGTAGAAGACTTCACAGACTTCATTTGGTATAAAACCAAGGAGGACCAATTGCAGACTGTGTCCAAAGGAAACAGGAGAGGAAAACAATACTGATTCATTACACAGTTATTAAGCCGCTATATGCACGGCGACCTTTGGAAGCCTTGAGGCGCAGGAATGGCTGGGAGCCCTCCTCTGGAGGAGGAACCCGGCCAGTCCAGTGTGGGGGTGCAGGCTCGTTCCCTCCGCAACCTGCCCACTGACCCCTCAGCTCAGACGGCCCTGCCAACACAGAGCTTGGGGCGAGCATTGTGTGCCAGTCCACGAGGCCATGGGCACACAAGGAGGCACCTTGGGCCATCCTTGGGCGAGTGTTTGCTGAAGAAGGTTCTGGTTCTGGGGAGGACCGTTCCTAATGACACGCTGAGTCTGCTCCTGGACTGTGGCCTTGGTCACCTACTTTCTCCTTCACACGCCTACTTTGAAAATGGTATCGCATGCCTCTCCTTTGCATGGCTCAGAGCTAGACCCTGCCACTGCCTGTCAGGGAACAAAAACTCCTCCCTGGGGGGGTTAAGGCTGTTTTTCTGCACCCCAGTGGGGAACCAGGTCCCAGGGTGTTGGTGACATCGTCGGTGGCGCAGAGTGGAGGTGGGACAGAGGCTCTCAGGCACGGCGGTGTTACATTCCTACTCAGCTGTGGGGTTCAGGGTGCCCTGACTGGAAGGAGAAGGAAGGCAGCTGAGTGTCCGATGTGACACTCACATCGCATTTAATGTGATACAGAGAAAAGAGCAGTCAGGCATAACAAAGGAAGGGGAGTGCTGATGGAGGTCAGGGCTACGCCCCCTACCGGCGCAAGCCCACCCTGTCTCAGGTTCTCCAGTCAGTAAACTCCCTGGCTCCTGTCTTCGCGCTCATGGACAGAAGACATATGAATAACAAACTGACTTTCGACCTACATTTTATTACATCAGAAAGTAAATCAACCTTGAACTGTTAGTCTTGGATTTTATACAAATAGATAATGCTGCCACCCCCTCTCTGTTGGTTTAAACTGTCCTGAGTAACCATTTCCTATTCCTTTTCCAATGTGATACTCCCACATGTCTTTCGTTAAATGTCCTATTTTCTGTTCACTTCTCAAAACATACTGTTAGTGATGTGGAGTGAGTAGACATTGTTTTCTAACACTGATTCGATGACACAGGCTGTGTGAGAGCAATGCTCTTCTGCAGGGCACCTCCACCAGTCCCCAGGCTCCTCTGCACGCCACCCCCCACCCCACCGCCCCGTACCTCCGCCTGCCCCCAGGCCCTGCTGGCCCCTCATCTGGGCACCCTGACTACTAGGCACCACCCTCTTCTGCCTGAGCTCTCTTCCTGGAGCATCCAGGCTCCCAGTGAGTTCTGGGCAGACAGTGCAGGGAGCTCTCTTTGCTCTTCTGTGTTACAGACTGTCAACAGGCATCAAAACAGAAATGCTTGAACTTCCTGAGGTCTTCTGGGGACAGCCCCTCTTCAGTTCCTCCTCATAATAGGGCTTAGATAATGAGTTCAAAGCAGGGCCAGTGACAAACAATATTTTGTTGTTCCCTTTGACCAGGGAGGAGGCTTCAGTACCAGGCAGGCCTTTCAGTCCTGGCTCTGTTCCAGGGAGGTGGGCTCCCCCCGGAAGGCCCCTTCTGCAGATGGTGTCCTGGTGTCTGGCTCACCAGTCTTCAGACGTGCGTCAACACAGCCTGGGACGAGGCTGAGGCTCTGGGGCCACACAGAACCTACTAGCTATCTATGGAACTTGGTCCCATTGAATTTAAGAGAGGAAGCTCCAACTTTTAGAAGCCATGACACATTTATATTGGAAAAGAAAAAAAAAAATCAATCAGTCAATCATTTAATAAAAGAAAAATCAAACATGTTGATCCAGTGGCAAACTTTAGTCCACATGCAAATCACACTGGAATACAGCAAAATGTATATTGGCATGTTATTCATGATCTATGTGTTAACAGAAATAAAATCTGAAATGACAATTTTAGGACAATAAGGTTGATTGTTTAAAAGAAAATGATGTTTTCCCCTTCACGTTGTCCCTTATCTGTGTTGCCAGCTGCATAAATGCTGACACCTGCATTGTTCCCTGTTCCACTCCAGACTTCTGGTTGGGGCAACCTAGTGCTACGGAAGGAAATGGGGGCCATGGCCATGTGCAGTAGTGGGAAGAGGGCAAGACATGCACCCTGGTCCGAATTCCACCTCCACCGTTAGCCTGCTGGGCAAATGTCTGCACAGAATTTGCATTATAAAAGAGAGAGGACAATGGGGATTCCAGATTGAATTTTCTCTGGGTGTATGTTTGATCTATTATTTTCCTTGTTTCAGTATTTTTATTTCTTTTTCCAATAGCCATACTTTTCAATTAAGAATTTCTTCTTTTTTTCAATTAAGAACTTCTATTCGATTATTTGTTATATCTGCCTCCCCCCATCCCTGCCCCTCCCTTGTTTCTGGTTCTTATGAATAACATGGCTAGTTTTCATTTACTAGTTGGGCAGCCATCTAGCAGAATGGCATTTGGAGGAAAGACGAAGGAAGACCTTGGGGAAAGGGCTGGCCCCTGGGAGGCCAGCTACACATGGCACCGCCTCTCAGGGACAGGAACTTGGGTTTACAAGGGGTCCTACCATTCCCTAAACACAGTCCTTCCGTCTCTACCTCCCGACTTGGTCAATATACTTCTTCCAATCAGACAACCATACTCTCATTTCTACCTGTCAGAAACCTGTCCATCCTTCAGGGTCAGACTCAAAATGTGTCCTCATCCATGACTTGTTCTTTCTTCTCCCCTGCCCACCCTCAGCTGGGAACGAGTCTCCCCTTCTCCTGTGAATGCTGATAGCACTGGGTTCCCCTTATGTCCCACTTATCGTTCACAGGACTGGCTACGTGATTTCATGGCTCGACGTGAAATGAAGGCACAGGTCCCCTTGTTCAAAACTTACTAAAACTTTTCAGGATGGCTACAGCAGAGCATTATACCAAGGGCAGGGCCCTTTGAAGTGTGAGTCACACATCACTGTGCAGGATACTCGCCCTGCTAGCTGGCTGGATGATGACTGGGACACCCCAGGGGAACTTGTGAGGTCCAGGGGACAAACGTGATCACTTAAATGCCTATTCAAATCTCCTCTTAGGGAGCCTCCTGAGCTGCCAGCCTTCCTGAACCCAGTTAGGCACCCCAGCACCCACATGCCTGGCTCTTAGCTAAAGGTGCTGTTCCCTGAGCCCCCCAGCCACGCTGCCCTATGCCCACTGTCCCTTCCACATGATTGTCCCTGCCAACATGCCGGTGCAAAAACGCGGTCGCACTCTCCTACCTGTTCTATTTCCTTTTTTTTTTTTTTAAGATATTTTGGAAAGATTTTATTTATTTATTTGGCAGAAAGATAGAGAGAGAGCTCAAGTAGGCAGAGCGGCAGGCAGAAGGAGAGGGAGAAGCAGGCTCTCTGCTGAGCAGGGAGCCCAATGCAAGGCCCGATCCCAGGAGCCTGGGATCATAACCTGAGCCGAAGGCGGCTGCTTAAGCAACTGAGCCACCCAGGCGCCCCGTTTTTGTTTTTGTTTTTTTAAAGATTTTTAAAACATTTGTTAAGATTCATTTGAGAGAGAGTGAGAGCACAAGGAAAGGAGGGTCAGAGGTAGAGGGAGAAGCAGACTCTCCACTGAGCAGGGAGCCCCACTTGGGGCTCGATCCTGGAACCGAAGGCAGACACTTAATGACAGCCACCTGGGTGCACCCACCTGTTCTTTTTACTCTAAGTGGTAATATAGATACTCAGCTGATGCAGGAATGTGAAGTGTACTATCTCATTTAATGCTCTTAATCCTTTGAAGTATGTGCTGCTATTATTATGCCTTTTACAGATGAGTAAGCCAACTCAGAGAGGTTAAGCAATTTGCCCAAGATGATAACGATAAGGCGTGCTTACTCTTACCCACTGGGCTGTGTTGCCTGTCTATAGGCTAATTGAAGGCAAAGACCATATCTTGGTCTCTCTTCCCCATGGTACCACTTTTTTGCATTCAGTCCTCATGTGCTATTGGGGTTATTAAGAGCTCCCATTTATTGATAGTTCACCGTGTACTACCCTAGGCTGAGAATCTGCGAATGTTCTCATTAAATCCTTAGCACATCTCTGCTAGCCAGGTTTCACTGCCCCGTGTTTCACAGATGAAGAAGCTAAGGCTTAGCAAGAAATCTCCCGTAAGGTCACGTAGTTAGTAAATCTTGGCACCGGGGTCGGTCCTGACTCTAACGGCAGGGCTCCTAATCAAGCTGAGCTGCTCCCACGTCTTCTCCTTCCCGAGTCTCCGTCCTCTCCCACCCCCAATCTGGCCCCCTCCCTCTTACTGAGCCTTACCTTCCTGCTAGTCTCCATCCTCACACTGCCTCAGCCTCCATTAGAATCGGAGTCCTGGAGGCTCAACTGTTACTTAACCAGCCGAATGCTTTGGCTGCCTGTTGCGCAATCCCAGCACAGAAAGGGAAAGTTGCACCCATCATCTGCCCTGCCATAAGATTGGCACCTTCTCTATTTCAAGTCGTGGCCTCCTAATGTCCTAACAGGAACGCCAGAAGCAATGACGTTCTGTATCATCACACAACTTCTAGAGATCAGAGAGCAAGCAGTGAAGACATGTCACCAGCTGAGAGCTTTGTCAGATTCACGATGAATGGAAACTTGTTCCCCTCTTAGAGGTCTTCCACTAACCTCACACATTTTCCCCCCTCAACTTTCAAGAAGTACGATCAAGGCAATCTGTGGAGAAGAATGGCCTCTCCATTTCTTGGTCTCATGGTAACTCTTTCTGAGAGTCCAGATAAGTCCCTGGAAACCAGGAGAAATTCTCCAGTCCTATGAGTGGCAAGTGGCCTCTCTCTTTGCCTACTAATTGCTGAATTGTCTTTCACCTGTGCACACAGGTGCATCCCCAATCCGCCCCCTCTCAGAGCTCTGTGAAGTTCACTGGACTCCCAATCACAGGATCATTCACCCTGTTTTTAACCACTGGTGCCAGACTTGCCTATTCAATTAGATGATGAGGTGGTCTCAAAACAAAGTCACCTGAGAAGGATGTGCAGAAAGAGATGATGGAGGTCAGAGAAGGGTAGCGGGATAAAACATGGATGTCTCTAAATCCCTAAAGCCCACCATATAGACCAGAGAGTTGACCTAGTCCATGAAGATCCTGAGGGGAGAATCTGGGCCCACTGGTGAGGTTACAAGTAGACAGATGTTGATCAATATGAAGGAAAGTTTTCCTGAGAACTGGAGCAATTTTGCAGTAGAATGGACTACTGGTGGGGTGGAGAGATTCCTGTATCTAAATATCCTCAAACAGAGGATTTGCCTCTGAGCTGAGTGGGAAGCTGCCCTAGTGCCTCTCGGTCACGGTCATGGGGGCCCAATCTGCACTGGGCAGGAGGCAGGTGCTGGGGATACGAGATTAAAAATGACACAGACACTGCTGTTCCGTGAGAACTCTTCCATCTCAGGGATTGTGTTCCTCGGGATTTAATGCAGGCTGAGGGAAGGAACAGCTTACACTTCTCTTGTATGTTCATCATAACCAACATCGTGCTGTAGAGCCAGACCCACTGGTGACCATTTGAAGACAAGGGCTGTATCTCTCATCTGTGCCTCCTGAGTGCCTCGTACAAGGTAAGTGTCTGAGAAATCCCTTTGAAGTTAATGAATGCGTTTCCAGAGAATACTGAATCCCAGGCAATAAATGGATCTAGAGAATCTAAAATATTCACTCACTGTCAAAGGGACCCATTCCAAACCCAGTAATCGACATGATAAAGAAGTGCCTCTATTTTCTAAGGTGGGATGAGTTACTTGACTTCAGTGGCCTCACTATAACCACCGGACCCTCCAATGGTAAGGCAGCTCTTCTGAGCATCTCTATGTCCAAGAGCCCCACAAAGCCCATCACAGGGCCCATTAGAAGATGACCGTTTCACCTCTCATCTTCCTTCTCGTCTGAAAGTACCACTCACCTTGTTTTGAAGATATCAAAAGTTGATGACAGAAACCAGCAGATACAATTTTCTGCATTGACTCCCATTCCCTTAGAAAACATTTAACCAGAAATAATGTAATAACTTACCTTCTATTTACCTTCTAAATCTGAAGTCAAGATAATTTCAACACCAGCTGAGTCATCACTTCAGTCAATAGGTCAAAGTCTCTTCTGCAAAATTGATTTCCAGATATTTTCCACTGACTGAAATTATGGGAATAAGCTAATTTATTTATTCTTTTCATTGTTAACCCAACTCAGTACATTTTTCTATTTTTCCCCCACCTTTCTTCAACTATGGCACACAGCCATGTCTTCTACTATTAAGAATAAGGATTTGCTCACTTACAGGCAATGCACAGCAGTCAACTTTCTCAGCTCTCTTTGGACCATTTATTCTTTTTGTTTGGGGTTAATAGAGAAAAAAATGATTGGGCTAAATCCAGGCTTCATCACTGTGTGATGTGGTCAAGTTGCAGAACCTCTCTGAGCCCCTGTTTCTTCCTATAAAGGAGGAAAGATGAGAGTTCCCAGGGAGTTATGATGATTAAAGCACAATGCTTTCCACAGAGTAAGGAGTTGCTAACATTAGCAAGGATGATGACATTTTCTTGAGGAGGAGCTATACCACCCTCAGAAAGCCCAATCTCCCTATCCTTTCTTTAACCCTACAGTGGTTAGCCCTGTGTTTTGTTCAGGATGTTTGCATGGGTGTCAAGGCCACGGTGAATAGTAAGAATAGTAGGAATTCTTCCTCCAAACTGGGACTGGGTCTAAAGTGTGACACAGAAGAGGCCTAGGGCGTAAGATTTAATGAGATGCAAACCTGAGGATGAACACCTCCTTAAATTTTACCCCTTCACCCTCTCCCTTGCCCCACCCTAGTCCAGGCCCTACTGTTGCCCCCACTGATTCACTCAAATGCAGTTTCTTTTCGGGGTTTAGATCTGCAGAGCCTGGTAATGGTTATGAGTGCAGGATTGGGGGAGAGCTTGTAGAACCCCCTCTCCACCCAAAGAAAGGGAATAATTAATCACCGCTGGTCACTGTGATTTAATAATTTTTGCCATGCTGTAGTCGGGCCCACATCTCCCAATTTTGGTGTGTTGGCACCGACTACAAAGGGCTTTTCCAAAATATCTCCCAGGGCAACTGGTGCTAAGTTACCTTCATAAAAAACCTGATGGGTCCTTGGGCAGGGGTAATTTGCATTCGATTGACCGACGTTTTACATTGCAGAAATAAATTCCAGTCTGTCCCCACAAGACAAATGTTACAATAATTTTGTATAATAATTTATAGTTCTTGGCTGATCAGACGTTGCTGGGCCACATGAATCCAGGTGAGCTCCTTTAGGGCAGATGGTGTCTTCTTGTCACTGTGTCCAGGCACCTGGCATCACAGGTAGTAGGTGTTCGATAAACATTTGTTCAATGCCCATAAAAATGAAGAAACACCAGGCTTATCAGAAATTAATGCTTGGCCTCTCAGGGCCTAGGCCCTTTTTGTACTAAAAAGGGCAGAGCCAGAAATTCATCCCAGCAATTAAAGCACCAACCACTATGACTTCCTCCCTGTGAAAACCAATCGTCCCTCTGGCTTCTGCTGACGTATACTTACCATGTTCTGTTTTGTCAGAGGCTGGGTTTCTAGCTTTCACCTCCATTCTCAAAGTTTGACTTGGTATTTATTGCAGCTCCTTCTAGCTCTACCCCTCCCCCTAGCTTTACCTGTGTCTGCCTGAAGGACCCCCAACACAAACGTCCCAGCAACTCTGACCCCAGCTTGCCACGATCCTTCTTGTCTTTGCTTCTGATTGGTAATTATAAACACAGAGTCAGCCTCGGAAGAGTTCAAATGCATTGCTGCCCTAGGGGAGAGCCCTACTTCCGACTTCAGAGAACCTGGTACCATCCTCAGCCGCCATCTTGAAAACCCCGCCACCAACGGCAGGGGGGCTCCAGCCAGCAAGCTCTGCCCAGCGCCCTGCTGCCATGTCCTGCAGGTTGTTGACCTTCTTCTGGCCCTCAGGCTCTTGGGTCTGGTCTCCTCACCAACTGGAACAAACCTCTGATATCCTCAATACACTCAGATACAGTGTCAACAGAAAGATCATTGTTTTAGTGCAGTGATGTGGGTCTCGCAGATAAATGCACAGAAAGGTAATTAAAATAATGAGACCAACGAGCAGAAAATGGAGTAAATGCCTATCTCCTGCTGACATGCAAAGAAGTTGGAGCCAGGTGGATGAAACCAGCCCAAGATCAATCGTAAGTGCATGCTTTCAGCTTGTGAAAATCTTCCGACGTTTGAAATTGGTGCCATCAGGCATGGCGAGTACCCACAAAGCTTCCCTTGGACACCCTTTGCTGCAAGTCCCTTGGAAAACACACCAAAATATCATCTCTGTTCTTTTTCATTGTCAGTAACTAAATGGCAACATTTTTATCTAAGGAAACTAAAAAAAAAGAATTAAGGGAACATTTTATTCAGCTTGACTCTACAGGCATTTCAGTTCCAAAGTATTAGACATGCGGAATAGTTGACATATAACCAAAGATACTCATAAAATACATTTAAAAAGAGTTCTGATTATTTTCCCATATCTGATTCCCACAAAAGTCAGCATGGAAACAGTAGCAGAGGCAAAGAGGCAATACCCAATGTGACTTAAACCAGCTGAAAGGTAGAGACATAAATCGGCACAGTCTTTCCAATCACAGGTAGTGATCTGTCCAGAAAAACTGACAGCTTTAAAAATGTACAAATTATTTGAATCAATGATTCCACTAGTACGAATCCACCTTGCAAAAAGAACTAGCTAACCAAAGATTCCTAAACACAAAAGTTCATTGCAGCTAGTACATAATGATCCGCTGATAACAAAGTAAACGCTCAGCAATAAGCAAGTGGTTACATACATTATGACCCCCACGTGAGAGAATCATAGGCAGTCATCACGTTTTCTAAGTCGGTTTAATGACGTGGGAACATATTCAAGTGACAGTGTTAAGTGAAAAAAAAAGAAGACAAAGTTGTATGTGCCACATGATCTAACGTATACATAAAATAATTCTTTGCATAGAAAAAAAAGACAAGATGGAAAAAAAAGACTATATGATAGACTAGTGACACTGTTAAAAAAGAAGGAAAGAAAAAGAAACCTGGACACTGTTGACCTCTAGATGATGAGATTGTAGATGAAGGCTGTTTATATCTGATAGGGTGACAGGGGAGCTACCTATTACTCTTTACTATAGGCTTTGTTTTTCTAGCATCAGTGAAACAAAACAATAACTCGTGCTTTAGAAATGGTCACCCATGGAAGATCTAAGAACAAAGATACCCAAAGGAAAAATGATCAGAAAGAATGATCAAAGGGAACTTTTTTCTCCCTTCTCCCTACCCACAGGTTGGGGGTGACTGTGGAACCACCCCAGACCTGAGTGGGAGTCCCAAGGCAGAGGAGACCTGAACCTCGCTTCAGAGGTGGGGGGCAGAGGAGGGGTATAGGGGTAGCATGGGGAGACATCACATCACGGAGAGAGGTCTCCTGTGTGGCGGGAGGAGCAGGGGGAGGGTGGGCATGACTGCAGTGTCGGGGCAGATGGGCTTGAGTACGTCTTTGTGAAGCTCCTATGCGTGGGGTGGGCACAAGAGCTAAATTTTCTCAAGGTTAAAGAAGGGGGTGGTACTTAGCTGACAAAAGGCCTTTTTTCTAGAAAGGGTCCCAGGGCTGAGATAAAGTGACTCCCGATCAGAGGATGCAGGACGGATGTCTTGCTATGGACAAGATGGGGGCAAGCAGGACAATAGCTTGTGGGGGGGGGGGGATGTCAGGTGGATGTACCTGGGCACCAGTGCCAATGGTTACCTGGCGGAAGGGGCCGGGACAGACCCCAATCCCACAGGCAAAGGCAGATGACGCTCTCTGCCCTACTAAATACATTAAAGTGTTATTTGCATAAGTCTCCCCCTCACCACTTAGGCTTCCTTCTAACCCCAGGGGGCAGAAGAAGCATAAGGGGCCAACCTAGATGGGCCTGGATGGCAACCAAGCATACTTCCCCCTTGCTTACCTTTCAGCTCCCAGCAGATCAATAGGATTACGCTTCCTTGCAGAAAGCTTCCCTCTTTTTTTTTTTTCAAGGTGAAACATTATTCTCAATATCAGAGAACAGAACAAAACCATCCATGCTCAATGGCGACCTCTAAACATTTGAAGAACATGTGGGTCTTCACATTAGGGCTTCTTTGCTCCAGGCTAAACCAAGCCAGGCCCTTCCATGATTTTTTTTCCCAAGCCTCTCACTCTCCTGCCCACCCTCCTGTAGGCCACACCTGGGATTGTCAAGGGCCACTTACAAGCAGTGCCTGAACCAACACTCTGACCCTGTGCTCTGGCCATAAAAACTCACTTTAATTTGCTACGGCTGCGGAGGGCATTGCAGAATGATCTGGGTTCTTAGGGTCCTCCAGAGCATCTCAGCCTGCAATGAAGGATTCGAACCCAGAGCTTTGCCAAGGGAGTGGCTGTTGGACCAGGGCCCCCCTCTGCTGCACTGGCGGGGGGGGGCACTGATCACACCCAGCCACGCAGGAGACCCAGGTCAGTGCCCCTCTGTGCAGGGGCCTGGCCGTGTGGTCCGAGGGAGCAGAGCAGCCCACCCAGCCCTGCTGCGGGAAACTCCTCTCACCCCTGTTCCACACTTCAGGCAGAAATCTCTCCCTTCCTTCCTTCTTTTCTCCAAGGCTCTTACCCAAGATCTTAGCATCTTCCAGAGTTCTTCCTGCTTGCTCTGGACCATCTGTATCTTTGCTACATCTGCGGGCCTTGTTTTCCCTGCAGGAGAAGATCATTCTGACATTAGAGGATTTTATCAAATTGCTACCTATCCCCACTTTCCCCTTCCAGACCCCATGGCATGCTCTGCTCCCAGAAGGGGGCGCTTCCTCAGGGCTGGTTGTGCCCCTCCTCGCCTTGGTGCACACCTCATCCCCTCCATGTTCCAAGACTTTGGAGCATCTCCACAACCACTCCCCTTCCACCTGCCCCCAGCAGCATTGACTTTGGCTGATTTCTGGGGGACCAGTGATGTCCTAACCTGTTTGCTTTTCCAAAGCTGATGTTTGCAGGGGTTTACTTGGAACCAGAACAGAAATCATCCCACGTCCTTATGCAACTCCTCCAGCAGGCTCCGATAGATAAATAAAGCCCTCAGTGCTCCCCCGGCCTACTTTTTGGAGCAGAGCACCTAGGTTGGTTCCTGGAGCTTCGAGTCATCTGGCCAGCTGTTAGGGCCTCTCTAGAGCAGCCATGAGGACCCTCACCCTGCTCCTTTGCCTTGCTCAGCTCTGGGGCTGCCGCTCTGTCCCCGCTGGGACAGCTCTGGCTTACAGAGAACCCGACTGTGATGACCCAGAAACAGAGCAAGCAGCCCTGGCAGCTGTGGACTATATCAACAGCCGCGTGGTTCGAGGCTATAAGCACACCTTGAACCAGATTGACAAAGTCAGAGTGTGGCATCGGGTAAGTGACCATGTGTGGAGCTCTGCTGGGTGCCTCCAAGGTCCCATCTCCCAGCACGAGGAGCCCACAGAGGGGCAAACTCTCTGGTTTCTTCCCAGGAGTGAAGAAGGGAGCAAGGGGCTGGGGAACAGAGAGGAGGCCTTCTGGGCTGCAGTCATGGGTCTCAGGATGGTGCTAGACAGGGGTGAGGAGATGTGTGAGACAAGAAAAGGCTTCGAATGATATTTTGAACATCACAGGTAGAAAGCATGTCTTGACAGAAAAACCGTATGCACAAGATACAGGGTTCTAGCTGACAGGAACTCACTTCTCTTTCTTTGCTTCTGTTTCTCTGGATGAATACTGAGAGGGAATGGAACTAACATTTGACAATCAACTGCTCCGTGCCAGGCCCCTCCACGCACACCATCTCCTGGACCCCTCCCCATCCCCCAGTCCTGTATTGTATGCACCATCCTTGTCTGACATGAGAGGAAACCGAGCCTCTGACATACTAGGGCATTTTGTTGTTGTTCTAGATCTATAATTTGGAGGCAGTGGGTTGGGATTTGATTCTAGATCCGTGTTTCTTCCTCTACACAAGTTACCTCCCAAAGAAAGAGACCTTCATCCCAGAAAGAAATGTCAGCAGGAATGGGGTTTACCTCTTCACACACTACACAAGTAACCACCGCAGTGAAGCCAATGATGATAAAGATTGAGCTGGAAAATATGCCTTGGAGGTCAGTTGAGAGATCTGGAGCAGTGAAGAAAAGGTGGATGTCTTCTGCCTGTTTTGAGATTCAATTTTATATCCCATGAGGGGTAAATCTTTCAGCAAACATCGGTTACAAGTCTTCCATGGGTAAGAATTGTGGCAGGTGCCATGAGAAATATTAAGCGGAACCATATGAAATTACTATTTTTGTGTATTCAAAGCAGTCAAATATTGCCCTTTTAATGGTTCAACCTAATACAAAAGAGAGAAAGACGTAGCACCCCCAAGAAATTTACGATCCAGAGGGGAGAATCAGGTAAACATCGAGATGTCTAGACTAACACCTGATCTCACAATGGGACAAAATATTTGAAATCAGGATGGATTTTAGAAGTGCTGTAACCATATTGTAGGGCAGGGGGGTTTGGAGGAAACACCTATTAATTCAGTGGGGGAGGGGCACACAACATGCATATTCGAGGGAGAGTCATGAACGGACATTACCATTTTCACTCATGACAGAGCTTGAAAGGTACATTTCTTGAGAATCCCAGGAGTACCTGGCTCCTAGTCACTGCAGCTGTGTGTGTTTTCAGGGTTTAACTTGGGCAGTTATGTGCAGACATCATAAAACACAGCTTCCTCCCGGAGAGGAGGTTCAGGTACTAGTGACGCAGGCAGAACCTAAATGAAGGGCAAGCAGAGCTGAACTAAAAGGGAAAGGAAAAAAAAAACAAAAAAAGCATACTTGTACCTTCTGCATTTTCCAGACTTTGGAGAAAGGATACAGAAACAGATGAACCGGCAAAAACACCTCCAAGGATTTACCAAACTCCCCTATCTCTGCCTTCCTGCTACTCCTTACCAACTAGTGACTTCAGTTTCAGCTCCGTCTCCGAGGGAGGCTCGCTCTGCCCACTCTTCCCCAGCAGGGGGCAGTAGAGAGCAGCAACTTTGCATCCAGGCATCTACAAGCCCAAAGACAAAAAGCCAAGGACAACTATTCCCATAGGAAGGAAAAGAAAATGGGGAAGGAGGGAAAGTAGATGATGAGAAGGAAGACAGAAAGAAGTAGAGGAAGGAGGAAGAAGAAGAGACACTAAGATATTATCCTATGGCACCCTACTTTGCCACTTGAATGAAAAAAAAAAATCCAAAGCTGATTTTTGCAAAGCATTACTTGAAGGGTGAAATCTTAAAAATTAAGTGAGCATCAACACTCATTTTTAGCTTCCAAATAGAGCTCAGAGTGATGACCTGCCCAAGACCATGGCCCTTTCTTCCTTGCAAACAACCATCGAAAAGCTTGCCCAGCAAAGAGGAAAAGACGAGAAAAGCCCTGGCTATCGTCCTGTCCATGGGCCAGGGCAGAGCTGGGGAGGTGCCCACTAACAGGAATGACTTTCCCCTCACCTTTCCAACAGGGCTAACTTCAAGCCCAAGGGCTCACACTTTGGCCCACTCTGCGGATCCGAGGAATGGGCTGCTCACTGCTTCATTCTGTGTCTCCACAGAGGCCAATGGGAGAGGTGTTTGAGCTTGAAATAGACACGCTGGAAACCACCTGCCACGTCCTGGACCCCACCCCCCTGGCCAACTGCACCGTGAGGCAGCTGATGCAGCACGTGAGTGCCCCTCCTTGGATGACCACAGGTGGTGCCGCCGGTTCCCCGCTGGTTCAGCAAAACACAGGCCCATTTCACCCAGCTTGCCGGTCTCCCTTCATGGCTAGCTGGTGCGCAGTGGCTAAAATTGCCATTGGATGCTGCCTTTCCTGGGGCGGATTTTTACAACAGTTCAACTTTCTTATAGCCCTTTCTGAAACCAGAGAGCATCACGTTTCAATATCACTCGGGTGAAGGTAATTTCTTGAGGCTCATCTCTGACAATATGCGTGAGGGACCACCCTACCCCCCACCCCCGGACTCCCCGTGATAAATGAAAGGCCAGTCCCCCCTGCCCCACCCCCACCCCACCCCAGCCCTCACTGTGGGTTTATTTCACCAGGCCGTGGAAGGGGACTGTGATTTACGGGTGCTGAAACAGGATGGCCAGTTTTCCGTGTTGTTTGCAAAATGCGATTCCAGTCCAGGTAGAGATGATTATTATGATTCTTACTTTTACCTTGCGGAGAGAGTGAGGAAGGGACCTGAATTGTTTTTCAGTGTAAACGGTTTTAGCCGCTTTGTTGGTGAGGAAAAGAAGGAGCCCAATTTCCTGGGACGTGCAACTGTAAAACGGTTTTTTTAAGGAGCTGTCCTCCTCGGAGGTGAAATTCCCCTTGATGAGAGGGGGTCCTTTAGAAATGTCGGCAGGACCGGAGCAGAGAAAGCCGCTGAAGCCACCTGGGGCATGTCCTAGGCCTTTCAAAATAAGCAGGACCAGGGTGAAAGCCGCGGAGAATTACAGCCCCTCCTCGTTTCTTCCCGGGGCGCAGACTCCGCGGAGGACGTGCTCAGGCTGTGCCCAGACTGCCCCCTGCTGGCCCCGCTTAACGACACCAAGGTAGTGCACGCCGTGGACGTCGCGCTGACCGCCTTCAACGCTCAGAGTAATGGCTCCTATTTTCAGCTTGTGGAAATCTCCCGGGCTCAATTTGTGGTAAGACTGAGACCCCTGGACAGACCTTTGGGCAGTTTGGTGGCACTGCAGGAATGTAGGTAGTAGGACAGCTGTGGGGGACAGAGCAGGTGCAGGGGCAGCGACAGGAAGGCAGGGCGGGTGGTGGGAGAAAAAGGAAAGATAGGGTCCTTAGGGGTATGAGCGGTATGAGGACACCGAGTGTCCCAAGGATCCAGAGAGAGCCCTCAGCACCTCACCCATGCGGAGTCACCCTAACATAAAACAGCCAGCCGCTGCCTGTCCCAGGGTCCTCAACTCTAGGTACCACCGGGGCTTGCTGTGCCGCACGTGGGAGTTCCGGCATTATCCAGAAGCACGAGCTGTGAACTCACGGGTTTGCACGAGGTTGTCCCGCATCACCACTGACCGTGAGCACTTTCAAAATTGGTAATTACGAAGGTGTGAGGCTGCTTACACAGATGGGCATGTGGTGGCAGGATCCGAAAGTGCCTTTTGAATCACTGGGCAAAAAATCCAGTTGTAGAGTGGATTACTTAGCACATTGATTGCAACAGAA
This sequence comes from Lutra lutra, assembly GCF_902655055.1. Classification (NCBI taxonomy): domain Eukaryota; kingdom Metazoa; phylum Chordata; class Mammalia; order Carnivora; family Mustelidae; genus Lutra; species Lutra lutra. The sequence goes on from NC_062278.1 coordinate 110,385,206, forward strand.
TTCTGGTATTTAAGAGAACGGGTCTCCTGGATACTAGCCACGGCATGCTTGGAAATGCATGCCAGGTGTAAGTGATGATTCTGATGAACCAGAATGCGTGATTCCCAGAAACCCCCACCCCAGACGACGCCAAATAACAGATATTTTATTGTTGTAAGCATCTGGATACTATAAGAAAGGAAAGCACAAGCTTCTTCTCTACTTTTCTTTAGATTTTTTGTTTGATCCCGCTGTCTGTGATAGGATAGGTGGGAGAGGTATTAATCTCTTCACTTGCCCACCGCCATCTTGGAGTAACCTGAACCTTAGGACTCAAACTGCAGCCCCAAGAGGGAAGGCCATGAATCACTAGATTGTACACCTGAAATTAATATTACACTGTATGTTAAATAGAAGAAATTTAAAAAAAAATTTTTTTAAAGTGGAAAGTTCAGGGGAGGGAGGGCCCTGGGTTCCCACTCAGGTCAGTTAAGGTGGGCATTCTCGAAACTCGTCTCTGTCCTGAATGATGGGCAGTGATACCTTTACCTCCTTCCCTTCTGTATACAAGCACTTCAGAACACAGAGCCCCAATGACTGACCTGTGGCGGCCACTGGCACCATGTTTCCTGGCCCCTTGGTGTGTTCTAAGAGAATGGGGCCCCCCAGAGTGAGCAACCCCAGTGCCTTTGCTCCTCCCCTCCAGCCTCTCCTTCCCTGCCTTTCCAGATGAAGTCATGTTGCATCATGAGCATTTTCCTTTATCCTCCTCAGCCTCTTCCACAGTCTACATATGTGGAATTTGCTGTGGCTGCCACGGACTGTGCTGCTAAAGACGTCACGGATCCAGCAAAGTGTAACCTGCTGGCAGAGAAGGTGAGTAGGCCAGGCCGTGGGGACGGCAAAACTGGCCATAGAACAGAGCGCCCTTACGGCAAGTTAGTATCCTGGGGCTTCAGAGGAGAGAGAACAGTGAAAAATACCACTCCCCGTGGGGCTGGGTTATGCCAGACCTTCCTCTGTGGTGTCACCTCCACACTTAAGAGCTGTCACCAAGTCATCTCCCCACTGGAGGCCCTTGGAGTTCGGAGAAAGACAGAGGCTATTTCCTAATTAGGCCAAGTCATACATGGTTGCCAGGAGTGTGTTGTAGATTTTCTAGACACACTTCTAAGATGAAATCTTTGAAATCCTTGATACCATAATGTCTACTTCTAGGAATCTAGTCTAAAGAGATAATCAGAGATGTTTGACAGAAATATATCTAATGAGATGATTTATCATGAATTCAAAATGACCCAAAAGAGAGGCCATTGAACTAAAATATGTACATCAATAAACAGAAAATCATACAGACCCTAAAAATTATGTTTTGAAAGAATAATGAGTGATATAAGAAAATGTTATAATATTATAGTGAGTGAAAGACACAGGGTATGAAATGGTATAGTCACAATGATCCCAATTTTTAAAATAATTTGTAATATGTTTAAAAATAAAAAAAATACATGTTAACAAGTTTTCCTGGATCACCACAATTTCTGGGATGAATGACAATCTTTTTTAATTAATTTATTTTTTCAATCTGTCTCTTTTTTCAAAAAGATTTATCTATTTTTAGAGAGAGGGAGAGAGCATGAACAGGAAGGGCAGGGGGAAGGAAAGAGAGAGAATCTCAAGCAGACTCTGCACTCAGCTTGGAGCCTGATGAGGGGCTCGATCCCATGACTCTGAGATCACAACCTGAGCCAAAACCAGGAGTCGGCCGCTTACCCAACTGCGCTACCCAACACCCCTTATAGGTGATCTCTTACAGTCTCAAAGCATACCTGTAATTTCTGCCTTCTATTGAGAATTACATATTGTATATCTTCTATAAGCAGAAACTAGAAACTATAGGAGAAAATTTTTTTAAGGAAATAAGAATTGAAGTTTTTCCCCTTGGACGTGGAGTATCAGTGAAACTGGGGGAGAAAATCCTCTCTTTCAACCAGTTCAGATAACTCTTCTCTTTCTGTGGGCAGCAATATGGGTTCTGTAAGGCGACACTCACGGAGAAGGTTGGTGGGGAAGATGTGGCTGTGACCTGCACCATGTTCCAAACCCAGGTAAGAGCATGGTGGTTATACTTGCCCTCATCCTCAGAACACAGTAATCCTTGAACATGGACGTGGTGTTCGTAAGGACAGGGCATTTGTGCCCTGTCCTCCTGAGACCCATAGCCTAAATAGCTCTGGGCATATGGAATCATCAACAAATGAAAGGTTACTTCTGCCATGCCTTCCCCTCCCACGAACTAGTGGCTGCTGGACAGAGCCAATGCTGGTGTGAGGCTGACAAGTCCATCTTTCTATGCGCAAGGGTGGGGGATGGGATTCTGAGTTGCATAGGTGGCCAGATCTGCCCAGCAGCCCCCCTGTGGCTATAGTAGAAGCTGTAAGGCAGGGTGCTTTTTCTTGTGGGATATATGTATAAGTCCACCGATCCCAAGACAGTTGGTGAGAAAGGGGCTACCACAGGGCAGTCCTGCTTCTGATGACAATACTTTGCACCCAGGTAGTTCTTTTTTGCCAGATTTCTTGCTAGTAGAAATTATTACTGGAAGAGAATTGGGTGGGATTCCACCCAGAAGCATGAGTAGCCTTGCTGGTGAGGAGAAAGGTAGCTAACCTGGCCATGATCCTCTCTCCAGCCTTTGCCCCCACAGCCCCAACCAGGCGATGCAGTGGCAGACCCAGCAGTGCCTGTGCCTTCCCCGGCCAACCTGCCAGCAGACCCCCTGCTGGTGGGACCCGTGGTGGTGGCACTTCCTGAGGCACCCCTGCCAGGGCACCGGGCACACTACGACCTGCGGCATGCCTTCGCCGGTGTGGCCTCCGTGGAGTCTGCCTCAGGAGAAGCATTCCATGTGGAGAAAGCGCCCAAGGTGGTGCAGCCCAGCATTGCTGCTGCTGCTGGTCCGTTGGTCCGTCCTTGCCCGGGGAGAATCAGACACTTCAAGGTCTAGATGTAGGTCAGAGATGAAAGGGTTTGGCCCAGGAACAGAGAGCTGCCATTTTGTCCAAGTCTGGGTATGGGGAGGGGGTTGTTTGCTATCAAAGCAGGTGCTACACTGGTCCAGATTGATATCAAGTCTTCAGTCCCAACTTTTCGTTCTTCGGGGATAGAAGCAGAGAGGCAATGTTAGGTCTCCCTGAAGGTACAAGGTTGGCAACTTGATGGTCATTGTTTTGATGCTAAGTCACCACCATTGTGCTCTCTGCCTTCTTTGACCCCACAAAAACACCTGGAATGGGACTTTGAAAGGTGCTCTTGCCAACATCATATATTCTGGTTAATAAAAGTGACTGAAGGACCTTCCTTAATAAAGAAGGTTCTAAGCTGAAATGTGGTTATGATTGTTGCTTCTTCCCTCCAAGCTCACGTGTGATCTACCTTCAAAATAACCATATCACAAATATTCCTAAGCAAAATCTAAGTGAAAATAGAAATAAAATGGAACAAAAATCAGCTTGTATTGTTATGCACAGGAAAAAATGAGACCAGGATCTTCTCACAAGCCATGGAATGAGCTCATTTCTTTATGAGAAAATCATTCTTTTCATTTCATGAGAGTCAGAAAATACTGCTAAAGGAGGACACAGTGCCTGAACTTTGTATAAACCAACCATTGGTTTTCCCCAATATCCAGGTAAAGGGGCGTGGGGCTTGGCAATTAACACAGGAGCCTCACTTTAATGATATCTATTCATTACTTCTGTTTAAAATAACTGTTGATTGTACCGTATACATTTCCTCTCATGATAAAGGATTGGTCTTTCCACCCAATCCATTTTAACACCTCAAAGCTCTGGTTTTCTACTATGAATAGAGGAGGGATACTCGGATAGTTAAATCTAGTGGACATTTGTATGTACTATCCAAGTGCTCAGATAGCATGAAGGAATAAACAGTTCCTAGGATAGAATGATGTCCAGACAATTTCATTCCCTTGCCTCCTAGCATTAAGTTATTCTGAGTAATCTAAAGGATAGGCCCTTTGAGACAGAATTTTAAAGAGGTGGGACTAACAACCGGTTGAGTGGGTTTGCTTGAACCAAGGAGACCAGATCAAGTGTTGATACCTTATTACTGTCACCTAGAGATTTTGCCAATATTCCAGTAACCAGAAGGAATGGCCAGGAAGGTAGGAAAACCACTAGGCATCTCAGAAGCCAGGGAAGATGAGGAAGGCATGGTCGGGTGGCCTAAATGCTGCAGAAGGAGCAAAGAGAAAGAGGAAAAATCCACAGGTTAGTTGACTGGTTTGGAGGTCATGGCAGATGCAGTTTCGCTGGGAGCATGAGTATAAAAGCTACTTGCAGGGGGTTAACTGGTGGTGGGTAATGAGGAAATGGAGGGGCCCATGAGTTCTCCTCTTTCAAGCAGTTTGATGTTGAGGAGTGGGAGAGATAGGATGTAATCCAAAAGGAAAACTGGGTCCAGGGAAGATTTCCTTTTCTAGAAAGAGGATTTTTAAGCATATTTAGGGCAAAAGATGGGAAGAGACGGAAGAAGAAAGAGATGATGGGGCAGGATGCTGAGAGAGATCATTTAGTTGAGAGCTGGGAACGGGAGGGTTTGAGCACCTCTTGTCCTTCCTTAAGGAAGCTCAAAAGAGGATCCTGAAAAGGCAACTTTCACCTAGTACTGAAAGAGACCCTTTCCACCTTTGCTACATACATACAGGTGTTTCCATGAACACATAGAGTATCAGTCTGAGTGTTTTCAAGGGCGGGCGGTAGATACCCAACCCAACATAAGTAAAAAGGGAATGTTACTGCTTTGTGTACTGGGAAGTCAAATGGATGAGTCCTACCTAAAGCACAGCTGGATCCAGGAGTTCAAAAGATATCGTCTCACACCCATCTCCATCTCTCAGCAAGGCCTGCCTTCAGTCTTAGCCAGGATGGCCACTGGCAACCTCACACCTATGTCAGCATAGTGCCTAAGCCTGAAGAAGGAGAGAAGGGCCAATCCAGAAGAGCGAAAGGAGGAGCTATTCCAGGGGACCAGCAGGCACAAAGCCTAGAGACAGGAGGTAGGTTGATGTGGCCAAGGATGAGAAAGGAAGTTGGGCCAAAGCAGGTAAGAGGAGAAGAAGGAGGGTTCTAGAAGATGAGGTTGAAGCAGTACATGGGGCCAGGTCATGAACAGCTTTGCAGTCCCCAGAAATAATTGGGGTGTTATTCTCAGTGAAATGGGAAACCACTAAAGGTTGTAAGCAGGTCGGTGACATAAGCTGATTTATGTTAAAAGATCAGCTTCTGTGGATCTCAACCTAGGAATGAGTGAGGTGGGGCTGAGCAGTATCACCTTTCCCCCAGAGGGACATTGGAAAGTCAGCAGAGGCGCTAACTTGGGGAACTACTGGACAGAGGCCAAGGATGCCACAAACTCTGAAATGGACAGGTCAGCCTCATAAGGAAACTCCAACAATTAATAATGATTAGCTAATGCCCCAAATATCAATAGCATTCATCTGTTGTTTGTTGTAGGGAAAATGGGTGAAAGCTGGGATAGGAAGAAGAAAGAGCTTTCTAGGGGAGAGAGAAGGGTAAGGTGGTGGGCAGGAGACATGGTGAAGCCAGGATATAATTTTCAGGTGGAAATCCTAGGAGCTCCTGATGGGTTTGATGTGGAGGTGAAAAAGAAGGAAGTGAAAGTTAACTCCTGGATTTATGGCTTTGCAGATTGGGTAGATAGTGGTGCCATTCACGGAGGCAGAGGGCCTTGGTTCATTTCATTTGAGTTACCTCACCCTCCCTCCTCTCTGTCTTCAAATTGTGCATTTGATTTTTCTTTTCTTTTCTTTAAAGATTGATTTATTTATTTTAGAGAGAGAGCATGGGCACGAGCGGGGGAGGGGTAGAAAGAGAGGGAGAGAGAGAATCTCAAGCAGACTCCTCACTGAGCGTGGAACCTGACATGGGACTCCATCCCAGGACACTGAGGCCATGACCTGAGGTGAAATCAAGAATTGGCTGCTTAACTGACTGAGGCCCCCCAGGCACCCATGCAGTTGATTTTTCCGTCAGCCTTACCCATGCCTTGATCTCATGCCTCTCAAGTAAACAGTGAATCTGACAGACCTGAGTGACCTGGGCCAAGCTGCTTCACCTCTCACTTCTCGCTGTCCTCATTCTACAACCAGGCGCAGGGAGCAGTCTGGCAGGGCGACTGCAAGTATTCGATGAGATGCTAGAAGTATAGGCTTGGAAACTTCTGGACACAGGTTCTGTAGGTTCTAGGTTCTCAGTAAGTGTCCTCCCTCTCTGCTTCCTGTCCTCCGACTTTGGTGGCTTCAGAGGATTGTATTCTTGACCTTCTCTTGAATGTGTACTTTCTCCTTAGCAGGTCTCATGATTTAAACTCTCAGTCTTGCACGAATAACATCCAACTTTACACCTCCAGTTTGGGCCCCTTTTTTGCATTCCAACATCGCATTTCCAAATGTCTCCAGGATTTCCTCACTTGAATTTATGTAGAACAATCTCCTATGTGATTTATTTTAACTAAGAGAGGCATACCTGAAGCCTCAGCATTATTCAAAATGTGCATATTCTAGAAAAATGTTTTCACAAGAATAAACATAAATTAGAGAGGATGAGTTGTGGAGCTGTTAGGTCTCCTGCTCTTATAACACATTTTTTTTTTTTTTTGCATTAATGCTGCTCTGTATTTTCTCAGCATATTCTTTAAAATTTTGCAGAATGCTTTCTCCTAAATTAATAGCATTGCAAGTGTCTCACTTACTTGCCTTCTTAGTGACTTTTTAATCTCATCTAACTCATGTTCCAAGGTTGTTGAATTTCAGGTGTATTTTTTAGTACTTGTACCACCACCACAAATTAACAATGTTTGGTGACTCTTAGGGTGATTCTAGTATTTGCAACTATGATAACATTGAACATTATAATAATTGAATAGCAGGGTCATAAAAATCAATCATCAGAATTTTGCTGCTCATGCAAAAAAGTATGGTTCTCACGATATTGACAAAAGGTTCTGGGTATTTCTCTTCCACGGGACAATCATGTGACAATGTCATAAGGAAGGCTTACAAAGTGCTCACTTAAAAAATACTCAATCTTTGGCTATTTTTTTTTTAATCTTAGAAAAAAATTTTTTTGAGATAGAGTGTGTACATGTGTGAGCCAGGATGGGAGGGTAGAGAGGTGGCCAGAGGGAGAGACAGAATTTTAAGCAGGCTCCATGACAGCGCAGAGCCTGATGTGATGCTTGATTTCATGACCCTGAGATCATCACCTGAGCTAAAATCCAGACAGTTAACAGACTGAGCCACACAGGTGTCCCAATCTTTGGCTAATTTTTAACATTTGGAGAATTCAAGTAGCTTCTGATTTTGTGTGTAGGGTGAGACTTTATTGCTATTTTAATATCCAACTATTTAAAATTTGCATCATTCAAAATCATGCCATGTCACTATCATAAGATAACTATCTGGTACGTGCAAACCACATATGTTGTATGTGCAACCACATATCTGGTATGTGCAAACTGACCCCCATCTCTGCGTCTTTCCCATTTTGGTTCCTAATACCCAGTTGCCCAACAATTAAAATTTTATTCATCACAAGGTAAATTCTATTCCTTTAGTCTTTAAGATTTAAAGCAAGAATATGTAACCTATATAATATAGCACTCTTACGGGCACCTGGGTGGCTCAGTCTTTAAGCGTCTGCCTTCGACTCAGGTCATGATCCTGGGGTCTTGGGATGGAGCCCCACATCAGGCTCCCTGATTGGCAGGAAGCCTGCTTCTCCCTCTTCCACTCCCCCTGCTTGTGTTCCCTCTCTCGTTGTGCCTTTCTCTGTCAAATAAATAAAATCTTTAAAAAAAAATAGCACTCTTAACATTGTTTCCCAGTTAATTGCTTTCATAAAATATTGCTGGTGCTAACATATACTGCTCCTCCTGCCTCCAGCCCTTTTCCTACCCCCCCACCAAGGCCCTCACCACCCCAAGGATCACTAGGAATATGTGAAATACCATGTTGACTTACTAGCATTCTTCTCACTATGTATATATGTATATATGTTTATATATATATATGTATGTTTTTATATGTATATGTGTGTGCATATATATATATATAGAGAGAGAGAGAGAGAGAAAGAGAGAGAGAGAGAGAAAACACAAGACGTCCATTCAGTATGTGGTCACTCTAACCCTCCTCTCTTTGGTCTTCTAGAGCTTCTAGAGCTGAGACTGTTCACAGTGTTTATTACAGCATTATTTAAAAGACCAAAAATTGTAAACATCATAAATTTCTGTAATGATGACTGACTAAATTTTGTTACATCCATTCCATTGAGACCACTACACAGAAATTTAAAATCATGTTACAAAAACATAATAATTCATATAGGAAAATATTCATATATTTCAAAATCACAAGGCAGGTTTTAAAATTATGATCCTAATTTTGTATATAGGCATACTCATATTGACACACACTCAGGCATGAAAACTGCAAGATAACAGAGAGAAAAACACTAAAATATTAATAGTGATTATATCAAAGTTACGGAATAATGAGTTGTTTTCTTTATTCTTTTCTGTGTTTTCTAAACTTTCTATAATGCTTGTGTACAATTTTATAAAAAGATTTTTATTTTATTTTTCTGCTTAGAATGGGGATTAGCAAACTTCTTCTATCAAGGGCCAGGTAGTAATATTTTAGGTTTCGTGGGCCATATGGTGTCTGTCTATCTCAGCTACTTGACTCTTCTGTTGTAGAAATAGCCATCGACAATACAGAAACATAGGGGCATGGCTAGTCCCAATAAAACTTTATTTACACAATTAATAGTGAGCTGCATCTGGCCGTCAGGTCGCAGTGTCCTAGAAAAGTAGAAATAGAGAGAAATGGAACTGGGAGGAAAATAGTGTTCCTAGAGCAGGGTGATTCCATGCGAAGTTGGGTGCTAGTCTCTAGAGTCAGAGTGGTCAAGTAGGAAAAAGCTAGACTGTTGCCAGGGGGATGATGAATTTATCTGAACAATAGCAGGATGAGGGTGGAAGGCAGCAGGATAAGCCAGGAGCTAAAGGCTTTACAGCAGAGAGGAAGTGACCAGAAGGTCAGAAGATGCCAGTGACCCGAAGCAGGAGGCTGATGTGGCCATGTGACGTGACTCTCAAAGAAACAGGGTTTACGCAAGCATAGAGGCTTAACCATCCTGGAAATAGCACTGGAAATGGGGAGGGTGCCAATGTTACCAGATGTCAGCCTCTATGCCACAGCGTTTATGGAGCAGCTGTACCTTCGGTTGAGCCCAGGAAGTGACGAGGTTAATGACATAGGTAGCTTTATTTACTAAGGAAAGGGAATTTCAGAACGCACAGTTGAAAGAAAGCTCTAGGCAGAAGAGGGGGGCCTGATGGCTTACCCATTTGCAGGGGAGGACCCAGAGAGCACAAAGAAGATGACATTGCCCAGAGAGGACAGACAGCAAAAGGGGGCATGTGGGCCTCTCGAGGATTCGTGTTGCGAATGAGTAGGCAGTAATTTGGTGTTGCAGGAGCAGGCCATGAGATGAGTTCGTTTCCAGGCCTTGAATACAGGAAACAGCAGCAACTTCTGGAGGAGGTGAGGCCTTTCCCTCACTGGGTCACCTCCATGCCCTCTTCCCCTAGTCTCACCTAACCCAAAGTCCATTCATGACTCTTTGGCCTTTGGTCCCCACTGAGGCAAGCCCCAATGTAACTGGACTGGGCAATGATGTGCTCGTCATCTCTATCACTTCCTCCATTGTATCCCTCTTTATTTACTTCACCGCCTCTTGGGGCATTGCCTAGAGGAAGAACTCAATGAGTAAGTAAAAAAAGATGGACCTCCTAATGGATCTTGCCAGCTCCAGCCCACCTCCTTCAGTGGTCTGATACTGGGCTTCCAGAAGCTCATGCACAAGGCTCTGGCACTACCCTGCAAAGGGAGGATTTGTATGATTGCAGGTCTCCAAAGTAAGGGGTGCAAACCCCCGGGAATGCACAAGATAAATCACTGGCTTGTGGGGGGTTTGTTTGTTTGTTTGTTTTTACTATTTTACTATATCTATTGGCTGTGTACATTAGGTCATATGAGAGTGACTTTTCCTTTTCAGCAGTCTTTATTATTTGGAGCAGTTTTAGGGTCACAGCAAAATTGAGTAGAAAGTGCAGAGAATGCCCACATGCCCCTGTCCCCACATGGCCACAGCCTTCTCCACTCTCAACATCCCTGACTAGTGTTACATTTGTTGTCATCTATGAGCCTATGTCAACATGTTATTTTCACAAGTCCCCAGTTCATATTAGGGTTGACTCTTGATGTCGCACATTCCATAGGCTTGGACGTGAGCATAATGGCCTGTGTCTACCATTATGGTACCACACATACATTTCACTGCCCTGAAAGTCCTCTCTCCCCTCCATCGTCCGGCAACCACTGATCTTTTTACTGTCTCTGCAGTTTCACACTTTCTGGAATGTCGTATAGTTGGAAAAATGGGTAGTCTTTTCATATTGGCTTTTTAAACTTAACAAGATGCATGTACAGTTCCTCCATGTGTTTTCATGGTTTGATGGCCCATTTCCTTTTAGCACTGAGTAATATTCCATTGCCTGGATGGACCAGAGTTAATCTGTGGAAGGACATGTTGGTTGCTTCCAAGTGTTAGAAATTAAGAATAAAGCTGCTGTAAACACCCATGTGCAGGTGTTTGTGTGGACGTGGTTTTTGTTTCATCTGGGTCAGTACCAAGGAACATGGCTGCTGGATTGTTTGTATGGTAAGAGTAGATTAGTGTTGTAAGAAACCACCAAACTGTCTTCCAAAGTGGCTGTACCACTTTGCATTCCCACCAGCAATGATGAGCATTCCTGTTGCTGCATACCCTCACCGGTATTTGGTATGGTCAGTATTTTGGATTCTGGCATTCTAGAAGGTGTGTTGTGGTATCTCTTGGTTGTGTTAGTTTGCATTCCCGGTTGACATCTGATGTGAAGCACCTTTTTATATGCTTATTTGCCATCTGTGTATCTTCTTTGTTGAGATTCATTTCTTTTGCCTTTTTTTTTTTAAATTTTTTAATTTTTTTTCAGCATAACAGTATTCATTATTTTTGCACCACACCCAGTGCTCCATGCAATCCGTGCCCTCTACAATACCCACCACCTGGTGCCCCCAACCTCCCACCCCCCACCCCTTCAAAATTCTCAGATCGTTTTTCAGAGTCCATAGTCTCTCATGGTTCACCTCCCCTTCCAATTTCCCTCAACTCCCTTCTCCTCTCCATCTCCCCTTGTCCTCCATGCTATTTGTTATGCTCCACAAATAAGTGAAACCATATGATAATTGACTCTCTCTGCTTGACTTATTTCACTCAGCATAATCTCTTCCAGTCCCGTCCATGTTGCTACAAAACTTGGGGATTCATCCTTTCTTTCTTTTTTTTTTTCTTTTTTTTTTTTACAGCTTTATAAACATATATTTTTATCCCCAGGGGTACAGGTCTGCGAATCGCCAGGTTTACACACTTCACAACACTCACCATAGCACATACCCTCCCCGATATCCATAACCCCACCCCCCTCCCAAACCCCTCCCCCCATCAACCCTCAGTTTGTTTTGTGAGATTAAGAGTCACTTATGGTTTGTCTCCCTCCCAATCCCATCTTGTTTCATTTACTCTTCTCCTACCCCCTCGACCCCCCATGTTGCATCTCCTCTCCCTCATATCAGGGAGATCATATGATAGTTGTCTTTCTCCGATTGACTTATTTCGCTAAGCATGATACCCTCTAGTTCCATCCACGTCGTCGCAAATGGCAAGATTTCATTTCTTTTGATGGCTGCATAGTATTCCATTGTGTATATATACCACATCTTCTTTATCCATTCGTCTGTAGATGGACATCTAGGTTCTTTCCATAGTTTGGCTATTGTAGACATTGCTGCTATAAACATTCGGGTGCATGTGCCCCTTCGGATCACTATGTTTGTATCTTTAGGGTAAATACCCAGCAGTGCAATTGCAGGGTCATAGGGTAGTTCTATTTTCAACATTTTGAGGAACCTCCATGCTGTTTTCCAGAGTGGTTGCACCAGCTTGCATTCCCACCAACAGTGTAGGAGGGTTCCCCTTTCTCCGCATCCTCGCCAGCATCTGTCATTTCCTGACTTGTTAATTTTAGCCATTCTGACTGGTGTGAGGGGATATCTCATGGTGGTTTTGATTTGTATTTCCCTGATGCCGAGTGATATGGAGCACTTTTTCATGTGTCTGTTGGCCATCTGGATGTCTTCTTTGCAGAAATGTCTTTTGCCCTTTTTTATTCTTATTCGTTTTTTTGATGATTTATTTGAGAGAGAGAGAGAGAGGGTGCACGTGTATACTCGAGCAGGACGGGGAGGGGCAGGAGGAGAGGGAGAGAAGCAGACTCCCTGCTGAGCATGGGGCTGGATGCTGGGTGCTGCGATGCGAGGCTATATCTCACAGCCGAAATCAAGAGTCTGATCCTTGATGGACCAAGCCACCCAAGTACCCCTGCCATTGTTAAATCAGGTTGTTTATTTTACTGTTGAGTTTTAAGAGTTCTTTGAATGTTTTGGATAAAGACCTTTACTAGATTTATCTTTTGTAAATTATTTTCTCCCAGTCTGAGACTTGCTTTCTCATTCTCTTAAAGGAATCTGTTTTTACTTGTTTTAACTTACAAATAAAGAAATTAAGCTTTGCTAATATTTAATATATTAATTATTGATTAAACACATATAATAAATAGACATACATATATCAGGGATGCATATTCTAACATTCCATTACTAACAGGGTGCATGATTAAAAAAATTTAGAAACCCCGAATGTGTGGAATGAAGTCTAGATTCCTTACCTGGGCAATGAAGTCCTTACAAAATCAGCTCTTTCACCTTCTGTATCCTATTTCCTGTATATGCTGTGTTGTAACCAAATTCAGCTACTAGATCTCATCTGAACAGACCCTGTACATGGTAGAGTTCCTCTACCATCTCATGCTGCTCCCTGTCTTCTCCCCAACGCCCCCAAACCATATGTCTGAGTGCTATTCCAAGACCCATCTCCAATACCCTCTTCTTCAAAAAGCCTTCCCTAAATCCCAGCTGAAAAACCACATCCCTTTCTGGACCCATCTTATGGCACAGAGCACTTTCTAGTCTATTTTGTGGCTATTTGTTTGCACGTCTCAGATTGCCTGGTGCATTTTAATTCACTCTCTTGTTCTTCAGCCTGCCTAGAACACTGCCTTGTCCTGAGAAAGGCTCAAATAAAATCTTTGTTGAGACGACACATGGTAAATGACACCACTTCCCTCCCACATCTTGACCCTCAACAGATTAAGATTCCTAGTTTCCAAATAAAATAATGTTCCCCAGTGAAAAATCCCTCACTTCCCTCCAGTACATCTCCATGCCACCCGTTCTTACCTCTTGCTCAAAACAGATGCCTTTCCCAGCTCTCAAGCTACTCTCCCAACCCACAACCACAACCTCCTGCACCCCATCCCTGATTACTGTGTCCTTCCTGGTGTCTTTTCTCTCCTAAATCAGACTCACCCTTCCCCTGACCACAAATCCTTTCAGATAATCCCCGTTCTAAAAACCCACTCCCCTCTCTCAAGCCACTCCCCATCCCTCCCTTTCCCTTTCCCACCAAACCTCTTTTTAAAAAAATGCTTACTTCGGTTTTTTTTAAGTGTTACATGTTCACTAAGGAAAATTCGGAACATACTGAAAACTGAAAGACTAAAAATAGGGATCTCCTATATATAGTCCTGTATCTCTGATGCAGGCATTAGTAACATTTTCCTGTATTATATTCATGCTACTCCCCTGCTCCCACCATAGAGATGCCTCATAAACGCCAAATGCCATATAATTTACCCTGTAGTTTCAATGGACTATCCCACGTTGTGATTTAACATTATAACATAAATATCTTTCTATGTTATAGGCCTCCCAAATGTCATTTGTGATAACTAGTTAGGATTTCAGCAAATGAATATACCATAGTTTACTTAACTCCTCTCTTGTCGGACATTTAGGTGGTTCCCACGTTTTCATAGTTATCAGTAGCCTGATGATAAATATTATTTATCGTATAAATAATACGACTGTGACCCTTTCACCACCCCCCCCTTTCTTTTCTGAATTCAATCTTCCCTCATCCAGGGAGTCTGGCTTTCTCCTCTGCAGCCTCTCAATCGCAGACTTTATTTTTTTAAGCTCACCTTCCGCTGCTGATCCCCTAAATGTTAGTTTTTCAGGAGTTCCACGTCAATTCTTCTTACCTTACCTGCCTTCCCAGAGGGAGCTCACCTGCTCCCATGGTGTACTGATCGTGGTCCAATTCAGCCCCCATAAGCTGTTGGTCCATGTATCCAACACTTATTACACTTAGAGATTTGTCAAACCTCACACACAGGTTTCCAGCCCTCCCTACTCCCTGCCCCCATCCAAAAATCCCTCCACCCAGTCACCTCACCTGAAACCTCTGGGCTCATTCCTGACCCCTCTCTCCTCCTCACTGCCATATTTGCTAGGTCACTAAGTCTTGACTTCCTACCTTTCTAATATATCTCAGATCCATCCCTTCCTCTCTGTACGTACTGTCACTTCTGCCTCTGCAGCAACATCATCTCCAATAGGTCTTCTTAGTTCATGATCGTATCTGTCAGGGTTCAACCTGAGGAGCGGAACCAGTGGGAGGTATTACAGGGGACAGGCTTATGCAATGATGCCCCCCTCATTGAGGGGACTGAATAAACTGTCCCTGTAAAACTGTATTCATATCTGCTCCTGGAGTCTGAAGTCCATGGGGCAGGAATTCAAGAACAGAAGATCAATTGTGAAGTGGGGGGTGGGAAGCAGGCCAGAGCCCACAAACATGAGCTGGAACCCATTAGGGTGGGTGAATACACAAGCCCATTCTTCTGCCTCTGACCTTGGTGACATGGGTATCCTGAAGAAGCTGGGCTTGAGTGATCTTTATGAGAACCAAGTCCTTAAAATGCTTTCACATTAAGAAATGCCTTCATCCAGGGGCGCCTGGGTGGCTCAGTGGGTTAAAGTCGCTGCCTTCGGCTCAGGTCATGATCCCAGGGTCCTGGGATCGAGCCCCGCATCGGGCTCTCTGCTCAGCAGGGAGCCTGCTTCCCTTCCTCTCTCTCTCTGCCTGCCTCTCTGCCTACTTGTGATCTCTGTCTGTCAAATAAATAAATAAAAATCTTTAATATAAAAAAAAGAAATGCCTTCATCCAGTAATTCCATTTCTAGCCATCTGTACTAAGAAAATAATTAAAGGTGTGAACGAAGACTTACCCACAAGAATGTTAATTGTAGCATGTTCATAACAGCAGAAAATTGGAAACACTCTGCATATCCATCAGAGAGAATTGGTTTGGAAGACAATCCACTGTCAATGGACCCACTGTGCAGTAATTAAAAATTAAGTTGCGCAAGCGGGTTTATTTATATATTAAGATGTTCATGATCTATTATTGGACTTTAAAGGCAAGTTATAATATAGTAACTCAGTATCATGTTATCTGTATATAACATGTATGTTATATGTGCGTAGAAGAAAGTCTAGAAAGATATCCATCCACTATTAATATGCAATGGAATATTGCCATCTTTTTCACTTTCTGTCTTTTTGATTTTTCTATAATGCACTTAAATTGCTTTGATCATATCCTTTTAATGAGAAAAAGTTTAAATAACTTGCAGTGAGTTCTCTAAGTCCTTCACCCAACACCATTAATAGGCATAAATACTTTTTAACCAAAAAGGAGGAGGAGGAGGAAAAAGAGGAGGAAAAGATTATTAAGACTTAAAATTGATGGAGCACGTGCATGATCTCATTGAGTCCTAGAAAATAAACATGTCTCCATTTTTATTGAATAGAGAACTGAGTGTTGAGAAAATACATTGTGCCTGAAATCACACAGTTAGTGACAGATTCCATTCAACAGGCCTACCCAGTTAGGAGTGGTGGGCCTTTCTACTATCTAGCACAGCAGAGGCCCCAGTCGGAAGCACCCAACCCTGAGGCCAGTGCCTGCACTGAGAAGGGTTAAAGCAAATGAGTTCTGAAGCCATTGTCCATAAGCCATCAAAGGCGGGAGACCCTTGCATTAGTAGAAGCTGGATCAAAGCCATGGGGGTGTATATTGGTTTTTCCCCTGTAGTTAATGTATTATTCGTCTATCTCTCTGAGTATTTACCCAACCAGATCCATTCTGAAGGAGAACAACAAACACCACCCACTCACTAAGGAAAGCACTGGCATGGAGTGTTTGGGGTTCAATCCCTGGCTGGATGCATGGTCTTGGGCAGGTCATCGAATTTCTCAGGATTGTGGTAGTTAAAGAACTAACAGTGTGGATTAAATACAATGTTTTTAAACAGAAACACATAAAATGAAAATATATATTATTGATCAGTTGATGAAAATGTTGTGACCAGAGGTTTATTGGCCACACACACACACACACACACATACATACGGCAAAGTATTGTATTTGCTCCTTACAAATAGCTCCTCTCCTCCAGGCTCAGAGTGCTTTATGAGTCATGACTCGGTCTTATTCACATCTCAACCTCCCCGGCTACTTAGTACCCGGTACACATAGGTCCTTGGGAGGAGTTTGATGAATGAAGCACAAATGACCATCTTCTAACCCTTCTGCTTGAACCACACTGGAAAATCCTCAGTTTGTCAGACACTTCCCACAGGCCTGAATCCCCATGGGGGCTGTTCCTCTGTTTTCCCAAGGTCATTGGTGTGGGAGGTGTCCAGATAGAGTCACCTGTAGTAGCACCAACTGAATAAAGCAAATGCCCTCACTGGATGGTGTTCCATGCTTGGGCAGAGCAAATCCACGTGATCACGACATTAGGAATGTTCCCAGTGGCTAATGCTGCTACCTGGTCCTACCTGAATATCGGAGCAGGGAAAACGCTCATGCATTTTCTAGATTATTCCAGCCTCAAAGGCAGAGGGGCCAGTTGGATGTTCAAACTTTATTTTATCTATGCACTAAGTGCTTTTGTATTTTCTTGGCAAAAATGCTTCCCACCTCTATTTGACCAGAGCGAGGATTGGGTGGCATGGGGCGGAAGGCGGGATGTAAGACCACCTGTTTCAAGAAGCTCTGCAAATAGCCGACTCCCCTTTGGGGTGTGTCCTTGGGTGGGTGGTCCCATTTCATTTCTTTTAAATATTCCACTTGCTTCCCTTGTTCCACCTCATCCCCGTGCCTGGGACAACCATGTTTCTGAGGAGAGAAGAGGTGAGGCATCCAGAAGTAGAAGACTGGGGAGCTTGCGGGCTTTAAAATGAGATGTGCTCCATATGGGTGTTTTCTCAACGTGATTAGTGTGGAACGTGTCAAGATAAAGTCATCTGTAACAATACTGACTGAATAAAACCAATGTCAGCTTTATTGCTTTAATTTTATTCCCCACGCACTGTCATAACACATAATAATTATAATATGAGAAAACCTTTTTCTTTTGGGTTTACCGACCCTGGGAGAGTAAATACTGCCTATATAGGTAGATGGATGAATAGATAGGTAGATAGATAGATATGTCAATAGATGTGCAGACAGATAGATATGTAGATATTAGATAGACATGTGGATAGATATGTAGCTAGATAGATATGTAGATAGATGGTAGATATGTAGCTAGATAGATATGTAGATATATAGATAGATATGTACATGGATGGATATGTAGAGAGATAGACAGACACATATGATGGGATGGCATCTTATAAAGAATGGGTCCATCTTATAAAAGAATGAGTCTTTTTCTTTAGAAAATTACAGAAATATGTAGAACTCTGACCCACAGTCTATAAAATCCTGATGGAAGTAGTACGAAAATTCTGTCCTTGACTCCTGCCCTAATCTCAGCCCTGGTGGACTTAACAATCCTTGGGGCTTCCACTATCCCCTCTGAGGGCTTATCTTGTAGCCCTCCCACTTGGTCTGCAAACACTGAGCCCCTTCTGGCTGTAAACATCACCCGGATATCCTGTCACAATATTTAACCCTAACTTATTCCAAAATTCAGCTCCCCATGGCTTTCCTATCTTTCCCTCAAAGCTGTTCTCCCCTCTGGTACATCTTTTCCATGGTACTCCTTCCCCACGCTCTCCTCAGATCACATGTGGCCATCTCTGGCCCTTCTCCAGTCCCCTATCAGCTGCCTGCTGAGGCCCCTCACAGAGGCCACATGTGGGATGAATGAACAAACTAAGGAGATCAGTGACTCGGTCCTGGGTTCAAACTGTTGAGACCTTTCCTCTTTTATGGGTGAAGCAGAGATGAGTGGATGTAATGGTAAAGAGGAAGGCTCAGGGCTGAAGGCTGGGTCAGCACAAGCAGCATCCAGCTTCTCACCCAGGGCTCCAGAGGTGGTGTGGGATCCCTTGTGTGGTGAGTCCCTTTGTAGAAAAATGAATGCGTGCACACATACAGTGTTGCTGGGAGGGGGGATTGGGCACTTTGGGAATCCATGTGTAATGCTGTTGGAAGTGTTGTCTCAACATATAAGCAAGGAATAAGACCATAGCTTCCCATTGGGAGAGCAACTAATTTTCTTGTTATTTGGTGCTTGGTCAGCTAGGGTGGCTGGAAAGAATCTCACAGACTGAGTGGTTTAAACAGCAGGAATTTATTCCTCACAGTTCTGCATGCTAGACATCCAAGATCAGGGTGCCAACAGGCTTGGATTCCGTCCCCCGTCCCCTTGGATTCTTGATGAGGGCTCTCCTGGGCTTGTCACCTCATTGTTGCACCCTCCCATACCTGAGAGAGTGAGAGAGCTCTGGGCTCTTAATCCTTTTAAAGGGCACTAATCCCATCTTGAGGGTTCCACCCCATGATGTCATCCAAACCCAATCATCTCCACAGTTCCCGCCTCCAGATACCATCGCACAGGATGAGGGTCTCAGTATGTGGATTTTGAAGGGACACACACCTTCAGTCCACAGCATTTGGGCATTTATGGTAAACAATGACTTTAATAAATTTCCTGCTTCCTAATTATTACTTGGTATTTATGTAACTAGTAAATTTCAATTTTGAATAGTATTTCTTTTTATTTTGATTATCTTCAAAAGTGCCGAAGAATTACAAAGCCCTTGGTCCAGATTCACCAACTATTGATATTTTGTTACTTTGCTATTTTTTTTTAAAGATTTTATTTATTTATTTGACGGAGGGAGAGAGAGAGAGAGAGAGAGAGATCACAAGTAGGCAGAGAGAGAGGAGGAAGCAGGCTCCCTGCAGAGCAGAGAGCCCCATGCGGGGATCGATCCCAGGATCCTGAGATCATGACCTGGGCCGAAGGCAGAGGCTTAACCCACTGAGCCACCCAGGTGCCCCTACTTTGCTATTTTTTTATTTCCCTCTCTCTCTCTCTCTCTTTCCTTCCCTACTTACACACTCCCAATCTAAAAACTTCATGTCTGTTTCATAAGAACAAGCACATTTTCTTACATAATCACATTATGGTTCTCAAATTCAGAAAACGTAACACATACTATTATATAATTTATATTCCATATGCAAAATTTGCTAACTGTCTCAATGGAGTTCTTTAAAGCAATCTTTCCTCCTCAGCCCAAGATTCAGTCTAGGGTCACATTGGAATCACACATTGCACTTAGTTATAAATTCCTTTTATTATTATTATTTATTATTAAGTAATCTCTGTGCCTAACATGAGGCTCAAACTCAGGACCCCAAGATCAAGAGTTCCATGCTCTGCCAACTGAGCTAGCCAGGTACCCCAGTTATACATTCTTTTTAATGTCCTTTAGTCTAAAACAGTTCTTAAGGTTAAGGCCATTTTGGAAGAGATAAGCTAGTTGTTCTGTAGAATGCCCTTCAAATTGTCTAATCTTTAGAGTTAGTTTATGCTTTTCCCCTTCCCCCAGGAATACCATGGAAGAGATGTTGTGTCCTCGTGTACCCCATCAGGAAGCAGATGGTATCTCTTTGTCCTGTTATTAGAGATGTGAATTCTGATACCTCAGTTAAGGTGGTGTCTTCCAGGTTCTCTGCTTTTTAATTATAATTTCCCCCTGATAATGAATAAGTAGTTAATGATTAATTCATTGCAATTAATTAATTATTAAGTAGTCTATAGAGAGATGCTTTAAGAGTGTATAGATAACTTATTCTGTATAAAATTTTCCCTCTACTATTTAACATACATTGATGGTCTTGCCTTGGTTCAGAATTACAACAATGGTGACAATGTTGATTTTCTGACTGTATCATTTTATCAATATTTCTAGTCATTGGCGTTTTATTGTGAGAAAAGTCTTGCCTTTTTCCTTCTTTAGTTAGTGCCAATATGGGATCTCTATTTTGTCCAACAGATTGTAATTTGTTACTCTCATTGTTTGTTGTAATGCCCAGGTTGTACCAGATTTCTAAGTGGCTCCTTTTTGCAGATCCTCATCATTCTTCGAGTGCTTTCTTACTTTCTGGCACAAGCTCATTTTCATCTTCCCTTTCCCCAGGATCAACCATTTCTTCCAGGAGCTTTGGCTGCTCCTAGTGGGGAATACTACTTAGAAAGCAAGACCTGGGCACTAGATGGGCCGAGTGCTCTTGCTTCTAGGCCTCCACAGTGGACAAAATTGGAAGGAATGGTCATTTCATACAGTCTAGGTCTCATTCATGCCATTCATGTAAAATTCTGAATTTGTACTGCTCCCCCTAGCACCAATCCAAACTCAGAATTTTCCTTGTCTTTCTCTGTCCCCACTCTCCTCCTTTGTGAGAAACTTGGTTCCCAAATGACAAAACAAGAGTATCATTTGCTCAATATTGCAACACACAAAATAGTTTGAGGAATTGCTACCTTCATTCCACTATGAAAAACAAACCTACAAAGCAGAGTTCGACATTTTTTTGTGTTTTCCTTTTTCTTTATACTGATGATACACGATCAAAACATTATGTTCTAAAGTTACTTGGATTGGTCCACTTTTCCCCATTTCACTGTGTCTAGTATTCATCTGAAACACAGGCTCATTTGTTCCTGTACATAATTATTTTTACTTTCTTCCCTCAGCTTTGTCGAATTAATTTTATTGTTTTGAATAATTAAAATATTAACATGGTTCCAAAAGTCAAAACTCTACAAAAAGGAATATTTAGAAAATAGTACTAGCAATTTTGAGTAATTTATTTTCTGTCTCTTATTTATATTTAAAATTCTCTTTTAATTATTACCAGTTATGCCTCCCTTCAATAGGATTTGGTGAAATTCCTCCTGGAACACGCCTCCTCCTTGCTCCACTCAAACTTGGCCGTCCCGTATCCTTTTTCTTTCCAGCTTTATGGAGGTATAATAGACACATAACATTATATAAGTTTAAGGTTTACAACATGATGAGTTGGTATAGGTCTATATTTAGAAATGATTACCGCAATAAAGTTAGTGAATGCTTCCATCACCTCACATACTTACCATTGTTTCCTTTGGGGGGGGGATGGGCACTGTGCTGGTGAGATCAAAGTCTCCTGTCTTAACTTGCAAGTGAACAATACAGCATTGTTGACTGTAGCCACCATGCTGCACACTAGATCCTCAGACTTTATTCATCTTATAGCTGCAAGTCTGTACCCTGTGACCACCTTCACCCATCTGGCCCACCCTCAAGCCCATATTCTTTTATTTCTTCATCAAAATCTCCTTATCCTCCAGCATTCAAGCCAAATCAGGAAGAGAGGTAACTGAATCATAGCTGAGCTTCCACTGAAAGCGAATGTTCCAGAACTGCCACACCTCCAGAGAAATGTGTCCTGCCCCCGAGTTCTGGTTCTGTGACTCTGGTAGATGTTACCACACATGGGGTATTGGAAAGGGCATAGGCCTTGGGGTGATGCAGTCAACAGATGGAGATAAAAACACTTTCCAACAAAGGCTGAGGCTTGAGTGTAAGACCTCCCACTCAGCAGTGCTCATTCCCCTTTCCTTCTTCGGTCAGTGTATGGGCAGCACCGGTTAGGATGGGATACTGCAATAAGGCCAACCCTGGGTCTCACTTCCAGAGAGCCATTTCTAGAGCCGCCGCACCCTCCAGGTTGGCTTGAACAGGTGTTGGTGAGGTAATTTGGGAAGTCCCAGGTCCGAGGAAGGTGCCGGCGGCTCCTCAGAAAGCAACTGCACCTAATTTAAAGATTAGCCTTCTGCTCCCCCTACCCCCAGCTCTAATTCGGGAACCAGTAGTAGCTGGCTAATGAAGGCTGCAGCTCAGCCAAGTGCATTGTGGCCTGGCATTCTGAAGTGATAACGCAGTCTGTCTGCAGGTATGAAAGGGGCATCAGAGGGCAAGAATTTGTCAGTGTTTATCCAGCCTGCTGGGGAGATGCCGGAGAGGCATCCTTCTCCCGTGTAAATTAACCACAGGATTCTGGTTTATACATCAGTTGCTTGTGAGTCAGCTCCCAGGTCTCAGGGATTCCTTAGGAAATTCCCAAGGACTATTTCCTTAGGAAATAGGAAATAGGAAATTCCCAAGGACTATTTCCTTAGGAAATAGTCCTTGGGAAAGCCTGCATTGTGACCTGCACAGCTGACACATGCTAGACTTCTCTTCCTAAAACAGCACTACTCCCTCCAGCCTCATTCACGATAGTGAATAGGAGATGTACATTTGGAGATACTACCCCTTTTTCCTTAGGGCGCTCTCTCTTAGAAACTCTTTGGTGAAGTATTTTTTTTAAGACTTGTTAATTTATTTGTTTCACACACACACACACACACACACACACACACACACACAGCACAAGCAGGAAGAGTACAGAGAGAGAAGCAGGCTCCCCAATGAACAGGGAGTCAGGCATGGGGCTCCCTCCCAAGGCCCTGGGATCATGACCATGGCCAAAGGCAGATGCTTAACTGACTGAGCCACCCAGGTGCCCCTCTTTAGTGAGGTATTGAGAAAAACTGTGTGCCAGGTGTTTTATTTGTGTGTGGGAATACACCTAACCTTCACATCTGTCCTGTGGATTAACTGTGACCTCAATTTATCAGTGAGGAAGCTGAGATTCAGAGACGGTGAGGAACCCATCTTTGGTGACACAGCTGATGAGTGGTAGAGCTGGGATTCCAATTCAGGCTCATTCAAGCCCAGAGTCTGTCCTCTTGGCTACAACACCATAACAGGTTCTTAGAAGAAATCCCACTCATGATACTGCAAGGCAGGTTTGCCCTAAGAATCTTTTTGATACTGAAAAATATGCCCTAAACTTTCTGAATTTTCTCAAACATTGCCTAAATATGATTGATAAAAGTTAGGGAGAGAAAGAAGTTCTAGATGTAGGGTACTTTAGGAGACAAATTGCCAAAAGGTAACGGAGGCCACTGGGTGGGCTGGGAGGACGAATACCATTCAGTTTATAGAGCAGACAGATGGAAGGACATGGAAGATAAACTACATGATTCACATTTTAAAATTTTTACTGATTCCTGATCCTGCTTCCTTGGGTTCCTTTCCTACCGGGAATACATTTACTCATCCTTCAAGCCCCAGACAGAATGTCCCCTCCTCCAAGATGCCTTTCTTGACTTCTACAGCAGAGCTAGTTTGTCCTTGGGTTCTTTCCTGGTACCCACTCAAGAGGACCTTCCTTTCTGAAGCCATATAGGCCAGATGCAACCTCTAGCTGTAAGACTTTGGGCAAACTCTTCACCTCTCTGTTGCTCAGTTTCCCCTTTCTGAACAATGAGAATAATGGCAACACTTCCAGCCCTGGGTTGGTTGTGGGCTTGAAATGAGAGAAGGCGCATACAATATTTAGCACAAGGCTGGACACATACTGAGAACTCATTAGTGTTGTTTATTATTTATAATGCTGGGCGTTGGCAGCTTATGGAATAAATGTTCATTCAGTATTTGTGGAAGGAAGAAGAGAAACAGGGAAAGAGAGGAGAGAGAAGAGGCCAAGCGGCCCCAGAGACCATCTTCAGCCAGGGCAGTCCCAGCCTGGCACTTGGAGCCCCGGGGTGCTGCCTGGTTCCCCTCTCTACACACCCTTCCCTCTCAGGGCAAGACTTTGTGCCTGGATTTCTAACTCCCCAGAGACCCAATCCCATGCACTGTGCCTCTCCCAGCTCGGCAGCAAACAAGGCCTCACCTATCTACCTCTTCCTACTCTAGAAGGATCACAAATCACACCTGTGTCAGGGTGTGGGCGGACCGGGAGTTCTGGTACCTGCCCCCTCCTGCCTCAAGGAAAACCAGCCCTGTTTCTCCTAACCTGGCCTGCTTGGTGGTGACTCCATTCAGGTGGACCCGGACAAGGCAGCCAGCAGAGCGGCACGGGATCTGCAATGTGTGTGACAAGGTGAGGAGCCCCGGGAACATCACAGCCCTGGGAGCAGACATGGTCTCTGGGCTTCCTAGGGCCCTGGGTGGCACCCAGCACCCTGCATGCACCAGGTCTGCGTCCAATCCTGACCACAGCCTCAGGAAGGGGGTCCTCCTGCCACCTGCCTTGGATGGGGAGCAGCCTGGACGAACCTAATCAGGTGGCCGCAACTGACCACTGAGCCCCTCAACTCAGGTCTGCTGCAGTGTGAAATAGTGGCCACTGGCTCATTCCCAGTTTTTACATTTGTTATAAAATTCATTTATGTTTTATATTCGTTAGATGGAAATGATGGTGTTTTGAATACACTGGGTGGAGCAAAACACTAAAGTGAATTGTGTCTATTTCTTCTTATTTTTTAAGTGTGGCTACTAGAAAATGTAAACTTAAACATGGGAGTGGAAGCTGACTTCCCTAATGACCCTAAGCCAGAGCCAAGATGCAGACCCAGGTCGAACGTCTCCACGGCCTCGCTCTTCACTCTGATGCTGAAACCAAACTATTCTGACGCTCAAATCGTCCCTACACACATGGGGGCCAAAAAAGTGTTACCTGGGGTGTGGTTCCTGGGGACAGGAAATATGGTCCCGTCTTTCTCCAAGCAGGTGCAAGTGTGTGTGTGTGTGTTTATGGAGAAAAAAACTAGAGGTTAGGACACAGCCACAACATCTGAGGCCTTCCGCCATCAAATGGCAGAAGTGGAACTTGAACCCAGGTCTGTCTGCCCCCAAAGTCTGGCCTCTTCCCCACGGCATCTCCCAGGGCTCTGGTACTCCACAGTCTAGAAGGAGGCTGGGCCCATGTTGTTGGAAATGGAGCTGAAACCCAGATCCCATGGAAATGGAATGATGTCGGGTAAAGAGAAAGGCAGGAAGGCCTTCCTGCAGCTGGAAGGGCTCTAGGTGATCTCACATGGCCCCAAACCCAGTTTCACAGATGGGGACACTGGGCCTCAGAAGGCTGTGCCCCTCCCTCTTGGTCACACAGTTAAGGGCTGAACTAGGACATCTGAGTCAGAGTCTACCTTACTCTCTGGTCAGTGCGTCATGGGATTTTAATCTGGTTTTTGGAGCCCTGCCTTTCATTCCGGTTGCAGTAACGGCCTTCAGCTGTGCACATCTGATGCGTTTCTTCACGCCTCAGATGGCCTCTGCCTGTCCTGTGTCCTCTGTCCTTCCTGACCTCTTTCCACACAGGGTTCAGGCCCTGTGAATGTTTGTACACTCGCTGGCTGGAAATCTTTGTTGGACCCCAGAACTTGAGTACCTGGTTTCCATGTCCATTTTCTGGCTTCTGTACCCATTTTCCTAGTGTTAATGCCTAATGCCCAGCTCTAAGGAACTGGGATCTTTAGATTTAGGTCTGTACATCAAGCCTCTAAAACTGTTTACTCGCTTGCAGGAATCAGCAAGGGGCTGTATTTTATTAATCCAATTAGTCCGATTAACTCCTGATTCCAGAGAGCCTCCCATGTTAGCTATAGGTTTTTCATATATGGTCTTTGTTATGTTGAGGTATGTTGCCTCTAAACCTACTTTGTTGAGGGTTGTTTTTTTTTTAATCATGAATGAATGTTGTACTTGGCCAAATGCTTTTTCTGCATCTATCAAAATGATCATATGGTTCTTATCCTTTTATTGATGTGATGTATCACATTGATAAGGTAATACTAAACCACCCTTGCATCCCAGAAATAAACTCCACTTGATTGTGGTGAATGAGTTTTTTTTTTTTTTAATGTTGAATTCAGTTTGCTAGCATTTTCTTGAGTATTTTTGCAACGGCTTCCGTCTGGGATATTGGCCTGTGGTCTTTATTTTTTTTCTTTCTTTCTTTTTTTTTCTTTCTTTTCTTTTCTTTTTTGTTTTTGTTTTTGGTGTCTTTATCTAGTTTCAGTATTGGGGTAATGTTGGCCTCATAGAATAAATTTGGAAGTTTTCCTCCCTTTTCTATTTTTTGGAATAGTTTGGGAAGAATACATATTAACTCTTCTTTAAATGTTAGAATGTGCCTGTGAGGCCATCTGGTCCTGGACTTGTGCTTGTTGAGAATTTTTTGTTTACTGATTTAATTTCTTTGTTAGTAATTTGTCTATTTTCTATTTCTTCTGATGTCAGTTTTGGTAGTTTATGCGTTTCTAGGAATTTATCCATTTCTTCCAGGTTGTCCAATATGTTGGCATACAGTTTTTCATAATATTCTCTTATAATTGTTTGTATTTCTATGGTGTTTGTTGTTATTTTCTCACTCTCATTTGTGGCTTTATTTTTTAGGTCCCTTCTTTTTTCTTTTTGATAAGCCTGGTTAGGGGTTTATCAATTTTATTAATTTTTTCAAAGAACCAGTTTCTGGTTTCATCGATCCGTTCTATTGTTTTATTAGTTTCTATATCACAAATTTCTGCTCTAATCTCTATTATTTCCTTCCTTCTGCTGGGCTTAGGTTCCATTTGTTGTTCTTTTTTAACTCTTTTAGGTGTAAGGTTAGGTTGTTTAGGTTGTTTATTTGATATTTTTCTTGCTTCTTGAGGTAGGCCTGTATTCCTATGAACTTTCCTCTTAGGACCACTTTTGCTGCATCCCAGAGGTTTTGGACCATTGTGTTTTCATTTTTATTTGTTTCCATGTAACTTTATACTTCTTCTTTGATTTCTTGGATGACCTGTTCATTTTTTAGTAGCATGCTGTTGAACCTCTATGTATTTGTGGTCTTTTCAGATTTTTTCTTGATTTCTAGTTTCATAGCTTTGTGATCAGAAAATATGCATGGTATGATTTCGATTTTCTTGAATTCATTGGGGTTTGTTTTGTGCACTAATGATCTATTCTGGAGAACATCCCATGTGCACTTTAAAAGAATGTGTATTGTGCTGTTTTAGGCTAGAATATTCTGAATATATCCATCCACAGTGTGTCATTCAAAATGATTGTTTCTTTGTTGATTTTTCTGTTTAGATGATATGTCCATGATGTAAGTAGGGTGTTAGGGTCCTCTACTATTATTGAACTATTATTGGTTAGTTCCTTTCTGTTTGTTATTAACTGTTTTACAATTTGGGGTGTTCCTATGTTGGATGCATAAATATTTACAGTTGTGTCTTCTTGTTGGATTGTCCCCTTTATTATTATATAGTGTTCTTTTTTGTCTCCTGTTAGTCTTTGTTTTAAAGTCTATTTTGTCTGATGTAAGTATTCTCCAGCTTTCTTTCCACAGACATCTATTTGCATAATGAATGTTTCTCCATCCCTTCAACCTGCACATGTCTTTAGGTCTAAAATAAGTCTCTTTCAGGCAGCATATAGATGGGTCTTGTTTTTTTTATCCACTCTGTCACCCCATTTCTTTTTTTTTTTTTAAGATTTTATCTATTTATTTGACAGACAGAGACCACAAGTAAGCAGGGAGGCAGGCAGAGAGAGAGAGGAAGAAGCAGGCTCCCCACTGAGCAGAGAGCCCCATGTGGGGCTCCATCCCAGGACTCCGGGATCATGACCCGAGCCAAAGGCAGAGGCCCTAACCCACTGAGCCACCCAGGCGCCCCACCCCATTTCTTTTGATTGGAGTGTTTAGTACATTTACATTCAAAATTATTGATAGGGACGCCTGGGTGGTTTAGTCAGTTAAGCTTCTGCCTTCAGCTCTGGTCATGATCCCAGGGTTCTGAGATCAAGTCCTGCATTGGGCTCCCTGCTCAGCAGAGAGTCTGCTTCTCCCTCTGCCTGCTGGTTCCCCTGCTCTCTCTCTCTCTCTGACGAATACATAAAGTCTTTTAAGAAAACAAAACAAAAAAAAATTATTATTGATAGATATATATTCATTGCCATTTTATTACTTGTTTTCTGGTTGTTTCTGAAGATTTTCTCTAATTCTTTCTTGTCTTTCTCGCATGTCTTGCTGATTTTCTTTAGTGATATATTTGGATTTCATTCTCTTTATTCTTTGCATGTTTATTAGTGGTTTTAGATATACAGTTACCATTAGGTTATATATAACCTCTTCTTCAAATAGCAGTGTATATTAAGTTGATGGTTGTTCATGTTTGAACTCCTTCTTTTCTCCTCTCCTCCCCTCCCCACATTTTAGGTATATGTTATTATAGTTCATATCCTTTTTTTCACCCAAAGGTTTTATTTATTTGAGAGAGATAGACAGCATCAGCAGGGGGGAGGGTTTGAGGGAGAGGGAGAAGCAGACTCCCTACTGAGCAGGGAGCCTGACACCCGGCTCAGTGCCAGGACCCCAGGATCATGACCTGTGTCAGAGGTAGACACTTAACTGACTGAGCCACTCAGGTACCACTATATTTTATATTCTTTTTCTCATGTGAGTTTCTTGACTGATATTTTTTTTATAGAAATACTCTTTTCTACTACTTTTGTGTTTGCTACCTTCATGCTGTCATTTTTTGTCTCTCCTTCACATTCAAAGAGTCCCCTTTAATATTTCTTGCAGGGCTTGTTCAATGGGCATGAACTCCTTCAGTGTTTGAGAAACTCTTTATCTCTCCTTCTATTCTGAATGATTAGTTATCTCTTCTTAAGCATAGTGTTTAACGAGTTTGCTTCCATACAGACCACAGAAAGAGAAGTAGACTTGGAGTATGATTTAAGAACTATTGATGAATCATTCACTTCTTTTTTCTTTAAATGAAGTCTTTGTTTTAAAAAATTCAAATAAGGCCAAGTAGACCACTTTCTAGCCACGTCCCAAAGTGCATTAAGGATGTCGCAGTTACTTTCTGTAGGGGATGTGAGGTTAGAGCCCTTTTCCTGATCTAATAAGAGGTAAACATGGGAAGTCAGGCAGGAAATCTGAACTCACTGAACACCACTGGGACCGAACCCCAGGTTCCATGCCTGGGATAACTATTAGTGTGGCCCAGGACATCGGCTGGAGGGCAGGTGCCAGGAGAGAAGGAGAAAGGTGACAGCCCACATAATATGATTCAGGTAGAGCCCTGGACACAAACCAGAATCCAGTCATGACCTCTTAGGAGCCTTGACCTGAGTGTTCATTATGGTTTCTTCGGAAAAGGTTAGGAAACAAATTTGTTTACATGACACGTGAATATGAGATTGCTGCAGGGCCCAAGGTTAGAAACATTGGCAAATCCCATCCAAAGTACTGACTCAGGGAAATCCACATTTAGAATTCAAGGAGATAAATGGGACATTGGGTCTCAAAACCTGGTTATAGGATCAGATTGCAATTACAAAACCATGCAAATTGGCTTTATAGAGAGAGCGCTGCGAGCAGCCCAATCCCTGTAACTCTATAACCTGACTTACCCTGGATCTTGTTCCCTACAGAATGGGTCTGCTCCTACCCTTGTTGCTCTGCACACTGGCTGCATGCTGCAGGGCTAGATCTGTACCCGGGAAACCACCCCCCTTAGGTGTGCTCTCCCGTGGTTGCAATGACTCAGATGTTCTGACAGTCGCAGGCTTTGCCCTTCAGGACATCAACAGGGACCGAAAAGATGGCTACGTGCTGAGCCTCAACCGAGTGAGCGATGTCCGTGAACACAGACAGGCAAGTGATGGTCCCCTATCATGAGCAGGTGCTTACACAAGCTGAGGAGGCCAACCGGGGGGTTGGGACCCCAGAGACACATGTTGGAAGATGCTTTCCAAATTGGAAATCCTGCTACGAACATTCCTCTCTTCTCTGCCAGGGTGTGCTACATGCTCTTGTTCTTGGGCTACTAGTTATCCTACTCTGAAGCTTGTCTAGTGTCCCACAGGTTACCCATGATCTTCACAAACATCAAAGACTTTGGCTCTGCCATAAAACAGAGACTTCTTGGCCAGTCTTTAGGGGTTTCTGCTTCATGTGGGATGCAGTGCATTTCTCAACCCCCTCTTACAGGACCCGGGATCTGTGTTCTATCTCACACTGGACGTATTAGAAACGGACTGCCATGTACTCACCAGGAAGGTGTGGAAGGACTGTGGGGTGAGGTACATTCATAGATCGGTAAGTGCTTGTGTCCAGGCATGCTGCAGAAGCTAGGTGTTCTCTGACCTGGGTGAAGATTGCTCAATGTGTCCATCTCTTGAATGTCCTTCATTATCAACTCTAGGGCAGAGCACCCATGTGGTTATTCCAATGCTGTAGATCAAACAGCTTAAAGGAGTTTCTGAGCATCCCACTGGGAGTCATGACCCCAGAATTGAAAAGTTGCCCCCAAATGGTTTCCTACCTTCAAGAGCTTCCTATAGATTCCGAGCTAGTGTTTGGATTGTGAGAAAAAAGATTTGAGAGGTAATGCTTTGGATACATGTCTAAGGAAGACTATAGAAGTATTGGAGAGATAGTTTCTTTCCTGGTTTTATTTTGCTTTGTTTTGGTGAACACTAATATGAAATGTGAGGCTGGGGAGAGGGAAGGATTACAGTATGGGAGCTGCCAGAGGTGCTATGGAAGGATTTCCTGGAATCATAGAACCTAAAAGGCCTCAGAAGTCAACCTTTTAAAGGGGACTCATGAAGAAGCTTGAAAATAACATAGCTTTCTTGTGATTCTCAGTTATCCTAAGGTAATGTCCATTAATTGACAAGAAACTTTATATCTGTAGTGCAGAACTGTGTTTAGAAGTAAACTATTTACTCAAGATTTCTAATCATTTAACCAAATCTGTCAAATTACACCTATCTGAAGTGGAGATGCACTGTGGAGGGTTAGGGGGGTAGGAGAAGAATAAATGAAACAAAATGGGATCGGGAGGGAGACAAACCATAAGTGACTCTTAATCTCACAAAACAAACTGAAGGTTGCTGAGGGGAGGGGTGTCGGGAGATGGGATTGGGGTTATGGACATTGGGGAGGGTATGTGCTATGGTGAGTGCTATGAAGTGTGTAAACCTGGCAAGTGTGTAGACCTGTACCCCTGGGGATAAAAATACATTATATGTTTATAAAAAAATAAAAAAATAAAGATGAAAAAGAAAATTACACCTATTTGGTTTTAAAGAGCAAAAAGTGTTCTTACCCTGTTGTGAATTATATTTAAGGTGGCACTAGCGGCTCTAATATATACCCTAAAAATTGTATACTGATTCCAATATGATAGAAGTTTATTTCTCACTCATGTAAAGGTCAAAATAGAAATTCCTGATCAAGAGGGAGCTTTCTTTCAGAAGTGCCTTGGAGCCCCATGTTCCCTCCACATTGTGGATCTAGACTGCCAACTTCAACTGGTGGTTTCTATGACTGCCAAGCTTCTCTGCATCAGACTATAGAAAAAGAAAGAGTACAGTGGATAAATCACATGGGGAAAAACTTCATGGGCCACCTGGAAATGGTTATAGTCACTTCTACTCACCTTCCTGTGGCTGCAGCTCAATTATACATAGTCATAGTTACTCTGGAAGGAAGCTGGGAAATATAGACCAGCTGTGTCTCAGAAGAAGGTTGAATGATTTGTTGATTGGCTGGTAGTTTCTCACACCCCAAACTCCCAAAATTGACCTTAGTTTTTCATTATTTAAAAAGAAAATGTCCAGTGGAACTGGGGTGACACAGTCCATTAAGCGTCCAACTCTTGGTTTCAGCTCAGGTTGGTGGTCTCAGGGTCCTGAGATCCAGCCCCATGTTAGGCTCTGTGTTCAGTGTGGAGTCTGCTTGAAATTCTCTCTCCCTCTCCTTCTGCCTCAAACAAACAAATCTTCAAAAATAAAATGTCCAAACTAATTTTGGATTTTTTAAAAGTCGGGGTTTGTTCCACCATCTCATAACATGTGTGTGTTTGTTCCAGGTTTATGGTCAGTGCAAAGCAATATATTATGTTAACAGGCCAGAAAGGATTCTCTACTTAGCTGCTTATAACTGTATTCTTCGCCCAGGTAAGAGAGCACTCTGATTTTACTCATTTTAATAAAATATGGAAAAGAGCATTAAATAGAGCTATGCCTAGAGAACACAGGGTTCTCCCATCCTTACTTCCTATTCATACAAAGGCCACATTCTTATATCCAGTTTTTGCCTCTCCTGTGAAGTTCATCTTGTACCACTCCTTTTCCCACAAAGAATCTTCTTAAATACGCCGCTTAAATCCTTTATTATAGACAGTTGCATTAAATCCTACATTTTCAGTCTGATGTAAATGGCTTAATCTCTGCTCTGGTCCCCAGGCTCCCTTTCTAGCTCTCCTGACGTTATTTCCTTGACTACACCAACTTTGCACTTCTGAAACTGAATGGATGCTTCACTATTTTCCAAACACACATTGCACTTTCCAGTCTCCGCATGTACTGTTTGCTTCCTCCTCCAATGAGGATGCCCTCACCTGACACCCTCTGCCCTTAGAACTTACATTGTTTGAGGGGCCCTGCCGATGCTGCTTCTTCCACCATGTTCTCTCCTCCAGAAAGGGAAGGTGCTCACCTGTTGTCATTCCTATACAATGTTAACTACCACTCCTCATGGAACGGAGAGTGGGCTGCCTTGACTTGGGTCTCCTATCTTCTTCCATCAAGCTGAGCATGTCTTCCTACTTCCTGCCTGCCAAAGCTCTCCCTCCATTCGTATTAAGTGTAAGGAGTCCATAGTATTGTTGAATGAACTAAGAATGAGGCTGAAACTAATGACATTTCAAATATGCATGTGCATTTGTTCTGGATCCTTCTTTGGAAAAAAAGCATCCAAGTCCTGGGCAAATAGGATGTGGTTACTTGGCAGACTATTGTGTGAATATGACTCCCCTGGTGGATCTTTGTTCAAGTGCAGATTATGATTCTAGAGGTGTGGGGCATGGCCTGAAAGTCTGCATTTCTAATAAGTTCCAGGAGATAACAATGTTGCTGGTTCCTTTGGGAGATAAAGCAACAGATCAAATATTTTATTGGCCATGTTTTAAGCTTCATGGTTGCCAAGAGGAGTTTTATATAAATAAACCAGAGTAGAACCAACAAGGCAGACTGGGATTTAAATGGAAGTCATAGGTGCCAGAGGTATGGGAGGTTAGGAAGTGACCCATGAGGATGATGGTGCCAGGAGTGACAAGCTATGGAAACTGCCTCCCAGGATGCTCAAGTACATGCAAATCAGCATGCAATTGATCAAAACAAAGTGTTTGCGCTACAGAAATAACTTCCAGAAAAGTTCCCTGGCCTGACTTCCATGAGAGTTTTGCCACCTCCAGCTCTTTCCAGTCAGAAACGCTCGCTACACCTTTAGCAGGATTATTCTATCCAGTCACACAGTGATTTGACTGATGTGTGTTTTCTGGCTCGCTTATATTTTCTAACTGGGGAGGGTGTGCTTACCTTCTATGTGTCACTCAACATCACTTGCTAAGCATTTACAATGCATTAGATGTTATGTTAGGTGCTGGGGACTAAAAGGTGAATAAGACAGGACACTCATGAAATCCCAACATTTTAAGACACTCAGTCTGCCTGACAGAGGCAGTGATGGTGGAAGATATCTTCACTGAGCTAACTGGGGGCAAGTTTTTGTATCAATATAACACACATGCATTTCTGCACCCAATTCTTCAGGTATATACCTTTGTGTGAAGCGAAAAAATCTTGCTTTGATTTTTTTTTTTTTAATTATGAAAGTAGTACACAGTCATTGCAGGAAACTCTTTGCTGACTGCTTTCTTTCTAGACCATGCCTTTTCCACTCCCTCCTTGCTGAAATGATTTCTTTTCTTTCTTTCTTTTTTTTTTAATCTCTGCGTCTGTTGTAGTCATGATTTATGGGATTAAAAATCATTAAGGAGTTTCATTTTAAAACTTCTCTCTTTGGCATCAACAGTTTCTCGAAGAAGAATTCACACAATGTGCCCTGACTGCCCCTTCCCCACCAACTTGTCAGATCCTGAGTATCTGGAAGCTGCCCTTGAGTCTCTTGCAAAATACAACAGTGAGAGCCCCTCAAAGCAGTATTCTCTTGTCCAAGTCACCCAGGCTTCTAGACAGGTGAGGTTGAAGTGTCATTACACCAACAATGTCTCTCCTGTTACTCTCAGTTCCTAAGCTGAGGTGAATATCAAGGCACTCCTTTTAATTTGACCTGAAAAGCCTTTTCTTTATTCTCTCCTTGGGTGGACCTGATGTACATTCAGTCATGTTTCTGTGTCTGAGTTATGCCATGGGATTTCCACCAGAGTTGTGGGACTCTGTTTTACTGCATTGGCCTTAAGGTGAGAAGGGAAATAGACTCATGGTCTCCTTGGTTATTCTACTTAGGTTCACTATTTGCTGCTACACTTTTATATTTAACTGATGATGGACCATTTAGCAAGTCAGTTTCTGCTTCATCTTAAGGCCTGGAATAGATTATGAGTTTTACAGATTAGGGAAAGTGGAGGCTCATTTGCATTTGGATGATGTTAAATCTATTATATAGAGAAAATCTAATCTAAAAACAAATCTATAGGAGGAAAAATCCGCTCAACCGAGGAAGGTTTTTAGAGCCCTTTCAAATCCTTAAGAAGGGAAGAAAAGTATGGTGATTATGATTTTTTAAATGACAGAATCACAATACATGATTTGATCTTGGTGGGGAGTACAGGGACAGCAGCAGACCTGGGCTGACAATGACTTTGACTGAGGATGTTTGGTTCTCCTAAATAAAATGCTGCCAAACCTGAATCATTTCTCCACTTGGTAAGATTTGATTTTTTCTTTCTCATCTCTTGTCTCATACCAGTGGGTGGTTGGCCCTGCCTACTTTGTGGAATATTTAATCAAAGAGTCACCATGTACCAAATCCCAGGCCAGCAACTGTGCACTTCAGCCCCCTGACTCTGAGGTAAGTATTCCTGAATGTCTTCATAATTTAGGATTTGTGTTCACAAGTCAAACCTATATGTACTTTCTGAGCATAAATTATTACATGAGGTATTGTAATGCACTAGATGCATTGTTCCCCTTAAGGAACAATGGACTAAGTAGAGATTGTGCAGGTTCAGGTGAAAAAATAAAGATTTTATTTGATCATAATTGCAATTTTCATCAGCAATATGATGACTTGGCAAAAAAAAAGATCATAGACACTGTAAAACATAGGCAGATCTTCTCAGTGGTTTGTGATGGTCCTGCTTCTATCTGAACAAATCCCGTTACATTTGGAATACACCATGGTATTCTGTTCCTCGGACCGCTCTTATGAAGGACAAAGAAGTCAAACAGGCCTTCTTTCAAAGAATGTGTCCATGATGGGCTGAGAACCTTGAAACCATTGGAAACACACCTGGTGAGAAATATCAATTGACACAATGTATTGTGTAGCACAATCAGGCAAAATGAGTCAAAAGACTTTTTTCTCCTTACTTATACTAACAGCTTTATTAAGATAATTCACACATCATAAAATTCACCCTTTAAGATATACAATCCAGTGGGTTTTTTAGTATATTCACAGAGCTGTGCACCATCACTACTATCTAACTTTTGAATATCTTCATCAGCCCAAAAAGAAACCCCTTACCCATTAGCAGTTGTCCCCCTTACTCCTCACCCAAGTCCCTGGAGCCCTCTAGTCTACTCATTGTCTCTATGACTTTGTCTTCTTCCAGACATTTCATGTAACAGAATCATGGTGTGTAGGTCCTTTTGTGTCTGCCTTTTTTCACTTAACATAATGTTTTCAAGGTTTATCTGTGTTGTAGCATGTATTGGTGCCTCATTCCTTTCTATGGCCAAATAATAGTTCATTTGCATGGATGCACCAAGTACTGCTTTTCATCCAATAGTCAATGGTTGTTTGGGTTGCTTCCCTGTTGGAGCTATGATAAATGATAGTGCTAGGAGCATTTGTATAAAAGTTTTTATACCTAACTGTGTTTTCTTTTCTCCTGGGTGTATGGTCTGAAGTGGGATTGCTGAGTCACACTTCACGTTTAACCTTTTGATGAACTGCCAAACTGTTTTCTAAAGTGACTGCACCAGTTTTATGATCCTATCTGCCATGTATGTGGGTTTTAATTTCTCCACATTTTTGCTCACACTTATCATAATTATCTGTCTTTTTTTTTTTAATTATAGCTATCTTATTGAGTATGGAGTGGCATCTCATTTTGGTTGTTACTTGCATTTTCTTCCTGGCTAATGATGTTAAACATCTTTAATGTACTCATTGGCCATTATCATATATATATTCTTTGGAGAAATGTCTATTCAAATCCTTTGCTCATTTTAAAATTAGATTACTCATTTTCTTATTGTTGAATTGTAGGAGCTCTTTGCATATTCTAGGTAACAATCCCTTAATCACATATATGATTATAAGGATTTTCTCTCATTCTCTGGGTTGTCTATTCATTTTCTTAACGATGTTCTTTGAAGTATAAAAGGTTTTTTAATTTCCATGAAGTCCCTCTTATTTATTTGGGTCATGACCGAATGTGTGTTTGGAGTCATCTCTAAGAAATCATTGCCTAATCCAAAATCACTAAGACTTACTCCTGTGTATTCTTTGAAGAGTTTTCTAGCTTTAACTCTTAGGTTTAAGTTTGTGACCTGTAATAAGTTAAATTTTTTTATATTGTGTGAGGTAGGAGGTTCAACTTCATTCTTCTGCTTCTGGATGTCCATTTGTCCTAGAATTATTTGTTGAAAAAAAAAAACAATCATTTTTCCCACTTAAGTGTCTTGGAATACTTCATGAAGATCTCTTGGCTATAAATGTCAAGGTTTATTTCTGCACTCTCAATTTTATTCCAGGGATCTATATAGCTATCCCTATGCCACTATTTCACTATCATGAATACTATAGCTTTGTAGTAAATTTTGAAATTGGGAAGTGTGAGTGCTCCTATTTTGTTCTCTTTACTCAAGATTATTTGGGTATTCTGGATCCATTGCATTTTCATAACAATTTTCTATTTTTAAAAAAGAAGTTAGAAATGTGATAAGAATTGCACTGAATCTATAGGTCAATGTGGGACATACTGTCATATTAACAACAATAAGTCTTTCAGTCCATTAATATGAATTGTCTTTCCTTTTGTTTGACTCAATTTCCTTCAACAATGTTTTATAATTTTCAATGTTCAATACTCACTTACCTGTATATCTAAATATTTTATTCTCTTTGATGCTAAGATAATGTATTTGTTTCCTTTATTTTATTTTTGAATTGTTTCCTATAAGTGTATAGGAATACAATTGATTTTTGCATACTGATCTTGTATCCTGGAACCTTGCTGGACTCATTTACTAGTTCTAATAGTTTTCTAGTAGATTTCTTAGGATTTTCTACATACAAGGTCATGTCATCTGCAATTAGAGATAGCTTTACTTCTTCCTTTCCAATCTGCATGCCTTTTAATTCTTTTTCTTGCCTAATTTCCCTGGCTAGACCTTTCAGTATAATATTGAACAGAGGTGGGAAGAGTAGACATCCTTATTGTATTCCTGGGGAAAACACTGAGTATTTCATCATTGAATATGATGTTAACTATAAGTTTTTCATGGATGCCCTCTTTTTTTTTTTTTTAAAGATTTTATTTATTTGTCAGAGAGAGAGGAGAGTGAGCGAGCACAGGCAGACAGAATGGCAGGCAGAGGCAGAGGGAGAAGCAGGCTCCCCGCCAAGCAAGGAGCCCGATGTGGGACTCGATCCCAGGACGCTGGGATCATGACCTGAGCCGAAGGCAGCTGCCTAACCAACTGAGCCACCCAGGCGTCATGGATGCCCTCTTTTAAGTTGAAAAAGTTCTATTCTTATTTTCTGAAAAATTTTTAAATGAAAAAACAGTATTACAGTTTATCAAATGCTTTTTCTGAGTTAAGGAGGTAGCCATGATTTTCTTCTCCTTTAATCTGTCATTGTATTAACAATGATTGACTCTTGTATGTTAAAATAAGCTTGCACTTTGGGAATGACTCCCAATTGATCATGGTATATAATCCTTTTTACGTGTTGCTGAATTCAGTTTGCCAGTATTTTTTTATAAGATTTTCCATTTTCATATTCATAAGAGATATTAATCTATAGTTTTCTTGTATTTTCTCTGCCTGATTTCCGTATGAGTTTAATATTGGCCTCACAGAATGAGTTGGGAAAATTTCCCTCCTCTTCTATTTTATTTTGGAAGAGTTTAAGGATTGGTGTTCATTCTTTAAATGTTTTGTGGAATTCAACAGTGGGCCTGAACTTGTCTTTATGAGAAGTTTGGGGTTTTTAGAAAAGAACTATTATTAATAATTTGATTTCTTCACTTGTTACAGTTCTATTTAGATTTTCTGTTTCTTAAGTTTTGGTAGTTCGTGTCTTCCTAGGAATTTGTTCATTTCATCGAAGTTACTTAATTTCTTAGCATACAAGAAGATGTTCATAGTATTCCCTTCTTATTTCTGAAAGGCTAAAATTTAATTCCAATTTTAATATATGAGACATTTTTTTCTTGGTCAGTCCAGCTAAAGTTTTGTCAATTTTGTTGATCTTTTCAAATAATCAACTTTCAGTTTCATTTTCTGTTTTTGTAATCATCTAGTTAATTTTTTCCTCTCTGCTCTTTATTATGGCCTTCTTTTTGTTTGCTTTGGGATGAGTTTGTTTTTGTTTTTGTTTTGTTTTGTTTTTCTGCTTTTTCTGTTTCTTAAGGTAGAAGGGTACATAAATGATTTGTTATTGTTTTTTTTTCTTAGCAATAGCAATTACATCTACAGATTTCCTTCTCAGCAATGCTTTAGCTGAATCTCATAAGTTGTGTGTATTTTGTTTTGGTTTCTATTCATCTCAAAGTATTTTCTAATTTTCTTTGTGATTATTTCATTGACCAATTGGTTATGTAGGAGTATGTCATCTAATATTTGCAAAATTCCCCAATATTTTGTTATCCATTTCCAATCTCATTCCATTGTAGTTGGAGAACATGCACCATATGATCTCAATTCTTTTAAATTAATTGAAGTTTGTTTTAAAATTTAACATAAGGTAGGGGACGCCTGGGTGGCTCAGTTGGTTAAAATTTAACATAAGGTATATCCTGGAAAATGTTCCATGTACACTTGAGAAGGGTGTATATTGTACTGTTGTTAGGTGGAGCATTCTGTAATGATTAGTTTATAGTGTTGTTTAAGTCTTCTCTTTCCTTGCTGATGTCCTGCATAGTTGTTCTATCCGTTACTGAAAGTGAGATTTCCAACTATTACTGTTGACTTGTCTTTATCTCCTTTGAATTCTGTCAGTTTGGCTTATGTTCTTTGGGGCTCTGTTGTTAGGTACATATATATTTATACTTATTGTGTCTTCTTAATAAGGTGGCCTTTTTATCATTATAAAGTGTTTTTCTTTGTCTCTACTAACAATTTTTATCTTCAAGTCAATTTTGTCTGACATTTGTATAGCCATTCCAGCTCTCTTTTTGTTATTGTTTGCATTTATATTTTTTCCATCTTTTTACTTTCAACCTACATGTGTCTTTGAATCTAAAATGTGTGTCTCAGGGCACCTGGGTGGTTCAGTGGGTTAAAGCCTCTGCCTTCAGCTCAGGTCATGATCTCAGGGTCCTGGGATCGAGCCCCACATCGGGCTCTCTGCAAGGCAGGGAGCCTGCTTCCTCCTCTCTCTCTCTCTGCCTGCTTCTCTGTCTACTTGTGATCTCTCTCTCTCTGTCAAATAAATAAAATAAAATAAAATAAATCTTTAAAATGTGTGTCTCAAAAGACTTGTATAATTATTCAAGTGAATTTTCTCAAGGAATAATTGGGAAAACATTTTTACCCTATTCTGTAAGATCTCTTCTTCTCACTTGTCAATAACATCTTGGGCAGATCCCATAGCATTCTGGTCATTATCAATAATAAGTACAATTTCACTTAGGTAATTAAGGTTCACTTACAGGTCTGAAAAAAATCTGTTCAGTCAATTCTGAATCAAAACTTCTATCTTATATCCAATGCAGAGCTTTTCTCTTTTTTCATAGCTTCATCCTGACTCAGAGCTTAGGACCTGCTGTGAGAAAGGGAGTCAAGGTCTATTCTTTCACTCTTTCTTCCCTCTCTGTAATCTTTTGCTTAATTCTTGCTCTTCCAAGTTCCAAGAAGAATGAAAGAGGAGAAGAGAGAAGAGCCCAAAGTCTTTTTTATATAGCTGCGGTTTTGGTTTTCTCTTGGTCGACACTGGCCCTCCATAAGCCAGGTTCCAGTGCTGGTTCTCTCAAGTGGTACAGGTGTGGTTTCATCCAGAGGTTCTTTCCTGGCAGGATGATGTATTCTCTAGCTGACATCTTAGAACCACCCCTTCTCAGATTCAGCCCCCACAGATTTTTACTATCACTTTAGTGTGATAGTAAACAAGTGATTTACTCTCACCTATTATTATCCCTTCTCTGGAAGATTGTCCCTTGGGAAGGTACTTTCAAAAAAGCCCTACCTGTGGCATTTGCTTGCCTCAAGGAATTCACACATTTTTACTATTCCAAACAGTGGAGATAGTGTTCCCTTTCCCACCCTTTTTCCTTACCCTACCATAGTAGGCTGCTTTAGCCAAGATCCTGCCTTCAGAATGCTCTGAGAGAGAAGCAGATACCAATCTTCATAGCCCATATGTCCCCAAACTCTAGGGTTCCCATGTTAAGCACGTCCACAAACTCCCTTTTTGTGGTTCTCTCTAGATTCAGCATGAATTAGAGTAGCTCAGCAAATTCTAGTCAGAGTGGGAGTCGCTAGGCTCTACTTCGTACAGGTAACTGCAGTCTCTCCAGAAGCTTCTCTTAGTGTTCCCTATATGATTTGGTGAAGAATTGGAGAAGGAAGAGGCTGAAGCACCATTCTCTAAGGACTTTCTACACTCATGGATTTTCCCATCATAAGGAACTTCAAATCTTCTCTTTATATAGTCTTCACATGGGTGATAGGGTAATATTCAGGCAATCCATTTAGATACAGTTTAGTATATTCCATTTGAATATTCTTTCTTAAGAGTTCTTCTTTAGAAATTGAGGCAACATTTTATTATAATATTCTATTTGACCTTGAATATATGTGTACTCTATGTCTCTAAAATTCCTCTTCTAGGAATTTACCCTAAGAAGTAACTAAGAACTTCTTAAATAATCAGAAGAATATTAGTTAATGATTATAAAAAAAGGTCACAGAACACTATTTAATGCCATTAAAGGATTTTCACAATATATTATTAAGTGATGAGGAGTTA
The DNA here is from genome assembly GCF_902655055.1 of Lutra lutra. Classification (NCBI taxonomy): domain Eukaryota; kingdom Metazoa; phylum Chordata; class Mammalia; order Carnivora; family Mustelidae; genus Lutra; species Lutra lutra. The sequence continues at coordinate 110,426,786 of NC_062278.1, forward strand.
TAAAATATGTAATGTAATCCTATTTATCTAGAATAAAAATATATATGCACAGGAAAAAGGGTTAGAAGAAAAGAAATAGTTACCTTTCATGCAATTATGGGTCTTTTTAACTTTTTGTTTATCCATATTCTAAATAACTATTTATTATATTTGTATAAAGAAAACAAAATTATTTTATTTCTAAATAAAGAGAAGTTGAAGGAGCTTAGAGGAATTTTGTCTGAGAAGAGAAAGCTCTGGGTGGAACGTACATAAAAGGCCACTACTATGTGCAAAATGAGAGCAGGTGTTCAAAATGACCCAAGGGTAGAAGTAAGACCAAGACATAGATGTTCTATAGACACAGATTTCTGCTCAATACCAAGACTTTTCTAATGGCTTGTTCCTCAAGAAATCCTGAGTTTAGGGACCCCTGGGTGGCTGAGTCGGTTAAGCATCCAACTCTTGATCTCAGCTCAGGTCTGGATCTCATGGTCATGAGTTCAAGCCTGGCATTGGGCTCAGCACTGGGCATGGAGCCTACTTTAAAAAGTACATCCTGAGTTCCACATAACTGGAGGAAATTTAGCTTAGTTTGGGTGATTAGCTAAAAAGATGTAGAGAGAATTGCCTCAGGGCCTGCCCATAACATTGTAGGTGCATAAAATGTTGATTAGCTGTGGGTCTATACAAGCAGAAAACAAGTTGATTTCCATTTCTAATCACTAATAATCATAATACTCACAGAATGTTGTATTTTCTCTGTCTGTAGCCTGTTGGTCTTTGCACAGGTTCCGTGACTCAAACACCAATGGAAAAGTTTGTCTCCGTGTCTTGTAACTTCTTTGAACAACAGGTATTTTTCAATCTAATTATTTGCCTTCTCATTGAATGAGAGAGCAGATAATTGAAATCCTAACTGACCTCTCCTTTTGATTTCCTAAAATCCATGATCACCACTTTATTCAGGCTGCCCCAAGGTCATACCCACAGGGTGGCTGGTTAAAGACCAGTCATACTTTTTTTTTTTTCCAGTCACAATGTGGTCCTACAGAATAAATAAGACTTCTTCAGAAATAGAGATATCCTAGCTCAGATGGCTGAGGCCTCTGAAACATTAAATCCAGTGTCCCAAAGACCCTCACCCTTTCCCTAAGTATTTGCCAAGTGTTCACTACAGGGCAGCCAGCTATCATTGAGAGGGTGATTGAAACAGGCCACCTTGTCCCAGTACTGCTCTGCCACCAAGAGGTGTGTGTGACTCTGGACAACTTCTTACCTCTCTGAGTCTTGGTTTTCTTGTCTGTAGAATGGGGTTGCAATAACCACCGTGTGCAGATCCCTGTGGGAAGCAATGAGAGGAACTAGAGGAAGGGCCCTGTGTGGCGCATGGCATTGAATAAGCCATGAGTAAAGGGAGTTTGGCTGCATTACTGGGATGGTGTGACAGCACCCCAGTGTACTTGGAAGAAGCCATTCAACCCCTCCAGTTCAGTTCGGAGTTTGTGAGACCTGCAGTCTCACATACTCTGTTGTCTGCTTTTGCTTCTTTTAACCCTTTAACCCTTTAAGCAGAGTTAAATCACCCCTCTAGCTGGTCTCCCTTTGAGACATGCCATCAGAAAGTCCCAGAACAGGCTTAGCTTGGTACTAGCCATGGTAGAAGTTTTTCCCGGCAATGTTCCCTTATTTGAAAATGTTCTTATTTCAGGGCCCTGCCCCTGGAGGGGAAGCCGATGCTGCTAACCAGGGACCTGAACATCTCCCTGGGGTGGGAGAGTCCCAGCAGAAAGTCGTCGTAGATCCTACTCCCGGCTTGCCCCGCAAAGCTGTGCCTAAAGGATCTGTCCAACACCTCCCCGACTTGGATGATGAGAAGAAGCCCGAGGATGCTGAGGAAAACCAACATGCTGAGGCCTTCCCTGTGAAACTGGATCTCACCACAAATCCTTGGGGAGAAACATTGGATGTGTCCTTCCTTTTCATGGGGCCTGCGGAGCAGAAGCTGCTTGTCCTGCCTTTCCCCAAGGATGAACGATGCTCTGCTGAGTGCCCAGGACCAGCCCAGCAGAATAACCCTCTTATCCTCCCACCATGAGAACCACAGAGAGAATTCCATGGAGGGTATAGTGCCCTGCAGGAGAAGAGAGGTGCTGGGGAAGGGAGAGAGAGAGGCAGTTCAAACATAAAGAGTGACTAATAAAGTACAAATCTGACTCTCTTGGTCTCATCATGTTCTCTGGAAGTATAAGATTACACTGTGTACTTGTACGTGAGGTTTCATCTCTTCTGAACCATCCAGGGTCTCATACCACGGACACTCTCCGCCTCCCCTGTCTTCAGCCTCTCCCTCTGTAATCTTACTGACTTTCGGCTAAGTGTCTGTTATAGGGTCTGCCATACTTAGAAATGCCCTCTTCTTTCTGGGCAGGAGCACACTGTGATTCTTTTGATCAAAAGGAGATGAAAATTGAAGGGTATCAAGAGACAGATTCATCAGGGTGTCATTCTCCCTTTATTCCATAATTACTGCAACGCCAAGTATCAGTCAGATACTGTCTGCACAACCTTCAACCTGGGGGTGGAATTTTGTGGCTTTTTTTCTGACCTGTCTGAGTAATCTCCGAGTCCCAGAACTTGATAAACTCACCTATCGATAGGAGTAGTTGGAAGAGACAGTTGCCTGTGGCCTGTGGTTGAGCCTGGGGAGAACCCAACATTGCTTCAAGTTGGGGAGCTTTCTGGCTCCTAGAATAGTTTTGCTCAGAGTAGATATTCAGGACCTGATAACATTCATTATCACTTAAAAAATAACAGATATGTATATACTATATATTGTACACATGTATGTGTATATATATATATTTACACAAATATATGTAATATATATTTACACAAATATATGCATATACATACACATATCTTTTGAAATTTGACAGGTGTTATGGGTTGCATTGTTTTCCCAAAATTCATATACTGAAGTTATAACCCTCCAGTACCTCAGAATGTGGTTGTATTTGTATATAGGTCTTTAAAAATGTAATTAACCTAGAATGAAATCATTAATGTGGGCCCTAATACAATATGGGCCCAGATGAGCCCAGGAACACAGATGAGCACAGAAGCAAGACCATACAGGGACACAGAGAGAAGGTGGCCAAGGAGAGAGGCCTCTAAAGAAAGTAACCTGCTGACAACTTGACCTTAGACTTCTAGCCTCCAAGATTGTGAGGAAATTAATTGCTGTCATTTCAACCACTCAGTTTCTAATACTTTCTTATGGCAGCCCTAGCAAGCTAGTACAACAGGGAATTTGCAGGTGTAACTACTGTATTCCGGCCTGGCACTGGTTCTTAGAAGAGGCACATAGGCCTTGACAGCATTCATTTAAGAGCAGCAGACAATATTCACACGCTGTTAGTCTTAGCTGCTTCCTATAGGAAGGAAAAATGATGGAGGAGAGGCGTCATGCCGAGTGTTAGAACCTGTCTCACTCAAGAGTCTAACAAGAAACACAATGCATCACAAGCACTGTATTGACCTTGAAGGTTCAGCGAAGGAAGGGGAAGAGAATGCATGGCTCGAGAGAGCACGCCTAAATTTCAGCGAAACTGGAGGAAAAGCTTATCTTCATCCCAGGAGTCCTTCCTTCCCCTGCCTTTCCCTCCACCCACATTCAGCTCCCCAACAGGCCCTCTGTGTTGGGTTGGCCAAGACAGTAAGAGTAGAAGGCTTAATGGAGGAGCTCAGCTCATCAAAACGTACAGGTTTTTGTGTTCATCTATAGCCATCTCCCTGTCCCACCCCGGTTCAAGTTCCCATAGTAGAACCTTGGCCAGATTCCATACCATTCCCATCATTCTAAAATTCACTGAAGAGGTTCTCTTTCAGCATTCAAAAGCTAGTGTCACTGATACTAAAAGCTCAATATCAAGCACAATTGAAAACATGTGTCTTCCATGGTTAGCCCTTGCTAGGCCAACCTGTGATTCTGGGAAGTGAGGCCTGATTTTTACTTACCCTCCCCTTTCCTTCCCTCTTCCAATTCTTTTCCTCCCTTCAGGGTCTGTTTAGAGTCCAGTGGCTCTTGACTATGAATATATATTGGAATCACCTGGAAGTTTTTGAAGTACCCACACCTGGGTCCACCCCCAGAGATCATGATTTAATTGCTCTGGGGATAGGCCTAGACATAAGAGTTTTAAAAGCCCCTCAGGTTGTAAGGGCCTATTCAGCCAGAGCAGCCCTACCCTGGTTGAACTGCCATTTTGTTGTTTATGCAGTAAAACTTAAATTGACCCTGCCCCCGCCCTAGGGGAACTTATTTAAAAGCAAGTCTGGGAAACCAGTCCCAGGTAACAAAGCCCAGATACAAGGGTGGGTCAGGTCAGGTGGAGATAACAGCCAGAACGCAGGGATGAGTCGGGTCAGGTGGAGACATCCAATCAGTAAAGCGAGCATACTGTCTCCCTAGCTACCAAGGAGTATGGGCCCCGCCCTTTGGGTGCTCTTTGGGTGCCAATTCTGACCAAGGTGATAGGCTGGTTCAAATATCTACTAGGGTAAATTGTAATTCAGTTGGTCACCTAGCATGATTGTGCAGCTTTCTCTGTGTGTTACAATTTCATTGGCCACCTGTGCATGGCCAGGCCCAACTGCGTGGCCTTTGCCCTTAAAAGCTAGTCTGTGGGGGTGCCTGGGTGGCTCAGTGGGTTAAGCCTCTGCCTTTGGCTCAGGTCATGATCTCAGGGTCCTGGGATCGAGCCCCGCATCACGCTCTCTGCTCAGCAGGGGGCCTGCCTCTTTGCCTACTTGTGATCTCTGTCTGTCGAATAAATAAATAAAATCTTAAAAAAAAAAAAAAAAGCTAGTCTGTGAAGCAGAGAGGAGTCACCCTCTCTGTAAGAGGCATGGCCCCGAATGTTCAGTTTGATTCTTGATGCTTGGAGCAAAATAAAGCTTTGCTTGACCTTCTCTTTGTATCAGTCTCGCTCCTTTAATCACGGACCCATTATTGGGGGACCCAACATTGGTTACCCAACAGTGGGGGCTCATCCGGGATTAAAGGACGAGAACTGAGCCAGCATCAGAATTTCTGAGAAAAGCCTCCAGAGGTAAGTTCTCCAGATTTTATTCTGTGGGATCCAGTTTGTCTGTCTGGTTGCAGAGCTCCAGGTATGGCCCACCAGGGAGAAGCTGGACGCAGCCATGTTCCCCAGGGCTGGAATGGTAGGCTGGAGTGGATGCGGGGAGCCCCATCCCTCTTCTGGTAGATTGTTTAGGGGTCCGAGTCCCCCTAGGCGGTCAGGGGGCTGAGAAAACCCCCACCAGTGGGTGTTTGCAGGAGACCGAGAAAATCTCCCCCGGCCGCTGGGTCCAGTTGTCTTTGTCTTGTCTTCTTGTTGCCTGTTGTGTTGCTCGTTCCTAGGGGACCAAGAAAATCCCCACTGGCGAGCGTCTCTAGGGGGTCAAGAAAACTCTCACCAGCGGCAGGCTCTGGGTAAGGGCTGCTGGGTCTGCGGTTGTTTTTGTCTTGTTCTTTTTGTTGCCTGTTGTGTTGTTTGTTGTGTTTAAAGGAATGGGGCAAGCAAAGAGTAAGGGGACTCTGACTTTCGTCTCTCCATTCCTCCTAATAGATGTGGGGCTTCTCCCTCACTCATTTCATGTGTTAAGGGCTATAACTGGAGCCAACTGGGTTAGTCTAACTCAAGACAGAGACTTTAAGGAATATTCCCAAGCAACTGCTGAAACTACCTTTTTTTTGGAGACCTTCCTTGCCCTCTGTGGCCCGATGGGGACTGCCTACCCCCCCTCCCCCTTGCTGGCAGGAAAGCATGGCATCTGCTCCTCTTTTGGAGCTGATGAGCCCTAGAACTGGGAACCCTTTCTCTGCCTTCTGGTGGCACCTTGTTCTGTTCTTCACTGTCAGTAAACAAGAAGAGCGACCCCTGGACCTAACACCCCCACTCTGGATCTTCCCACCCGGGTCTCAGGTAAACATTCAAAGCAGAGTGGGCCCAGGTGGAACGTAAATCAGTATTTGAATTAAGTTTGTTGGGTTAATTAGGATGAACATGTCTTTTGAGTTAACAGTAGTAAACGTGAAACTTCAGAGTTTTTACTTAAGGTCAAATAAGCTCATGTTATTTGTTAAAATCTGTTAACAAAGAGATGACCAAACTGATTGCTAATTGTCTGTCTCAAAGGTTTAATGGGTAATTGTTAAAGTAGCTTTCAAAGTCTTTGGTAACCTGAAACTTTAAACCAAATGGGATAAAATGCTAAAGCATTGAGTACTGGATGTAGGTTTGTGCTTTTGACTTCTTACTGCAAAGACACTAATCTGTTGGTAAACATGTTTTGTGCTTACCTAATTGATAAATTTGTCATCTAAAGAATTCTGTTGTGACAGTTCACAATTGGTTTATATTTAGTCTTCAGGAGAGGCTAAGGTATTTCTAAGAGTACAAAATTCTGCTAAGTGTAACTAAGACTGATGGAAAAAAGGAAAGACACTGGTATAAAAAAGCTGGTTTTCTCTCTGTTTAAAAGGGCAAAGTTTTCTTAGGTTAATTGATCTGTTAAAAAAGGTAAATGGTTTTCTCTTTGCCTGCCCAGAGTTGTAAATGAAATCTCTTTGACTCATAAGGCTTTTCCTTGATATGCTAAGTTACTAAGGGAGTACTCCTAAACCAATGATAAACCTTGGGTTACATTTGGGTAAATGTGGTAACTACTCTAGAGGTTTCTACACATTTCCTACAGTTTTAATGTTTTAATAAGGGTTATCACTTGATATTTAACCATATCTGTTCTGAGTTTTTTTCATTTGTAATTGTTTTAATTCTCTTGTAATATGAATTCCGCCCTAAAGGAAATTCATATGGGAGACTTTCAGGACAAATACAGGCCTATGGTATGTTAAAATCCTGGGAACTGAAATGGGTAAGAATTTACAGAAGTAAGACCTGCATTCAGACTAAACCAGAATTAGTAACATGGGACTAAATGAACTGAAAGGTTGAAATGTTGTGTCTCTTAATGTTTTGTCTTATTTTAAACATGACTGATTCTGTAATGTTTGCTCTTCCAGACTAGGGAAACTTTTTCTTAAGTTATCTGTAACCTATAGAGATGTAAAAGTGCTCATTTGTAAACGAATCAAGGCATTCAACTTTTCTCTCTATCCGAACCCTCCAAAAGGTCTCCGCAAGTATTCTTTCTTCCATGGCAATCGGTCATTTGCATAAACTCAATAAGAACCTGTTCTTGTAACAGGACACCATTGGAAACACTGGTTATTTTACCAAGGCTTTGACTGGAATGTCATATTTGAAAAGACTCCGATATGACCGGACAGTTTAAATGAACTAAGGTTGACTTTATAAAACCTGGAGCCATACAGCCCTTTGGAACTGTTGGCCTGATACCTTGCTTACAGAGTAAAGAATGTCACTCCCTGGCAGGGGCAGGACCTCAGGAAGAGGAATTCACCCAAATCAACAGGTATTGCAGGCATGTCTGATGGCAACTACGTGGCTTGGCTTCTGGCCTGGAAAGGCTACTAAAAGTTCAACCTAGAGATTCCTTATAAAAAGTTCCAGCAAAGCAGATTCTAAAATATCTATATGAACTCTCACTGTTCTTGCTGAGTTTATGTAAATAATTAGGCCAAGTTTGTTAAAACCGGACTTGTTTTTCAAAAGAATTAGTCCTGATTTGACTATCTCTGGGAATGAGGGTTATTTTAGAGAGAAAAATTAGTTTTAATAACACACCTTTATGGATGTTAAATTCTAGATTTGGTTGTCTTTAAATGTTTGTTTACCTAAGCTAGATAACTTGAGGTAAACTTCAGAGAAGTTTCATGATAGCTCGTTTAAACAATCTTGCCTTTGCCAATCAGTCAGCCCCAGATATAAAGAGGAAACTTCAGAAAATTGAAGAATTTGAAAGGAAGAATCTGACTGAGTTAGTGGGAATAATGGAAATAGCCGCTGAGGACTATGGGTCATGCTTGCAGGGGACGAGAGCTCTCTTACAGACTCTGCAGGAAAAAAGGTATCAGGTGTCAGCAGTGAAAGCACAGCTTTGTCAGAGCCACGCCACTTATTTAGGCTTTGATCTCCATGGGGGATTGCTTTCTCTGTCTGAGTCCAGGAAGCAGGTGATTACCCGATACCCCTGCCCCACCACGCCCCAAAAAGGGATGGAGTTCCTTGGGATGGTGGGCTACTGCAGGCCGTGGATACCATGGTTTGCAGAGAAGGCCTGACCTCTCTACGAACTGACTAAGGGAGGACTCACCATGGTAGAGCGGACAGCTGAGGCAGAAAGAACGTTTCGGGAATTACAAACAGCCTTACTGAGTGCCCCAGCATTGGCCATCCCAGACGTGACCGAGCCCTTCCACTTGTATGTGGATGGAAAGGCAGGGGTGGCCAAGAGAGTTTTGACTCAGACTCTGGGGCCTTGGCAAAGGCCAGTAGCCTATCTTAGCATGATACTAGATCCAGTAGCAGCTGGGTCCCCCCCCTCCCCTTGCCTCCGCATAATTGCTGCCACGGCCCTCCTGGTCAAGGATGCAAGTAAATTGACTTTGGGTCAAAAATCTCATCTTGACCACCACCCACGCTACCGAGGGCCTTCTCCGGACCCCACCAGACCGGTGGATGACAAACGCCCGAGTGACAGGGTATCAAGCCCTCCTCCTCAATGAACCGAAAGTGACCTTCCAGCCTCCGGCGGTGCTAAATCCAGCCACGTTGCTACCAGAGGTGCTGGCTGAGCACCCTCATGACTGCGGGGAGGTCCTAACCCAGGTCGCAGGAATAAGGCCGGATCTTGGAGACACTCCCCTCCCGGATGCAGAGATGACTCTGTTCACAGATGGGAGTAGCTATGATGAGGGAGCAGAAGCCTGGCTGAAAACAAAGCAAAAGCTGGCACCTTGCACCCCCTCTCCACCCGCTCCCCTTGGTAATATGTGTCACATTCCTCAGGCACCCCTGACTGCCATAAACGAGAAACAAATAGTTAACTTGCAGAGATCACAATCCTGCAAGACAGAGTCTCCCTTGGTTTGCAAATGTACTTGAGATTTACAACAAAGAAGTTACCTTATCAATAACCCAATTTTCAGAGGCACATAACTCAGTTCCTCAAGCCCTAATGTCACCCTCCCCTCCATAAAAACTGAAGGAGGCTGAGGTAGAAGGAAAAGTAAATAAAGTTAAATTTCTTTTAAACCTAAATCTCACTAACAAGGACGCTTGATAGCAGGAATGTGACATTCCACCAGGAGACTCCCAATTGTCTTTATGTTAGTGCCTCATTAGAGGGAAAGTGGCCTTGGCTTGATAGTAACCAGGCCTTCAATATCCTGACAGTCTTCTTTACCCCAATAGCCCTTCTGAACACCCCTTTGTCCTCACCTACCCGACTCCTGTGTATATAACCAGTCACTCCTCACATCCCCGGGGCAGCATCTCCATCTGCCCACGGGTCCTGTCCCCGTGCTCTAATAAACCACATTTTTGCACCAAAGATGTCTTAAGAATTCTTTCTTAGCCGTCGGCTCCGAACCTCACCCCACCGAACCTCACCTAAGTTCAAGAACTTCATCAGCTACATGGTGGATGGAAAGAGGTACGCGGGGGCTGCGGTGGTTTCTCTGAGTAGGAACTCTGGACAATAGCCCTGCCACACGGAACCTCGGTGGAAAAAGCGGAGCTGATTGCACTCACCAAGGCGCTACAGATGGCCAAGGGTAAGACCGCCCACACCTATACGGACGGTAGGCTGGGTAGAAGCTTTTTTTCTGCCAAACCTGAGATGGCAGGAGTGGTAGCCAAAAAGCTACTAGAGGGTCAGACGACGGCCCTGCATGTGTGAGTTCAGTCTCATAGGCATTGGCCAAGGCCGTGGGCACTAATTGGAAACTACATTGTGCCTGCCAGCCCCAGAGCTCTGGGCAAGGAGAGAGAATGAACCAGACTCTCAAAGAGACCTTGGCAGAGCTAATTCTGGAGGCTGACGATGGATGGGTGGATCTCCTTCCTTTTGCCCTCCTCAGGGCACGAGGTACACCCTGCTTAAACAAGGTGACCCCATTTGAAATAATGTTCAGGAGACAACTCCCCCACCCCCCGCTCTGCCCTCGGCTACAAGAGGTTGTCCTAGCAGAAATGACTGATCAGTCTGTACCCCAGTCACTGCAGGCATTGCAGTCTGTCTTGGAAGGAGCCTTCACAGGGATCCGAACTGCCCACACTGGGACGAAGACAGAGGTGGAGCCACATCCTCGCCAACCCAGGGACTTGGTTTGGATGCGCTGCCACCAAGTGGGAGGCTTGGAGCCTCGCTGTAAGGGACCATTTGCTGTCATCCCGACCACCCCCACGGCAATAAAAGTAGACGGCGTGGATTCGCGCAGGTCACGTCAAATGAGCCAAGGATGAGGACGCCCCCCCGAGATGGATGCCGCTGCTGATGGACCCCACCGATTGTGGACTAAAGCTAAGACTTGGAAACAATGAGTTCATTGAGTTCATTGTTGCTCCTATTGTTAAAATATAGGTGGGAAATATAGACAATAAGGGCTTGATATAATATTTCTAGGAAAAGGGGGGCTCCGCATAGCCCTAGGAGAGGAATGCTGTTTCTGGGTAAATAACTCTGGAGTCATTAAAACAGTCGGCAGCCATTAAAAAGGGGGCATAGAACTGGCTAAAAGTCAAAGATTTGACTAATCTCCAAAGGAAAGGGGGGAATGTAAGGGCTATTCAGCCAGAGCAGCCCTACCCCGGTTGAACTGCCATTTTGTTGTTTATGCAGTAAAACTTAAATTGACCCTGCCCCCGCCCTAGGGGAACTTATTTAAAAGCAAGTCTGGGAAACCAGTCCCAGGTAACAAAGCCCAGATACAAGGGTGGGTCAGGTCAGGTGGAGATAACAGCCAGAACGCAGGGATGAGTCGGGTCAGGTGGAGACATCCAATCAGTAAAGCGAGCATACTGTCTCCCTAGCTACCAAGGAGTATGGGCCCCGCCCTTTGGGTGCCCTTTGGGTGCCAATTCTGACCAAGGTGATAGGCTGGTTCAAATATCTACTAGGGTAAATTGTAATTCAGTTGGTCACCTAGCATGATTGTGCAGCTTTCTCTGTGTGTTACAATTTCATTGGCCACCTGTGCATGGCCAGGCCCAACCGCGTGGCCTTTGCCCTTAAAAGCTAGTCTGTGAAGCAGAGAGGGGTCACCCTGTCTGGAAGAGCCGCGGCCCTGAACGTTCAGTTTGATTCTTGATGCTTGGCATGAAATAAAGCTTTGCTTGACCTTCGCTTTGTATCAGTCTCGCTCCTTTAATCACGGACCCATCATTGGGGGACCCAACATTGGGGACCCAACAAGGTGATTCCCAGTAGTATGAGAACCACTGCTTTGGCCTTTAGAAGCAACTCACTGAAGAGAGAGAGCAGGAAGAGGGGAGCTGCTGTTCAAGGGACTGGTCATGGGAGGGAATCTGGGATGATTCCCTCCGGTCCTGTCTGATGCTGGCTGCCGCTGGTGGGAAGAGTGTGTACAGGTATATTGTTTCTCTAAAAGGGTGGGGTGGGGTATCAATTTAACCCGAGGTCTGCCTCCCATGCTACGCCCCTCCTGTGGGGGGGTTAGTCCTCCCAACCCCTTTTCTGGGAGGGACATCAAATTGCTTGACTCCTACCCTTACCACCATTCTCTTCCACATAAACCAATTCTCTTTAGCATACTTTAGGGCCACAGAGAACTGAAATGACATGGGGTGTCCCCAATTCTTCTCAGATACCGTAGTGATCACAATGATAACAAGACTGCACATCCCTTAGTCAACACCTGAATCCATGCCGAGCATTGCGCTAGTTACTTTCTATGTGTTTTCTTATTTAAGCATCACCCAATCCTGCCAAGAGTTGTGAATCTCCATTTTGTAAATGAGAAAATTAAGAATGAGAGAAGTTTTGTAGTTTACCCAGCATCACACAGTAGGAGAACAGGGCAGGTTTGAAATTCAGATGGGACTTCAAAGTCACAGGCTTTTAATCCTTCTATTTTACTCAGAACTCAGTTCCTTTTATGGTGCTAACCATTTAATGTGTTCCCTCCCTTCGGCAATGCAGCTACATCCTACTGAGGACTTTGGGTGTCATAATGAGTGGGGAGGGGGCGTGATGATGGAGATTCCTGGTGGAGACAGGCAGGCAGACGGCAGAGAACTGCTTTACTTCTAACCCCATCCCACACCCCAATGTAGGCTGTGCTTAAGGTCAAAAACACACTCTGGATCTGCTACTACTAGAAAAATCCAGATTTCGTGCTGATCACAGGTCTACCCACTCACCAGAGGCATGTCTTGACTTTCTGTCCCCAGGGACCCACTAATCATTTACAGCATGTTGACAGATGTTTTAACCAGGGGTCAAGGTGACTCTTCCCGGTTACATAACAGAAATGCATAAAGACTTCGTTTAATCAACTGTGTGTGTGTGTTTGTATGTGTTTTAGAAAGTCTGCATAAAATTCTCTGCTGGGATAAAACTATAGCAAGGGGTGGGTTTTCACATGTGTGGGAAATGAGAGCCTTCAGGGCAACACTGCTCCTGCTCCCCTTGGTCGTGCTGCAGAACTCCTGCGCCGCCACCGTGAGTCCCACAGACTGCGATGCTACTGAGCCCTTTGCTGGGAAGGTGCTAGACGTGATCAATAAGGGACGGCGGCATGGCTACCTTTTCCAGTTGCTGCGGGTCGCTGATGCCCATGTGGACCAAGCGGTGAGGAATCGGCAGGGCCAGAGCTGAGCTGGGAGACCAGGAGCCCCGAGGGGCAAAGTGGTTTGGGCCCGAATCTTGCTGCTTTGCACTATGCAGTGGCTTCGGCTAGGGCTTCCAGTTTAGTGTCTGCTGCTGCTCTACATTGTTCTTCTTTCCTTCGAACTCACATCTGTTATTCGTATGTCCTTAATTGTGAATCAGTCTCTAAGTCCCTATGAACATTTATTCTGAGCCAAATCAAATTATAAGTACTGTAAGAGAAGACTTAGAGCAAAGCGTGGCTGGGGTCCTCAAGGAAAGAATCGTTGGCTCACAGACACGCACAGGCAAACTGTGTAAGGGCACACTTCTGTAGCCAAGTGAGCGGTATAGGCACTGAAGCAATCTAAGGAAAGGAGATTAAAATTGGGTGGGAGAGGGGTGTGGGTAGGGAATCAGGAAGGAGGGTGTCAGGGAGTAATTCCACATAAGCCAAGGGGTGTGGGGGGGTGGTTCCAGAAGATTTATGTGGGCTTTGGAGCAGCTATCAGGTTGGAAGAGAAACTAGGCTTATCTTGAAGCAAAGAGAGCCTACTGCTTTCACATAATAATAAGATTAAATGCTCATTTGGAGTACATTTGAGGGCTTGATAGAGATTCTGGAAAGAGGCTTCCCTCCCCACCCCACCCCACCCCCAAAATAAGCACTGGGCTCCCCCACACGCTTCCTTTGGTGGAACTGCTGAAATCAACGAGGCCAGACATAGAGCTACGCAGGAAGACCAGCAGAGAAATTCTACTTGTTACCAGTATTAGAGACGGAGACATTACAGGCTGCAGAGACCAAGACCGATTGCTGGACTTTAGGATTCAAGCAGCAATTCAGCAACTGTTGGTTCCATTTCAGGCTCTCTGCCTCCTGTGCAGAGCATAGGATGGCTTGGGACAGTGCTACCTCTGAGTGGTGGTGAGAAGTTATGTGGGTGAGTAAGGCAGGTCCACAGTGTGCCTGGAGAGATGGAGGCAGGTGACATGAACCAGGAAGCTCTTTCATGTGTTCGGGAGGGAGGAAATGAGGACCAGCCTCAGGCAGTGGGAATCAGAACAGGAAGAATGAAGGAAAGACAGGAGACATTTCAAAGAAAGACCGTGGGCAAGCCTGGTGCCTGGATCGTGAAAGCAAAGGAAAGAAGTCAAAGTTGATCTCCCGATTCTGATTCTAAGCCAGAGACTAAGGTGATCAGTAATTAATGACGCCTCTGCTGAAAGACAAGGGGAGTTGGGAGAGGGAGCTGGTTTGTAGGAGAGGAGAGTGGTTTCAGCTTTGGGCAAGTTGAAATCAAGGCAAGCAATCCAAGTTCAGGAATAGAGCTGGGAGAGAGGACATGACTGCGCGTACAGATTGGAGGCTGTCATCACTTATAATTCTGGGCTTGCACCTTCACCACCTCCACCCAAACCCACACTGCTATTTAGCGGTTGCTTTTTAAAGCTCATGGGCAGAAGCAGCATCATGACCAGTTAAAAAGAACATTTGGAAGCAACTCTTTGAAGCTATTTATTCAAAATAAGTAGATCAAATGACACAAAGGTAGGACATCTGTGAAGGTTTGGAGAGGAGCAGGACTTCTGTTTCAGAAATAAAGAGACTGCTTTTCTCGAAAAAGCACTGGGCTCCCACATGCTCTTCACCTGTTGCTCTCTTGGTATTCCTCAGGAATCTGTGGCTATCTATTACTTAGTCTTGGATGTGAAAGAATCTGACTGTTCGGTCCTATCCAGGAAACACTGGGATGACTGTGAGCCAGCTCTTTCTAAACGTTTACCTGAGATAGTAAGTAAGCAAGGTATCATTCTCCTTCTTTTATCGTTCTTGACCTTGACCTCTGTCTACTCTGCTTATGCAGGGTGGCTGCATGCCTGGTGGCTAACACAATGAGAAAGGAAGAGCAGATTCTGCCTCTTGACTCATGACGACTATGTTGACCTTGAGGAATAGTCTCTTGAGAGCCATACCTGGGATCCGGGATCCTGGGGATTACGGTCTCATGGGATAACATGTGAGACCTTGGGCAAATCACTACAGACGTTAGAATTTTGCCTCCAACTGTGAAAGAAGAGGAGGGGTTTGGAGTAGCTGGACCCTAGGGTCCACTCCATGGGTCTAAGTACCTATGAACTTGTGAGTGTGTCCTGTAAAGACTGGCCCCATCGGCAGGAATAGCCAAAGGGATTAGCTGCAGTGACCTTGAGGAATAAGGTTTTGTTCTACACATTGCACATGGGCACTCAGGTACCAGACTCTCCACCATGGGAAGCGAACACAAAGAAGATTAAGCACATATACAAGATTTCACTTCTAGAAAATAAGATGTTTGCATACGTAGAACTTTTAGTACTTTTTTCCCTTGAAAATGTTTGGGATATGGTCATGATCTGTTTAAACAGTTTCTCCCTGGCTCTCATGAAGGTTTTGGATGCCTACAGCGTCCAGCTCCCGGATATAGACTAAGACAATACAGGTTTTGAAAGAGGATTTGGTGAGAGAAAACATAGCTGAATTCTCAGTGGATAGTAGGGGTATGTGACCTCACTTTTTGTCCCCTCACATTCAACTCAGGGAAAGCAGTATGCAGTGACACAAATCCTTTTCTCTTACAGGTGATCGGACAGTGTAAGGTAATAGCTACACAATGTTTGAATGACTCCCAGCATTTCAGAGTGAATGACTATAACTGCACCACAAGTTCTGGTATGGTCATCTGTTAAAATGCTAATTCTGGATTAACAATTACACCATGGTATTCATCATATAATGCTAAGAAATGGTTCCTGTCCTCATAGACTCAATTATTATTTGCTGTCTTCATAGGAGAAGGGAGAGGGTTTTCTTCTGTTACTGGTACACCTTCCCTTAAAGAAATTCGATATAGAATAGATATCTGTAAGAGGTGGTACAGTATTATTGCAGAGAACATATGCTCTGAGGTCACATTTGAGTTTGAATCCCAGCTTCCTCTCTTAATAGTTGTACCATCTTAAGGGCAAGTTACTCAACCTCTTATGCTTTCCTCCTTTGTAAAATAAGGATCATAATAGTATTAGCCTTCCAGATCCTTCTTAGAATTAAGTAAGATGCTCTATGTAGCATACTTTGCAGCCTACTTAGCACTCCATTACTGATTTCAGCATCTAAAAGTTGTGTATTACTGTAGAGTTCCCAAAGCGGTTACAGTTTATCCCATTTCTCACCTTACAACAAGACCATACGAGGTAAAGATTATGATACCTTCTACTTTAGAGATAAAATAACTGAGGCTCCAAGAGGTTCAGTGACTTGGCCTTGGGAACACAGCCAAAATGTGGTAAAGACATCATCCTATTTCAGGACTGTTGACTCTGAGTGCCATCCTCTTTTTTGTTGTTGTTTCCAAAAGAATCATTACAGAATTCCTTTAAAAATTGTCCATTGCAACATGATTCAACTTACAACATTTAATAGCCAAACAACTCCTTCAGGAAGTCACCTTGAAGAAAGGTTGACCTGTATCTTCTCTCTCTGGGCAAAACTCTGTTAATAATGCCTCTGCCTCCTCCAAAAGACAGGAGGAGTTTAGTGAAATATTAACCCTTTTTGAGTGATGGGAGGTATGTCTCAATGGGTTCACAACAGAGACTGAAGCATCAGAAAGCTCTGGATTTAAGTTTAGCTCTGCTGCTGACTGGCTGATTTGATCTCAAGCAAATCACTTAGCTTCTCCAACCCTCAATTTGCCCATCTGTAAAATGGGAGATATCATTCCTCTTGCTACCATGCTTATGTGTATTAAGTCCCAGCACTGACATTGCTGTTTCCAACCCAGTACTGCAAAATTGCCGTCTTCTTTCCCTAGTCTCTTCGGCACTGACCAATACTAAAGATAGCCCTGTACTCTTCGACTTCTTAGAAGAAACTGAGCTTTACAGGGAACTAGCCAACAAAGCCCTTGAGAAGTACAAACAGGAGAATGGAGATTTTGCTGCTTTCAGAGTGGACCGAGTGGAGAGAGTTGTCAGAGCGGTGAGTCTCTGCTCATGTCAGCTGGCTTCTGAGGGCCCAGCTCCAACCTGGCAGGTCCAGACCCGATGGCACTGGCCCTCTCCACTGCCTCATATGTCCACCTCCTTTCTAACTGAGGGTCCTTTTGCAGCCTCAACCGAAAGGCAAGAGATACCGAAGAAACTGCTCCCCTGCAGTTTTTTAATGTTGGGGAGTTGTGGGGAGTATAAGTATCTACTGAAGAGGAGGGAAAACTCAGACAGGAAGGAGGGAAAGACAGAAGAGCATATTGGGGTTACATGAGTCATTGAAAATCACCCAGTCCTAACCTCCTTGTATGATGATGGGAAACTGAGGCACAGAGACACCGTCTCAGCACAACCAGGGGTGTGGCTGGTGCAAGACAGTTCCCCTGCCTTCCATTCCAGTCCAGGGCTCCCATTGCCTCCCACCCAGAGGGATGTTGTAAAGTGGTTCTCTGATGAATGTCTTGCATTTTGAAAATACCAAGTTAAATTAATTACAGTGTGTACTTGTGATGGAATGAATACAGCACAGTTACTAGAGAGAGTGTTTTGGGTCTGTATGCACTGGGAAGAGTTCCTAGGGGGGAAAGCAGGTTAGAGAATGAAACTTAGACCCTGAGCCCATTTGTGTTAATTAGATATGTGTGTATATGGGCAACATATTTAGGAAAAAGCTAGGAGAAACACATCAGATACGTAGGGGTACCTCTGGAAAGAAGAGATCAGGAGCAGGAAGGGTGAGTTTTCACACTGCTTGGTTATGTCTATATTATTTGACCTTTCAATGAAATAGTATTTACCTTATCACTTATGTGGTAAATTTTTAAAAGACAGTGGCCATGAGAAAAAGGGCACGTATTGGCGATTTGAATCACCGTGATGCTTTACAGTCCATTGGGTAGTAGGCATCTACGGCCTTTTCCTTTATTCTAACTGCTTATGTGCCTGAAACTGCTTTGATCCGATTTGTTCTAGAGAGGAGGGGAAAGAACCAACTACTACGTGGACTTCTCTGTGAGGAACTGCTCCAGGAGCCACCATTTTCCCAGGCACCATAATGTGAGTATAATAAATGTCTCTGAAATACCAGGTAACATTCAGAGACCACCCCCCATGCATCAGGCACCCCTCCAGGGTTAGCCCCGTCACTACTCTGTGAGGAAGATATTATTTTTGTCTCTCTTAGAGATGGAGAAACTGAGGCATAGGGAAGTTAAATGAATCATAAGAGTACAATTTTATAATATGCACAATAAATACCTAAACTTGACACTGAGATTGTACTTGAACTCACTAGGATTAAAGACTTAGCTAAAGAATTAAGAGCCTACACCATGGGTGCCTTCGTTCACTTCATCTCATTTGCCCTTCACAGTGACCCCCTGTGACAAATATGGATGTACCTGAGGACCAGCAAGGGGGCTTGCCCAAGGTTCATATCCAAGCTGAGATTAGAATCCAGTTCTCCTAATGTTCAGTCATGTGCAATTTCCCCCCCAATCACTTATAAATGGATACTCACGCATCTGTAGAAAGCTTTTATTAGTGAAACTCAACATTTGTAGGGCAACTTAGAATTTCCAAAACACCTCCACTGATGTTATTACCTTGTTGGATCCCTGTGATAACCGTGCTGAGGAGAAGCAAATGTCTGCCCTCATTTCCCTGGGACAGAAGGGCCCAGAAGTTTGACCAGTTGCCCAAGTGCACTTAGCTAGACAGTGTTAGGACATAGGATTTTAACAGTGGGATTCTGATTTCAAGTTCAGGATAATTCTGATGTTTAACAGCATATTCTCCAGCATATTCTCCAGAAGAGAGGAAACATTCGTTAGTTCCCTTCTGGCTGGTCAGTGTTCCCACCTGAAGCAGTTATAGAATCCTGCCCCCACAAAAGATACCTCTCTCTCTCAGTCCCTTCTTCAATAAATCCTTAACAACCCAGTGCAGAAACTTGGCAGCTGGAGAAGAGGAGTCTCAGTCCTAAGGGTTTTGCAGCATGATCTCATTTAATTAAGCCCTCCCACAACCTGAAGGTAGTTAGAAATTTCAAGTAACTTGCCTAAACTCACACAACTGGTAGATGGTGAAGCCAGAATTCACAGAGCTCCGTCTGACTCCAGAACTGTTCTCAGAACCTCAGTGCTTAACTGTCGCATCTAGAAAAGCATTGTCTTCTTGTCCTAGTCTAATTTTGACAGCTGGGTTTAGGAGCCTCTGCAGCATAGGGATGCCAGCCAGTCATAGCCTCTGTACTCAGGGTATGGCCCTAAATCACTTTGACAGGGTCCAGCAAACCCATTTTCATACTGGTTCCCTCCTTTCCAGCACTTTCCTTCAAGGGTCAGAGTAAAGTTGTACAAATCCCTCTTTCGGCACCTCTCTTCATTCTCTCTAGGCACAGGAAATTGGGTCTCCCAGTGCAGAAGGGTTGGAGAAAAGGCAAGGCATCAATGATGGGTTATCCCTCACGACCCCCCATGGGGTGACCCTTGTATGAACCTGGTGTGACCCTGGTGTGACCCCTCACGGAAGAGAACCACAGCAACTTGAAGTGAACCACTTAGGAAACTGCACTTTCTCCAAGTATTGACTGGGAAAGATTGTTAAATAACTAGCAGAGATATTTGACGATATTACCCTGATTTTTCTAAAGCTCATCTTTCCCAAACGTATAAAAGTTTACAGCTCTAGCTGTGCACCTTCTTACGACCTGCACACACACATACACACGCATATACATACGCATACACACTAACAGGATTCTCTCTTCTTTATAGGTCTTGGGATTCTGCAGAGCGGATTTGTCCTACGATGTAGAAGTCTCTGACTTGGAAACGCCAGAACACATTGCCATAAACTGTGAAGTCTTCAATTTTGAGGTGGGTTGCTTAAGTCATCTTTGTCATGTGCCGTGCCTTTGTCATGACATATAGTGTATTTTGTTCTTTTAGCTCTGGGGGTGGTGGGGAGATAGGGATAGAGGCAGAGAGATAAGAGGGGGCTGAAAAGGAATACAGAGGGAATAGGCCCCCAGGGAACAAATGGGGTACAATTGCTGATATGATACCCCAATTGGGAAAAGTTAAGCTTTGTAAAGTAAAATCATAACCAATTCAATGAATGTCTAATGAATTTGAAAATGGTCCTTGTAGCCAAAGCTCCAGTCCTGAGACTCAAATCTTCATTTTCGTCATCAAGCCTAGAACCTAAGGGGAATGAATAAACCTCAAACACATTACATAAAGATACATAAAATAAGGCACAAAGCAATGTTTCACATCTGTCCCGGAAAGCTTTGTTCCGTACCAAGATAGTCATCACAGTATTTTTCATGTCAGCAAAAACTGAAAATAATCCAAATGTCTATGTGCCAAACCATAAAACAAAGGTGGGGGGCAAGGCAGGTTGGTCACCAGGAGCAAGGCTCCACAGATTTTTTTTTTTAATTAAAATCTCGACAAGAAGGAGAGTGAAGAAATGAAATGGTCACCCTTAAAGAGTAAGAGATGCTTATACTGTATAAGTAACATTCTACAATGTAATTTCACCATTTGATGTTGAAATGAGAAAATAGGGATGATAAGTAAAGTTTTTCATAATACAATATTTATTGCTTCTGAAGAACCACCTTTACTCTGAGATATCTTTCTGACTCTTGTATTATCAAAATATTCCGATTGTGAAATAATGATAGTAGCAGATGACAGTTTTGTTTGTATTTTATTTTATTTAAGATTTATTTATTTATTTTAAAGAGAGAGAGAGAGAAAGAGAGAGTGTGTGTGTGTGCTCAAGCAGGGGGAAGGGCAAAAGGAGAGGGAGAGAAAGAATCCTAAGTGGATTGCCTGCTGAGTATGGAGACGGATGTAGGGCTTAACCTCAGAACCCTGAGATCTTGACCTGAGTGGAAACAATGACCGGATGCTTAATTGACTGAGCCACCCAGGTGCCCCATTGTTTGCATTTTAAATGTCAGTTTGGATGGATAAAAGTTTGAGACTGCTATCCTATTTTTAAAATTGATTTGTGGAATCTGGAAGTCTGAAATCCATTGGTCTAAACTGACTTTCACATCTAACTACTCCTTTTGTGTTCTGCAATAACACTCACTTGTCTGTATCCTTTACCAGGAATGTAGAAACATCAGTGGTATACCACACCATTTTGGCCATCCTCACCACTCTGGTAGGCATGAGCATTCTCTTGCTGGGAAGCCTCCATTTAAGCCCGATGAATTTAGAGATCACCAACAACCCCACAAGCCACATAAATTTGGATGCCCACCTCTCCTAGAAGACAGACCACCATTTCAGGCAGGAGCTCCTCCACAATGGCCCCCTCCAGGACCAGGATCTCATCACCCCCATTTTGGCCCCAGTGGGACCCATGGACACCCTCATAATCATAGTTCCAGTGAGCACCATCCCCACGGACACCGTCCTCATGGGCATCATCCCCATGGTCACCATCCCCATGGACACCGTCCCCATGGACATCATCCCCATAAGCATCATCCCCATGGGCACCATCCCCATGGACACCATCCCCAAAGCCATGATTTCTTTGACCATGGGCCTTGTGATCCACCACCCCAAAGCCAGGGTCCCGAAGATCACCATCACCGGGGCCATGGCCCACCATCTAGGCACTCAGAAGAAAGAGGTCTAGGTAAAAGACACTTTCCCTTCCACTGGAGACAAATGGGATATGTTCACCGGCTACCTCCACTAAAGGACGGTGAAGTTCTTCCTCTTCCAGAAGCCAATTTTCCCAGCTTCTCATTGCCAGACCTCAACAATCCTAAAAAGCCAGAAATTCAGCTCTTCCCTCAATCAGTTTCTGAATCATGCCCAGGGACATTTAAGAGTGAGTTTTCACATGTCTTGAAGTTTTTTGCATACTCACTTCCAAAATAAAATCTGATTTCCTCGATGGAGAAAAATTAATGTTCTGACTTAGAACCACAAATAAAATATGATCAATAATGAATACAAAATTCATGTACTTTAGCCTTACTTACATATTCACGGTAGGGCAAATGTGGGTGGGGGAGGAGATGGCATGAGAAGAGAGAGACGAAAGGAAAGGAGAGGAAAGATGTCAATGCTACAAGTCTGTCACTGACCACGAAATCCTTGCAGCAAATCTCTGATCCTCTTTCTTTCCTGGATTTAATAACTCCTTTAAGTCTAGAGTCTTTCCTCACTGAGTAGTTAGGTTGTAGCTGGGCATACCAAGAAGGTATGTTTTATCAGTCAAGGGATTATTCTTCTAACCCAAAATTCAAATTCCCTCCTACTTGTTATTTCTAGTCCTCTAAGTTTCCCTTTGGAAAAAAGTAAGTTCTAAACTCAATTTGATGCAATCAAGACTTTGGCTATGAACTACAAAGAATGTTGCAGGAACAAATCATAACCATGAGTTCAGGTGCACAAGAAATATCACTTGATTTTCAGAAGAAATTAATTTCCATTTCAGGCTGCCATCCTGGTAGATTAAGAGGAGACTTAACCTCAGTTCTTCTTAGAGTTCCCTCACCCTGCTACTCCCCACACAAGGTTGTGCCGCAGTTCTAGAATTTCATGTAGTGCCAAGGTGTTTGGGTGGTGGGCATGAGAAAGGAGGTCTGAGTCTCCTTCACTGGTCTACTAGCTTCCCTCCTGCTGAGGGATGCTTACTACCCTGTACGCCTCCCTCCTTGGGTTGAGCTTATCAGCTACTGCTGTATCAAACTGAAGGTAAAAGAATCTCTGCAAGACTGGTAATGAACTTATCTGCCCTGGGCTATTCTCTTCCTGAGGTCTTGCTGCCTTCCAGGCTACATGCCCAGAAAGCAGGGCAGACATGTTCTCTGCTTAGGACCCCCAGAAACCTCTGTTCTGCTCATATTTTCCCCCTAGGCTAGGGGTGTTCTAGGCTCAGGTAACCTCTCTTTATTCAGTTTTGGTACCAGAGGACTCTTTCTCCATAATTAAATCCTCTTTCTTTTCCCTTCTTCCCAAATCAGAGCTCAAGCATTTAGACATAGGCTAATAAGACTTTGGGTTTGCTACCTGAATTACTGGAAGCACTTGTAGGTACATAGTGATGGCAGGAGGTAGATGTGTGTGTGTGTGTGTGTGTGTGTGTGTGTGTGTGTGTGTGTCTGGGCAGGGGAGGGAGGTATAGGGGGAAAAAAAAAACTAAGGCTAAAGGAGATGTGGGTAAGTTGGTTGTTAGGCTGGGAAAAAGGAGAGGCCCACAAAGAGGCAGAAGCTGAAACTGGGAGAGAGAAGAGAGGTCTAACAGCACACAGTGCAGGAGGAATTGGAATCAGAACGTGGGGTTTATCAGAAAGGTTCCTTAGGTTTGGTGAGTAGACACCCAAATCCACCACACTGGAAACAAGATGCAAGGAGGGGGGAAACAGGACCTCATTCAACCCATTTCTTCTTATGCTTCTCTACTTTCTTCTCCACCCTGGGGAGCATTTTACTTCTAGAACCAATGCAACTGAGTGAAGAGAGACCGACTTGACCAGAGATTAGAGAGGATGCCCATATTTTATTTTTGATTGCCCCAGCGTCCTGGTGTGGGACTCCTGGCATGCACTACGTCCCCGGGCACAGGCTCCCCAGGCATGCAACGTGATCAGTAGCAGCCCACTTTTCTGCAGCTAGATATCTTGCAAATAAATGATTAAAAGATATCTGTATGTTGGGGCGCCTGGGTGGCTCAGTGGGTTAAGCCTCTGCCTTCGGCTCAGGTCATGATCTCAGGGTTCTGGGATCGAGCCCCTCATCGGGCTCTCTGCTCGGCAGGGAGCCTGCTTCCTCCTCTCTCTCTCTCTGCTTGCCTCTCTGCCTACTTGTAGAAAAAAAAAAAGATATCTGTATGTTGTACTCATTGTTGCACTGTTGTGCCACGTAGTGACCTTCAGGAAGGGTTTTACGAAAGTCACCTGGGAAAGGGAATAACAGGTGATTGGTGTTTTTTTTTCCTCCTCCTTTAATAGTTTCTGATTTGTTATACAACCTTGTGCAATCACCTGGAAATGTGCTCTGTGCTCCTACGTGCTTCCTGAATGCAAACAAGCAGGTTAATGACCCCAGTGTTGTAACGTTTCAGCCTGAAATCTGCCTGGATAACCCAACAGAGCCATTTGTCCTTTGGAAATAGGGTGAATGGTGTATGGTGGCAGAACCCACCAGGACCCGGAGCCCTGAGGCAGAGAGATGCGTGTACAGAGATAAAGGCCTGGGAATAGCTAAAATCAGCATCAAAGTTGGCGCCTGATTCTTGATTCTTGGTGAACCTGTCCTTCTGCGCCTGTCCCACTGCTAAATCATGAAATTACTTGCCTTGCTTTTTCTCTGCTCCAGGCTGCTACCAAGTTTAACCCAGGAGTCCTCACAAGAAATCGACTGCGATGATGAAGACTTATTTAAGGCAGTGGACACTGCGCTGAAGAAATACAACAGTAGAAGCCAAAGCGGCAACCAGTTTGTGTTGTACCGTGTAACTGAGGTCATCAGGACGGTAAGTGAGCTTTGTTTTACCTTGAGAACTTTTGAGATGTGTGCTGTCCTTCCCAGCCCAGCCCCTCCCCCAATCCCACCACCCCACACCCCAACAATAACAACACCAACCATCACCCAAGAACCCAGGAGCAAAGGTAGAAGCTTACATCTCTTAGAAAAGATCAACACCACTCTTTGGCCCCAGGGGTGCAGGGCAGGGTATGACTAGTCCTTGGGCAGCCAAGCTTGGCTTCCTGGGTGATCAGGAAACCAAAGTGCCACGAGACAAAGGTAGATGGAGTCATTTGAAGGAAACCGTTCAGGGTAGGAGAATCCAGGAACTCAACGGGACCGCAGCAAAAAGACTTACTGGGTGACCAGCCCTTAGACTAAAATAGGGAGACCTCCAGACCCCAGGTGGGAGGGGACGCTTATGTCTAACAAATAATGTATGATCTCACTTACATGTGGAATTTTAAAAAGAAAAGTCAGAAAGTACAGTGGTGGTTGCCAGGGGCCCAGGCTAGGGGAAAATGGAAGATGCTGATCCAAGGGTACAAACTTCCAGTTTTGAGATGAGTAGGTCCTGGGGATCTAATATACAACATGGTGACTATAGTTAAGAATACTGTATCGTATACTTGAAATTTGCTAGGAGACTAGATTTTAAGTGTTCTCACCAGACATACACACCAGACATACCCCAAAAAGGTAATTATATCAGGTGATGGACATGTGGATCAACCTGTTTGTGACAACTAGTTCATGGTGTATGTGTGTATCTGTGCATATATATCATCGTATTGCACACTTCAAATATATGCAATTTTCATTTATCAATTATACCCCAAGAAAGCTAGGGGGAAGGCAGAGTTACATCTAAGAGGAGGTAAAAATGAGATTAACATGCATTAGACAAAAATGTCTACCAGTCTGTATAACTGAAGGGATCAAGGGTAACAGCAATGTTCTAGATGGTTTTTAATATATTTTTTAAAGATTTTATTTATTTGACAGAGAGAGATCACAAGTAGGTAGAGAGAGAGAGAAAGAGAGAGAGGGAGGAGGAAGCAGGCTCCCTGCCTAGCAGAGAGCCCGATGTGGGACTCGATCCCAGGACCCTGAGATCATAACCTGAGCTGAAGGCAGAGGCTTAACCCACTGAGCCACCCAAGCAGCCCCGGATTTTAATACTTTTTTATAGCTAATTGATGCATTCAGGTTGGAGACAAATTCTGACAGTAGGTGTGATTTCAAAAAACACAATCTTTCAATAGTTTGTTTAAATGAATTTCACTATAAAACTCTGTGCCTATCACAGCTAAGTAACTGTTTACTTTGGCAGAGGAGAAAAGTCCAGTCATCTGACATGATTGGGGTAAAGAAAAAAGCCCAGGGGGCATGATTATTATTTTTATTTTCTGAAAGTAAAATGGGACCATCCTGTTTTACAAACTCATGTAGTGATGTAGACATTTGGTCCTGGTCCTCACAAGCAACAGTTGACTGGTGTTCTCTTCATTGGCTGACATCCATGACAAATGCGCTTTTTTGTTCTAAAATGTCCATGGAATCATGCTTTATCTTTACTCTGCTGTATAGGTCCCATCTATACACTACTGTTTATTTCCTTATCAAAATCTGAGACCTGGAAGGAACTTGGGAGACCATCTTGTTTGACTCCATCATCCCAGATGCAAATATAGTGATGCAAGCAGGGTCTGAGAGTCAGGACACTTGGGATATGGGGCCGGTTCTGCTTTTTCAAGGTGTGGGGGCTGCCTCAGCCCTTCCCATCAGCTCAGGGCCTCCTTTCTCTCACCTACAAAGTGAGGGGCTGGACAACATCACCTCTCTGGTCTCTTGCTGTTAGATGTGCCAGGCTTTTCCATTATGAAAGCTCACCTGACTCAGCACCTTTGCACTTTCTTTTTTTTAGTTGAAGTATAGTTGACACACATGTTACACTAGTTTCAGATGTGTAACATAATGGTTTGACAATTCTCTGTGCTATGCTCTGCTCACTACAGGCATAGCTACCATCTGTCGCCATTCAACGCTATGACTGCATCATTGCCTGTATTCCCTGTGCTGTGCCTTTCTTCCCTGTGACTTACTCATTCCATAACTAGAAGCTTGTACCTCCCACTCCCCTTCACCCATTTTACCCATCCCCCACCCTCCTCTGCCCTGGCAGAGTTTTGTTCTCTGTATTTAGGGATCTGTTTCAACTTTTTATTTGTTCATTTGCTTCATTTTTTAGATTCCTCATATAAGTGAAATGATAAGGTATCTTAACCCTGGCTGATCTGTTTTACTTAATATAATACCCTCTAGGTCCATCCATGTTGTCATAACTGGCAAGATCTCATTCTTTTGTATGGCTGTGTAATATTCCATTACATATATGTATACAGCAAGGTTTGCCTACCATATATATATGCATGCATATGTATACACACACACGTATTCTTTATCCATTCATCTATTGATGGACATCGGCGTTGTCTATCTTGGCTGCTGTAAATAATGCTGCAGTAAACATATGGATGCATGTGTCTTTTCACAGTAGCGTTTTTGTTTTCTTTGGGTAAATACACAGTAGTCGATTGCTGGATCATATAAGTATTTCTATTTTTAATTGTTTAAGGAAGCTTCATACTATTTTTCATGGTGGCTGCACCAATTTACATTCCCACTGACAGTGCAACAGGGTTCCTTTTTCTCCATGTCCTCACCGCTTGTTATTTCTTGTCTTTTTGATTCTAGTCATTCTGACAGGTGTGAGGTGGTATCTCATTGTGGTTTTAAGTTGCATTTCCCTGATGCTGAGTGGTGCTGAGCATCTTTTCATGTGTCTGTTGGCCATCTGGATGTCTTCTTTAGAAAAAACATCTATTCAGGTCCTCTGCCCATTTTTTAATCAGATTATTTGTTTATTTGATGTTGAGTTGTGTAAGTTCATTATATATTTTGGATGCTGACCCTTTACCAAATATATCATATGCAATTATCTTCTCCTATTCAGTAGGTTGGTTGCCTTTTCATTTTGTTGATGGTTTTGCTATACAAGAGCTTTTCATTTTGGTGCAGTTCTAATCATTTATTTCTGCTTTTGTTCCCTTTGCCTGAGAACACATATCTAGAAAGATGTTGCCAAGCCCAATGCCAGAGAAATTACTGCCTATGCTTTCTTCTAGGAGTATTATATTTTTAGGTCTCACAGGTCTTTAAAATGTCTTTGCACTTTAAAAGTTTTATTTATTATCTCATGTCATGGTAGAAAAAATATAAAAAAATGAGGCAAATAAAAATAGTAAAGTTACCAAAAATTAATCTGCCATCCAGCGATAACTTAATTTTTTTTAAATGAAAAGTGGCTTATTTGTTTCCTCACTGTAAAAGAAATGTTTATTTTTTAAAAAGACAACTCACAAACACTTGATTAAAGAAGTGAGACAGCTGTACTCCTACCACTGAAAGACAAACATTTTAATAGCTTTGCTTCATAACTTTCCAGACTTTAAAGAATCATATATGTACCTACAAATTGGTTTCTACAGAAATGGGCTAATACTAGGATACCACTTTGTAACTTACAAATATATATTTGTAAATATATTGTGGACATTCTTCAAGTAAATATTTATAACTTTCAGTATTTTTATTTTTTTAAGATTTTATTTATTTGAAAGAGAGAGAGAGAGAGAGAGGGAGCACGCGCGTGAGAGAGAGCACGTGCAAGTTTGTGCGTGTGTGCTCACAAGTAGGGGAAGGGGCAGAGGCAAAGGGAGAAGCAGACTCCTGGCTGAGCAGGAAAGCTCACAGGAGGCTTGATCTCAGGACGCTGAGATCATGACCTGAGCCAAAGGCAGGTGCTTAACTGACTGAGCAGGTGTCAGCTTTCAGTATTTCTAATAAGTGTTTTGGTCTCACTGAATTAAATCAAGATCACATACTCATATCAGCATTAGCTCCCACTCAGAGTTATTTGCTGTTGGGTCAGTTATGTGTCTCTGGTTGCTTTTTTTCAGGATGACCCTGACACGTTTTATTCCTTCAAGTACGAAATTAAGGAAGGAAACTGTTCTGTTCAAAGTGGCAAAACCTGGCAGGATTGTGACTACCTAGAATCTGCTCAAGCTGTAAGTGGGTGGTGGTTCCTGAGCTCCTGGTGTTCTCTGTCGAGACTGTCAGATCTTTTCACTAGAGCCGGAGATGGTTAGTACTGTCAGGCCTCTTTGTAAGTCATGCAGATAAACCCTCAAACGTGTGGAAAAGCCAAAGGCTTGGTGTCCGTGTTCTCCTTCTGTGTGTCAGAACACGGAGAAGACAGCAGTGTAACATAGAGAAGCCCTCCCATGAGAAGGGGACTCTAATGACCCATTGGGACAGAGGACATGGCCCCAAAGAGACCACAGAGCAACATTTGGGCCAAGACTGAGGGCTGGTGAGGGGACAGCATGCCTCTGCCTCCCACTAGCTGACCCCCCAGAATCTGGATGCTGCTTCCTAAAGGGGAGAGGACATTGACCTCATCAGGCTGTTGGAGGACAAAACGAGGCAGGATATGCAAAGAACCTTTTTGTGGATAACAATGACTATCTTAACCAAATGCCGGGCTGATTGTTGCCTTAATGAGAGGGGCATGGGGACAGT
The DNA here is from genome assembly GCF_902655055.1 of Lutra lutra. NCBI lineage: Eukaryota > Metazoa > Chordata > Mammalia > Carnivora > Mustelidae > Lutra > Lutra lutra. Next base: position 110,455,777 of record NC_062278.1, read on the forward strand.
GTTTGCTCCCCTTCAACAGTGCTTGCCCACCACCCCCACTGCCTCAGCAAGTCGCTCTTTCCCCCTTCCAGGAACCCACGCCTGTCATGCCCTACTTGCAGTTTCAACACCAAAATTGAAGGGAAAGTCACAAGGAGGGCTTAGCAGGCCCATGCACCAATTTTGGTGAAAAGGAAACTTGCTTTAAAACCTCGCCTTTTATACTACCTCTCCTCCAACGTCTGGTGAAATCAGTGACTGGCAAAAATAATCACGAAGCTACAAAAACTTTCACTCCTGCATGTCAAAACTCTGAAAAAATTTTGGCAAGTTCAAAAAAATAAAAAAAGGAAAAGCTATATTGAGCTGTAGTACTAGGTGGGCTTCTCCATCTGAAAGATGAAGATAAATGGTCTCTTTCTTTTTTTTTCTTTTCTTTTTAGGCCACAGGAGAATGCTCTGCCACAGTGGGGAAGAGAGGGAATATGAAATTCTCAGTGGCTACACAGACCTGCCAGATCACTCCAGGTAGCTAATGTATCTGGCGGAAAAGAAACCGGTTCTCTGTGGTGTCAGGAGCACAGCCTCAATGAAGCCCCCTCCCTCAGTGGCACCAGCGACGCATTGGGGGTGGGATGGTGGAAGGGCAGAGACCTAGGTCTGGGCAAGGCTCCTGCTGATCATCCCTTCAGCTCTCTCTGGGCTCCCCTCCTGACTGCTCCAGTGTATGGAGCCTGTGCAAAGGCTCTGAGAAGGGACCAGAAGACACGAGAACTATCTTCAATTGTAGGCCAAGAGGGAGGGAGAGAAGCACAGGCTTTGAGGTCAGACTTGGCCTGGAATCTTTCCAAATTCCTCACCTTATCGGGTTTTCTCTTCCTTATCTCTGAAAGGGAGTAAGGGGTAACAATGATTCCTACCTCAGAGGCTTGTTGTAGACTCAGCTGGAAGAGATGCCTGAAGTTCCTACCGTCATAATCTAGTGATGATAGCCAGGATAAGGGTCATAAGAGCTAACGATTCCTGAGCATTTACAGCCAGCCACAGTTCTAAATGCTTCACATACATTAACGTACTTAATCCTCACAACTCTATGAGGCAGGCATTAAATCCTCACTTCACAGGTGAGAAACTGAGGTCCACCACGGTTAGTTACCTTGCCCAAGATCCCACAGCTACTAATTATCAGAGTTGGTATTGTAGATGCTGACTAAACACAATTCCTTTGGCATTTAAGTATGGAGCCACTTATCAACAGATACAGCTACTTACTGACTCCTTTCCGAAAACGGCAGACCCATGTGCAGCCTGTCTCTCTCGCTTGACTTCTGCCCAACTGCTTCACACCGGTGACCTGTGACGATTATTGATGCATTAACATATCCACGGAGCCAAGCTCAGCACCTGGCTCATTACAGCAGATGCAAAACATGTTGGTTGGACTGAATCGATAGAAAATATATTGTGCTCTGAACCAGGCTTCAAGGAGCTTTAGTTCATGCTAAAAAATAAATAAATAAAGAATAATGTATCTATTTTGTTTTACTTTTTAAAAAAAGATTTATTTATTTATTTTAGAGAGAGGGAGAGAGTGCGGGGTGGGAAAGGACACAGAGAGGCAGAGGGACAGAGTGAATCTCAAGCAGACTCTGTGCTGAGCGGGGAGACTGACACAGGGGCTCCATCTCATGACCCTGAGACCATGACCTGAGCTGAAATCAAGAGTCAGATGCTTAACTGACCAAGCCACCCAGGCGCCCCAATGTTTTATTTTTTATAAGAGGATAAATCCAAGTTGCTTCTATAATTTAAAATTACTTTTAAGTAAATTTAAAATAACTATGCACAGTACTACACGTGTAAGATGTTCCTAAGTGAATGAGAGGTTTATTGTTTTGGCTAGAAAGCAGTCTTGCATTCTCTTTTTTAGTGCATACTAGGATTCACTGGAAGGTTTATGAGGGCTTTCCAAATTATCTCATTTAGGGAAGTGCATCTGAACACAGGTTTCACTCATTAATGCTGCCCCTTTGCCTGCTCTTTGTCAAGCTGCGGGCCCAGTGGTGAAATCCCAGTTTGACTGCCTTGGTTGTGTGCACCCCATCTCGACCGCAAGTCCTGACCTGGAACCCGTTCTAAGACATGCCATTGAACATTTCAACAACAACACGGATCATTCCCACCTCTTTGCTCTTAAAGAAGTGAAAAGGGCCAACCGACAGGTTTGTTCTTTAATTGTTGATTGCAAACAGTAATCAGTATTAACGTGTTCTTTGTAGAGACAGCGAAACGGAAAAGTTCTTCTGTCCATAGGGCTTTAAGAAAACTATATCATTACCCAGCATTCATGAGTCAAACATGGCTCCCCAAATTAAATTGTACCTAAAAAGTTGGCACGGTTTTCTGGATATCCTTTAAATTCTAGGTTCCATATTGCGGGGGGCGGGGGGGGTGTAAATACTTGTAAAACTGGTCTTTTCGTTGCCTCAGTTGACTAAGCCTCTACTGACAGTTGACTATTTCCTTTGTATTTCAGCCTCTAATTATGAAAGACTCATTTTGGTCAGTAATATGCCCTGCTTTTTTTTTTTTTTTTAAAGATTTTATTTATTTATTTGACAGAGAGAGATCACAAGTAGACGGAGAGGAAGGCAGAGAGAGAGAGAGAGAGGGAAGCAGGCTTCCCGCCGAGCAGAGAGCCCGATGTGGGACTCGATCCCAGGACCCTGAGATCATGACCCGAGCCGAAGGCAGCGGCTTAACCCACTGAGCCACCCAGGCGCCCCATGTGCCCTGCTTTTAATAGACCTTCCGGTTTGCTTTCACAGGCAAGACCTGTGTTCTGCTCCATTATGTCCATATCCAGCTGTATCAGGATGCAACTAGCCCAGGGTGAAGCAGGAGAAATTTTCCCGGCCTGGCAGTTTGGAAAACTGAGGCCCTACCAGTAAAGGGCACCCAAGCTCGAAAGTCTTCTTTCTCGATCTAGAATAGCATTACTAATATTTCACAAAGTTGATGGAAACTTTTCTTCCTGCTGCCTAGCCAGGAAGTACTGCTAGGTCTTAGGGAACTAGAGTAATTCCATATGTAAGTTGCATTCTGTTGTTAGATGGGTAGGAGTGCAGCGAGCGGGGGTGGTGTGGACGGAGTGAGGGGTATCAGTTTGCTGTTTATTCAGAAATGACTTCTGCCTACTCATAATCATCGTTCATATCATCCACCACTTACGATATGCCAGGCAGCCTTCTCTGTGCCCCATAATGCTGTCGATGATGTTTAAACCGCCTTTTAAATATTTGCTCCCAAATTGTTTCAGGTGGTGTCTGGATGGAACTATGAAATTACTTACTCAATTGCACAAACGAATTGTTCCAAGGAGAATTTTCTGTTCTTAACTCCAGACTGCAAGTCCCTTTTGAATGGTGTAAGTAGGCAAAACTCTGATTATGAAATTCTCAGCACCTTGCGTCCAGTCTTTCCAGGTGGGGGAACGCTCAGCTGTGTAGGAAGTGTCAGTCACTAAAATGTTAGGTGACATTCACTGATTCACATTCCCCTGGGAACTCCGAAGCTCACACACTGGTCATGCTGCTTTAGCCACCTAGTTCAAGAATCTGCATGTCTAGCAGAGCACTTACAGATGTAAGTGGGGACTAGGAGAGCCTGAGACCAGATGATGCCATGATCAAGTTTGTCTTTTCATGCCTTCCGTCTCCTGTCCTTTTCTTCCCCATGTGCTGCACATCCTTCCTCCCAAGCTCTACTCAGAACAGTCCCTCACTTCCAACTTGTCTCTGCTTGTTTTCTTACCTTTCCTCCCCTGCCTTTATCTCTAATAAACACATCCTGAGTCTCTATCCCTTAGTGACCCTTTCTGGGATGATATCCTGTTGTCTGAACCAAAACTATGTTAAAGGAGAGTTATGTCGAGATGTATGTTAAGATAGCCAAGGCATGGCTTCCTTGGGGATACGGGCATGGTAGTAGGAGACCATGCTTTAAGCAAGCCCTTTAACCTAGGAATTTGACTTCTAGAATTCCATTACATGGGAAGAAAATGAGAAATCCAGATAGCAATAATTTCAGCATTATTATTAATAGAACAACACTGGAAGTGATTTATATCTTCAACAGTAAGGAATGGTTAAGTAAATTACAGCGTATCTGTATAGTAGAATATATGCAGCTATTCAAATTACATTTCTAGTCTTTAGTGACTTAGTAAAAATGACTATAATATGTTAAATAAAAAAAAAGTAGGGTACAAAACTATACATACAGAGTCACTCAAATCTATAAAGTAAACATAAGTATAAGAAATGATGAGAAGCTGGGGCTCCTGGGTGGCTCAGTTGGTTAACTGTCTGCCTTAGGCTCAGGATCGAGTCCCACATCAGGCTCCTTGCTCAGTGGGGAGCCTGCTTCTCCCTCTCCCTTCTGCTCTCCCTGCTTGTGCTTTCCCTCTCTCTTTCTCTGACAAATAAATGAATAAAATCTTTTTAAAAAAGTGATGAAAAACTAATATGCCAAAACATAAAATATAGTTAACTTTGAGTTGGAAATTTTGGAGCTTTTTCTAATTCTTCATACTTTTTGGAATTCTTAAGGTCTCTGATGAAGCATGTATTTATTTCATAATTGGAAAAAAATTAAAAGGACAGCATTAAGAGAGTGAAAAGACAATCCACAGAGTGGGACACAATAATCTCTTATTTGATAAGGGTTTAGTATGAAGAATATATTATTAAAAGCCCTTACATTGCAACAACAAAAAGACCACCCAATTTAAAAATGGGCAAAAGGACTCAATAGATGTTTCTTTCAAGAAGACATACAAATGGGGGCTCCTGGGTGGCTCAGTGGGTTAAGCCTCTCCCTTCAGCTCAGGTCATGATCTCAGGGTCCTGGGGATCGAGTCCCACATCAAGCTCTCTGCTCGGTGGGGAGCCTGCTTCCTCCTCTCTCCCTCTCTCTGCCTGCCTCTCTGCCTACTTGTAATCTCTCTCTGTCAAATAAATAAATAAAATCTTAAAAAAAAAAAAAAAAGAAGACATACAAATGGCCAATAAGCACATGAAAAGGTACTCAACACGGTCAGCCATCAGGGGGACGTAAATATGAACCACACTGAGCTGCCACTTGACACCCAGAGGGTGGTTATCATTTTTAATAAATTGGGAAATCATTTCTCATTTTTAATAATTGGGAAATAGCATGTATTGGGGAGGATGTGGAGAAATTGGGAATCTTATATATTGCCAATGGGAACATAAAATGATGTAGCCACTGTGAGAAACAATTTGGCACTTCCTCAAAAAGCTAAACATAGAATTACCATAGGACCCAGCAACTGCACGCCTAGGTGTATGTACCCAAACAAATTGAAAATGGAGACACAAGCAGATACTTGCCTGGCAACATTCACTGCAGCATTATTCACACTGGCAGAAAGGTGGAAACAACACAAAGACCCATCAACAGATGAATGGGTAAACAAAATGGGATATATATATAAAACAATGGAAAATTCTTAATCATAGAAAGAAATCCCAACACACACTACAACATGGCTAAAGCTGGAAAACGTTATGCTAAGTGAAAGAAGCCAGACACAAGAAGACGCACGTTGTGTGATTCCACGTATGTAATATCTAACCTATGCAAATTCATAGAGACAGAAGGTGGATTAGAGTTTATCAGGGGCTGGAGGAGGGAGAATGGGGATTTATTGTTTAATGGCTACAGAATTTGTGTTTGCAAATTATTAGTGGCAAGGGCAGCACACTTCTATGAATGTACTTAATGCCCTGAATTATACATTTTTAAATGGCTAAGATAGCAAATTTTATGTTGTATGTATTTTAGCATAATAAAAAGCATAGTATAAAATGAAAAGGAGAGGAATCCTCTAAAAGCATAAGCTCTCACTACTGTTTCACTTTGTCAGTTTAATTCAAGTCCGGCCATTCAAGCACCTATGAACACCTCGTGCTTCTATGTGTAGTTAGTGGTGTGAAGTGACAGGAGCCTACAGTGCTCTCTAGCCTCAATTTTTCTGCATTGGCTTGTTAGAACCTCAGTTTAGTTTTCTCTTCGCCCCCCAGAGAGACACAAGGACAGGTGGGGGTCACAAAGCCAATCAGACTTTTGGAATAGCTTCTCTGAACCTCCATGTCCTCGTTTGCAAAAGAGTGAAGAATAGCGACACTTGTCTCACAGATGGCTTAGCGTAGTTCAATGGCATGAAACAGAAATGAAATGTTTTGCCCACAACTGATATAGTTTAAGGCCTTGCTATGCAAAGTGCGTGACAGTGAGTGGCAGAAACAGCATCACCAGGGAGGCTGTTGGAAAAGCAGGAGCTCAACTCCACTCCAGCTGATTCAGAATCTGCATATTAACAAGATTCTCTGGTGATTTATTTGTATGAAAAGCACTGATTTGAGAGGTTTCATAAATAATTCTCGGGCCCTGTTGCATACTAAAATCACTCCGCTAGCTTTAAAAAACACCTATTCCCAGGTCATTCACCCAGACATTCTGATGTAATTGGTCTGGGGTGGGTCCCTGGAATCAGAATGATCTAGAAGCTTCTCAGGTGAACCAAATATACTGATAGAATTCAGAACCTTTGGGCTACTTCCAGCATCCTCTCCCCATCTGAAATTAAGGTATTCTAAGTCTGATGTTCCCTGTATCTTTCAAAAATATGACATTATATATATGTATATAATATGTATATGTATATGTATGTGCATGTACATATACATATTATATACATATATATATATATTCCTATTTTGGAAATATACATGTATAGAAAGCTTTAAGGAAATGCAAAAACAGAGAAAAAAAATAGAAAAAAAATAATACTGAACCACACACGCCCAAACATCCAAAGACATCCTGGAGTATTTCTCCTCCTTCCATTTTTGTAGGGCATAAAGACAATTTTTGGTAATTTTTTTTGTCTTTTAATAGTTGTATTTATTTTACATGCTACATTTTTTTCACCTAAATATTTTCCTATGCCATTAAAACTCTCAATGAACTTCTTTTTGAATAAATGTGGAATATTCTAGTGAGTATACCATAGATTATTTTCTAATTACTTTCCTTTTTCTGGACATTTGGTTTCTTCCTATTTTTATTATAATTAATAACTCACCAAACATTTTTTAGAATAAAGTTATATCTGTATTTGGCATTTTTTTCCCTCAGAATAAACTCTCAGCTTTACACATAGTATAAGATTGTATAGAAGCTCTTAAAACTCTTATCTAGAGAAAGAACAAAGATGGAAGTATGATAGTTCCTGATTTACTACAGAGCTTTACTATAAAGCTATAGTAATCAAAGTAGTATGGTACTGGCATGAAAACAGACACAGAGACCAATCGAGCAGAATAGAGAGCCCAGAATGAACCACGCTTATATGGTGATCTCTGACAAAGGAGATAAAAATATACAATGGGGAAAAGACAGTCTCTTCAACCAATGGTGTTGGGAAAACTGGACAGCAACAAGTAAAAGAATAAAATTGGATCATTGCCTTATGTCATAAACAAAATAAATTCAAAATGGACTAAAGAGTTGAATGTGAGACCTGAAACCATTATGCTTGTAGAAGAAAACAGAGACCGCTCTTTGATATCCATTTTAGAAACGCCTTTTTGGATCAGTCTCCTCAGGCAGGGGCAACAGAACTAAAATAAGCAAATGAGATTACATCGAAATTAAAAGCTTCTGCACAGTGAAGGAAATCATCAACAAAAAAAAGTAGGCTACTGAATGGAAGAAGATATTGGCAAATCACACATCTGTTAGTGGGTTAGTGTCCAAAATATATAAAGAAATGATACAAATCAACACCAAAAAAAGACATAATCCAATTTAAAAATGGGCAGAGGACCTAAACTGACATTTTTCCAAAGAAGACACACAGATGGCCAACACATACATGAAAAGAAGCTCAGCCTCACATCACTCATCATCAGGAAAGTGCAAATAAAACCACAATGAGCTATCTCACACCTGTCAGATTCGCTAGTATCAAAAAGACAAAAAATAACAAATGTTATTGCTGAGGAGAAAGGGGAACCTTGGTGCACTGTGGGTGGGGATGTAAATTGGTACAGCTGCTACAGAAAACAGTATCTTTTTTTTTTTTGAAAACCGTATCTTTTAAAAAATATTGAATCACTATGATGTACACCTGAAACTAATAGGATATTATAATTATACTTCAATTTTTTCCCGAAAGCTCTTAAAACTCTTGATATATATAAATTGTTTGCTGAATGCATCAATTTAAATTCTATCAGCAATGTATACTCCTGATAGAATTCAGTATTAAAAAAAAACAAAACAAAACAAAACAAAACAAAACAAAAAAACCTGGCTGGATCAATTGGTAGAGTATGAGACTCTTGATTTTGGGGTCATGAGTTCAGGCCCCACCTTGGGGCAGAGTTTACTTTAAAAAAAAAAATGTGAATTAAAAAGTCATGAAGGTTAAAAAAAACTTAGCTGATTTCATAGACAAAAACCTTTTTTGTTTTCATTTTATCAAACAATGTAGTTAATATGCATTTATTTAGCCAATATGTCTTCATAGATTTTTTGGAAATTTATGGGTTGAATTTATAAATTGTCTTCTATATTCTTTGCCCATTTGTCTTTGGAATAAATCTTAAAGATTTGGAAAATCATATTTCTATAGTAAATGTATCAGTGCTTTGTCATATCTTCTCAGGTGTTTACTTTTTAGTTTTCATTATAGTATTTCTGACTTATAAATAGATTTTTTTTTTACAGGTGGCCAAATCTACCAATATTTTCACTTGAAATTTTCCACCATTTGCACAGCAGTCACTTTATTTTTTTTCTTCTAGTTTGTCTATGGTCAGTATTTTATAATGTAACTTTCAATCCTATCTGGAATTAATTTTGATGTATCTTGTGATTTTTTTTTTCAGTTTTTTAAGAGAATAACTAGATGTTACAACAGTCTTTCCTGCTACATAAATTAATGACAACTTTTATTCCATAATAGTCTTGCCCAAAAAAATGTGTTCTCTGTTTTTGTACCAAACTACCATGTTTAAACAGCTATAGGTTCATAGAAAGTTTAAATATGTGATTTATTATCCAGTGTTTATATCTTCAAAACCAACCTTAGAAAAAATTTGTGAGAAAAACTTACATTGTCACATAGATTGGGATTCCATTACATGTCTAAATTAATTTGAGGAGAACCCCTATGTACTCTCATTTAGTCTTTTTAGTCCAGAATTTGGTATACATCTCTATTTAGACAAAGTTTCATTTTATATTTCTAAAGTTGTGGGATTTTCTATATATATATATATCCAGAATATTGCTCACTAAGGCTATTTCTAGCTTTCGTTTTGGGTTTTTTTTTTTTTTTTGGTTATTGCTATGAGGAATTAGATCCTTTTGTTTTTATTTTCTTCTCTTTTTAATAAATTATTGTTAGAAAGAAATGTACACATTTATGCATTTTTCTTACATCCAGCAACTCCGCTGAATTCTCACTAGCTTTAAGAGCTTTTCATTGATTCTTTTAATTGTTCTAGATATACAATAATATCTTATGCAAAAAATACTTTTGTTTTCTTTTCTGATGCTCATTTTTCTGTTCGATGTCTTAATGAATTGACCCAAACAGACAGACATAATTTTTGAAGTAACAGTGATCCCACACCATCATGTTTTATTCCTGATTTTATTGGGAAAGCCTCAAAGTGTTTGTCATTATGTATTATATGTGCTGTGGGTTCCAGGTAGACATTCTTTGTCATGTTAAGGAAGCATCCTTACATTCCTGTTCTTTAAAGAGTTTTGTTCTTAAATAAGGAATTGGTATTGAATTCAGCAAATGGTTTAGAACAGATATTAAAACGTCATATTATGTTTTCCTAATTTATTTTTTAAAGATTTTTTATTCATTTTTGAGAGAGAGAGAGCGTGCACACAAGCAAGGGGAGAGGCAGTGAGAGTGGGAGAAGCAGACTCCCTGCTGAGTATGGAGCCCGACACAGGGGCTCAGTCCCAGGACCCTGAGATCATGACCTGAGCCAAAGGCAGAAGCTTAACCATCTGAGCCACCCAGAAGCCCCTGTTTTCCTAATTTAATCTGTTATATTGTTTTGACAGCTTTCCTAAAGTAATATTTGGGTTCCCAAACTAAACTCTATTTGTTTAGTTTAATTATTCTTTAGATATATGTTTGGATTCTATTTCTAATTTAGGAATTTGACATCTATATTTATAAGTGAAAGGGCTTTAACAGTTTTCTCGGTGTGTGTATGTGCATTCTATTTTTTCAGGTTTTGATATCAGGATTAAAATTTTATAGAATGAAAACCGTTTGCCACTATTTTAGTTTTTTAAGTTTATTTTTTTAGTAATCTCTACACTCAACATGGGTCTCAAACCCAAGACCCTGAAATCAAAAGTCACATGTTCTACCTACTGAGCCAACCAGGCACTTCTGCCACTATTTTCTATATTCAGAAACAGCTTATACAACAAGGAAATATATATACTTCCTTAATTTTTAAAATTATCCATCCATAAAAATTTATATTGTTTGGAGGTGAGAAGTGGAATGAAGTTTAGAGGAATAACATCCTCTCCTTCCAGTCATTCATCTATTCAAGTTTTCTTCTTATTTTTAAGTCAGTTGGTTAATTATAATTTTCAGAAAATTATCTATTTCTTTGGAATTTAAATTATCACACACTTTTTCATAATATTCTCTTATATTTTTATACTGCTCTGTACGCTTTGCTCTGTTGCCTTTTTTTGTGCTTGATTTTTTTCCTCACCCCAAGAGCGATCTTTTGAGTTTATTTTTTAATGCTAATGCTGTTTTCTAACTTCTCAGTATTGCTTTTACCTTCATTGTTTTCTCCTTCTTATTTTCCTGAAGAATGTCCATTGTTCTTTTTCTTTAACTTCTTGAGATAAACAGGTAGACTTAGGGATGTTTTGTTTTGTTTCTTGCCTCTTTAAATTACAAAAGCATATAAAGCCACAAGTTAACTTTAAATGGATCTCTGGCAATATGATATGGAATTTTCATTTTTGTTTTGTCTTTTATTTCTTTCCTTATCCAAGGAACCCTAACTATTTAGGCAAGTGTGTTTATATTTCCAAGTAGTTCATTTTTATTTACTTATTTGGTTAAACATGTAAATAATGTAATATTAATTTTCAGGGAGTTTTTTTTTTCCTTTTGATGCTGAGGCCAAAGTACATGGCCTGTATTATTTTTTATTTGATAAATTTATTGTGGCTTTTTTGTGGTCTAGTGTGGAAGTGATTAAAAATTTTGCACCAGGGGCACCTGGGTGGCTCAGTGGGTTAAAGCCTCTGCCTTTGGCTCAGGTCATGATCCCAGGGTCCTGGGATCGATCCCCACATCAGGCTCCCTGCTGAGCAGGGAGCCTGCTGCCTCCTTGCTCTCTGCCTGCCTCTCTGCCTACTTGTGATCTCTGCCTATCAAATAAATAAATAAAATCTTAAAAATTTGCACCATACTTATCAAAGTGTCATTTTAAATCATGTGTATCATATGGAAATGTGATTTAACTAGATATTTATTATATTATTCAAGTCTTCAATTACCTTATTTATTTTTTAATCTTCAATTTATAGTTGTATGTTTTATTTCCCACCACAATGATTTCTATCCATTTCTATTCCTATATGTTTCCTGCTTTATCTTGATTCTGGGCTTCTAGACTATATCTTTTATATAAATAAAATAATCTTCATATTACCTTTATGAGTTTTTGTTATCTTGAATTTTACTTTTTCCAGTATAACTTTTTTGTTGTATTTGCCTCAGATAGCTTTGCTCCCCCATTATATTTAAACTTTATCTTTTTTATTAGAAGATAGTATATTTGAAGATGTAATACCTTAATTTTGTTTTTAGCTTAATCTAAAATTCGTTACCTTTCTTAAAGAAAATTTTATCTGTTCACTTTTACGGTTATTATTTCTACACTGGGTATTCTCCTCATCTTGTTTCATGTTTCTGTGGGTTTGTGCCTCTGTGTTTGTTGTTGATGCTCTTAGCTGTCTTCTATTCCCTCTTCACAATCAGACTATGTTTTGTTTTCATTTTCTACATGATGATTTGTAAAGTCAACATCCTATCTTTAGCTTTACTAGTCGATTACTTTAAAGGTTCTTAAAAATGTTCTTACTTTCTGGACCCATATACTTTTTCTAAAAACCAGGATATCGGTGAATGTACAGACGAGGCACACGTGGACCCTCAGCTGAGAATTGCTTCTTTTTCGCAGAAGTGTGACCTCTATCCAGGTATGACGGGATACATGTTAGTGCTGTACTAGTGCCTGTTGACCCCTGACAACGGGCTAGGTCTTCTCACGGGAATTGTGTTTTGGTTTCCACGATCTGCCACCAAGTCTGTAAGATCAGCAGACCTTCCCAAGAACAACTGGCCCTGTCTCTGCCCAGTTGGGCAGCGACAGGTGCAGGTGACACTGCTCTGTAAGTAGCCAGAAGGGAATATGGTGATGACAAGGGGAAATGTGTGGCCTCTGGGTACAATAGCAAGAGTTGGCTTTTCTCACTCTTGGAAGTTAGTCGTGTGTATTTCATGGTGAGAAGCATTACGGAAACTGCCTGCTCACCAGAATCATAGGACTTAAAGTTTCCCACTTAGAGAGTCATTCCTTTAAGTCAAGCATTGTTCTTCATAGGTGGTTCCATCCAAGATGCAAAAACTTGGGAAAAATATAGCATATTGATTGCACCACTAACACCTACTGGTTGAATGTTTTCCTAAACACACTTGGCTCTGAGAAGAGAAAAAGAGGAGAGGCCAGAAGGTGTGCAGACAACTTCAGCACGTTCACTGCTGAGCCTCAGGCTGACACGTGGCCCTCTACAAATAGATGCTAGGTCATGTGCAGGAGAGCTACTCAGCTAGACTTTTCCTTCTTCTGCACACGCTAATTTAAAACCTGTTTCTTTCAGGGGAGGATTTTGTACAACCTTCCAAGATTTGCGCTGGCTGCCCCAAAGACATCCCTGTCAACAGCCCGGAGCTGGAGGTGCCTCTGAATCATTCTATCGCAAAGCTTAATGCAGAGAATAACGGAACTTTCTATTTCAAGGTTGACAGAGTGAAAAGTGCAACAGTACAGGTCTGTAAAGTATGCTACAAAAAGAGTGATATTATAGCCTAAGTGTGACTTGCTGACTAATTTTGCCATTGTCCTTGGTTCTGCATTGGGAACCAGCATACCCGGGAAATAGGATTTGGGAGATCTGGATTTCAAGTGCCAACCTCCCTGCATTCTTTGTGTATGATCTTGGAAAAGTCATTTAGAACATGTTCTCCATTTTCTGTCTGTAAAGGATAGGGTGAGGATCAAATACGAACATATGTCAATCACTTTTCAAACTCCAAAGTGCTCTATGAATATTTGCAACTATTACATAATTAGCGAAATGCAGTGCCTGGAAAAGCAAGACTTACTCTCTGCCTTTCTAGATTCATTCTTGTAGCATCACTTAATGCCTTGGGCTTGGCCCCATTGTTCTGTCTTTGTCCAGATTCTTCAGACTCATCTGCATGTCATTTCTCCCCTGCCTTGGGTGCCCTTCCCTCTTTCCGATGTACCCTCTGGGGATTCATCTCTCTTTCCATGCCCTGTCAGGAGAGGCTGAGGGGTGTCCTATTCCAGGGGTCAGGAGAGACCCAGCTCTACCACAGCACCACCACTGTCCTGGGTGACCCTGGAGTCACTCAGACTCACTCAGCCCTATGGCCCCATCTGAAAAAATGAGTGGCTGGATTAATAGAACCCAGATTCCTTCCACTCCAGAAGCCTATAACCAATGTATTCATGGAGAGAGTCCTATGATAACTGGCTTCCTAAATGCAAGCTAAAGAAAAGTAATCAAAATAGAACCAAACTGTTACAGCAAACCAGCATGATCTTTATAATCTGGTGAAAGAAATAGCACTAAAAAAATTCATACTTTGGCTCAGTACTAAGCCAAATTTCTAATTTCTAGAAATATAAACTAGAAGGAGTATTTATATACAGCGATATTCATCGTAGCTTTAACTGTAACACCCCCCCAAAAAAGATAAACTGTCAAAACGATCAATAATCTAGAAATGATTCACTATGTCTGACATATCCTTACAATAGAGTATTTTTTAGCAGCAATTTGAAAGCATCTTTGTGAGGCATTCTTGGTGTGGGCAATGACTCGTGCTAAAATATGCAGGGAAAAACAAGAGGCCATAAACTGAACATACATTCTGTCCTCAACTGTGTTATTAAAAAGTACAGAAGACAATACTGAAAAGAGACAAAGCTCGCAGACTATTCACAGTGGTGGTTTTTTTGTTTTTCTGGGTTTTTTGTTTTGTTTTGTTTTTTAGGTGCCAGGACAATGGGCTATTTATGTTCATCTTTCCAATTTCCTGTTCTAGTTTTTTTGTTTTGTTTTTTAAAAGATTTTATTTATCACAAGTAGGCAGAGAGACAGGCAGAGAGAGAGGGGTAAGCAGGCTCCCTGCTGAGCAGAGAGCCCGATGCAGGGCTCTATCCCAGGACCCTGAGATCATGACCTGAGCGGAAGGCAGAGGCTTAACCCACTGAGCCACCCAGGCGCCCCTCCTGTTCCAATTTTAAGACTGAAAGAAAAACCTCTAAACAAACAGCATGAAAGTAAACCAAACCTGACCCTTTGTCCCCTACTCAGGCGCTTGCTCCTGCCCCCAAGGCCGGCCCCCTCCTCCTGTTCTCACCAGCACGTGCCTGGCACCGGGTTCCCTCCGGGAAGATGAGAGAGAATCCCGGCCACTTCTGTTTGTCAGCTCTCTCTGGCGCTCCACCTCTCCGCGTTGCTCGGACCATCCCTTGTTCTTCACAATGCAGGAGTCGTGCAGTGCCTGCCATTTCTTTCGGGTCCAAGATTTGCTGTCAGGAGGAGAACCACTCATTCCCAAGCGTGACTGTCTAGTCCTCTCAGTTGCTCTAGTTCTCTCTGTAAGGTAGCCAATGCGCTCTCCAGCGTGTATGCGTGTTTGTTTACGCTAAGAATGCCAGGGAACCACCGTAGGTAATGCTGGGTGAATGGAAGGCAACTGACAGCCCTCCGTTGCCAGATCGAGCTGGAATATTGTGAAGATTTCAAACTTACTTTTCAGGGATGGATCTTTACTGATGCCTGTGTTTAAAGAGAGAGCAATTTGACTGCTCGAGGATAGATATGCAGGGCAGCGTTGGTGGAAGCAGCCCCTTTACTAAAAAACTCAATTTATCATAAGATGATTTTGTTAAGAGCCAAGCTCCATATGACCAATCTGCCAGATTGCTAGAGATTTCTTTTACAGTTTTAGTCTTGCCTTGGTTTTGCATGTTTAGTCCTGTGTGGGTGCATATCTATTCATATTTCAGAAACCAAGAGCTTCTTAAATCCTCCATTTTTCGCTTGTGAATGGTTGTGATTTCTGTCACATGCCCTTTATTTTGCCTCACTCTTGCTGCTGCTGTCCACCGCCACCCCCCCGCCCCATCAGCATTCCTCCCTGCCTCTGCTCAGATGAATATACCTCAAGGATCCGTGTGTGTACACTGAGGAGGTTCTCCTTGGACAGAATCTTGGAAACGTCAAGGAATAGGTATAGGTATATGTCTAAGACTGAATGCAAATGGCCGAATTACAAAATTATTTGCAATGATACTAATGTACATTCACACCAACTGGGTATAAGACACTGATGATCTCGAATTCTACTCCTCCCACTGGTGATCGAAGCTGCATGTTCCCCAGCCCTGGCCAACAGCAGGCATCATCACTGGCTTCCATCTCTGCCAACATGGAAGATTAAAAAGGATGTTGCATTGCTTTTTAAATGTGCATATGCTTGGTTATTAATGAAGTAAACTTTTTTTTCCAGGATAAATGATCATTTTAACTTCTTTCCTGAAATACCTGTCCATGTCCTTTCCATATTTGTTTTGGCATTGGGCTTTTTATTGATCCTACGTTATGTTTTTCCCCAATTGCCTTGCTACTTTGCTTACTGTAATTTTGAGAATCAGTTTTCATTTTTGTGGAGTCAAATTTAGACATTTTCCCCTTCCTTTAGGTTTCCTTCTTCTGCTCTTCACCTAAGAAAGGGCTTCCTCATCCCTAGATATGATGAATATTTATATCTGTTCAGTTCATTAATTTTAATTTTCAAACATCATTAGAACTTATATTGCTATATCTATAGCATTCTCTATTTTAAAAACAAAACTTGGACAGGATGGATTTTAGCAGGGAAGACTACTGGTAAGAATGACACCTGGTGATGATGGTGATAAAGGATGTGACCTTGAGGCCCTCAAACAGAAGATGGCATTAGGTCTCCATTCCTCTCCTCTGGACCCTGAATACAACTAAGCTTCCAGCTGTCATTTAATTATGTGTTGTCAACTTTCTTAGGCAACATCATATTGATCAACTCTAAGGCCAAAAAATTGGATTAAAGTATTCCCTGAAATGAGCCAGAAAATTTATGACCACCAAAGTATAGATGTTAAAACCCTCTTAGAAACTTCCTCCTTACTTACACATACATTTGGAGTTTTAAAAGTTAATTATTATATTTCTCTTAAAATTTTAACTATACTTACCCAGTGAGACAATGCCAAGAAAGAAGGAAGAGGAGCTTAGTTCTTCCTAGAACTCTGCCTTCCTCACTTGCCTCCCATCTTGCTTTTCCCATGTTTCTACAAAATATAAAGAGATAGGGAAGATGTTAAGTTTTGCTTTTACAAAAATGGGATTGTACTATCACCCTATAACATTATTTTTTCCAAAAATGGTCTTCCTTCTAGGTCAACAGATATGTATGATGTATTTTCTTGACAGCTACATAATCTCTCTCTCTCTCTCTCTCTCTCACACACACACACACACACACACACGCGCACACACATGCACACAGTCTGCTTAGACTATCATAGAAAAATAGCAAAGTTTGGGTGATTTAAACAATAGGAGTTTGTTTCTCATAGTGCTATGAGCTTAGGAGTCTAAAAGTCAACCAATTTGGTTCCCTGGTGAAGGCTCTCTTCCTGGCTTGCAGATGGCCACCTTCTTGCTGTGTCAACTTCAGAGAGAGCGAGTGAGCTCTGGTCTTATGAGACCCTTCTAAAGACACTTCTTTAAGGATACTAAGCCCATTATGAGGGTACCAACATGACCTCATCTAAATCTAACTGCCTCCCAAAATATCTAACTTCCAATACCATCACATTGGAGGTCAGGACTTCAATATACAAGTTTGGTGGGGGACATAGTCAGTTCATGACATACACACACACTTAAATCCTAGAACTAAATACCAAATAACTTGGTCTAGAAACCACATCAACTTCTTAACATATAATTTAGAAACATTTTTATCAAGTGTATTTTTCAGGGTAGAAGAAATATAAGACATGGCATTTTTAAATGACTTAAAAAGCCATCCCTGGGATTTTTATTGAAGTCAGAGTAGTTAAAAAACATGAGATTCGTTTCTTAAATAAATAAATGAGGTGTGCCTCTTCTAGACCAAAACAAACAAAAAAACCCCACACAAACTGCTTAAAGGAAGACAACATGATTAAAGACAAATGATTAAAGTTGTTGCTAGAGATTAAAATATATTCTTAATATAAAAAAGGAAGAGAAGAAAGCTCGAAAATCCAAATATTTTTCTAATCAAATAATTCTATAGTGGTAACAACTCAGTATTTCTCTGACATAAGATTTGGCAGGATGATAAGGCATTTCAAAGAAAATATTTAAGTTTTTCTTCCTACTTTTCTTAGATTCTATTACAACTTGAGCCCTTGAATCATTCATGAATTTTGCAGCTGTCAAACAATAAAACTCAGGAAAATATAAAAATAGAAATTAGAGCTTGCTTCCTCACCTCCCCATTTAGAAAGGGAAATGAGACCAGTCATTAGCCAAATATTTTTCACATGCATACAAATTGAAAGTTCTGTTGTCAAACATTTGTACTTTCCTGTGTAACTCTCATTTGTTCAGTATATAATTAAAATGTCAGTATTCTCCCCCAAAAGCTCTTAGGGTGAAAATATATGATTTATTATATAGTATTAATTAAGCTCCTACTTTGTGCTAATTAATTATCCAGGTGGTAGCTGGAGAGAAATTTTCAGTTGAGTTCACAGCCAGGGAAACCATGTGTTCCAAGGAAAGTAATGAAGAGTTGACAGAAAGTTGCCAGATCAATAAATATGGAGTGAGTAATAATGCAACTATATACCTGTTCCCTGGAAAACTTTTTGATGTTTTATACTTGTTTAAGCATCTCATGAATAACACTGTTCTCTCTTTTGGCTTCTGTTTTCATGGATAGCAAGCCCTAGAATGTAAAGCTGAAATTTTTGTGATACCTTGGGAGAAAAAAATTTACCCTACTGTCAACTGTCGGCCTCTGACAAAGGTATGATTCTAATTACAGTCAGCTCAGGTCAATTTTGCTCATTCTGAAAAGTCATATATGGATGTTGAATATGAACCATTATTTAAATGAACTGGGAGACTATCTTCTTAAAATGAGGGAGAACGTTCACATTTCTGTGCTGACCTCTTTATGGCCTGAGACATGAGAGCAGCAGTCCTCATAATTACTTGCCATGCCTTGTCAGCATCCCACAGCCAGGGGGCCCTCTTCTGGGGAAGGGCAGATGCTACTGTGGAGGGCTTATGCCATAGCTGTGCACTTTCAAGGTGTGCCTGAGAGGAGCCCCAGCTCTCCCATGCCCACTGCTTACAGCCAAGGAGCTCTGGAGAAATGCAGATCTCAGCCCCCTCTCCACATCTATTGACTCAAAATCTGCATTTTTGACATGATCGCTGGGTGGGGGGAAGTCATACCCATGTTCAAATTCAGGAAGCATTACTTTGCATCATTTTTTTAAAATTTTTAAAAGATCCCTGGGAGGTAAGTAAGACTTCCCCGTTTTCAAGGATGGCATACTAAAAATTACAAAGATGCTAAGAGTGCACCAAATGCACTCTCTATCCCAGGCCCTATACTGAAAACTTCACACATATTTCTCTCATGACCCCTCTGTGAGGCAGGTGCTGTTGTTATCCTATTTACAGATAAGAAAAGTGAAGCTGGTGATGCTTGGATTCAAATCTAGATCAAATCAGAGCCCACCCTGTTCACTATGATGCTGATTCCTAGCAGGTTCTGACTTGTTTGCCTCCCCAAACCATGCCCTTTGTGCCACCAAACACTGCCTCTGACCAGCACATTCTCACAGTAGTGAAAGTGTAGAGGAAATAACCCACAAGATCATATCTTCAGTGCAATTTGCCTCTTTTTACTTTTTTCTGATTTAGGATTTTGCTATGTGTCAGTATGTTATAGTCCAGCTGAAACATTATACAAAGACTGAGTTTCAAGCTGGTAACACTGCACTGCTAATTTGTTTTAATCCAACAAAGTAGTTGTGGGTATACGCTCCCTAGATATTCAGCTCATAAAGCCAGTTAGGGCCTTTTAGGGTAAAAACAATAATTGTGCTAATAGAAACAGTATCAATGAATAAATAATATGTCATGGTTTTATGTAACCATTGACTTAGAAGGTACCCTATACATTGTTCAGTACCACCACCCAATGTTTCCCCACAAAGGAAAAAACTCTCCAGCTTAGAGTACTAAGAACAATAATCAATACCCACAAATTATAAAATCAATCAAAAGAGGAAAAAATTTTCATTATCATCCTCTCTGGAATATTAATAGAGTATTTAAAGTCTGGTAGATAGGTCCCATTGTAAACTAAGATAGCATTGCCAGGACTCAGTCCCTTCTTTCTTCATGGATAGTATGGTTTTCACAGTAACGCATTCATCTTAATATTTCCTGTTTAGATCATATTGATGAAAAGGCCTCCAGGTTTTTCACCTTTCCGATCAGTACCCATGAAGAAAATAGAAGAAGGAACAACTGTAAGTCCACCCCATACTTCCATGGCATCTGTACAAGATGAAGAGCGGGATTCAGGAAAAGAACAAGGACCTACCCATGGGCATGGCTGGGGCCATAGAAAGCAAATAAAACATGGCTTTGGCCATGCGCATAAACATGAGCATGACCAAGGCCATGGGTACCACAGGGGACATGACCTTGGCCATGGACATCAGAAGCAACATGGTCATGGCCATGGACAACAAAAGCAACATGGCCTTGGTCATGGACATCAACGGGAACTTGACTATGACCCTGAACACCAAGGGAGACATGGTCTTGGCCATGGACATCACAGGGGACATGGACTAGCCCAGGGACATACACATGAGCATGGCCAAGGCCATGGAAAACATAAAAATAAAAGAAAAGACAATGGAAAGCGTAATGGTTGGAAAACAGAGCATTTGGCAAGTTCTTCTGAAGATAGTACCACCTCTTCTGCAGAGACACAAGAGAAGACAGAAGAGCCAAAACCCCTCCCTTCCCTAGCCCAGCCAGGGATAGCAGTTACCGTGCCTGACTTTCAGGACTCAGATCTCACTGCAGCCCTGATGCCTAACCCACCATCACCCACAGAGAGGGATGATGATTGGATCCCTGACATTCAGATACAGCCAAATAGCCTTTCATTTAACCTGATATCTGACTTGCCAGAAAAAACCTCCCCCAAATGTCCTGGACGCCCTTGGAAGCCAGTTAATGGATTGAATCCAGATGTGGAAGTGAAAGAATTTCATGATTTCGATCTCACTGATGCTTTGTATTAATTTATGTAGACATGAGTCTTAACACTTGATCATTCCTCCTCCCCATTATCTAAATATCCTGATATGATGCACCAAAAGCCCTGAAGCTTCAGAACAGCCTAGAGAGAAGGGGTGAGATGCCCAATGGGACACTGTCAATCTCTATGGACAACATAAAGCTGTGTACAGAATCCTAAATCCCCTCTGGGTCTTCCTCCCAAGACTTCTTTACTAACACCAAAAATGGACAAACTCATGTGCTTTATGGCCTACCGCAATTGGTACAACAAATGTGTACCTTAACAAATGTGTACCTTAAAATGTATGTCATCGACTTTCATACAAAGATTCTTGACATTCTGAATAAACTGTGGCATGTGGTCCCTGAACACGTGTGAAAATAAGGGAAGTCAAGAGACTAAATGCTGCACTTCTTAATGGGAAAAAAAATAATAATAAAACCTCCAGAGGTTAAAGAGACAAGAAAGAAAGAAAGACAGATCCACCCAAGAGAGGACAGGGGGAAGTAAATTGAATGACTTTCAGTTTCCAGAATGACTAGTATGTCAAATAGTCACTCCCACTTGACAAAGCCATCCTGATAATTCTCTTTCTGGGTGAGAGGGTTTCTTGTAAGTCAGTCATTTCCATTTGCTCACGAAGTACCCTTTGCAACAGGGCTTTCACATGGGAGTTTTGTTTGTTTATCTGTTGCCTTGGCTACACTGAGTAATCCTGGGCTTTCAGCAACTCTGAGTTTAACGATAAGGACAGAAAGCAGAGGAAGTAATATCGAGGCCGTCTTGCCAAGGAAGATGTTTTTTCAATAATTGACAAGGGTATATCCTGAGATGGGATGCAAAGTTCGTTCAGAAATTTTATGAGGAAATTCCCCTCTAGACTCACTTTATGATCATCTCATCTTTTTGCTGTGACGCTGAAGAGCACTGGATTTTGCAAGAGAGAATAATACGATTGTCTTTAATTGCCTTATAACATGCGGGAGGCATATATTTTACAACCCTTGCGGTGCTTGTGGCCCAGGGAAATAAGATAGGGCTTTAAACAGCTACACTTCCCTGTGGATGAATGCCACTGCTACTTCAGTGTATGGGATGCATTTGAAACTCTGAGTTTTTATTTCATTTCCGATATTATCTGCACTTTTAAATAAAGAACCAATGATGTCAGGAAAAAGTCTCATCTTGTCAAATGGTTGCTTCGTTCTTCTTTTGTTGGATGATAACAACAGATTAACAGAGTTTTACTATACTTACAGAGGCACCTAAGGCCCTGCGAGTACAAGGGCCGAGCTCAGGAGGCAGGGGCAGAGCCAGCATCTGAGAGCGAGGTCTCTTGACCAGTGGGCAGAATCTTCACGCCTGGCACAATAGCCCCAACAACCTCTATCACCAGCCCTGGCTCGAAGGACAAGAAGATGGGATAAAAGTTAAAAAGAAGAATGCCATTCTACTGTTCTGTTGCTGGGTGAAATAAAGTTCAGTCTTGATGCTCTCATTCCTGGTGAATTCATGGTGGTGCTGTGGCTCTGTCATGAAAACTCCTAGCCCAGCTCTAGAGTGTTCATCCTAACCAAGGCAGGAGTCCCTTGGGCAAGGCTACCTTACCACCAAGACTGCATGGGGTCTACATTAACACTTAGTGGGTCATGTTTCTACCATCAATCTAAGGACTCTCCACCTTTCCTTCTCTCTCCTTCTGATTCCAGCCTAAACTGAAGAATAATTTGTCTTATACTTATTTTTTATGGTCCAGATATTTACCAAAAAGAAAAAAATCTTCTGTTAATGGGATGCCTACCAACTTCTCATTATTAGAAAATACCTAACCACAACAAAGTTCTTTAAAATTTTTAAAAATATCTTTCTGATCTGGGTAGAGGAGAAACTAGAAATCCAGTAGAAGAGAAAGTGATAGAGATTTTAAATTTTCTGTAGCAAAACACAGGTATTGAATGCCTAGGATAGCCATTTGCTGTGCTAGACAATTTCCTTTTGGTGTGTAACTTAATCCTCACAACCACTCAGAGGTCCCCCACGATCACCTTTCTTTTACAATGAGGAAACTGTAGCTCTCAGTGCCCTGCCCAGGGTCACAGAATTAATATGTGACAGAGCTGAAATTCAAACCTTTTGAACTACATTATGCCATATAATAATGAGGCTTTGTTATCAAAGTTGTCATTACCAAGAAACACATCAAGATAATTTCAGATTCCAAGATGATCATTTTCTCAATCCGAAAACCCTTGTTAAATAGCTCATTGAGGCTGGCGCTGTCCTAGGTACTACCCAGGGTACCTGAGTCAGGTGCGGGATTGGCTCTTTTCCATTTGCTTAGTACAAGATCCGGAGTAGAAGTAGAAGAGAAATTTTAAAAGCCATAAATCCTTTCCCTCAAAGAACTTGCAATCTCATTGGGCAGTCAAGAACTAAAGCACATAGAACAGACATTTAATCCAAGCCACGGTCACTTGTGGAGCAGTGAGTGAGCCTGTCTGATGTGATAGGAAGATGTGAAGAGGTGGAGGGACCAAGGTGGAGAGAAAAAATGAAGCCCAGTTGGGAATTGAGATCAGAGTAAGCCATGGAGTGCCTTTTACATTTCTTGAGCTAGGATGTGCTGGAAGAGTGTTAAGACCCATTATTCAGAAGATTCTGGGGAGCACGGGTCAGATGAGACTGACTGGACTCAAGGCAGTATCCCAGGCATATCTGGTCCATCACACCTTAACGGAAGAATGACTACTCGAGTATGGCCTCCAAAGCCTACGGTTCTCACTTTACTCAACAACACGAAGTTGTTGTTCATGAACATGAAGATTTGGTCCACTTCGGACCTTTTTAAGGTAAAATAATCATGAGTTTCCTATCACCCAGCACCCACACTTTACTCCTTTTTTCTTTTTAATATCTATATTCTCCCCCTGAGCCAAAGGCACACCCACATTTTTTATTTGGCTCTCAAACCACGCATTTGATCCCTTCATGCTTCTCTTCAGCATGGGAATTTCCTCTTGCCCAGTCCAACCGACATTCCTCACATTGTCTAGGCCTGGCAGCTCAAGCAGGATGCCCTTCTTGGCTTTTTACCCTGTATTCCATTACCTGTCTCTAATCCTGGTTCCAAGGGACTTAAGGCTTGCTGATCTCATCATCCTTGCTGATCTCTTGCACCCAAGCTTGGCCCCCTTCTGCTGCTGCTCCATGCGCTAGCCTTGTGGGACAGGCCAGACCTCCCCAAGACCCCTGTGAGAAAATGCAGACATGATACCAACCCACTCTTTGAGGAGTCCCAGTGTCTTTCCCTATAAGTCCACCAGAAAGCCAAATATTTTCTCAACACCTTACATAGAGTCTTTTGTTAAATTATTTTCCTTCAGCCTTTATTTTACAAGAATCTCCATTTGAACACCATTCTGTCTTTTGCACAACTTTAACTGGAGATTTTGCCCAGGGCATTCATAACAGAGGCAGTATAGGAGGTGGTCAAGAATCAGATTCTACAGTTAGTCCAAAAGCTGCAATTTATTTAATTCCTCAAGACCCAAGTTTCCTCACCTGAAATATAAGGTTGATAATGCGCTCACATCATAGACATGTTTGAGACTTAAAACAGCTAATTCCTTCAATGGGCATAATGTTTAGCCCTTGGCAAACAGTCAACAATGGGTAGCTATGAGGGGCTCCTGGCTGGCTCGGTCCTTGGGCCTCAGGGTCATGGGTTTGAGCCTCACATTGGGCGTAGAGATTGCTATAAAAAAAAAATAAAGGATAACTATTGCATTATTAGGACATACACAATATATTATTTTTAGAGTCTAACTCTGGGGAAAAAATGTTTTGTCAGATAACGAGAGGTGTTGAACACAGCATCTGTCCCTTTTTGCCTTTGCAGCCATACTCAGGATTCAAAAGTTGTAATCAGTTCATAAAGTGGCTGGTAGTGTCTACTCCTTCATGTCCAATTCCACAGGTTCTGAACCTTGGCTGCACATTCAAATCACCTACGGCGCTCTAGAAAATATAGACCCAAATCTCCCAATTATCACTATTTTTCGTAAGTTCTCCATTGTTTGTAATGCATCCAATAGTGAGAACAATTGATTTAGGCCCTCTCTGTTCTCTTTTTAATCTTAATTATCCAGATTTACATTGTTCCACTGTATTAACTCTTTTAAATCTTTCGAAAACAGGAAGGTTATGAAACTCACAAAAGATGGATAGATGGTCAGACGGAGACTGTGAGTATTATATGCACCAGGATTGTCCCAATAAGAACTGAGAGTAACAAAATGGGTATAA
Organism: Lutra lutra; assembly: GCF_902655055.1. Lineage (NCBI taxonomy): Eukaryota > Metazoa > Chordata > Mammalia > Carnivora > Mustelidae > Lutra > Lutra lutra. The sequence continues at coordinate 110,480,915 of NC_062278.1, forward strand.
ATGACATTTCAAAGACTTAAAAACAAATGACTACATTTGAAGAATGCAGGACAGGAATAAATCAAAAACGACAGAAAGTGTTCCAGTCTAGTGTGCCTAAGGGGATGGAGTGACATGAGCAAGGAAATGGGGGGGCTGGTCTGTGCTTTCCAGTGACTCGCAAAGAAACTGACCCAAAAGGCACATCATTTCATATATTTCAATAGCTGGATGAACATAGGAAATCAATGTACAAGTGGAGTATACACCCCTCCTCTGTCTCAACTCATTATTTCATTTCCTCTGCTATCTGTGACCTCCACCATACACCCAGGCGAGTATCATTAGCTATATCTGGATTAAGCTTGTGGCCGCTGTAATCACAAGAAGGGATTAGAAAGAACAGGAAGAACTGAAAGGGAAGAAATTGTTCTCTGAAAGTAATCTCAGCTTCTATTTCTACTAGTGAACCAGAAGCCTGAATCTAGCAAAAGACCCTTGTTACAACAGCTTTCCTAACTTTTGTCTTCTTTATCTGGCATGTGGAGATGGTATCATATTGAGTGGGTGGAAATAACACTATTTTATCATGGCTATTAAAAATAATGAAATAGGGGCATCTGGGTGGCTCATTCAGTTAAACGTCTGACTCTTGGTTTCAGCTCAGGTCATGATGTCAGGGTCCTGGGATCGGGCCCTGCATTGGGCTCTCTGCTCAGTGGGGAGTCTGCTTGAGGATTCTCTCTCTCCCTCTGCCCCTCCCCCCTGCTCGCTCTCTGCTCAGTGGGGAGCCTGCTTCCTCCTCTCTCTCTGCCTGCCTCTCTGCCTGCTTGTGATCTCTGTCAAATAAATAAATAAAATCTTAAAAAAAGAAAAAAGAAAAGAAGCACAGATGTCAAGGCCAGAAGTCAGAGGTATTCTGGGAAGGATTTCTAGGTTGGTAAAAGGGCAGGACAAGAGGACAGCTGTGGCCCATCCTCCTCAAAGAGTCTAGAATTATGTGATGAAGCAATCTAGAACCTGATAGACCAAGAGGAGAAGGAAAAACAAATGGGCAATATTTGCTTAGAGTTGCCCTGAAAGTTTATTTAGCAGATGCTTCTTTCCTGCATTTAGTCTCTCTATTTTGGACATCAGCTACTGCTTAGTTTGGAAAACTTATCCATCCCAAAACAACTTTATGCTCCATATACAGGCGAGATAAATATGAATAAGTAAAAGCCCGAACATTTGGCAGGAAAATGTAGGACTAAGATTGAGGTTATTTATACTTAAATATTCATTTAAATGGTGAAATTCCTTATTAATGTTTCTCTCACGTTCTTAGTATGTGTGTTCTTTTTTTTTAATGAACCACTTTTTCAAGGTGATTTATTTTATTTTATTTATTTTATTTTTATAGAGAGGGAGAGAGAGAATCTCATGCAGGCTCTGCACCCAGCACAGAACCTGACATGGGGCTCAATCACATAACCCTGAGGTCATGACCTGAGCTGAAATCAAGAGTCAGACACTCAACTGACAGAGCCTCGCAGGTGCCCCAAGATTTATCTATTTATTTGAGGCAGGGGAGGGGCAGAAGGAGAGGGAGAGAGGGAATCTCAAGCAGACTCCGTGCTGAGCGCAGAGCCTGACACCTCCATCCCACCATCCTGAGATCATGACCTGAGCCAAAATCAAGATTCAGATGCTCAACCAACTTAGACACCCAGGCACCCCGTGTTCTTTCTTTTTATGTATTTTATAGTACATAATCCTTTAGTGTTTTATGTGGGAACTTTAGAAAATACAGAACAATGTAAAGCAGAAAATAAAAGCTATTGTAATCTCACTAGCCAAATGAAACTACTGTGGAAATTTTGGTTATAACTTTCTAGAAATGTTTTCTCCAAATATCTTTAGGTGTGCATATTCCAAAAAGGGACTTATGCTATAAATGTAGTATATAAGCTTTATTTTTTTCCACAACATAAATCATGACCATTTTTTATGTCCTTAGATTTGATTCCCATAAATTCTTTCATAATTATAATAAATATATGAATGCCTTTTAAAGAATTTTTTATTTTTAAGTAATTTCTATGCCCAACCCCAATCAGTCTCTACTCACAACCCCAAGATCAGGAGTCACATGCCCACTGAGCATGTGAGTCACAACCCACTGAGCCAGCCAGGCACCCCAAATATATGAATACCTTTTTGTTTGTTTGTTCTTTGTTTTTTTAAGAAGGCTTGACACCCAGCAAGGAGCCCTTGTGGGGCTTGAATGCAGGACCCTGAGACCTGAGCTGAAATCAAGAGTCGGAGGCTTAACTGACTGAGCTGATATAGCTCCCTATGGATACATTTTAACTGTGATGCCCCTCCAAAACATTGAAGTGGCTAAGAGAATTTGTAAGCATGATATTTGTTGTTGTTTTTACTGTCCTGCCCTTTGACTCATGGTACAAAAGGTGGGTCCATGAAGTAGGTGGGGAGCCATCTGTCAGTAGATGACCCAGAAGGAGGACCAACAGTCTTTACTTCTAGAATACGTGTTTCTACACTTGAGAGGAGATTCAGCTTCAATCTTAGTCCAGTGAGTGAGGATTTTTTGTGAAATTTCAGCTTTGGTAGAAGCAAGTTTCTCTTCACTAGTAAAATGAGAAGTGGAATGAATGAGGGCTAGGGGCCAAGCTCCTTTTCCAAGGTTATCTTTCCTCCTTTATAGGGAACTGCTGCCCCCCAGAGGATAAATGCTTAGGGGAAGGTCTCTCTGGGAAACTCAAGGCCGCTGGGAGAAAATTCTCTCCTCCTCCACCTCCTCCTCCTCTTCTCCTTCTCCTTCTTCTTTTTAAGATTTGTTTATTTGTGTGTGTGTGAGAGAGAGAGAGAGACAGAGAGAGAGAAAGAGAGCACATGCATGTGCTTGCGCGAGTGGGGAGAGGAGCAGAGGGAGAGACTCTTCAAGTAGACTCCCCTCCCTGTGGAGCTCAGAGCCCCAAGGCAGGGCTGGATCTCAGGACCCATGAGATCTCCACTCATGAGATCACCACCCAAGAGATTACGACTCATGAGATCACAACGTGAGTGGAAACCAAGAGCCCGTTGTCCAACCAACTGAGCTACCCAAGTGTCCCACTTTCTTTTCCTAATGAATACATTTCCATCCTTTCTTTTCCTTGCTCTTATGGAGTTGCTGTACATTTTCCATTTGCCTGAGAGTTTACTAATTCTCTTTGTTATCTGGATGTGGATTTTTTTTTCCCGTATGAAAGTTCTTATGTACCCAGGAGGATGTGGGATTCACAGCCTTTCTGAAGCTTTGGCAGGGAAAGCTTTCTGTTCCTGGAGGAAACTAGTGTGGATCTGCAACAAACACCAGAGAACAAGAACCTCCCATGGCAGAAGCCTTTGAATTATATAGGATAACTTAGCCATGGAGGAAATTTAAAAAAAAAAAAAAAAAGTCCAGGAAAATACCTCAAGTTTAGTGGGGCTCCTAGAGTTGGTTTCAAAAGACCACCAAAGGGATGCTTGGGAGGTTCAGTTGATTAACCATCTGCCTTGGGCTTAGGTCATGATCCCGGGGTTCTGGGATCAAGTCCTACATCAGGTTCCCTGCTCTGCTGGGATCCTGCTTCTCCCTCGGCTTTCGCCTCTCTCTCTGTCTCTCACGAATAAATAAATAATCTTTAATTAAAAAAAAAAAGACCACTAGACTTTATATGAATCTGAAAGAAAGAATCATAAAGTTTCTCCAGAAAAGTGAGATAGTAGACCTGAAGAAAAAAAATCCTCCAGGCTGGGAGGAAAGGCAAATAAATGCTCTGTTGTCACCATGTCTGGGTGCCCAGCAGAAAAATTACCACATGCAGCTTGTAGAAATGCATCAAGTATGTTGAAGTTAGTCTATGGAAGAGAGCAACTTAAAAGGGACTTTTTCGGGGTGCCTGGGTGGCTCAGTGGGTTAAAGCCTCTGCCTTTGGTTCAGGTAATGACCCCAGTGTCCTGGGATCAAGCCCCACATCGGGCTCTCTGCTCTGCAAGGAGCCTGCTTCCTCCTTTCTCTCTCTCTCTCTGCCTGCCTCTCTGCCTACTTGTGATCTCTGTCTGTCAAATAAATAAAAACAAACAAACAAAACAAACAAACAAAAAACTTTTTTTAAAAAGGGACTTTTTCCTCCTAGGGACTTCCAAGAGGAAAAGTTTAGATTTATATGAGAATTAATACTATAATTAAAATAAAGTTAAAATATACCAATTATGATATTAAGATAACTAAAGTATTAACAAAAATTTAAACAGTATAGCTAGTGTTTTCTCTTATAAACATTCTCAAAAATGTTTTTGGATGAGGAAAAGGAAAATTTAGCTTTCATTGAATGTCTTTTTAATTCTAAAATAAAAAGTAGAGATAGGCAAATTGACATCTTACCCATAATTTATAGTTATAAAAAGGGAATGAAGAGACAAATGGAGGAGAGCCCTTTCATTTGTTAAATGATTAATTATAAAGAAAGAGCTTCCTATTGAAAAGACTCTAAGAAATTCTTTTAGAGGGCACGTGGTGGCTCAGTGCGTTAAGCCATTGCCTTCACCTCAGGTCATGATCTCAGGGTTCTGGGATCAAGTCCCGCATCAGGCTCTCTGCTCAATGGGGAGCCTGCTTCCCTCTCTCTGCCCGCCTCTCTGCCTACTTGTGATCTCTCTCTGTCAAATAAATAAATAAAATCTTTTTTAAAAAAGAAGAAATTCTTTTAGAGGCACCTGTGTGGCACAGTAGGTTAAGCATCAGACTCTTGGTTTCAGTTCAGATTGTGATCTCAGGGTCCTGAGATCGAGCCCCTATTGGGCTCTATGCTCAGGTGCTCAGTGGGGAGTCTGCTTAAGATTCTCTCTTCCTCCCCCTCTAAAATAAATAAATAGATCTTTAAAAAAAAAAGAAATCCTTTAACCATGATTTATAGTGTTTTCATATTACCTTTAAAATGTATGAATAAAAAGTAAATATAAGCCAAGTTTATGTGATACTGCTCAAATACCTTGATAAATCATTTTATATATTCTGGCTGTGAAAGATAGCTATATATTTTGTCCTGGTTTTGCCATTCAAGAAATGAAAATTCAAAAACATAACATGTAATTTCATGTGATAAGTTTAGTATTTTACAAAATGTTAAATGCAAGTTTCAAGATTCTAAACACTTGACATGTAACGTATTATTGATTTACACTAATATTTTAAAGTCTATAAACATGAATATGGGCATACAACTGGATTTAGTTTTTACTTGAATAACAAGTGTCATTGGAAACTAGTCTCATAAACCTTGGATAACACTGTAACTTTAGGAGAACCTGCAGAGTTCTTCCATTTGCCTCACTGAGTAAACTTAGAAAAGGTGAAATCTCTGTGATAAAAGTTGAAACCCAGGATTATATTGAACTTTTAAAAAAATTTAAAGATTTTATTTATTTGACAGACAGAGATCACAAGTAGGCAGAGAAGCAGGCAGAGAGAGAGGGGGAAGCAGGCTCCCTGCTGAGTGCATAGCCAGATTTGGGGCTTGATCCCAGGACCCTGGGATCACGACCTGAGCTGAAGGCAAAGGCTTTAACCCACTGAGCCACCCAGGTGCCCCTATATTGAACTTTAATACCAACTTAATATTTTTTAATCCACAGTTGTCTTTGGAACCTTGAACTAATAGATTAGTAACTAATACTTAGTTAATAATCAACATTTACCTAGGGACTTTTAGAACTATTGAAGTTCAGAGTGCCAAGAATAATCTAATAGTTTACTCTAGTCTCAAGCTAACAAGTTAGCCTGCCACAGTTTCATGGTCCTGGCAGAAGACACAAGACACCTGAGTCCAAGACAACATTACATATTGCAATCCCAGCATTTCACGGGGTGACCCAAGGTGGGGGTGTCAGCCGAGACCTGTACTGCACACATGGAGGATTGCATAGCAGGAGAGGAACCCTGAGTTTTAAGAAAACAGATATTTTCTAATGAGCAGTAAGCCTGCCTGACCTTTGGGCTGGAAGGAGACATTATCTTTATTATAAGGGACAGTAAATAAAATTGTCCTTTACTCAGAAAGGAGACACAATCTCTACTCCCAGGGCTATTCATTGTACAAACATCCTTGAAAGATAGTGCAGAACAAAGTTAGCCATTGCCTCTGCTCTTAAGATGTGCAGAATTGGGGCCCCTGGGTGGCTCAGTGTGTTAAAGCCTCTGCCTTTGGCTCAGGTCATGATCCCAGGGTCCTGGGGTCGAGCCCCGCATCGCATCGCATCGGGCTCTCTGCTCAGCAGGGAGTCTGCTTCCCTTCCTCTCTCTCTCTGCCTGCCTCTCTGCCTACTTGTGATCTTTGTCTGTCAAATAAATAAGTGGAATCTTAAAAAAAAAAAAAAAAAAGAGGGGCACCTGGGTGGCTCAGTGGGTTAAGCCTCCGCCTTCGGCTCAGGTCATGATCTCAGGGTTCTGGGATCGAGCCCCGCATCGGGCTCTCTGCTCAGCGGGGAGCCTGCTTCCTCCTCTCTCTCTCTCTGCCTGCCTCTCTGCCTACTTGTGATCTCTATCTGTCAAATAAGTAAATAAAATCTTAAAAAAAAAAAAGATGTGTAGAATTATGAGAAACCCATGGAGGCTTGTCTCCCAACACAAAGAGAAATAAAAAAATAAAATGTACAGTTCCTACACAGCACTGAAGCTTGTTTTCATGAATGTATTCTTATTTATGCATGAATACTTTTTTCCCTTCAGAATACTCAATTAAGGGTGCCTGGGTGGCTCAGTGGTTTAAGCCTCTGCCTTCAGCTCAGGTCATGATCTCGGGGTCCTGGGATCGAGCCCCACATCAGGCTCTCTGCTCAGCGGGGAGCCTGCTTCTCCCTCTCTCTCTGCCTGCCTCTCTGCCTACTTGTGATCTGTCTCTCTCTGTGTCAAAGAAATAAAATCTTTTAAAAAAAAAGAATACTCAATTAAGGCAAAGTAAATATAAACATCAAATTATGGTAGACTTGGTAAAGCTGTTTTAAAACCTAGAGTTTTAAAGCTTTAAGTATTGTCATTTAAATTTAGCTGACTACATAAGTATATATGTATGCATGTGTACATATCAGAGCTAGAGCAAAGTTAACAAATTTTTTAAATTGTTTAACAAAGGAGAGATGACTTGCAGTTTGGGAAAAGAAAATTGGTCTCTGGATATGTCGTCTGCTGTCAGTGTGAAGCATGTGAAAGTTCTTTGCCTAAACTACGTTCCGACATGGTGGCAAAAATTGTCATGGCTCTGGATGTATACTCTCACTTTTCACAAGTGTGCCAATATTTATCCTTATCCTTGTGATGTTTTTGAGTACTTCATAATTAATCACAAGCATAAAAACAGCACTATTTCTTCACTGCTTAAAGGAATTTTTTTCCACTGTTAACCTCTGTATGGCTATTATAAAATACTCTTTTAAAAATTTCGGTCACTTTTCTATTATTTTTATCAACTGTGCAGTCTCTTCAGGCTATTTTTTCATATATTATCCATTTCTACAATTTGACACCAAATTCAGAAGCTTTAGGCCCCTACAGGCTGTCCCACTCACTGGCCAAGGATCTTGGAAAAACTGTACTCAAGTGGCCAGAAATACTGTTCATAGCAAGGAAGCAAGTAGCAGTGGTTACCTATGGGGAGAGCAGCCAGAGGGGAAAGGGGTATGAGAAAGACTTCCTTTTAACCACTTACCCTTTTCCTTTGCATTTGGTACAGAGTGTATCATTGCTTATCCAAAAGTGCATATTACAAAATAACCCTCTTCTAAAACACAATTTCACATATCCAATCCTTGAATTACACATCTTACGGTTATATCCACACATGTGCAAATGATCATGGTACAAAGCTGTTCATGGCAATGCTGTGTGTAATAGCAAAAGATGGGAAATGTCTAAATGTCTAAATGTCCATTAAGGGGATCAGTGAAAGGAGCTGTGTAACCGTACAGTAGGATGCAAGGCAGATCTAAGGAAGGATCAAGATTATGTACTCATTTGGAAATGGTATCTCAAAATATATTAAGAGAAAAAAAAAGAGAGAGAAAGGTTCAGAAAAATAAAGTATCTCTCATTTCTGTAAATTAGACATGATTTCCTTGCTTATGCATTAACGTATATATCTAAAGAACACAGAAGGAATTAATATCGTTGGTTGACTCTGAAGAGAATAATTAGGTGGCAAGTGAGACAAGAGTGAGAAGGTGACTATTTACTGTATATACCTACTGTAAATCCTTTTTTAAGAGATTTTATTTATGGGTTTATTTAGAGTGCACATGAGCAGGGGGAGGCACAGAAGGAGAGGGAGAGAAAGAATTTCAAGCAGATTCCATGCTCATTGTAAAACCTCACATGGGGCTCGATCTCACAATCCTGAGATTATGACCTGAGCCAAAACCAAGAGTCAGATGCTTAGCCAACTGAACCACCCAGGCGCCCCTAAACTTTAAATCTTATAAATGTGTTACCTATTCACAAAATAGAAATAAAAATTTTTAGAAGAGAAAGATAATTGTGAGATGTTACCGATTTCGAAAAAACTCAGTGGTCTATGCTTTCTACACCTCCACCAAAGTTCTCTTGGCGTCCCAGTAAAGTCCATTCAGACTGTCTCAGAAAGTATCCTGAGATTGTGTGAAGTAGAAAGAACATGTAACTGAACTCTTTTGTAGAGATAAATGAGGAAACCCTATAGTTTTTCATAGATACAAATTGTTTTTAATGGGTAAGTACCCATACATCAGAGTTCTCTTCTTCCAATGAGTTTTTCCAAACTTTTAAATTGTGGCCTGATTTTAGACTGACAGAGGACTTACAAAAATAAGATGGCTCTTGTATACCACCTTTCACCCAGCTTCCCCTGATGTTAACATCTTACATAATCACAGTGCAATTAATAAAACTAAGAAATTAACATTGTATAGTATAACACAATAGTGGACATAATAGACTATAATACAGTATAATACATAATATAATACTACAAACCACACTATCACATTATTCTGATTTCCTGTGAGCTTTTAAATGATGTTTCAAAACCTCAATTCAAAAAGCAAGCCATAAGTAGGAACCTGAACATACTGTTTCTTTCTTTCTTTTTTTTTTTTAAGATTTTATTTATTTATTTATTTGCCAGAAAGAGAGAGAGAGCACAAGCCGGCAGAGTGGCAGGCAGAGGCAGAGAGAAGCAGGCTTCCCACTGAGCAGAGAGCGTGATGCGGAACTCGATTCCAGGACCCTTGGATCATGACCTGAGCCGAAGGCAGTTGTTTAACCCACTGAGTCACCCAGGAGTCCCCATACTGTTTCTTTCTGTTCACAGCAAAACTTTGGTCTTTTTTTTCTTTCTTTCTTTCCTTTTTTTTTTTTTTTTTGTTTGTCTTCAAGTCTTAATTTTTTGTCACATATATTTTTGCAAATGTTCAAAATAGCTAGGTTGTATTCTGAAATTTTTAAAATTTTCATATGTATGTATGAGAAGGTACATTTGCATTTGTAATGTAAAAAGCGGCATGCTAGAGAATTGAGGGTTTGTCTTAAAGGACTGCCTAAATTATGGCCTGAGGGAGCTGTTCATCTGTTTCATCACTTGATCACAACATTTTACTAGTCAAATATTTTGTTAATTATCCAATTTATGAAAAAAAATTCAATTCCACTCCCGAGTCTACTACCAAAAGCAGTGGTTCTCAAAGTGTGGTCCTCGGACCAGCAAGTCAGCATTACCTAGGAACCTGCTGGAAATGGAAATATCCAGCAATCTGTGTTTGAGCAAGCCCTGGGTAATGCTGAAGGGGAAACATTAAGAATCTGATTAAAAGAATTGTTTTGATGACTAAAGGGAGAGGAGAGAAGGAAAGCCAGAACTAATAGAGAAATTCCCAATGGGCAATTCAGCCTGTTTGTTAACAGAAAGGTCTTTCTTCAGACTTGTTTCTCAGGAATCCGATTGTATGTACTTTGTTTCTTTTTTTAAACCCAAACTTTATTCTATTTTTTTTTTTTAAGTACTGTCCATGCCCAGTGGGAACTCAAGCTCACAACCCCAAGACCAGGAGTCCCATGCTCTACAGACTGAGCCAGCCAGGCGCCCTTCTACTTTGTCTCTCGTAAGTACTGACTCACCTTCCCATGCACCAAGGTTGGACCTTAGCCACCTTTTGACCTGAGTGAACTGATTCCAAAGACGACAAAGTAATTAACATAGAACTTCTCTATTGATAACCTCTTCTTCCAGAAACGACTTTGATCATTTTCTGGACCCGAAATGAGTACGGGCAATCCTTACTTGGCACGGTTCTGGTATCTACAAATTTCGGTTTTGTTTTCTACAAATTTAGTTAAATGAAGACCAGTACCGCAACAATGTAGTACAAATTTCAGTTACCACATAGTGCAAATTTCGCGGTCCTGGAAATACTAGGGAAATAACAGATGTGCATCCTGATGAATGGCCAATCAGATCTCTTCCATCAGAGTCATCTTGATGAGTGGCCAATCAAGTATCTTCCTTCAGAGTCTGTTGCTAAGTTGTCAGTGTGTGTCTGTTACGCAGTTCACACAATCTGCAAAGCATGTAGTTGCTGTAGAGGCTCTTTTTAGCCAACCAATTTGAACAAAAGAAACCTTACAAAGAAGTGTCCACAGTGACCCCCAGCTCCCTGGCAGAATACAAACAGGCCTGTTAGGTGATCCACTGCGAAATATCCATAAACCCTAGCTAACCAATGGGTTACTTCACCCGACCAAAAAAAGAATTCCACACATTCCCATACCTCCTCACCCTCCCCGCTTAACTATATCACCCCCATCTCACCCTTGCCTGCCTTATTGCACACGGTCTCTCCTTTGTTCCCAACCCTCCACCATGGCCTTGGATGAATCCTTTCATCACCCTGCTGCTGGCTTCTACCTGATGGGGTCACCCTATATTTGGTGGCCCCCATCCGATCTGGACACATCACAGTGGACATTCCCAGCAATAAACCCACAGAACATTTTACAAAAATGGGTGATGGAAAGAGAATTGTCCAACAAAGATGAAAGTGCAGCGACAAAAGGAAAAGTGGTATCATTAGAAAATAAATTGGATGTCATTAGAAGTTACTGACGGGGAATGTTGATAAAGCTGCTGGACTCTAGACTCCAGGTATGTATGCAGCCAGTGGAATTTGTGACAGTGAACTCACTGACATAAATACAGACCTCAATGGGACACAAAGGATGGAGGTGTCCCAGTGGAAGTGACACTCGCAAGCCCTTCACATCAGAGCACCCTCAGAGGTGTTTCAGAACACTGAAAGCAGGAAGGATGGAATCTTGTAAGCAAAAGGAAGTTGTCAAATTATATAGTCCCCTGAGAGCTGGGATCTGTATGGATGCCTTGGCATCGACTCTCAGAGAATTAGGGGCTGAACAAATGTTTAGTGAGTTGGAACTACAGTAGTTCAGAGAGACACTATTGCCATGTCTAGTATAAGTTACTTTTAGCCTCTAGTTTAATTTCTCACTGGCTGTCATTCTTAGCAAGTTATCGATCTGACAACAATATCTAAATGATTGTCTCTTTTTTTCTGAAAGATATATAAATACCTGTGAATTTTCTTTATTAAGCTAGGAAAGAATTTGGGGCTCTCCTGTTGTGTTTATAATGGTTAAAAGAAAGAAGGAGAGGAGGGGGTTAGAAGGGGAGACAAAGAGCAAAGACTGGAGGAAGGAGGAGAAGCTCTGTTCTCCAGCTGCCCAGCCCCCTCTGAATTGCTCTCCCTCCAATGATTCTCATTCTCTTAGGGTTCAGGTCTTGTAGATCTTAGTCATTTTAAATGTTCTTATTTAAGGTTCTCATTCAGACAGCCTTTCCATCATCTGGCGTTCATGGCCACTGAATTCCACGGCTTATTGTAAGGGCCGACTCTCATGCAGGGTGCCTTGTTTCCATGTGTGTTCATGTTTTGACTATGAACTCATCTGTAGCTGTGCTTGCTTTTTGCTTAGAGAACCCATTGTGCCCCAGGCAAAAAAGAGTTCTGGCAGTTCCATTCTCATTGACTCTGCCAGGAGTCTTGAGATGTCACTGCACTGGGACATATTCTTAGGTCAGGTTCTCACTCTGGAGTTTGGGGGACTTGATTGGTAAAAGAAAACCAAACTCCAAACCTCTCTGAAGAGCCAGACTCTAAGATGTTAACAATGAGAAGAAACTGGGTAAGGGGGACATATAGGAACTCTGGGTACTATCTTTGCAACTTCTTTGCAAACCCCAAATTATCCAAAATAAAGAGGTAATGTTTTAAAAATGAAGCCCCCCAGTTCCTAAACCAGTTAGGTAAGCTATGGAGTCAGCTTATATGCTTACTGGTCCCATTTTCATCTCCTTCTTCATTGTGGGTCTCTGCTATATCCCTTCTTCCTTGCAAGTTCAGCTATGAATTTAAAGTAGTCTTTGTTATAACTTATCTAACATTTCTGGGAGTTATTGTAGGGAGATTTTGAGATCCTATCAGCTCACCGTGTGTGGAATCTTAACTCCCCATCACTCTTTAATCCACATAAATCAAGCTTCTATCCCCACCATCAAAACTGTTCTGGTCAACCTTACCGTAACACTCACCTTGCTAATCAGTCATCGATTCTTAATCATGGACTCGATCTTCCATTAACATTTGAACCATTGTATATGGCTTCCTTGAGACCCTATATTCCTTTGGTTTGTCACTTACTTCTCTGCCTTTCCTCAGACTTCTTTGTGGACTCCGGCTCCTTGGCTGACCCTTCAATGTTGAGGGCCTTTGGACTCAGTCTGCCACTGCTCTTATAATTTGACACCAGTCCCTCACTGATTCTATTCAGTCTAGGGATTTTAAATGTCATATACATGCTAATGACTCCCAACTTGAGATCTTATGACTTGATTTCTTCCGTGCCTACCCCTGGGTCCCCAGACTCACGGATACTATATTACTGCCTAGTCAACATTCTTACTTGAATATCAAACTTATTATTACCCAAACTGAAATCTGGATTAGGTTCTAATGGTAACAGAATAGGTTGTCCCCCATACACCTGTGGTGGGCCTGGGCCAAGTCTGGTGATGTGGCAGCAAAGAGAACAGAGCAAAAAAGCCCTGAGGCATAGCAAAACCCCTCTGTGGAGTAGCAGTAGACTTTTCAGTGTGAACTTGGTCCTTTCCCATGTCTAACAGTACGAGAGAGTAAAACCACAGTTCTCTGCATTAAACACCAAATTTCTAGTGTACCTTCATGAGGGCCCTCATTCCAGAAACCTAGTATATTTGGAGAATTAACCTCTAGACTAGCCAGCATGGAAGGAAAGTTGCCTAACTCTATGGGGGTAGGGAAGGAATTCCCGAAGTCTTTTTCTTCTTTCTTTTGTCTTCATTTAATGCCACATTTATTCTCATTGCATTGGGCTGGGAAAGGAAAGAGTCATGAGTATAGAGAATTGTTCTATGCCATTATCTTTCAGACAGCAGTGGGATCCTGGTTCCAATTTTCTTTGAGTTCAGGATCTGAATCTGAGTCAGAGGAGGCTGACATCTGTTGGGAGCTGGGGCCGGCTAGGAGACAGGCAGGAAACCAGAATGTACTTGACTTTGGAGGTTGCGTGTCTCAGGGCTCGAATTCAGGTACCTGAGGACCCTCCAGGTAGATCACATGGGAAATACAAATGGTGCAAGCCTAGGGCTGGGCTCAGGAGGTGGGAGGTCAACCCCATGTGCATAGGAAGGACCTGAGAAGCCACTATCCTCTCTTCTGTACCCCAGGATCCTGGGAAGGGCTTCTGCATAAGGACAGGACCAGGTTTTCTCCTCTGGTTGGCCTCTTGAATAGTAGAGAGTAAATCCTGCAAATTGATGAGCATCTGGAGACATTGTTGCCATTTTCCTTCAGGCCCCTGTGCTTGAGACCCTGGCCAGTCCCTGTTGACCATACATGATTCTCCATCCTCACTCCTTCACATTCAAGGGGTTCCCGTTCTTGTAGGAAACTCTAGATTTCCTAGTCCATCTAAGGTTTCATTAACAGGCCCATGGGCTTTTCTGATCCCTGGGTTTCTTTTTCCTCCTTTACTTCCTGGAGGTTTCTATTAATTTCAGCCTGATGGGTCACTTTGTCCATTTCTACTCCTGAGTTTTCTCTGCATCCCAGGGTTCTAATAGGGTGGGGGCCGGGGGCATGTGCAGAGAGCTGGTCCATGCTGGGCCCTGCTGCAGCTCGGCGATCTGGAGGTGCCCCAGCACAGAAATGTGCTTGTTCCTCTCTGTGCTGGCGGTTTCCAATAGCTTTTGCAAAGGATTTTCAACCCATGTTGATGGTTTAGTCTCACATCCATGTCCAAAGGAACCTGATGCTTCTAGTTCCTGAGGCTTTCGGCTGTTCTGCACCATAACTGGGATGCTCTCGGCTTCCCCCACTCCCCGTTTAGGACTAAGCTTTCTCCCATCTGTTAATTTTGTCATCATTTCCCCTTTTGCTTTCCAATTTAAGAAGCTTTGTGGGCTGTTGTCTCATGTCCAATTTTCTTGAGTGTTTAAGTCTTTTTAACCAGACTTTTTACCCTTATTTTAGTTAGCTCTTAGCATCTTCCAACTTGAAACCAAAGTCAAGACTGTAATATACAGAGACAAAAGCCCTTCTTGAAGGCAGAGGTAAGGATGGAGCAAAGGTGGGGCTGTTAATGCCTCTAGGGGTCTAAAGCATCTATCTGGATTCACGAACTCAATTATTCTGAGTTCCCTGGGAAGCTTTGAGACCTCAGTTCATACTTGGTAACCTAGGGGGGATTGCCTAGGGAACTCTGATCTCCTTCCACACAAGCAAAACATTCCTTTTTTTCTTTTTTTTTTTAGATTTTTCAAAGATTTTATTTATTTATTTGACAGACAGATCACAAATAGGCAGAGAGGCAGACAGAGAGAGAGGAGGAAGCAGGCTCCCTGCTTAGTTCAGGGCTCGATCCCAGGACCCTGGGATCATGACCTGAGCCGAAGGCAGAGACTTAACCCACTGAGCCACCCAGGTGCCCCCTGAGCAAAACATTCCTGTGCAAGCATTTAAAAATGAATCATTTAATCTCTGTACCATCCAATCTCCTCCATGGATTTTACCTCTAGGAATCAGGGTCCCTGCAAAGAAGGAAGGCCCCTAAAGTTGGAAAATAGGCTCCCCAAAAGAAAATTTAGTCATTTGCTTCAATCAGTACCCCACTGAGAGTCTATCCCTCAGTGATTCTCACCGTCCCACAAACATACCTCTGTCTTATCAGATGACCTTTGATCTGATTCGTCTAAACTCATATAGAAATGTACTCCCAGGGCGCCTGGGTGGCTCAGTTGGTTAAGCTTCCGCCTTTGGCTCAGGTCAGGATCCCAGGGTCCTGGGATCGAGCCCCGCATGGGGCTCCCTGCTCAGCGGGGAGCCTGCTTTTCCCTCTCCCACCCTCCCCCTGCTTGTGTTCTCTCTCTTGCTATGTCTCTCTCTCTGTCAAATAAATAAATAAAAATCTTAAAAAAAAAAAAAACTAAGAAAAAAAGAAAATAAATGTACTCCCTGCCTCTACTTTTTAACCTGGGAATCTCATTTAGTTCATCTGATAGATGTTCTATTCATTTTCTACTTCAGTGAGTCTGACAGATTCAGCAACTAACCCCAAATTAGAGCCAGGCAGGGAAGACAGGAAAACTCCTGAGGAAGGCCCTAGAGGATCAGCAGGCTGCCTTTTACTTCCTTTGGTGTTTGTTTGGGGTCCATCCAGAGCATCTCCTTTGCTTCTTCTTCTTTTTTTTAAATTATTTTATTTATTTATTTGATAGACAGAGATCACAGGTAGGCAGAGAGGCAGGTAGAGAGAGAGGAGGAAGCAGGCTCCCAGCCGAGCAGAGAGCCCGATGTGGGGCTTGATCCCAGGACCCTGGGATCACGACCTGAGCCGAAGGCAGAGGCTTAACCCACTGAACCACCCAAGTGCCCCTCTCCTTTGCTTCTGAAGGCAGTTTTGCCAGCTGAAGTTACCACAGCTTCCTCTGGTCCAGGGTCCGGGTTTGGGGTGTGTTTAGATGTACATTTATTAGAATCCCTATTTTCTTTTACTTGCACAGCTACCAAAAAGATACCTAGACACAGAGTCTGAGGTTTCCTAATCGAGTAACAGAAGAGACTTCAGGTTATGTAGAAAGATCGATTATGTTAAATCAAGACTATCAAAGTCCAACAGCAATTTAAGTAAATAAATCCCACTTCCTACTGCAAACATATTCTGTAGATTAAAGAAACACTGCAGAGTTATATTTGCTTTGCAATGGACAGGAGATCAAACGATGAATCAGTGAAGGAAATACATGTGGGCAGCATTGGTCATCCAGGAAAATTTCTGGTATTTCTTATTGACCTTAAGAGATAGAGCCTTATACATTACAATTAAATGAGTCCTTTTCTCCACCCATCTGGTCGCCTTATTCCTGAGATTACTGGATTGCTGGATTGTACATATATAAACATATGTACAATCTGGATACATATATATATAATTATGTACATAATTATATATAATATAAAATTTTATATATGTATATATTAAAAAAAATTTTTAAGGAGGGGAGGTGCAGAGGCAGAGGGAGAGAGAGAATCTTAAGCAAGCTCCATGTCCAGTATGGAATCCAACGTAGGTCTCAGTCTCACAACCCTGAGACCATGACCTGAGCCAAAATCAAGAGTTGGACACTTAACTGACTGAACCACGCATGTGCCCCTGGTTTGTACATATTCTCGATCCCTGATTTCTTAAGTTATTGTGAAGACAACGACCAGCCTAGTACTTGGAAAATTTCATGTACCAGAGCTGCTGCTGCTGCTGCTGCTATTTCTTCTTCTTCTTCTTCTTACAATTATTATTATTTTAAAAGGGTTTTTTAAAATTTATTTGAGTAATATCTACATCCCATGTTGGTCTGGAACTCACAACTCCAAGATCAAGAGTCACATACATGGGATGCCTAGGGGTCTTAGTCTGTTAAGCGTCTGCCTTTGGGTCTGGTCATGATCCCAGGGACCTGGGATCAAGTCCTGCATCCGGTGCCCTGCTCAGTAGGGGGGCTTGCTTCTCTCTTTCCTCCTCCCTCTCATGCTCTCTTTTGTTATCTCTGTCCCTCTCTCTCAGATATCACATTACCTGATTTCAAGCTTTACTAAAAAGCTGTGATCACCAAGACAGCATGGTACTGGCATAACAACAGACACATAGACCAGTGGAACAGAATAGAGAGCCCAGATATGGACCCTCAACTCTATGGTCAAATAATCTTCGACAAAACAGGAAAAAATATACAGTGGAAAAAAGACAATCTCTTCAATAAATGGTGCTGGGAAAACTGGACAGCTATATGTAGAAGAATGAAACTCGACCATTCTCTTACACCGTACACAAAAACAAACTCAAAATGGATAAAAGACCTCAATGTGAGACAAGAACCCATCAGAATCCTAGAGGAGAACATAGGCAGTAATCTCTTCGATATCAGCCACAGCAACTTCTTTCAAGATATGTCTCCAAAGGCAAAGGAAACAAAAGCGAAAATAAACTTTTGGGATTTCATCAAAATCAAAAGCTTCTGCACAGCAAAGGAAACAGTCAAGAAAACAAAGAGGCAACCCACGGAATGGGAGAAGATATTTGCAAATGACAGTACAGACAAAAGGTTGATATCCAGGATCTATAAAGAACTCCTCAAACTCAACACACAAAAACAGATAATCATATCAAAAAATGGGCAGAAGATATGAACAGACACTTCTCCAATGAAGACATACAAATGGCTATCAGACACATGAAAAAATGTTCATCATCACTAGCCATCAGGGAGAGTCAAATTAAAGCGACATTGAGATATCACCTTACACCAGTTAGAATGGCCAAAATTAGCAAGACAGGAAACAAAGTGTGTTGGAGAGGATGTGGAGAAAGGGGAACCCTCTTACACTGTTGGTGGGAATGCAAATTGGTGCAGCCACTTTGGAGAACAGTGTGGAGATTCCTCAAGAAATTAAAAATAGAGCTTCCCTATGACCCTGCAATTGCACTATTGTGTATTTACCCCAATGATACAGATGGTGTGAAAAGAAGGGTCATCTGTACCCCAACGTTTATAGCAGCAATGGCCACGGTCGCCAAACTGTGGAAAGAACCAAGATGCCCTTCAACAGACGAATGGATAAGGAAGATGTGGTCCATATACACTATGGAGTATTATGCCTCCATCAGAAAGGATGAATACCCAACTTTTGTAGCAACATGGACGGGACTGGAAGAGATTATGCTGAGTGAAATAAGTCAAGCAGAGAGAGTCAGTTATCATATGGTTTCACTTATTTGTGGAGCATAACAAATAGCATGGAGGATAAGGGGAGTTAGAGAGGAGAAGGGAGTTGGGGGAAATTGGAAGGGGAGGTGAACCATGAGAGACTATGGACTCTGAAAAACAATCTGAGGGGTTTGAAGTGGCGGGGGGTGGGAGGTTGGGGGAACCAGGTGGTGGGTATTAGAGAGGGCACGGATTGCATGGAGCACTGGGTGTGGTGCAAAAACAAGGAATACTGTTATGCTGAAAAAAAAAAAAGTTCCATAAAAAAAAAGTCCTATGCTCTTCCAACTGAGCCAGCCAGCTGCCCTTCCTCAGAGCTTATTAAATGACATTATACCTTATGTAATTTTTAAAATTGAGATAAAGTATAAGTGTAAACTTATAAAGTTACTTTTCTAAAAAAATGTTAAAGGAGAATAAAAATAAAAGCCTCCAGCAAGTGGGCAATACCCCTTGACTGTCTTCTCTCTTCAGGGAAGTCTAGAAGACCTTCCCAAGGGGCACCTGGCTGGCTCAGTCGGTGGAGTGTGCAACTCTTGGTCTTGGGGTTGTGGGTTTGACCCCACGTTGGGTGCAGAGATTACTTAAAAAAAAAAAAAAAAGACCTTCTCAAACAGAGACAGTCTCAGAAAGCACCAGCTAGTTATGTTTTGCCTCAGCCTTTCAATAGGAGTCAGAAGGATGGCAGAATGGCAGTTCTAGAAAGTTTTTGTTTTGTTTTGTTTGCCAAAATTCTATTGATACAATAAATAATTTTCACCAAAAACAACTGATAATATTTACCTGGCTAGTCACAGGCTTCAGCAGACTTCTCATTCAGAATTCAACACTGGAAACCCAAAATCGAATTGGCTTCTGCCATAGTCTGGCTAAGGACTACACATTTTGGTAAGCCTCCGGTCTCTCAGGACTAGTATATCCCCAGTCAGAAATCTTCAGATGGAGTGTATTGACATGCATTTATTTTGATAGTTACATAATTATTTTAACTATTATTAGGAAAATGCAACAAATTTAACCTATGGTTTCACTCCGATAAAGTAAACGCAAATCAACTTGTAAAAATATCAGGTAAATAATAGTACTCAGATGGTACTCAAGTATGGCAAAAATCACAAAGCCTGAGTAATCCCAGAGGCAGATGTAAGGACTGGATCTGAGGACCACTACCGCCCCCTCCCCCAGGCCCTGCTCCAGACCCAGCCTCCACTTGGGGCAGATTCCCCTTACAAATAATACTGGTAGAAGTGACCAGACCAGGGCAGCTAACAGAACAGGAAGTAGGAGGAAATGTTCAGCTGCAGTAAGCTTTGTTCCCTAATGTAGTAGGGTGAAGAGAAATTTTACTTTTTAAATGTTCTCCATGGTTTTTAAAGTGTTAGTTGTAGCATAAAAGAGTAAGATTACTAAATTGCAAGTAGAACTGCAATTTATTTTACAGCCTAGACAGTTTAAAACAGTTCTTTGTTGAAAACCTGTATGTAAATTTATTTAAATTTATTTACATAAATTTACTTGTATGTAAATCATCACCATTTCAACAAGTAAATGAAGGCCTAGGGGGTAAAAATTTGGTGTAGAAACTGGAAGGAACATCAGGACCTGTCCTTTTTGAATGTGGCTAGTACTACACATAAGAAGTAATTTACTCTGAAAGAAATCAGACACAGTTTCAACATTATAAATCACTGTGGGAAATAGATAATAGTCCTCCGTCTTTGAGTTCTACTATTCATTCCCCTAGTTATTCACTCATTCATCAAAAAATTGCTGAGTGCTTACTATATGTATAAGGAATTACTGCCAGCAATGAAAAATTCTTCTAGGGATGCCTGGGTGGCTCAGTGGGTTAAGCCTCTGCCTTTGGCTCAGGTCATGATCTCAAGGTCCTGGGATTGAGTCCCACATGGGGCTTACTGCTCAGCAGGGAGCCTGCTTCCCTTCCTCTCTCTGCCTGCCTCTCTGCCTACTTGTGATCTCTGTCAAATAAATAAATAAAATCTTTTAAAAAAATTTCTTCTAATCACTTTGACCTATGAATCAAAGAAGCAAAAAAAAAAAAATCATTTTGTCATTTTTGAATCAAAATTCACAACTTCTTAGAAGCTTTTATGGGTCATCTCTATTCCATTCTAATAATTTGTTTACTATCCCCCCTCAGTACTTATTTTATACACTATTCCACAAGTTGATTGGCTGTTGTAGCTGGCAAAATAATGCCCCCAGTCCTCCAGAGATGTCCATACCCTAATCCCCAAACCAGACTGATGTGGCCAGGAGCCAAGGAAGGTGGGAGCCTCTAGAGGCTGGAAAACACAAGGAACAGATTCTCCCCAGGGCCTATCTGAGGAGCACAGCTCTGCTGACCCCTTGAATTTAGCCTTGTAAGACCCATTTCAGTTTCCTGAGCTCTAGAAGTAAAAGAGAATACATTTTTGGTTGGTTTAAGCCATGAAGTTCGTTGTGTTGAGTTACAAGAGCGATAGAAACGAATGCAAACATCAAAGCATTGGGCTTCCTGTTGTGAGAGACGCAAAGATGAGGAAGACACATTCACTCTCTTAGGACGCTTACTGACTGGTCAGAGGAGAAGAGACACACACTAGTGTGTGTGGCATACTACAGGCTGGAACGGGATGATTGTCCTAAGGGAGGCACCACCCAATGGCTATGGAGTCCAAAGAAGGAAATCCCTTCATTTTGAGGGCAATTAGGAAGAGAAGGCTTTTGAGCCGACCCTAAGAGGTTAAGTAAATTTTAAGAGATAAAACGAATGGAGAAAGTGGTGTTAAGTGTGCACATGGCCTTCCGTCTGTGCAAGCAAAGACAACAGTTCTTTCTGAAGAGAGCCCCCCCTTATGACCTCATTTAACCGTAATTACCTCTTTTTTTTTGCATTTTTTTAAAAATTTCTTTTCAGTGTAACAGTATTCATTGTTTTTTGCACCACACCCAGTGCTCCATGCAATACGTGCCCTCCCTAATACCCACCACCCGTAATTACCTCTTTAAAGGCCCTAACTCCTAATCTAGTCACACTGGGGGTTAGAGCTTCAACATATGAACTTGGGGGAACCCAGGTCAGTCCATATCATATTGTAATTATGGTTTTAAAAATTATAGCTGTAATATATGCCAATGGCACAAAAAAATAAACTGAACGACTGCATGTCAAGTAAAAAATTAAAATTTTCTTCTCTCTCATTTATGCACTTCCTTTAGAGGGAATTGTTTTCCTTCTGGAAAAGTCTGATTGAAATAATTATAGTTAAGATGCCAGAGAGATTGCTTCCTCTCGCTTCCTCTGCCCAAATGTACCTAGGGAAGGTCATGTGAGGACCCAGTGAGAAGTCTGCCATCTGCCACCCAAGGAGTGAGCTCTCATTAGGCACAGACCCTGCCGGCACCTCAATCTTGGATTTCTAGTCTCCAGAACTGTGAGAAATAAATTTCTGTTGTCTAAGCCCCCCAGGCTATGGTACTTTGTTATGGCAGCCCAAACAGACTAAGATAGCATGGTTCTCTGCATAAAACTATGCATATATCTATCCATTTTTAACACAAATAGGATCTTGCTAAATATACTGTTCTTCAATGAGCCTTTTCCATTTACGGTACATCTTGAACATCTTTCCAAACTGGTACACACAGATCTAGTGACCTCATTTTGTTCTTTTCCACTGTCATTGTATCCTATCAGTGTCCACCCCAGAATACCAGGATCCATTTGACAATTATTCTCTTTGTTTTTTAATTAGACTTTCAATTTTATTTTGAGATCACTGTAGATTCACATGCAGTTGTAAGAAATAACACATGCACTCTTTCCCCAGTTTCTCCCCACAGTAAGGAACATCTCGGAAAACTACAGAACTGTATCACAACCAGGATGCTGACAGCAGTGCATTCAGGATATGAATACTTCTGTCACTACAAGGATCTCTTCTGTGGCCCTTTCATAGCCACACCCACTTCTCTCCCTCCTGCTCTTTACCACACCTCCCACAACTACTAACCTGTTTTCCATTTCTGTAATTTTCTCTGTTCAAGAATGTGATCTAAATAGAATCACACAGTAGGTAACCTTCTGACATTGGGTTTTTTTCATTTAGTCCAATAGTCTAGAGATTCCTCCAGGTTGTGTGTGTATGGATGAATAGATCCTTTCTACAGCTGAATAGTATTCCATGGCTAGATGTAGTGCAACTCGACTTGTTCCCCAATTGAAAGACATGTGAATTGTTTCCAGCTTTTTACTATTGTAAATAAAGCTGCTATGATCATTCATGCACAAGACTTTGTGTGAACATTAGTCTTCATTTCTCTCTGGTACATGTCTAGGAGTAACAGTTGCTACATCATATGATAGTTGCACATTTAGTTTTTTAAGAAACTGCCAAACTCTTTTTCAGAGGAGATGTACCATTTTACATTCCCACCAGCAGTGTAGAAGAGGTACAGTTTCTCTGCATCCTTGCCAGAATTTGGTGTTGTCACTGTTTTTATTTTAGCCAGTTCTATTAGATGTGTGTGATAGCTCATGGTGGTTTTGCTTCTTCCTTTTTGGGGGGAGGTAGGGAAAAGGGCTCTACACCCAGCATGGAGCCCAACATGTGGTTCAATCTCATGAACCCTGAGATCATGACCTGAGCTGAAACCAGCAGTTGGATGCTTACCGGACTGAGCCACCCAAGCTCCACTCATTGTGATATCTATTCACATTTCTGAAATGGCTAATGATGTATAACCTCTTTGTACTTGCTTATTTGCCCTCTATCCATCCTCTTCAGTGAAATGTCTATCAGTTCTCTCTCACGTTTTAGTAGGATTGTTTGGTTTTTTACTATTGAGTTTTTGAGTTTTAATATATCTAGGTACTAGTACAGTTGACATTTGAACAATGAAGGAGTTGGGGCACTGATCCCCCATGCAGTCAAAAATTCCTACATAACTTTTGACTCCCCCCAAACCTTAACTACTAATAACCTCTGTGGACCAGAAGCTTTACCGATAACATAAATAGTCCATTAACAGGGTGTCTAGCTGGCTCAGGGGGAAGAGCATGTGATTCTTGATCTCAGGGTCATGAGTGTGAGGCCCACACTGGGTGTAGAGATTACTAAAAAATAAATAATAATAAACTTTAAGAAATAGTCAACTTTAAAAACCATAAAAAATAATAAACTTTAAAAAATAGTC
Source organism: Lutra lutra (assembly GCF_902655055.1). NCBI lineage: Eukaryota > Metazoa > Chordata > Mammalia > Carnivora > Mustelidae > Lutra > Lutra lutra. Next base: position 110,504,518 of record NC_062278.1, read on the forward strand.
AAAATTTAAAAAATTGTCAAAGTAGTCAATTTTGTATGTTATATGTATTATATATTGTTTTCTTATAAAGTAAGCCAGAGGAAAAAATGTTATTAAGGAAGTCATAAGGAGGGGCGCCTGGGTGGCTCCCTCCATTAAGCATCTGGCTTCGCCTCAGTTCAAGATCTTAAGGTCCTTGGATTAAGCCCCATGGTAGGCTCTGCTCTCAGCAGGGAGTCTGCCCCCGCTCTTCTTCTCCCTCTGTTCCTCCCCCTACTCATGCTCTCTCCCCCCCATCAACAAATAAATTCTTAAAAAAAAGAAAGTCCTAGGGAAGTGAAAATACATTTTATAGTACTGCACTGTATTTATTGAAAAAAAATCTGCAAGTGGACCCATACAATTCAAACCCGTGTTGTTCAAAGGATAACTGTACTTTATCAGATAGATGGTTTGCAAATATTTTCGCCCACTCTGTAGCTTGTCTTTTCATCCCTTTAACAGAGTATTTCAGAGAGCAAAGATTTTTCCTTGCATGAGGTTGATCCTTGGCTGCTTGAGGGCTGTCCATATTGCCCTGGGGGTCCGCAGTCCAGAAGCTAGGCTTCCACCCGGGCCAGGGACCATCTTCCCTGAACGGCTGCCTCGCTGCAGCCCCATCCCAAGTCTGGCATCTAGCACCATGGCCACATCCCGAAGTGCCCCCAAGCTCTCCACCACCATGGTCGAAGGGCTGCCTTACCCTGTAGTCAGGGGGGAGGATGTGGCACGAGGTGGAAGAGGTAGACAGGATGATAGGACAGAAGATGAGGGAAGGGCAGGAGGAAAGGAAGGAAAAGGAGCTGGAGGAGAGAATGTCACCAGAGGAAACCAAGGAACAGATTCGACTGTTGCCAGAGAAGTGTTTGGGCTAATGGGAAGAGAAGCACCAGCTATTTTTTTTTTTTTTTTTTTTTTTTTTTTTTTTTGCAGCTCAAGGAAAAGGAATTTTTCCATGAGGAAGAAAAACAGAGACCAGAGGAGCAGAGTGCCCTGACCCCTGTGATGTCAACTTTATACCTGCAGAGCTTGACTGGTGCATCAAAACTCATCTCCTTGGCCTGGGAAGATGTAGTGACCCTAGCATCCTCGAGGACCCCAGTGGGCCTGGCCTGGTGGCTGCTTTTGTAGAGGGACCCCAGAGCATGGGCAATTCCAGGGTCCAGGCAGTGCCAAGGGGACTGCTCAGTGCCCACCTGACTCAGGGCCCACGCAGCCTACCTCAGTCTGTGAGCAGCTCAGAGCACAGGCGCACTTCCTGCAACACGGTCCTGGTCTCAGCCACAGCCACTGCCTGACGCCACGCATGGCCACGTTCAGATGACCCAGTCAAGGCTGTCAGAGCTTTTTGTGGCCTGTGTCTATTAGCTTTCCTGGGTTGCTGACTTCTTCAGTTCCATTCTGGGACCAATGAGGCAAGAGCAAAACCCAAGGAACTCACGTGTCCGTCTCAAGGTTTCTAGCCAGCCTGCCTTCCCTTCTCCATTTCTGTCTTCTTCTGTCTGCTTTACACATAATATCCAGGGGTTTAGTTGTACTTTGCAGGAGAAATCGGGCAAAGTGTGTCTATGCCATCTTCCTAGAAGTGAAAGTCATTGTTTTTGATGGCTAAATAATGTGCATGGCATATAGTTCATTAACCGGTCTCTCTTTGATAGCATTGAGGTTGTTTTAAGGGTGTTTTTGTTGTTGTTGTTGTTGTTGTTTTTTGGGGGGGAGGGGCTATTAAAATAATGACAAAAGGAAGAGATGCTCTTTTATTTTTTTTTAAGAGTTTATTTATCTGAGAGAGTGAGCCAGAGATCACAAGCAGAGGGAGCTGCAGAGGCAGAGGGAGAAGTAGGCTCCCCATTAAGCAGGGAGTGGACATGTGGGGCTCGATCCCAGGACCCTGGGATCATGACCTGAGAGGAAGGCAGATGCTTAACTGACTGAGCCACCCAGGTGCCAAGGAATAGATGTTCTTGTTCTTTGAGGGTGTAGGGATGGAAAATGGGAAGAGAGGCAGAAGACAGTATAGGAGAGAGTTCTGGGTTCTCGTGCTAATATATGCATAGGATAAAATTCCTGACTGGAATTGCTGGGTCAAAGAACATGTGCATTTTAATTCATCATATTGTCAAAATATATTCAAAAAGGTTATACTAATTTAAACTCCCACCAGCAAAAGAATATGTGTTTTTCCTGAGTATTGTCAAGTTTTCTGATCTTTGATCACCTGATTGAGAAGTCTTCTCTTTTTTATGTGCTTCCTTTCCTTTCTCTATCAGATCCAAAGTGGGACTTGTGCCTTTTTCATTTTCTTGATGTCTTCAAGGACCCAGCACCATGCTACATACCATAATAGTTATCTGTTTATTGTTGATAGTTTTAGCACTTCCAATAAAGGATTAGAGCTGGTCATAGAGAATTCTGGCAAAGTTTCATGACTTCAAATAAAACACACAACTTCACAAGATTTTACAAGTAAGTGTTCTTCAGAATGTTGTCTGTAGATTAACCTGAATCAGAATCACACAGAAGTAATGGAAAGTCTAACACCATGTGCCCCCTGATATGATGGCTTGAAGAGGATCCTTCACACCCTAAATGTAATATTCTTGCCAAAAATGTTGACATTGAACCTAATAATGAGGGAACAATCAGACAAATTAAAAGTGTGGGATGTACTAAAACAAAGAAATGAAACCAAACTGCTCTGGAATCTTCACAAATGTGAATGTCCTAGAAGTCGGAAAAAAACAAGCAAACCAGATTAACGAGATCGTAGGAAATGCAAGCACATAGCACATACATTATACATATGCCTGTAATAGTCTTTCTAATAAGAAAATTCCTTCTCCAAGGGGGTGTACTGTTCTAGATTAAAAGAGGCTACAGAGACAGACTCACTAAATATTATGCATAACCCTTGCTTGAGGCCTACATTTTATTTATTTTATTTAAGGCTATAAAGTACATTATTGGGACACTTGAGAAGTGTTGACTATGGATAGTTTTGAAGATATTATTTTAATAGTAAACTTGGGGGGATATAATGATATTCCTGTGATTCCCTGGAAGGAGAATGGCTTTATTTTTGGATGTAGTGTCAAGTATTAGGAGTCAAGTATCACTACTATGTCAGTGATTTGCAGAAAGCTCAAAAAAAAAAAAGTCATAAAACTGAGAGAGAGCAAATGTAGTAAAAGGTTAACAATTGATAAGTGTGACAAAGATTTGGTGTTCATTTCTTTATTCTTGCAACTCTTCCTTAGGTTTTTGAGTTTTTCAAAACAAAAAGTGGGCCCCGCTTCAGATCCAATCCCCTGAATCTGGGTTGGAGGGCAGAGCTCACTTCTATAGGCATTCCAAGTAGAACTTCCCATTGATATTTATTCATGCTACAGTTTTGGATGCACCGATTTGAAGTATAATACTGTATTTTTATTTTAGTCTTTATGAAGGTAGAGCTAAAAAACAAAAAACAAAAAACAACAACCCTCCATATCTTGGCTACACAATAGAATTTAAGAACATTGGGTTAACAGATTTAAATCCAGTCCTTATATACAGCTTCTACAGTCCTTTCTGTGGTCCTCCTCAATTTTCACTATTTCCTTCAACTCTCTGAATCTTTACTTATCTCTATGCAAATGGTTTTCAGAGTTATTGTGAAGGATGTGTCCGTGAGTGCCACCCTTCACAATGCATCAGAGGAACCACCTACATTCCTGCAGAAGCTAGCCTCTTGTTTCCTCCAGCACCCAAATAATAGAGGTGAGTAGCTATCCAGCTTATTCTATCCAGCTCAAGGCAATTCTTAAACACTTAAATGACAGATGTAGGGACAAGCATGTATTATATTGTGTTTACTAAACAATAAATGACACTAATAAATAATAAATGAGTTAAAGATCCAAACACATACCTTAACGAATGTTTGCATCTCTATAGCTTATCAAGACGCTGCTTTAAACGCCTGTAACTTAAGATCAACTGATGGACTTGAAATAATGTAAGAACCTCGAAGGAATACATGGTACTTTGCAGAAGAAGCCATCACTATCAGCATAAAGCCTACTGTTTCTAAAATTTTTTGAACTGACAAATTCATAGTAATTCCATCTTTAGTGAACGATGGCTTACAATTGGTAGCTGGGTTTAGAGTTGTCAGTTGTGGCTATTGAAGAGTAGAAATGGCCTCACATGATCCAGGTTAGCTAAGAAGTAGTTGCAGTGGACTTTGAGAAGGCTCTAATTTTAGATCTAAGGAAAGTAGAAAGTTTATCTTAGCCACAAAAATATATGCTCTCTGTTGATGGCAAACTTTGTTAATATGTGCATTTTGGATCTTTAACTCATCTATTACCTAATGGTGTTTCGTAAGCTGATACAGATGTGGTAAACAAAGCATTCGTTGGAAATACATTGTAGGGTTGCAGGTGCAGTGGGTTTGGATTTTGACTAGATTTTTGATTAGGAAGCTTTTTTTTTTAAGATTTTATTTATTTGAAAGAGAGAGTGAGAGAGTGAGAGAGCATGAAAGGGGAGGTCAGAGAGAGAAGCAGACTCCCTATGGAGCTGGGAGCCTGATGAGGGGGGACTTGATCCCAAGACTCTGGGATCACCACCTGAGCAGAAGGCAGTCTAACCAACTTAGCCACCCAGGCGCCCCAGGAAGCTTTTTTTAAACCTTGAAACCCCTTCAGCAACTGTGACCTAAACAAGAATTTAGCCCTTGTTTATTTCCTTTTAAGAGAGTCTGGAAATCCTCCATAGTCTGTAACAGTAGTACTAAAGCTAAAGAAAACAGTCAACAATAGGTGTTAATTGTTGATTGATTTCACCCTGTGATTGATTGGTTTCACCCTAAAGACTCCAGTGAGACTAAATGGTTGGTCATTTTTCTGATTTAGTATTTCGTTTGGTTTCTCAGACCCCAGAAGGGTTTTAGTAGGTTTTAGATGAGACAATAAAGATCTTTGACCTCCATTCTCAGAAAATATCTGGTGTTATATCTGAATTTGAACATTATTATAGGGAGATGGATAAGGAGCAGTATCCCTAAACTGAGACCCATGTCTACTTTGTCATCTTGGTGTCAGTTTACGTCAGAGTTCCTGGCACAATAATAATTTTTTGAAAAAACATGTATTTAGAATCAACTATCATATACAGATACAGAAAATTATATCAACTTTTCCAGTTAGCAGCCCTTAGGTGGCCGTCTGAATTAATGAGAAAATGCTTCCCTGGTAATATCTTGCAGTGTGGGTAGTGTTTTCAAGTTAAGTGACTAAATGCATTGGGCCTAACCCAGGCCTGGGTCAGGGCTACAGTTGAAAACCTCTGGGTCTTAAAGAATCGTTTAATTTTATTTAAGCGGCAAGGGTGGTATTGCTCTCAATTTCCATTAAACCAACATGCATTAGGTATTAAGCAATTAAAGTTCAAAGCCTTTTGGAAAATAATGAGTAGTATAGATCAGAATCACAATCTATCTAGTCCCAAAGGGGCATGGAGCTATCTGCCGGAAGCGTCCATTTAAATTCCTGCGTTACAAGGAAAATCACTCCTTAGCTGTTAACCCTTTGCAAAAGTTCACAATGATTTTATCGGGCATTCCCCACACGCAAAAATTATTAGTTTTATTTTAAAAAGAGAACGAGGGAAGACCAGAGGCAGCATAGGGAGAACAGAGATGGTTACTCCAGAGACAATTTGCAAAGGACACTGCACGGTTTTTCCTCGCTGGGCACAATGTACTACGGTACGCCGGATTTTCTGGGACGTGCTGGGTGGCCGACATTTTCTCTAGCAGGGAGTTTCACACTTTTAAGATGTGAAGAGATGTTAAACGCTCAGCTAAAGGGCAGGCAGCCCTTTACCGTCCAATTAAACAGCGGTGGGAGCCGGAGGAACAACCCCATTTCTTCTCCCCAGTGCAGAGCGCGGCCGGGTCTCCGCCGCGGCCCCGAGCGCCGGAGGCGGACGGCAAGCTCGGCCCCACGGACTCGCGGGGAAACGCCGGCCGCCCAACACGCAGCCGCCCCAGGTTTCCGCCTCCCGGTCCCGCTCGGTTCCCCCGACCGCCTCTGCTTCAGGGACGCGGAAACCCCGTAGGAGCGGGGCGGGCGGGGAGCGCGGTTTGGCCACCACTTGCTGCAATATTCTTCCGCCGCAAGGCAAAGAGTCCCAACCTTCCCCCAAGACCCTGGGATTTCCAGCGGCCCTGTAAGATCGAGAAATCACCAAATTTGGATTTTTTCCCACCCACCCGTTTAGGATATCTTCTGAGGTAAGGACCCCAGGATCACAATTTGGTGGATGGCCGAAGAGCGACGAGAAAATTCCTCCGCAGAAAACGGGTTCCGGCCGCGAGCCTATAAAAAACGGGTGGCGCGGTACCGCTGTCTTTCCAGTCGGGCGCTGAGTGGTTCTTCGGATCATGTCTGGTGGCTCCGCGGATTATAACAGGTATGGCGCCTTCTCGGCGGTGCTAATTTGTGGTGAAGGTCATCTGACAGCAGCGGAGATGGTAGTGGACGGCGTGGAGGCAGGGAGCGCTGGGTTCATAGGCGTTTAGCACCCCTCTGCCCTTCGAGAAGCTTCCATGATGGGTAGGGCCTGGATTGCGGGGAGACTAGGGTAGAAAAACGGGGTGGTTGGAGGGTGTCTTTTTTTTCCCCCCGAAGACGCTTTGAAATCCTGGCCCTTTCCCCTGCCCGTACGGAGCACGTTTAATTAAAGCGGTGGCGCAGTCCGCAGTCGACAGTGTAACGGGGCCCGAAGCTTTATTGGCGGCGGAAGGCGCGAGTTTCAGTGCTCGACTTTAGGTGGGGCAAGGGGGGAGGGTGACAGCGACGCCCGCTCGCCAAGGCCCCAAGGCGGAAGGGACCGCGCCGGCAACGGGATCCCTGCGAACCGTTGGCATAGCTCTCGCCAGGCCTCGGCCCGCGTCAATCACCCCGGCTTGCGCAGTGTAAGGGGCGGAGCTCAGCGCGTGGAGCTCTCGCGAGAAGGTCTGCCGCCGAGAAGGGAGAGCCTGGCGCTCGGGCCTGGGGTGGGGGAGGGCCGGCGTCCGTGGGGCCTTTCCTGGGCGTCCCCCGTTGCCGGCCTTCCGGGCGAGCGCGCAGGGGACATTATGTGCCCTGCGCCGCCAGCTTCCTTTACTGCCTTGGGGTGTGCACGTGCAGGGGAGGGTGGCCTGATGAGACCGGCTTATAATAGGGCTCTCCCCTCCTGTGTAGTTAATTAAGATGGCTGGGGAAAGGGATGTTCTCTAACTGCAGTATTCTTGTCAGCAGAGAACATGGAGGCCCAGAGGGAATGGACCCCGATGGTGTCATCGAGGTAAGAATGTGTGTTGATTTTGAAACGTTGGAAAGGTGAGCTCGTTCATCCCATTTATTCAGTCTTTTTTATATGTAATTTGCAGAGCAACTGGAATGAGATTGTTGATAACTTTGACGATATGAATTTAAAGGAGTCTCTTCTTCGGGGCATCTATGCTTATGGTTTTGAGAAGCCTTCAGCTATTCAACAGAGAGCTATTATTCCTTGTATTAAAGGTAAAAGAACTAGTCAGTACTTTCTAAAAATGAATTAACTGTTCTACATAGACTTAGACCATAAAAGGGAAAATAACTTCTGGGGGACTAGCACCTGTTTGTATTCCTTAAAGTGAAATGATGGCAATCATCTTTCGGGACTGACCTGAAATGAAGAGAATACTCATTGCTGATCACTTGATTATTTGGGCATAATTAATGTTCCAAACGGAATACATGGTGTGAACTAGAAGTGGCGGTTTGATGTGGGATCGGTAAATATGTATCCTACTTTTTTTAGGGTATGATGTGATTGCTCAAGCTCAGTCAGGTACTGGCAAGACAGCCACATTTGCTATTTCCATCCTGCAACAGTTGGAGATTGAGTTCAAGGAGACCCAAGCACTAGTATTGGCCCCCACCAGAGAACTGGCTCAACAGGTATTGATAGTGTAGTTCAAAAAAACTGCTTGCGTGTTGCATAGGTTTCAGGTTTCACAACTGTGAAGAATTTAAAACTTAGTATAAATTGGTCCTGTCAGTAGGAGCCCTCCTTTTAAATGTCCATGCATGCAGGGAGTTTTTGTCGAAAGTTAAAAATAGGAACTGGGTGTGCAGGTATGGTTTGCAGGGTTGTGTGACAGATTTGAGAAACCAAAGCTTTTCAGGGTGGACTAGATCTGTTCCCATTTTTAAGTTTGAATGCAGTTGTGCAACATGAAAACTGCAGTGACATGTTATCATTTGACTGTCTCAGTAGTTTGTGATGCATCTGTTGCATGCTATGTTTTCAAAGCTCACTGCTATATTGGCTTTGAAGTAAAACCTTGCTAATAAAACTAGGTTTTAAGGTCAAGAGGACATCAGGTCCAGTACTTCGGGAAAAACTAAAGTATCAAGTTGTCTTAGATGTAATTGCAGAGTTCCACTACCTACACCTACCTTCCTACACAATGAAAAGCAGTGTAGGAAATGATTTAACTAAAATCAGTTAACCTAGCTGGTATCTGGGGCAACAGGATCTCTAGTTTGACAAGGCACAAGGAAGAGACACGATAAGGGAATTGAAGCAGTTAGATCAGTCTGTATTTTAAGCTTGGAAGCAGTTAAATATCGTGCATGCATAGAAGCTATTTGCAGACCAGATATTTGCCATTATGCTTTGGAAGTTTAGTCACAGCCTCTAATTCTCCTGGATAATAATTAAGGGTTTTGGCTTTTAGATCCAAAAGGTAATTTTGGCCCTTGGCGACTATATGGGAGCAACTTGTCATGCCTGCATTGGTGGAACCAATGTTCGGAATGAAATGCAAAAACTGCAGGCTGAAGCACCACACATTGTTGTTGGTACACCAGGGAGAGTATTTGATATGTTAAACAGAAGATATCTTTGTAAGTATTGTTCATTGAGAGTATGATTTGTTTGTATTACTAGAAATTGGAAACTTAGTGTCCCTGCGCATCTAGAGCTGATAGTATGTATGGCTTTCTTTGTCAGCTCCAAAATGGATCAAAATGTTTGTTTTGGATGAAGCAGATGAAATGTTGAGCCGAGGGTTTAAGGATCAAATCTATGAGATTTTCCAAAAATTAAATACAAGTATTCAGGTGAGCTTTAATTTTACTCTGTCCTATAGTAGGTTGGGGCTTAGGTTTAATGCAGGTTACATATAGTACACCTGATGTATTTTTCCTCCCCCTGCTTAAAGCAGTTGGTGCATAATAACTACATGATTTCATAGCAAGGCAAAAACACTGGGTCTCAAACAGTGTATTTTAAAGTTGTGCTCTTTGTGTGACAATATAATCATTGTTTTTTTAAAGGTTGTGTTGCTTTCTGCCACAATGCCAACTGATGTATTGGAAGTGACCAAAAAATTTATGAGAGATCCAATTCGAATTCTGGTGAAAAAGGAAGAATTGACCCTTGAAGGAATCAAACAGTTTTACATTAATGTTGAAAGAGAGGTAATTTATCTAATTACTAAACATTAACCTGTAGTTTATTCTTTAACCTTCTTGTATAAGCACTGTGCTAAAATTGCAGAAACTAGGATTGCCTTAGTTTTTGTAATAATGCTAGCAGAGTACACACAAGAAGAAAAGTAACTGCACTAGATTGTAAAGACTGGGGTGGACCTCTTTCTTAATGTCCAGTGTCCTTAGTCTTAAGATTTGGTGCAATATGTCTTGGGATAGGCCTAACAGAATGAATTTCTAATTTACATGGGTTGGAAGCTAGATTTTAATAACTGTTAACTTTGAAAAATTGTAGGAATGGAAGTTGGATACTCTTTGTGACTTGTACGAGACACTGACGATTACTCAGGCTGTTATTTTTCTCAATACAAGGCGCAAGGTGGACTGGCTCACTGAGAAAATGCATGCCAGGGACTTCACAGTTTCTGCTCTGGTAAGAGGTGTTCTGGTAGTGATAATTGTATTTTCATTAAAGCAGGATATAGACTACAATATAGCTGTTAAGTGCTGTGTTGTCGTTCCCCCTGCTCAAAATAAAGTTGTTTCTTAACTATACCTGTCTGCTGTACCTCTGTAGCAGCCAGGGACGCTTGGTTTCATACATGTCCGTAAAAATCAAATAGTTGATTTGGCTGGTGATTCTTGATTTAAGGTTTGTTCATTTGCAGCATGGTGACATGGACCAGAAGGAAAGAGATGTTATCATGAGGGAATTCAGATCAGGGTCAAGCCGTGTTTTGATCACTACTGATTTGTTGGTAAGTCTCTTAACTACTCTTTTCAGCCTACCAAAAGTTTGTTTTGGGGGGAAGGTTTTTTGATAACCTTTACCAGCTTGGGCTCTTTGGGAGAGTAAAGAAAAGACCACACTCCACAGTGGGCTATACTACTAAATATAGTTCACTACTATTTTGTGGCCTACATTACATAGCTATCTAGTTTAAATTAGAACTTGAACACCATACCATTGTGTTTCAGGCTCGTGGGATTGATGTACAACAAGTGTCATTGGTTATAAACTATGATCTACCTACCAATCGTGAAAACTATATTCACAGGTGAGTAGGTGGCATTTTGGCTGTTACTATATTGGTAAAATGAATTCATGTGTGGTTTTTCTATGGACTGATTTGTTTGAAAGGTAACTTCGTATCAGGGAAGCAAAAAGATTTAACTAGGTAAGGTAGACCTAAAATGATATTTGGGAAGATTGGTCATCTGCAGTGGGAAAACACTCGTAAATGTTACCCAAATTGTGGACTTAACTACATACAGATCAGGTTGCTTAGATCTGTTGGTCTTAGCTTACTTTTGACTTTTTAGTGAAGTTCTGGTGTCCATGTGCTTTCTTGGTGATTCCTCTGTAGTTGGGATTTTCTTGGTGTTGTCTGGTAGCAATTTGAGCAGTCCCTGGTTTAGTTATAGTGGCTTTATCCCTAAGTAAATTGAACTGTACTTTGTTATATGATGTAAAAAAAGACTTTTTAAAAAATACAGGAGTCGATAGCAGCAGTTGATGACGAGATGGCGCTCAGAAACGGCGTTGACGTAATTTAGGACGTGGAATCATAAGCGAAACAGCACACTGTTTGAATAAAGAGCGAGTCGGTATTTATATTTGTTTTTCTTTTGTCATGATTATTTTATATTTTTAAGTTGCTCCAGCCAAGGCATTTTTGTATGTATGTTAGGTGGTTTGTGTTGTCTGGTTTCTATCAGGAAGGTAGAAAGCGGTTTTGGAGGTAAACACGTTTTGAGTAATTTTGAGTTACAACGTGTGAAACTGAGCAAAAAAGCAGTGATAAGTTTGGGTTACCATACCAAATACTTGTTTTCCCACTGGAAAAAGTAAGTTTTAGACAATAGTTAACCTTGCAGCATTTGTATTTACAGTTTACAGTTCCAGAGGTGCGTCGAAATGGATTACATAACTGTTCTTTTTGTTTTATCCCTGGTGTTTACATCTGTCCCAGGCTGACATCTGCTCTTGGCTGGCCCACTTTGGTATGGGCTTTAATTTCACTACCCCAAACACAATACTGTCATCTGCTTTAAAAGTAATGCTCAAGACACCTGATAAAAATCTCATTTTGCAGCCAGACAAGCCTTGAATCCTTTTGGCACTAACTGCAAAGGAAGATTTTTTTCTCTAGATATTGATTAGCAGCTAGTACGCTCCAATTAGAAGCACGAACTATAACCCTTACTAAGTAAACCGCAGCTGATGGTTAACAAGTGGATCATCATGTTCAATAGTTCATCCATATGTGAGGAGTAACATTCTAACTGCTCTGATTTCTTTTTCTTACACAGAATTGGCAGAGGGGGTCGATTTGGGAGGAAAGGTGTGGCTATAAACTTTGTTACTGAAGAAGACAAGAGGATTCTTCGTGACATTGAGACTTTCTACAATACTACAGTGGAGGAAATGCCCATGAATGTGGCTGACCTTATTTAATTCCTGGGATGAGATAGTTTTAAATGCAGTGCTCGCTGTTGCTGAATAGGCGGTCACAACGTGCATTGTGCTTCTTTCTTTGGGAATATTTGAATCTTGTCTCAATGCTCATAACGGATCAGAAATACAGATTTTGATAGCAAAGCGACATTAGTCGTGAGCTCTTGTGAGGAGAGCATTGGCTTTATCCTCTTTAGAGTTAGACTGTTGGGGTTGGGTATAAAAGATGGGGTCTGTAAAATCTTTCTTTCTTAGAAATTTATTTCCTAGTTCTGTAGAAATGGTTGTATTAGATGTTCTCTATCATTTAATAATATACTTGTGGACTAAAAGATATAAGTGCTGTATAAAATCAGCCAATTATGTTAAACTAGCATATCTGCCTTTATTGTGTTTGTCATTAGCCTGAAGAGAAAGGCCTTTAAAATTTTTTTTTTTTTTTAGAAAGCATTTGAATGCATTTTGTTTGGTATTGTATTTATTCAATAAAGTATTTAATTAGTGCTAAGTGTGAACTGGACCCTGTTGCTGGACCCTGTTGCTAAGCCCCAGCAAGCAATCATATCCTAGGTAGGGTTAAACCCCCAGTAAAATTGCCATATTGCACATGTCTTAATGAAGTTTGAATGTTAAATAAATTGTATATTCACTTTAAAGGTGCTTTGGTCATTTTATTTTTATCAGATCATACTTTAAAAGTTGAAAGCTTACAAAAATGATCACTTCAGCAATTCTGAGTTAACTGCTGCATCACTGTCGCACAGAGGCTGATCAATTGTAGATGTTCATCAGCACCATCTGCTAAGCATTTGTCTACTTCCTGTAAGAAAATTAAAAAGTTAGGAAAATCTCTCTGGGTTGTTTTTAACACATTTTGCTGAAATGTACAGAAGTGTCTACTTACGGCAAGTTTTTCTGTGATAATGGATTTCTGTTTATCAGAAAGGTTATCATTTTCTACCACCACATCGTGAAATTGATTTACAAGCTGAGTTGCTGCATGACCCTCATCAATTAAGTCCTGCAAGAGAGCTGAATTTGGTATGCTCATTTACTTTTTGTCCCTTCCCCAAAGTTAACCAGTAAAGTGACTGACTTTTACCACAGCTTCTAGTTTGTCAAATGAGCCACTCTGACACGCAGCAAATATTCCATCAATTGTCTCTGCTGGTATTACCTAAAGTTTGGGAAGGCAAATGATGAGAACTTTGGAAGAGCCTCATGCTCCTGTCATGAGCTCCAGGAAGCTATTGAAATAAGCTCTCCAGGTAGCTGTAACCTTTTAATCCTGATTCAGACCATCTCTAGTCACTATCATGTAATAGTGATGCATTTTGGTTTTAAGAAATTAATGTCTCTGTGATATATACAGAATTTTCTTTGCTTCTGATGAGTTTCAAGTTTGGGACCATGATGGAACAAGAATGGCTAATCTGGTCAGTGGGTGAGCAGCTAAAAATTGTAGCCGATGGTTCGCACCCAAGTGGTTCTAACTTACTTAGCAGTGGCTAACATCTGTTTACTAGCTTAAAAAGGGAATTAAGGGAAGTGCCCCCTTTCCTAGTAAAGATGCCACTAATGAGATTGCTTTTAGAAAGTCCATAATACCCAGAAGGTAAAGGGGACTAATGCTATCAATTTCATGATGGTATGAAAAATACCTGAGGAACTAAGTCTTGAAAAAGTAGTAGGGATCCTACTAGTAGTAGAGCTGAACCCTGACATAAGCGATTTCTCTAAATGGGATACTGCCCCTTTATATATGACCCTTGGTCAGATTTCTAAGAACAGGAATATCCATTAAATCTCAACTGCCATATTCCTGAAGTGTTGCAATGCTTCCAGGTTATTTCCTTATTACACTGTTTCTAGCATCGTACTTGGCACATGCTATAAACTAAATGCCGTCAAGATTCATGTTAAAAATCCCTACTGAGAACTTTGGGAAGTTGGTTGGGTCGGGAGAACAGAACCCCCATGAATGGGATTAGTGCCCTTTAAATCTTCTGCCAGAAAGAATGCAGTTGAGTCTGAACTAGGAATCTATGTACTAAGAAGTTATTCCTCACCAGATACTCAATACAGGTATCGTGATCTTGGACTGCCCAGCCTCCAGAACTGGGATATTTGCTTATAAGCCACTCAGCCTATGGTATTTTGTTAAAGCTGCCTGAATTGATTAAACCAGCACTTCAGCATTCTGAATACATTTTGTTAGTTGAAAATTTTCTAAAAGTCCCAAGCCCAACCCAAAATTTTAGAGTATCTTGTGCTCTTACCCCAGCAATGTCTGTAATCACCTTCTCTGTGATCTCCTTTCCACCTGTTAATCGGGTAGCGCTTTGAAGAAATGTAATGGCTTTTCTTAAATCTCCTTCTGACACTTTAACAAGATAAGCTATTCCCTGAAAAGAAAAAACTTTTTTTAACCTACAATGGATGGTCAAGTTAGACTTTTTGACTTTAATAAAAGTGGAAAAACACAGTTTTAGCCTAGAGCTAGTGGGAGAATTATTTTCAGTTTTAAGGGAATGTTAATCAGTCCTATGATGGCAGAATTCATGGAGACAGCATCAGTCCAGTGGAAGGCTAGAGATCTCTTGCCTTCAAAAGAAATTTGCAAAGACAAATGTTCCATATTTCTAATCCTATTTTCTGGAATACAAAAAGCAAAGACAATTCAAATTGTGGTAAAATTCTGTTAAAATGAGTAAGGCCTACATATCCTCTTTCTGTACCAAAATTTCATCACCAAATTCACTCCTTAAGGAAACAGTAGCTAGGACACTAAAATCTCAACCATTGTGCAGAGATTTGTTATTGGAGAATTTGCATTATGTGTATGAAGTATGCCCTAGTTCTGGCTCTCTGAAATACTAATAAGGCTTAACCTATAATTCCTAGACATTCCAAATGTTGCCCTTTTAGCTTAACTTTGCCTGAAGCCATCAGAAATTAAAGTACCACATGTGATACTTTCAGGACCTATTATGAATTCAAAGGAATCATAATTATAATATTTGTAGTAATTAGTAATTACCTCATTGCTAATTTTGACATGTTCTTTATCAGCAATGTCTAGTAATCGCTGCTGCTGAATTTTATCTGACAGTGGTTTGAATCGGAATTTAGAACATCTAGACGTCAGAGGTTCAATTATTCTGTAAGATATTAAGGAAAAAAAAGTCAGTGTCTAAAGATTTTCCCCATTTTTATCAATGAACTCATTTTTTTCAACAAATCAAGATTCGATGAAGGAGAAATTACTATAGTCTTGAAACATTATTTCCATTTCTTCCTCTCCCTAATTAAGGTTATCAAAACAAGGCTGCCTAGCATCTATCTTTAAGGCAATATACATACCGACTGACATAGTTACAGATGAGACAGAATCTCGTGGTTTTAGACTCCTTCTCCATGGTACGTCGTAAAGCTGCCTGAGCAGCTGAGGTCATAGAATCTGCCTCATCCAGAATCACAATCTTAAAAGGAGGACATGGCTTCCCACTGATTCAGAGAAACAAGAGTTATAATTCACCAAAATCTAATTTTAGAACACTCTCATTGTCCCAAAAAGAAACCCCATGCCCATCACGCCTTCCAATTCTCCCAGCTGTAGGCAATCATGGATCTCTACATTATGTTTCCACAGATCTGCCTGTTCTGCACACTGCATATAAATGGATTAATAAGTTGTATTTTGTGATTGGCTTCTTTCACTTAGCAGGCTTTCAAGGTTCATCTATGTGGTAGTATATCATTACTTCATTCCTTTTCATTGCTAAATAATATGGCAAAGCGATATACCACATTTCATTCATTCATTCATAGGTTGATGGATAGTTGGGTGGTTTACATGTTTTGACTACTATGACTAACACTGCAATGAACATTTTTTAACATGTTTTGAGTAGACCTATGGTTTCATTTCTTGTGGGTATACACCTAGGCTATGTTTAACTTTTAGAGGACCTGCCAAACTATTTTCAAAATGTCTGTACCATTTTACATTCCAACCAGTGAAGTATAAGGGTTCCAATTTCTCTACATTCTTGCCAGGATGTTGTCTTTTTGCTAAGAGCCATCCTAGTATGCATAAAGTCGTATCTCATCATGGTTTTGATTTGCATTACTCCATGGCTAATGGAGCTTTATGAGCCTTTTGTATAGAACACATTCCACAGGAAATGTGTTCCAAGACCCCAGCAGATGCCTGAAGCCCTG
This sequence comes from Lutra lutra, assembly GCF_902655055.1. Lineage (NCBI taxonomy): Eukaryota > Metazoa > Chordata > Mammalia > Carnivora > Mustelidae > Lutra > Lutra lutra. Next base: position 110,520,730 of record NC_062278.1, read on the forward strand.
GATGGTATCGAACAGTATATAAATATATAGGCCATGTTTTTCCTCTACACACATACCTATGAAAAAGTTCAGTTTATAACTCAGGCACAGCAAGAGATTAACAACAATAATAATGAAACAACAATTTTAACAATATAGTATAATAAAAGTTATGCAACTGCGGTCTCTCAGAATATCTTATTGGACTATACCGCCCCCCCCTTCTTGTGATGAGACAAAGTGAGGTATGACACAGGCACTGTGATGTTAGTCTACTATTAATGACCTGATGATTATGTCAGAAGGTGAATCATTTGCTCTGGCCTTCAGCTGAGTGTAGGCAACTGAACCCATGGAAACTGACTAAAATCATAGCTAAAGGGGGACCACTGTATCTTCTTTGGTATAATGTCTACTCAATTCCTTTGCCTTTTAAATTGGATTTTCTCTTGATTATTAAAATGGATGAGTTCTTTATATACTCTTGATGGAAGTCCCTTATCAAATATAGGATATATATGCATTGTAAATCCAAGGTAGATAATCAAAAATCAGTCATTCACCTTCTACAAATTCTAAAGTGTGCTCCAATAAGAATTTAAATATATGCCAGGTTCCAAAAAAATTTAATCTTAGAACTTTGCCACATAAGGATTATAAGTAGCTGACTGAACATCTCTGTTTAACTCAGGGAAGTCCTATTTAAATTATAATACTTCCTCTTTTAATCTAAAAGTGTCCCAGTTAGTACAATAACTTACATGGTCACCCTAATTAGGAAGTATATACTGAAGCTTAAGATATCTAACAGAACTTTTTTTTATAACACAATAACAAAAATCAGGATTTTTTACTAGCAGTGTACCACTGAACTACCAAATCTGATTAATAAATACTCCTTAGACAAAAACGTAAGTTCAAAACCCTTGACACCTAAACAATTTAAAATTAGGTATTATAATGGAAAGGTCATTTCTGAGTTTTAATAATTTAGATAAAGGGGTGCCTGGCTGGCTCAGTAGAGCATGAAATTCTTAATCTTGGGGTTGTAAGTTTGAGTCCCATGTTGCTTGTAGAGATTACTAAAAAAAATAGAATAAAAAAACCCATATGCTCCAAAATAAAAAAGGAGTTGGACAGGGGTGCCTGGGTGGCTCAGTGGGTTAAGGCCTCTGCCTTTGGCTCACGTCATGATCCCAGGGTCCTGGGATTGAGCCCCACATCGGGCTCTCTGCTCTGTGGAGAGCCTGTTTCCCCCCTATCTCTGTCTGCTTCTCTACCTACTTGTGATCTCTGTCTGTCAAATAAATAAATAAAATCTTAAAAAAAAAAAAAAAGAGTTGGACATTTGGCAGAAGCATGTATTTTAAACAAATGCAATGACATGGTATGAAGAAGGAAAAGTGAGCTTTACTTACTCTGAACGACTTCCTGACACAGTTAATTGAGCAAAATTCTTCACCTTTTCTCTAACTACTTGTATTCCACGTTCATCAGATGCATTTAATTCAAGAACTCTTAATCGAAAAAGTTCAGGCCTATGTCAAAATGAAACAAATACGAAAAATAATAGAGCATATGAATAACTGAGATTTGAACCACATTTTAACAACTGCATTCTGTAGTAATTTAAAACTACCTAGTAAACACTAGACGGAAGGCATGCAATCACTTTTGTGTTTTTTATTTTGTACAGACATGCAGGGTTTTTTTCCATTAAGTTTTAAAAACAGGTAGATGGTATCATGAATTCATAAAACTTTAAATCAATTTTCCACTTAAGATTATATCATGAACATCTTGCCACATTATCAGAACCACTGTAGTTACCATTTTAGTAACAATATGACATTCTATCCTATGACTGTACCATCATTTACTTAATTTAACACTCTATTGTTAGATATTTTAAATAGTTTTAAATATGGTACAATTTTAAATAATGCTGTAATAGAGTCTATTTTCAATTGTTTCCATTAGGTAGCTTGCTATAAGGACTATTACTGGATTAAAACATAAACAGGTTTTTTTTTTTGAGTTTTTAAAAAACAATTATTAAAAGTAGCTCACCATTAGGCTGAGAAATCAAAATTAAAATAACTGGCACACCCTGTCAAGTCTTCGTTTTTAAAACTTCCCTCTACTTTACTATACACAGATTTATTTTTTAGTTAAAAAAACAAGAGTTGGGACTTAGTTTTGTCTTTAGTTTTCCTAAACACCATGCTATCCTCCTAAGCATTTTTTTATGGGCACAATCATAAAGCTCTGTGCATATATTCTCCATTTTAAAAACCACATATACTATGAAATGTGGAATTCATAATTAAATTTAGTTCTGTAAGGACAAACATTATTTTTAACAGGGTATTTTAATAATTATCTAATTTGGACCGAACTTCTCTCAAAGAACTATTAACAAACTACTTGGGTTTCATTATGACTACATTACTAAAACGGATTCAGGTTGTTTCTGAGCTGTGGAATAATCAAAAAAGCTCTTTTATAATTTCCTTGAGAAAGAAAAATTGCTGTCAAAAAAATAAAGTATTAGGTTCACAGCACTTTCCCCTTTTTTTCTTTCTTTACATTTCAATAGAACTAATTATCTGCAAATATTTGGTGGTTTCAGAGGCATCTGATTATTTTCACATGTAAGATTTCAGATGTATCCTTTGACCATATGCCTGATACCAAAGTTCTGGATAAATTCAAGATAGTCTTTGGTACACTTGATCTTAGTCAAAAGGCCAAGAAGTGATCAAGATAGACTTTGCTATTGGTGCATGTTTTAGAGATGTAATACCTGGGCTGATATATATCTGGGCCGATATATATCATATAAATACACATACACACACACATACATACATACATATATATGAAAGTCTCCTCTACATTGGTAAGGCAAGACAGTCAATCCTGGAAGAAGAATCTAAGAAAGTGGCTCACAGAGTACCTGGAATTCTGCATCAACCACTACATACTCTCCTAACACTCAAGATACTTGAGGGCAAGGAGCTGGCCTAGCCACTTGAGGCAGAGCCTGGAGAGGCCAGAGCAAGAACGAACTCTAGAAGGAGTGGTGTGGGGTCATTAGCATGACATACAGCACATCCTATCACACAAAGATACAAATGTGAACATAGCCATTCAGGGAGTGATGAAAGTATTGGCATGACTAAAGACAGGGCCTTTGGGGTCCGAAATCAAACTGAAAAAGTTAAAGTGATGAAAAAAATCATGAGGCTTCCTATGTTGTAGTACATTCAAACATCTGAATAAGGTCTAGAATGAAGATTACAAAAGATGTAAGCAAGCTTATTTACTGGAGGGGAGGAACTGGAAATGGTCCCACTGAATTAATAAAAAATACAGAAAAAATCACCTTACAGAGAAACCAAATACAAACTTTTAGTTAAAGAAGTTTAGTTAAAGAAGTTAAAGAAGCAGAGATTTTTGGTGTCAAGTCTTTTAAAAAAAGAGAGATTTCAACTTACCCAAAAAGCTCTCTAGCTGCTGCCAAAATAGTGGATGTTTTTCCAGTTCCAGGTGGCCCATAAAACAAGAGATTAGGGAGCTGTAGAAGTTAAGTTTTATTTTTTAAAAATTGTATTCTGGTACAAACAGATGAAAGTGATGACTGAAAATCTCTATGGAACAGTGCAACAACTCCTCTAATAGGGCACATATCTGATTACAAATATTTCTTAATATAACCCGTATCACACTATTAGCAGTTGTGAATCCTGCTTTTTCACATAATACTATACTTTCCCCCTCAAAATGTCTGTCTAACATCTTAAGCTGAGGCAATATTTGACTGTCCTATACCCAATATACCTAGGTGAAGTTTTCAGTACAAATTAGAAACCTGTCTTTCTTCTTTTAAAAGGTTTCATTTTTAAGTAATCTCTACACCCATCGTGGGGCTTGAACTCACAACCCTGAGATCATGAGTGCAAAGCTCCACCGACTAAGCCAGCCAGGCACCTCGAAACCCCTTTTTTTCTGAAGGGAATCTCATGCTTCTATCTGTTCCCTATCCCACCCATCTGCTCAGGATTGGGCAAGATTTTCTATTCTATAAAGATGTCCATTGCTTCAAGGGGGAAACAGACCAAAGGAGAACTTCAGCTTGGCTAATACAGAGGGAAAAGGAATGAAACCGACTTCTCAGGGCTCTGGATGAGCTGATGTTTCAAGAGTAGGGGGAAAAAAAAAAGAGTTTACTAAGTGCCTGGCAGGACTCTATTCCATGATTATATACCCTGTAGGGAAGCCCACATCTATCAGGGAGAATTAATTACAGGAAGAAAGGGTAAGAGTAAATCACTAATTACCTTCTTTTCTACCTCAAATCTCACTAGCTTGGCTCCTATCAAGCAGGCAACTAATCTGTGGTACAGACTGATGAATGTACCAAATTCTACTAAGCTATCATAAAACCGTACTCCTCAGTATGTCCTCTCACATAAAGCAACACTGCGCATAGGACACTAGGCGGCAGTTTACTTGCTTCCATTCTCGCCTCACCCCCGAGCTTCCCATCCACTCCTCACCCAAATTAGATGCCACCCTGCTTGCTACTTAAGACTATTCACTGCTTTCACACTCCACCCAGAAAAACCAAACCAGACAGACAAAAACCAACCTGTCCTTATGGACATCCATAATCTGCTCACCTTTCCGGGCTCCGATGTACAATGAACTCCAGCTAAGCACTTTGTGGCCTATACTGTCCCCCAGGAGCTAGGGTCTGACTGCTTTTTTTCTGCTTCCCCAGCTTCTACTGCATTACAAGTCAGAAGCCTTCCCTGACCCCCAGTCTAACGTGGAACTCCTCTGTTACTCTCTTGTCAGTCTTTGTTGCACTTAATTCAACTTGCAGTTATTTATTTATATAAATTAGCAATTATTGTTCTTTATTTAGTGTTTTGGTTTAATTATAAAATACCTGTCTACCTTGCTAGATGGTAAGCTTATGGTCAAGAACCTTATTTGTTCTATTCGCAATTGTATTCTCAGCATCTTGTGTAGTACTCAACATGTGCCCAATAAATAAACCAATATACAGATAAATATATTAATTGAAGACTATTACATTATGCTGTTACATAGCATACAGCTTAAGATACAGGCTAGGAGTTTCACTACTTAAAAACAAACACCAAAGAACCTCCTAAGCTTTTTGACTGGTTTTGGTATCAGGGTAACGGCCTTATGGAACAAATTTGGAAGTTTTCCTTCCTCTTCTATTTTTTGGAATAGCTTGAGAAGAATAGGTATTAACTCTTCTTTAAATATTTAGTTGAGTTCACCTGTGAAGCCGCCTGGTCCTTGGCTTTTGGCTGCTGGGAGTTTTTGATTATCGATTCAATTTTATTACTAATAATCAGTCTATTCAAATTTCCTATTTCTTCCTGATTCAGTTTTGGAAGATTGTATGTTTCTAGAAATTTATCCATTTCTTCTAGGTTGTCCAGTTTGTTGGTATATACTTTTCCATAATATTCTCTTATAATTCTTTGTATTTCTGTGGTGTCATTTGCTATTTCTCTTCCTTCATTTCTGATTTTGAGTCCTCTCTTTTTCTTGATGAATCTGGTTTTAAAGGTCTATCAATTTTATCTTTTCAAAGAACCATCTAGGTTTTGTTTTAAGATTTTATTTATTTGAGAGAGAGAGAGAAAGAGAGCGAGAAAGAGGATGAGCAGGGAGGTGGGGAGAAGGAGAAGCAGGCTCTCTGCTGAGCCAGAAGTCTGATGTGGGGCTTGATCCTAGGGTCATGATCTGAACTGAAGGCAGACGCTTAATAGACTGAGCCACCCAGAAGCCCCTCAAAGAAGCAGCTCTTGGTTTCACTGATCTTTTCTATTGTTTCTTCTTAGTCTCTATTTCACTTATTTCCATTCTAATCTTTATTATTTCTTCCTTTTGGTAGCTTTGGGCTAGTCAGTTTGGGTATGCCAATTATATTAAAAAAAATTCCTAGGCTTCCTCGTCTTTAACTATTATTTTGATTCATGCATACCTCAATATTTGTAATAATTCATCCATATAACTATCACATATGGTAACTTAAATTCTTTAAAACATGGTAAAATTATTAAAGCTCACATTATATAACAGTGATATATATGGTACACTCAAGAACTGTATGTGGAATACTAGTTCTTAAAATTGATTTCTGAAAATTATCTATTGTAATTCTACCTTAAAATCTTTTAATGTAAATGAAAGAGTGCTCGCTTCAGCAGCACATACACTAAAGGAAATGAAAGAATAAATTATTTTTCTGTACTCTGTAGAGTTTAAAAAATTAGTTCATCTTTAAGTTTTACAAAACTAGGTCTGAAAAGAAACATATTAAGAAAGTGTTTTAAAAGAGAAAGTTCTTAATTCGGCCTTGTAAGATAGATGGTATAGTCAAGAACAGGATCATAATCCCACTACATTTGCCTCAAGGGTTCAGAATACTACCAATTAAAATACATCTTGTCCTGTAATCTGTGTAATTATTACTATACAATTAAATTGTATATTATAAAATTAAAATGTAAAGATATTTGGATCAAATAAAAACAAAAATTGGCAAAGAAAAAGATTTTATTTTTTAAGATTTATTTATTTATTTGACAGAGAGAGAGATCACAAGTAGGCAGAGAGGCAGGCAGAAGGAGAGGGAGAAGCAGGCTCTCTGCTGAGCAGGGAGTCTGATTCAGGGCTTGATCCCAGGACCCTTGGATCATGACCTGAGCTGAAGGCAGCTGCCTAACTGACCAAGCCACCCAGGCGCCCCCCAAAAAAGATTTTACTTTTTTATAAGATTTTTATTTATTTGACAGAGAGAGAGAGAGAGCGAGCGAGCATGCACAAGTAGGCAGAGTGGCAGGAAGAGAGAGAGAGGGAGAAGCAGGCTCTCCACTGAGCAGGGAGCCCGAAGCAGGGCTCAATCCCAGGACCCTGGGATCATGACCCGAGCTGAAGGCAGCCATTTAACGGACTGAGCCGCCCAGGCACCCCAAAAAAGGATTTTAAATAGTTTAATAAATATTACTTCTTTCAAAATATGTACTATTATAGTGTAATTCCAGGAAGTGAATAATGGCAGCAAAAGCCCAAAGAACCTCTAATTCTAAGTAGAACCTCTAAATCTAACTCTAAGTAGTGAGGTTGAAAGGAAGGAAGCAAATCTTCCTTGGGAATAAAGCAAAAACCACACCTTACTTTTATCTCAACTTTTCCCCTTCATTGAGCTCTTAAAGCAATTCATCATATACAATTTTAAGCTGCTAATTCTTCTGAAAGGGTTATCTTGTCTCTAACTCTTCTACAATGCAAGTCATTCAAGAGTTTTTTTTTTTAATGCCACATTTGGACAGCAGAAGACACAATGCTATAACCAGAATTAAATACTCATTTTTTTGTATTGTAGTTCAAACCAAATCCTAACATTAGGTGAGCAATTATACTTTCAAAGAATCTGACTCTTCTTTATAGCACATATTATTATCTATTATTTTCTTATTTATTGGGCTTCCACATGTATTCTGCTTCTCCCCACCAAAAATCAAAGATCACGAGAAAAGAAACCCTGTATGTCTTATTCAATGGTCTCTACTTAACATAACAATGCCCTAAGTAAATAATTCTTCAGTAAATAATTGTTGAACTCATTATCATTGTACAAATAGTTATCAAAGGCCTACTGTATATACAGCTAGTATTTAAGGGGGGGGGCAGGCATTTGATTATCAAAGGAAGGAAAAGAATGAGTAAATTAAAACTTAAATCTCCCAATGATATGAAACATCATCTGCCACTCACATCAGCTCCTTCTAAAGACTTTTTCAGCACTGCAACCACTTCTTCCTGGAAAGCAACTTCATCCACACATTTTGGGCGACTGGAAAAAAGCCCAGAGATTATTTAGCATATTATAGTAGCCACAGAAATGTCTTAAGTGTTCCTTTTACTAAATCATCAAGATAATTCTCATATATTGGTAATAAAATGAGAAACTTTCATAACTGGAAGCAGGTGGAAACACCACTTATATTTATTTACCTTAAGGTAATACATACTGAAGTAGTGAAGTCATTTTTCCCTTTATAAATGCAATTTGCATCTATAATACTTACAAAAATTAAGCAAAAAGATTTTATTGCACCACAGATGTCAACTGGTGAAAAATTTAAAGTGAACACTTGCCTAGAAAGTACTGTATTTTGACAAGATCATGCATTTAAGCTGAAAAGGAAGAATGATTTAATAACCTCAGGATAGGCAACTATTTTGGTTAATACAGTTAATTAATATCAATTTCATCCATCACCTAACTGCACAAAAAATGCCTACCTAGTGACTTGATTGAGGGCTAACTAAGTAACAAGTTTAACCAAGATGAAGAATAATAACATACATTTTTCATCTTACAACATTAAACTGGTGATTTTAAGAGAAGCTGGAACAAATTTCCACTCCTAATCCCAAGATAGGTATTGTGCTTACTTAGCTAGCCAGAAGCTCTTCTTTGATTTATACATTTCTAATCAATCAAGTCAAAGCCAGGTAGGAATTTTAGGTCAGATAATGTTTTCTAAGGAAACCACTGTAAGTTATAAACTAGGGTTTCAGATTCAAATACCTGCAGGGGCCAGGGAGAAAACAAGAGTAAAAGAAGACAGAGTATAAGGCAAGAGAAAACAGAAGGAACTATGGTAAACTGAGGAACATATGACCTTCCCAGAATGTGAAGCAGTACTCAGATCCATCTAACTGTTGTCAAGTGAGAACCTGCATCTAGTTCTGCCTAATGTCTTGAGAAGCTGAAAAATCTAGACTTTTTTTCCCTTTGTATAATTTATTTTTTTAATTAAAAATCTAGATTTTTATGTGAAATTTCGTATTTTAAAAATCATTTTTGGTGCCAGACAAAACACATGAGGGTCTTATTTGACCTGTACATAAGCCACAAACTTCTGATAATAATTGAGGCAACACCAGGGGTTACAACTACTTGTCATATTGTCACTTAGCTGACTGAAATTTAATTAGCCACTTCAAGTGTTTTTGACAGAAATGTATAAGCAAAACTCAACAATTTCCACTCGTCTGTAATGAAAGAGGTAACAGATTATTTGGACTTACGTTGAACTCCTGACCAAGAGCTTATGGCCACATTCTAAATTCTGTTTTCTCTTGCTATATCTTAATCCATAAAGCCTGAGTTATAGGAAAGACCTTTGTTCATCTTTAAAATAATTAAGCTAGATCATTTGATGGTACTTTTAGTTACAAGATTTTAGGACTTAACATTTTGGGGTGATTTCCAAGGACATCTAAACAAAGTAAATCATCCTCCTCTTAAGTAACAGCAACAAAAAAAGTGACTAAAAACTGGTTAGAGAAGTAATTTATTAACTATGTCAAGAAAAATACAAGCATTCTTACTATTTTTCCACCCATGGGACAGGTTTGGTTTTCTTGTTCTCTCCACTGCTTCCAACTGTGGCAGCTACTCCTCGATCCTTCAGCGGTGGTTTAGTACTAACAGATGTCCCTTTTAGAAAAGCCTGCATGGTTACTTCACCCTGACCAGAATCAAGACAGAAAAGGAAAAGTTCTTTTGAAATCATTCAAGAAAGCACATCTAGCACACTTAACCTTGCGCAAAATATTCCAACAATTACTTACCAAATAAAGGTCATCACCTCATGACCTAGCATCCTCTAAATGTTTTGTACTGAGAGCTACAGGGACAATTAAAGAGGCCAAAGTGCTTAAGGAACTTAGAATCTATTTATTGTGAGAGTTACAGATCAAAGATAAATCTTATGACTGAAAATTTTTTAAGAGTTCCACACTTTTTGACAAATATGATGTCATTAGTGACCAAACTGTCCGTGGGCTTCTACAGTCTCTTCCATTCCAGTCATGGGCCTAGCTCTAGCTCAGACCCTGGAATGGACTAAGGAATGAGGAGTGCTGGGACCACAAATAAGAACTTCCATTTCTTTTTCTGGACCAAGAGCTCCACTCAAGGGCCTGTTTTACTGATAGAGCCAATGACTGCCTTCAGAACATGTTCTGGGGGAGGGTTGGGCTGGGGATTGTTCTGTTAAAATGAAAACAGCTCTTTTGTTAGTAACATGCTCAATGGAAGAATTCAAAACAAAGAGAACAAGTATGAGTTGTTTTAAAAAGGCATACAAAATCTCACCCAAAAGATAACTACTATTAACACTCATGCAGGGGCGTCTGGGTGGCTCAGTCCTTAAGCGTCTGCCTTCAGCTCAGGACATGATCTCAGGGTTCCAGATCTAAGCCCTGCATCTGGCTCCTTGCTCTGAGTAGCCTGCTTCTGCCTGTCCTATTCCCCCTGCTTGTGTTCCCTCTCTAGCTGTCTCCCTCTCTGCCAAATAAATTAAAAAACAAAACAAAACAAAACCAACAAAAAACACTCATGTAAACTTTCTTCCAGGCAGCAGAAGGCTGTTTTAGGGACAGAAAAGTATCATGAGCTTCCCTGAAAATCCCCGGCATCTGTGGCAATTCTATTTTTTTTCACTGCCTTTCCCCAGTGACACGAGCAGTAACTGGTACACAACAGATGTTCCATATCATCTGGTGACTGAATTACCATTTATAAGACTCAGCTTCCCATGCTGTAAAAGGAGGTAGGGCGCATTCAGTAAGACATCTAATAAAAGATTAAATCAATAAAAGTTAAATAAAAGAATTGTGAAAGCCCTCATGCACTGTTGGTGGGGATGTAAATTGGTGCAGACACTATGATAAACAATTTCCTCAATATGGTGTTTCCTCAAAATACTAAAAAGAGTTACCATATGATCCAGCAGTTCCACTACTGGGTATCTATCCAGAAAAAAAGAACAAAACCAAACCTAAAATCATTAATTCAAAAAGACATATGCACCCCTATGTTCAATGCAACACTACAAAAGGCAAGTTATGGAGACAATCTAAGTTTTCATCAATGGATGAATGGATAACGATGTGATACACACATGTAAAGCCATAAAAAAAATGAGATCTTGCCATTTGTGGCAACATGGATGGACCTTGCAGGTATTATACTAATGAAATAGACAAGTCAGAAGGACAAACACTGCATGGTTTCACTTACACGTGTAATCTAAAAAACAAAGCGGACAAAAACCCAGACTCATAGATACATGGAACAAACTGGTGCTTGTCAGAAGCGACGGGGCAAAAAGGAGGAAAGGAGTGAAGAAGTACAAACTTCCAGTTATAAAATAAGTAAGTCACAGAATATAATGTACAGCATAGGGCATATACTAAATAATTTCACAAACGTCTAATAACTGTTGTACACCTGAAACTTATTTGTATGTCAATTAGACTCCACTTTATTTAAAACACACACACACACACACACACACACACGAAGCACACCCCTGGGCACACACACTTTCGTGCTTGGATTTGGATACTCAATAAATGAATAGCTAACAGCTGTAAACAGCCAAGCTTTTTAACGTAGTTGGATCACCCATCCCTGCCGCAGGATGCAGTAATTACTTAAGAGGACTACCGCCCCAAACAGGGCTCTGAAAGATGCTGCAGAGAGCTACCATTTTCGCGAACGAGTGCGGAGTGGGGAGACACCGCAGGGGCATCGAGGGCGCAGGAGTTGAGGAGAGCGAAGGCTACCCTCACAATTCCTCCGGCTGATCACCTGTTATCCCCAGCTCCCTGTACTCCCGGGCACTGCCTGGGCCTTTCAGTCTCTCATCTTCGGTGATTGGACGCCGCCGGCTCGTCCCCAGGGCTTCAGGGACAGAGAAAGGGTGGGGTGGTCGCCAAGTCTTAGCTCCGTTCCCAAGTGTGAGACTCTCGGGCCTAGGAAACCCCGAGCCGCCACACCGGGAGACACTTACATTCGCCGCCGTGAGCACGGTCGCCCCAGTTCCCGCCACCGAGAAGCGGGCGAAGAGCAGGGCGGGAATACGCGGGCACGGAGCGCGTCACTTCCGGCCCGTCGGGTGCGCTTCCGGGGCGCGGAGCCGGTGGCTCGAGCTCCGTGTTCTGTGCACAGGTGAGACGGGCTTTAGGGACACCTAGACTAGAGCGAGAATGACATAGGAGGGGTAAATAAAGTTCCAGTTGGTCTCGTGCATCACTCCGACTGGAGGCCGCGGGACAAGGGAGCTCTGAACGTGACCGACGCGGAGGAGCAGCCGGGACGACGGACCCGGCGTGCTCAGCGAACGTGGGCGGGGAAGGGCCTGCGGCTGTCTCCCTACGTGGGGGGCGGGAGAGGCGTGCTCCTCTTGCGGTCCCGCTGTCCTCGGAGGGCGAACTTCATTGGTAGCCGTGGGGCGTCTTCCAAATTTTCTTCGGCGACACAGTTCGGCTAACAACCTCCTTCACCCCCAAAGAAAGACTGGGAATGGGGAAGGTGGAGTGGGTCCCTCGCCAGGAGACGGCAACCCTGATGATAATCCTGTCCTCTGCCTCCGGGGTCGTAGTTGCGTGGCAAACTGTGCTTTAAAGGGAGAGACGTCTCACGGCGCCGTCTTTGCCGTCTTTGCCCTTTTGAACGCATTTGGCTTATACCTGTATTACTGATGGGCCATTGGTGAGAGGGAGCACCCGGGCATACAGCTACTGGTCTTTTTCTAATCCCAGAACTCTGCCCAGAAATCTGGTGGTGCAGACGCTCAATAAAAATGAAAAGATTGATAATAATGTTTAACCTCACATGCCCTGTGGGCTCCAGGTAAATTTGAAGACTCCCTTTTTATCTTTACCTATGTCTTACATCAGTTCTGAATTTTTCTTAAATCTTACTGAAATCTGACCTTTTTAAAATGTTATCTGTGCTGCAGACCTTTTCCCTAGCCCATAAAGGTGATCTGGGTCTTCTCCAAATGAGTGACTATAAATTTTGTTTGGTATAAGCTCAACATGATATTGTTAATTTTACATGTTTATTCATTTCTCTTTTAACAAAGCTTGTGACACCAAGGTCAAAGTCCTCATTGGAAAAAGCTGAGACTTGAAATAGGGTCATCTGGGTTAATGCATTTGAAAATCTTAAGTTTCCGGGACACCTGGGTGGCTCAGTGGGTTAAGCCTCTGCCTTGGGCTCAGGTCATGATCCCAGGGTCCTGGGATGGAGCCCCACATCGGGCTACCTGCTTAGCGGGAAGCCTGCTTCTCCCTCTGCCTGCTGCTCTCCCTGCCTGTGCTTGCACTCTCTCTCTCTGACAAATAAAATTTAAAAAGAACAACGAAAATCTTAAGTTTCCATATTTAAGTAGCCCATTCTTCCCTGTTAAAGGCTGATGCTTTTCTCTTGTGGATGTATGTATAAGTTTGATGATGCAGAAGTTTCTGCCTTGTAACACAACACGTATCTCCCCTTACCGCTCAACAGTCTACCCTACTCTTCACTCCCTACTGCCAGAGCTATATTGAGGTCAAAGAAACGCAGGGCCAGCTAGTGGTAGGAAAGGTCTATATGCTAAAGGAGGGGCACCTGGGTGGCTCAGCGGGTTAAAGCCTCTGCCTTCGGCTCAGGTCATGATCCCAGGGTCCTGGGATCAAGCCCCACATTGGGCTCTCTGTGAAGCAGGGAGCCTGCTTCCCTTCCTCTCTCTCTGCCTGCCTCTCTGTCTACTTGTGATCTCTGTCTGTCCAATAAATAAAATAAAATCTTAAAAAAAAACCTATATGCTAAAGGAGCTGCGGAACTGGGTAACACAAACTGATTGACCAAGCGGAAGAGCATATATGGTACTGCACTGGATGGAAAAGAGAGAAAAACCTGTGATGTGGGGTTTAATATCCTGCCAAAGAGTTCAGGTGATAGTAGTTGGTTGTCCCTTGGAAACTTGGAGCAAGCAGGGACCCATTCTAAGTAGAAATGCCCTGCAGTGTTAAGCACTGTGGGAAGAAATCAGACACTTGACTGGGATATACTACATAAGGTCAAAAAGCTACTAGCCTCCTCTGTTCTTAGGATACAGTGTTCTTGTCCAAAGTGACAAGGGATGTGCTGATGAGTGGAGCTCCAGTATTAAGAATCTAAATGATAGGGGCGCCTGGATGGCTCAGTGGGTTACAGCCTCTGCCTTTGGCTCAGGTCATGATCCCAGGGTCCTGGGATAGAGCTCCACAGTGGGCTTCCTGCTCAGCAGGAAGCCAGCTTCTCCCTCTCCCACTCCCCCTGCCTGTGTTGTCTCTCTCACTGTGTCTCTGTCTGTCAAATAAATAAATAAAATCTTAAAAAATAAGAAACTCAATGGTGGGCTGTCCACCATAGGCCAAGGCCACTGGTAGGAGATGTTAGGACAAAGTAGGGTCTTTTTGATAGCATTGGGGACAATAGACTCCCCAAACAGAGGCCAGATGACAATACTTAACCTTCAAAAGTAAGCCAGGTATAACTTATCATGAGTGGCAATGTCATGGGCAGTCAGAGAGGTCTGACTCATCGAGAGCTAGGGAAGGGGTTAATACAGCATAGCATCCCGAGAGACATGATAGACGAACAGCAAATGAGAGTATTGCTGAGTCTACAGAATCAAAATAAATCTAATATGGATGATCAGGAGGCTGACCACAGCCACAACAATAAAAGTCTTGAATCACTTTCCCAGTTCCCAGACCTGAGCTGTCAATTTTCTACTGACAGAGTACATCATGAAAAAAACCTTGGAAACACCATGGCAAAAGAAAAAAAAAATTGAGGTAATGATTTCCTTAGTCCTTTTCCAAAGACTTTTACTCATATAACTATACACTGAAGGAAAGAGGAATACAAAACCTTTCAAGGAGTGTTGGATACATGGATATCTGAGTTGAGATATCAAGGGACCCAAAGCATCTTCATAACTCCCCTCTTGGGAGTGGGGTGGGTAAAAGATAGGGTAATAAATGGAGTTCTTTCTCAGGTCTGACTCATGGTAGGTTCGCCCTGCTCCACACAGTCATCTGCTGGTAATTTCCCTGGTTCCCAAAGGAATAACGGAATAGCCACGCTCAGGTATTGGCAGAACACACATTGGTTCCTTGGCCTGTGGGGTGAGGGCTATCCAGTGGAGAATGTCAAGTAGAGTCCTGTGAAACCATTCTACCCCTCCCAGCCAAGAGAGTAAATAAACAACACCACCATAAGAAGGCATATGGCAGATTTTAGCGCTACCCTGAAATACCTGAAGTAGGCAGGAATGGTGGTCCTCATCATAGGCCACTTCCACTAACACAGTATGTCTTCTACAAACACTAAGTGTATCCTGGGGGATAACAGTGGATCACCGTAAAGTCAACCAAATAGTAGCCACCTAACTGCAGCTATGAGCCAGATATGGTATCTTTGCTAGACCGCATTAAAATGGGCTTGGATACAAAGTTATATGGCCATCAAGCTCATAAATGTATTCTTTTCAATCCTCGATGATCAGAGTAGTTCACATTCACATAGGACAGGACAAGTATACATTCACAGTGTTGCCTTTGAGCCATGTTATATCTGCCCTTTCCTAGAACATAGGCTTAAGGACCTGGACCATCTGGACATTTTGCAAAAAATCACATTCATGTATTAATGATCAGGTGAACAAGAAATGGCAGATATAGTGGAGGATTGGGTAAGATGCAAGCCAGAGGACAGAAAAAAAGCTAAATGATTCAGGGGATCACCACATCAGGGACATTCTTAGGGATCCAGTGGTTTGGTGCAAGCTGGGACATATTCTCCCATTCCCAGCAAATTAGGACAAATTATTATCTCACACGACTAAGAAAAAAGCACAATGCCTGGCAGTCCTCTTGGTTTCTGGGGGCAGCATATTTCATATTTAGAAGTACCGCTCTCCCTTATTGACTTAGTAACAAGGAGAATTGCCAGCAGATCCGGGCTAACGTGCAAGCATCACAGAGACGTGGGCAGTATGATCAGTGGGCTGTACGACCAGGTAGACTCTCTGGTATCAGTGAGAAAAGATGTCATGTGGAGAAGAGTAGAAGCACAACATAAAGCCCCGGGGTCTTGATATAGATCTGTGCCATCTATGGCAGACAATCATTTGGAGAAGAGATCCCCATGTGCTACTGAGCCCTGGTATAGATTAAGTAGGGGGACTTAATAGAGGGGATATTAAGTGACCGAATGTCCAGGAGCTGGGGTCTGTCAAATTCACCAAGGTTGGGAGGAACTACCAGCATTCCATCACAAAATGGAAGTGGGAAGCCTGGGAACAGCAATGCACAGGGACCTGCATGAGCAAGTGGCCCAGGCTCCCATGTCACCTACCATGCTATACCAGTGCCTCTCTTTCAGCTCACATTTCTGGCTGTGTATTAATTTTTATACTGCTGAATAACAGTATTCCTACAAATTTAGCAACTTCAGACAACACATATTATTTCACAGTTTTTGTGGGTCAGCACCTGGGGCATAACTTAACTGGGTCCTTCCTTCTCTTTGGGTTTTCACAAAGCTGTAATCAAGGCATTGATTTTATCTGAGCATTGTAATCAAGACTGTGACATCGTCTGAGCACCAGTTGGGGACAGATTCACTTCCAGCCCCATGTGGTTATTATTAGAATCCACTTCCCTGCAGACTGCCACACTAGGGGTTTATCTTCTTGTTGGCTCTTAGCCAGAGGCTCCCTTCAGCTCCTTGTCACACATCCCTTTCCATGTAGTAGCTCATAACATGGCCACTTGCTTCTTCACAGCAAACAGGCACGCGGAGTGTCCTTGCAAGGTTGGTGTTACAATCTTATATAGTGTATCAAGTACACATACACATGTGCACCCCATCATCTTTGCCATAGTCCACTGATAGAAGCAAGTCACAGGACTTGCCTACACTGAAGGGAAGGGGATTACCCAAGACAGTGAACACCCGGAGGTGGGGATCATGGGGCCATCCTGGAGTCAGCCCTCCACAGATGACATGGGAGGCTCCTATGACTAGTTGGAGGAAAAATGCTGTTTGGTTCATGGACAGATTAGTTAGTATGTAGGTGTGAGACAAAAATGAACAGCTACTGTAGTGCATGCTCACTTAGGGGGCCCTCAGGGATTGCAGTGAAGAGTCAGGCAGTACATCAAGTCATCTACTTTGTGAAGAAAGAGAAATGGCCCAAGGCAAGCATGCACAGAGGCTTCTGGGCAATCGTGAGTAGCTTGGCCAATTGGTCAGGGACTTGAAAACATTGGGAGATTGGGGATGAAGGTATGTTCGAAAGAGGCATGTGACTAGTGGACCAAGATAGTGGGTATGGAGTGTGAACATCTTTGTAACCTATGTTATGCCCAGCAAAAAGCATCCCCCATAGGACAGACATTCATCAACCAAACAGAATGACTCTTCTAGTTATCCTCAGCCAGGCTCTGGCCTTGGCTACCCTCGTGTTGGCACAATAAGGTCATGAACGGAGTAGTCATGGAGGTTACATGTGAGTCCAAGAGCATGGGCTGTTCTAGCTCCTGTGCTGTGGAAGTTTCAACCTGCCACAGAAGAAACCAGTGGTGGGTACTCTCCTGCCTTCTAGGCTCCATCTCTCAAGGAGACCACCCAACCTCTCTCCACAAAGAAAGAAAACATCACATGCTGCTACCAGATCTTTACTCTCTGCATTGTCCTATAAATCCTTACTTCTTGGAGTAATGTTTCTCAAAGGGTAGCTCAGGGCTATAGCTTCAGAATCACTTGAGGGGCTTGTCACAAGCACAGATTTCCACCCAACCTACTGAGTCAGAATCTCTAGGTCTGGTGCCTGGGAATCTGTATTTGTAGAATATAGAGGTTTCGGTCACTGGCCTTTGGCTATGCTTTAATATTCTAACTAAATGTATTCCAGGAAACAATCCAGTTGTTATGAGATGGGGAAAGAAAGCATAAACTTAGAGGAGTGTCCAAAGTGAAATATATAAGAACTGATAAAACTCAACACCCTCAAAACAAAAAAGTGGGCAAAAGACATGAACAGACATTTTTCCAAAGACATACAGATGGTCAACAGATGCATGAAAAGTTGCTCACCATCACCCATCAGCAGGGAAATGCAAATTAAAACCACAATGAGATATCACCTCACATCTGTCAGAATGGATAAAATAAAAAACACAAGAAACAACAACTGTTGTCAAGAATGTGGAGAGAAAGGAACCCTCGTGCATTGTTGGTGGGAATGTAAACTGGAAAACGGGATGGAGGTTCCTCAAAAAATTAAAAATGGAACTACCCTACAATCCAGTAATCATGCTACTGGGTATTTATTTTAAAAAATGCAAAAACACTAATTCAAAGGGTACATGCATCCCTATGTTTACTGCAACATTATTTACAATAGCCAAACTTGGAAGCAGCCCAAGTACCCATCGATAGGTGAATGGATAAAGAAGATGTGGTGTATGTATAAAATGGAATATTATTCAGCTGTAAAAAAGAATGAAATCTTGCCATTTGCAACATCATGGATAGATCCAGAGAGTATAATGCTAGGCAAAATAAGTCAGAAGAAGATAAATACCGTATGATTTCACTCATATGTGGAATTTAAGAAACAAAACAGAAAAAGACAAACCAAGAAATGGACTCTTAACTATAGAGTGCAAATCTATGGTTACCAGAGGGGAGGTGGGTGGGGGGTGAAATAGATGATGGGATTAAAGACTCCACTTATGATGAAAACAATAATAAAATAAACTTTTAAAGAAAGTGAAAAAAATCACTTTACCTTATCAGTAGAACAAACCTGTTACTCAGTTACCAATCCAGAAATACATTTATAGGGCCTCTGTGAGCCTGGTAGTATGCTCTAAGTTGTGATGGAAATTAAAAGCATAAAGTTTAGGGATGCCCCGGTCAGTCAGTTAAGCATCGGACTCTTGATTTTGGCTCAGGTAATGATCTCAGGGTTGTGAGATGGAGCCTTGTACTGGGCATGGAGCCTCATACTGGGCATGGAGCCTACTTAAGATTCTCTCTTTCCCTCTCCCTCTACCTCTCCCTCTCTTTCTCTCTTTCCCTCCGTCTCTTAAAGAAAAAAAAAAAAAAAGCAAAACAAAGTTTAGATAAGAAGGAAAAAAGTCCACATACGTAAAACCTCAGAACAGAAAGACAGGCCCAGAGGTGTTGTTTAACCCCTTCCTTTTACAGACTAGCAAACAGAGGGTCACGTTTATACAACTTTTTGGCAACAGAATCAGGTCTCCTAAGTCTGGCTCACCAAGGCGGGTCTGATGAGATGTCACTGAGAGCAATGCCAACAGCAAGGGCTCTAGAAATTCATAGAGGCCACAGTGCCCTGTGTGCGTGAATAGTAAGGCGTTGGTCTGGTCCTTGAGAGGAGATGAGATTTCCAGGACAGAATGTAGACTCAGAAGCATTAGGCAAAGGGGGAGGGTGGTTTCAGGATCAGGAGTATCAAGACCTTATGTATGTTTAGCATTTTACAAAGTTCTGACACATACCAGATTATCATTCCAATTCATTCCTATACCACCTTCAACACTTGGGATTGCTGAGCATAACTCTGTACTCTCTGGGCAAGGCATACAGGGACCTGATGACAAGGAGGACACTGGCAGCCACTGAGGGATGTAGAGATAGGGCCTCTGGAGACAGGCAGGTGGAACGAGCCTTGTACCAGAGGGAGTTACACAGACTGGGTTTGGGCAGGGAAGAGTAGAGTGTAGCCTGATGGGAGGAACACAGTAGCCATGGTAAATCAAGGAGGGAGGCAGGTGCTGTGGTTTGGGACAACTTCACTTGCAGCCAGACCACCGATGATTTGGGTGGGGGGAGATGAGGCCCACCGGGGAAGGGCTATGGTGGCAGACAGTTTGTAAGGGCTGCACAGTGTGCAGGATACAAGGCAAAGACTGAATTTTGGCACACATCTGAGCATGAGGCCAGGAATTGAAGGCTGCAGGCCCCTTGTAGCAGCTGGACAACTCATGCCAGTTGCATGGGGTGATTAAAAGTAGACTAGGGAACCTTTGAAAATCACTGAACTGCTTCTAAATATGCATTTTCAGTGGTGATTTGGAGTCTTGCTTGAGAGGTTCATGGATGGAGTGGAAGGAAATGAGAATGAGAAGGAGGGAGGTGGCCTCAAATATCAGGCTGAGGAGTTTGGGTTTTATGCTGGTGTAGGCAGTGGGGAGCCACTGGAGTTGAGACCTGGTGTTATTCTCAAAGCTGAAAAAATAATGTTTTGGAGATGTGTGTTTCTCCACCAACGTATATAGTTTGGGCTCATTTCTATTCTCTTGGTGCACAGGTGGGAGAGTGGAGAATGGTGGGCTCACTGATATTGCTTATCTCTGTATTAACAGAGCTAGTTGTCACAACTGGGGTGGACCCAGAATCAAGGCATACAGGGAACATAGCATCGTAGGTGCTTAAGTGGGAGAGGACACCAGGGCTAAATGAGCCAGGACTACAGAAACACTTCCTGAATATATGAGAGAAAAAAAAGATCAAAACATACATTTATATACATTTAAATAGATATAGTGTTTTATATGTGTGGTGGACTTACTCCTTAATATCTGCATATTTTTTTTAAAAGATTTTATTTTATTTATTTGACAGAGATTACAAGTAGGCAGAGAGGCAGGCAGAGAGAGAGAGGAGGAAGCAGGCTCCCTGCTGAGCAGAGATCCCGATGCGGGGCTCGATCCTAGGACCCTGGGATCATGACCTGAGCCGAAGGCAGTCTTTAACCCACTGAGCCACCCAGGCACCCCTGCATACTTATTTTTTAAAATATTTTATTTATTTGAGACAGAGATAACGAGAGAGAGCAGGAGAGGGGCGCAGAGGGAGAAGCAGGCTCCCCAGTGAGCAGGAAGCCCGATGTTGGCCTAGATTCCAGGACCCTGGGATCATGACCTGAGCTGAAGACAGATGCTTAACCGACTAAACCACCCAGGCACCCCGATACTTGCTTACTTAAATGTGTATGTGTGTGTGTTAAAATAAATATTGGCTTAATTTTTGAGTGATTTTTTTTCTTTCAGCTGGAAACAAGCTTTATCATGAAGCATGCAAAAATTGCATGCACAGTTAAAATACTATTTTTTCTTTAAAAGAAATAATAAAATATTTTGAGACTTCATGTTGATTACTGATTTTCTTGGCTTTTTTATTTTTATAAAAAAGATACCAGTTCTCTTTTGATGCTTATTAGTAACTCTGATTCCTCTTTGTCTTAGATTGGTTCGAGAAGGAAAAACACACTTCAGAGCTATACAAGTCTGAGTGTATAGGTTTAAACTCTAGTTCACAGAGCAAAACTTTGCAGAACAGCCTAACAACCTAGACTAATCCTGAGACTCAGTCAAAATAACTGTGTATATGCTAGAAATTGTCCTAAGTTTTCACAAAGTTTACCTTTGGCTTGAGATAAGAATGACATCTGGAAGGAACCAAAACAAAAATAGTTTGACTATTTAAAATCTGTGCAGGGGGCACCTGGGTGGCTCAGTTGGTTAAGCGTCTGCCTTCAGCTCAGGTCTTGATCCCAGGGTTCTGGGATGGAGCCCCTCATCAGGATCCCTGCTCAGTGGGGAGCCTTCTTCTCCCTCTCCCTCTGCTGCTCCCCCACTGCTTGTGCTCTCTTGCTCTCCCTGTCAAATAAATAAGTAAAAATCTTTTAAAAAATAAATCAAATCAAATCAAATCAAAATCAAATCAAATCTGTGCTGGAAGAAATGCCAAGGAATTAGCAGGATCCAGGGTGGTTCCAGTCCGCCATCTAGTGGACAAGAAGGAAAAGGAGAAATTTAGAGCAAAATAATTGATTTTAGGATTTTGTCAATGTCTGTAGTTTACCAAAAAAGTATTTTCTGACTTAGTGTAATTCAAAGTCTGTACTGAATTTGCTTATTAATAGGTTCATTTAACTTTTGTGAACTAAAATAACCCAGTATTCTAAACATTAAGCACTAAAACTAAAGTCCCTAAAACGTTTATCTTTACAAATTGTGTTTTGCAGATTGTTGGAAGAGAGAATGCTCTTGAGTTCATATCATCATGACTTTTTATGGTCCACCTTTCCCATTTATATTATCCACTTCTACACAGTACTCTTTGCATTTAGTTTGGCCCACAGACTAGAAGTAGATAGAGCCTGTTAGTGTTATGTCTTCCCCAAAACACTGACTGTAATCACTGGGGAAATAAAATGAGTCCATTAATTTTTCAAAAATGCACACCAACTTAAAGTGCTGCTAGAGCTAAGATGAACATTTGTTAAGGTCTATGTGCTTGGATTAGTTTTTTGCTGATTTATGTATGCATCTATCTCCTCTGTTCTTATTTCTAAGGTCATTTCCTTATGTGTCTATGAGGATTTCCATTTTGTCTTGGATGAAGACACTGGCAGCCAAATTTCCCCAAAAAGTTAGTGACAGAAGCATACTGAAGTGGCCAGTGCTGTTCAGAGACTATTTTTTTTAATCTTTTATTGCCACTAACAATAATATTAGCAGGTGCTATTTAGTGAGCTTCTGTGATGTGCCAGGCACATAAATGTTCTTGAGGTACATACCACTATCCTCTCACTAACTCTAAAATAAGTATTATCTTCAGTTTAGAAGAAAAACTGATGCTTGTGCGCCACTGGGCAAATCCTGACTGTGCCAAATAATCACTGACTGGTTGACCCCTTCGGGGACTAAGGCCTGTTTTCTAAGGTTGTGCCTGATTTAAGAATTCCTCTACTGGGAGCTGTGGGACTTTCTGAGTGAAAAAACTTTGTTCTTGCTACAGGACAAAAGTAGCCCAGGGTATTACAGAAAAGATAGCCCTAAGGGCATACAGTGGGATGGTAGTGTATATTAGAGAAGATGCCCTGGAAGGGACGTCATGGCAGGCATCTGTGTGACCTCCCACAAAACACTTTTCTGCACTTCTTTCTCAGTTCCACCTTTCCTGTATCCCTACCATTTTCCTTCGGATTCTCCTTCTTTTCTTTCTCCCTCTGTCCTGCCCTAGCACAGTGCTCTTTAAACTGTGGGTTTTAATCCATTAGTACGTCAAAAAGTCAATTTAGTGGGTGTAGACCAGCATTAAAAAAATGAAATTACAATATTCAAACTATTGAAAGGGCATCACTCATACTGAGGGTAATGTGTTTTTTAAAATTTAAATTTAGTTTAATTTTTAAAATTTTAATTCCAGTGTAGTTAACATGCGATGCTGTATTGGTCTCAGGTGTACAATATAGTGATCCAACAGTTCCATACTTAATTCAGTGCTCATCAAGCCAAGTTCACTCCTATCTCTCAGGGTAATGTTTTGTGTAAAACTTGTATTAATATGTGTATCTGTGTTTGCATATACACTGGGTCAAGATGTAAACTTTGTATCTTATTTTAAGACATTAGGAAAACACTGCCCTGAAATGGGGGGTCCCCTTCCTCACCCATGGAATTGCCAGCAAGAAGGCCACATGTACTGACGGTCCCCAGCAGGGAGGTGGCATCCGGGTCCTGAAACGCCTGGAAGATCATTTCTCTCTCCAGGCTCAGACAGATCCTCCCTGAAGGCAGGAAAAGGCCCAGATGACCTTGAAATAATGCAGTCAACCTGTGGCCAAATGTGTGAGAGGTCCTCTGCGCCAGGCCTGTGCCTGGCTGAAGGTCCCCTTCCCCTCGGGCTGGGCCCACAGTAGAGGCGAAAGCCTCCACCAGAGCCTGGTTGTCATTTTACCCCAGGTGCCACTTAACTGCGGAGTGGCTGGAACTTGCTGTCAGGTCTCTCAGTTGCAGCATCGTCCCCCTAGCCCTGAGTTCTCCATGGCCACTGAAGACCTGGGGCCAGGCCCCACCTTTGTCCTCCCAGCCGGTGGTTCTGGGGTCCCTGCCCCCTCTCCCATACGGTTTGTCTGGGACACTGAGGTCACGGCCCCTGGACACTAAGCCCTTCCATTCACGGGTGGCGATGAGGACATGTGAGTGTGAAAGAGGAAAGAACAGTAAGCGAACTGGTTAGCCGTTGCTCCCCTGACTCATGTTGGAATTTCAGGACAACAAACAAAACTAAGCCAGGGTCCACTGGCTTAGTGGACCCTGCGGTTGGGGGGGGGGGGAGGGGACACAACTAGCTTACGGACATAAGCAGTGCGGGCGAGGGAAGGATGCCTGAGGACCCTCTCCCCAGAGAACTGACACTGGTACCAGACCCCCGCGGCTCCCCGCTCGGCCGAGGCCCCCAGGCCGCCTTCGTTCCGCTCACAGGCTGCGGCGGCCGCTGAGGGCCCGGCCCACCCTTACACAGAAAGCAGCCAAGGGGCCTCGGACCCTCCGAATCTGTCACCCTGGCGCGGGGGAAGGGCCAGGACCACCTCCCCGAAGACTGAAGAAGGGTCCACGGCTTGCCGGGGAGCCCACCCTCCCGGTACGAGCCCGCAGGGAACCTGGGAGCTGCTCTCCACGCGCCTGCGCAACCTCCGGGCGGTGGGCAGAGAGACCCGCAACCTCGCGGGCTAGCTCCACACGCGTCTGCGCGGGGACTCGGTACAGAGTCCGGAGAGCCTCGAGGCTGTTCACGCGCCTGCGCGAGCCCTGGGACTCGGTACTGAGGCCGGCGGAGGCCACGCCCCAGAGGTCTCTACCGAGCCCCGAGTGCGGTGTACGCGGACTCTCAGCTCCAACCCGCCACGGTGTCCTCAGCGCGGAGGCTGCTCAGTTTCAGGGAGGGTTGGGTCCCTGTTGACTTCTGAGAAATTTACGTTTAGATTTAGTTTTAGAATTAATTTTAGAGTTACTTACTTTTTAGTTTTATTAGTTATTTTCATTTATGTTGAGCTAGTTTTCCAGTTATGTAACTGGAGTTTTTAGTTTATTTTTGAAGTTCGTTTTCAGTTACTTATCTTCAGTTATTTTTGAATTCGCTTTTAGAATTATTACGTAACACTTAGGTTTAGGCTCAGTGTTTGGGTTATTTTTCCTAGTCACTCTCTTCAGTTACTGTAATTCTGAGTTATTTTGACCTATTTTCAGTGTGATTTTTTTAAGGTGTTGTCTTTTTTAGCTACATATTTTTACATTCATTTAGTTTCTGAGTTAATTTTTAGTTATTTTTTGAATTTTCAGATGATTTTTTTAGTTTATTTTCTGAAATTTTTGTTATAGGTTTTTACCTATTTAGTTTTGAGTTCTCTTCAGAGCTATCTATTGTCAATTGTTTTTTCCTTTTAATTAAAATTTTCTGTTCCTTATTTTTTCTTTTCTTTTTTTTTTTAAAGATTTTATTTATTTATTTGACAGAGAGAAATCACAAGTAAGCAGAGAGGCAGGCAGAGAGAGAGGAGGAAGCAGGCTCCCTGCTGAGCAGAAAGCCCGATGTGGGGCTCGAACCCAGGACCTGGGATCATGACCTGAGCCGAAGGCAGCGGCTTAACCCACTGAGCCACCCAGGCGCCCCTGTTCCTTATTTTTTCTTATTTAGTTTTGAAGTTCACTTCTTTTTAAAAAATGGCTTAGTTTTAAATTACTGTCAGGGTCCAATCATTGATGGAAACACCATACTGATTGTAATGGAAAGAATTCAATGCAAATAATTGTTGCTCAGCTACTAGAGAACAAAGTTTAGTCAAAACAAACAGAAAGATATTGGAGTGCTATGGAGATTTTACCTGCAAGAAGCCCCGACCAGACTAAGGGCTGACAGAGCAAAAGGAGGAGGTTGAAGGTGGCCCCGCATAGCTGGGGTTAGCCCTCTGAGGAAGTGCTGCCCCATAGGACAGGTGTCGCAGGAGCTGGAAGTTTGTCTGCAAGCTGCAAGCTGGTGCTGATGTCTTTGAAGCAGCTGGGTGGGGTGGCCTGGTGGCGGGGTTGGGGTGGGAGTGGGTGGTGGGGGAGGTGATGAGTCTGGTTACCAAAGTGTTGGGAAGATGGCCAACAGCAGCTACGGGAACCAGCCAGTTACTAGGCGGATGCTGACAGGAACTCAGGTACACAGAGGTCCTTCTCGCCCCTTCCGTCCTCTGGTCAGTCTGCTCTACTGGCCAAGCCTGACAGGAACAGCTGGCAAAGGAGGTGAGTGGCCCCAGGCCACAAAGCAGAGATTAGAAGGGTGGGCTGAAAGCTGAGAAATCATGGCTAATAACCAGCACACTGACCTCCGGAATTACTTAGTTTTAGTTCTGGATTTAATTTTGGGATTGTTAGGGTTGATTTGATTTTTAACTTTTAACCCAGTGTAGAATCTGACTGAGTCTTCAGTCCTCTGATTTGTTTCTGGATTGGAATGGATTAGCAAATATCTGAGGAGTGTCTTCCATAAGACTCAAGAAAATCACTTCCGAATCAAGAAAACGAAATTAAGTGTCTCACTTTGTTCATAAAGAAGCCCTTTGGGTACATGGCCAAAACCGGATGGAAACTAAGGAAGACAGGGAGGTGTTCTTTGGCACAATTGTCCAGCAGAGTGTTCTTTGAAAATTCTCAGAAAGTTATACTTTCTCCAACCCCCTTTCCTAATGACAAAATAGCTTTATTCTTAGGTACAGAGTACACTCCAAAAATTTTCAGAAAATTAGTGTCTGAGGTTGCCCTGTGGAGGGCAAGATCAATACCCATCTCAAACCCCTGCAAAAAAAAAAAAAAAGTTCTGATATCCAGACTGATGATGATGCCACGCATGAATCAAAAGGATATGAAAAGGTCTATTAAGCACATGATGAGGCTTTGTGGGAAGAGCAGGGGCCAGTATCCAAGCTTGTCTAAAATGACGTGAGTGGCTTTGGTTTTTATTGTGGCTGGGGTGGGGCCAGAGAAAGGTTTCCCTGTACAGGCTGGGATTTTTGTAGTTCAAACTTCCCTTCCAGTACCAAGGGAAGGGAAGGAGTGTACACACTTTCTTACCAGCTTGCCCATATGTGAAACAAAAGGGAAAGAGAAAGGTAGAGTTTCAAAGTTGTCAGTGGTCAAACATCAAAAATGGAGCCAGACTCTCTATTACAGTTAAGCTGTGCTGTGAGGCTACACTCTCTTTGCCCATTCCCTGTCCAAATGACAAAATACCTTTCTCGGGAGATAGAGTATGTTTTAATTTGGTAGACTGCAATGATTTTTGTTTGCACAACAAAATAAAGATCTTCCCAAATCCATAGGGAGTCTTATTTCCTTCTTCTTGCATTATTTTCTAACCTACATTGTTCCATTTGGACCATGAGAACATTTATTTATGTATGTATTTGTTCATTTCAATAAACTCCTATTTCCTGAGCACCTCTGTCCTCAGGAAGGTGCTGGCATCAGGAGAGACCAGGAAGGCATAAAGATGAGTGAGAAGCTCTCAGTACAGTTGGGGGAGACAGATGTGGAAACATCATCACAACACAGTGTGACAAATACTGTGGGGGCATGGAACCCTGTTGACTGAACACTGACTTCCTAATGTAGTCAGGGATGGCATGACATCTGATCTGGGTCTCCTGGAGCAGGTGTTTTCTCCAGGTAGAGGAGAAGGACATCCTGGTCGTGCACATGCACAGAGGCATGGAGGAGCCATGGCAGGGAAGATGCATTTGACAAAGGCCATTGGGCCACAGGGCTCAGAAAGGCACTAACGTTAGGGCTGGCACTGGTGCTTAACTGATAGGACCTCATTTGGTCCACACAGTCAGTCTGCAAGGGAGTAGGAAGCAACCTCAAGAGTCAATGCTCTTCCTGGTCTTACTGTTCCAATCACAACCTAGAAGTTTCTCTGACTTGTCATTTCAGAATTCTTTAGCTCATTTCTGGCTTTATCCTTGGTCCATTCACTCCTCCCCACTTACCCTTGGAGATGAGTCCCTCCTTCCTCTATCTTTTGATTCCTAGTTCTTAAACATCTATGGGGAAGGAGGAGGGTTGAGACCAGCCAGCTGTGAGGTGCCGGTGAGACCAACTGCAGAGGAGGCAGACAGGAGCAGAGGAGAGCCCCTGTGGGGTCTTCTAGGGGAGTTCTGCTGACCAGCATGGTGGGAACTGAGCTCTTGGTGAACCAATCATAACCAACAACTGCAAGCAACACCTCTTGAAAGTTTGTGGGGATGCCTTCCCAAAGTGGGGAACCTGCTTTACAATAAGCCCAAACCTATGAATTAACTGAATGGGATTTTTAAAAGCACAGAGAGCCCTTTGTTGCATGAAGAGCACTGGACAGGTCTACCCAGTCAAAAGAAAGTAGAGTCCGTCCCAACCGATGATGGCATATTTTCACACTTTTTTATAGAACACTTTCATTCAGTCAGTCTTGAGTATGTTTCTCAGCACACTTCTCTGCTTTGGGTCTCTGGTCGTCTTATCAATCACCATATACGTTTCTCGATGAGCATATGTAAGACCCAGAGCTGGACAGAAGAATCTCTGGCTTCTATCAGAATCATCAGAAAACACATTACTTGGCTCTTCTTCAACACTTGACCATTGACTAACTGTGTGTCCGCTATAGGAACAGCCCAAAGCCTTCTCAGTCCTATGGACATCAGTCAGTTTTTTAATTTACCAAATCAACCACACTTGGTGGTACTGGCAGAGTGCAAAGTGCCCAAACCCCACAGGCCTCACATGGGGAGCCTCTCTCCAAACCTTGCATCACAGTGGATGACCAAAGGAACCATGTCAGGACCAGTCATCATTGTTGATGCTCCTCTGAACGTCCACCCTGGCCAGTGGACACTGCATTTTCTCCTCCAGGGTCATGCACCCAGTAACCACTCAAGAAATAGAAATAGTTACTGAGTGACTTGTGATTAAAGAACATTTTTAAAGCCTTTTAAAAGAAAAAAAAAAAGAATGGCTCTTCTCTGGGTAAAACTTGTCCTCTTTCCATCTGTTTAAAGGAGAAAGAATACAGTGCAATGAGATAAAAACATCCTATATATCTTTTGGGAGAATTATTCTCTATGGTTTTGTAATATTGTCTCTTGTCTCTTCAAGACAGCATGCCCTGCCTAGAGTGGTTGGACTAAAGGCAGCCTGGATTCTGTAAAGTCTGGTGGTGTTCTGAATGCATATGAAACACTCGCTGGGCATTATGCAATATTTAGGGAAAATAGAAATAATCAAAATCAGCATTTTCCAGATGTGTGGTTTTTTTTTTTTTTTTTCAGATGTGTTTTTCAGATCCAGGAAGAGAATACAAGAGATCAGCACTTTTCTCCCTCTAGTTGCAATACAGGAAAAAAGAAGACATGTAGCCAGAATCAGAGAATTCCTATAGGAAGGAAATCTGCATACTTTTATTAACCTCTTCATTTCCCCAATTATTTGACTGCAGTACTCTTGTCTTTGTGGAATACCATATGCCATGTGGGTTAGTAAGCTGTTGCAACAGGGAGCCCCAGCAATACAGTGAACCAAACAATACATTTATTTCTGTCTCATGGAAGAGTGCAGGGTAGGTAGGAAGCCTGCTCTGCTCCACACAGTCACTCAGGGTTCCCAGGCTTCTTCCATGTGGGTTTCACACCATCCCCCACAACATCATTCTTGTCTGTATGATCAAAGCTGGGTCACAGAACTATCATTAATAATATGTACTGTATACTTGGAAGTTGCTGAGAATAGATCTTAAGCATCTTGTGACACACACACACACACACACAAACACACAAAGACAAAAATTATGTCAGGTGATGAACGTATTAATTAATTTGATCTTGGTAATCATTTCACAAAGTGTATGTATACCAAATCACAGCACTGTGCATTTACATATATACAATTATATTTGTCAATCATTCCTCAATAAGCCCGGAATAAGAAAGAAACAGGTAGTTCTATGAAAAACAACCAGTCCCCAAGCCTGCCCCTCAAAAAACTAGGTCGCAGGCATTATCGCCTTCAGTTCATAGGTAGAGAAGAAATTGAAGGATCACATGTAAAGTATTTTAAGACTCAGCCTGAAGGTAGCACACATCACCTTATCTCATATTCTGTAGGTGAAAACTTTGCCATGTGGTAACTCCTAGCTTCAGGTAGGCATAGAAATTATAGTTCTCTGGTCATCTTATCTATCAGCTACCAGTCCATTAATATGTATCTTGGTCTCCCAGACAGCCTGCAGGGGAGGAGGGACCAGAGTCCAGGTCTTCTAACTCTTGGTTCACGGTTCTCATTGCCACACCAACATTTCTGTGCTCAGCCTACATATATGGAGTCCTCATGTATGCCAGGCTCCATGTCAGAGTACAAGGATGGAAAATTTTATGAAACACAGTATCCTAATCACATATTTAGTCTAGTATCAGGATTATAAATGAATAAACTTTCAGATCTGACTTTAATGGTTGTATCTTATAGCTTTGCAACATGCTGCTTTCAGTAGTGAAGAGGATACATATTCCTGATGAATAAATGCATACAATGAGCAGAGTAGAGATTCCTGAAATAGACTCCCAATGCATTTGAAAAGTGAATGTATGAAAAAAACATTTAAAATTAGAAGGGAAAAAATATGCATTAAGATGGGTGTTGGGTTCACCAAGAAAAAAAAAATATATAGTGTTTTTAATATATATATTCTCTTTTATATATTAAATTATTATATATTATATATTTATATTAACATATATAATACATTTATAAATATATTTATATATTATATATGGATAAATATATATTTATAACATATATTTAATATATGTTATATATACACATTATATGTATTAATATAGAACATATAAAACATGAGGAACTGCTTACTCTAAAGCTGAAGACCATATTTTCTTCTGGTTGAAGCTGGAAAGCCCAGATGACCCTACCCAGCCTGGAAAGCCTCCACTTATGTACCAGTTGGGAGGGACCTATCAAAGACTGACAGATGTATTTGAAAGCCAAACATATCACTTTTCTTGCTTCCAAAAATCCCACCCTATGAGAACCAGAAAACCCCACCTTAAGACATTCTTACCAAAGACTGTTTCAAGAGTTCTTCCTTTCAGTATATAAAGGTCACTGTCCTTTCAACCCTGTTCCAGTCTCTACTGGAATAAAAGATGATAGTAGTGACGCCCTTAGAATTTTAAGTTTTGACTAAACAGCCTCTGATTGGAAAGATCTAGTGTTCTGAAGTGTTCTGAAGTGTATAGGTGGTCTTTGTTCATTTGACAAAGTAATTACAGGTTGGTCAAATAGTGAATTAAAAGAAAAAGAAATCATGAACATTCTAGCAAAAAAACCCCACCATATTTTACAGAATAACTTTGGAATGGGAGGAATCTTTAGGCAAAACACAAAATCCAGAAACCAAAAGGAAAATGTTAAAAATTAGGTTAAACAGGAAGCAAAAGTTTTTGTATAACATATTTTTTTATTTTTATTTTTTTAAAAGATTTTATTTATTTATTTGACAGAGAGAGATCACAAGTAGATCACAAGTAGACGGAGAGGCAGGCAGAGAGAGAGAGGGAAGCAGGCTCCTTGCTGAGCAGAGAGCCCGATGTGGGACTTGATCCCAGGACCCTGAGATCATGACCTGAGCCGAAGGCAGCGGCTTAACCCACTGAGCCACCCAGGCGCCCTTGTATAACATATTTTTTAAAGGCAAAAGATAAATACATTTTCAAAACATGTAACAAAGGACTAATTTCCTTGATATACAAAGACCTTTCAAAAGTTAATAAAAATAACTCAATAAGAAAGAACGGACAAAGGAAATAAATACATGAGTTGAACACAACACAAATAATACAGAGTAAAAGAAATACAAATAACCAATAAATATGTAAAAATATATCTTACACATAATCAGAGAGATATAAATTAAGATAATTCTAAAAATCTATTAGGGTTCAAATATTTATCTATTTAGAATGTCATATATTTTTTATGTTTTAGTGAGGGAGAGAGAATGAGACAGAGAGAATATCTTTTTTTTTAGTACATGTTTCTTTTTTTAAGATTTTATTTATTTATTTATTTATTTGATTGAGAGAGAGAGAGAGAGAGCATGCGTATGAACAGGGGCAGGGGAGAGGGAGAAGCAGGCTGCCTTCTCAGAGCCCAACTTGGGGCTCAATCCCAGGACCCTGAGATCATGACCTGAGCCAAAAGCAGATGCTTTAACCAAC
The DNA here is from genome assembly GCF_902655055.1 of Lutra lutra. NCBI lineage: Eukaryota > Metazoa > Chordata > Mammalia > Carnivora > Mustelidae > Lutra > Lutra lutra. Next base: position 110,552,796 of record NC_062278.1, read on the forward strand.
TGAGCCACCCAGGTGCCCCAAGAGAGAGAATAACTTAAGCAGCCTCCATTCCCTGTGAGGAGCCGGACATGGGGTTCGGTCTCACAACCCTAAGGTTATCACCTGAGACAAAATCGAGAGTTAAACGCTTAACCGACAGAGCCACGCAGGCACCCCTGGAAAATAAAATATTTTAAATGTTTGACAGTATCCAATATTCATAAATGGTATAGGAAACAGGTACTCATACCATATTGGGAGTATAAATCACTATTGAATTTTTGGAAGTCAGTTTACAGCGATCAGAAGTTAAGATGTGCATACATCTTTATCCTGCAATTCCACATCTACACATTTATCCTAAAAATTTACTCACACAAATAAGCAGAGATGTATATGTTTCAGGGACAGTCAAGTTTTTAGGTATAGGTATTTTGGGAGGATGAATGCACAGGAGTGACTGCTGTTTAATTTTTTAAGAAACTGCTAAACTGCTAAACTATTTTCCAGAGTGGCTGTACCATTTTCCATTTCTATTGGCAGATTATGAGTGATCTATTTTCATCATGACCTTTCCCAAAGTTAGTATTCTCAATATTTTTTGATCTTTAAAAAACTTTGTGCTATTTATTTTTCTCATCTTTAAAAAAAATCACCCAAAGTCCATAGTTTATATCAGAGTTCACTTTTTGTGTTGTACATTCTATGAGTTTTTACAAATGGATAAAGTCTATCCACCATTATAGTATTTCTTACTATTGTTGATTTTAGTCATCCTAGTTGGTATTAGGGATATCTCATTGGTGCTTTCAATTTGCTCTTCCCTAGTAGCTAATAATGTTGAACATCTTTACAAGTGCTTATTTGCCACCCATGTATCTTGTTTTATGAAATATTTTTTCATGTCTGTTGCCCATTTTCTTTTTTTTTTTTTTAAGATTTTATTTATTTATCTGACAGAGAGAGATCACAAGTAGACAGAGAGGCAGGCAGAGAGAGGGGAAGGGAAGCAGGCTCCCTGCTGAGCAGAGAGCCCGATGCGGGGCTCGATCCCAGGACCCCGGGATCATGACCTGAGCCGAAGGCAGCGGCTCAACCCACTGAGCCACCCAGGCACCCCTGTTGCCCATTTTCTAATTGGATTGTTTTGGTTTAGTTTTGAGATTTCTTTATGCAATCTAGATTCAAATCCTTGTCAGATATATGGTTTGCAAATATTGCAAACTGTTTCAGTTTGTACCTTTTTTTTTTTTTATCCTCTTAACAGGGTTTTTCACAGAGCAAACGTTTTAATTTTGGTAGAATCTCAATTTCCATTGTTTTCTTTAATGAATCATGTTTTTGGTGTCATCTGTGAAAACTCTTTCTCTAGCTCTACTTCCCCGTGTTAGTTTCCTAGAGGTGCATAACAAATCACCACAGTCTTGGTGACTTAAGGAAGAGAAAATTATTTTCACCTCCTACCAAGGCAGAATATTCACAAATTATGTTTATGTATGCCATTTCCTGTCATCTCTCCAACTATAACAATTATTCTTAAGTTCTACCCCCTTTTGCCGCTACTAGCTTTGTTTCCTTGGGTGTAAGTTCTTCTATTTGTTGAAGATGTGACTTGTGTCAGATTATGTCTGTTGGTACTTAGCTCCATATCCACTTTTAAGTAACCACCTTTATCCCTGAAGCTGTGTGTCTGAAATGACATATCCCAGACTCCCTTGCTGGATGGGCCCTAGTGAGATTCTGCAGAGGGGAGACAGTTGGGTAAGATCGAAAGGGGTAAAAGGGAGAAGCTCTAGTGTTTCTGGCTGTGTCCCTGGCAGTGTCAGCATCCCTGGGGGCTGTTCAGTACATCTGTGAAACCTCTAGCAGTACAGACACTGAGTGTAGGCTTACAGGATATGGCCGGGTGACAGAGGTGGTTCCTCATCTCTGGGCAACACTATCTCCTTTGCTGTGCTTCTCCAGAAATTCCAAAATTATTGTGGGAAATCCTTTGACTAAAACAGCATTTGTTACCAGGTGTGGTCCCACGGCACAGGTTCTCAAAGATAGGAAACTAGCATTCCTTATCAGAACTGGCCTCCTTGCCAATGGAAGGGCCTTACTGGTAGTCCAAAGTATGAGTGGCAAAAGAGAGACTTAAATTAGTATCTGAGGTTGCTTGGATAAAGTGCAATTGTAGCCAAGTCTTTTTGCTTTTACAACCAAGAATGTTTTCCTTTCTTGTCATTTGTAGGGATTTGGGGGCTGTAGGGTGTCCTTACTCTGCTGTCTTGCTCCAATATTTTGGATTATTTTTCAAAACCTAGTGATTATGCTTCATTATTTCAATTAAAATTATGTTTTAAAAATCACAATTAAGCAAAAATATATGGCACTATTTAGCCAGACTTACAGGAGACTTAGTCATGTGGCCTGCTGGTTTAATGCCCAATTCCCCAGCTCACAGGGGATTGAACTGCATCATACCCTGGAGGAAATGATCACATTTATTTGAATATTTCACTCTAGGTAGTAACAGCTCTGTCCTGGGAAAAAAGACGAGCTTCAAGGCATTCCTGGCTGAATGCTCTTGAGTGACAGTCTCCAAGACAGTATGCCACAGAACTGCCTCTTTCCACACAGTGACCTTCGTGGCAGATGGCAGATTTCCCTGAGGTCTCAAAATGACAGGCTTTCACAATGTTGCTGGCTGACAACCAGACCCAGCCCAGTCTTGGTGTTTTTTGGGGGCTAAAGTCATTCCACCTTGCACAACAGTTAAAGCCTGCTGTAAACAGCTGCATTCCCATAAAATCAGGAGAAAATACCTTTTTTTTTTTTTTTTTTTTTTTTTTTTTTTTTTGCCAACCCCAAAGCTATGCTGGAGTGCAAACATGAATCTTAGGGTCTCCTACTCCATCAGAAGAAGTGAGAGACATGAGGTATTAGAAAGCATACTAGGTTTGTAGTCAGATCTGGGTTTGTATCTTAGATCTGTGCCTTGGACAAGTCACTTAGCCTCACTGAACTCCAGATGCTTTATTTGTAAAATAGAAGACAGCTGTAGCTATCTTCAAGGGGAGATTAAATATGATCACTTATCTATTTATTGATTCAACATTTTTTATTGCCCAGCTTATACGAGATCATATTCTAGGGGGCAGGGGATACATCACATATATACAACACAACAATATAGTTTATCTGGTAAACTATATTAAGTCTTGTTTTTCCTGGCCTCTTGGGCCCTAGGTAAGGGATTCATGACTCCAATCTCAAAGGCCTAATGTGACTTCTCTAGAAAGTCTGCATGTTACCTGAAGGCCAAGGCCTAAGACAAGACTTTTACTTTACCTTGCTCTGGACTTCTGGGTTCCGCATGGCCAGCATGTTTGGGGGCAGACACACACTTGCCCAGCCTCTGCCTGAGAACATTCTGTTTCTGAATGTCTTATGGAAGTTGTTGCTGGGATCTTGAGCTCTTGCTGGGGTCATGATTTAATGCCTCAGAATTTGTGGCTTTCAGGAACCAGCTCTGATCCTGTGTTTCAAAAACAGAACGTGGGTTTGCCAAGAAAGAGCCCAAGGTGATGAAAGTTGCCATTTCAAACCTCAGCCTTCTAGGAACACCTACGTGGGTGGCAGCCACTGGTCCTCCAAGCCACTCCAGACCAGAGCTGGGTTCCCCACTAGGTAGAGTAGGCGAGATGCTTAAGGGACTGACAAAATGAGGGCTCACATACCCACAAAAAGTTAGTTTTCAAAACCTTATTCAGAATTTTGGAATCAGAAAACCTTGAGAGATGTTGTTCTAGTATCACATTTTATGGACATTTTCTGTTATGTCGAATTTGAATCACATTGGGTTGGGTGCTTCATAACTTTTTGGAATGCAGGGGCTCTAAAGGTCTTACTCTGGCTCTGCCCCACATCACCCCAGGAACTTCCTTTCGCCTTGGTTCTCATAATAACACACAAAGTCCTCCTCAAATTTGGGGTCCAGGCCAGAGTGTGGAGGATGTGTTCTAGTTCTTGTTTTATTGCCACTCCTCTGACTATTCCCCTTTCTGAAGTGCTCTGTCTGGACCACACAGTCTCATGCTTTGTCATGCATAGCGAGCAGGAGCACAGTGGTGATGATCATCAGTGTTCCTGACTTATGACAGCAGATCTATGGGGGAAAAGGGGGTCTCCTGCACCACTGGACAATTCATTTTACAGGAGGAAGCTTCTCCCTCAGATGCAGAGATGGCTTGTTTTCCTTTTTCTGGGCTCACCCTTGCCCCATCTTCTCTTGCTGTTGTAGGATGCAAACCTAAGAGCCAAGGGAATGTGGATGCTGTGACTGAGGACCCACTTGGCTTCCCAAGCCCATGGGTTGCAGCGGGTTCCCCAGAGTGGAGACCTGAAGCAGTTGCCAGGGACAGGGTGCCTGCCCACTGGCCTCTGGCCCTCATAGGGTTAGGGTTGGCCAATAGGAAGGGACAACTGTGGGGTGGGGATGGCCTGTCCCCCTGTGTATCAGGCTGCTGAGGCTGGATCATCTCATTTCCATCCTGACTGCACTTTGTGGGTCCGATTCTACACTTGAGGGTAAGAACAAGTTGATTACAGTCCCACGATGGGGGGTGGGGGTGGCTGTCTTGCAATGGAGCCTCTGGCTGGGGTTTGCACAGGCTCTCTTGTCATAGCTGGTACAGATGGGTACAGGCAAAACTCTGGCCAGAGCAGCCCTGGTGGATGTAGAAAGACCTCAGGCTTCTTCCTTGATTCTTCCACAGCTCAAAGAGAAAAGGAGCTGTTCCTCTGATCAAAATGCCTGGGGCATCTTGAATTTTGCCCAGTTCACTCTGTGGCCAGATGCCTACGCAGAGAAAAGGTTGGGATCGATGAGGAGGGAAAGATGGCCAAGCGATAGAGTTCAATTAAATAAGAAGAGAAGGAAATAATTCACTTCTAGCTTGACCAGGTAGGCAAAGAAAGAAGCATAGGGTAAGGCAGCTGGGGGACAGCCTGAGTTCTAACCTCAGGCTGAGTCTGGAACCCAGCTCCACCGCTGGATTCCTCTCAGCAAATACTGATCAAACAGATTCGATAAGGCCAGACACTGGGTGGAGTTAGTGAGATACAAAGATCTGAAGGAATCTGTAAATACGGGGATATCTGCACTGATGTGATGTTATTTCACGGGATGATTGAGATATTCAAATGAGATAAAGTGAGCTTGGGATATACTGAAAACTTATAAAAATCTTATTTTTAGACGACATTTTCTGTCAGAAACCAGTGGGTCTGCATGGCTTTCTGTCAGAAACCAGTGGGTCTGCTCTGTCTTGCTCACCCCGGTGAGCGCTGAGCCTGAGGCATCCAGTTGTTTTCAGTGTAGAGGCAGAGGTCAGAGTGGGAAAGATTTTAGAGATCAGCCCAGCACTCCTGTGTCAGTGGGTGTGGGTCCCTGGTCTAGAGAAGTTCTGGTTTTCAGATCAAGCTTCACAGGGGATGCAGCCACCTCACTCCTGGTGACTCCACCCATTAGCGGAAAGGTGAGCTCCTCCAGAGAAAGTGGGGAAGCCTGGGAGCCCTTTGTGCTGGTAGAATGTGCCCCAAGGAGCACGAGGGGTCACTTTGTTCCTTAAGCAGAGAAAGCACGAAGAGCTCAACTGGTAGTCCTTGCTGCCTCCCTCCCTTAGTTCCTGAGGAGCTGTAAAGAGAGACACAGGACTTGCTCCTTGTCTTTCTGAGGTGGGTGTGGGGACAAACTTTCCACCAACTCTTTGTCAAAACAGGAAATTAATGGCCCCACTTGGCTGAGGTCAGGAGGTAGAAGCTTTGGAGAGTAGAATTTTCAATAAGAATTTTTTCACATGAAGAGATACTGATCCTAAAAAATGCATTGGAGGGATGTTCTGTTTTACTAGTTCCTTGAGATTTGAAGCGCGCACGCGCGTGCGTGCGTGCGTGCGTGCGTATGTTGGGCATGGGGATGCTGACAGCTCTTTTAGGGTTGAGTGAAGGTTTTCAGATAATCCTCCTGAAAGCCAGACAGAATTGAGTTGATTCCTGATTCTGTCATTCATCATTAGGTTGAACCATGTGAAACTGCCAATATTCTACCATTTTTAACCTTTAAAAATGGCAGTTTTATAAAACCCATACAAGAGTTGCGCAATCTGTTTCTTTCTTTCTTTCTTTTTTTTCTTCCCTTCCCAGCCCACTCAACATTTCTAAGAGTCGCATGACCTTAAACCAGCACCTTGGTCTCTTCAAGTCTCGGATTCTTCTCTATAGTGGAATCAAGAGCAGGACTATGGGGGAAATTTACATGAAATAAGCATTTGAAAGTACCTTATGCAATTTCTACTCCAACGCACCCTTGCCAGTTTCAGTGTTCTCACATCCCTCACCTTTGTGATCACATTTAACGGGTTAGGAAGTTGAGTCTGAGGCTTTTTAGAGGCCATGTAATGTGATGGGAAGCTCACCGGGTTGGAAGTCAGAACAGGAATGGCTCAGGGGTCATGTCCTTAATCTCTCACTTTCCCCTTCTTTAATGTTGGTATTATATTCCTTGCTTCATGGAGTTCTTGTAAAGATTAAAATAAGTAATAGATGAAATAAATAATGGGTAAAATCTCCCAGTGTGGGAGCTGGCCTCCACGAGGATCTAATAAACACATCTTCTTCTTTCTCCTTTACCTTCCATTTGTAAAGGCAGGACAGGGTTGAGATAATTTCGGGGTCCACTCTGGCTCACAGGGACTTAGTGATCTGTGCTCTAGTGCCCTTTCCTGCTGGAAGCGTTGGCACCAGATTTGGTGGCCTTTCCCCCACCTAATGCTCTGTTTCTTGCCAGTCCCAAAGGAGACCCTATCTTGCATTTCACAGGATTCTGCTGTTGTTTCTGAAATTCCAGCAGGTCAAAGTGGAATTTCTTATATATTTTAACACATGAAAATGTGAGATCATAGTACAGCCCTTTAGGATCCAGAGGACATCGTGGGCTTCCCCTCATATGATTTTTAAAAATGAATGAATCCATGCCTATACCCGGTATATCATGAAAGCCAGTTCAGTACAAAGAACTAGGGCTTTGGATTTTAAATTGTGCCTCTGCATGCTTTTCTTTGTTATGGGTGGGTGGAAGTTACTAACCGGCTCTGGTCCTGGGATTCCTCTTGTGGGAGTTGGGTCCCACCTGTTGGAGTAGTAGGGGTGAAATGAGATGAAGGGCAGGTGGATGTAGAGTGGGGATCTGTAACAGGTGGTCCATAAATATCACTCGTTTCCCTTCTCTTCACTCACATGTGTGACTTTTACTCATCTGATTCTCACAATAAGATCGTGAAATAGGCGAGGTAAGGGTTAATATATATATATTTTTTAATTTATTTGACAGACAGAGATCACAAGTAGGCAGAGAGGCAGACAGATAGAGAGGGGGAAGCAGGCTCCCTGCAGAGCACAGAGCCCGATGTGGGGCTCGATCCCAGGACACTGGGACCATGACCTGAGCCGAAGGCAGAGGCTTTAACCCACTGAGCCACCCAGGTGCCCCAAGGGTTAATATTAATAATCACATTTGCAGGCAAAGAGCAGGAGATCCGGGAGATAAGGTGGAGACACGTAAGTCACCTAGCGTGTTCGTGGCAGAGCCTAGACTAGAAGCCAGGGCACCTGCTTCATGATTTGGAGGACTTCTCCAGCTACTTTCTCTTATGTCCCCCATCCCATGGAGTGGAACATGAAAAGACAGATGTGTGATCCTGATGCTTCCCCCCGCCTCCTCTGAGCTATGCCTTAAAGAGTCCATTTTTGGGCTTTGGAGGACCAGAATTTGATTTCCAGCTCTTTTACATTAAAAAGCTCTAGGATTGGGTGCCTGGGTGGCTCAGTTGATTAAGCATCTGCTCTCAGCTCAGGCCATGATCCCGGGGTTCTGGGATCAGTCGGGCTCCTGGCTCAGTGGGGAGACTGCATCTTCCACTGCCTCTCCCCCTGCTGGTTCTTTCTCTCTCCCTTGCAAAAATCAATCAATCAATCAATCAATAAATACATACATAAATAAATAAATATCTCACTAAAAAAACAAAACCAAAACCAAAACAAAAAAAAACCCTCTAGGATCTAGGATGAGTCACATAACTTTCCTGAAATTCACTTTCCTCCTCTCTAAATGGGTACAGTCGGGGCTAACATTTGCTAAGCACTGACATGTGTCACGCACTGTTCTAAGTACTTACATGGATTACGCCACTTATTCCTCCAACAAATGCATGACTGATGCATGTTACAGATAAGAACAAATTAGTTTCCCCCAAGCACCAAGATCATAGAACATGTGATCCTGTTCTGCTTCACACTGTCTCTCAAAATGGTTGTGAGGATTAAATGAGACATTAAGTGAGGTAAGGGCTTTACAAATGGAGCTCGGCAGAAATAGAATTATGAGTGGAACTTGGGGTTTAGCTTCAGGAGCCATATAAAAGTTCTCTTTACAGCCACAGTTGAGTCTTGGATTACAGTTTAATGTAATAATGTTTTCCCATGTAAAAACAGAAGACTTTCCAAATCAAAGCATAACAGTTGCCCTATCCAAACAAAGAGCACAAGTAATTTTGGAATACATTTTTTTGGTAAGTGGCACCTCTGCGCTGACCTTCTGTTGTTATCCATTGCTGATTTTTCCACCCCGAACTAGGTTAGAAGACAATTATCTTCTGCAATCAGAATCTGTTCTTAGCATCAGAAACTTCTGAGGATTGTGTACCCGTCTTCCCCCCACCCCTCTTCTCAGTACCTCCACCCCATGCCACTGTCAGGGAACCCAGAATTGTTGTCCCTGTCAGTGGAGAAATCCATCCATAATACCAAAGTGCTGAGGACAGAAATGCCTTTCCCTGGGCTGGGAGAAAAGAATCTTGACTTTTAAAAGAGGAGGAGGAACCACAGAACTCCAGAGACCTTTTGATTTCTCACTCCCCCCAACAGTTTGGAGAAAGCCCCAATCTCCTTCTATTTTGGGGTCCCTCTGTAGCTATCCCCACCAGTTCTTATGTTCTGGACTCTCTTCCTATCTCCCTGTGGAAAAGAGCACAGCCTCATAGATTCTGCCCTCTCCTCATTTTGGGAGAAAGCGAGCATACCTCTCAAAGGTCTTCTTGGGACTTGTAATGCTAACCCTCGGAAACCGGAGCAAGGTGAGGTGACAAATAGTGAGAAACTTTGAATGCATATGAAGTCTTAAAAGCCTCAGAACAAGTATTTTTCCTAAATATGAACTGGGCTTGGCTGGTTTCTCCTTCTTGGTTTCTAATCTAACTCACCTCTTTCTTATTTCGGGACAAGCCAAGCCTAAGACTGTGTCTCATTTCCCCCACATGTTGACGTCACCCGCCTGAGCCCTTGAAAACCAGTAGAGGGCGACAAAGGTACATGTAGATGGTAAGAGGCGCCTCGGCCAGAGAGTCACTACCACCAACAGGCAATGCCTGTTGCTCTGGGTCCTCTCTGCCTCTTCTTCTATTAGTCTATCTCATTCTCAGTTCTCACCTTACTTACAAGATCATGTTAAAACTTGGTATTTCCTAAATGATGCAGAAGCGCAATGGAAGGGAGAGATTAACTAAAGATGTCTTTAAATAGCTAGAGAAATCATTTGAGTATTTTAGAGCAGTTTACACCAAAACAAAATATTGAAGATGAAATAAAGAGTGAAATTTAAAATATATCAAACAACAGAAGATAATAAAATAGAATATTTACCAAGACCTAGAAGGGCTAGGAACTGTTTAAAACTTAGAAGCAAAGAAAAATATCAACAGAGTTGACTATAAAAGCTAAAACTTCTGTCACTTAAAAATCAGGGTAAACTGGGGCACCTGGAGAGCTCAGTGCATTAAGTGTCTGCCTTTGGCTCAGGTCATGATCCCAGGGTCCGTGGATCGAGCCCTGTGTGGCAGGGTCCCTGCTCAGTGGGGCATTTGCTTCTGCCTCTCCTTCTATCCCTCTCCCCATCTTCCTGCTTGTGCTTTCTGCTCTCCCTCTCTCTACCTATCTCATAAATAAATAAAACATTTTAAAAAAAATTAGGGTAAACAAAAGAATAATCTACAGAATAATCACCAGAGAAAATAGTCATGGCATAGATGATAAAATGTCCGCATAAAGAGCTCACACAAATTGATTCAAAAGTACATTGTGTATCTAATAAATTAAGTGACAAAACCACTAATGGATGTATCATGAAGAAATTAAGTCAGGAAATAGGCCTTTAATAAAGTGTACAACTCACTGTTGATCAACGTCCAAGGTGTCATTTCTTTTGTTCACTAAACTAACAACAGCAAAAATAGGTTTTTTAAATTTTGCTGGTGGGAGTAGCTAATAGGGTCCTTACACACTTACAAACACACTGCTAGTAACAAACTAGTAACAGTATAACAGTGTAACTAACAGATTAGTAACAAACTAGACCTAGTAACAGTGTAACAAACTACAGTTTGGAAATACACATCCAGAACTTAAAAATGTTCATATATTTGGCCCAGTAATTTTACTTCTGGGAATATATCATAATGGAATATAATTTGGGGATAAGTTATATGACTAAGGATATTAGTTATGGATTTTAAAATAATACTTTAAAGTGGAACGAAGCTAAAAGTTCAACAAAATAGAAATGGTTAAATATATTTTGACTATGTCCACTTGATGAATTAGCACACACACCTTTAAAATGATGATTATGAGAACTAGAAAGTGACAAAGCAAAAATAGGAGAACAAAATTTCTATGCAAAGTGTGTTTTTCATTATGTTTAAAAATAAACAGAGAAAGACTTGGGACTGGGTATCCTTTTGTTTTCTGTAGTTTCCAAAGTGTTTATGGTACTAATGTTATTGAATACATGAGTGTGTATGTGTGTGTTTTCTACATCTATATATATATGAAAGATGAACATATATGAATAAATGAATGGAGTTGGTTTTGTCTCATTGAGAGGGCACTATAGAGCCCAGGTGATTGGGGCATAGAGGTGAGATTCTAGACACCATGCACATCTTGGGGTAAAATTGCCAATCAGAGGCTTTTCTGCATCCCTCACAGAGAAGCTGTATCCTGAAGCCAAACCCAGTTCTAGAGGCTTTGTGTAACTCTGAAAAACAAACACACTGATGAAAAATAGTGAGTCTTTGGAGTAAAAAAGTACATGTGAACTGTGTTTAACTTAGAATGAGGTTCATGAGATTAAGGAGATTATACACAAAGAATAATGCTAACTATTGCAAATTGGAGGGTGGAAAGAGATCAAGGTGGGTGGAAATAGACAAGTCTTCTAGAAGAGGTGAGCGTTGAGAGAGCAGGTCTCAGAAGTGGATGCTGCTGAGGTGGCCCAGGTCCTGTGTAGGTACAGACAGAGTGAGCTGTGTGGAGCTGCTTGCATGGCTGACTAAGTGTATCTGGGTTCCAGGGGTCAGGATGCTCTTGCCACGAGCTGTTCTACTGCTACTGGTCCTGCCTACTCATGGCCAGAACTCCGTGACAGAAGGGCCTGGAGTCCTGCTTCCCCCACCCAAGGGGGCCTGCACAGGCTGGGTGGCAGGTATCCCAGGGCATCCTGGCCACAATGGGACCCCAGGCCGTGATGGCAGAGATGGCACCCCTGGCGAAAAGGGTGAGAAAGGAGATCCAGGTAAGAACAAGGTTTTTGGCTTCTTTCATCCTAGACTTCTCCTGGGTAGAGGAGGGCTTCTGGAACTATACAAAGGCATTAGCTATTGACAAAGGCCTAGACACAGGAAGGAAACATTTTTTTTTTTTTTTCTGTGACCCATAAGCAGCCTGAAGTGAATTTTGGGTTGGCCTTCTGGTCGTGAGGATAGGTCGTACCTGTAAAACCAGTACCTTTGATTCTGTTCTATCAACATCACATTGCCTGTACCCTTTCCCATCCCGCCTCATCCATCATTCTTCCCAGTCCCTTCACATTCGTATTTCCCTTCATTTCCACTTAATTCCCATTCCACCCAGTGACGTTCATACTCAACGCATCCTCATGGCTCACAGTCCTGCTCCTGGGGAACTTTTGGTGTAGTTAAGAAGATACATCTGAAGCACAAGGCTGTTAAGGATTACTACAAGAACGTCTATTCCAAATATGCCTAACTGAATGTGGGCAAGTGTCCAAGATATGGAACAGAGAGAAAATGCTCTCAGCTTACATCTGGATTAACAATGAAGACTTTAAGAAGAGGAGGGCTTGAGTCAGGCCTTGAAGAATGGATAGACAGAAAAAAAGGAGGGAGGGCATCCCGGACAGAGGGGATCGAAGAGCAAGAGTATGGTTGAAAAGGGTTATAAAGGGTTGGCAGGATGGAGGGTCTATGATGGAGACTTATAAGATATAAGGTTGGAGATGAATTTATGGAAGCCTGCTGGGGGATGTAGAAGGAGAAGGTATAACTCACCTCTTTGGGAGCTCCCTTTGGTTCCTTGTTCCGTAAGTCAGGCAGGTTGTGGGTAAAGACCATAGGGGCAGTGTTTTAGGTTAGAACTAACCAAGGCAGGAGTTCTGTTCCTTATGGTCACTGAGGTTTTCTCATTCTCTAGGTCTCCTTGGTCCTAAGGGTGACACTGGTGAAACCGGAGTAACCGGGGTTGAAGGTCCCCGAGGCTTTCCAGGAACCCCAGGCAGGAAAGGAGAACCTGGAGAAAGTGCCTATGTACACCGGTCAGCATTCAGTGTGGGACTGGAGAGCCGGGTCACTGTCCCCAATGTCCCCATTCGCTTTACCAAAATCTTCTACAATCTGCAAAACCACTATGATGGCACCACTGGCAAATTCCATTGCAACATTCCTGGGCTCTACTACTTCTCCTACCACATCACAGTCTACTTGAAGGATGTCAAAGTCAGCCTCTACAAGAAGGACAAGGCGATGCTCTTCACCTATGACCAGTACCAGGAGAATAATGTGGACCAGGCCTCTGGCTCTGTGCTCCTCCATCTGGAAGTGGGCGACCAAGTCTGGCTCCAGGTGTACGGGGATGGGAACTCTTATGGGATCTATGCAGATAATGTCCATGATTCTACCTTTACAGGCTTCCTTCTCTACCATGACACCAACTGATCACAACTAACTTAGAGACTCCAACAGCCCAAACAACCCCAAAGTGAAAGTACAGCCCATAGATTTTGATGAAGTTAAGAGACTAATTTTGTTATCTAGTTGGAGGGCTCTGAACATTATTTGTTCATTTATTGATGAATTCATCAAGTACCTTTTCAAAAAAGATCATATACTATGTTCCCTGTCCTGAAGAAGACATTGTCCCTGGCCTCAAAGGTCTGTTATGTAGTAGCAATGAAAGTTTAATAACATTTCTTGGGGTGCTTCACATGTATGGTGAGGTAGCAAACTACCAGAAAGTATTTGACAGTGCTATTCTGTGTTCACTAGTTTTCCTCATGTTCATGCCAAACCTGGGGGGTTCACAGGAAAGATATTATTCACCTCATTTTACACTTGGGTCCTCAGCCTGAGAGAGTTAAGTGAATGCCTAAACTCACACTGGTATTAAGTGGCAGAGTTTGAAGGCAAACCCAGGTCTGTAGACCTTCTCCACTAAACCCTGCCCCTTTTTAGGAGTACATGGCCTCTTGGGAGTGTTGGTACGGGGTCTGTCACCCAGCTCAACTGAAGGCCTCTGAGTGGTCTTCATGGTGAGTTAAGCCTTTCCCCAATAGAGCTCCCTCAGAAGTGATTCTGTGACTAGGTCCATCCCAGCTGGACCACTAATTACTGTGTACTTCTGCTTCTCTCTGTCTTTCTTCATGCTCTTCACTCCAGCTCAGAAATCTACCTCCATCTCCACGTGCTGAAATCCTCCCTGTTCCTCAAAACCACCTAATCAGGAAGCTTCTCTGATGTGATAGCTCTTTCCTGCAAACCTTCCTCACACGCTGTGCCTCTCTATGTATTATGGTGGATGAGAGTGCTGGGTATGAAAGACATCCTTATACCAGGCCAGGGACAACTGCCTAGAAAGGACTGTGCTTCCTTCACCTCTCAGTCCCTTGGCAGGTCCTTGATAAATGCTTCATGAAGACCAATCTCTTAAATCTCATTTCTACCCAGAATTAACTCCAGTTCAGTCTCTTCATTTAACTAATCCTTATCTACAAACACATTTTTCATTTTAGAACTCCCTGAATATAAGCACCTAATCCTTGTTCCACTGGATAGTTGGAATCTTTTCCACTGAGGTTTGGGATGACTGTGCTTTCCAGAATGCTTAAAGAATTTTCCCTGAAGGAGGTAGCTTGGGCCTGCAGTGCAAAACCCACAAAGGAGTTTGGAAACCATTCTTTCCTTGAGTACCAACAGGGCCTGGAAATACCTGGGCCTTCTGCATCTGTTCTTGTGCTTTAAGAATTAAAAAAAGAAGAAGAAGAAAAAGAAAAGAACTATCTGAGGTGATGGATATGTGAGCTAGCTTGATTGTGGTGAATATTTCATCATGTTTATCTACAGCAAACCATCACATTGTACACCTGAATACATACAATTTTTAGTTGTCACATATTTGTGAAACAAAAACAAAAACAAACACCAAACAAACAGAAGCGTAGGTCGTTGATGATGGTAAATATCCTCCCAGGAGACAATGGCTTGAGTAACACTTTTCAAAGTTTTTAGCAAAAGCAGAGTTAATAGCATTCTGTATAAACAGAAATGGGAAACTTTTTTCTTTTGCTCTCAGTTTTAATTCTGAATGACTCTCTTTTGTATGTGTCTTGCTCATCATTAAGTGGTTGTTATTTCTACATACCAAGCTTCATCTTCTACAACATTTGCACATCATCATTTTCTACAAGTAAAGATACTGTTCAGCATTAAAAGTAGAAGCACTTAAATCACATGCCTTTTGTTTTCATTTTTTGGGGAAAGACATGGGGTTTAGAGAGGATTGAAGGGGTAAATTGCATGTTAGAACTCTGTTATGAATGACAGAAAACCCAGCCCCACTTGAGAGGGGGAAAAAAACAGAATTCCCTTGCATGATGGAAGCTACCAGAGCAGCTATTTCGTCATTAGTTAAGGCTTAAACCAGAGGCTTAAGGGATATCAAAGACCCTTTCTCTCCGTCCTTCCAGTCTGCCTTCAGCTGTGTAGGCTTAACACTTGGGCTCTACACAGTATACTGTTAGGCTTTTTGTCATGATATCAAATGGACTGGCACCTTGCCAGCTCTGGTATCCTTCCATCACATCCTCTTTCCTGGTGGTTCCCATGGAACTTCTTTTTCCAGAAGTCTCAGCAAATATATTTTTGCATCTCATTGGCTCTCGATAGGTTGTATGCCCATCTCTGACCAATCACGTTGGTCAGGAGGACGGACTATACTTACTGACTTGAGATGATTATGGCTCAAGCTGGAGAAAGGGTATTTTCTCTAATACAAAACTGGACACAGTAACCAGAAGTGGGAGAGTGGATGATGAATGCGAAAACACCTGTCCACCATAAACTCTTAATGTTATGTTTGAATTTTCTTAGGTTTCTCAGAGATATTGCTGGAAGGTTACTACTGGTTTTCTCTAAAATTTCAACAAATAGCTGATGTCCGGTCATATTCGCGGTCCTACATCTGGGTAGGGTTGCCTCTTCACAGCTCTGGACATGGAGTCACTCACTTTAAGCTCTCTGGAGCAGGGCCAATTCTTTGTGGAAACAGAGAGAGCCAATCTGCATAGCCCCTCTTGAGAGGAATTGTGGTCAAGATTTTAGGATTAATGGTCCCATGATAACGTCATGGTCCCATCACATCTTCAAATATAATTATGCATTTTTTAATTTCTCTTCAGTTCTGCCAGCTTTTGCTTCCTGTGTTTTTGAGCTCTTCAATTAAGTACATACTCATTTAATAACTATGCCTTCTCAGCGAATTTATTCTTTTATCATTATATAATGTCTCTCTTTTTCTCCAGTAATTTGCCCTATTCTGAAGTCTACTTTGTCTGAAAGTAATATAGGCACTCTAGTTTTCTTTTGATTACTGTTCACATGGTTTATCTTTTCCTATCATTTGCTTTAACTCTTTCTATACCATTGACTCTTGAGCAATGTGGGGTTTCAGGGCACCAACCCTCCACATATTCAAAAATCTGTGCATAACTTTTGACTCTCCAAAAACTTGTCTACTGTTGACCAAAAGTCTTAACAACAACATAGTTGACTAATATGTACTTTATTATATGTATTATATGCTATTTTATTCTCTTTCTTGACTTCTTATTATTTGACTATTATGAAATAGTTATCTTAATTTATTTATTGAATTTTTGGCTATGTCTTGGTATTGTTTAGTAGTTGCTCTAAGAATTACAGTGTATATATCTAACTTTTCACAGTATATTTAGAGTTAATATTTTACCACTTCAAATAAGCCTTATAATCAAATAGGGTTCTGTGTCTTGATCCTCCTATGTTGTGGTTAGTGTATATATTCCATTGAAATATTACAATGTTATAATTTTTGCTTTCAACATATTTTAAAGAATTTAAGAGGCTGCCAATACTCTATTTATCTAGATATTAATTATTTCTTTTATTCTTTCTTCCCTCGTCCCAAAGAACTTTCTTAGCCATCTCTTTTAGAACAAGTCTGCAAGTGATAAATTCTCTTAGTTTTCCCTCACCTGAGAATATCTTTATTCTGCCTACATTCTTGAAGGATGCTTTTGTTGGCTAGAGAATTCCGAGTTGACAGTTCTTTCCTTCTAGCACTTCTTCTTCTTCTTTTTTTTTTTTTTTGAAGATTTTATTTATTTATCTGACAGAGATCACGAGTAGGCAGAGAGGCAGGCAGAGAGAGAGAGAGAGAGAGAGAGAGAGAGACAGAGAGGAGGAAGCAGGCTCCCCACTGAGCAGAGAGCCCAATGAGGGGCTCGATCCCAGGACTCTGGGATCATGACCTGAGCTGAAGGCAGAGGCTTTAACCTGCTGAGCCACCCAGGCGCCCCTCCTAGCATTTCTTATGTTTAAGTAATCTCTACACCCAACGTGGGGCTTGAACCTCGAGATCAAGAGTTGCACGCTCTACCAACTGAGCCAGCCAGGCGTCCTTCCAGTACTTTTTATGATTATCTATTTATTAATTTTTCTTCTAGCACTTTAAAGATATTCTCTCATTGTCTTCAGGACTCTGAGGTTTCTGATAAGAAGTAGTCATAGTTTCCCTATGTGTAATGTGTCATCATTTGTTTCCATGTGCTTTTAAGACATTTTCTTCACCTTTGGTTTTTATAGTTTAATTATGATATATCTGGGTATTTTTTTTTTAACTTAACCTGATAGGATTCACTGAGCTTCTTGAAATTAAATAGATACATTTCACCAAATATGGAATGTTTTCTGTCATTATTTTTTCAAATACATATTCTGAATCAATCTCTCTCTGAGATTTCAATGATATGAATGTTAAATTGACAAGCACCTAAGGTTACATTAATTTTTTCAATCTTTTTCTCTCTGTTCTTCTTATTGTATAATTTCTCTCTCTCTTTTAAAGGTTTTACTTATTTATTTGACAGACAGAGAAATAGAGGAAGAGTAAGCATGCAGAGGGAGAGGGAGAAGCAGGGTCCCCACCAAACAGGGAACAGGATGCAAGGCTCGATCCCAGGACCCTGGGATTATGACCTGAGCTGAAGGCAGAGTCGTAACCAAGTGAACCACCCAGGCACCCCTGTATAATTTCTCTTCACCTATCTTCAGGTTTTCTTTCCTCTGTCATCTCCATTCTGCTATTGACCACATCTGGTAGAACTGTGAATTTCAGATATTGTATCTCCTAGTTTAAAATTTTCCATTTAGCTAAAAAAATTGCTTTTCTTTCTCTGCCAAGAACTTTGTCCTCTTATTTATCTCAAGAATGTTCATCTTTACATCATGGTTATAATGGGTGTTATCAAGTCTGTGTCTGGTAATTCCAGTTGGGGCTGTCTGTTGATTACCTTTTCTCCTGAGTACTGGTCAGACTTTTCTTGTTCTTTGTGCATTCAGTAATTTTGAATTCTATCCAGAACATCTTGAATATTACGTTAGGAGATTCTGGATTCTGTTAAAAATCCTCTAAAGAATATTGAATTTTTGTTTGCTTGTGTTAGTGGGCAATCAGTTGGCTTAGGTCCAGGCTGCAAATTGTATCTCACCTTTTGGGACTGGGGATTCTCATGTCAGTTCAGTTTTCAAACCTTTGCTATGGTATTTGGGTCAATCTGTCATATACACAGCTCTGAGTTTTGCCTGGGATGAACTCTTGAACTCTTGAAGCCTTTGCTACACTTCTTTGGGTCTGCCATGCATGTGTACAATTGCGATATTTTAGATATTTGTTTTTTGCATTTTGTCTAGAAATTTTGGTTGCAATCGATGCGAAAGATAGACTATTGTTGGCTTATTGCAACTTAGCTGGCACTGGACATCTTGTGTCCTATGATACTCCTGAAGAAGGAAAAGGAGAAGGAGATAGCAGGAACCCCAAGAAGGTACAGAATTTACTCTGAAGTTGATAGAGTTCAAAGAAAATAAGTCCAATCTTGAGATAGACCCTTGTTAAAGAGAGAACATGGAAGGTACCAAAAACTCCTGGACCAAGGGAGGCTAGGGCAAGCAAGGTTTTGATCATAATCCCAACCTCTGACTTTTACTGAGTGGTAGATGATGATGCATTCCAAGCTGTGCAGAGACTAAGGAAGTTAGCCTGACCCCACCAGCAGGGACCAAAGCAGAAATATTTACCTCCAAATTCAGAAATCTTATTCTATATACAGTGTTTTACTTAGGAATGTTTGGAAATATCCAGGTTTTTAAGAATGTTTAGAAGGAACTAGATTTTTTCCTTTTATCTTTTAGTTTTCACTCAGGTGTTTTACAGTGAATAAACATGATTGCAAATAAAATTCACTATGTAAAAACCACATTTTCTCAAAAGGAAGTGAAGCAAGATCTCTTCACGTTCTCATTTATGTGTGCTTCACAATGTCAGTGTAAGTGGAATTCCTGGGCCAAGATTATTAATGTGCAGCTCAGTTTGTGGTTAAGATTAGGGCTGTGACAAGTTAAGGGTCAGTGTGTGGTAGGGGCTGGGTGTCATGGACACTGCTGCCATTTCTCCACGCAAGGTGGGCCTCCCCCTGGCTCTTCACTTCAAGCAGTGAAGGTAGTCCATTCTATGGTCCGTTCTGATCCCTTTCTCCTAGAGGCCATTGAATGGAAGGGCAGGTGCTTACTCTAAGCCAGGCAAACCAGAGTGCCTCCAGGAATATGAATTAGGATGGAGGCAAAACATGCAGATTCAAGACTCATAGGTGACCATCTTCTGCCAGCAGTCTAGAGAGAGAAGAGGCTCACCTTGGGGAAAGACACAGTCGACATGCAGATTCAAGACTCATAGGTGACCATCTTCTGCCAGCAGTCTAGAGAGAGAGGAGGCTCACCTTGGAGAAAGACACAGTTGGAGAGAAACAAAACTGAAAGTTGGAAGGAGGGGGAGAGGGAGGGAATTCTAGTTCCCAAAAGCTTTCCTTTTTTTTTTTTTTATTCCATTCCTTCTTGACACTCAGCTATATCCCTGCCTGTGTGTCCCATGAGAGAGCAGTTCCTAGATTTTTGTACAATTTCTTCTTTAACTTCAGCTAGCTTAAGTTGATTTCTGTTATTTTCACCCAAAGAGTACACGGGGTCAGGAATTAGTTTGTGAATGTGCTCGGGAACCAGGCTGAGATCTAGTTAGGAAGAATACTTAGGAACAAGGTAACAGAATTAGGTCACTAGATTAGAATTTAAAATAAAAATTTTTTTCAGGAAAAAAAAAAGAAGTTGCTAGGCCTCATGAAATCAAACCTAGAACTCAGTTTTATCTAGATTTATTTTATTTGCAATTAATTTCCTCACTGGCAAATCTCTTGTGGGCATAGACTTTCTATTTCATCTCTGAATTTTTTATAGAGATCTTTTATTCATTCAATAAATATTTATTATCTAAGATGTGTCAGGCACATAATAATGTTTTTCAAAAAAAATAGCAACGATAACAGTATAAATAATCATCTTGGGGTACCTGCTTGAAATGCATTTTTTTATTTAATTCTTGCAACACCCTGTAAATTAAATATCTAGACCCAGCTGTTCCATGAGAAAATTGGTGCTTAGAGAAGCTAAGTTGTGGTTCAAAGCCACGACTAGTGAACTGCAGAGCCAGAATTTGTTCTCAGAGCTGCCTGACTCCGAAGCTTACGTTTGTAGAACGAATAAACCCCAATTTCACCAGCTTTTTCTTCTTTCTAGTTTCAAGACATTGGGAGGATGGGGCATTAATACAACCTGTAGCTCTATGTTAGCAATCCTGTAAATACTAATAGTGGAAAAACTTGTCTTTGTAAAATGAGTCATTAAATTTGTTTCATGACAGAAAGTCTGGTTGTTAAAAGGAAATATGATGAAATGTCTCACTCATCATTCATGTGGACAAGTTCTGAGGACTGCACTGAAGTTCTTTGTAAGTGTGGTACAAGAAAAAAAAGGACCTTGCAAAATAGCTTGTTTATGCCAGCTGAAATAGGTTGACCATTTGTTACTGAAGCATTTTGTGAATTAGAAATAGAATGCCATTTCCTTAGCATGATAAAGAATAACAAATTCTAAATAGTGCCTCGCATTATAATAAACATTGCACACCAAATACGTCCTTATCAAAATTGGGTGCAAAACAAGGACAACTACTTTTTCTCTTCGTACTTAACAATGTTCTGAAAGTTCTGTTGCTTTATCCTCTTGTCGTTGAGCTCCCTCTTTTTTTTTTTTTGCTCCCTCTTATTTTATTCATATTTTCATCACTGTCTTCCATTGGACACAAACACTTGGTAAGTATTTATTTTTTTAAGATTTTATTGATTTATTTGTGTGTGGCGGGGAGACAGCATGAGCGGGGGTGTGGTGGAGGGGACAGAGGCAGATGGAGAACCAGACTCTCCGCTGAGCAAGGAGCGAGGCAGGGCTCCATCCCAGGACCCTGAGATCATGACCTGAGCCAAAGGCAGACGCTTAACTGACTGAGCCACCCTGGTGACCCAGGAAGTATTTTTTTTTTTTTTTTTAATTTTTGCTTGGCTTCTTTTTTTTTCTCCCAGCCTGGGTTCTTGGCTCCTCTTTGGCATGTGCTTGATTACTATCTGATTAATCAGCTTGTTTGTGTTGAATGTGGGCAGCCATTTCCAGACCTTCAGCTCTCCCTGAGACAGTGAGGATGAATTCTCCATGACTTCCATCCCCGACATGCGTGTCTCCCCTTTGGACTCCAGGGTGGGGCTAAAGTCTCGAGTTCTATCTGCTCTTCTGAGACCGAGGACAGAGAGGGTAGGAAGAACACTCTGCTGGGGCTGTGTGCACCCTTTGTTGAGTAACCTGGGTTTTAGTCTCTCTTCTGAGATCATGTTAAATATCTGGTACCAGGAATTAATCTGTCATGTTGGCCATGCATCCCATCCTCATGGTAGAATACCTCTGGGTTCCCAAGAGTTTCCTGGGGCTTTTCCTGCATCCACTGATAGCTGAAATTGGGGCCTTTACTCTGAGGGGTGTTTTCTTGGGCTGCTTGCTTACCTCTGAGACTGCTTTCCTCTGGCTTAGGCAGTACTAGTGAGAACGCTCAGGAATTCGTCCATCTTCTTCTCTCCTCAGGCCCATCATGGTGGGTAGGGGCTGCAGTGGGATTAGAAGCGAGGCCTTGCTCTGACAAAATCTCTCATTTCTTTCTTCAATAGCCACATTTTGAAGTTTCTGACTTGTAGTTTTACTCCTTTTCTTATTTTGTTGCTGCTGGTGAATTTTCAGAGGTGTTAGTTTTTTCCTTTCATGGTAATCACTTGAAAGAGCAAACAGATGAGAGGATATGAGAATAAAATTTTAAAAATAAAAACTTATAAGTGGGAGTGGCAGCTAGCTTCACTAGTTGTTGAAGCACATTACAAAAACACAGCAATTAAAGTAGGGTATTCCAGGCATAAGAGGAGACAGACTAATGGAAGATAAGGTTGACCAGAATTAGACCCTAAGATATGCATAAAGAAGCTTTATGCATTTCAGTTGTTTAGAACAAAAGAAAAATCGTAGGCTTCCCCTCATATATGCTTGAAAAAGATTGCACATAGATTAGATAGTTAAATGAACTTAAAGTAGAAAGTAAAACTATTAAAAATATTCTAAAAGTATGTAAAAGTGACTGCCAAGACTCTAAGTGGGAGAGAGAAGATACTTGAGTTTAAAATGAGAGGAACAGGGGTGCCTGGCTGGCTCAGTCAGCAGAGCACTTGACTCTTAATCTCTGGGATGTGAGTTCAAGCCCCATGTTGGGAGTAGAGATTACTTAAAAATAAGTAAATAAATACACTAAAAAAAAAAGGAGAGAGAGGGGGCGCCTGGGTGGCTCAGTGGGTTAAGCCACTGCCTTCGGCTCAGGTCATGATCTCAGGGTCCTGGGATCGAGTCCCGCATTGGGCTCTCTGCTCAGCAGGGAGCCTGCTTCCCTTCCTCTCTCTCTGCCTGCCTCTCTACCTACTTGTGAACTCTGTCTGTCAAATAAATAAATAAAATCTTAAAAAAAAAAAAGGGGAGAGAGAAAGAGCGGTCAAATTAGTAAGAAAAACACAATATCCCCAGTAAACATGTGGGTAGGGACAAGAAGAGACAAGCAATGAAAAGGAAAAAAACAAATGACTAATAATTTTATGCAAATGCATTTCTCTCTAATAAATACACATTAAAACAACAAAGTTATGCCATGTCATTTTCAACCATACAACTAATGAGAGATCGTTTTAAGTGGGAATATTTAATGTAGTCATCAATTTGGCGTCTTTGTACACTTTTGCTGAGGTTATTAATTATACAACGCTTTGGATAGAAAGTTGTCACATTTTATCAGGGACATTAAAAATGTTCGTATGTTTTGCATGGTAATTGAATTCCTGAGATTATATATGAAGGAAATAATCCTAAATGTAGGAAAAAATCTCTGGGTGCAAAGATATACATATTGTAGTATAATTCATAACAGAGAAAAATTGGAAAGAAGTTCAGTATCCAATCATGGAAGGATTATAATTATAGTATGGTTGCATGATGAGATTTCCATGAACAGTGATATTTGAAAATAATTTTTTTTAAGATTTTATTTATTTTTTTTATTTGACAGACAGAGATCACAAGTAGGCAGAGAGGCAGGCAGAGAGAGGGAGAGAGGGAATCAGGCTCCCTGCTGAGCAGAGAGCCTGATGTGGGGCTCGATCCCAGGACTCTGGGATCATGACCTGAGCTGAAGGCAGAGGTTTTAACCCACTGAGCCACCCAGGCACCCCGAAAATAATTTTGAATTACTCAAGAAATGTGTCCATAATTATGTTAAGTTTTTTTTGAAAAGGATATAGAATTGTGGTATATGATTATTAGTATGCTGACAAAACGATTGGCATCAAAATGCACAAAAGTACTACAAAAATCCAGTAGTTTTTTTTTTTTTATAAAGATTTTATTTATTTATTTGACAGAGAGAGATCACAAGTAGATGGAGAGGAAGGCAGAGAGAGAGAGGGAAGCAGGCTTCTTGCTGAGCAGAGAGCCCGATGTGGGACTCGATCCCAGGACCCTGAGATCATGACCTGAGCCGAAGGCAGCGGCTTAACCCACTGAGCCACCCAGGCGCCCCCAGTAGTTTTTTTTTAAAAAGATTTTATTTATTTATTTGACAGACAGAGATCACAAGTAGGCAGAGAGGCAGGCAGAGAGAGAGAGGAGGAAGCAGGCTCCCCGTGGAGCAGAGAGCTCGATGTGGGGCTCGATCCCAGGACCCTGGGATCATGACCTGAGCCGAAGGCAGAGGCTTTAACCCACTGAGCCACCCAGGTGCCCCAAAAATCCAGTAGTTTTTTGATGGTGGAATTAACAGTACCTCTTTTCCCCTTTTATACTTTTCTGTTTTATTGTCGACTCTCGGTTACAAGTAACAGAAACCCAACGCCAGTTAGTAGGAGCAAAAATAAACATTTATCAGTTGTGTAACCAAAAATCCCAGGGGTAGAGCACACTTCAGTCTGGATCCAGGGGCTCCAATGACATGGTGATGAGTCTAATGGTCCTCTCATTTCATCTAATCCCTGTGGCTTTCAGTGTGACAGTAATGTTTTTCCTTGATACAGATGGCTTCTTCTGTGAGACCAGAGACGATGACTGAAAAAGATGTCTACTTCTGTCATTCTCATAGCTCCGTATTCCAGAATGGAAGACTCTTCTGATGTCTGTATGTCAAACTCTCCTGAGCACAAACTGGTGGTTGCCAGAGGGGAGGGGTGATGGGCAAAATGAGGGAAAGGGAGCAGGAGGGAGAGCCTTCCAGTTATGGAATGAATAAATCGTGGGAGCAAAGGCACAGCGTAGGGAATAGAGTCGATGGTATTGTAGTACTGTTGTATGGTGACAGATGGGAGCTGAACTTGTAGTGAGCACAGAATAATGGAGTGTTACGGAATCACTACGCCTGACATCTCAAACCAATGAAACATTGTGTGCCAACTATATTTCGGTTAAGGCAAAAACAAAAAGCCCTGCAGTGTGTGATTACCCTTGTTAGGTCACATGGCCACCTCATTCTAAGAAGCACACACCCACTTCTGTTGCTAGTATTGGAGGAGTGGGGGGAAATGCTTGCATGGAGTTAGTTCCGCCTGAATCACTTTAAAAAAAAAATATTTTATTTATTTGACAGAGAGATCACAAGTAGGCAGAGAGGCAGGCAGATAGAGGGAGGGAAGCAGGCTCCCTGCGGAGCAGAGAGCTTGATGTGGGGCTCAATCCCAGGACCCTGAGATCATGACCTGAGCCAAAGGCAGAGGCTTTAACCCACTGAGCCACCGAGGCGCCCCCTGAATCACTTTTGATGGGAGATCTGCAGGAAAGAATGCTTTCAAAATGAGGGGAAAGAGGAAAATTCTACAATATTCTACAACAAGCAAGTATCACATATAAACAGAAAAAACAAACCTTATTTTTTTCTTTCCAATTTTAGTTTTTAGAGGGCAGGGTGGTAGAGGGGCAGAGGCAGAGGGAGAATCTTAAGCAGGCTCCACACCCAGCGCAGAGCCTAAGGCAGGGCTCTATCTCATAACCACAAGATCATGACCTGAGCCAAAATCAGAAGTCAGATGCTTAAATGACTGAGCCACCCAGGGACCTAAACTTTATTATTTTTTTTAAAAAGTTTTATTTATTTGAGAGAGAGAGAGAGAGAGAGAGAGAGTGAAAGAGAATAAGAAGGGGGAGGGGCAGAGGGACAGGGAGAGAGAATCCTCAAGCAGACTCCCTGATGAGCACAGAGCTGGATCCCAGGACCCAAATCATGACCAGAGCCAACATCAGCAGCTGGATGCCCAACTGACTGAGCCACCCAGGGGAGCCTCCCAGACCTTACTTTTTTTTTTTTTTTTTTAAGATTTTATTCATTTGAGAGAGAGAGAGAGAGACAGACAGAGAGCACAAGCAGCGGGGTAGGCAGAGGCAGAGGGAGAACCAGGTTCCCCACTGAGCTGGGAACCCGATGTGGGGCTCAATCCCAGGAACTGGAGATCATGACCTGTGCCAAAGGCAGGTGCTCAACCACCTGAGCCACCCCGTCACCCCCCAAACCTTATTTTTAAGAGCAAACTACCACCATCCACTCATCTCTCCCCAACCCTTCACCAAGAAAGGAAAAAAAAAAAACCCTCAGCCTTATTCAGATTTGACTGCTAAGAGTGTGTCATTTCATTTAGAAACTAAATGAATGAATTAAAAGGAAAAGAAATAATTCTTATAATTGAAGGTGATACACGGTTATAAATTATTGGAAGCACCAAGCCTAGCAATGAAGTGAAAAGCTATCTTGAAGTAAAGCTCATACTATTGGAGAAACAATATATATTAAGTCCTGAGTTATGATATAGAAAATCAAGTTTCAGGGTGTCTGGGTTGCTCATTCATTAAGCATCTGCCTTTGGCTAAGGTTGTGATCTCAGAGTCCTGGGACTGAGCCCAGCATCGGGCTCCCTGCTCAGCGGAAGGCCTAATTCTTCCTCCCCCTCTCCTCCAGCTTATATTCCCTTCCTTGCTGTCTCTGTCAAATGAATAAATAAAATCTTAAAAAAAGAAAAAAAAAGGAAATCAAATTTTGAGTTAAAAATGCTGTCCCATCCCTCGAAAGACCCCAAAAACCAAAACCAAAAAAAGAACTCAAGTAAATAAAACCATCAAAGATATGAGAACTGGCTTCTATCCAGCAGCAAAGTGTTAGAAACTCTGATGAGAATTTGGGGACCATCCCACTCACAAGTCTTCCCACATAACATTTTCTTATAAAGGGAACTATTCTCATGGGAACACAGTAGCTGAAGGCTTCGTAGGTAAATAAGCAGGGGTGAGGTTAAGACTTAGGACGGTCTTACCCAACCCCAATCACTCATGTTGCCTCATGCATTGGCAGTTTGTTTTTCATGGCTCCATGATATTCCATTGTATGGATGGAGCACAATTTGTTTAGCCATTGATGGACATTTGGGGTTTTTCCAGTATTTGGCTATTATGAAAAACATCAGCTATGAGCAGTTTGTACAGCTCTTTTTGGGGGCATATGTTGCTATTTTTCTTGAGTAAATACCTCGAAGTAGAATTCATGGGCCAAATGGTAAGAGGAAAATTTAACTTTTAAAGAAGCTGTCAAACTCTTTTCCAAAGTAACAGTACCATTTTATATTTCCGCTGGCAGCCTATGAGAGCTCCAGATGCTTCACATCCTTGCCAACACTTATTATTTTCAGTCTGTTTAACTGTTAGTTATTTTAGTGTATGTGAAGTGAGATTTCATGTTGGTTTTGATGTATATTTCCCTGATGACAAATGAGATTGGTTAAAAATTTTTAAATGTGCTATAATGAGTATTTCTACATACTCCTTTGTGAAGTTCCTGCTCAAATCTTTTGCTCATTAAAAAAAAAAAAATCCAGAGGAAGGTGCAGAGAATTCTCATGTTCTCCCCACTACAAAATTATTAACATCCGCTGGCAGAGTGGTACATTTGTTACAACTGATGTACCCACATGGATACAACATTATTATGCAGGTTCATAGTTTATGTTAGGGCTCACCCTTGGTGTTGCACATTCTGTGGGTTTGGACAAATGTATAATAATATTTGTTCTTGTTCTTTTAAAAAATGTAACATATGGTATATATTAACTATAGTATCCCATGGAGTGTTTTCACTGCCCTAAAAATCCTCTGTGCTCCACCTGCTCATCCTCTGACTCCAAATCCTGGTAATCACTGGTCTTTCTTCTCTCTCCATAATTTCACAATTTCTAGAATGCCATATAGTTGGAATCATACAGTAGTAGGTAGTCTTCTCAGATTGGCTTCTTTCACTTACTAATATGCAAACTGTCAACCAGTTAATTTTTTTATCTTTTACTGCAAAATTGCCTTATGGCCAACTAGTTATGTGATGAAAAGTCTTGTAGTAATGTCTATGGCAAAGATGCTTATGGCCAAAGTGCCTACAACCAAGTTTTCATTTCAGCTATTGTATTTTCCAATTTCTAGATGTTCATTTGTTTTTTATATTTTGCATTTCTGATCTCATTATTTTTTTTATATCATTGAGAATGTGAAGCATGTTTATTTTTTATTTTTTTTAAAGATTTTATTTATTTATCTGAGAGAGAGACAGTGAGAGAGAGCATGAGCGAGGAGAAGGTCAGAGAGAGAAGCGGACTCCCCGCGGAGCTGGGAGCCCGATGCGGGACTCGATCCCGGGACTCCAGGATCATGACCTGAGCCGAAGGCAGTCGTCCAACCAACTGAGCCACCCAGGCGTCCCATGAAGCATGTTTATAATAGCTGTTTTCATGGCTTTGTCTGTCCTCTTGCTCCACCATCTCCAGCATTTCTGCATCATTTTATGTTGAGTAACTTTTCTTCTGGTTAGGAGTCATGTTTTCCTTCTTCTTCATAGACCTAGCAATGCTTGGTTGAATTCTGGACATTGTAAATTTTAGATCATTGTGCTTTGGCTTTTGTCGTATGTCTTTAAAGAACAGTTTGTGTGTGTATGTGTTTTTGTGTGTGTGTGTGTGTTTTGTTTTTGTTTGTTTTCGTTATGCAGTTAAATTATTTCTGGATTCATCTTCTAGGGAGGGTCTAGAATAACCTATACTGTAAAGTTAATTTACCCCCACTCTTAAGCCTGGACCTTCTAAAGTCTCTTGCAAAGGCCCTGTGTTGCCTCTCTACCCGGAGTACTGGGGATTTGAACAGTTCCTGGATCTTTCTAGGATCCAGTGAATTTTTTGGTTTTCTTTCTCTAGAAGTCATCTTTTTGATGTTGTGGGATTTCACCCTACCATGTGCAGACTGGTTTTTAGTGAAATATTAAAAGGGATCCTTATTCAAATTTCTGGAATTCTTTCTTGCATTATTCTCCTTTCAGGAATTACGACCCATAAATTCAGCCTCCTCAGCTTCCAGAACTCCAAACTTCCTCTCCTCAGGTCAGTTTGCATGCCCTCATCTGTCCCACAGCTTGGACATTGTCCCTAGGTGGAAAGGTTGGGCAAGTGGAGGGATTACCTCATTTCCCTCCCCCTTTTCTCAAGGATCATAAGCCTACACTACCTGTTGTCCAATATCCAAAATTCATTTTTCCTATGTTTCCTCCAGTTGTCTACTTCCTTGTGGTGGAGGGATAATTCCAAACTCCATTACTCTGGCCTGGTTGGAAATGCAACCCCAGAATTTAATGATACTGGAGAATTACCAGTTACAGTACCAACTTATAAATTTTGGGCTCTTTTTTCTTCAATTCTATGAACCAGCAGACTTTAAAAAGTTAGTAGTGTTATTATACATTTGGTATTTCTTTGTCAATGAAATATAAAGGCACTTGCTTTTATGTAAGTTGCTGGTCATTTATCAGTGGCCAAAACATTTAATAATATATTTGGATTTTTTTCTGATTACAAAGATAAGGAATTTTCATTGCAAAACAATTGGGAAGTACAAAACAGTTTAACAACAACAAAAAATCATAATTCTAGTTCCTGGAGACTGTTACAATAAACATTTGATTCTATCAGTTCTTTTGCATATATATATATATATATATATATATATATATATATATATATCTTAAGTTCCTGTATTGGGGAACAAGGTAGGGTGTCACAGGTAACCTCCAAATTATAATTTTTTTAAAGCTTTCTTTTTTTTAAAATATTTTATTTATTTATTTTACAGGACAGAGACCACCAGTGGGCAGAGAGGCAGGCAGAGAGGAAGGGAAGCAGGCTCCCTGCTGAGCAGAGAGCTTGATGTGGGGCTCCATCCCAGGACCCTGAGATCATGACCTGAGCCGAAGGCAGAGGCTTTATCCCCCTGAGCCACCCAGGTGCCCCAATAGATTTATTTATTTATTTATTTATTTTAAGAATTTATTTATTTATCTGACTGAGAGAGAGAGATCACAAATAGGCAGGCAGAGGTGGGGGGGAGCAGGCTTCCCTGCTGAGCAGAGAGCCCAATGCGGGGCTCGATCCCAGGACTCTGAGATCATGACCTGAGCCGAAGGCAGAGGCTTAACCCACTGAGCCACCCAGGTGCCCCTCCAAATTATAATTTAAACAAAAATTGTCAGAATATTTTAGAATACAGTTTGGAGGTAAAATAATTCTGTTTAAAGCATTTTTAACATTGAAACAGCTTAGGCTACAAATACATATAGCAAATCATGCTGTACACAGGAAACTAATGTTATATGTCAGCTATATTGCAATTAAAATAAAACACTGCATTAGAGGAATGAATGTTAGCTTTTTTGAATGTTAGCTTTTAGCTTTTATGCTAGTTAGCTTTTATAATCTTTCCTAAGAATAGGTTGAGTTTTCATTGGTTCACTTGCTCAGATACTGAAAGAATTGTGGGCATTGTTCTCAAGAAATTTAACCAAGTGTGTTGAAAAGATAGCTGATTCTCTTTATACTATTCTTGGTCCCTCTGAATAGAAGGTCAGGAAATCTAGTAATAAAAATAATTCACATTAAAATAACAAAGAAACCCAACCCCACCCTAGATCTGTGTTCTCAACATTTTTTGATTTATTGTGTAAGTTGAATTTTAGGAATTCTGGCGGCTCTCAAGAAGGGTTTGGTGGGGCGCCTGGGTGGCTCAGTGGGTTAAGCCTCTGCCTTCGGCTCAGGTCATGGTCTCAGAGTCCTGGGATCGAGCCCCGCATTGGGCTCTCTGCTCAGCAGGGAGCCTGCTTCCCTTCCTCTCTCTCTCTGCCTGCCTCTCTGCCTACTTGTGATCTCTGTCTATCAAATAACTAAATAAAATCTTAAAAAAAAAAAAAGAAGGGTTTGGTAAACAAGTCAATGATCACTCCTGCAATGGTAGTGCCTCCCAGTGTGTATAAAACACCTTAGCTAACATACTAGTTATTTGGTTGCCTTACACACTGCCTCACAGTTTGAGAACTCTGAGTTCCTTGACTTTGCTCTCATATATGGTTTCCGGTAAATGGATCTCAGGGTGGAATGAATCTTTGTTTAGGCGGTGGCATTTTCCAAAATGCATAATTTTTACAGCAGAGAAAGAGGCATTTGAAAGAAGGACGAGGGGCGCCTGGGTGGCTCAGTGGGTTAAGCCGCTGCCTTCGGCTCAGGTCATGATCTCAGGGTCCTGGGATCGAGCCCCGAGTCAGGCTCTCTGCTCAGCAGGGAGCCTGCTTCCTCCTCTCTCTCTGCCTGCTTGTGATCTCTCTCTGTCAGATAAATAAATAAAATCTTTAAAAAAAAAAAAAAAAGAAAGAAGGACGAACTTCAGGACAAGGGAGGCAGGTTAAGAATGAGTGATTCCTGCAAAGGATTCCGGTGCTGGAATTAACTTTGGGGGCTTTTTTTGGACTTTGGCAAAAGCCATACTCTGAGCATTTTTTTAGGTTTGCTTTTCTTACAATGTTGTAATTTCCTTAATTTTCCTGAGCCCTTTATCATGGACTTTTGTGGAAGGGTTGGGCACAAGAAAGGAATAGGGCAATCAAATAAGGTGAGGCTTGCCTCACATCAACCACTTATTTTGTGGAGAGGAGGAAGTGAATTGTGGGGCTAGCATTCCGTAGAGTCTGGTGGGGAACAGGTGGTCTGTGGAAAAGCTGGGAGAAGCTGCCAAGCTGCTCCACTCATGCAAGGGTCACCTGGTGTGACCTAAGACGGAACCTTTGCTTTTCCAGTATTTTTCATGGAAGAAACAGACCCTTAAAAGAGATAGGAGGAATTGGAGAGTTGGGGTACACAGCATATTTGTTAAAAAAAAAATTGGGACCATAAAGAATATCCAGCATTTGCCCTGCTTTCTCAGATAAGTTGAATGTCATAAAATATAGTTTGTAAATGTGAATTTTTTTTTCTTTTTTTTTTTTCTTCTTCTTTTTTTTTTTTAGAGACCACCAGAGCATGGGGGAAGGGGCAGAGAGAGAAGGAGAGAATCTTAAGCAGGGCTCCACGCTGAGTGGGGTTTGATCTCACCACTCTGAGGTCATGACCTGAGCCAAAATTAAGAGTTGGTCACTTAACTGACTGAGCCCCCCAGGTGCCCCCATAAATGTGATTTTTATATGGATGCATAATCTTCCATTACATGGATGTTCCTTAGTCCATCTGGGCTACTGTAATAGAATATCATAGACTGGGTGACTAACACAATAGAAATTTATTTCCCAGTTCTGGAGGCAGGGAATTCTAAGACCAGGGTGCCAACACAGTCCAGGACTGGCGAGGACTCTCTCCCTGGTTTGCAGACGGCCATCTTCTGGCTGGGTCTGACTTGGTGGAGAGAGAGTGATCATGTCCCTTGGGTCTCTTCTTATAAGGGCACTGATCCCATTCACTAGGGCTCTACTCAACCACGTCGCAAAGGCCTCACCTCCAAATAACAACACATTAGTCATTAGGCTTCAATAATAAATGAAATTTGGTGAGGGGACACAAAATTTTAGTTCACAGCAGGGTGTCACAGTGATTTGTTATAATAATGTTTATACCCAGAAATGAGACATGTTGGCAGATGTGTATATATACAGGGCAAAATGCCTGACTATTGGCTATTCTGGGAAATTGTGTCAGAGCCCAAAAAACTTGGAAATCTCCATGCGGGGCTGTTTGGCTGAGTATTAATGACAGCTGGAGGATGGAGATGAGGAGAAGGCCTCCCAGACTCACAGATGAGTTTGGACAATGTTGTTAACAGAGTAAACTGTAAAACCCAGGCTTATGAAAGTGTAACTGTTTTCTGTAACTTGAATTTGTAGAAAACTTCCTTAATATTCTGGTCGTGTGTACATACAGGTGTTGACTAGCGGAGGTCTAGCAAATGTCGAGTCAGGGCTCAGTTAAGAGTTGAAGTAACAAAAAAAATAAAAAATAAAAAAAATTAAAGTAGCATTTTTTTCCCCTCAGATTTAAGCATTCCTTTTGACAGTAAGATCTTATCTGGTTCATAGTCTTGATTGCTTGGCAGGCACGTTTATTTTGGTAAACAGGAATACATTACATCCGAATCCTGAAGACAAAGATCTTACTGTCTTCCTTACTCATGACAAAATTCCAGCCACAAAAAAAGGAAGCATGACTTCTGGTATTCAAATGAAGAAAAGTTCTATTGAGTTGCTTTCCCACCCTGGAAAACTTTCCCTCAGAGAATAATTTCATGATGGGTAATTCTGTGAGGAATAATACAATGCTGCAAATGTCCTCATGCCAAACTGCTTTCAACAAGGCAGTGTTTTCTCTGGAACTGGAAATCGTGACGCAGCTCAGGCAAGAGCTTACTCCCTGTCTTCAGTCATAAAAGAGAAGGCGCATTGAGTGGAACTCAGGTATTACAGAGGTTTAAGATACTCATAAGTAGCAACCGGGTCAAAGATAAGATGAAGATTTGTCCTGATTTCCCCTATTTAACAAAAGAACATATCATTACACCCCATCTTTTCCTATGATGGAGAAGTCTCACACACACACAAAATCTGTACTTTCTGGAGAGATGGCTTCAAAATGTGTAGGGAATTATGGTCCCCACAGAGAACATGTGAACCTGTCATTTCCTTTGCTGTTCACTTGTCTTTCTTAAATGTGAGTTTCTCTCCTGAGGGTTAGTATTATAAAGATAGGTATTTTGCATTTTATAAAGATAGGTATTTTGCATTCAATATAACAAATGATGGCAACTATTTTGTGTATATTCAAAATTCTTTTTTTTTTAAAGATTTTATTTATTTATTTGAGAGAGAGAGTGTGAGAGAAAGCATGAGAGGGGAGAAGGTCAGAGGGAGAAGCAGACTCCCCATGGAGCAGGGAGCCCGATGTGGGACTCAATCCTGGTACTCCGGGATCATGACCTGAGCTGAAGGCAGTTGCTTAACCAACTGACCACCCAGGCACCCTATATTCAAAGTTCTTAGAAAAGGTGGTTAAGGGTAGGTCTAGTAGATTTGGCTATTGCCTAAAGCACTGTGACACAGAGGACTGGAATGCCCTGTTATTTGCCTTTGTATTCTTTGTATTCTTGTTGTTGGGTTGGCCCCATGACTAGGTCTGGGCAAAGGAGCAGAGGCAGGGTATCCCTTCCAGGCTGAAGTAATGAAATGTCTGTTGCACCTTCCCACACACTGGACTCACCTTCCACAGGGAGAGGGGAGGCCAAATGTTAATAACGAATCATGGGAGTCACAGGATGAAAGGACCCTGCTTGCCCAAGCCACCTTCGGAGGAGACCCTCCTTAGAGAGCTCTTCAACTTACATCAGACTGTGACATGTGCAAGAAATAAACCTATGTTTTGTTAAGACTTATTGTGTTATGAAAAGTCTGGGATCATTTATTATTGTTGCTAGCATTTCTTATCCTTTAGAAATCTTCCCACCTCCACTGTCAACTGTCAGATAAACTCAGTTCTCTATCCATGCTTTCTCAAGACAGAGCACACTAGTTCCTGGTTGCAGTCCTGGAAATAAACATGTAATTATTGAAGAGCCCATCCGAGGTCAAGGTTTTTCATTCAAACTCTCAGTTTCAAGTTTTTCATAAATTGGTAAGAGGGTTTATCCTGCCAAGAAGTGATCTTTAAAATACTTCATGTATGATTTTGGGGAGTAATATGGTAACATTTCCTGATTCTTGAATTATGTAATTAAATTAAATATATCAATTTCACTGGGCTCTGAAATGAGTTCTCTCACTTTCGGGTGCCTCCGAGATACATTTGGGAAAATTCTATTCTTTCAGGCTAGATTCTAAGGCATGTATAATCACGAGATGGCCTTGAAATGTAAAACATTTATATTGTTTCCATCCATCCATTTAGCCGTTCAACAAAAACATATCAATCACCTACTATTACACAGGATCTGTGGTGGGTGAGTAGAACTGTGTTGTTCAGTTTTGAAGCCACTGGCCACATGTGGCTTTTTAAAGTTAAAATCAAATTAATGTAAATAAAATAATTTGATTCTTCTGTCGCACTAACCACATTTCAAGTACCCAATAGCTACATATACTTTATTGGACAACACAAAAGAACATTACTCTCATCCAGAAAGTTCTACTGGATAACACCTAGAGGGAAGACAGACATTTAAACTGATAATTTCCCTTTATCATAATAATTGTTTCCATAAAAAATAATAAAATGTGGTTGAAAGTTCAGAAAGGAGGTGTCTTAGGATAACATTTGAACTAGGTCTTAAAAAAATGAGAAGGAATTTACTAAACTGAGGAGCAAGGGAGGACATTCCAAAAGGAGTAAAGAGCAGATACAAAGTCAAAACAGCATAAATAGGCTGAAAAGGCACGGTGAGAAATTCAATGTGACTGGAAAGAAACATATGTAAGAGAAAAGACCAAAGAGGAAGTTGGGTATGGCAAGCTCAGGAAGAGACTAGTAGGGTAGAAAGTGTTCAGACTTGATCATTGGTGGTGGGAAGCCAAGAAAAATCTTTTAAGCAGGAGCATAATACGATCAGACTGACACTGTATTAAGGTCACTTGCTGGCATAATTGCTGTCGAAAGACCAGATTAGAGGCTCCCTGTTAGAAGTCCCAGCAAGTGAAGAGAAAAGCAGTAGTGATTGAGTTGAGGCGGAAAGTCCCCATTCTAGAGATATTTCTACATTAAAAGTATAAATTTAGGATATAATCCTAGCCTAGTTTTTGCTGTTTCATTCATTTGGAGTGTATGATGAGCCAGGTAAAAGAAGTGTGGGTGTGTCTTAGGTGGATGTCTCAGCCCCTGTTCACAGGGAGCAGATATAGGATTTACACACGCCTCTATCCTATCACACTAAGGCTGTGTCCTGGAGAAAGTGGTGTGTATATGAGTTCAATAGGGAAATTCATGTGTGACCTTCTCCACCACTGGACATTAACAGAAGCCCACTTCCTCCTATGAAGTGTTTCACTGCAGGAACTCTTTGGATGTTATCTCCGTGTTGAGAATTACTACCTTTTAATGAATTTATTCCATCATCTCACATTTCCATAATGTACTTGGAGTTATTTTAACACGAGGCTGCCTATATATTGAGGGATGAATTAGGGGTAGCAGGAGGTGAAGTATTTGGAATTTATATGAGTCTCATGAAAATATCTTCTCAGCCTGACAGGTATCCTGTTTGTGAAGAGCTTTTAAGAGTTGATCAGAGTTGACAGGGGCCTGGTTCTTCAGTTATGATGAGATTTCTGACTCGCTTTTTAGTCTAACCAAGTAAACTTTCAGGTCACTTTTGGTTTCTCAGAAAGGAATAGGAAGTATTTATAGTGGAGTCAGTTGGCCATATTAACCAGACGTACCACTTCCCTTTGTCAGTTAATCACTGAGCCTGGTTTCCTCCTCTACTGGGTAAACATCCTTTTTATATCCCTGTTTTCTCTCGAAGTCAGCACTTGCTTAATGATTTCCTGTTTCTGAGCAAAATCTTCCTGAACTCAAACATGAAATCAAGCAGGAGAAATTTGTAAGGCTGCCATGAAGAAAGAATTTGAAGTCCTAGAATTTGTCTGGGTTATGAGAAGTTCAGGAATTAGAAGGTGGAATGCCAGGAGTCCTCAGCCCGCTACCCATTCCCTTCCCACAGGACTGTCTGCTGTGATAGAACGCACCAAGGGACCCAAATCTCTCCAGGAAAGTTTCTGTATATAACTCTGTGGAAAAACAGCATTTAAGCACCTCTTCCTCTTCTCTTCTTCCTCTTCCTCTTCCTCCTCCTCCTTCTTCTTCTTAAGATTTTTTTTTTTTATTTATTTGAGAGAGAAAGAGAGAGCATGTGTTGGGCGCAGAGGCATAGGGAGAAACAGACTCCCTGCTCAGCTGGGAGCCCAAGGCAGGTCTCCATCCCAGGACCCAGAGATCATGACCCAAACCGAAGGCAGAGGCTTAACTGACTGAGCCGCCCTGGTGCCCCTTGAGCCCCTCTTCTTAAATGTAAAAGGATTAAGTGAGAAATAAATGTTTCTCACTGACGAATGTCCAGCAGCTTCAGCTTATGTACAGCTTATCAGCAGTGTATAGCTTATCTCTAAGGTTGAGGGCTAGAAATGCTTGAAAGGGAATATATTTCTCTTGCCTCCTTTATGCTGTGGTAATTTTTCCTGAGCCAATAACAATGTTATTAGGGGAAGAACCTTCTCCTAAGTGATCATAGATTCGATAGCTTATTTTTATTATATGCAAAAAAACTCTTTTTTGTTTCTTTTGACTGCTTTTGTTACATTGTTTATATTATTATGTCATAGCTCAGGGTCTAGTACGAAAACTGATGACGAATTCAAACTATATTCATTGAAGTAAAATGCTATGGAATAATTTTACTAATCCTTTCTTAAAGCTGCCTTGTATTAAAACCTATCAGAACTCAACCTGCCATGGAGTTCAGATGGACACTTTACTTGGCCACCTTCTTCTAACAGGGAAAACAAAAGTGTTTCTGGTAGTTTTCCTGAATATTAAATACAATGGAAAATCTTGGCTTTGTTTAAGTTGTTTTGACAGCCCACAAACCATCCTTTCCTCAGTAACAGCATTGGTCTTGCTTGCTGAGATAGGATTATTACAGAGGGAATGCACAAAGGCTGGCTTGCCGTGGGCACCAGAAATACTGTTTTGCAACAAGCTCCCGTGGGCATGATCTGGAAATACCTACCCTTTCTTCATGCTCTCCATCTGTTCACTGAGCTACTGTGCCCTTGTTGAGGAATCCTGGAGATGCTGCACTGCAAGCAAGACTAGCAGGTAGCAACACAGGGGTGAAGACCAATCAGAGATTGTAGGGAGATTTACCCCCACTCTTTAATAATCCACTCAACAATGGATGGGCCTGACATTGCGTTGCTTGATAGAAATCAAAAAATGAGATTCAAAATATGACATGGTTCATGCACAGAGACAGTATTATAAAAATCAAAATTATAAAAAAAATTATTTAAAAAATTCTCAAATTGATCTACAGAGTCAATGCGATTTCAATCCCAAAAAGGTTTTCATGGAACCTGACCGAAGGATTCTAACATTGCTATAGAAGAGCAAAGGGCTGAGAAGAGTCAAGATTGTCTGAAAAAAGAACATGTTTAGAGAATTTGTCCTTCCATGTAATAAGACTTATTATAAAGCAAGAGTAATTAAGACAATGTGGTTTAATTCAGGAATGGACAAAGAAATGGAATCAGATATGAACCCATGCATATATGAAAATCTCATTCATAATGAAGGCTGCTTCACAGATCAATGGGAAAATAATGGGTAATTCAATAACTGATGCTGGGATAGTTGGTTATATAGATTTTAAATACCATGAAATTGAATCTCTTCCTTGCATCAGATGTATTAATGTATTCTAACAATAAGTTAAAGACTTAAATATGAAAGAGAAAACTTTAAGTTTTTAGGAAAAAATATGGATAAGAAAGGATTTATAAACAAGACTCAAAAGGCATAAAAAATGAAGAAACATATTTTAATCTTATTAGAGTAATATTAAAATCTTCTATTAATCAGAAAATGTGCCTAGAGAAAGTGAAAGGGACAAGCCACAAATTGGAAGAACTTATTTTTTTTTTTGAAGAACTTATTTACACCACATATTACCAATGACAAAGAATTAGTATTCAGAAAATTAAAGAACTAAAAAATAGTCCTACAAAAACTGAACAAAAGTATGAGAGAATACATAATTGGTTAATACATGAAAAGATAATTCTCTCTTTTTTTTTTAAGATTTTATCTATTTATTTGACACAGAGAGAGACATTGAGAGAAGGAACACAAGCAGGGAGAGTGGGAGAGGGAGAAGCAGGCTTCCCGCTGAGTAGGGAGCTGGATTCAGGACTCCATCCCAGGACTCTGGGACCATGACCTGAGCCAAAGGCAGATGCTTAATGACTGAGCCACCTAGGCGCCCCAGAAAAGAGAACTATTCTTATTAGTAATCTAGGAAGTTAAAACTAAAACCACAATGAGATGCCACTTTAAATACAATTTGTAATAACATTGAAATATTTGGAGCTTCTATGTTTAATATTATAAAACATGTTGGAGTGCCTGGGTAGCTCAGTGGATTAAGTATCTGACTCTTGGTTTCGGCTCAGGTCATGATGCCGTGGGTCATGTGTTCAAGCCCTGTGTTGGACCCTGCTGAGTGGGGAGGCTGCTTGAAAGATTCCCTCCCACTGGCCCTCCCCCAACTCGTGCATGTGGAGACATATGTGCACTCTTTTTCTAAAATAAACAAATAAATTTTTAAATTATAAAACATGTTGGTAAATTTTAAAAAATCTAAGTAAATGGCGAGATACATCACGCTCATGGATTGGCAGTTTCAATACTGTTAAGGCGGTAGTTCTTCCCGAACTGATCTATAGACTCAATTCAGTCTCCACTGAAATCTCATCAGGACTTTTTGTAGAATTTGACAAGCTGGTTCCAAAACGTATTTGGAAATGCAAAAGGCCTAGAATAGCCAAAACGATTTTGGTTGGAGTTTTATACTACTTGATATATAAAAATATATGTCAATATATATTTATATATATATATTATATAAATATATAAAAATATCTATTTTATATATTAATATATCTATTTTATATATTGACATATAAAAGTTGGAGATTTATACTATTTGGTTTCAAGACTTATTATTTGGCTATAGAAATCAAGACAGTGTGCACTGACCGAAGGATAGTCATATAGATTCATAGATTAGAATAGAGAATCCAGAATAAGACATACACGTTAGAATCCTCACAACTCAATAATAAGACAGATAACCTTATTATTTTAGAAGGGACAAAATATGAACAGATACTCCACAAAGATATATGAATGTGCAGTAAGCTCATGAAAATATACTCAACATCATTAATAACAGAAGAATAGAAGTTAAAAATATGGGGGAGCCTGGGAGGCTCAGTCAGTTGAGCATCTAACTTTTGATTTCGGCTCAGGTCATGATCTCAGGGTCATGGGATGTAGCCCCACGTCAAACGCTACATAGGTCTCTGCCCTGGGCATGGAGCCTACTTAAGATTCTCTCTTTCCTCTCCCTCTGCCTCTCCCCCACCCCTCTCTCTGCCTCTCTAAAAAAAAAAAAAAGTAATAATAAATTAAAATCATGAAGAATGCCCACTTCATAAGCACCAGAATGGCTAAAATGAAGCAGTATGACAATGCCAGTATCTCAGTATTGCTGAGAATATTGAGCAAGTGGAACACTCTGATTTTGTTGCTAGGACTATAACGTGCTATGACCACTATAGAAAAGCAGTTCGGTAGTCTCTTAAAAAAAATAAATAAACGTACATTTACACTACACCCCAGAGAAAAGGAAAAGAGCTACAAAAAGAGTTGTATGGGAACGTTGTCATGTCAGTCTCTGACGTTATGCTTTTTAATTTTAGTTTAAGTGCCTGACATTAAGCTTTTGATGGCCATGGCGTCTGTTTCAAAATCCTCCATCTTGAATAAACTCATCACCAGCCGTATGACACAACTACTAGCGAAATAACCAGATAAAAATTCGCGCTGGCCCCACCCATGAAGTCCTCTCTTCAGAAAGCCCTGGAGAAACTAAGTAACTGACCATTTGAGTGACCCTTCCTATACCCTAGTTCCCCTCTATGCTTTAAATTAGCCAATAAAGCGTGAACCATTGAAATTCTAGACATCCCTACCCTGGAACCTTAATAAAGGCAGAACCCCAGGCCTATTCTCTCTCTCTCTCTCTCCAACCCTCAACCCCAGCTGCCACCCAATTTCCTTGCTGTGTAGACTTTGGGTGTGCTGTGTATCGTCTAGGACCTGTGAGTAGTAAATCTTGTTCCCTAGAATTCCCTGAGGGGTTCTGCTCAAGTATGTCCTGCAAGAAGAACCACAGGGGCTGGTCCAGCCACAACACTGGCCCCGGTTGGAGAGATATCTGTGGAGGCTCGCTACAAGTAATGTGGGCTCAGGAAAGTACCTCAGGTTTTTCTAGTAAAGAACACCACTATCCATAAACTGAGACCAACACATCAAGTGTTCATTTCCGGTTTAACCATAATTCCTAATAGCCACAAACTGAAAATAACCCAAATTGTCCACTACAGATGAAAGGATAACCACACTGTTGTATGTTCAGTCACGCAATAGACTACCACTCAGCACTTAAAGCGACAGTATAGCTTGACCTAAAACGTGTTATGTCGAGTGAATGTTATGTTGACCAGAATTGTAAATACTGTAGGATTCCATTTATAGGAAGGTATACATCAGGCAGAACTACTTTGTAATGGTAGAAATCAAATCAGGTGGTGGCAAGGGAGGATGGACAGCAAAGGCCCCCAAGGAAAATCTGTATTTTGATGTAGTGGTTGCTCCATGGGAGTACACACTTTTCAAAATTCACTCCCTCATATGCTTAAAATGTGTGCATTTTGTTGCATGTAAGTTTTACCCCAGCAAACTTGATTAAAAAGGTTATACTTCAGTAAACACTGTGAATGTACTTAATGCCATGTAACTGTACTCTTAAAAATGATTAAAATGGTCACTTCTAAGTTATATATATCTTACCACAATAAAAAAATACAACAAGGTATATTTTTCTTAAATTTTTAAAAGATTTTATTTATTTATTTGGCAGAGAGTTAGAGAGAGAGGGAGCACAACTAGACAGAACAGCAGGCGGAGGGAGAGGGAGAAGCAGACTCCCTGCTGAGCCGGGAGCTCAACGCAGGGCTCCATCCCAGGACCCTGGGATCATGATCTGAGCCAAAGGCAGCCACTTAACCAACTGAGCCACCCAGGCGATCCTATGTTTTTCTTAAATTATAACATTTAAAATTTCAGACGCACACACAAAATGTAAAGAACAGTGTAATCATCCCCTGTATATCCTCTGTGCATTATCAAGGTCTAACCATTATTAAAGCAAATTTGGTAAATTTTAGCTACAAAAACACCCTAGAATAAGCTTACATTTATAATTATCTTATTTTGATTATTAAATTTATTAATATTTATTATATTTATCTTATCTGAGTAAATTAACAAAAAATCATTAATATCATTTTTTATTTAGTCAAATTTCAAATTTTCCCAAGTGTTCCAAAATTTATCCCCAAATTTCTCTTTTATAGTCTTTTGTCCCAGTTAAGATTTAATCAAGGTGTATGTTTTGTTATGTTGTTTTAGTCTCACTTAGTCAAAAACTATTTTCTTCCTCCTCCATGATAATGACTGCTAAAGGCACCCAGCCAGATAGGGAGAGTCCCATATTCTGGATTTGTCTATTTCCTCATGGTATCCTTTCCCTTGTCATTCAATTGCTTTTACTTCTTGTGACATGGCAACATTGCCAAACGCTTGATTAGATTCAGGTTAGTGTCTCTGGCAAAAACTATTTGTAGATAAACCTATATATTTAATACTGCATCATGTCATGGGACTCACGATATCAGAGGGTACCACTGTTAGTGATGCCAAATTTGGTCACTCAGCTAAGGTAGGGACAGCCAGATCTCTCCATTGTAAAGATGCATTTTTCTTTTTGCAATTTACAAGCAATGGTTTTGTATGTGCTAAAGATCTCTGATGATCCAATGTTCCTTTGGGGGTAAGAAACCATTCAAATCCCACTATATTGGCAAAACTTTAAAAATCTGGTATTGCCAAAGTTTAGTGGGAATACAAAACTCCTAGATCTCTTACTCACTGCTGATGGGAGTGTATGTTGATTCAACCACTTTAGAAATCAAGTTGGCATTATCTGGTAAAGCTGAAGATGCTGATAATTTATAAACCAAATTCTTTTTCCTTTTTATCTCTTTCTTAGGAGAAATTCTCATACCAGTGCACAGAGACATATGCAAGGCTTTTCATAGTAGTATTGTTTTGTAAGAGCAAAACTTGGAATGATCCAAATGTTCCCTTAAAAAGAATGAATAAATAAAGTGTTGTATAGTCAAACAATAGAGTAGCATAAAACAGTGATACTGAATCGCCTAATGCCATGAGCCCAGGTCTGATGAATCTCACAATCATTACACACACACACACACAGACACACATACACGTTTTAGGAGAAAACATGCAGTACTTTTTATTAAAGATGGTGGGATTGGGTTTCTGGGTAGCTCAGTTGTTAAGTGTCTGCCTTCGGCTCAGGTCATGATCCCAGGTCCTGGGATGGAGCCCCACATCAGGCTCCCTGCTCGGTGGGAAGCCTGCTTCTCCCTCTCCCACTCCCCTGGCTTGTGTTACCTCCCTCGCTGTGTCTCTCTCTGTCAAATAAATAAATAAAATCTAAAAAAAAAAAAAATGGTGGGATTAACACGTATATCTATCTTGGCTCTTTCTCCAAATCCCACTAAAACAAAGCAAATTTTTTTTAAAGCCACGTTTGCACAAGAACAAATAGGAGTGTAGACAGTAGCAACAAAATCTATAAAGCATACAAAGAATGGTAACCAATTTATTGGACTGGAACATTTACTCTTAAGCTGGTAGGGAGAATGCAAAGGAGCATTTAACTGTGTGCTCCGAAACACCCAATGGGTTTAGGAATTGGTGGAACCAAGTATGTTTCGAAGTCTGACATGGTCCTGCCATGCTGGTGAAGCCAGGTTCAGGCCTTCTGGTCAGTAGTCCCTGCTGAGCCCAGCTTTCCAGCTCTCCCAGCCCAGTGGCCAGACATAGGAGCTGAGGAACCGTACTGCAAGTGCACCCTCCAATCGATCTGTTGCAGTGCTCCACCATTTGAGTTGCCCCCAGATGTCGGCATCAGCTCAGCCGAGGCCCTAGACACTGTGGGGCATCTTAAACTCATGGTGCAGCAGAACCTGTGAACTTAATAAAATGTCTCATGCCACTAAGTTTTGGGGCACTCCGTTATACCGCATTGGCTAACTGGAACAACCATCAGTCTGCAAGGGACATGATACAACAAATGACAGCCAAGTTTCCAGGGTGGGAGAGCCGGTCCAGTGGGAGAGGCAGGCAGTGAACATGGATGGAAGGGTCTCCAGAGTGCAGGGAAATCAAGCCAAGGCAGAAAATACCTTTTATTCCTCGTAGGTCAGAACTGACTCTTAGGAGCTTT
Source organism: Lutra lutra (assembly GCF_902655055.1). Taxonomy (NCBI): domain Eukaryota; kingdom Metazoa; phylum Chordata; class Mammalia; order Carnivora; family Mustelidae; genus Lutra; species Lutra lutra. Next base: position 110,596,520 of record NC_062278.1, read on the forward strand.
GTTGAAGTGACTGAAACTTTGAGGAAGATGGTTGTACATGAAAACTTGAGAATCAGATGTTGTGAGAATCAGAATCCTATACCCTTTGGTAATTTATCACTTTTTCCTAAGCGCTACCTCCTGAAGTCTTCGCTCGGCTATGAATGGCTATAGTATGAGATATGGGAACATTAGTACCAACACCCACTGTCACGCTGTTTCCCCCCTAGGACTATGACAGTGCCTCTTCTCGTCAGGCACTGACATGGCCCGGTTCCTCTCTGGAACTGCTAATACTTCTATTTATGTCTTTGCTGTATATGAAGGTCAAGGTGAACTCTAGCCCAATCAAGATGGGGAAGTCTGCTGATTAGGGAGAAGGATGGAAAGAGACTGACAGTTCAGATATGGACAAGGTGATCTGAGGACAGGATATCCTGAAGAGAAGAGTCTGGAGAACCTGAAACCTCACAGATGTAACCGGAGACAGGTCTCAGGGTAAAATTTCTTCCTTGTAAATAGGCTGAGGCTCCCCTTCCCTCACTACCTCTGACCTCTTCAATACCTATCTCCTTGGAGCTCCCATCTGCTGTGATTATCGTCATGATTACTCAAGATAGCCTTGTAACATCCCTGCCACAGTGGTCCTGAGCTGTTGTTGAGGTAACAAGTTGTTATTCTGATTTCCAGTTAAATCACAAGAAGATTGCCCTCCAGTAATATGTTCATTCGTTCATTTGGCTTAGTCCATTCATCAGTACACCCTTAAGTGCAGTAAGGACTTGAGAGAAATTCTTGCCTAGCCTTCTTCTTTTACAAAAGAGGAAGTTGAGACTCAGATTGGTGGGGTGACTTATAGGGACTTACAGTAAGATCGAAAGGGGTAGATCTTGATACTTGGCAAAATGTCAGTTACGGATGACATTGAGTAGACTTGATATCCTTAATGATTAGATGGAACAGTATAAATTTTTCCAATGACAGAAATCTACAGGACAGCAGAGTAACCTCATGGACACACTGCAGTCAGTCATGTGGCATAGCAGATGAAAGGGGCTTTTTTATAATGTACACCAAACCTAGAGGGAAGCCTGCAGCCTTTGGGGGTCTCAAGATGAAAGATTGACACTTCAAAGAAAGAGCGAAGGGAAATCTTTCAGATCCTAACTTCATAAAAACTCAGAGAGGCGGGGTGCCTGGGTGGCTCAGTGGGTTAAGCCGCTGCCTTGGGCTCAGGTCATGATCTCAGAGTCCTGGGATCGAGCCCCGCATCGGGCTCTCTGTTCGGCAGGGAGCCTGCTTCCTCCTCTCTCTCTGCCTGCCTCTCTGCCTGCTTGTGATCTCTCTGTCAAATAAATAAATAAAATCTTAAAAAAAAAAACCCAGAGAGGGCAGAAAACATTACCTATGATCATCTTACCAACATCCCCGTTTTTAAAAAAAGATTTTATTTATTTATTTGACAGATCACAAGTAGGCAGAGAGGCAGGCAGAGAGAGCGAGGAGGAAGCAGGCTCCCCGCCGAGCAGAGAGCCCGATCCGGGGCTCAATCCCAGGATCCCGGGATCATGACCCAAGCCAAAGGTAGAAGCCCTAACCCACTGAGCCGCCCAGGTGCCCTGCAACATCCTCATTTTTACTCACTGAGAGGGAGGTGCTGTCCAGTCTGTACAAGACAAACTGGGAGATTTGGGGATGAGGATACTACGAGGAATAAGTTTCTCAAATTGAAAATTATTCCAGGAAGGAGGGAGGCAAATGAGTTTGGACAATGACCAGAAATTATCCTTTCCTGAGAAGACCTGATTAGCCTGAGGTCAGTCCAACAACCAACCGATCAAGCAAAAAATAACATTACACCAAAAATACAATAATCTTGATGTACATAAAGAGATAAGGTTGCTCACTGTAGCAAAGTTTATAGAATAGCCCAAGTGCCCATAAAAGAGAATTAGTCAATGAATTCTGGTAGCTCTAACAGAAAAAAATACCATGTAGGCAGTAATCAGAATAATGTCGTTCTATGTTCACTGCCATGAAAAATTTCCATAATCATTTAATGAAGAATATTATATAATTTACATGAAATACACATTATATGTGTGTGTGAGGTGTGTGTGTGTGTGTGTGTGTTTGTGTCTGTATTTAGGGAGACCTTAAAAAAGATTTCCCATAAAACTTCTGAGAGTTAGTATTTTTCTTCAAAAAATTTTTTAAAAATGTACTATAATCAGAAAAAACGACACAGCTATTTTAAAATCATGAGAGCATGTTGCTTGGAGAAAGGAACCCCGGAAAGGAAAGTGGAGTGGTGTGGAATTAGAGGAACCTGTGGATGCCAGCAAGCAACCTCAACTCTAAACCACAGCAGGTGTAGTTATCCCCACTTACAAACCTGTACAAGGGAGAGGAGGCTGTCTAACCACATTCTTCCTTTCTTTGTGGTGGATGTCCTACTAGACTACTTGAAGTTCCAAGCATGCAATGTTTTAAACCATATGCCTTTTTATTTGCCTAGAACGGCTTCTTACATGGCCAACTTTTCTAAGTACTTCAAGGACCACCTCCACTTTGAAGCCCTCCTGGGTTCCTCCAGGTAGCTACAGAATTATAAATATGTGCTTATGTATCATCTCACTGAGCTAGATTGTGGGTGTCCAGCAATAACCACGGTGATGGTGAGCATCCTCGGTGATGGGTCCTGGGGTACTGAGAACGGTAAATGCTACAGGAAAATAGGATTTGAAATACCACAGAGAAACAAACATCTGGGGCCAGGTTAGTGGTTATGGTGCCCAGACCTCCATGCAGGGTGGGAGAAGAAAAATGCTGAAAATTTCAATTCTAAAGTTCAATAAAATATCTAAACATGTGAAAAGTCACTTAACTTTTTCTATAGTAAGTATAAGATACTATTTTTCACCCATTATATTGGATGAAAAAAGTTTTATGACACCACATATGGGCAATGTTATGGAGAAACAGAAACTTTTGCTGACTGGAGGGTACATTTGTACTTTTTGGAAGATGATTCAGTAATATCTGCCAAAATTTTAAATCCATTTATTTTCAGCCAAGTGGTTCTACTTCTAAGAATCTATATCTACTTCTAAGAATCTGTATCTTTGGGGTAAATACCCAGTAGTGCAACTACAGGGTCATAGGGAAGCTCTATTTTTAATTTCTTAAGGAATCTCCACACTGTTTTCCAAAATGGCTTCACCAACTTGCATTCCCATCAACAGTGTAAGAGGGTTCCCCTTTCTCCACATCCTCTCCAACACTTGTTGTTTCCTGTCTTCTTGATTTTGCCCATTCTAACTGGTGTAAGGTGGTATCTCAACGTGGTTTTGATTTGAATCTCCCTGATGGCTAGCAATGATGAACATTTTTTCATGTGTCTGTTAGCCATTTGTATGTCTTCATTGGAGAAGTGTCTGTTCATGTCTTCTGCCCATTTTTTGACATGATTATCTGTTTTGTGTTTGTTGAGTTTGAGGAGTTCTTTATAGATCCTGGATATCAGCCTTTTGTCTGTACTGCCATTTGCGAATATTTTCTCCCATTCCGTGGGTGGCCTCTTTGTTTTGTTGACTGTTTCCTTGAGCATGTGACTCTTGATCTCAGAGTTGAGAGTTCAAACCCCACAAGGGGAGTAGAGCCTGCTTTAAAAAAAAAAAAAAATCCATGTGCTGGAAAACTCTGGAGTCTTTAAAAAGAATAAAGCAGCTCCATGTATACTGGCCTGGAGTGATCTCTAAGATGCAGTTTTCCATTTTTTAAAAAATATTTTATTTATTTAGAGAGACAGAGTGCACACAAGCACACGCACAAAAGGGGGCAGGGGTGTGGTCAGAGGGGAAACGAGGGTGAAAAATCCCAAGCGGATTCTGTGCTGAGCACGCAGCCCAATGTGGGGCTCTATCCCACAACCCCGAGATCATGACCTGGGCCGAAATCAAGAGTTGGATGCTCAACTGACTGAGCCGTCCAGGTGTCCCTAAGATGCAGTTTATTTTATTTTTTTTTTTTAAAGATTTTATTTATTTATTTGACAGAAATCACAAGTAAGCATAGAGGCAGGCAGAGAGAGAGGAGGAAGCAGGCTCCCTGCTGAGCAGAAAGCCCTATATGGGGCTCGAACCCAGGACCCGGGATCATGACCTGAGCCGAAGGCAGCGGCTCAACCCACTGAGCCACCCAGGCGCCCCTAAGATGCAGTTTAAAATGAAATAAAAGTGAAGTGCCTAATAGTATCTATAATCTGTTAAAACTGTGGGAAAAAAATACATAGTTTAGTCAATTCAGGCTGCTATAATGGAGCACCACAGACTGGGAGGCTTATAGAAACAGAAATGAACTGCTCGCAGCTCTGGAGGCTAGAAGTCTGAGAACAAGGTACCAGCACGGTCAGGTTCTGGTGGGAACGCTCTTCCAGGTTGCGGACTGCTGACTTCTCATTGTGCTCTCACACAGCTGGCAGAGGGTGAGCTAGCTCTCTGGTCTCTTCTTATAAGGATACTAATCCCACTCATGAGGACTCCACCCTCCTTTTTGACCAAATCACCTGCCAAAAGCCCCACCTCCTCGTAACACCATCACCTTTGGGGTTAGATTTCAACATGTGAATTTTGGGAAGAAAATTCAGTCATAGATGTAGGTATAGGTATAGGTGTAGATACAGATACAGATACAGATACAGATATAGATACAGATATAGATATAGATATAGATATCCCCAAGATATACAGAGGTGTATTAGTTTGCTAGGGCTATGGTAACAGAGTACCATAGACTACCTTAAACAATTGAAATGTTTGGGGGCTTCTATTGTGAGGTCAAGTTGTCCCGGGTTTCTTCTGAGACTTTTCTCCTTGGCTTGCAGACGGGCACCTCCCCACTTTGTTTTCTCCTGGGCTTTCCTCCTGCCCGTCTGTATCCTAATCTCCTGTTCTTATAAAGACCTCAGTTTTATTATATAAGGGCTCTCCCTCATGACCTCATTTAACCTTAATTACCTCTTAAAGATCCTACTTCCAAATGCAATCATCTTGTGAGGTACTGGGGATTGGGACTTTGGCATATGAATTTGGAGCGTGTGACACAATTCAGTCCCTCACAATGAGGTGCACAAGTCCTCTTGTATGTACCTTTAGGAGGCTACGCTGCCATTGGCCATCATATTTGCTTCCATGGGAGGGGAATGCTGGACAGACAACAGGTAAAGGAAAAGACACACTTCCATCCTTTGTAACTTTGTCAGCAGCCTGTGTAGGTAGTACCTATTTTAAAATTTGATTAGGTAAAAATAAAGGAAAAAGTTTGCCTCCAAATCTTGTTTTTTTTTGTCTGCATTTTGAACATTTCTTCTTTTCTTTGCTGAAGATGAACAGTGCATGCATGAAAATAAGCCTGAAAAGTCTGGCTCTGCCTCCTTTTGAGTTTCTCTAACAGAAGAAAGCACTTGCTTTGAGCAATGCCAGCCAGCACCTGCTGGGACTTGTCCCACATAAACTAAGTACCTATCTGTCTGGGAACAGATTCCTTGACAATTCCTTTACATCAACTCTATAGGGCGGTGGTAGAAATTCTTCTTATGGGTCTCCCATCACAGCTGGTATAACCCCTTTACAGTTAGATAATGTCACTCTTCTGTTCAAAACCCAGCAAAGGCTCCCGTTTCACTCAGAGCAAAAGCAAAGTCCCGAGAGCAGCTACAAAGACAGTGTGATCTGTGTCTCATCCTTCAAAGTGGCTCCTCTGTGCTCTCTGCCGCTTGCTCACTGGCATAGCCGCCCTGGTCCCCTGCTGTCCCTGGAGAGCCTGTTCTGGAAGCCTCCATGCTCTGCTGTAGCTACAGGACTGCTCCCCACCACGCCTCCCGTGGTCCTCACCTGCAAGATTTTGCTCTGGCTTACTTCCTCCCACACCCCACCTATCTTGGCCACTGTATTTACCTTCACACCTGTCTCCTTCCCTCTACCCCACATCATTCCCTCAGTCCTGATTTCCCTTCATGCTCTCTTTTTGCCCTTCCGTATTTTTCTATAACATTCATCATCTCCTCATATACTGTGTGTTTGAATTATCTGCCTTCTCCACTAGGATGAATGTAAGCTCCATAAGGGCAAAAGTCTTTGCCTGTCTTGTTCACAAATGGATCCCAACCATCTAGAATCAGTCCTGGTACACAGTAGGCACTCAATAAATTATCTTAAATGAGGGGCACCTGGGTTGCTCAGTGGGTTAAGCCTCTGCCTGTGGCTTGGGTCATGGTCTCCGGGTCCCAGGATTGAGACCCACATTGGGCTCTCTGCTCAGCGAGAGCCTGCTCACCACCCCCCACCTGCCTACCTGTGATCTCTCTCTCTCACTCTCTATCAAATGAATAAATAAAAACCTTAAAAAAAAAAACTATCTTAAATGAATGACTGAATAAATGACTGGTGACCACATGCCTTTCTTTTGTGCCTGAGAAAAGGACCTCTCTGTTCCAGACTTCATTGGCCCTTCTCTTCTGCCATTCCTCCTCTGTGGAGAAACACAAATGTCTGTTCTGATGAACAACCAGAGTCACCCCACCTCAAGTGACAGGCTGGGGAGGCACTTCACCGATTACCTCAATGCTTATGACACCTGGTAATTTAGGCATAAATAATGTGCTCATCTTGTACACTTATAAATGGTAAGTTGCTCACTCCACAATTGAACAAGAGCCCCAGAGCTTTCATGCAAGACTTTCTGTCATAAAGTGAGATCAGAAGCTATCTTTCTGGAAACACCTCTGTTCTTCTCTCATCCTCTCTCAGTCACCGACTGGCCGCCTATCCATCTTCCTAAAAATAAAGTCTGCTTTCCCCTTTAATAGGAATTTAATGAGTGAGAGCAGCAGAATGGTTGACTGAGAGCCATGTTTATGCCAGATACGTTTCGTGGTAGAATCAGATTCGTGAAGAAGTTTCCTTAGACAAACATTTTTTGGGCAACGTGCCAGTCTCTGGATTCTTAAAATGACCTCAAAGGGACTTGCTGGACCTTAAAATGACCTCAAAGGGACCATACAAATTACTCCTCCAACCCAGCCTCTAGTTTAATGCGAGTTCTCCTGGGCAAGGGCACACCCAGTCAGTGTTAGCCCCAAACCCACATGAGCCAGGGTGCATCCAAGGCTCCAGAAGCTCCCATCTTCTTGATGGTCAGCACTCCTGATTTTAGACTAATTCAGGTGAGGGTGGGAGTCAGATATGATTTTGCACAGCAAAAAAAAAAAAAAAAAAATCCCCAAAATGTCTCTTACCAGGGAATTGCTATGCTTTTTCTTTAGAAGTAAATTTGCTTTACTAATTATGGGTGCCTGGGGCTATAACTACAGATAAATAGCATTTCCAAAACTTCACGTTCTTCCTGCCTCCTTCTCCAAAGCCTTGCTGGCAAACTTCCTGGGCTATCTGATCCTGCCGAGGTGGGAGAGGCAGGCTGGAAGGTACAGGCCTGACCAAAAGTCCTGAAGCCCCAAAGCTGGGGTTGCGGGGGGATGGGTGGGGAGTGATGAGCGGTCATCACGCAGACCCACTCTCTACACCCACTCCAAGGGAATCCTGGCCACCCAGCTATAGGGACCAGTCAGCTCTGTCAGACTCTGCCTTGGCTGCACAGTGGCTTCATGGGTGGTCACACCCTTCCTGTGCAGCCTGTGACGAGGGACTGTGTGAAATGAGGGACCTCTGTGTCCCATCTGAGGCCCAATGAAGTCCTCACCGCAGAGCTACCCACCAGGTTCGTGGAGATTTTGCATGGGGTTCTTCTCCTTGTTCCTGGGCCTGGTCCTGCCCTCCTCTGTCTTCCTGTTATAGATGTTAATCCCCAATAAACATAGCGCACCATCCAACTCCAGTAGAGTACCCACCAGAAAACCCAAGTTGTGATGAAGGGTCAGAGGACAAGGGATAGGCCCAGCTGCAGACACAAGGAAGAAGGTTCATGATCAGGGGAGCCCACTGTTGGCTTTAGTGCGCTTCTTGGAAGAAGGCGTGTTCTATTTTTATTTTAAAGATTTTATTTTTTATTTATTTAACAGGCAGAGATCACAAGTATGCAAAGAGGTAGGCAGAGAGGGGGAAGCAGGCTCCCCACCGAGCAGAGAGCCTGATTTGGGGCTCTATCCCAGGACACTGGGATCATGACCCGAGCTGAAGGCAGAGGCTCAACCCATTGAGCCACCCAGGCACCCAGAAGGGGTGTTCTAAGTGGGGGACAAGAGCCCAGACATGCCAGCAGTGCCCTGAGCCCCCAATGCCTGTCCCTCCCACAGCTTTACTCTGTAAGTGTTACTCCTCTTACCATCACTCTGAACGCACAGGCTTGCCCTCTCTCTCTGGATTCATTTTGTAGGCTCCTAATTTCTCAAATCCCACCAGACGGATTGCTCTGAAACCTAGATCTGATCACACTAGTCCCTTGCATAAAACCCTTCAAAGGCTCTTCACTGACCTCGGCATGACAGTCATGTGAGTTAGCTGTGCCCTGAGGTCTGGCCAGGTTTGCCTCTCTGGGTGCATCTAGATAGCTCTGAGCTCAGCCCACACCTCTCTCACCGGCTGAGGGGGCTTCCCTGTTGCTTCAGGCTCTGGGGCCCACAGCTGAAAACAGCAGGCCGTAGCACCCTCCCCTTGTAAAGAGGGCCACCTCCCTGGGGCTAGCTGAGAGGTGACAGAACCAGACCCACCACTCCAGTGACCACCACACTCTTGTCCAAGCCTGAGGAGGAGGGAGGGTGTGGGGAGAAGAGGGTTGGGAATCGTCAAAGACAAACAGCAGAGCATTCTGCTCATGATGGTGAAGGTCAAGTGGACACAGCTTGCTGGCACCTGGCCTTGGAGGGCTAAGTGTGGGGCCAGGTCACCCATCAGAAGGGCAGGCAGAAGGGTGGGGGCAGCAGGGGTGGGGGAGTGTGGAGGAATTGAGCGAGCTCCCATCTGGGGTCCCTCAGAAGAGTTCTCACGGGAGCCTGTGACTGACCCAGCCCTTGGCCATCTGTCACACAGAGGACACTAGGCCAGCCAGCCAGTATTAACCAGAAAGGCAGCTGCCACCGAGGAGAGGATTAAGACCCTGGTGGGTCAGGGAGAGCAGCATTTCCTCTTCTCCCTCTCCCTCCTGGCCGCCCATCATTGGAAGTGCTGCCCATCGTGACAATCTCTGCTCCAGCCGGTAGAGGTGAGTTTGAAGTTTTAAACCACTTTGTAATAAACCAGAAAGGAGGTTTTGAAAGACCATGGTTGAAGACAGGGATTGAAGAGGAAAACGATTTTGTGCTTATGTCCTGCTGAATTCTATTTTAGAATTTTGCCACCCTCCTTAAACTCAGACTAGACCACCTGCTGCCTCTGAAGCACTTCCAGAAAAGAGTAGGGATATGGGGCTGGAGCCACCCACCTCTGCTCTGTTCATCCAGCCTATGGACTTTTATGGACCACAGACCCTGTCATTTTCCCGTCCTTTCTGTCTCAGGGTAGCAGCGATTGGTTAAGTATGTTCCATCTGGCAGGTGGAATTTTAAACTCTTGATGTGTTTTAACCTAAGCTATCTATGTAAACAACTCTTTAAATATATACTATTGCTTTTACAGAAGTTAAGTAGCAGAGAAGTTAAGTGGCTTGTCGATGCCTTATTTAGGTCTCCGTTCATGTTGCTATAACAAAATGTCATAGACTGGGTGGCTTAAACAACAGATGTTTATTTTTCATCATTCTGAGGCTAGGAAATCCAGGATCAAGGTATTGGAAGATTCAGTGTCTGGTGAGAACCTGCTTCAGTTTGCAGACAACTGTCTTCTCCTTGTATCTTCACATGGTGGAAGGACGGATAGGGAGAGAGAGGGAGAGAAGCCGACTCCCCAGTTCTTCATTAAAAGGCACCAATCCCATTCAAAAGGGCTCTACCTTCACTTGTGATCTAATTATCCAAATACCATCTGAGGACTGGTGGGGGTTAGAGTTTCCGGGTATGACTTTTGGGAGGTCATAAACATTCAGTGCTTAGCCCTTAAGCAAATGACAACAGTAAGATTTGAATCAGGTAGTTCAGTTCAAAAACCCTCCCTCCTGGGCTTGCCTTCTATACCCTTCTGTCTCCTGAGCTCTGGAAAATCTTATCCTCTGGACTTCTTGGGGAATCTTATACTATTGCTTATACTTCCCTTTTCTGACTTTTGAATTTCTGCTTCTCCTCTGGCTTTCTTCTCACCCACCATAAACTATGACACTTTTCACTTCTCCCGGACCTCCAGCTCATTACGTAAGAGCAGACCATACCAGGTGCCTCCTTGATCTCCCTTCTTCCTCTAGAACTGCTCGCAGCTCATCAGTACTGACCCTGTTGAATCTCTTTAGAGTTTTTGCTGCTACTGACCCCTTCCCTGCTCAGAAGTTCTGCCTTGCTTGGTTTCTGTGACATCCTTCCCTGTAAGGTTTCTCTCCCCACTTCATACTCTTTTTCTGACTCAGACTGGTTTCCAGCTGTCTCTCCTGCTATGCCTTAACGTTGGTATAACCCTAGAGTCCATCCTGAGCACTGTTTTCAGGGCAATTATCTCCTTTCATAGCGACATGTTCTAGTAGTGTTCCTCAGATGACCTTTACTCAACATTTCCCAGATTGAAACATCTTTTTTTTAGAGCCTATTCTTGACATAATCCCTATCAGGAGAATAGTTTTAGAACAAGACCAAAACTGGTCTCTTGATCTCCATCAAACATTTGCTCAATCCTATTGTTTTTATTTTGTAAACCAGTAAAACTTTCGGTCTTTGGATTCTTGTAGACTCTTAAAATATATATATATATACGTACATATATATATATATATTATTTGATGGAGGTAGGGGGACAAGGCAGGGCAGCAGCAGAAGGAGAGGGAAAAGTGGTCTCCTCATTGAGCAGGAAGCCCAACGTGGTGCTTGATCCCAGAACCCTAGGATCATACCTGAGCTGAGGGCAAATGCTTAACTGACTGAACCACCCAGGCACCCCTCTTGTAGATTCTTAAAAATCATCAATGATCCCCCAAAGCTTCTATCTCTATGAGCTATATTTAAAGATGTTTATGCTATTAGAAATTAAAAGAAAAATGATGAAATATTCATTTAAAATAATAATAGACCCATCACATATTAACATGAATAAAATATTTTATGAAAATAATTCCATTTCCAAAGCAAAAAAGAGAGAGAGAGAGAGAGTTGCATTGTTTTACATCTTTTGCAAATCTCTTTAATGACGGACTTAATAGAAGACAGGTGGATTAGTATATCTGTTTCTGAATTCCATCTGTTGCAATATATTATTTGGTTGAACTCTATGGAAACAATCCAGCCTTTGATAAATAGCTGGAAGAGGGAGAGGAGATTAAGCAGACTTTTCAACTAATTGTAGATCTTTTCCTTTGATACTACATCAAAGCACCAGTGATAGTTTCTTAAAGGTCAACTGTGATGTGAATTCTGAGACCTCACACTGAACTCTTTGTACTGTGTTATATTACAATGTATCAGTCTACTTTACACTTTGAATGGCTCTCTTACAGGCATGATTTTATAATATTATAACTTGGGCTTTTGGAAATACTGGTTCACTGCTTTATGCACATTTTTCAAATGCTGACACACTTTCCTTTACAGTATCAAATACCCACATGTGGTGTTACCATCACTGTATTAACTTCCTAGGGTTGTTGTAATAAAGTGCCACCCACCGCATGGCTTAGAATGACAGAAACTTATTCTCTCCTATTTCTGGAGGCTAGAGGTCCGAAGTTAAGGTTTGGACAGGGTTGGTTTTTTTCTTAAGGCAGGAGGGAGAGTCTCTTTCATGCCCATCTCCCGGCTTTGGGTAGTTGTGAGCAATCCTTGACATTTCTTGACTCGACTTGACCTCAATGTCTACCCCATCTTTACATGGCCCCATTCCTGTGTGTGTTTGTGTTTGTGTATGCGAAACTCTTTTTCCTTATAAGAACACCAGTGATTGGAGTTAGGGCCCACTCTAATCTGCTGTGATCTCTTAAATTGATTACATGTGCAAAAAGCCTGTTTCCAAATAAGGTCACATTTACAGCTAGCAGGCATTAGGACTTCAACATGTCTTTTGGGGGGAAACAATTCAACTCATAGCTATCACCTCATTGGAAAAATCTTTAAGAACTGGTAAATACGGGGCACCTGGATGGCTCAATTAATAGAGCATGTGACTCTTGATTTCTGGGTTGTGAGATTGAGCCCCATTTTGGATGTAGACCTTAAAAAAAAAAAAAAAAGAATTGATGAGTACAGCCCTGGGCAAAAGTTATCCAATTCCTTTAAAAAAAATTAATTTTTTTAATTTTTAAAAGATTTATTTTGAGAGAAAGTGAGAGAGAGTGCCCAGGGGAGAGGGGCAGAGGGAAAGGGATAGAGGGATAGGGAGAGAATTTCAAGCAGACTCTGTGCTGAGTGCAGAGCCAGACGTGGGGCTTGATCTCATAACCCTAAGATCATGACCTGAGTAGAAACAAAGAGTTGGATGCTTTAACCAGCTGTGCCATCCAGGCACCCCCCAAAATTCAAATTTTTATGAAGATTTTATTTTTAGGGGTGCCTGGGTGGCTCAGTGGGTTAAGCCTCTGCCTTCAGTTCAGGTCATGATCTCAAGGTCCTGGGATCAAGCCCCATATCAGGCTCACTGCTCAGCAGGGAGCCTGCTTCCTCCTCTCTCTCTGCCAGCCTATCTGTCTACTTGTGATCTCTCTCTCTGTGTCAAATAAATAAATAACGTCTTTTAAAAAAAGATTTAATTTTAAGTAATCTCTACACTTAAACTGGGGCTCGAACTCACAACCCTGAGATCAAGAGTCACATGCTCTACTGATTGAGCCAGCCAGGCATTCTACAGTTTACCTAAAAACTCAAATTTCATTATTGGTAACAAATACAACTAGTAACAAATACAATAAAACCAAGAAGAAGTTTTTTCCCTTCAAGTGATAGATTCAATTTGTTCATTTTTAAAGAAAATATTTCCTAAATATTCGAGGGTGAATAACCTTAATTAGTTAATCAGTTCTTTCTTAGTGAGTTATGAGCTGCACTGACCACTTTCTTAGGTGAAAATGGTGTTCCATTAAAAAAGTGGTCAGTGCAGCTCATAACTCACTTGCAAATGTGTTTTTCTTTGAGGCAACAATTGTATTTTTCTCTGTGACTGAGATGCTTTAAGTATCCCTCCTAAGGCATCATACAGAGTATTAAAAGGGGGTGTACTCGAGGCCGAGATTTAATGAAATTAATCATTGTTATTCCTTCATCGAGGACATTTTGCAGAGGAATTGACTTTTTTCCCCCTATGAATGGATGAAGTTAAGAGTGCAAGACTATTAACAGATTTAGTGTCTTTTTCATTGTGCTAAGGCAGCAGAGGTGTTACCCATCGTTGCTCTTGCACTGTTAGTGCAAATGTCAATAGTGAAAAAGCCAAATACTGCCTTTGTATTATTGCAAAAATATTTTTGACCTTGCAGCCCACCTGAAAGAGTTTCAGGGACCCTAGCAGTCTATGGAACACATTTTGAGAACCATCGTCCCAATCAGCTCTCCACTGAGACTCTGTCTCTGCTTTAGGGGCCCATCAGCTCTTACAGGGACAGTTGCAACAACCATAACAGGTTTTCCATCTCCAGAATTGTTCCTTCCAGCCAGTTCTCCACATAGCAGCCAGGGGCTCTCAGAAAAGCGTATGTTCCTGGGACACTCTTCTGTTTCAAACAAACCCTTTGGTGGGCCCCCATTGACTTTATTTTTTATTTTTATTATTATTTTTATTTTTTTGGATATCCAGAAAGGTGAAATTTATTTATTTATTTTAATTTTTTTTTTATTTTTTAAATTTCTTTTCAGTGTTCCAGAATTCACTGTTTATGCACCATACCCAGTGCTCATGCAATATGTGCCCTCCATAGTAACCATCACCAGGCTCACCCAACTTCCCACCTCCCTCCCCTCCCAAACCCTCAGCTAGTTCCTCAGAGTCCACAGTCTCTCATGGTTTGTCTCCCCCTCCAATTTCTCCCAACTCCCTTCTCCTCTCCATCTCCCCATGTCCTCGTGTTATTCCTTATGCTCCACAAGTAAGTGAAACCATATGATAATTGACTTTCTCTGCTTGACTTATTTCACTCAGGATAATCTCTTCCAGTCCCATCCACGTTGATACAAATGTTGAATATTCATCCTTTCTGCTGGAGGCATAATACCTCATTGACTAATTAAAGGGTCAGCTCCTTAGCATAGCATGGCACAGGAGGTAATCTCAGATCTACCAGTGACTTACCTTTCCCACCTCTTCCCCAGCTGTGGTTCTGCATGACATTCAATCCAACCACACCAGTTATTTTAATCCATCATGCTTTGTCTTGCCTGAAATGCCCTATTATTCTCCCCTCTTACCTGACTAAGCCCTACTCTTTAAAAGTCAACTTCTGTCCTCTTTTCCAGGAAGCCTTCTTTGACTACCTTTTTGAATTAGCAGGATTTTCTCCTCTAGGTTTCCATGCCATCATGTACTTAGTTCTATTATAACATTTCTAATAACATACTATAATATCAGTGAATAATAATGACTATTATAATCACAAACATTTATTTCCTACTTATATTTGCTGGACCTGATGTCCGGAACTTTAAAAGAACCATAATTTCTAGCAAATGCAGTTATTACGCACATTAAGACTCGGAGTTCTTTAACCCCACCCAGGGTGTAGGAGGTAAGAGAACAAAGTAGGTAAGTGCATGTTCTTTCTTTTTTTAAAAGATTTTATTTATTTATTAGAGAGAGAGAATGAGAGAGCACAAGCAGGGGGAGGCAGGGCAGAGGGAGAGGGAGAAGCAAGCTTCTCGCTGAGCAGAGAGCAAGACCCTGGGATCATGACCTGAGCCAAAGGCAGGCGCTTAACCAGCTGAGCCACCCAGGCGCTAACTGCATGGTTCTTAAAGTGTTTGAGACTTGAGTTCATATCACAGCTTCAAATTATGTGAACATAAACAAGTTTCTCATTTTCTTTTCTCAAAAATCTTTGTTTTTACCGAGGTGGTATATGTTATACAAAAAAGTACAAGTGAGAAAGTGATAAATGACCCCTAAATCCCACCATTCAGAAATAAAATTATTATTTGTAAACATGATTAGAAATATTTCCAAGTGGGGGTGCCTGGGTGGCTCAGTGGGTTAAAGCCTCTGCCTTCGCCTCAAGTCATGATCCCAAGGTCCTGGGATTGAGCCCCGCATCAGGCTCTCTGCTCAGCAGGGAAACTGCTTCCCCCCCGCCTACCTCTCTGCCTATTTGTGATCTCTGTCTGTCAAATAAATAAATAAGATCTTAAAAAAAAATAATTCCAAGTGGATTGGAATGTTAGGGCGATACATCAATAAACCAAAAATTCTAGCCAGAGGATGATACTCCATATTCTATTGTTTGGAAGTAGAAAAACACAACAACAACAAACTAGTGAAATTCAAGGGATTGCTGAAATTAAGATAAATGATTCTTTACCAGATGGGATATTGGGATATGGATAGTTCCTTTAAACCCCTCTGAGAGCAGGACCCTCGCCTGCGCCCATCCAACTGTGTACTGACCCATGCAGGTGCTGTGTGCTTGGACGCACGCAGTTTATTTAAACAAATAGAAGCTAGAGTATGTCGAGCTCTCATCCTTGCCTCTTCACATGCTCCCTGAGCACTAAGTACGCAGGCTGCAGAGCCAGAAAGTTGGGGTTTGAATTCTGATTCCATGACTTGTTAGCTTTGGGTGGTTAGCTGACTTCTTTGTGTTTTATTTCCTCTTTTATAAAATGAGGCTAGTATTAGACTGTACTTTATGAGGTTACAGACAGGATTAAATAAATTAATCTGTAAAGAGCTTAGTGCCATAAGCCTATGGTAAACATCAATAAATGTTTGCCATTACTACTTGCTATCTGGCTCCTGTACTAAGATGAGGGGGCAAAACGATGATAAACACCATTAAAAGTTGGAGTCATTATACTTCTAGAACTGTCATATTTTTATTTTAGATCTCACCAGCTGATGGCTTGCTAGAAGATAGGAGACTAGCACCGTGGCAATTCTTCCCATTTCTTTCTCCCTTCCTATCAGTTTTTGCTTGTCAGTATTATTTCTTTGTAAAGCTTACAACTGTTCTGTTCCATCACTTCTCTGTTATTTAACTTTGCCTTTATATTTAAATGGATTTCATGCGCACCACCAGGGTTTTTGTCCCCACATTTTTATTTCACAGTTGTTTTATGCCGAGTCAACTCTTGACCAGGGAGAGCTTGTGTGTTCAAGAAGGGCTCGCGCATGCATGCTCCATTCCTTGGGTTCTTGTATATTTGAGAATGTGTGCCTTTTGCATTTATACTCGAATGGCATTTTGATGGGCTGTAATATTGGGGTCACTTCTTCCCCTGGGAACTTTGCAGACATTACTCCACTGTCCTCTTCCATTGAGCATTGCAGTGGGAAATTTGATTTTTTTTTTTAAGATTTTATTTATTTATTTGACAGAGAGAAATCACAAGTAAGCAGAGAGGCAGGCAGAGAGAGAGGAGGAAGCAGGCTCCCCGCTGAGCAGAAAGCCCGACGTGGGGCTCGAACCCAGGACCTGGGATCATGACCTGAGCTGAAGGCAGCGGCTTAACCCACTGAGCCACCCAGGCGCCCCGGAAATTTGATTTTTCACCCTTCTAGGTGATTTTTTTTTTCCCCTCTGGATAGCTGAAGAATTCTTTTTCTTTTTATTCTTTTCTAATCTTTCAACTTAATAAGCATATATCTAAATATCTCTTTTTTCTGTCAATATTACTGGAAAACAACATATCTTTTTGATTAAAAGGCTTAATTCTTACGCTTTGGAGAAATTTTTCTTTATCACATTTTTCTATATTACAGTTTCTTTCCTTAATTATTGCAAATTTTCACTTTCAAGATATCAGGGATTTTTATGCTAGATTGTCTTTCTCATCTGTTCTTTTGTTGCTTTACATTTCATGTTCTTTCCCTCAGTATTCATTATGATTATCTCATCTTCTGTCCGGGAAAATAATTTGATATACAGCTGTATCTCTTCTGTTCCATGTTTATTTTTCAAAGTGATTTACTAGATCTGAATGAGGATTTGGCTACATGCTTTGTCTCTTAAGCACTGTAATATCCCTTTTAATCTCCCACTGTTTATTTAATCCTTTCGTCTTTGTGTTCTTCCTTTGTTAAAGTCCTATTCTTGGAGTGCCTGGGTGGCTCAGTCAGTTAAGCCTCTGACTCTTGGTTTTGGCTCAGGTCCTGATCTCAGGGACGTGAGGTCAAGCCCTGGGTTGGGCTGCATACTCAGTAGAGGGGAATCTGCTTGAGATTCTTGCTGCCTCTCCCTCTGCCCCTTCCATGGCTCTCTCGCTCAGATAAATAAATGAAAAAGTAAATAAATAAATAAATAAAGAAAGAAAGAAAGAAAGAAAGAAATCAAGCAACCCTTAAAAAATAAAGTCATATCCTTCATTAGAATAGGTATTTTTTTTTCTTTTTAAGATTTTATTTATTTGACAGAGAGACACAGTGAGAAAGGGAACACAAGCAGGGTGAGGGGGATAGGGAAAAGCAGACTTCCTGCTGAGTCTTGATCCCAGGACTCTGGGATCATGACATGAGCTGAAGGCAGCCGCTTAACGACCGAGCCACCCAGGCGCCCCCAGAATATGTATGTCTGAAGAGTGATGAATCCACAGAGTATTCTGTTGTTTGGTTGATTTAGGCTAGGTTTTCACCCAGACTGGGTTGATTTTTTTCTCTGTATGGAATACTTTCCGAGTTTCTGTCCTGTATCTTTTTTATTTAGCCTGTGACTAACATGGACTATTCAGTTTGATATAAAATATGGGTGACTTCTTGAAACTCGTCCTGTGTTATTTAAAACTCCGTTGCCTCCCCCTCAGAACTACAGCCTGTGGGCTGCAGCTGGTTGCCTGCTATCTACTTTTCTATAGTTTTAGGAAATGGGGAGTGGTTGGGGTTGCATGCAGCCCTGGTGGGGGACCAGGGACTGGTGCTTTTCTGAGACCCAGTAAAATATCCAGTTGCCACCCTGCTGGGTGTATATATCACCCTGTGGGCGTGCCGCCAGCCTAGCTCAGTGATCTGGAAACTGTCCTGCCCTGGGTGCCCTTCCTCACTCCCTCATGGTCTTGCTGTGGAGGGCAAGGGCTTCTGCTCCCAAGTGTTTCCTTGTGATTTCTCTCTAGTGGCCTTCTCATTTGCTCAGTCACATTCTCTCCAAATGGGAGCAGGGGTGGGGCAGTTCCTGAATGTTACCAGGATTTTGCCATTTCACCCGTTTTTCTCCATACGGCTTCTCGGGAAGGAAGGATGAGATTATGATGCACGTGGCACCATGTCAGAACTCTTTGTTCCTTTTTTCCTTTGTTCCTTCTTTTCAACATTCATGGCATAAAGTTTATGATCCTCTCTTTTGTTTCTTAAATTCCACATTTCAGTAAGATCATATGATAATTGTCTTTCTCTGACTTATTTTGTTAGTATAATAATACCCTCTAGTTCCATCCATGTGGTTACACATGGCAAGATTTCATTTTTTTCATGGCTACTATATATATGTGTGTGTGTATATATATATATATATATATATATATATATATATATATATATAACATCTTTTTTATCCATTCATCTGTTCATGGACATCTGGATTCTTTCCATAGTTCGGCTATTGTGGACATTGCTGCTATTATAAACACTTGGGTGCAGGTGCCTCTTTTTGAATCACTACATTTGAATCTTTGGGTCATAAGGTAGCTCTATTTTCAAATTTGGAGGAACCTCCATACTGTTTTCCAGAATGGCTGTACCAGTTTGCCTTCTTACCAAAAGTGTAAGAGGGTTCCCCTTTCTTTGCATCCTTGCCAACACCTGTCATTTCCTGACTGGTTAATTTTAGCCATTCTGACAGGTGTGAGGTGGTATCTCATTGTGGTTTTGATTTGTATTTCCCTGATGTTGAGTGATGTGGAGCATTTTTTCAGTGTCTGTTGGCCAATTGGATGTCTTCTTTGGAGAAATGTCTGTTCCTGTCTTCTGCCCATTTCTTGATTGGATTATTTGTTCTTTAGGTGCTGAGTTTGATAAGTTCTTTATAAATTTTGGATACTAGCCCTTAATCTGATAAGACATTTGCAAGTATCTTCTCCATTTTGTTGGTTGTCTTTTGGTTTTAGCAACTCTTTCCTCTGCTGTGCAAAAGCTTTTTATCTTGATGAAGTCCCAATAGTTCATTTTTGCCTTTGTTTCCCTTGCCTCTGGAGCTGTGTCTAGCAAGAAGTTTCTGTGGCTGAGGTCACAGAGGTTGCTGCTTGTGTTCTCCTCTAGGATTCTGATGGACTCCTATCTCACATTTAGGTTTTTCATCCATTTTTAGACTATTTTTGTGTATTGTGTAAGAAAATGGTCCAGTTTCATTCTTCTGCATGTGGCTGTCAAATTTTCCCAACACCATTTGTTGAAAAGACTGCCCTTTTTCCACTAGATATTTTTTCCTGCTTTATACAAGTTTAGTTGACTATAGAGTTGAGGGTCCATTTCTGGGTTCTCTATTCTGTTCCATTGATCTATGTTTCTGTTTTTATGCCAGTACCATACTGCCTTGATGATTACAGCTTTGTAATAGAGCTTAAAGTCTGGAATTATGATGCCTCCAACTTCGGTTTTCAACATTCCTTTGGCTATTTGGGGTCTTTTCTGGTTCCATACAAGTTTTAGGATTATTTGTTCCAGTTATGTGAAAAAAGTTGATGGTATTTTGATAGGGATTGCATTGAATGTATAGATTGCTCTAGGAAGCATAGACATTTTAACAATATTTGTTCTTTTAATCCATGAGCACAGAACATTTTTCCATTTTTTAGTGTCTTCCTCAATTTCTTTCATGAGTGTTTTATAGTTTTCTGAGTAGAGTATCATGTCATCTGTGAAGAGTGAGAGTTTGACTTCTTCTTTGCTGATTTGGATGCCTTTTATTTCTTTTTGTTTCCTGATTGCTGAGGCTAAGACTTCTAGTACTAATTTGAATAACATTGGTGATAGTGGACATCCTTGCTGTGTTCCTGACCTTAGGGCAAAAGTTCTCAGTTTTCCTCATTGAGAATGATATTCTCTGTGGGCTCTTCATAGATGGCTTTTATGATATTGAGGTATGTGCCCTCTATCCCTACACTGTGAAGAGTGTTCATCAAGAAAGGATGCTGTACTTTGTCAAATGTTTTCTTTACATCTATTGAGAGGATCACATGCTTCTTGTCCTTTCTTTTATTAATGTATTGTATCACATTGATTGATTTGCGGATGTTGAACTTCCCTTGCAGCCCAGGAATAAATCCCACTTGGTTGTGGTAAAAATCCTTTTAATGTACTGTTGGATCCTACTGGCTAGTATTTTGGTGAGAGTTTTTGCATGCACTGTGTTCATCAAGGATATTGGTCTGTAATTCTCCTTTTTGGTGGGATCTTTTTCTGGTTTTGGGATCACAGTAATGCTGGCCTCGTAGGACGAGTTTGGAAGTTTTTCTTCCATTTCTATTTTATGAAATAGCTTCAGAAGAATAGGTGTTAATTCTTCTTTAAATGTTTGGTAGAATTCCCCTGGGAAGCCATCTGGCCCTGGGCTCTAGTTTATTGGGAGACTTTTGATGACTGCTTCAATCTCCTTGCCGATTATTATTGTGTTCAAGGTTTTTATTTCTTCCTTTTTTTTTTTTTTTTAGATCTTATTTATTTATTTGACAGAGGGAGAGAGATCACAAGTAGGCAGAGAGGCAGGCAGAGAGAGAGGAGGAAGCAGGTTCCCTGCTGAGCAGAGAGCCCGACGTGGGGCTCGATCCCAGGACCCTGGGATCATGACCCGAGCCGAAGGCAGAGGCTTAACCCACTGAGCCACCCAGGCACCTCTATTTCTTCCTGTTTAAGTTTTGGTAGCACCCTGAATATATCATGCCAGTCCTTTTTGATGTGCCAGGTCTCTATGATAGGTCTGTTGCCAATCTAATTTTACCACTGTTGTAGGTTACAGACCGCTTGTCCCAAGCTGCTTTCAGGATTTTCTCTTTGTTTCTGAGATTTGCAAGTTTCACTATTATATGTCAAGGTGTTGACTTATTTTTATTGATTTTGAAGGTGACTCTCTGTGCCTCCTGGGGTTGAATGCCTGTTTTCTTCCCCAAATTAGGGAAGTTCTCTGCTATAAGTTGCTCCAATACATCTTCTGCTCTCCACCCCCACCCCGTTCTTCTTCTTCTGGGATCCCAGCTATTCTAATATTGTTTCACTTTATGGTGTCACTTATCTCTTGAATTCTCCTGCTGTGATCCAATAGTTGTTTATCTCTCTTTTGCTCAGCTCTTTATTCTCCATCATTTGGTCTTCTATATCACTAATTCTCTCTTCTGCCTCATTCATCCTAGCAGTAAGAGCCTCCACTTCTTACTGTACCTCATTAATAGCTTTTTAAATTTCATCTTGAGTAGATTTTAGTTCTTTAATTTCTCCAGGTCTTTAATTTTCTCTAGTGTCTTCTATGCTTTTTTTGAGCCCAGCTTGTACCTTTGTAATTATTATTCTGAACTCTAATTCTTACTCTTACTTATATCTATACCTGTTATGTCCCTGGCAGTCAGTACTTCCTTCTTGTTCTCTTTTTTGAGATGAGTTTTCCTGTCTTGTCATTCTTACAGAAAGTGGTCAATTTCCTATTTGTAGAGTCACAGCTATTATTTCTTAGATCTCCAGTTGAATTTGCAGGTGTTCAGAATGATTTGGTAGCTATCTAGCAGAATTCCTGGGACCAGACAAAATTCAGGTCAACTCCTCCGCCATCTTGGACTATCTTCCACTGAACATAATTTAACAGCTGCCTGGCAATCCTTATCTAACTGCAACATCTGGATCACAGTGAGGTTGGTATCAGTTGATTGTCTTTTCAGCCTGAGTTATAGTCCCTGGTTCTTTGTATGTTGACTCGTTTTGAATTCTGTCTTAGGCATTAGGAATTTGATGTTATAGAGATTCCATGTCCTTTTGTAGTTCTCTGAGAGAGTTGATTTTTTTTTTTTTTTTTTTTTTTTTTTTTTGTTTAAGAAGCAAATAAACTTAGGTAGATCAAAACGTCAAAGCTGTCCTTTGGGGTACAACTCAACTCAGCTCATCTCTCCTGTCTTTGGCTTGGTTACTTTGAGTCTGTCTTATGCTTGATTGGTTTGGGGTCTGACAGAAACTTGGTCACTGTTTACATACAGAATTTGGGGCTCTCTCTCTTTGGATCATTCCTTTCCCCTATTTCCCCTTTCTTCTTGCTTTCTAGCATATTCTGTCCTCTGGTTCTTTAGGACAGAAGGACTGTAGACTTTTTAAAATTTAAGTTTTAGCCACCCCACATGGTGCTGACTTCAGCCTTTTTGCAGGCTGAAAACTACAAAAATAGGTAACCCACCCCTTGCCATGACATTCTTCTAAGACTTGACTCCCCTCCAGATTCTGTTTGCTTCTCTTGTGCCTTTAGGTTGTTGTTATTCATATTTTATTCAGAGTGTATAGCTATTATCTGTGGGACAGCATGGTCTGGTAGGTGTGTGTTAGCAGAAATTACTGATAATTTCATTTGCTGTTTTGTTGTTTTTACTTTTGCTGGTGGGTTTTTTTTTTTTTTGGTGTGAGTGTGTGTGTGTGTGTGTGTGTGTGTGTGTGTGTGTGTGTGTGTTAAATATTGGGAAAGAGAAATGTTCTAATTTTTAGAGTTATTTTACCACCTTTACCTGGAAGTGCTTCTGTGCAAGTGTCTAATTCTCCCTGAGCTTGAGTCCTATAATCTGTGAAATGGGGGTACAGTCCCTGCTTTGTGGAGTTGTTTTAAGGGTTAGATGGGATAGTGCAGGTACAGCTTTTCAGCACAGGGCTTGGCAGTGAAGATTATTGCCGTTATCTTTGGTGGCAGTATCTCATCCCTAACATAGTCCTTGGTATATGGAAGAAGTAAATAATGATCATTGAATAAATGAATTAGACTCATAAAACAGAAGAGGAAGAGAATGATTATAAGAAGTGGTGGAATTGTAGGGAAACTGAGGAGCGACCTCAAGATGAGCATTTTCCCCTTAGACATGGGCACGTAGCAGACACACAGGCCTGAGGCCAGGTAGCTCTTCCCTCTGGGCAGACTTCTATTTCACAAGGTGTTCTAACACATGAGGTGATTCATTATGCAAGCTGCAGCACGAGGCCAAGCCTTCAGAAGTAGGTGAAGAGGTTCTACATCCTCACTTTGTATACTTTCCAGGAGGCACAGGGGAACTTTTTGGGATTCTGGAGCCTGAGGGGGAAACTCCCCACCGCCCTTCTGCACTTGCTGTCCCATTTGTGTGAGCACTGGAGGAAATGGCGGAAAGTTGCATTTGTGTGGAGCAGTATCAGAGATAAAATGAAGAGGCCTGGGGACGGGGGAGGCCGCTCATTGTCCAGACATGACAAGCCTGTTAACACCCTGACTTCAGGGAGGAATAATTCTCCACACGGGAGGGCCAAAGTGCCAACCCTCAGCAGGCAGTTACATGCTCCAAAAGCATAATGGTGTTTTCCAGGGCAACAGCATTGGTTGGGGTGTTCGGGCTTGAGCTGTGGCCATGTTTCCACTCAGCATCTGGGGGTCCACTCTGACAGGATGGCAGTGTGAGCAAAGTCCAGGCCTGGGAATCTTGCTCACCCAAGAAAAATACAAGACTCCAAAAAATATTGTTAATTGAACTGGACGTGTAAAAATGGCTAAAATGGCAAATTTTGTATTTTACCACAACTAAAACCAAACACAATTACTAAAATAGTGCACACCCACTGGAGGCAGTTTAAAAAACTAGGAGATATTTAAAGAAACAAAATTATCCATATTCCTTCCTTCAATATTTTGATGATTTCCTTTTTCATATGCAAATGGTATTTTTACTTATTTGAAATTATATATAATGTGTGGTGTTTTTTTTGACTCTTATAATCTGAACATACTTGTTATCCACTATTGTTTGAAAATGTCATTTTAATGGTTTAAAAGTGTTGGGTTCCCCAATAATGGGTCCATGGTCAAAGGAGCGAGACTGATACAAAGTGAAGGTCAAGCAAAGCTTTATTTTGCGCCAAGCATCAAAAATCAAACCGACCGTCAAACAGACCTGTCGGGGCCGCCCCTTACAGAGAGGGCGACCTTTCTCTTCTTTACAGACTAGCTTTTAAGGGCAAAGTCCCTGTGGTTGGGCCTGGCGACACACAGGTGACCAATGAGATTGTAACACAGAGATAGCTGCACAGTCCTGCTAGGTCACACATAAGTGAACAATTGAATTACAGTTTACCCTATAGTAGATAATTGAACTAGCCTATCACCTTGGCCAGAATTGGCGCCCAAAGGGCGGGGCCCATACTCCTTGGTAGCTAGGAGACAGTATGCACCCCCACTGATTGAATACCTCCACCTGGCCTGACCCACCCTTGTATTTGGGCTTTGTTACCTGCGACTAGTTTCAGGGACTTGTTTTTAAGTAAATTCCCTGAAGAGTTGGGGGGGGGCAGGGTCAGGATGGAACTGCTTTGGTTAAATAGGCCCTTACAAAAGTAATATATTTTACAGATTCATCAAATTGTATTTGGATTTCCTCAGTGGCTATTTAGGTTATTTCCAGTATTTTACAGAAAAAAAATAACACTTTAATAAACATCTTTAGATGTTGAGTCTTTGTTTAAGAGATCTTCTAGAAGTGTAAATGTTTTTCTTTTCTTTCTGTTTCTTCTTGCTCAGATCCTTCACTTTCTTTTTTTTTTTTTTTAAAGATTTTTATTTATTTATTTGACAGAGAGAAATCACAAGTAGGCAGAGAGGCAGGCAGAGAGAGAGAGGAGGAAGCAGGCTCCCTGCTGAGCAGAAAGCCCGATGCGGGGCTCGAACCCAAGACCTGGGATCATGACCTGAGCCGAAAGCAGCGGCTTAACCCACTGAGCCACCCAGGCGCCCCGATCCTTCACTTTCTTAAATGCCTGGCTCAGGACTGGCCTCCACTAGGACACCCTCTCTGAGCACTTCAGCCTGCAAAAATCCCTTCTTTCTCTGATTCCAATTGCATTCATTCATTTCATTCCATCATTCACTCATTTATTCATCAAATATAATTTGATAGCATATCAAGTATGCATATATATGTATATACATCCTCATCAAATACTAATTTCTTCTCTAATAATGTAATTACTTAGAATAATAGTTATGGTTAATGTCCTTTGAGTATTTACTCCGGGTTGGCACTTTTAAAGTACTTTCCATGGATTCTCTCATTTCATCTTTATAGTACTATGCATGCTTTACTATGGGAAAATTGAAGCACAGAGAGGTTAAGTCAACTTGCCCAAGATTGCTCAGCTATTTCTTGGGTGCCCTGGGATTCAATTCCAGCCCCTATAGCGATTCTAAGGAGGAGTGAACGGGAATGGAGGAGTGAACAAAACAGGGATACTTCTTGTACTATGGCGTTTGCCGCACTTCGCTCTGGATTGTAAACGTCTTGAGCTGTTCCATCATGGCTGTGCCTCTTGCTTCTCCCACCTGTGACCTCCTGCAGGGCTGGGGCCTTGGCCCCTGCTGCCTTGCACTCCTAAGAGATAGTGTGCAAGGACTACTCAGTAATGCCTTTAAACTGATGGCAGGGAGGGTGAAATAAATCGGATTTTGCTTTGGGCTCTGTCCCTGGGCGACACAGGAGAGGATTCTCTACCAGTCTGGCACTCTTTTCCTCATGAAGGAAAGGAGATAATCTTTGACATTCAACGAATGCAGTAAAACCTCCAGTATTACCTTAGTTTCTTCTCAGATGGTGAGGAGCAGTCACCAGTACAAGACCTTCCTTTGGCCTCTGGCTCTTGGATCCAGTCCAAGGTCTGTTATCTGAGGGTTAAACGTGACAACACTGTCTCCATCTTACTTCTTTTTCAATAGGACAGATACGAGCAACACTCTTTTAGAAGCTAAAAAGCAGTCTATTTCATAAAGTAGGCTTCTTAATCTGTTCAGGCTGTTATAACCAGAGGCTAGGAGGGACCCCCACTTCCAGTGACACCAGAGGCTGAGTGGCTTATAAAGAACAGAAGTATATTTGTCACTGTTCTAGAGGCTGAGTGGTTCACAGTTAAAACACCAGCAGCCTCAGTGTCTAGCAAGGGCAGGCTTCCTGACTGACAGATTGTCATCTTTTTTGCTGTGTCCTCGTGAGGTAGAAAGGAGCAAGGTAGCTTCCTCAGGCAGATTTTATAAGGGCACAAGTCCCATTCCTGAAGGTGTTAGTTAGCTGTAGGACCTCATCACCTCCCAAAGGCCCATTTCCAAACACTATCCCCTGGGGTATTAGGTTTACAACATGTGAATTTCGGAAGGACACAAAGAGTAGGTAATTGCGGTTACAATGTTTAATTTTTAAAGGGATTAGAAGAAGAGAGAAGGAAGAGAAGAAGGAGGCATTTTAGGCAAGACCAAAAGCATTTATGTTTTTTTCTGACTTGGTCCCGGGGAAGCGAGTTGTTTGCCTCCTTTTGATTGGGGCCACATCTCATAATCGTCTTAGCTATCATCTTTTGAGTACCTATTGGATGCACATAATATGCTGATCCTTACTGTGATCCTTCAAACGCTATAGTGCTCCCACTTCATAGTCTCAGAGGGGTTAAGGGTCTTTCCCAAAGCCACCTGGCTAGTGAAAAGCAATGCAGGGGTCACATCCCGCTTTGCTTGACCCCGAAGCCCGCTGAAACGCCACTACCACACAGATAGCTCCTGTCTCATTTGTTATTTAAGGAACGAGCTGTGGCACCAGGCTCCTGGAGAGGACACCTCAGAGGCATGGCCTTTCTGGAATTTTATTAGAGAACTTGGAGGGGCTCAGAGAGGAAAATATCAATTAAGAGGAGCAAGTCTGTTTCCTGGCCATGGATAAAGCCAGGGGGGAACCCCCACTTCCATACTTCTATGATTCTGGGCCCAAATCTGGGGAATGGCTTAGAAGATCCAGAACTGAATCAATTCACGTCTCTGAATTTGATAAAGGAAATTTTTGTACTATTTGTGGATTAATTTATATAAAACAATGTTTCTATGTAATATCTAATGCGTATTTATTTGAAAGTGTATTTAAAAAACCCAACCTCACTTAGGGATTTATTTAAAGAATGAAAAAATAATACAGTTCTGGGAAATTCCGCAATTGTTTCTAAGACTTTCGAGAAGGAAGAAATGGTTTTGGACTCAAGCCTTCCTGCAGATGTTCAGGGTTGAGTTGGACTTTAGAGGAGGGGCTGCGTTCATGCATGCAGAGCGAGACAAAGGGGACATTTCAGAGAACTGAAGTCCAATCCAGCGCTAGCAGCAGGGATAATGAGGAGGGGAGTCAGGCCAGCCTCACATTACCTCATCTCCAAGGAAAAACTGATGATGAGCACGATGGTTAAAGAGTGGCTTTGAAGTCTTGCACGAGTTGGTTCAATCCCCAGCTCTGCCAGTTACAAGGCACGTGGCCTTTGGCCAATTATTGAAACCCCTTAAGCCTCAGTTATCTCTTTTGTAAATGCTGGTAATGACGCATACACCCGAGTCTTTGTGAGGATTAAGGACAGCATAGTGCAGTTGGCTGGGCAGTCATTTGAGGAAGTCATTATCTCTCAGATCTTTCTGGAATATCCCGATCCTAATCTTGACATGCTCCATTTCACCTCAGTAATCAATAACTGAGAATTAGGATTTCTAGCTCATCAGATCTCTGAAGCAGTAAGGCCCCCTCAAAAATGCTGTGGTGAAGGAAATGTACCATCAGGGGTCTAGGCTCACATGAAGCTATCTCAGATGAGTGACTTCCTTCTTCCCAGCAGAAACAATAACATTTCACCAGGCTTCTGGCCGTTCTCTACCAGCTCCATTTATCACCTTCTATGTTTTTCTTAGCCCTTTGAAAAGACAGGCTGAAAACCAGCCTAATGATCCCTGACCATTCTGAGGAGACAGAAAGTAATGAGCAGGGCCTGATTCCTCTCAGGGGTCTCCTTATGGGAGGCTGGCCCACAGCAGTTTCTGCTTTTCAAGTCTCCGGTTCTCTCTATACTTTCTGAGCTGCCCTGTGGCCCCTTATTAGCATCTCTAACAGTCAGAAGATGTAGGCTCTAGTCCAGATTTTGTCACCTATTATCTAGGTAATCTTTGCCAGGCCATTTGAGTCTCTAGGCCTCAGTTGATTTACCTGCAAAATAGAGATCAACCGAAAGATGTATAGTCAAGCACCTTGGGACCCGTATAAAGATGTATAGTCAAGCACCTTGGGACCCGTTAAATGAGGAACACATTTTAAAGGGGGTAGATTAAAATCAAGCATCTGCACTGTGCCCCTTCCTTCTTAACCCAGCCATCAACTGAGGCCCAGATTCTACAAATAAAAGTCTCTCCCATATAGTTAGTTCCCTCTGAATGTGGACTTAGGAAGTGTGCTTCTGTTTTGGGCCAGGAAGTGAGTCTCCTACTCTCCAACTTTTCTGTGAGTTTGAGAAAGGCCTCACAGAGGAACTGGCCAAAGAGGGGTGACAGAAGGAATCCTTGCTCCCTGAGATTACAGCTCATCTGCTAGGACCCCAAGCTTTATACAACCCTTTAACTACAATGGTATATATTTAACACAGGTGCCTGTACTCTCCCTCTTCCAAACCCTCAGGGATACATATAAATCTTCGGCCTCAGTGGGTCTGCCCTGGTGTCCCTCACTTCTGGATGGAGTTACTCTGAAGCCATCAGGTCATGACTCTGCCGTGCTCTGAGCCATTTTAGTTGAGAGGTACAGGCTGTTATTCTCATTATAGACCACCTGCTTGCTAATTGAACTTGACAGTTGAGCTCTCTATGTTTTCAGCAAAGGAAGGCTGTAATGGGTCATGTGGCATTGTTCGGAGGCTACTTCCTGCCCTGAGCTTTGTCAGTGCTCCTCAAATGCCTATCTGATTGTGGACACACTTGGACCTTAGCAGAACTGGTTATGGATGAATTAAAATCTCCAATGCCCGCACTGACTTCCGGTAGGATGAAGCTGCCACTGTCCTCTCAGGTTTCTCCCAGGAAGCCACCGATGGTTTTGTGTTGTACCCTACATGAGGAGGGGCTGGAAAGCTCATGCAGCTTTCTGGGAGACATTTGACCTTTAGGAGCTATGCCAGTGATGGGGAAATGTGGCTCTTTCCAAAGAATATTGTCCAGCTGTTGGTGGCCCATTAATTATTGGTGATGATGGTCACCAAGAACGTGGCTGAGGCCGCAGCCATGTCTGAAGCCTTGGCAGAGGTTTCCTCACTCAGGGTGATGCTGGGAGAGAGGGCTCCTCTGGGTATGGAGTACAACTGGTCGCTTTTTATCCTGTTGGAGGAACTTCCCTGGGACAAATTAGAAAGAGCCTTAGGTGAACCTTTTAGACTCATCTGCCAATCCTGCCATTGTCAACACTGCCTAGGGACCGTGCTAACAATTACAGATACCCAAGCTCTGACCCCTGAACCACTGAAATGTTGGGGGGATAACAGAATTTATATTTTAAATGATTTCTGCGTGTGATTTAAAAGATCCATTTGGTTGGGAAACAACTAATTTGTCCAAGTGGCCTCATTTCACAGACGAGCAAAGGGGAAGTACTTGATCTGATTTCTGCAATCTGAATTGCAAATGCCGGGGGTAGAATTCAGGCCTGCTGACTCAGAGACCAGGACACTCTGTGTTGTGTACCTTGTCTCGTCAGTTCTTTGGAGAGAAGCTGGTAAAGCCCAGTGAGCAAGGACATGATCCTTTGAATGTCTATCCCACCAGAATTCAACCCTGGCTGTCGGCTTGCTGTAATTCATCAGATGCCTTAGTTAAGAATCCAGCTTCACTGCTGATTCCTTGTGTGACCCTGGAGAAGTCATTACTTCTTTGTTTCCTCAACTATGAAGTATGGACAATAAAATCGATCCTCTCGACCTAACGAGTGGCTACAAGTGTTCCATGATGGAATTTATGGAAAGTACTTTACATAGCACCTGACACTTGGCAAGTGTTCAGTAACTCTCAGTTATTTGTTTTTTGAGCCTTTTCCATGTACCAGACACTATATGAAAAGCTTCATGAATGCTATCTCTGGGGGTCACAACACTTCTGAGAAACAGGCATTTTTAAAAAAGATTTTATTTATTTGAGAGAGAGTGAGAATGAGAGAGAGAGAGAGTACATGAGTGGGGTGAGGGGTAGAGGAAGATGCAGGCTCCCCACTGAGCAGAGAGCCCAATGTGGGGTTTGATCCCAGGACCCTGGGATCATGACCTGAGCTGAAGGCAGATGCTTGACCGACTGAGCCACACAGGAGCCCTAAGAAAAAGGCATTCTTGATCCAGCCTTCTCCATGAGGGCATGAAGGGAGGACTGGCTGAGTTTGTACTTTCTGCTGTATTGATCATTTGGAATGAGGCATTTTGTAATCCCTGTCCACATAGGTGATAATGTAGAAATACGTCACCGTGGAAGTTTAGTCCTGGACATAACAGCTGTGACATTTTTGTAACTGGCTGAAGGTCTTGGAGAGATCGGCCTATCTCTTGTTCGTCTTGGTGTCTCCTGTTCCTTTCGGTGCTTCCTAACTTGGCCTAGACCCATTCTGGCCCACAGAGCTCAACAAATGTCTGCCACATAGAATTAAATGTCATCTCTTCAAGTTGATTGGATGTCTCCTTCCAAGGTGAGTTTTTCTCCTGGGTCATTTATCCTGAATTTCTTATTCTTAATACCTTATCTTGGCACTCAAATGTTTTCACAGCAGAGTCTCAATCTACCTTTCCTCCCCTGATGCGTGCAGTCAATGGTTTATAGGGCTATTTATGATAGTGGAAGAATCAAAAGCAACCTTAATGTCTACCTGTAGGAGAACAGTTGATAATTTATGATGCAACCATATACACCATATATTGCTAATAGCTACTACTTAGTGCTTACCATGACATCTAGTATTCTAAGCTCTTTTCATGTAATTAACTCATTTCGTCTTTAGAACACTTTGCGATGTAGATACTACTATCCTCATTTTATAGTTTGGGAGATGGAGACAGAGTGGCTAATTAACTTGTTTGAGGTCACACAATTAGGATGTGGCAGAATCAGGATTCAAACCCAGGCAGCCTGACTCCAGTAAGTACTCTTAGTCCCTAAATGGTCTCTCATACAGCCAACAAATTGTACAATACACCACTAGCAACTTGACTAAGAATGTTTGCTTTGCATCTAATAAGGGCTGATGTGAATGAATAAATTTATTACGACATACATATAGGAAATGCTTGTGTTTTAGTCTCCGTGGGAGGGAAAACCTGGATATCACTTATATAGATGACGATCTCAACCATGGGAATTTGAAGAAATATATATAGCAAATAACTAGAAGAAAATAGGCCAAAAGGTTAATTCTGCCTGTGGTTGATGGGCTGACCCTTGCTTTTTTAGAACTCTCTGATTTTTCTAAATTTCCTAAAGCAAACTTGATCTGTAAATTTAGAAAACAACAATTAACAATAGCTTCTTAAAAACATGAGACCCTACAGAGGCAGGTTTGGGAGACATCACCAACAGCCATCAGATAATGATTCTTTTCCCGCCAAAACATTTGTTAATTTCAGAGACCTTTCACTGCCTCACACAGGCTCTTGCACAAAGCCTGACCATTACCATATCCTTCTGAAGGCCATCCTCAGGTAATAAATACACAAGAGGCAGCTTCCACTTTGGTTACTGATAGAAGTCCCTTGAGAGAAGCCAATTTCCTGGATCTTTTTGAGGGAATTTATTATAAGCATCTTTGATTTCTGAGCCTTTTTGCCTCTGCACTTCCTTCCATTGCTAGTGAATGTCATTTCCTGGGCCTAGCTTCTGAGTCCTGCCCTGGAGCCCCAGGGCGGCAGTTCAAGCGGACTGCTGCCTGTGAAGTGTTACTGACAGTCTGATGCTCCCTTCTAGGCTTTTGCAGTCCTGGGCCATAGGTGGTAGGAAGGAAAGAGGCCTTGGTTTCAGGGCACGGCTCAACACTTACTGATGGACTTTAGGCAACTTGCTTTACCTCTGAGCCTCAGTTTTCTCATCTGTAAATGGGGATAACAAGGAGCCATACACACCTCACAGGCTTTTGTGAGTCTGCAAAGGGCTCAAGTGGAGTAATGTATATGTAAGCCATTCATAAAGATCTATATTCATGTGCATCGTCTTTATTTATTTATTTCTGCAGCTGCCCACTCTTTTTCTCACACCTTTTGTTGTCATGGAGAGAGGCTAGTTCAAGTTCAGGGAGACCTCTAGAGGGAAGGACTTGGGAGGGGAGAAGGAGCTGGAGGAGCATCACGGGAGGGTAAGGGAGGCTGAGGAGGCAGGTGGAGAAATGCGAGAAGGTGAGGTCAGAAGTAGAACATCAGAGAAAGGGATGTTATAAGCAGATATCTAGGAAGCCTTGCATCTTGATGTTTGATGTGACCCCATTTTGTCTCCTTAAGAAACCTGCAGGAAAGATCTCTCGCTTTTTCATGGTCTAGGAATGAGATTGTAGCCATCTCCTTGCCTCCCGTACAGTAATATCATGCTAAGATTGGCCTTAAGGCAAGAACAGGAGGAGTAGTCTAAGAGGACTTAGGTACACCAGGGTTCTACAATGATAACCCCTCCTCCAAGTGAGAATTAAAAGAGAACATGCACATAGATTGCCTTGCACACCGGAGATGTTCTGTACATGGCAATTATTACTATTATCAACTAAAGATACTTGGCTAAAACATAAACGATTTGAGAATTAAGACTTGGTTTCACGATTGATGCCTAGGACAGGACTGGACACTGAAGTTGATTGGGCAAAGCGCAGTCAAATGATACTTGTGCCCTCACTATATGTCCATTTCTCCCACCATGCCTGCTCACACTATACCCATATTGCACTCTGAGGTCTTGGGGCTGTACTCCTTGCTGTACTAGGCATGGTCCAACCAGCCAGTTCCCTGTCCTGTGGCTGTGGTCCTCCCATGAGACCTGTCTCTGGTGTCCAACGTCTGCCCCCTAGTGTTGTTCTCCTAGAGAAGCTGTGATTCTATTTCTATTTTCTGACTTGGGTTCCATAGACTTAGCTGTGTATAGGTATCTTTATCCTTGAAGCTGAGAGCAATGAGGCCCAAGTTAGGGGGTGCAGACAGAGCCTAGGGCTGTTCCATTAACCCTGAGCCCACTCTTACATTGGACAATGGGTACTGAAGGTGTGCAGAGAAGAACCTTGGGGGCTGTCGAAGGTTCTATGTGAACATCTAGAGTGGGATGAGGAAGAACATCTAGAGTGGGATGAAAATATCCTCTTGGGAGGATATTTTCAATGGCCTGTGCTCTCTTTATTCCCTACAAGACTGTGTAATAACACTACCTCTGATTCTGTGCGTGGATTGTTGTAAATGGACATTATAAAGTAGCGCATTATTTATATTAGCCAGTAAACTGCCTAAAATGATGATGAGAAAGACACTGAGTTCATGAGGGGTGGGGTGCTGGAGATAGTGTCCAGAGGGAAATTAGATATCTGTACTTCAAAGAAAAATAGGCTGTCAAGGCAGGGGCCCCAGAGGCAATGTATGGGGAAGCCTCCTCAACAGGCTGGGGAGGACAGGCCTCCTGTCTCTCACTTACAGGTCAGAAAGCCCCAACTGCAACCTGGAGGGAGGAGCCCCCAAAGGGAAGGGCTCCACAGCTGTTCTCACCCTGGACATCTTCCCTACCTGCCCACTCATCTGCCTCAGCCCCAGAAACTTCTTGGGCTTTTCTTATCATCTCTGGTCATCAGGGGTCTGTAGGAATCCAGAGTGAGGCTCTTCCTTTGTTTTCTCCAAAATTTGGCTGTATTTCTCCTTATAAAGAGTACTGTGGAATGGAGACTGGTGTACCTTCTAGAAAAGCCTCTCCTCTGTTTCTTGTTCTTCATTTTTGTGTTTTTTAAGTTTACTTATTTATTTTTAGTAATCTCTATGCTCTATACTCATGGGGCTTGAACTCATCACTCCCAGATCAAGAGTCCCATGCTCTTTTGACTGAGTCCCCTTGTTCTTGGTTCCTAAGTAGTGTTGACACAAAAGTGATTCGGAGGGAGGAAATGATTAAGGCTTTCCATTAATGTGGAAGAGGGCTCAAATTCTTGCTCTTCCATTTTTCTTGGTGATTTCAACTTTCTCCTCTATATAGTGGGGCTAAGGCCATCTTATGACCAGGAGAGACAATAGAATAAGGCAGAGCACTTTTGGTCCCCAAATGATAGGTATTATTTGCATGTCTCTTTTTCATTCCTGCTGTCATTGCCTCAGTTCCTATTATATCTCCATGGATGGCAGCTTGCAAGCTGGTCTCTATGCTCTATGCTCACAGTCTCTGCTCCTGCCATCCATTTTCCAGTAAGCTGTCAGAAAAATGAGTATCAAACACAAGGAGGCATGCCATGCCCCTGCATAAAGTCTTTTAAGAGTTTCCAATTTTCCAAGAATAAAGTCTGAAATCTTCAATATGGCACTATCCCAGAAACAGTCTTACGAAATTGTCTGCTTCCACTCTTTTCACGCATACATTTTACTGTTACAAGCACCTTCTATATGCCAGATACTAAGCTAAGGGCTTCATAGAGATTGTTTCACATAATCCTGAAAACAACACTGTCATTAATATCTCCACCATACAGAAGAGGAAAGAGGGTCAAAGAAACTCATAGAGGTTGAGGATCTCAAACCAATACACTGCTAGTTGGTCAGAGAGGTTTGAATTCACTCTGCTTGGCCCCCCAGCCAACTCGAGCTCTTTGAACTGAGCAGTAATGCTCCTTCAGGAGTTGGGAAGGGCCCGAGGTGTAGCAGGAGGGGTCCAGGATCTGGGAAGGGAGGAAGCAGTATTTGGAAGAAGGGTGATGGAGTTGAGATGAGGATGTGATCTCTCCTTTCTCAAGTGGGTGGTGGGGAGTGGTCACCTCAATTTGGAGACAGAGTTCTGTGTCTGGGCTTCAAGCACTGGTTGTGTTTTTCCCCATTGTGTCCTCAGAGGACCCAGACTACCTTCCACTCTGCCATTCCCTCTAAGCACGGAGCCTGGTGCCAAGTGGGTGGTCAAAATACATTCGGGAGATGATTATTGCTATTGGTGGTCACATCTTGTCTTTGGGGACTGGGGTGGCAGTCCAAGGCTGCTTCTGGCCCTCCTGTAGGATGGTTTTCAGTCCAAGTGGTCCTTGGGGCTGTATCCCAAGTATACAGCTGTGTTTCTTGCTTAACCTGCGGTTTTCTCTCGCTTCCCCATAGAAGTCCCAGATCAGCCTCGGTGAATGGAAGGAGCCTCGCTCCTACACCAACCCCCTCAGGCCTCCCGCACCCCTCCCGTCCCACCCCCCCTCCCCATCCACCACCCCCAGCCTGCAGACAGCTCAGGCCCACACTCCCCTTTTGTATTTGAGGGGCTTGAAAGCACTTAGTGCGCGCCCCGCCCGCCAGTTGGGACGTTCTTGTCAAACCCCGTGAAGGAGATTATGTATTTTCATATTCTACATAAGAATAGTTCAGAGAGGTTAATTGACTTCCTCAGGGTCACGCAGCCAGTGGTAGCAGAGCTAGGATTTATAGTTCCCGCTTGAAAAGCCCGAGAGAGTGTCGGCTTAACCCTCTGCGACCTGCGGACTGGGGAGGTGAGCCAGGATTTGGGGACCCCGGCCCAGCCGCGTCGCCCCTCCCCCTGTTCCTCCGTCCGGCCTCCTCAGCTGGAGGCTGGGTACCAGCATCCCGCGGTGCGCTCACCCGGCACCCCTCATCCGGAGACCCGCTTACTAGCGACCCCCCGGAGGGCCACGCCAGGGGGCTTGGGGTGCCCTGTGACTGGGGACCCACCCCGTCGGCCCGACTATTTGCATAACGGAGACCGTCGCTTCCTCCGCCCCTCTGCCGCGCTCTTCTCCCCTCCTTCGCCGTCCCCTCCACCCTTCAGCCCCGGTCCCCCACTGTCCCTGGCGGACCCTCCTGCCGGGATCTGGCGCCGGGCTCCCAGCGGCCGGGCTCCCCTGCGGCGGCAGGGAGCGGAGTCGGGCGGCACCTGGGGGAGGGGAGTGCGGGGCAGGGCCGGGCTGGGGAAGACGCCTGGGGCACTGCCCGGCGCTAACAAAGGGAGCGGCTGCCGGCCCGCGAGGGCGCGGAGCGGGCGGAGCAGCCGCAGCCCCGGCGGCCGAGCGCGCAGCGAGTGAGTAGGGGTGCTCAGGGCGGCGGCGCTGCCGGGGGCCCGGGCGGAGGGGCGCGGGAGGGGCGCGGGAGGGGCGCGGGGCGGCGGGGCGCGCCGAGCCGGTGGCCGGCGCCGCCTCAGCCTTCTCGCCCGCGGGCGGGTCACCGTTTGGGCCGGGGTGTCTGTCTGCGCGTTGGTCCTGGCCCAGGGACCGCCCTGGTTTCCCCCTGGGCTCCGCGAGCCTGCGGACCCACAACAAATCCACGTGCGCTCGCCCCCCGGGAGCCCCGCTTTCTTCCCCGCACGGTCGGTAAGGTGTGGGACGCCTGGCGGACTCCGGGGTCCTGCGTCCCCACGGCCGGATCTGCAGACCGGGAAACTGAGGCCTGCGGAGGGGTGGGGGCTCAGGCACCAAAACAAACGCACGTGCGCTCTGCCCCGGGATCCCCGCGCCTTGCGGGCCCTGGAAGGGCCGCCCTCCGGCACCGGGCCATTGTCTCCAGCCGCGGGGGAGGGAGCGGCGCTCGGGGCGCCCCTGGCCGGAGGAGGACGATAGAGACGTTGAAAAGGTACCTCTTGGCGGTCGCACCAAACTGCCAGGCTGCAGAAGGGGGAAACGAAACACGAAAGCAGTTACAGAAAGCTTACCCCAGGCCAAGAGCCTGTCCCCGGTCGTGGTGCGCTACTTGATGGGACCAGGACAGCCCCTCACTTCCACCGCACGTCTTAAAGACCCGGGCTGAATGAAGGGTCCGTGGGTTCCCCTCCCCAAAAAGCCTGTGCCTAGCGCACCATTGTCCCTGCACTCTGGCGACCGCCCCTGCCGGGAGATCGCGAGCGCCTCCCCAGCCTGCAG
Organism: Lutra lutra; assembly: GCF_902655055.1. Classification (NCBI taxonomy): domain Eukaryota; kingdom Metazoa; phylum Chordata; class Mammalia; order Carnivora; family Mustelidae; genus Lutra; species Lutra lutra. Next base: position 110,633,769 of record NC_062278.1, read on the forward strand.
AAAGAACAGTCCAATTTAAACATCGCCCTTCGCGGTCTCGGTCTTCTTGGCCTTTTGCTTGCACTGTGCGTTGTAGGTCCTTCTCTTGCGTCTAGCCGACCCGGGTTGTCGCTGGCCCCTTTTGGCTTGGGGCTTGTTACATGTTTTTACAAGCAAGTCTAGCGGAGGCCTCTTGTTCTGAGGAGGGACGGTCGTATCTTCAGTTCTATCAGTTTGGGAGAAATTCTGAGGTCCAGATAGGAGAGCACTCTCGTTTGTTTTGCCTTTTCTTTGCTTTCATATGCCTTGCTCAGCTTGGCAGATTCTAGTTAATCAGACCTGTTCCGGCAGTGGTGCCGTGGGTGGGAGGGTGGATTGGCCCCACAGGTGATGGTGTGGGGGCAGAAGCAAGCCCCTCAGGTTGTGAGAGTGGGTGGTTGGTGTGCGCGGGAATGGAGGCGCTGCCCTCACAGTGTGCCGCTGAGCCATCCTGCTGCCAGCACCCCCGGCAATGAAACCTGTTACTGGGGAGAACTGGAGGGCTTTCAGCCCTAAACCACAGCTCCTGAGGATCCAGAAGGGCATCTAGTGAATCCTCTTATTTTACAAGCAGGAAACGGAGGCCTGAAAGGTGCAGCCACTTGTCCGAGTCGGAACCAAGTGAAATCGGAAAGAGAGAGCACTTGAGGAGGGGCCTCCCCACTCCCACACTGCCCCCAGGCCTTGCCAGGAACCAGAGGCAAAACCAGGATTCTGGGGTTGGTGTAAAAGTCAGCAGCCATAGGCACAACAGAGTTAAACAGAGAAAGTAATTCAGATTGAAAGCTGTACCCTTCCATTATCCCTTTCAATAGTTCTTTACTCATTTGAGAAAAGATAGATTTAGTAATCCTTGACTCTTCTCCTAGCCTTTTCCTAAGCTTAGTTATTTCTCTCTCCTCATTGCCCCTTTTCCCTCAGATTGGAATAAGGCCAACTGTGGAGACTTAGATGTTTTGCCTCTCATCCCTGTGCCAGGAGGCCTTTGTTTGGGCCTAAGCATTGGGCTGTTGACATCAGCCCCGCAGGGAAGAAAGTGTCTCTAAACGGGCTACTCCTGAGCCACTTGCGGGAGAACAAAGCATTGTTTTCATTGATTTTATTTAATTAAATTCTTTTTGAGAGTTCCTCGGAAGTAGCTGCCTACTTTTATATTTGGCAGAGGAAAAGTTGGAAAACCAAAAAAACACTTCAGGTCCGGGTTTCCCCAAAGTGAATGTGCTGTTTTGTCCTGTCCCTGTTATCTCCTGGCTACATTTCTTTCTTTTCTTAGGGGTTCTAGACTACTGGAGTGTAGTTTTCTTATCAGGATGCTCACCTTATAAGGAACTTCGGAAATCCCCCAGTCAGACCCTTTTCTTTTCCAAATGGGAAAACTGATGCCCAGAGAGGAGAAATCTCGTGCCCCAGGACACGCAGTCAGATGTCTGCTTTTAGTGTCTCTTTTTGTGTAAAAGGGCTGTTGTTGATACCCCAGAGTAAAGTCAAAGTTATGATGGTTGTTATAACAACATCCTTTAAGTCAGAGAATGAATTCCTTAAGGACTTAAATAAGTGTTGGTTATTAAACAAAGCCGTGGATCCCAGTGGTCGCTATGGTAAGGAGTATTACAGTCATCATCAGGGATCAGTTTTCTTTAGTGTTTACTGAATGGTTTCCTTTCCCCTTGTTCTGACCTCCTCCCTGTTCCCCTGTCTCTTGCTTGCTTGTCCAGTAGGGAGCTGCTCTGAGTAGCTCATAAAGCAAAAGGCAGCAAGAAGCCAGAAGACAGAGACCTCACTTAGCTTTTCGTGCTGCTTACCTTCCGGGGCGGCAGTTTCCTCCCTTGTAGAGTGAAAGTCCTTCCTGCCCAGTCTCTGCACAGGCTGTACTGGTGGGATGGAAGAGGCTTAGGCCTTGGAATCAGAGGAGTGGGTTGGAGTCAACCCTTCTTTCCTGTGTTCCTTGAGGATATGATTGTATAGTGTGAGGGGAAGGATGGGTATGTGTCTCCTGGATTTGTTTTGGGTATCAAGTCATGGGACATGCTTATGACTGCTCAGACTTCTTGGCAGGCTTGGGTGCTCACCAGCTTTTTAAGTGGTAGAGAGTGTTGGTAGGACAGTAACCCCAGAGAGTAAGCCCTCTGCTCAAACTAGGAGACCCTCTTCAGTTAGCAAAGAGGTGTGAATGTCTGCCAACCTGTAAAGGGGGCCTTGGGTAGTTGTGAAGTACGTGCGATTCTAAGGTAAATAAACCTAGCAAGAAACAAATAAAATGCAAAACCATAACGTTCATACCCAAGTTGTGCAATCTGAAGTGATTCCATTTGTTTGTCTCATATTCACTGAGGACAGGCAGGCTCGGGGTGAGGTCCCAGGCTGACCTGGAGTTACAGGGAAGCAGATCCATTGTTCGCCCTATCACCCTTGCTCAGAACACATTTGGATCTCCCTTTGGAAATTGTCCTCAGAAACCCACAGAAAATAGATTTAGTTTATCTCAGTATTAACCTGCATGGGGTGGAGGGTTCCCCTTTTCTTCATGAGTCAAATTAAGAGCAGGGAGTAAATGAGCCTGTGGAAGAGGGAAGGCTTCAAAGAGAATGTAGCTCTCTACTGTTGTGAGGATGTGGTTGCATTCAAAAATGACAGGAATAGTTCACTGATGAAATTCACACTAATCTAGAACATTGGAATATGGAGAATTTGCTTAGACCCGGTATCAATGATTTGTTCAGTAAATATTGAATTGGGGAAAAACACCTTTTTCTTGCTTGTATGCATGTATACTGAAATGACATGATGGCATTCTGGTTCCAATAGATGGACTTTTTATAGTCTTATCTGTAACAATAATGTAGTAAGCAATGCAGTTTCAAAGTCATTACTAGGGTAGAGTTCAGGGTACCCTTCCAAATCCATTTGGTGATTTAAACTTTATTTATTGTTCCGATTATAAAAATCAAGTATGCTCGTTGAGGATAATTTGGAAAGTACAAAAAAGTGTAGAGAAACAGAAAAAGATTTCATCATTCAAAGGTAACCACTGTTAACATTTGGCGGTTCCCCCCCTTTTTAAAAAAATATTTTATTTATTTATTTGACAGACAGAGATCACAGGTAGGCAGAGAGGCAGGCAGAGAGAGAGGAGGAAGCAGACTCCTTGCTGAGCAGAGAGCCCAATGCAGGGCTCCATCCCAGGAGCCTGGGATCATGACCTGAGCCGAAGGCAGAGGCTTAACCCACTGAGTCACCCAGGTGCCCCATCCCCCACTTTGTAAAAAAATTTGTAAAATGGATTTGTTTTCTCTAAATGGTTGAAATCCTGGTGTATGTGCAGTTATCTCTTGCCTTTCTTGTTTGACCCTCAGATAAACATGTCATGGTTTCCGTCAGTATTAAGGCTGCATCTTTCATTCATCACCCATATCAGCAGCTCAGCATGCCTGAGGTCACGTGGCCCATGAGATCTTATCACTTCAGTGATATTGCAGCAAGGGCCTGTAGAGGAAGGAGCCTCCAGCATCCTCCCCCTAGCCCAAACTGTGTCAACCATTCAAACTCCAGCCATTTATTTTTTATTTTTTATTTTTAAGAGAGAGAGAGAGCGCGACCATGCACACATGAGGGTGGAGGGGCAGAGGAAGAGGGTGCAAGAGACTCTTAAGCAGACTCCAGGCCTATCCCGGAGCCCTACACAGAGGTCCCTCTCAAGATCCTGAGATCATGACCTGAGCTGAAACCAAGAGTCCAATGCTTAACCAACTGAGCCACCAAGGTGCCCTGAACTCTAGCTATTTTTATGTAATTTTTCATTTGAGAAAAAGTTTAAAGTCTAAGGTGGAGGGGATAGGCCCCGCGTGTGACCTTGGGTTCCAGTCCTGCTCTCGTGACTTCCAACAACTTGAACAGTTTCTGTAGGTATCAAATAAGCAGCTCCATGGTCATTTACTAATTTAGTCCTCACATATTTGAGTGCACACTCTGAACCAAAGATGTGTGAGAAGAGCTCAGCTTTAAAGAAACTTGCGGTCCAGTGGAGGAGACTGGGGAACAAGAGACTGGTACAGGGTGCTGTGGGAGCACAGAGGAAGGGCAAGCAGCCAAAACGAGCATTGGGAAGGCTTCTGGGATAAGGCATAGCCCAACCACTTCTAATATGCCCCATGGTAATTGATGCTGTGATTAACATATTTGCAAATACATCTCTGTCTATATTCCAAGCTAGTTTCCATAGGATAGAATCCTAAGGTTAAAATGATTGGGTCACATTTTAAAGAATATGATCATTTAAAAACTTTGTAGGAGTGCCTGTGTGGCTCAGTCGGTTAAGCATCTGACTTCAGCTCAGGTCATGATCTCAGGGTTCTGGGATCAAAAGAGCCCTGTGCCAGGCTCCCCACTCAGTGGGAGTGCTCTCTGCCCTGCCCCCTCTAGTGCTCTCTCTCTCTCAAATAAATAAATAAAATCTAAAAAAAAACCCCAAACCAAACCAAACAAAAAACCCTTACAGATTTAGTCCCAATTACGTATAAAGTCTTGAAGTACCCAAGTATTACATATTGTGGGAGCAGTAGAAATTTAAGAGCCTAAGTAATTTAGGATTTGATTTGTTTTTACTGAGCCATAATTGACATACAACATTATATTAGTTTCAGGTGTACAACTTAGTGATTTGACATTTGTGTATATTGTGAAATGATCGCCACAATATATCTAGTTAAGGGGCACCTGGGTGACTCAGTGGGTTAAGCACCCGACTCTTGGTTTTGGCTCAGGTCATGATCTTTGGGTTGTGAGATGGAGCCCCACATCAGGCTCTCTGTTAGGCATGGAGTCTGATTGTCCTGCTCCCTCTGCTTCTCCCTCTGCATGTGCTCTCTCTCGCTCTCTTTGTCACAAATAAATTAAAAAAAAAATCTTGAAAAAATAATCTGTCACCATATATAGTTACAGAATTTTTTCTTGTGATGGAGGATTTGAATTCTTCCTCATCCTTTATCACGGGTAGAGACCTGGACAAAGTAGTTTAAGCTCATTGAACTTCAGTTTCCTTCTCTATAAAATGGGCAGCATGGACAGCCCTTACTTCCCTGGGCCATTGTAAGTATTAAATGAAACAGAGCTAAAGGGTCTAGTACATTGACAGGTATACAGGTAACCCTCAGTAAGTGAAGGCTATTACTATTATAATTGCAATATTTCACAATCTGCAGAAACTTTGGCCCTAATATTTTTTCTTAACATGATAGCAGGCCATTGTGTGGGTTTCTGTGCTGAGGAAAGCAGAGAGTTCATTAAAATGAAACAACCTACCAGGTGACAGATTGAGAGGGAAGTGACCCACTTGCATGATGCATTATTAAAAAAGCCTTTTTCCTCTTCTTCTTCCCCTTCTCTTGTTCTTCTTCTTCTTCTCTTCTTCTTTTTAAAAGCAGGCTCCATGCCCAGTGTGGAGCCCACTGTGGGGTTTGAACTCACGACTCAGATCAAGACCTGAGCTGAGATCAAGAGTCAGATGCTTAACTGACTAAACCCCCAAAAACCTCTTCTTAAGGACAATTTCAAAGATGCAGAAGTAGGAAGAGTAGTGTAATGAACCCCTGTAAATAATCACTTATCTTCAAAAATTATCAAAAGTCATAGCTGATCTGTAGCCCAAGAGTCTGGCCCAGCGAACTTGGAAGCACATCCCAACATCTTAACAGCATGATGCATATCTGAGACATCGAGTGGTCCTGCCCTTGGACCCTGTCTTTGGTGTCACTGTTATGAGACTCTGTGTGTGTGTGTGTGTGACAGAGGAAGAGAGAGAGAGTGCCAGCTGGCGAACTTTTTAAGTCTTACTACTCAAGTGAGGAGGCTTTGCTGCCTCCCAAACTGACAGGATGGAAGGAGCCCCGAATTTAGAGTCAGGAGACCCTAATTTTGCAGAATGTCCCCCACCCATTACCAGCTGTATGCTTTTGAGCACATTTATAACAGTTTGGCAAGTACTGAATGAGGTCATCCATGCGATAGCCCTAGCAACTCGATGTTAGGTGGACCCGAGTCAGACTGGACTCCAGCCTTCCCTTCCTGAGAGGCAGAGTTTCCATATGGAGTCAAAGTCACAGATGCCGGCCCTGCCACCCGGGATGCGTTCAGGGAGTGTTGTTGCCAGTCTTGTTCTGAGACTGTGCTGCTTGCTCAGATGAGCGCCTGGCCCACAAAGCACCCCATGCCCCTGAATCTCGCCTTGACCCCTCTCACTTAGCCTTTCCCTCTGATTTATCGATGAGGGCAGGAGGCCCCAAAGAGGAAGGGCCATCCAGCTGTGCCTGTATGACAGGCCCCGAGTCTGAGACCCCTTTCCCTCTAGGCTCCATGAGCTTGGTTTCTTCTCTCTGGCTCTTCATCCAAGCAGGAATTTCTAACTCAACCAAAAGAAGGAAGTTGATTTGTTTTAATAACTTAGTTGAAGCCCTCTCTTTAATCCTCTGGGGGTCCCGTTATGTCAGCACTCTGCCTGGGCTATGACTGTGGTCTCCGGCTGTTGCTAGCAAGCTGTGTGTTAGGCAAGAGGTAGGCCACCCTGGGCACCCCACCTCAGGGATCCAACTCTGAGTTCTCCTGGCCCCTTCCAGCCCTGAGGTAATCAGTGACAAAGGGGCAAATGTAAACCTAAGGTCGGGGGCTTCTTCATACACTGTAGTAGATGTAGTAAATGAAATCGGATTCGGTATTCAAACAGGGTTAAAAACGAACCACCTCACTTTTTGCCATTTTCCCTGATCCCAGTTCTCCCTGAAGTGACTATCTTTGCGCTTTGTGGGTCCTTCAGCCCCTTTGGTATATATGTTCATGTGTGTATTCGTAGTTATATGCAGATAACATTTTTTAAAAAATCAGTAAATAGGGGCACCTGGGCCTCTCGGTCGATTAAGCTGCTGCCTTTGGCTCCCATCCTGATCCTGAGATCAAGCCCTGCATGGGCTCCCTGCTCGGTGGGGAGTCGGCTTCTCCCTCTCCCTCCGCCTGCCACTCCCCCACGTGTGCTCGCTCTCTCACGCAGGATCTTTGCCTCTCTCTCTCCAAAAAATACATAGAAGTTTTAAAAAAAATAAAAAACCAAAAACTCCGTAAAAAGATTTCATTATAACTACCACTTTGCAAACCTGCCTTTTTCACTTTACTGTACAAATTGGAGATCTTTTCCTATCAGTATGTACAGATATTTTTCTCATAGTTGCATTACACTCTATATTTTGATGTTTATTTAACCATAAAAATGTTCCATAAAAATATATTTCTAAGTGTATTTAGATCCTTGACCTGTGGAACAATGGTTGTAAATGTCAGTGGCTAAATGAAGTCAATCCATTAAGCTCTGGGAAGGGCGGCGAGGGAACGGACGGGCACAGGGACACTGAGAACCACGCCCTGGAAAGCTGGAATGAAGGGCCCCTGGGAGATTACTAAGAGGCTGACTGTTTGGACGGGTTTATTTTTGGAGATAGCCTGCCTGCTTGGGTGCCCTAGGCTGCAAGGGAAGACACAGAGCCGCGTCATACCTTCTCCTCCGCCTTGCACTGACCCTGGCACTGCCAAGTTTGTTTTTGTTCCAAGAGCCTGAGGAGATGCTCAGGGGGAGGTCTGGACCTGGAGGGAGAGGGATGAAGGAGGGAGAAGGGAAGGGGAGGAGTATTTGATATCAGGCTTGGAGGATGAAGTGCCCCAGTGCTACTTGGCTCTGTCTGCTTGATCAGACCCATCTGGAGGGTTCTGTTTCCCTGGCTCTAATACAGATCATGGTAAAACGCAGCACACCCAGAGATGGGCGACTTGGAAGACAGAGGTTTAGGCCACCGCATTGGAGATAGGATGAATGTGGAAACTGGGCTTTTTAGCCTGCAGGAGATAAGAAGAGGCACCTCTTTCATGTGGAAAAAGGATCAGAGGCACACTGGGTGACTGCTGTGGAGGGGAGAACCAGCATAGGTTGGGGGAGACGTGGTGGCATGGCAGATTAGGAACAACTTACTCAGCAGAGCTGCCCAATCGTGGAACAAGCTATGTCACAGGGCAGTGAACTCCCTGTCAGGGGAGTATTCAAGCCAACGTTGCATGTGAAATTGTCTGCCATCAGAAGATTCCTGCTTTGCAGACCAGTTGACCTAAATACCTGCGAAGCAGGCCCTTTTCAACCTTGGGTGTCTATGGCCACCATTGGCGGGAAGCAGAACAAGGGAAAGTAGGACTGCGGGCTTGGGGCAAGTTACGGAGGACTAAGGATGTAACCAGGGCAGCTCTCACCTGCTTTGTAAAGGTGGAAAAAAATGGATGCTTTCAAAGGAGGCTTAACCATTGTTTCCCCTGGATCTTGGCAACCCTCCTCCTGTTCTGTCCTTGACTTCAGCCTGCATGACTTTATATTCATAAATCATTTCCACAGTAATAAATATACCACATACACTTTAGATGACCAGGAAATCTGGCAACCAGAAAAGAACTACATGTCCCAGGAGGATGATTGTAAATTTTTTTTTTTTTCATTACAGTCTTTCCAAATCTGCATCCATCTTCTGGTTTCCCTAGCACAGAGCTGACATGTCATTCAGCTTTAAATTTAGTAACACTCTACCCTTTGCAACCTCTTGAAAGTCCTCCGGGCTTGAGTTGACAGCACCTACCATATTGAATGCTTGTCCCTTTCCCAAGAGGAAGACCTCTTGGACTTAAGTGTTAGTCCACGTTAGGCCATGTAGCAAGTTTACCATTTTCTGGGCCTTTGCTGTGCTCCTAGCCCTGATGAGCACTGCGTATGTTCTCTCATCCAGTCCTCATAGCCACACTCTGTGTGTGGGTATCATTAGCTCCATTTTGCAGATGAGAAAACTGAGCTTCAGAGTGAGATACTCACCCAAAGATTTACTGCAGCTAAGGACTTAGGCTGGCATGGGGATAGCTTTTTCTCTATGTTACATTACTGGTTATTTCACTGCTAAGAATTCTACGTCTTTTGAGTCTGAGAAATGGTTCATTCTTAGTTTCACTGGAGGCTTGGCTGAATTTCTCCCTAGAGGTGCTGATGGAAGTTTTCTGTCTTTCCCCTGAGAACATATGAAGGAAAGAATTCATGTATGGATAGCATTTGCTTATTCCCCTTTTTGGTAAGAGTTTGTGTCAAACCTGGTTTGCCCTTTTTAAAAACTTTTTGCTTGCCCTTTAAAGCTGGGAGATCCACCTGATTCATTATCTGGTTATGACTGGGCATACACACACTGGTGGTGAGTGGGGCCACAGATTGGCGGTTACCACTGCTTAGTTCCCTCATGTGCCTTTAGCTTGTAAATGCGACTCAGAGGCATTGTGAAGGCCTTATCTTGCACCTGTGGTTCTAGGCTCTTAAATAGTTTCTTCTCTTTTGAAGTTTATTTGACATTAATTTATTCACCAAATATTTATTGAGTGCCTATTATGTGCTAGTCATTGTGAGCAACATTAGGAATATTTACATAAAGAGCCCATGTTGTAGATAGCACACACACACACATTCAGTGTAATGAACAGGGCCTTGGAGGTCAGTGACTGACAGACTTCCTGTATCACCCTCTTCCTCTTCTCAGAGTCCTTGCTTTGTTCATTCAACAAACTTTGAATGTGTGCGGTAGCCTCTGTACAATGTGTACTTTTAGAACAGAGACCCAAACATTCCCACAGTTCTGTTCTTTAGGAGCTTGGTTGAAGGAGGACATGAAGGTATTAATTATAATATTGTATGATCAATATTATGAAGTGGGGAAGAAGGTATAGCGAGTCTGAGAAAGCTTTCTGGAGTAGGGGGCACCTAAGCTGTGTCTTGGAGGGCCGTGACCATTAACATCCAGGGAAAGGGCATTTGAAGAAGGGGCTGAGGGAGCAAAGTTGTGGGGTGAAAAATGGTTTACTGGTTGTGGGGGGAACCACTAGAAGGTTGGTGATCCTGGAAAGGAGCTCATAAAGCAGAAAGTGGTGGGGATGGAGCTGGACCATTTCAGGCATTATCTATAATTTTCATAACTTCCCTATGTGGGCTCTGTACCATTATCTCCATTTAGTAGGTGAGGAATCAAAGGCTGAAGGAAGTTCAGCGACTTGCTCAAAGTCAGCCAGGGAATGAATTGAGGTGTTTGTACTTGAATGTAAGCCTAATCAGCTCCCACAACAGTACCTGCAGAGGCAGGTTGAGAAGGTCTGGCTTGCTGGTAAGGTGCTTGTTCCTTCTCTTTTGATTTTTTAAGGGTAATAATCCTGCTGAATCTTCTTCCTTCCACCGGCATCATGGTGTTTTCCAATGTAGTGAAATTGGAACTGGTGGGGCTGGTGTTGAAGGCTACCTCTGAGTATTGGTTCTAGGTTTTGCCCTCCTTTTCATTCAGAAAATCTTCAAAGTCTTCAGGGAAAACCTTTATGTGCCTAACCACGTACGAAAAGGGAGATGAAGATTCACGCCCTTTCTCAAAAGTTCCAATTTCATTTAGTAGCCCCAAGCATTACCTGTGAATGTTTAGTTCCAATAAACCCTTGGGGACTGGAGAAGGAGCAATCAGTCTGGGATGGGCCTCTTGTGCTTGTTCCTTTAAGAATGAGTAGAATAAGGAAGGTGGATGACTCACAGATGACCTATGAGTAAAATTATTCTGTCCTAGCCAGTGAAAAATGGGATCCCATTGGCCTATTCTCCCCAACTCCCAAGCTAATTTCTGGCTTGCAGTTGGCTATTGGGTTGGAGAGACAATATCCATTCAAGCATTCAAACAAAGGCTTTTTTTGAAAAATAATAGAGATCTCAGAGACAAGATGATCAAACTATGGATTGAAATAAAGAATAAGGAAACAAATGAGATACATCGCTATGGAAAAGTTAATGAAGGAACAAAGCAACACACAATGAAAACTAAATTGTTTGAGAGGGAAGGCTTGAGGAGAATCACAGTGGATGCCAAGAACGATAAGGAAATTAATTATAGAAAATCCGAGATCTAAAAGTCCTCCGGAGGTGATGTCTCAGAACGGTAATTGGGGCATCCACAGAGACACACATCACTTCTGCTCACAGTCTGTTGCCCAAGCATGGACACACCTGAGTGTAAAGGAGGCTGGGAGAACATCTCCAGCTGGGGAGCTGGGCACCCACTGAAAACTCCAGTTTCGGGAAGGCATTCTATAACAAAAAGGAAGAGGAGGAATATGGGTATTGGGAGCCACCTGTCTCTGCACAGAGCAAAAAGTCCTCTTGGCCTCTGGCTTGGTCAGCAGCAGGAGAAAACTTGAGAACATGAAGAAATGTTCACAGGGTTCTGAGGGAAAGGCAGCGTGACTGAAGACTTCTGCACTGACGTAACTCACTCCACAAGCATAAGGCAGGTGGCCAGTTCTCATGCGTGCAAGAACTCAGGGATGTAGCACATAGGAGCCCTTTGTGGGAAAACCTACCTGTGGATGGAAAGGATGAATCCTAAGTGCACTTAGGAAGGCATGGTTAAGGGTCATTGGGTGAGCCCCCTCCTTTTTTTTTTTTTTTCTTTTTTATGATTATTTATTTATTTTAAAGAAAGGGGGCGGTGAGCCCTTAATCCACTCAGACAGAGAGAAGTGCAGCAAGGGTGGGCAGGAAGGCGAAGGAGTGGAATGTGAGAAGTAGCAAGAAGGTGAGGGAGGCAGAAGGCTGGGACGTGGGAGCACGCGTACGTGTTAACTTTCCCCGTCTCAGACAGTCGAAAGAGAAAAGTCACGGCTCCAACCTTTCAACTCATTCTTTTCTTAAACTGGGAGGGATCTTTAAGGAAAATAATATCTGTTTCGGTGGAGAAACAGTTATGAGAAGTAAAGCTTTTAAAAATTTTTACTTTTTGGTAGAATGGAAATAAAATACAATGTAAAAATAAAAAATAGCTATTTTTTCAAGCTCCTTCAGCCATCCTTGTTTCATGCATTCTGTCCTCCTCCACACTTCTATCTACGTGTAAATGTAGAGACACGCAAAGAATGATATTAATCTTTTTCTTTTCTTTTCTTTTCTTTTTTTATTCTGGGTGGTGAGATATTGGGTGGCTTTCAGTTCTATACAATTTTGTGTTAAGCATCAAAGGTATTGTTGGGGTGCCTGGGTGGCTCAGTCAGTTAGGGGTTGTGATCTCAGGGTCTTGAGGTTGAGCCCTGCGTAGGGCTCCCTGCTCAGCACAGAATCTGCTTGTCCCTCTCTGTATACCCCTTCCCCCACTCACACTCCCTCCCTGTCTCTCCCTCTCAAATAAATACGATCTTTTTGTTGTTGTTGTTGTTTATTTATTTGACAGAGAGAGGCACACTGAGAGAGGGAACACAAGCAGGGGGAGCAGGAGAGGGAGAAGCAGACTCCCCGCTGAGCAGAGAGCCCAGTGCAGGGCTCCATCCCAGGACCCTGGGATCATGACCTGAGCCCAAGGCAGGCACTTAACAACTGAGCCACCCAGGCACCCCTCAAATAAAGAAAATCTTTTTTAAAAAAAGGTATTGTTAAATACTGATGCTCAGGTTGTGGAGAGCAGGTGGAAGATACAATGCATGAACAAGACACTGTCTTTTCATGGGGAAGTTTGGTGAGTCAGTTACATGAACACTGAACTCTAGGCAGAATGAGACACTGTAAACCAAATGACCCAGTGGGTGGCAGGGCCCAGAGGATGAAGGGGAAGGTTTCACCAAGGAATTAGAGTTTGAACTGGATGCTGAAGAATAGGGAAAGCTCTGATGGGTGGGGGATGGGAGAAGAGCATCCCTGGCCTAGCAGGGAGCCAGAGCACGAGCTTGGAGCAGTGAAGGTCAGGGTAGCCCTGAGTAATTGGTGGTGGTTGGAGAACAAAGGATGGACGAAAGAGTAGCCACTGTTCATTAAGTGTGCCCAGTGTGCCAGGTATGACGCACCGTGTCTCTAGGTTGCCCAACAGCCCTATTATAGAATGAACATAATTATCCCTATAGTACAGATGGGGAAACTTGAGATTAAGAGAGATTTATTTGGCCAAAGTTGCACAATGGAAGACTGTGGCTTGAACCCCTCGAGCTGCCTGCACGCCTAAGCCCATGGTTTTTCTACTGTACTGTGATTTGTGGTGCACAGGAGACCGGAAATGGCCACCTTTGGGCAACATAAAATATAGAAATACAAATAAATATAAAAAGTTATTTTTTAATAGGTAGACTTTCTAGATAACCAAACTTTATATAAATTTTACCTACATAGAGACTTATGAAATAGAAATCTCTTTTCTGTCTTAAGTTTTAGGCAAATATAAGAGCCAAATTGTGGTCCGGACTGCAGCTGTGCATGGCCTCAAGCTACTTAATCCTAACCCTAATTTCCTGATCCATAAAAGGGGATAATAATTGTGGGGCTGCCTACTCTCAGATTTGTTTTTATGTTCAAATGAGATCATAGATGTGAAAAGATGACAAAGAATAAAAGAACCACACAGAAGGGTTTGTTATTGCTGGCACGCCCCTTGCCCTTCTGAGAACTTACAGACATCTGTTAGAGCATCCACAGGTGTCCATAAAAACTCCCACAGTCATGGACCTGCTCCCTGAAGGCTTGCAACGAACTGCTTGGTCACTGGGCAAGAAACTGTGGTCTCCTGACTCAGACAAGCAGCTGGGGATTATGAGGGGAGGCGGTGGACAGGGAGGGAGGCAGGTCCTCTGTCTGGGTCTCTCCCTTCCCGGCAGAGAGAGGACTCCTGCCTGCCTTCCTGGTTGCTGGCAAAGTCTGGGTGAGAGCTGAGTTGGGACCGCTGGGAACAGCGTGGGGAGCTCTCCTGGGCAGAGGAGGGTGTCCCAGACATGCCAGGCCACGGGAAGGAATGCCGGAGCTGCCAGGCAAGCAGGCCTCTGCCATGTCTGTCTGGGAGAGGCTTGTGGTCTGGAAAAGGGATAGGAGGGACAGAGATGCCAGCGGCCTCTGGAATAGGCTTTACTTTTCAGGAGTGCTGATGAGAACAAGGCAGGGCCCTGGTCTCGAGAAATTGGTCTCTAATACAATTCATCAGTGTGGGCTGGCAGCCAGACTTCAGGACTGAGCTATTGTGGCCTGAGGCATCTCACATGTGCCCCAGGAAGGATTGGGATTGTTCAAGGGTCTGGACTGGGACCTACCATGCCACTGGGGTCGGGAATGGGGTGTCCGAAAGCCATGTTGTGTGTGGGGTGATGGGATGGTTTTAGTGAGAGCCAAGCTACTCCTAACTGCTGAAGAAACCAGTTTCTTCATCCTACTGGTCTCTCTGCTATGCTGACACAGGACTTTAGCTCCGCATTAGCTCAAGATGGGCCCCTCTAGTTGCTGGCCCCTACAGCAAAGAGAAGACGTTTCGTCTCGGACACCATACTCCTATGTTCCACGAAGTCAGCTGTGTTAGACAGCCGACCCTTGGATAGCAGGATGCTGACTGGGTTCCCAGCACCGCCCAGGCCCAGCACAGTGCCCAGACCGCCCCCGGCTCGCCCTCTGCCCGCCGAACGAGGGCACCGTCAACCCCAGTGAGAGTAAGTGGGTGCTCTCTAGGGAAGGTCAAGGTGTGAGAGCACAGTGGGAGAGGCAGGAGCCCAGGATGGGGAACACTCAGGGCAGTCCTTTTTCACCGGTCACTTCTGGGCTCGGAAGTGAGACCCAAGCAGCAAGATGAAATAGGAAATGCTCTCTGGGCTGATCCGTGGAGCCGAGCCCCCGGTGGGTGGAGTCAGGGTTAGGATCTTGCTCTTCTTTTTCTTATCCTGTTGGAAACCAGGATCATAGGGATTTGTCCCAGGTGAGGGGGGGCAGGGCAGTGAGGAAGCTCTGACAAAAGCAGTTGGGTTGGGCCTTCATTTATCCAAGCAGACAGCCTTTGTCAGTTGTATGGTGTTGGGAGGATGCTGGCCCTGCCGAGGTGGGGATGGTTAAATCCTCAGAAGATGCTTCCTGCCAGAGGGCTTGTGGCAGTTCCTTTTTTACCCTACACAATGAACATTTTATTCTTCCCATAAATCGGGAGGAGAGGGAAGATCAGGTGTGGAGGAGATGGATGAAAAAGGAGTCCTCCTCTTATCTCCCAGATGGTGCAGGTGACGCCCAGAGTGGGGACTCGGAGGCAACTCCCTGACTTGCCCATTGCCATCCGCAGGGTCCTCTTTCTCAGAAAACCTTATAATGTGAAAACACCACATGCTCTGCAGCCAGATAAACTCGGGTTTAATTCCACATATGCCTCTACTTCTTCTTTTTCTTCTCATTCTTCTGGCCACTTACTTCCCTGTATGAACTCGGGAACTCACCTTCTCTGACCTTCGGTGTCTCATCTGTCATCTGTATTAATCACTGCTGCCTCGTAGCATTGGTGGGAGTCCTGTGTAGTGCCTAACCTCGTCCCAGCACGTAATTAGTGATAATAAATGGTGGTTGTTTTTAATGTCCTAGTGATTTTCAGTTATTGGCTACCTGACGGGTCTGACACTGTGCTAGGCACTGCAGATAGGAAGCTCTGTGAGGTCCAGTCTTTCCCCAGAAGAGCCTCTTTCTAGGAGGAGAGGTGGGTGCAGAATCAGAACACAGATGAATGGGAGCCGCAGGAATTGCTGCTGGAGCAAGAGGCAGGGGCGGGGCAGGGCAGAGGAGCAGGTGAGATCGCCATGGGGGGTTTACCTGGGAAGTTGGGTAGGGTAGAAGGACATTCACACAGAGATTTGGCATGAAATCCACTGATAAGGGTGGGTAGGAGTTGACAATGGGGAACATTGGGGGACCAGCAGGGAAGCCCCCAGGGCTTCTGCCCTCTGCTGGCATTCAAGCTTACACAGTTTAGGCTCAGGAGAGAGTCTGCAGTATTTTTCCAGCAGTTGGGTAGACATGGACAGGGTCCTAGCCAAGAGTGGCTCGGGGACGGGGTGTTGAGATGGCATGTGTCACCACAGAGATCTCTCCAGGCCCAGGGCTAGAATCAAGGGTGGACTTCCCAAGAGGGAGTAGCACATCACCGACAGGAGTTGCAAATATGGAACCCCTAAAGTGCAGGCTTCACCAAAGTTTGGCACAGAACTGTTGTTATCACATTAGGACTCGGGGAGGCTGGGCGCGAGGGGTGGCTGGTGAATTCCAGTGACCCCATATGTAGCGCTCAGTGTCACAAAGAACCACAGGACACCTCCTTATCATTTCAGGATAGACATCTGTGATTTCAGTTATTTGCAAATGACTTCAAAGTCCTGTGAAAGATACAAATCGGGTGAATCATTTGGATGAGATAAAAACAGAATTATATTTGATATTTGCTACAAGGATAGTTTATGTCACTTTGCTGGTGATAAAAATAAACAGCAGCTCCCATTTACTGGACTCTTAGGATGTGCCCCTTACCGGGGTCTCACGGAACCCTGGTTCCCTCTAGCTCACGGTCCCGGCCATGCCTGCGGCCCACGACTGAATGCCACGATAGAGAAGCAGGCGTCTGTTCTGACGGCTCCCGTTCTAATTCGAGACCACCATCCTGACGTGGACTTAGGCGTTGTCAGGTTATCTTCACACCGTGGCTCTGGTGGTTCTCAAATCTGGCTTCCATTAGCATTACTGGGGGAGATCATACCAGGTGCTGCTGCCTGAATGCCATCTAGAATGAATGAATTCAGAGTCTTCACGGAGCGGACCTGGATCTCACTACCCTTTTTTAAAGCTCGGCTGTTGATTCCAATGGGTGGTCTTGGCTGAGAACCACTGTCCTTCTCTCTAATCCAGGTGACTGTTCACACCTCTTTCTCGGTCTTCAAACTTTAGTGCCTCTTCTCCCTTCCTTACTCTCAGTCAGAACCTTGTTTTCTATTTAGCTGAGAAAGTAAAGGCAGCCAGAGAACTTTCACACCTTTCCGCCACCAAATGTATGCCCATAAATTCTGCTTTCTGTCTGTGACTGTGGATGAGGAGTTATTTCTGCTCTTTTAAGACCAACCCCTCCACTCATTTACTGTATCCTGTTCCCTTACTTAATTAAGGACTTGACTCCAGCAATATTCCCTTCTCTTTCCAATGTTTCTGTCTCTCTCCTGGACCATTCCCATCTGCCCGCCCCATCTGTCTATCTGTGGCTGTTGTTTTTCTCCCACTGAAACCCACCCACACGCATATGCACATGCACTTCCTTCCCCGATCTTATCTCATCTACCCTGCCAGCTGCTGCCTCATTTCTTTGTTCCTTGAAAGAATCATTTGCTCCCTGTAGTTCATCTCTCCTGATTTAAGCCCAGTTGAATCAATGCTTCGCCTCTATCACTCCACAAAAAGCACACCTGTCGGGTTCACCGGTGACCTCCATATTGTCAATCCCAATGGTTAAATCTCCGTCCTTATCTTGATTTATCAGTAAAGTTTGATATGGTTGGCTATTCCATTTCTCTTGAAAAAGTGTTTTCTCTTGGCTTCTGGAATAGGGCACCCCTTGGTTCTCCTCTTCTGTCACTGGCTTTTCCTCCATTTCTTTTGTTGACTCATATTCACTTGTTCACTTTGGAGCACCTCAGGGAGCAGCCCTTGGACTTGACCTCTTCTCTGTCCCCTTGCCAACAACCCTCAAGTTATAGCTCCATTGCAGATCTTTCCCTGAACACCATACTCTTAAATTCAGTCACCATATTTCCTTGGGTGTCAAATAAACATCAAAATAACATCAGGTCCAACACTGAACTGCTTTTCCCTCAAAAACCACCATCCCTGGGGCACCTGGGTGGCTCATTCGGTTAAGCGTCTGCTTTCAGCTCAAGGCATGATCCCAGGGTCCTGGGATCGAGCCCTGCATCAGGCTCCCTGCTCAGCAGGGAGTTTGCTTCTTCATCTCCCTCTGCCCCTGCTCATGTGCTCTCTCTCCCTCCCTCATTCTGTCTCTCAAATAAATAAATAAAATCTTAAAAAAGAAAGAAATAAAGAACACAGCCATCCCCACTTTAGGAGACGAAACTTCATCTTTCCAGTTGGTAGGACTTCAGACTTGGAGTCACTCTTGACTGTCCTTTCCTCATGGTGCATACAGGCTATCAGCAAACCACGTCAGCTGTACTTGCAAAGTAAATCAAGGAACTGACTAATTGTTTGATCCACTAAATTCACGCTGGTCCAGGAAAGCTCAATCTCTGCTTTTATTTCCTGGAAGAGTGTCGTAACTGTTCCTTCTATTTGCATTCCTCCTCCTATGGTCTCCTCAAAACAGTAACTAGAATGATTGTGTTGAAAGATGTAGTAGCATGTCATTTTTCTGTTCAGAAACTGACAGGGGCTCCCCATTTCACTCAGAGCCAAAGTTCTTAGAAAGGTCTACAAGGTTCTGCATGATTCAGTCCTCAGGTCCTCACAGACTTCAGCCTCTACAGCTTTCTGCCTCTTCATTCTGTCTTACTTCATGTCCTCTTAAACATAAAGCACTTTTTTCCCCCCTCAGAGCCTTTGCACTGCTGTTCCACTCAATTGGAACACCCTTCCTTCATATACTCTCATTGTGTCCCCTTCTTTTCCTTCAGGTTTCTAACTAACCGTCATCTTATTTGAAAGGTCACTCTGACCACCTTGTATAGTATAATCTGGTGCCAGCCTCCTCCCTCACCCCTTTGGCTCTCTCCTCTTTATCTTGCCTGTTGTTCTTCAATGGCCTATGTGGTCACCTGACTTACTTACTCTGTGTCTCTTCTTACTGAGAAGTTGTTTCTACCAGGGCAGGGACTTTATCTCTGTCATTCGTAACTCTTTTCCGAGGACCCAGAGCAATGCCTTGAAAATGGTGGCTGAATTTAACTTAACCCTCATGAAAATACTTCAGAATTCGTTGGAATTACCCACAATTTATAGAGGAAGACATCGAGCCTCAGGGAGGGTAAGTAACTTTTTCAAAGTAACAGAGCTTGCTAGAACCAGGACGCACACTTCCCAAACGACTATGCCACTAGGCGCTCTCACTGTTGAACCCGGCCTCCCCACACCCCCACATTCCAACTTGCCTCATTTTTTCACCTCTCACTGCAAGCAGGCAGACCCACAGAGTGACAAAATCCCTGTGAAAATGCCCCAAGTGTGACTGGAGGTGTAGGAGGTACGTACGACACGCATACACCATCTCTGATCTGCAATTTCCAAATCCAAAAAAATCTGTGAAAACCAAGTTTTATTTTTAAGCTGTTTGGTGGCAAAACCTGTCCCGGACTCATATGAGGCTATTTATAAATCCTTAACCTACTTCGTATAAACACGTATTTATCCTGCGGCAGAAATATTAATCCATATCATTATGAGGAGCTGGCCCACCAGCTGGCCCACACTGGCTGCAGGTGTTAGGCCATAGGCAGCGGGGGCGCAAACCGCTTTTCCACAGTATGAAGCATTCCAAATCTCAACACTTAGCAGGCCTCGGATATGCCTGATAAGTGCCTGAGAAGTGATTATGAACCTGTGTTAATGCTTGCCTAAGGGTCTGGCCTTTGAAACTATGCCTGGAAAACAAGCTGTTTTTTATTTTTTCTTTTCCTGGTCACTAAAACTCCTCTTGAGGATCTTTCCAGGAACAAACTCAACTTTAAGACCTGATTAAGATCAAGCAGAGCAGGCCAACCTGAGAAGGGCATGCGTGAGATGCCTTTCTATTAGCGGGAATGAATAAAAGTCTACATACTGAACAGTGAAACCATCTCTCCCCAACTTTGTTTTTGTGGTGGTTACCAGTGACTGGAAGCTAGGGGTGGTTATCTCTCCTTTTCCCTAGTCACGAGCTTAGAGAGGTCTCTCTGCATAAACTTAACAGCCCAAGAGAAAAGGAAAAGGCCTATAGATATTGATATTTAGAGTTCTTTAAATAAAATGGTGGGATTACTCTCAACCCTCCTCTGGTAAGCCACCAGCCCAGCAGTTCTGCCTGTACATGGAGCTTCTGGTCAACCTTTAGTGTCTCACTTTTGAATTTAAAAAGACCAGTAAGTATCTCCAGATATTTGAGAAAAGTTTGAAACATAAAGCACAGAAACCAAAAAGAGACAAACAACGACCACATGATAAGAGACTCTCAAGAAATAGAGACAGGGCAGGGAGAGAAGCAAACTTCACAAAAATTATGATTTCTGGTGTCTTGGAGGCGACACAAGGTAGCACAGTAACAAAATAAAGACAGTGTGCCACAGAAGGAGTATTCAGAGAATAAGAAAGAACCCCTGGAAATTAAAAGTATGATAGAAATCAATGAATCAGTACAGGGTTTGGAATATAAAGTTGTTGAAGTCTTGGACAAAGGCTAGAAACCAAAAAAAGGGGGGCTATGCATGAAAAATAAGAAAGGATCATTCTAAGAAGTTCGACTTCTGAATAGGAGGACATACAAAAAAAAGAGATAATTTTATTATATTGTATTATTTATATTATTATATTATATTTTATTTTATTATTTTATATATAATTAATTAATTAATTAAAAGAATGATAGGTATATTAGAATAATTAGAATAATAGAATAAATAAATTAATTAAAAGAATAGAGAAAAAAGAATAGATAGAATAGAGAAAAAAGAATAGAATGGAAGGGAAGACTTATCAAAGAAATAATACAAGGAAAATTTTGAGAACTGAGGAACATAGGCTTCTAGATGAAAAAACTCATTTGCATGCCCAGTGCTATGAATGAAAAAAGACACACATCAAAGCACATCATTGTGGGAAAAAACCCACAGAATCCAGAAGCAAAGCTTGAAGATCAGAGGGAAAAAACAAATCCTAAACTGATTACATAGAAGAATAGAAATCTGATTCTATGGCAGCACTGGAAGCTAGAAGGCAATGGAGCCATACCTTTAAAGTTCCGAGAGGGATTTATTTCCAACCAAGAATTTATATTCACAAAAAGTATTAATCAGATGTGAGGGAAGAATGATGGCATTCTCAGATATAAGAAACTTCAGTTATTGTATCTTCCACATATCCTTTCTGAGGAAGTGACTTGAGATATGTTCCTTCAAAATTGTGGGTGGGTAAATTAAGACGGAAGAATAGGAGTCTTCCTTGAAGTCTGGAGAGCAAGCTGCTCAGGTTGGAGTAGGAGGACAGAAGATTCCAGAAGGGAGAGCTTCAAGGAAAAAAAAAGTTGGAAACTTGAGTGCTAAATTAGTGATAGGTATGTAGAAGACGAAGCTGATAAATAAGAGAGACATGAATGGACTCCAGAAATGACAAGGAATATACACGAAAGGAGTGAACCATAGCAAACCACAGAGCTTGCCTGTGAACAATCATTTGGTCATAATCATGTAACATCTATTGTTGACTTAACGGAAAAAAACGGTTTAACTATATTAGAAGTAGAAGAGGTACGTGGGATGGTGGTAAATGCAAAGCTAAAAATTCTCGTTTTCCATAGTAGGAAGTAATGAACAATATCTAACATTGAACAACAACCAAAAAAGCCATGTAAGTATGCTATTTAGATACACGGCGATCCTTATAGAATTAGATCAAAGAGCTAAAAGTCATTGCATTTGGGCGGCAGAGGTTAGGGGTCTGCAGGACTGGGGCAGGGCCTGGAATCATGTATGTGTATGGCTCTGACTGTGGAAAGGGCTTATATGTCTCCGTGTATATCCCGGCTGGCAGCTCAAATAGGCAGAGTCAAAACCAAAGGATTGTCGCGGACAACATGTTAACCACACAGTCAAAGAAATGAGCAGGAGCTCCCCTCTTTGGGTGTTTTACATACGGCGGTGGCAGAAGAGCTTCCTTTTTCTGTTTCTCTGGAAATACATTCTTTACACCATTTCTTGTCTTGTCAGAGCCCATGTATTCAGTGTTGAACTCCTTTTTAATTTTAGCTTTTGTTGAGAGAGCTTGGCGGAGTTCTGTCCTAACACTGGCAGAAGAAGGCCTTGGGGAGGCAGGCCAACATGTAGAATTCTGGCCTTGTCAATTCCCAGCTTTGGGCCCTGACTAGTTACTTAAGCCCTTTTCCTTGTCTGAAAATGGAGAAAACACTCCTTGCCTCATAGGATTGTATGAGGAATAAATGAATAATTTAGTATATTAAGTGCCTGGCACACAGTAGTTGCCAAAAACATTTAAATTAAAAAAAAATAATAAAGGAACACTGTGGTTAGCCCTTGGTCTGGTACAGAAGCCCTATATAATATTGGGTATGGGCCCTACAGATGAACCTTCCAGAAGAAACAAGAGCTCGCAAGGAAAGGGAAGGCAGAATAATCCAGGAAGTCTTTTGATTTGGTGCAGGGTCTTCTGAACTGACTATAGAGCTCAGCAAATTTGTAGAGACCCAGACCCTGGAAAGTTTTATGTACAAGGATCGATAAAAGCTCTTAGCCAATTTAGATTCCATATCCAAGCAATGAGAGCAGTCGCTCACATTCCAGATAATGTGGAATAATGGAATCAGGGTTCACAGGGTTATCTGTTACCCCAAGGCTCCTGTGTGCCTTACGGTGATGGTTCATTTAAACCAGGGACCTGGGGCCCGAGCCCTATGCTTGGGATTGGCTGGCCCATTCTCTGACTCAAAGCCAAGCCCGTTGGTAATGGTCCTCGTTTGGGGGATGCTTATATCAGGGGATGCTGGGCCACGAAATTCTCCTGGTGTATGTGCTTGGCTCATTTTATGAACTTCTTTGGGTTCTTTGGGTCTTGGTGGGCTGTCCTTGGTCTGGTCTGTGATCAGCACCCACACCTTGTATATCTGAAGGAAACACCTACATGAAGTGTGAGGGAGTAAGGCGGCCTCTCATTTATCTGCTTTCTTCCTTAGAATGTTCTTCTGATGCTTTGGGGGCTGCCAGAGGGCCTTAGCTAGGAGCTGCCAGAGGCAGTCAGGTGAGGGAATAGGGTAGGAATTGATGGGGCAGACAACAGGCCCCAAGCACACAGAAGGCATGGAGTACAACTTCGGCTGGTTAGGCCGTGGGAGACAAGTGGGGAAGGCAAAGCTGGATGTCAAGCCAGTGACCCTGGTGGGAATTGGAGGGAAGTCAGGGAGCAGAAGACACCCAGATTACACGGGCCATCAGCTTAGCAGATGCTGTATGAACACTGCAAGGAAGCTCACCAGTATATAGGTGGCTCAGCGGCAAGGAAACATAAGGGTCCTCTGGGATCAGCCGAGTGGGTCACACCGGTGGGGTGATAGGCAGGGTAAATATAAGCCACTTAATAGCAAAACCGTGTTATAGAAAAATCTACGGTCTGTAATTACTGCTCTGTTCTTGTTTATTTCTTATATTTCTGCAAAGTACAAGTTGTACTTGTAATCCAAGACTGTCCCATCAAGTTGCCTCATCTGTCAAAAATCCAGCTATAAACTTGGGAAGGAAGTTAAAAAAAAAAAAAAAAGAAAGAAAGAAAAGAAACAAACAGGCTTTTGAGCAGCCACAACGGATGGCCAAAGCCCAACCCCAAAGCTGTGCACTGGGTGATGGTGGGAGAGCTGAGGAGTCCCAGCCTGGAAGACTTCAGTGAGCTGGAGCCAGCTGGGACCCCAGAGTTGCTCTGAGTCTAGCTCTTCAGGGGTTTCTGGAAGGGATTCAGGGGATGCTTATAGGAAGAAAAAAGAGGAAGTACAGATGAGCTTTGCAGTTTCTAGAACATCACCAAGCATCTGTTCTCCCTGGGGTGCACAGTTTCCTGTGTGCCTCTTCCTGGGCCTCTGCCCTGCTCTCTTTGTGGCCCAGCTTCCTCTCCTTCTGCAATGCCCCGTGGCCCCATCACTTGATCCTGTGCTTGACGTTCATTTCTTCTAGCACCCCTACTACTCTCCCTTGAAGCTCAAGGCTCCACCACTAGTTGATTGTAGTCTTTCTTCACAGTTGCAATTTTGAAAGTATCTGGTCCAGCTCCCTTATTGAGATGAGTTGCTTTTAAGTCCAAGTTCCACCCTTTGTCCATCAGGAGAGGCCCCACGTGTGAGTATGGGTTGGGTAGCAGGGAGACAGGTAGAATGACTTGCCTATTTGAGTAATATGGGAGCTCTGCAAGCCATCTGCTAAAGGATTTAAAAAGCATAAATGGAACCTCGCATTCTCTCGGTGGTCTGCAGGTTGCAGTGGCTGGAGTGTAAGGTGCCTGGGGTGGAGTGGCAGGGGTGCTGGTCAGCTGGGAAGGGGCATGAGGCTTGGCTTCCTAGCGTCTTTGCCTGGGTCACAGGGCCACGGAAATCTATGAAGTCTGTTTAGACAGATTATGTGGTGAACTATTCCTGTCTCACTGGAGGTTTGGCCTGGAGCCAAAGGAGGGATGAGGAAGGCTAGCTAGAGAGAGATGGAGAGAGGAGGCCTCTCTTCTGTTACAGGGACAGGTGCATCAGCAGCTCCTAGTACCCCAGCCCTTGGGAGTGCCTTGCTCCTCTTCCCTGGGGAAGGCTGGTTACGGGCAGGTTCCCAGGTGGTCACCAGCCCAGCTGCATTTCCCCTAGAGATCTCTTCCCAGCCTGCCCTAGTCGCTGCACCGTGACCGTGGTTCCTGGTGTTTTGTAGGCATCAACCATAGACAGCAGCAAAGCGCCCAAAAGCTGCTAGTGACTTTTTATTTTCTCGCATCCCCTGATGCCTCTGTCCTTAGCTCTGCTCTCCCCGAATCTTTGCAAGACCTTGACATTTCCATACCCTCAGTGGCTTGCTTCATCTTCGCTTTCATCTGGTGGGACTTCCTCTCAGTGTCTGCACTCTCATGGCCGCACTGTTGTTTCTAATGATATCCCAGGGTCTCTTCCTCCTAGACACCACACTTGTGTGTTACTTCTCTCTGTTCCGCACGGCTTTCTCATCTTTCCCCCTTCCAGTTCCTTCCTGTGCATCCCCTCCCCAAGCTTGATTAAGGAGAGCTTGTTTAATCATCAGGGCTTACACTTGGGCTGAGCTGAACGTGAACAGGACAAGTGTGCTGAATGTGCTGGCACCAGCTGCTCATTTGCACTGAGTGTTACACTCGTGGTGAAGGAGGATGTGGGGGAGGGAGGGGCTGGGTGGAGGGGAGGGAAAGGAGGCCAGGTCCCGGCACCTCTCACCAGTGCCCAGAGGGGTTTATATAGCACCCAAATCCTGATGGCAGCAGGCCAAGGCTGAGACATTTGGAAACTCCTTGACTGGGTCTTAAGGAAATAACCATGGATTTCCCCAAAGATTTAGTCTTACGGACTATTTATAATTACCAAAAAAACATTGGTGACGGCTCAGGGGTGGGGTGACAGTTCTGGTCTGGCCACCGAGGGGCAGGTTCCATGACCCCTGTGAAAGGCTGCTGACGACATGGTGCTAAGCCTTACCTCGCTTTAGTGCATCTTGGTAAAAACTCCAGATCACCAAAGAAAACCAGGAAGGGTGTGTTATCTGTGGTTATCTTGGAGAGAGAAGAATAGGTAATTTTTTTCTTTCCGTTGACTTAACTTTAGTTTCTAACATTTCTAGATTGTTCATAAATTTCTTTGACACTTGGAAGACTAACAGTCACTTTCAAAACAAATGGCATCCACCCAGACAGCTATAACAATAATAGGGGTTGAAAACTCAGTTTCCGTTAAGAAATGCTCTCAAAGTAAATCAGGACTCGAATTCATGTTTGTAACATTACACACACTGTGCTGTCGGTCAAAGGGAGATGGGGCAAGGGTGCAGTATTTGTTGATTGAAATCAGCTATCCATAAGCCATATCGAAACATGAAACTTGGGGCCAGAACTGTAGTTTTCTTTTTTTTCTTTTCTTAGAACAGCAAGTAGCAGAGGATTAAGGGGCCATGGTAGAGTTTGCTTTGCTTCACCTACAGCTCATGGAAATGACTCAGCCCCAGAAGGGGTAGGTCTGGGCCAACAGATGGGCTGCTTGAGCCCTGGAAAAACGGCCGGTTCTTTTCAGGTGGGGCTGTCCTTCTGGAAGGGGCTCCCAAGTGTCAGGAGTGACCAGGGCGGGGCGTGGGAGGAGGAAGGGTGCTAACCCTTCTGCATGTATTAACATTTGTGCTTCTGGAGCTCTGTCAGCAACTTTTCTTTATGTGCCTGTGGTTTTTTGTTTTTTTTTTTCCTCTGCAGGCAAGGTAGAGCCAGCTGTGTGGAGCTTTGAGGCCAGCAGCCCAGAGAGAAGCAGTGAAATCCTGGAGCCCAGCTGAAATGAACTGGCCTCCTTGAGTGGGCCCCAGCCCCCGTGCCAGGCCAGGCCTCTGTCCCGGCACTGAGGTAAGACCACCTGAATCCCAGGTTGTGGGCAAAGAGGGTAGAAGGCCTTTTCTTCTAAGGAAACCTCTTCCTCTAAGGCTCAAGGGAAAAGGAGCAGTTGTTTCTGGTACAGTCCAACCGTTGCTTCCACCTCCGCCTGTTGGAGGGCAAGGTCATCCCACCTGATGGCCGAAGAGGCTTTGATTTTTCAGAGCACGGCTCATTGACTCTTTTTTTTTCTTTTAAATATATTTTTTTAAATTAACATATAATGTATTATTTACCCCAGGGGTACAGATCTGTGAATCGTCAGGCTTACACACTTCATAGCACTCGCCATAGCATATACCCTCCCCAGTGTCCATAACCCCACCACCCTTTCCCTATCCCACCCACCCGGCCCACACACACAACCCTCAGTTTGTTTTGTGAGATTAAGAGTCTCGGCTCATGGACTCTTAACAGGGAGTTGTAGTTTCTCGATTGCTGGTGAAATTGGAACTCCAAAGGGAGGATAAATTTGCCCTCCAGGTAAGACTGCACAAGATTCAGGTGAACGGCTAAACTTGGGTGCACCTGCTCTGTTCTCCCAGGGAAGTTGGGCTCTTAGGAAACTCTCTCTTTCTCTCTCATGCCCAAGGGAGAGAGAATGACAAATGATGTGGGGAGGTAATTGCAAAGCATTCCACTCAGCTCACTAAAAAATGACTCATTACTCAGGTATGTTCTGATTGCAAAGGTACTATGTGCTCATAAGATATTTGGGAAAATAACAAACGTGGAAGAAAATGAAATATGGCCGAAACCCAACCCCTGCTAAGAGTCCTTCAGGTAGGTTTCATGATGGTTCCTCTTTCAGCCCCCATAGCACATCTCTTCCTCCTGGCAGGAGGCAGAGAGATGAAGCAGAAAGAACACTCAACTAGGAGCCAGGAGAATTGGCTTGTAGTCCGGAGGCTCTCAGAGAGCTGATTTTCAAATATTCAGGAATTTTGCAAACTGCTTGTTAAACATTGTTGACAGCCGGAAATTGGCCATGGTGGGGAAGTTTTATAGCATGGAAATTAGCTAGTGCTACACACCAGGGCCTTTTGGTTTCGGAGAATCACATTTCCAGCTTGCTGTACCACCAACAGGCTGGGAGGCATGAAGCAAGTGCTTCCCTGCCCCATACATCCCTCTCCCTCCTCTCCTATTCCTCTCCATGAGCATTGGTTGCATGGATGAACAGGAGAGTTCTGGTCTTCTTATCCCAGAAGACAGTTGCGAGGCTCCCTGCCCATGGGAGGGGGTTTAGTTGCTTGGTAAACCTTTGGTTTATCAGTGGAGAGAAGTCAGCTGGCTCCCCCCCCCCGCATCCTTGGCCCTCACTTCTTGGGAAATCTGTGAATTACTGACGACCTTTTATAAGGGCAGATAAAAACTCTCCTTTTACTGACACATCTGGGGCATATTTCCTTCCTGGAAAAATCAAGGAGTTGGTCAAAGAAGTGTGAAAAGGAAGCCCCAGTGCTGCTAGATGTGAGAGCCAGGATTGAAATTAGAGCTTTTGACTCTTAAACTCCACTGGGGGGTGAAGGAGGGTGGGATAGAGTGGGGAGGAAAAGAAGGACCACTTCCTGCCAAATGTGAAATTTAAACAAAAGCCTCTTTCTTCAAGGTCCTGCTGTGGGCAGATTAGACCTAATTAAATTAGCATAATGAAGTCTCAGCCTCTGCCCTTCTCCCTCTACTTTCAGAAACTTTGGGCTCCCTATGTCCCCCCACCCCCCACCAACCCCTTCATGTATCTGAGAGGAGGGGATGGGAGAAGGTGGGGGCATCAGTAAATACCAGTTCACCTTGTAGAATTGTAGTTGAGAAAGATTATGAAGGTGGAAAGGACTAGAGAGGCCGTTTGGTCCCACACCCTCGTTTTAAGAAGCCAGGTCACACAGCTGGTGACTGTTGGTGGCTGAGGGGGAAGGCAGGAGCTCCTGGGAGGCAGAGAACAAGTCTGGTGGAATGGGGACTGCTCAGGAAGCCTCCCAATCACTGAGCCCTTGTATGTGACCAGCAAGGGGACAGGGTGGACGGTCATCGGGGCCAGCCCTGCCTCCACCATTCTCAGATCCTTGTAGCTGCTGCCACAGCCCCAGCTCCTTCATGCAGCAGCCCCCCTGGTGTGCTTGGAATTAAGACCCCTTCCTCATCAGGGATTTGCTTTTCCATTTTCCAGGTCAGTGAAACCAGCTGGGCAGATCTAATTCTGAGGGCTTTTAGGTGTATGAGGAAGGGGAGGGAAGGGGAGGGAAAGCTTAGTCATGGCTCTAGGCACTGTGCTTTGTGCTCTGTTCAGGATCTCATTGAACTCTGCAATGACCTAACAGGGTAGGTTTTTCTATTCTCATGAGGCAGATGTGGAAATGGAGTCTCTCGCAGAGGTGAAGAGACTTGACCGAGACTACAGAGCCCACAAGCGACAGAGATGTAAGCTGAGCCGGGCTGGGACTCCACAGCTTCTCAGAATTAGTGGGTGCTCCTCATAGCAAGTCGGCGCTTACATGGGCAGCGGTTCCCAAATGCAGTTCCGACAAGCAGGGTCCCTTCCCTCGGGGTACGCCCTTCCATCTTTGCTGCTCTGTGAACAGCTGTGGGGGAGTGCTTGGAGCTTCACAAAAGGCCACACTGTTCCTCTCAGACACGGAGGGCTCTTCAGTCTACAGTAAGATAGCGTCAGAGCTGGGAGTAACCATAGAGTTCCATAGCATAGTCCCTTCACTCATGTGACACCCCGGGAGGTGAGCTGGGGTGTTTCTGGCCCCAGATCTCTGAGTCATCTGGAAGCAGAGGTCCTCTCAAGGGGACATGCCGAGGTGGATCTGTTTGGTTTTCCTCCCTGTTTGGGTAAGTGATTATTCCTCTGGCAAGAGGGATTCAATTCAGCTTCCTAGATACTGTGTACCCAGCCACATATCCTGGCCTGTTCGGGCAAAAGAGAGTCTGGCTCAGCCTTGAGTGTACAGGTATGACAAGGGACAAGGGGAGGAGCGCTCCTACATCATGACTATATATGACATATATTAGCTCATAGTCCTACATGACCTCCAAGAATTCTAACAGGCTCCCAGACCCCTAAAAACAGAATTTTCAGTGCTTACCCTGCTAATGAGGGAACAAAACAGGAAATGGTGGGTCAGGGTCTTTGGAAGATTGTTGCAGAGGAGGTAGGGCTGGGGGGAGGAGGCAGAGTGGCAGAGGGGAGGTTTGGGTTGGCACTAAGTGGGGCAGGTGTCTTTGTGGAGCTGAGGTTGAGGGGCAAGCAGCATGGACGGTTTCATAGATAATCAAGAATCCTTTTCCTCTCTGGCACCCATCAACTTTAGGAGGAGGAAAAGCTCACTTCAGGGGGTCACTCGGAATGTGAATCAGGGCTGAAAGCGGTCCTTGGAAAGCTGGTCGGTTGGCCTTCACATCTTCCATCTGAGGAAATGGAGGCCCAGAAAGGGAAAGGGCCCCATCTAGGACATGAGTGGAACTGGAGTCTGCTCTCCTGAGTGTCTGGCCAGGGTCCTTCCCACCAAGCTGTGCTAGCTGCACAGGGAAGGATGTTCCCAGGGGCAGGTCTAGCCCTCTTCCTGCCTTGGCCTGTCTGGCCCAAAACCTGTGAGGGTCTGGGTTTGGATGTTGCAGGAATTTGTGGCAATGGCAACCCAGTAGGGAGAGGGTGTCCTCTCAGTGAGACCACAGATCCCTGCAGGTCTAGGATGCCAGCCCTTCACATCCTAGATGTCTTGTGGAGCCATTGTTGGAAGACCTCACAATACAGAGAAAAGTGCCCCAGCTTTGAGGACATTTGAACTGATTTTGAGCCTCGCTTGACCATAGTTGCACGACTACCTGGCCTTTCTGACTGTTTCCACACACGTAAAATGGGGGCTGAAATACCTCCACCTTGAGTGAAGATTCATAATTATTTATATAATGCTCTTCCCACAAGTAGATGCCTAGTGAATTGTCCCCATTTTTTTTTTCATACAGTTCCATTGAGGTCTAATTGACAGACAACATATTGAAATCTTTACAGCTTGATGAGTTCTGACATAATGTATACACTCATGAAATTCTCCCTAGAGCCCAGTTAATGAACATAGCCATTACCCCCCAAGTCTCCTCCTTCATCTTATCCTTTCCTCCTCCCACCCTGCCTCTCATGTCCTGCCTCCCATTCCCAGACAAAGCCTAATCTACTTTCTATCACTATAGATTAGTTTGCATTTTCTAGGACTTTATGTAAATAGCATAATACAGCACATGCTTTTCTTACTTTCAGCATAATTTTTTAAAGTTTTTATTTTTTTATTTTAAAAAAGCTTTTATTTAAATTCCAGTAGTTAACCTACAGTGTAATATTAATTTCAGATGTACAATACAGTGATTCAACACTTCCATACATGACCTGGTGCTCATCACAAGAACGCTCTTTAATTGTTTGACATTCATCCATGTTGTGTGTATAAATAGTTCATTATTTTATTGCTGAATAACACCCTACTATAAGGAAATAACACTATCTGGCTATCCATTTATTTATTAACAGACACTTGGGTTGTTACCAATTTTTGGCTATTAAAATAAAGCAATGTGAGCATTTGTGAAAAAATTTTTGTGAGGACCTATGAATTCTTTTCCCTGCCTCAACACCCAAGAGTACAATACTTGGGTCCTATGGTGGGTGTGTGTTTCACATTTTAAGAAGCCGCCCGATTTTCTAGAGTGGTTGTACCATTTTACATTGTCCCCAGCACTCCATGAGAGTTTCAATTGCTCCATTTCCTTGCCAACACTTGGTATGGTCAGTCTTGTGAATTTTAGCTATTTTTTTTTTTTTAAAGATTTTATTTATTTATTTGACAGAGAGAGATCACAAGCAGGCAGAGAGGCAGGCAGAGAGAGAGGAGGAAGCAGGCTCCCTGCTGAGCAGAGAGCCCGATGTGGGGCTCGATCCCAGGACCCTGAGATCATGACCTGAGCCGAAGGCAGCGGCTTAACCCACTGAGCCACCCAGGCACCCCGAATTTTAGCTATTTTAATAGGTCTGTGGTGGTATTTGTGATTTTATTTGCATTTCCTTAAAGAAATGCTCATTTAAAAAAAATTTGTCTTCTTATGATTGAGTTGGGTTCTTTATATATTCTTTTTTTTTTTTTTTTTAAGATTTTATTTATTTATTTGACAGAGAGAGATCACAAGTAGACGGAGAGGCAGGCAGAGAGAGAGAGAGAGAGGGAAGCAGGCTTCTCGCTGAGCAGAGAGCCCGATGCGGGACTCGATCCCAGGACCCTGAGATCATGACCCGAGCCGAAGGCAGCGGCTTAACCCACTGAGCCACCCAGGCGCCCCGGGTTCTTTATATATTCTACAAACAAGTCCTTTATCGGAGAAGTCTGAAAATACATTTTCCAATTCCGAGGCTTGTGTGTGATGAGGGATAATGGCACATAAAGTCATAATTATAAGTGAGAAAGTATGTATAGGGAAGTACAAAGAAAGATAAGAATCTTAAAAAAAAAAAAAGGATTTATTTATTTGAGAGAGAGAGAATGTGTGCATGAGAAATCTCACGGGGGGGGGGGGGGGGGGCAGGCAGAGGGGAAAGAATCCCAGGCAGACTCTTTGCATGGAGCCAGATGCCGAACTCAATCTCACAACCGTGAGATCACAACCTGAACCTAAACCAAGAAGCGGATGCTCACCCAACTGTGCCACCCAGGCATGTCCCTGAAGATCAGTCATCTTAGCACAGGACGTCAAGGGAGCTTCTAGGAGGTGATGGTATGCCAACTGGGTTGTAAAAAGAATGAAGAGTTAGCTAGATGGAGGAAGGGCCATCTGGGTAGAAGTTTGTCCGTGCAGAGGCATGGCAGTATGAAATATCTTGCTGCATGTGAAATTACATGTAATCTAATCGAAGGATTCTGATTTTGGAGAAGGATGTGGGCTGTAATCCCAGCTGCCCTGCTGATAGCCTGTGCACCTCTTTTTTATTGTGTTTTATTTTGAAACAATTGTAGGTTCACTGGAACTTGCAAAGATAGCACAGAGATGTCCATGCATCCTTCATTCAGTTTGTTTCAAGGGCTTCATCTTACATAATTAGAGTATAATAGCAAAACCAGGAATGTGAGGTTGGTACAACGTGTGTATGTTTCTATGTCATTTTCTCACATGGGTGGATTAGCAGAGCCACTATTGCAATCTGGAGATAGACTCTTCCATCACCAGAAAGATCTTCCTCCTGCCACGCTCTCATTGTCACACCGCTGCGGCCCCTTCCCTCTGTGTTGCATCTCTGTGATTTTGTCATTTTGAGAATGTTCTGTACATAGAGACCTACAACATGCAACCTTCTGAGACTGGCTTGCTTTCAGTCATCATCACACACTTCTGGTCCATCCAGGTGGTTGAATGTATCAACAGTTTGCTCTTTTTTTTGTGACTGAGTGGTGTTTCATGGGATGGATGCACTAGTTTCACTATTGACCTTTCTTGAAGGACATTTTGGTCATTTCCGGTTTTGGGCTATTACAAATAAAACTGCTCTGAACAATTTTGTACAGGTTTTTGCGTAGATGTAAATTTTTGTTTTTCCAGGATAAATGCCCAGCCATGCAATTGCTGAGTTGTATGGCAAGCATAGTTTAAATTTTTTAACGAAACTGTCAAATTGTTTTTTAGAGTGGCTGTACCATTTAACATTCCGACCAGAAGTGGGAGTGGGAGAGACCCACTTTGCCTACCTCCTTGCCAGCTCCAGTTAGGGTCATATTTTCATGTTAGCTGTTCGGATGCGTGGGCAGTGGTGTCTCATTGCCGTCTTAATTTGCATTCATCTGATCGCTGGTTGTGTGACTCTTTATGCACCTTCCCCTCTGGCTGTATGAATCTGGACCCCGTCCTTTTAGAGAAACAAGAGGAGCTCTTGCCGATAACCCTGTCCCTCATTTCTGGAGCTGCCCTGAAGTCTGACTTTTTTGTCCTTTGACCCAGTTAGCAATTCCAGGAGATCTTCTTCATTGTTCTGGGTGGCTCCAGGAAAGTGATATTTTCTAGAGCTGTGTATTTTTCCAGGGAAGGTTTTTTTTCCTTTACCACAGATGAGCAAAAGACCTGTGAGTGTTGATTTTTTTTTTTTTTTTTCACTGTGCTGTGGGGTAAGTTCTGTCTCCCCATCCTGTCCTTCCCTGATACCAGTATGCCAACATCTATATTTACTGGCAGTCGAGATAAAGAAGCCTCTGGAATTAGGCCAGGGTGGCTATTTTCTCAGTGTTTGCAGGCCTGAAATGCCAAGGGAATCTGCTGTGGCCTCAGGCCTTCCTTATGCTCAGCATTTCACGTTCCTTCACTCACAAATGGGGAGGCAGCTTTAATGTACTGGGGAAAACACGCATGTCGCTAACAATTCCATAGCATTTATTCTGTGCCAGGCACCGAGTGCTTTCTACGTAGGTGCTCATTTAAGGCCCACAGCAACCCTGAGTTAAGTGCTATGAATACCCCACTTGACGAATGAGTAAACTAGGGTCCGCGAGGTCTCATAGCAAGTACGTGGTAAGTTGGGACTTGAACCCAGATGGTATGGCACCCAAGCCTATCGTCCTCGTCACTGTGCTGTACCATCTCTGCGAGGACAGGTGGCACCTTGTGTGGAATGCACCTTGCTGTTGGAAGCTGCGGGCCTCAGGCTCTTCCCTCGGGAGCAGGGTCGGGGAGAGGAGGGCATGCTATGGGCGTCCTCTGGGCTGTCAGCCCTTGGTGATGGGCAGTGGGAAACAATCACTGGCAAGTGCTTTCCCAGGGGTAAAGGGGCGTTCCTTGGAGACCTGCCCCGGGCATGGGCTGCTGTCCAGGTGTGAGTGAGGCTTGGGCCCTGTGCCACAGTCTTGTGAAGACACGATTCTGTTCCATGATCCTGCTGTGTACCCAGGCCTGGCTCATGCACACTATGGGCAGAGGCTAGGAGGAGGATGACGTGGAGGCCCTGACCTTGGGCAAAGCACCCACTTCACTGGCCTCCAGACTCTCAACCACCAGTCTGAGCACTGATAACCTTGAGCAGGCTCTGAAGGGACTCCCCACCCCAGAGATGACTGAGAAAGATCTTGGCCTTTCCAGCCTGACCAATCTGGGTTCTGGTTGCAAAACCTCTGTTTCCACCTGTAAACAGGATAATAACCATATCAAGTGTCTAGATTGTGGCGAGGTGAAGAGGGGCTCTGTTGTGAATTGCCCTAAAGAACATTGGTTCCCTCTTCTTCTCTCCATGGGGCCCTTTCCAATCTTAAATATCCAGCTTCATGGCGGTACTGCCCTGAAAGAAAATGGGTGTGTGTCCCTTGTCCTAATTCAGTTGGCGAAGAGTGTCCATTCAGTCGGTCAGTCAGCTCAGTTGGCTCTTTCGTGACCCTCTACCACGTGCTTACTTCTGTAATAGGCCCTGGGAACCCAAGAGCCGGTTCCTTGACCTCACGTAGCATATGGGCTACAGAGAGAGACAAATATTAGTTAAATAATAGCCCAGCTGAGTGTGACATCGTGAACTATGAAATTTCTGTGGAGGAGGCTTACGGGTACCGAGTGAGAAAGCCGCAGTCTGAGGCTGGAAGACTTCCTCAGGGGAGTGATTCTGATCTGGGTTGGATTCTTTAGCCTTGATCCACTGAAGGGGCCCGTGTGGAATGTTCTGTAGGATCAGGTCACTTGACACTGTGTCCTGCTGACTGACCCGAAGCCTGGCCACCCTGATGTTCTCTCCACCCCAGCAAGCCTCACTGTTCTGGGAGATTCCCCAGACCCAACCATTGGCAGTTGCTGCTGACCTGTGGGGGCTAACTCGGAACTCAGAGCCACACCTTACAGGCTGGTTTGTTTTTAAGGCTGTTTGTTGTTAAGTGTGCTTGTGACTCAGGGTGTTACTCAGCTGAATGTAGTACGTTACCATGAAATCAGACAGTTTTTAAAACAACTTTACTGAGGCACAATTTAT
Source organism: Lutra lutra (assembly GCF_902655055.1). NCBI lineage: Eukaryota > Metazoa > Chordata > Mammalia > Carnivora > Mustelidae > Lutra > Lutra lutra. The sequence continues at coordinate 110,668,982 of NC_062278.1, forward strand.
ATGTCATGAAATTAACTTCCTTTAAGTGTAAAATCAAGGACTTTTAGCACATGTCCCGGGTTGTGCCACCATCATCACAGCCCAGCTTTACAACATTTTTTATTGTTGGAGGGGTCATTCATCATCACATGGAAAAGGCAAGAAAATTATTTTTTGTGTGGAAATCATTCTGGAATTACTTTTTCTGGAGTTAGTTCTGTGCTCCCAGCAGGAGAATCTCATTAATTAATTCAACTAGTATTTACGGAGTGGCTGCTGGAGCCCACAGCTGGGCTAGGTGCAAAGGGGAGGAGAGAAATGGTGGAAAGGGCAGTTTTCCTGTGGTGGGCAAGCTTCCTACCGAAGACACACTGTTCTGTGTAGCCTGCCTGAAGGCGTGGGTCTCAGCAGGCCAGGTGTTTGCTTTCCTCCCTGTGGCTCGTCACTGAGGACAACACAAGGGCCTTGCTTTTGCAATATTGACATATTGAAAATACTAGTGGAGCCGAGAGAGGGAAGTGTACTCTCCAACATCTGCAAACAGCTCTAGGCTTTGCCAAGCCTGAATGCAGGACCTGCAAAGAGAGGAGAGTGGGTGTGCTGTTTACACTGCAAAGATTCCACTGATGGAATTGGGGTGGGCAGTGAGGGTGCCTGAGGGAAGAAAAGACCAGGAACAAAGTCAGGGCAGGGGGCTCAGGTGAATTCAGGGAGTAGTGGTGCATTAGGTCCTCTACAGCTTCGGGGCATATTTGCATATAGTGGAGTGTTGCTTGGAGGCTTGGGGGTGGAGTGGAGGTGAGGAATTTGGGCTTAGTGGAGCAAACATGGAAGATGCCATTTAGTCTCCAAGGAGGGGCCTAATTGTCCAGAGTTGGACTTGGAGCATAGACTTGCATGTAGAGAGAGATGGGAGGCAGGTACGGTTCAAGAGGCTACTGTGAGGGCCCTAGTATCAGGTGATGTGGACCCGACTTTGGCTGGGCCAGTGGGGTGAGGAAGGAAGAAGTGGAGGGGAGAGAAGTTTCTATCAGAGGAGAGGAGAACGTCTCCCTGTTCCAGCTGCTTCTCTTGGGGTCCAAACCTACCTTGCCCACCTGCCTCTTGCACTTCAGCTTGTTCAACACCAGACCTGCTGGCCCCTCCCTACACTGTCTTCTCCTTGGTGGCTGTGCTTTTCTCCCCTCCACGTCTCCATCCCATTCTTCTTGCCCAGGAGGAAGAAGAGGAGCCAGAATGCAGAACACTACCTGCAGAAGGCAGTGCCATAGAAGGTGATGGTGAGAGATTTCCAGAGAGGGAAGGGCCAAACGCCAAAGATGGGCACTGAAGAAGGGCTAGGGACTCAGGGCCATACTAATGGCCAGGCAAGCCATGTGCCTTAGGTGCCGAATTTAAGGAGGCACCAGCCTTGCACTCACCTGACTCCGAGGGTGTGGGCCTCCTTAAATTTTGCACTCCAGGTGCCTCCCTTGCCTTACCCTAGTCCTGGACTAGGTTCCTGGAGAGAACTGGTCTTTGGGAGATCTAGGACAAAGCAATGCCTTTCAACAGAGCCAGGATGGAGTGTGGAATAGTTTCTTCAGAAGAAAGCCTTCTGTGGGAAGCTTCTTGAAGCTGTGTGAGGGCCTATGTGTCTCTCTCTTCCCTACCCCCAAGAAGGCACCTCGGGGTCTCCACCGACTTTCTAGGGTTCCTGGAGCATAGTTTGAAAAGCACCGATCAGCTCCAACCCCCATAAGGTTCTAAGACCCACAGAAATGCACAACTTTCCAAGGCCACACAGGCAGGTAGGTGTGACCTTAGAGGTCTCCCTATACTTTCTTTTGGCTCATCATCTTCAGTTTTACACTCTCTTTTTATTCCCCCCAATGTCCTTCCCCGCTCCATATGAATTAGAAATAATTGATACTGAGGGTCTGAAGATACTTGAAGACTGTAGTCCGAGCAGTCCATTTATTGAGTGCCTGCTACCTACCAAGCACTATTTTAGGGGCTTTTACATTCATTGTTTTAATTTTGTAAGAACCTTTCCGAGTAGATGTCATAATCCCATTTACCTGATGAGGAAACTGGGGCTCAGAGAGAACAAGCACTTGCCTATATTCGCAGTTACGCAGGTGCTCTTGTGTCTAAAGCCTGTGTTCTTTCTCTCACTACGTCTTTCTTCAGTCGTTCAGACTGACCAAGCCTTGCTACCAGGCACTGGATTTGGTGCTACTGTAGTACAAAGGAGACGGAACCCTGTTAAGCCCCACCCTGCTTGCAAGGGGCCGTGGGCTGGCTCTTCATAAGATCTCCTGTCACAGGTGTCTCTGGGCTGCCTGGGGTGGTCGCAGTGATTTCTGGCTGTTTCAGAGATGAAATCCATGGCCCCATTCACTCCCCAGTTAGCAAGTCATGTAGGCTCTTTTCTCTGTGCCCCTGGGATTCTGGAACATTCCACCGACACACATTCAGTCAATACAGTTTGCTCTGCAAGGATCTTGACACCCCCCCCCCCCCCCCCCCCGTTTCTCTGCCTTTCTTGGCATTTATCACCAGTAGTTTCCTTCGGTACCCCCATCCCCCTAGCAGAGCTCTGATTCACTTCCATGATTTAGACCCTGATAAAGGCAAGTTATTTTGGCCTCTTCTGCCCTCAGCCGCGGTGAGAATTTGGACCCAGTGTTTTCACTTGTCACGTCAGAATGTTTGCCAGAGTTTGCAGAAAAAGGCCTGTATTATTCATGTCCTTGCCAGGAACAGCTGTGCCCTGCCAGCTTGTTATGTGAGCCTGAGGAGCTATCCCGGGAGCTCGGCCCACAGCCCCCTGGGGCCCGCTGGCTCAGGTGGGAAATACGATCCACTCGATCCACTCGGACAGAAACAGCAGTCAAGGAGGGCAGAAAGCAACTTGGAAGGGACTGATTAGGGCCTCCCCTAGGAATTCACTGCAGCCCAGCGTGTGTCTGGTGAGGGTGTGTCGGGGGAGGGGGGCGCTGATTCCATCCTTTGCTTGGTGGAACCCGTTCTACACCCCCCTCCCCCACAAGATAAAAGTGAGGCTGTTAAACAGTTTAGTAATATCTAGAGGTGCCCAGAACACTGTGCTGCTCACTTGAAACAAACCCTCAGAACAGTCTTTGAGGTGGGGCTGATCTCCATTTAATGGATGAGGAAACAGCCTCGGGGAGATCAAGTGCATGACCTGAGGTCATGCAGGCAGTAAGGGGTGGAGGGTGGGATCTGAACCCAGGTCTGTCAGGCTCCTTTCGGGATGCTGTGAGCCTCCAGACACAAAATGACATCTCCCCACCCCTCCCCCCCGCCCCCTCCCCTGCTCGCCTCCAGGTTGTCCCTGCAGTCTGTCCCAACTGTGTCTCTTACCTTCCTCTCTTCGCATCACTCTGTAAACCTGGAAATCCAATTTCTGAAGCTTGGGATCCCATGGGGACTTGACTAGAGTTGGGACCCACCAGGTCAGTGGTTGGTGGGACTGAAGGTTAGACCAGGGGTGAGGAAAGATGGTCTCTGGCACCTTCTCCTCTCTCAACTGAAATGGCTCCTCTTCACACCCTATCGAAGCCCTTTTTAGTGCCAGGAACTCAATGCTGAGTTTAGAGAAAATCGTAATATCCCTTGCTTGCTTAGAAAAACTCCACTGATTTGAGAGGCAGGGCAGGGGGTTGTGGGGGTAGGGAAGGAAAAAATGAAACAAGATGGGATTGGGAGGGAGACAAACCATAAGAGACTCAGTCTCACAAACTAAGGGTTTCTGGGGGTGCGGGGAGAGGGTGGTTGGGTTATGCACACTGGGAGGGTATGTGCTATGGTGAGTGCCATGAAATGTGTAAGCCTGATGATTTGCAGACCTGTATCCCTGGGGCAAATAATACATTATATGTTATTAAAAATAATTTAAAAAAAGGAACAACAACAACAAAAAAACCCAAACTCCACCAGTCCCAGTTTCTTTCAGGATGAATTGGGACTTGAAACGCTTAGGTCTGGTGCAGATAATCCTGTTGTATCCCATCTCCCATCACTGCAGCCCTCATACCCTCTCCCCTCATAGCTTCTCACCATTCCTTGACTACAGTGAGCCTGCTTTCATGGCTAAGCCTCTGGATTACCATTCTCTCTGCTGGGTATGCCTTTTTCTGCCTGTTACACTCCTATTCATCCTTCAGAACCCAGGAAGAACATTACCTTTCCTGGCTTCCCCTAGTGGAGTTGGTACCACCCCAGCCTTTAGTTCTGAAGACCTTACATGGGTTTACATCCACCATTTTATGGGTCTTTCTTTTCCTCGAAGGCTCTAGAGGCAGGGGCTGGACCCTGTTTACCCTGTAGCACCTGTCCTTAGTGCATATTTGTGTGAACAAATGAATGCGGGCTCATTAATGAACTATGTGCTAATGTGTGAGTCATAGGTAACTCCACTTTAAGTACAAGGTCGAGGGACTTCAGTGAGAGGTGGTGGGTCAAGGCTGGGGTGCTGGGGTGCTGAGTTGACTGTGAGCCGGGTACTGTGCTAAGAGCACTATTGCAGATGAGCCCTGCAGTAAAGAGTGGGGGGTCTCCCAGAGGGTGAGCAGACCTCGCAAATCTTCGAAGTTGTGAAGCATAGCTCAGCGTGCCCTGTTCCCCAGGCCAGCCTCCCCAACTCTACACCCAGCCTTCCTCCTGGGAGGGGAGCTCCTTAGGATTGAGCTGGGTGCAGACCTGGAGCAAGAGTGGGGATTCTGGATGATCCCCCAAGGACAGGGAACGGGGATATGTAGGTCATTCTGTGCCCCTAAGCCTCCTGCCCATTTAATTCCTCTTTCCCCTCCTGGTGGGTGTAGGCATTTATGTTTTACCCAGGGTCAGATCTGCGTTTAAATACTGGTCTCAGACACTTTAAACGCGAATGGTGTAGCACTTAGCAAAAATACTAGCATTGTTTTTGTTTTTAAAAATTTTTAAAATTTTACTACCGGTATTGCTAACATACAGTGTTATTAGGTTCAGGTTTACAATACAGTGATTCAACAGTTCTCTACATGACTTGGTCGTCAACTCGACCAGTGTACTTTTTTATTTATTTTTTTTAAGACTGGTGTACTCTTAATCCCCATCATCCACTTCCCCCATCCCTCCACCCACCCCTGCCCTGATAACCATCAATTTGTTCCCTGTAATTAAGACTCTGTTTCTTGGTTTGTTTCTTTTTCCTTTGTTCATTTGTTCTGTTTCTTAAATTCCACGGGAGTGAAAAAAATCTATGGTATTTGTCTTTCTCCGACTGATTTCAATTAGCATAATACCCTCTAGGTCCATTAGGGTTACAGATTTTTTTTAGGATTATTAGGATGAGTGATGACGCCACTCTGGGAAGGCTGTGTGCTAAGACATCTAATTTATTCTTTTGCCTATCTTGCAGGTAGGTATACACTGTTATCATTCCGAAATCACAGGTCCTTAACCGAGGTTCAGAGAGACTCCACAAGCTGCCCAGGGTCACAGTGAGAAAATGACAGAAGCATAGAGTGGGCCCAGGTGTCCCACTATCTGATTCTACCTGATCTACTTACTACGTCATCAATCTCTAATCTGAGCGATCCTAAGAATCACCTGGAGCTCTTGTTGAAGGAGCCGTTCCCAGGCTCTGTATCAGATTTTGATGAAGCCCGCTTTGCCGGGGTTGTGGGGGGCACAGCTGGAAAGCAGAGGTTGCAACAGGTACCCAGGATGAGGTTAGGATCTGGCAAGTTTAGGAAACATGGAATTGTACTTTCCTGCCAGTAAGGTGTGGCACCTGGTTGGCCCTCAGTAAATATTGACTGGGAGTATTGTGACATGAATGGATGGAAAGGATATATTACTGTGAAAAGCTTTTCATCTTTTAAAAGCTCATTAGTCCTACAAGTAGATCTTAAAGATAGGAGTAAAGGGAAGTAAATTCTGGATGAGTCAGTCTACATTCTAAACCTCTAAACTCCAAACCGTTGGCAGATGGAATGAGCTGCCTTCAAAGGTCCCTATTGATGGTGATCAAGCAACCAGTGACCCCATGTGTCAAGTGTGAGTGTCGAGAGGTTTGCTCTTTGAGGACCTGGTGCCCGGTCAGCCTCTGCGCTGTTCATGCATGCACTGAGGAGTTGTTCCTGGCTCTGGCGTATCAATGATCTGGTGGAGGTGGGGTGGCACAGCTATGTAAATTCAGGAAGGATCCTGACTCCCAGAGGGAAAGCAGAGAGGCAGGGATGGCAGAGGCTGGAATGAGTTGGTATCGCAGGACCATCACTCCCTGCTTTGTGCCCAGGGAAACCTGCACTGCGGTGTCCTCTGTAGCCTCAGAGTCTCCAGAAGCTCAGTCCCTGGCCACGAGGGCACAGAATACTTCCTTTCCTTTAGGGATTGATGGTGAACTGAGGTATGTCTCTTCTCCATAGGTCTGGGTCTTGCCTCTGTTTTTAAGTTCTTAAGGCCGGTCTTGTGGGCATCTAAATTATAGGACGTAGGGAGTATTGTCCCTTCAGAGCCTGGAAAATAGCTTGACCTCTATTCTGTTTTCAACTTCAGCCTTGTTGCCAAAACTCAGCAATGGCTTTCCTAGACACCTGATGGAAACCTACTGAATAATTGTCTTGGATGCTTTCATTTCTAAGAGCCACGATAATAGCTGCCACTTTGAACACTGGTTGTGTGTTGGTGCTTTATGTATATTCTTAAATCTAATCTTTGCGGCAGCCCTGTGGTACAGGTAACTCAGTCTCTTTTTACAGATGAATAAACGAGACTCAGAGATTCAGCTGAGTTGCCCTAGGTGACAGAGTTAGGAAGCAATGGACTGGGACTTCAGACCTATGTTTGTGTGACTCACAAATTAGAACTTATTATGCCTATACCCTTTTGTCTCATTGGAATGATAGGAAGGTTTGCTTCTCTCCTTGAGGAGGTCAGTTAGGGATTGGTTACCCTTATTGGAGATGGAACACAAAGATAACATTCAGAGTGCATCAAAGGGATGGCTGATCCCTGCATTCAAGTTTGAAGTCAACCCAACTTGAATGTGGATAACCATGACCTTCCTCTAGCTGTTTCTTGGTGATGGCAGGAGAGAGATTTCTGGTCCCTCATGACCCTGCTTGAGGCTCCATCCTGGCCAGAGTTGTTGGGGAGTGTGTGTCTGCACACTGCTGGGCTCTGGGGCAAGGATGTTGGGGACCAGGAGTATGACTGCTCATGAGTGATGACAGCTGGAAGATGAGATGGGAGGAAGGGAGCATGAGCTGTGCACCATTGAATCAACCTGGAGCTTGATACCATGGGATACCTGTGTGATTAACTTGGACAAGGAGACCATTGGAGCCCCCATCTCTGTCTGCCAAACACAAGGAAACTGCATTTCTGGTATACAGATCTGATGTGTTAGAGAAACAAAAATCCCCCAAGGGAGGTGAGGGACTTTGAGGGCTCTTTCCAGTTCAAGCTCTGTTTTCCCTGAACATATTGTACTTTTTGGCTCTATATCTCATGCATATTCCTGTCAAGATGGAGGGTCTTCCCCCACACTCCCCTTTTTTACTGCCTATTGGCCATCTTTTCTTCCACCAGCTTCTTTGGCCTCCATCTTGAGGTGGGTGCTCTCATTCACTGCCCCTTTGTTCTTCTGTTATCTCTCTGAACCCTGACGAAGCCCTCTGTGGCCGGCTTCACTTCCCCACCTTCTGTTCCCATCTTTCCTTTCTGAAGGCTTCTGGCTATAGCCAGCCATTTCAATAATAGTTCCTGTCATCATTTCTAATCTAGCAGAGGTGGTGTCTTATTCTTGGAATTATGTAAATAAGGGTCACATTATACAGCTTGCCCTCTTATTATAGTGGTCTCATTGCATTTATTCAGCTGTTTTATTTTCTGCCTTGGTGTGTCTAAGTTTGTCTCTCAAAACCCCTCATGGGTGGGGACTATAGTTTTTGTGGGGGTGGTGATGATTGTATTTTAATTTCAGTGTTTGGCAGGTAATAGTAGCCAATAAAATTGTTTCTTCATTTGATCGACTATGGTAGTTGGATACTTACCATGGCCTGTGCCCTGGACAGAAGGAACCAGGGATATGGGGCTAATTATGACTTAGTGGTTGAAATGCTTATAGTTTTAAGGGATGAGAGACATAGAAGCAAACTAAAACTATTTGAATTTGATTTGAACTATAATTGAGGTTTAGTAAAATTCATTGGGAGCTCAGGTGAGAAATAATGAGAAGAGAGAGATGGAGACAGACTTAAGAAGAGTTTTGAGAATAGAAATAGAACTTTGTTTCCTATTTGTCACGGCCGGTGCGACAAATCAACCAGGAACGTGAGGGTAAGAGGATGAAGAAAAGAAGTTAAGAGACAAAGAGATGGGGGCAGGAGGGGCACTGAGGAGGATGTCCAACAGTGCTAAGTTTATTCAAAGCATTAAGGCCATATATATAGTGATAGGAGAAGCAATACACCTGTGTCTAGTTAAACAACCACAAGTTCCCATAATAAGTTTCACATTTAACTATAAGCAGACCTCGTGACGCCAAACGGCTGATGCTAGTACAATTGTTCTATATTGATACAGCAAACCTGAAAGTAACTTATGAGCAGTATCAGGGCAGCAAGGACCAGCAACGGCCTTTTGACCCCAACCGAATTGTTCTCATTTATTTAGCAAACATGTGGGAAGTCACGTAGGTGAGCGCACAACACATACCACAGACCCTTTCTCAGTGCTACTCAACTTTTCCTGTCCTAAACCTTTTGTTAGGTTATTCGGACTTTAAAGGAGGCACAAGTCAGGGCCTGGTTTGGTCCTCGTCTCAAGCCTTATTGTGGCCTCCCACACCTATTTAGTTTGATTTGTACGTTTAAGGGCTTATTCTAGGGGTAGTGAGGTACCAGGATGAGCAAGTGACCCAGGAGCACTTGGGGAGAAGAATGGGTTGAATATGGGGTAAGAAAGAAGGAGATGTCGAAGATCCTGGGCTTAGGGAGATAGTAAGAGCTAGGGGGAGTGAGGGAGAGGGTTTTAACTGCTTACGTATCTTCTGTGCTGATTACCGTGTGTGTGTTGGTGGAGGGTGGTTAGTTAACATGAATTGCCTCATTTTTCACCCATAAAACCCCAGAAGAGGTAGTTTCTTTCATTTTCTCCATTTTACAGGTGAGGAGACATGCTCAGAACAGTTGAGTAGCTTGTTGAAGATCACACAGCTAGAAAGATCTAGAGTCAGGTTTAAACCCAGGAGCTCTTGCTTCAGAGCAAACACCCTAGAACAACTCAGCCAACTGGTCCAGCACCTCCAAAGGGCCCTCCGTACCCATCACTCCCAATTTGTACCTCCAGCCTGGACCTTTCTCCTGCCCTCTGACTCCACCTTGGGCTGCCCGTTTGCCCTCCACTTGATGGTGTGATCTCAAAACCATGATACCCCAAACCGAACTTCAGCTCTTCCCTCCTCTCCCCTTTTCTACTCAGAGCAGCACCAACCTTCCAGCTGCTTCAGCCCCAAACCTTGGCATCACCCTTGACCTTTATCTCACACCCACATCAAATTCATCGGGCTTGAGTTTCAGAGCACACCTGAAATCTGTTCCTTCTCACCACCTCCACACTCCAAGCTATGGGCATCTGGCACTGGGATCTCTCTAGGGATCTCCTGATGGTCTGCCTGCTTTTACCCTTGACCCCTCTCACTATCCCCGTGTGGCAGCCTGAGCAGGCCCGGCAACATGGAGTCAGATCAGGTTGCTTTCTTGCCAGACCCTACAATGCCTCTCACTTTGACTTAGAATAACAGCCACAATCCTTACCATGACCTGTAAGGCACTAGCCGATCTCTTCCACCCACCCACCCAGTTGTCTCTGTCACTCTGGGATCCCCTCCCTCTGTCCCCTTCCCCTTGTACCTTGTCTTCTGGCCAGCACACACCCATGCACTTCTGCCTCAAATGCTCTTCCTGAGATACTGCGGGGCTCACTCCTTCACTACCTGTAATTCCTTGCTGGAATATTCTCTTCTCATTGAGACCTACTCTGACCTTTTTAAAATGGAAACTTGCCTCAAGCCTGCACTTCTGATCTTCCCCTTCCCAAGCCCTGCTCTGCTTTGTTTCCCATAGCACTTAGTATCCTCTCATATACTAAATAATTTATTACACTTATGGGTTTTTTTGGTGTTTCACTCTGCCCTCTAAGTGCAGTGATGTTTCTCTGCTGCGTCCTAAGGCACTAAGAGTTTTGCTGAGGACATAGTGGCTCATGCATTTAAGAAAATGAGTAACTGTAGAGTGCAAAGTTTCTGTACAGGTGTTTTTTAAAAGATGTGGTCTGGATCTGAGGGAGGTGCCAGAAGGGCTGGCCCCATGGATGCAGGAGTTGTCTGTAAGTGGGTAGAGAGTGAGCAGAGCCCCTGCTGAGGCCAGACCCCTGGGGATGTGAGCATTTCAGGGCCGTTCTGGAAGCTGCTCAGCAGAGGAGGCTGAGATGGGAAGGGAGGAAGGAAATGGGAAGTATGCCTGTTAGACTTTAGAAGGAAGGAGTTTGAAGAAGGAGACCTGGAGAGGCCTCACAAGGTACGTGCTGGAGAGGAACTTTCAGATTTTGCAATTAGAAATGCAGTCTCAGGGGAATGATGTGCGCCAAGTTCAATTATTTGAGGAACAAGTGGAAAGAGGGAAGGGTAAGTAACTCAGAAAGCCCTGCTATGAGGAATGAGAGATTAGGTGGCTGTTTGAGGAAGTGATTTGTCTGAAGGACTTGTTTTTAGCTGTAAAAGACACTCTTTGGGGGGTAGGTGGATGAGTGGGTGAGTGGGTGAGGAAGTGACACAGAGTAAGCTAATAGTTTATGTGGAGTTAAGCTAATAACATCCAGACTGACAGAACGTAGTGCAAATTATACCTTGTCCTTGCCAAAGAGCTGCTGCTCAGTCCAGCCCCCCCAGCACTCTGCCTGGCGCACAGTAGGTCCACAATAAATAGTCATTGACTACAGTATGAACTCCTGTAGACCTCAGTGACTGGTTCCTGTATCAGCAGCAACAACCACAAAATAACAAGGATGTCTAATGTAGGGAGATTGCTTTTTGACCCACTGACTGTTGGCTCCTGGAATTTCTCTCCCTGAAACTCCACCCTCCTGAGCGCTTTGAGCAGCTGTGTTTGGTTATACTTTGGGTTCCTTTACTGCACAGGGGCTCTGTTTTTAAGAGGTCAATCTTCGGGTGACTCATTTGGATAACTAGAATGACAAGTTAGTGAGCAGTTCCACATGGATGTAAAGGCTGTGATGGTGTCTTTGTCCGTTCAGGCTGCTGTAACAAAATACCAGCGGGGCGGCTTAGACAACAGAAACTTACTCTTTACGGCTTTGGAGGTGGGGAGTGTGAGATCCAGGTGCCAGCATGGTGACATTCCAGTGAGAGCTCACTTCCTACTTCCTCCTTCTCACTGAGAGCAGAGCTCTCTGGGGGTCTCTGTTATAAGAGCCCTAATCCCATTCCTGAAGGTTCCGCCCTCGTGACCTCATCACCTCCTAATACCTTCATGACTAGGGGTTAAGATTTCAACATTGAATTTGAGTGTGGGGGGAAGGGGGATGCAAACACTCAAACCAAAGCTGATGGTGATTCCTGGGAAATAGGAGGAATGAAAGGACTGGCCAGGGGTGGCAGGAAGATCTGTGTGCTGTTGTTCAGAGCCTGGCATTGGACCACCTTTGTCTCACACCAAGTTGTGCCACCTCTCTGGGAGTGGGATTTCGGTGCTCCGAGTTTGCTTTCTTTGGGTTTTCTAAAAAGAAGAGTGTCAGGAAAGGAACCATGACTTGAAATATATCCAGAGCCAAAGCCTTTCTTCTTCTTCTTCTTCTCTCCCCCTCGCCCTTTTCAAAACGTGACATGCAAAGCATGCTGGGTTAATTCCCTGGTGGTGGCAAATGACCTTATGTTCAGAGATGTCCTGGGAGAGAAGAGAACGAGTTGACTCCTCTTTAACTCCTATCTTCTCTGAAAAGAGACAGATTGGTAGACTGCATAGGAAAGAGTGAAAGAAAGAAATAATCACTAATATTTATTAAATATCCTATGTGCCTGAAGCTATGCTAGTCCCATATGCACCTTACCTCCAACCTCATTAGCTGATGGGCATTAAGTCAGTATTTTTCATAACCTACCCAAGGTCTCACAGCCAACAAAGGGGAGAGAGGCTGGAATAAGCCCCAGGAAAGAAAATGGAAATCTGTGGCTAACAAGAGACTAATGTAAGAAATGTAGCTGCTTGAAGTCAGCCTGAGTCCCTAGTACCCAGCCCAGTGTCTTATTCTCAGGAAAATTTTGAGAAATACTTACCAAAGGCATGGTGAGTTGACTGAATGAATTGCCAGGACCCTGAGAAAACCCATAAATATTTTGCTCAAGTGCTACTGGAGGTCTTCATTGTCTTCTGTGGAATGGGAGAAACCAAGGGAGAGAGAAATAGAATTTAAATTTTCAAAAGGTGTAATTATGAACCATCAGCATCAGGCAATAACTGAAATGTCCTATGTACATGCACAGCAGATGGTAGCACTTGATAATGAGAACTATGGTACTTAAGGGAATTATTAATTATTAAACAAATCTAGCCCACTGCTTCTTCTCACCCTGGGACATAAAACATGGAGTTCTAAGACTTAAGACTTTTCCATTTGGAGCTCATATTGAAAGGCCCTGTAGCTTCTCTCTATCTATAATGTCTCGTTACAAAAGATAGTATCTCTCCCAGTTGGCAGTCCTGCACAACCTCTTGTACCTTAGTTTAGTGACTCTTTGTGGGGTCTATGCCATGAAACTTGTGTATGGTCCCATAACCTACATTTTGAAGACCATCCTAAGTATCCCCTCAAGGGCAGACATGTGAGGTCATATCAAAAGACATGTTGATTATGATGATAGTTAACTTAGAACTCTTCTATCCAACAATAAGCATCTTTATATCCTCAATAACTGAGGGTTTCTATTCTCAGGAACAAGATGGGAGATGTGGATTGCAGTGTGTTTCCGTTGGCTCAGATGTACGGCCTCTATGGCCGTCATTAACAAATGCTAGTTGGTGTCAGGAGGGTAGTTCTTGTCTTGGACTCTAACCCGTGATTTAGAGGAATACAGAGAGAGGGCTTGCTGATTTATGGATAATTTATAGCCATCATTAGTGGTAGCACATGTTGCATGTGGCACAGTCAAGGTTCTAGATAAGCTTTACAGGATAAGAGAGGAGCAAAGTAAAGAAAGCAAGAAGGACAAACAGGATCGTGTGTGAGCTCCAAATACGGATGGCACAAGTAAGGAGGCCAGCTGGGTGTGGCTGGAGAGGAGAACTTGGAAAATGAACTTGATTTCAGTGGCACTCAACTGGGGGTCATTAGCATGAGACTGTTAAAAAGTAACCAAAATGCTTGGTATTTGCATTGTAGAGGTGTAGTCAGTTTCCTGTTCTATACTAATTGGGCCACACCTGGAAACTATGAGTAGTTCTATTCAGGGTGATGTGGACAAATGAGAGTGGGCCCCGAGGCAGGTAAGAGGAAAGGTTCAGAGTTGAGACCATGTTTTTGAAGGAATGGTTCGAAGAAGGAGAATCTTTAACCTGAATGAGAGAAGGTTTAGGGGACTGTAAAAGTCTTAAAGGATTTCCCTAAGAAAAAAAAAAGAACAGACATGTATTTTCCTCTAGAGAGTAGAATTAGAACAAGCAGGTGGAAGGTGAGAGGTGCAGGAGTGCAGCCCAATGTAAGTAAAAAGTTTTCCAGAATTAGTATTTCGCTCTGTGGCTTGGCTGCCTTAGAAGAAGAGATTATCATAATTCCAGATATGAAAGAAGATGCTGGCTGGCTGGCCATTTTTTGTTGCTATCAAGGGGGGAGTTCGTTCATCAGGGGGCAGGTTGACCACCTGACTGTCCACTGAGGTCATTTTTTTTTAAAGATTTTATTTATTTATTTGACAGAGAGATCACAAGCAGGCAGAGAGGCAGGCAGAGAGAGAGGGGGAAGCAGGCTCCCTGCTGAGCAGAGAGCCTGATGCAGGGCTCGATCCCAGGACCCTGAGATCATGACCTGAGCCGAAGGCAGAGGCTTAACCCACTGAGCCACCCAGGCGCCCCCACTGAGATCATTTTTAACTGTAATGCTGTGTTATAGGGCACAGAGAACGTTTAGGCCCCATATGCTGTGTTCATAACAGTGCTGGTGATTTGATAGGGGAAGTGTTGAACACTTGAGCTTTTGATGAAGAGCTAATGACTGAAATCTTCCTGTACATACTTGACTTTCTGTGTGATGAATAAAAATTAGAATCCCAAAGTGCCCATTGGGTAGCATGACTACAGAGCACTTGAATTTGAGTTTCTTCTTCACAGGATCTCAGGGACTGTCGGGATCTCCCGGATGTCCTTTCAGCACCGTTCCAGCTGTCCACATCCTTCCAGGTCCAACATTATTTCTTCACAGAAAACCTTCTTTTCTCTGCCCTTATTTGTAGGGGGGTTCTTTCTTCTGTGTGCTCTAAACATGGACTTCGGAGTTGGGTTTGAATTCCAGCTTTATTCTAGCTGCGTGCATGACCTTGGTCATGGGGCTTAGTCCTTTGTGTAAAGATACTCATCTATAAATGTAGGTGACTTGCATTAACCTTGCGGGATCATTGTGATAATTGGAGAGAGACAAATTGCCTTGCATAGCACCTGGCATATAATTCATGTTCAGTCAGTGGTGTTGATATTTATGATGATGTATTTTTTTAAAGACTTTTTATGTATTTGAGAGAGAGAGAGTGAGAGAGAGAGAGAGACTCTGTGTTGGGGGGGTCAGAGAAAGAGAGAGAGAGAGAGAATGAATCTCAAGCAGACTCCACCTCGAGCATGGAACCCAACATGGGGCTCTATCCCAGAGCCCTGAGATCATGACCTGAGATGAAATCGAGTTAGCTGCCCAACCCACTGAGCCATCCAGGCACCCCTCTAATGATATATGGATTGACATTAGGAAATTGACCCCTGGATTCAACTACCTGTGAGTGGCTACTTGGAATGAACAACCAAGTCCCTCTCTCTTAAACCACTGGAGTCCTTTCCCACAACTTGGTCTTTCCTGATTGCCTCTAAAATTTCCAATTATACACACCATGTCCTGGCTTTATCTGGAATCAGCTTACTCAGGTACTTGACCCAGTGAGTTCTTCATCACTGCCTGTCACGGTTGCCTGCCTCCCCACATTCTCTGCCCCTGCTTTTAGGTCAGCTGCAAATAGCTGGGCAGGGTTTCACAGTATTATTATGAATTTCCACGTCACACTCCTATCCTGTGCACCTGGTGGTAACTGACTAATTCTCTTTTTTTCATGTGATCTAGAACTTTCCATTGAAACTGTTAGTTTATAATATTGGGGAGGCAGGTGGGATCTGGTTGGTTGCTCTCTGCTGGACTCATTTTGATTTGGCTTTTCAGTCAGGTCAGGCCTTTATTTTTTCTTGGGTAGAGTATGATTCTCCTGTAAGTACCTCGTTCACAGTTCATGCAAATAAGAGTATGCAGAAGTCATTGCCTAAGACCCAGTGTGGACTTAGCAGTGTGGTAGAAAAGTCTTGGGTGTAAGGTCACACCCTAACAGAGAAGATGGGCACAGAAACTGTGAAGGGGGTGTTGTGGGGCTCAAGGGAAGGGGCTCCTAACTCAGACTGGGAGTCAGGGAGACTTTGGCTCCTGTACTAAATTGCCTTATATTCAATATGCTCTTTACATCAGACTTACTGGTTCTTCCCACATATTAGGTCAAAGAACACCAACAACTCCTTCCTGGGTGGCCTGACAGAGACCTAGGACTATCTCCTCTGGCTTCCCCAGGTCTCACCTGTGAAGGTATGTGTTTTTGTGACCAGAGTCCCTTGGAAGCATGAGTTATTTGCCTGATGGCCTCATCTCATACTTGTCAGGGGTAGGAGTTGCCCTGGTGCCTTCTGGAATGGTCCGTATTCATCTTGCTGCCTTTGCTCCCATGATTCCACTGTTCCCAGGGTTGGGGGCCACTGAGTTTATGGGCAGAAATGAGTTCCACTGAGACACAGAGCTTGGCCTCTGCTCACAATAGAAGCTAGAGAGGGCTTTAATACCCAGTCACCTCCCTTCTGAGGACAGAGGGTGGCCTGCCCTTTATCTCTTAGGATGTCAGTGGTTCCCACCCTTTGAGAGGCCTCGTGGGTATCATTCTGTCATCTCCGGCTGCCCCTAAGATGGCCAAATCAATTCTGAGGGCAGGAATCTATTTCCTCAAACAGACTTTCAGAATCTGTCATGGCACCTGAGAACAGTTTCAGTATTCAGCAATAAATACCTTTTAACATTGTAAATATAGTACCCGACCGCAATCGGAAAAACCCACAACAAATATTCGGGGCCTACTTTTGTGAAAATACAAAGGCAAATTAGACATGGTCCTTGCCCTTAAGGCACCCACAGTCCACTATTATTCTCTGTTGGATGGTTCTCATTGCTGGCCAGCACCTGTGAGATAGATCCTTTACTAAACTCTCCCAAACAACCCATCCCTCTAATCTCTTGGGGATGGCAAAGCATAGGCTCCTGTGACAGCAGATGGCGGGCTAACCTCACACCCACACCATGATGCCTGGAGCTACCTATGGACTGGGACTCTGACTTGAGTGTCCCTGTGCCCCACAGCCCTTAGCCAGGGACTGGCATCTCCCTTTGTAGGCACTTGATAAACTCCTACATGAAGAATTACGGTAGCAAGTTCATAAAGCGATCTGTTCTGGGCTCAAACTCCCTGGGAGGTGCCTAAGTCATTGCTTGGTTGGCCTTTGGACAGAGCATGTCCTTTGTCAGTTCACTTTCATGAATAGCCACTCTGACTTGGTTATTTAGTTGCTGTGACAACCCAATGGATTTGAAGTTTAAAGGAGAAAAAAAAAGTCATAAGGGACATCTTTTTTTGGGGGGGGGGGGGTGGGTTCTGGGATCACCTGAATTTCTATCATTACAAACAAAAGAGTCGTTCTCTGTTCTGTTCTCTTCAGTGCATCGAGTGGATCCGAGCGAAGACATATGGCAGCCAGAGAAATTGGAAGTGAGACTAAACAGATAACTTCTGCACATTTATTCTGCCATGAATGTGCAGAAGTCATCCCGTGACTCACAGTGGTTTTCTCTGCTTTTCAGTTTGACAACAGGATTTTGTTTTTCTTTTTTCCTTTTAAAATGTTTTAGAAAATAAAGGGGTCTAGTTAAAGAGCTGTGCTCGAAGGCCCTGTGTTTGTGCAGGGGTAGCACTGTGCTAGAAGGGGCTAGGCTTGGGAGCAGGACTTGAATCTTGGTTCTGTCTGCTTCTTGCTGTGTGGCCTTTGGACAGTCACTCACTCACTCCGAGCGTCAGCTTCCTCACCTGTAAAACAACCCACAGAGTTTTTCAGAAGATTGAAGATAAAATGGAAAGCACCTAACACAGAATAGGGCTTCAGTGATATTTTCAGTGATGATGGTGACATGATCATCACGGTAATGGAGTGCTAGGCTCTTCCTACATAAGGAAGACATGGCTGTGCTGCTTCCCCAAGATTGTCTGTGTCACCTGAACATGGCATGCTCCTTGCCGTCCCTGTATTTCTGTGTGTTCGGATGTGATTCTTTTCTTTTCCTAAATAGCAACTCTGACCTTGGGTGCAACCTCAGAGAAGCAACATACAAGCATGTCAGTGTAACTCTAGCCACTCAGCACATTTTTTAAAAAGGGCCGCAGTCAAAAAGAAAGAATAACTGAAACCACGACCAATGTTCTGATAGTCACTCAGTCCTGTGGATCTAAGGCCCGCACAGGGGCGGGGGCGTGAGTCCGACTTGCCCTCCATCTCTGTTGAGTGACTGTCTTTGTGCAGGGTCTGATCCCAGTGTTTGCTTTTCTCATGCTGCGTGGAGCTAAACTCAAAATAATTGCTCCTTCTGTTACCCAGAGGGAAAAAAAATTGTCCTCTCCTCCGGGCCAGGATGATAACCCTGCTGTGTTGGGTTCACAGAATGAACTTGTGTGTGAGCATTCAGTGTTGAGCAGACTGTGTGTTTTATTTTATGGGTGATTAAAAGTAGGAGGACTTTTCATTTAATGCTCATTTATTGCCAATGATTAGCCACACAAAATAAGATCTTATTTTACCTGACTTCTAATTCAGCTGTTTATTTATTTATTTATTTATTTTCATTTTATCTGTATACGTCCATGTTTTAGTATATGTTTAAAAGATCCCTAAGGACCTTTTGGGGGCATCTGGTGGGCTCAGTAGGTAGAGCATGGGACTCTTGATCTCAGGGTCATGAGTTCGAGCCCCCCAGATAGGTGTAGAGATTACTTTAAAAAAAAAAGTTTGTTTATTCAAATCAGGATCCAAATACAGTCCTTACATTGTAATAGGTGGATATGACTTGTAAAATTCCCAAGATGCTTGTCATCAATAGTTTCCTGAGGGAGGAGGATTTGGGGCCCTGGTGCTGATTTTGTGACTAGCCATTGGTAAGGTGTGGCTCCGCTGTCCATATAAACAGAGGCCAATACTGAGGCCACCGATGCCGCCGCCTCATGGGCCTTATCTCCTCTCATTGCTCAACTGTCCCTCTTTTTTTTAAATTTTTAAAATTAATTAATTAATTAATTTATTTATTTTTAAAGATTTTATTTATTTATTTGACAGAGAGAAATCACAAGTAGGCAGAGAGGCAGGCAGAGAGAGAGGAGGAAGCAGGTTCCCTGCTGAGCAGAAAGCCCGATGTGGGGCTTGAACCCAGGACCTGGGATCATGACCTGAGCCGAAGGCAGCGGCTTAACCCACTGAGCCACCCAGGCGCCCATTTATTTATTTTTTTTTAATTAATTTTATTTTTTATAAACATATAATATATTTTTATCCCCAGGGGTACAGGTCTGTGAATCACCAGGTTTACACACTTCACAGCACTCACCATAGCACATACCCTCCCCAGTGTCCATAATCCCACCCCCCTCCCATCAACTGTCCCTCTTAAAATCACCCACTTCCTGATCTCTTGTCCTTTTATTCTTGAGTGAAAATAGGACCGTATGAGATTCTTCGCTTCTTGAAATATTTGAATACCAAAGTGACGTTGAGAAGCCCACCCTCCCACCCGCAGGACGGTTAAGATTTGTGCTTTTCACACTTGTTGGCCCTGGAGGGAGGTTGATAGAGCATAGATGGTAAGGAGGTATTTCCTGGCTAAAAATAATGACAGGATGTTTTGAGACAGGGGCTTTTGCTCTTGTAAGCCTCCGTGCACAAAGCTGAAGTTTTTGCCGTTGCCACAGGTGGTAGTTCAGCTCGTAACAGCAGATGACATATGTCCGAGTGGCCTGTGGGGTAACCTGGGAGAAGCTGAAGTAGCACAGTCAGAAAGGCCGTCGTGTTCCATCTGCAGGAAGGACCTCTTAGTTGGGGGCCTCTCATTATGAGATTTATCTTGATAGGCAGCCCATTATACAGCCTATGCCGATGTTTACTTTGGATTAAATGCTATAGCTTTCCGTGCCCATTCATGCTTTCATCCCCTTCTGATTTGCGCATGTCAGATGGAGTCCTTCCTGTTGGCCATTTCCTCCATCTCCCCACCACCATGCTTCTCTGCTTCTTCCAGATAAGGGGCACCTAGCTCTTGGTCCCTGGTGCACTTAGACTTCTCAATTGTTTCATTCCAAGCACGGTCTTTGTTGTATTGTCAGGTTTCTTGTGAGGCCCTCCCCACCACCACGCTTCATGCCCGCTACACAGGGGACACTCTGTTCGTGGGGTCTGCCTGTAGCATGCTGCTTTCGTCACGTAGGGGGACTTGTGAGAAGGGGAGGCGGGTTCTTGGGGAGACTTGTTTTTAGAGACAGGAGACATGGAAAATAGTGAGGGGAACAAAATGGAAGGCAGAGAATTCCAGAGGAGGCAGGCAGGGCCGCCCACCTCCTCCTTGCCCTGCGACTTCTACTACTTGGTCCTGACTTGTACAGTCCTTGACAGTTTACCAAGCACCTTCCACCTGCATTCTCCCATGCCACGAACTTGCTAGCGGTACGCTCCATTTTGTAATTGACAAAACTGTGGCTCCGTGGAGTGAAATGACATGCTAAGGGCTCCTTGACTAGTAAGTGTAGAGCCAGGACTGGAGCTCAGTTTTCGGATACTGAATCTAATCTTCTTTCTACTCTTTGTCACCTGGCTCAGGTTGGTAACCTGGAGCCTGGGAAGGAGAAAGGACTCACCCTGAACCGCAGATGTGGTTCATGACTTTAGGTAATGCTGGGCATGAACCTCTGTGTGGCCAGTGAATGGGGAGGGGAAGAAGAGAAAGGATGAACATCAAACAGTTACCGTGTTCGGTGGAAATAGAAAGCAAGCCACAGATGTGGGCC
Source organism: Lutra lutra (assembly GCF_902655055.1). Classification (NCBI taxonomy): domain Eukaryota; kingdom Metazoa; phylum Chordata; class Mammalia; order Carnivora; family Mustelidae; genus Lutra; species Lutra lutra. The sequence goes on from NC_062278.1 coordinate 110,689,410, forward strand.
ATGTGTGTAATTTTAAATTTGGTAACAATCACCTTATAAAAGTAAACATAAAAGATGAAGAAGGTTAGTTTAATATCTTTAACCCAATATATACAAAATATTTACTTTATTAGGCAACTGACATAGAAGTTATCAATCCAACGTTCTTCCATTCTGTTTTTCCATATAGTTCACATTGACGGCACATCTCGGGATGGCTTGGGCACACACACTTGGGCACACACACTGCTAGGGCTCCATAGTGCATGCACCTAGTGACTCTGGTGCCAGGTGAAGTTGTGTTTTATGTAGTTCGTATATTGCAACAATCACAGTACTGCCTAATGGCTGAGGAAATGGGCGCAGAGAGGTTATATAACTTGCCTGGGTTGCAAAGCTGGAAAGTGAGAGCTGGGTTGTGATCCAGGTCTGTCCCTCCTCTCCCCGCTGCTTGATCTGAGCCTGGAAGGATGGGGGAATTGAATAGGTGGAAATGAGCAATGGCCTTGATGTGGTGTTATTACCCCTGTGGGTTTGCCTTGCTGCTGGCGTTGATAGTATTGTGTGCAGTGGACAAGGGGGGCCGGGGGCAGAGCTGGGGTAGCCATTTCCAAACCATTGTTAGACTTGCTTCTGGGGAGGTGGCTGAGGGATCACAGGAGAGTAGAGGGAGCCGCTGTCTTCAAAGGCAAGAGCAGAACTCAGAACTCAAGGGAGTCCTTTCAGTATGTCGTGAGCCTGTTACGGGAAGGTTCGGGTTATAACTCGGAGAAAACTCAGTCCCCGCCAGGCCATGAAGTGCCAAGCAAATGTGTTTGACCTCCCTGTGCTAAGGCAGGAGAGTCTGTTTTATCTGCGTTTTATGCCTTTCCTGGAAGATGCGATAGTCGTAATGGAGGGAAATTGGGTTAGGAGGGCCGTGTGCCTGCCTTGTGGGCGATCGAGTTGGTTCTAAGTTGTTTTTCTTGTTTTAGTCACAAATACTGCAAAAGCAGTAACGATATACTTTTTAATTCCTGGTGTTCTGGCACATTAGTGTTCATTTCACAGCGTTCTCTTGCCGTCATCCATTTTTCCGTTTGTGGAAAAGAAAAAAAAGGTTTTTATTATAATTGTAGCATGGATGGCGTTTATTGTGTTTCTCCCTTTACCATAAACATTTTTGTATCTTTACAGTGTGTGTGGTATGTTAATGGCCTCTGAGGATATCACTGAATTCTATATTTAATTTGCCTGTTTCTATGGCTGGAGATTGAGATTGTTTCAAAATTGAGAAATTTAATGCTCTAGCCTGCAACCTCATGCCTAGGTTTCTTTACTATCTTTTGTAATTAGCTTATAAAATCAGAACCCTAAGATTTGTAAATATATTTATGAATTGTTTTAATTACTTTGAAATATAATTTAATTACATTTAAATGTAATATAATTAAATATAATTGTTTATAAGTAGTAATTATAATTATAAATTTAAAACTTTCTTTAAAAATTTATTTATTCATGTATTTATTTGTTTGAGAGCGGGAGTTTGAGTACAAGTGGGGAGGGGCAGAGGCCGAGGCCGAGGGAGAGGGAGAGAGAGAATCCCAAGCTGACTCACGCTAAGCAAGGAGCCCGACACGGGGTTTGCTTGATTCCATGACACTGAGATCATGACCTGAGCTGGAACCAAGAGTCAGACCCTTAACCGACTACACCACCACCCAGGTGCCCCTAAAACTCTTTCTTTATAATAAATACCCCAGTCTTGAATTCAAGGCCAGAAAGCTACAAACATTTTAAAATATGTTGGTTGTTCTGAGGTCTTGCTTCCATTCTCTCGAAATACAGCTTGTTTTTTTCTCTTCCCTACCAGTTTTATTGAGATATAATTAACAGACAGCACTGTAGAAGTTTAAAGTGAACAACACGCATTTCCACTTTCCCATCAAGTGTTATGTGAGCTCACCATTTTTGCCACAAAATCATGAGCACCGAGTATGAAAATTTCCTCAAAGTTTTGTGAAGTTGAAAACGAGGGTAAACATGTGCCCAGTGTTTATGTGGACTGACTTCCTCATATGCCTCTTGGAACACCACTGACGTCACTGAAAAGAAGGACAGACAAGGCCACCATAGGTGCTGGGGGCCTTTCCTTGAGGCAGGTCGGTGAAACAGTTTCCTGTGTGGACTGATGGTGAGGCCCAAGCCCCAGTACTCACCACCTTCAAGTCTCGACACAACACTCCCCACAATTCAGCCTCAGTTTCCCACGGGGGAACCAAAGGAGCAAGGAGCTCCATCGTGAACCGGATGTAGCCTGCAGAAAAGGGCTGAACTTCCCATTTCCCTCCGCACCTCCTATTGCTTGTGGATCTGTCACAGGCTTTGGAGGCAGAGAGATGTGTGGGGTGGGCATGTTATTTAATCTCTCATTGGCTCATTTTTCATCTACAGTTGCTAGGAGAGTGAAACATGTTCCTCCTTGAGAGGTACTAAGAGCAGTGCTTGCCACATAACTAGTGCTCAGAGAAACTTGTAAAGGTGGGTTTGAATCTCAGACCCGACACTTTCTAGATGCCTGCTTTGGGCAAATCACTTAACCTTTCTGTTCTTGCTTCTGGAAAATGGGATGATAGCCCCTGCCTCACAGAGGTGTTTGAGGGTTTTTGTGAGATGATGGGTAGCATAGAGCTTGGCCCAGAAAAGCCCCTGCATAAAGAAAGCCAAAGGAAACACATTGTTTTAATTTTTCTTTTCTATTCTGCAGAAGGGAGAGCTTTATCCCCTTCTACTAGTCTAAGCAGCAGTTCTGTTGTAACGAGCTCCTGCATTTTGACCACGTTTGTTGTTATGGTGCCTTTTTATGTCTTACATTGTAGGTAGGAGCAAAGCAACATTTTTCACATCCCTGAAACTTTTAACAGGTTTTCATAAAGTCTCTTTTTGAAGGTCAGCAAGTACCTAATTTCACCAAGAGAGGGTGATACTTCATAGACTTATTAATTTAGTGGCCTGTCCCCACAGCTGACATCAAAGAAACCATCAGGTTTATGGAAGGTATCAGATGTTTCGTTACGCTCAGATGAAATTTGTCTGAATGAAAAGGTAAAAGGCACGATCTTGAGGAAATACAAAGAAATGACCAAAGGGGCACTTGAGCACGGCCTGCCCACCCCCTGCTCCTGTCTGTCCGATTCCTCCTCATCTTCCTGTCTGAGTTGAGATGTCTCCCCCAGGGCAGCCTTCCTGAGCCATCGGGACCGGTGACTAGACTCTGCTCATGGTCACCTACTGGGTGACTGTGATTCTTTCTTACCAGCCTTTCTCCCTCGGAGGCAGAGACCTGCCGTAGTCACCCTTGTATCATTGTTATCTTTGTTACCTAGCACTGAGCCTGAGTCACCGTTGGATCCATGTCACCTACCACTGGGCCTGAACAGCATAGCACTCCGTAAGTATTTGTTGGCTGAATGGATGAACTTGTGAAAATCCACCTGTGATGCTAGAAGGTGCGTGCATGACAATGGCATGACAATGGCAGATGGATTTGCAAAGGAAGGTAAGCAAAAGATTAAGTGCCATTCCCCCCCCCACCCCCGCCACCCTTAGGCTAAGGACAAATGAACACAGCAGTACTTCCCTTTGCTTCTGTGGCTTTATACCTTGTGAGGCATGGGTTTATTCCTTTATCCCAGCTGTTTCTCATCTCTAAACGTCCTCTTTCTTTCAACATCTCCCCAGTTCCCATCTGTGCTATTGACCTGTGCCAAAGATTTGGTATGAGTCTAGTTCCATGGTGTGTTCATGTCCAGTTTAAACTCTGGGCATATCGCAGAAAGGATGAAAGTTTCCTTCTTCAATCCTCATGACTTGTGAGTTAGAGAAGAGCCAGAGCGAGCCTCACTGGCTTTCCTTGAGAAGCAGGAACTGGTGGGACAGGGTGCTAGGCAGGTATAGGACTAATCTTGGTGTGAAATACGCTTTGCCTAGAAATGTTGCCTCTGGGGCCTTCTGCTTCATCACTGCTCATCTGGGAAGTCCAATCTAACATAACAATAGTATTCTCTATTGAACACCTGTTGTATGCAGGGCAGTGTATTGAGAGTTTCACTGATAGCCTCTCAAAACCTCATATGTAAGGACTAATGCAAATCCCCTACATCTCTCATAAAGCCTGGCTGAAGTCTCATAAAGCTACTGAAGTCAGCAGCATGACACAGTGATAAAAGAAGAATTTGAGAGGGAGCCAAGAAATTTGAGTTTCGGTTTGGCTCTGTTGCAGACCCGTGGTGTGGCCTCCTCTATGCCAGTGGGCCTGTTTTCTCATCTCTAAAAATGGGATGGCGAGAAGCCATGAGATGCTTTCTCAGTTCCCTTCTGTTTCATATCCTCAGTGCGTCTACTCCAACCCAACATGTTCTCTTCTTTGCCTGAGTTACTGTAGATTACAGATCAGAATTACATGGTTTAGTAGCACCGTATGTTCTGAGTGAGGCTTATCTCCTAGCGATACTCCACTCTTCCAGTGCCAAAGACCTTATCTCATTCTCTTAAATGCTTCTTAACTCTGGGCCTACCACATTGGTGAAATATGACGCTATTACCCTTTTGTGAGGCCCTGGAACGTCTTGGGTACATGTTGCCCTGAGATGGTTGTTTCTGGGCCCCTTCAGTCTTTTTCACGTTAAGACCTGAGGTTGGTTGTCAGATCCATTTTCGAATAAATTGGACTTCAAATGGGATGAACTTCTGCTTAACCGTTACTGTCCCTTTTGTTATTTTGTGCCTTTTGTGCCCTAAGGCATCCTTGTCTGCTCTAAGTTCATGAAGATACTCTCCTATATTTGCTTCTAGAAGTGCTGTCATTGGAACTTTCACATACAGGTCTAAGATCCTTCTCAAATTAATTGTATAGATAAAGTGAAGTAGAGGTTCAAGGTCGATTTGTTTCCCCTGCATAGATATTCAGACATTTCAGAATAATTTATTAAGAAGATTTTCCTTTCTCCATTGAATTTCATTGGTAGAATTGTAAAATGTTATTCCTGTATATGTGTGGGCCCATTTAGGGATTTTGTGTGTGTTTTTTTGTTTGTTTGTTTATTTTTCCCTGTTGTAGTTGTCTGTCCTTACCCCAACAACACATTGCCTTGATTACTGTGGTTTTATAATAAGTTTGGTAATGTAACTTCTTTAACTTTGTTCTTCTAAGATTGCTTTTGCTCTTCTAGGTCTTTGGATTTCCTTATAAATATTAGACTTAGCTTGTCAGTGTCTACAAAATAACAGTGGGGATTTTGACTGAAAATGCATTGAGGCTGTATCAGTGTGTTTGAGTTCTACAGAGAAATAGAGCTTTCTTTCTCTCTCTCTCTCTCTCTCTCTCACACACACACACACACACAGTTTATTCTATTTTTAAAAAGCTGGTAGTGATGCTCTGAATTGATTTTGAGATCAACTCATGTAAAATACATGTTTTTGATAAACACTGGTGCAGTGAGGGAGAGGGACCTATAAAATAAGGGATTACCACCTACTGGGAAGTGCTACCAGGGTATATAGTGAGCTCTAGGACACAAGGGAGGGAGGGCAAAACCAGGCAGTGTTTTGGAAAGTCTGGGAAAACCTCTCAGAAGTCCTTGAGGAGTTGACATAGAAAAGGAGGCATTTAACATATTTGACAAGAGGGTAGGGAGAGGCATTTGAGCTCAAGGATGACAGCAGTGGTGTGAGTGGGAAACGGTGAGGTAGGATGGGTGGAACTTCCTTAGTTTAGTCCAGCTGGAATGTGAGAGCTGTGAGGGAGTGGCGGATTATGAGGTTACAGATAAGCAGTAAAAATCACAAAAACTCTGATGGACAGTCTAAAAAATTTAAATTTTATTATGTGTGTATCAGGAAAGGCACTGGAGGGTACATTAAAAATGATCCAATTCCATTTGCATTTTACAAAGGTTGACTCTGTCCGCCATGTGCAGCTAGACCAGTCTCTGCCCTATGTAGTCATGAATTAGAACAGAAAAGCCAGGCCCAAAGGAAACCCAGTTCTGGAAGCCAGATCCTAACCCACATTAGGCAATTATCCTTTCATTCTACCATGCAGCTTCTTAGAAGATTCACCCAGATATACAAATTGTGCTTTTTTGAGCATGTACTGAAATTATTATAGTCCCTTTCAGGGCATTGTAAGAGGTGGAGATAGAGCTCATTCTGTCTGTTCTTTCTTATTCCCTGGATAGGGTTACCTCATCTGGAGAGCAAAGTTATGGGAGCCTGTGAGAGAGTGAAAATCTCTTACACCTACAACATGGCATTATTCTAGGTGCTTTCTAACTATTAATCTAATTAATCTTCACAATATTTCTCTGTGGTATAATTATTTCCATTCCATAGATGAGGAAACTGAGGTACATTGAATTAAGTGACCTGCCTCAAGTCACACATCCAGCAATTAGCAAAGCTAGGTTTTAGGTGAAATCTATTCTCCTAATCACCACGAGGCTTCTTGGTTGGGTTTGATTTCATTCCAGCCATGTCCTTGAACCCAGATCTTTGAACAAAGATGGTCATGAAAAGATTTGGCTGTGAGTCTCAACATTGCCAAATTGGAATCATCCCTAATATAGAGGAAGAGGAGAGTTTTCCTAACTAGGAGAAAGAAGGATGGCTTCTTGGAAGGAAATGATATTTTAATGGAGCTTTGGAGAGATGAGTGAAATTTTGAGAAGTAGAAACTGCTGAGAAGGAAGGGCAGCAGTACCAGCAGAGATGATGTAATCCCTCTGTTTGTAATTAAAAAATTGGATGGAATGCAGAAGTAACTACATGAAAGCCCTAAGAGTAATAGCAGGCAGATAGGATACTGGACCTGAAACTTGGGCAATGACCCATAATGGTCCTTGTCACATGGAATTGCATAATGGTGTGGGAGGCAAAAATTGTGAGATAGCCCCATCTTTCCAGCCAGAAGAACCCGGCAAAGGAGCCACCAGGGAGTGGGAAGAAATTGCTGAGAGGAGAGAGCTGGAAAAAGGGCCCCACTCACTCTGTGCATAGACTGATATAAGTCACGGGAATGCTCCAAGGTGTGTGTGTGTGTGCATGGCATAGACCCAAAGAAGCAGAGCAAAGGTCTGGAATACTTGACTATGACATTAACACTACCCAGTTCCTAGATGAACCCTGTGTTGCCTATGGGACAGGCAGACCCAATTAGACTAGTGAAGGCTTTGAAACCTGAGCTGGCATCAAAGCTACCAGTCGCAAAAGAGGGAGACAGAATTTCCAGTCTGAACCTAAGTGGGTTAATTGTCCATTAAATTAATAAAAATATCAACATTTCTTTCCAGAGAATTTTAGCAGGATTTAGTCTCATATTATTCAAAAGTCCAGGATACAATCCAAATTTTCTCAATATAAAAAGAGCCAGGAAAATCTGAATAATACTCAAGGGAAAAGACCATAATAGGTGCTAACCCTGAGATGACTCAGATGGTGGAATTATGAGACAGATGTACAGTAGCTGTTATAACTGTTCTTCACTCTTGAAATGAATGAAAAGTTAGAAATTATCGGCAGAAAAATAGAAACTATACAAAATAACCTGATGGAAATTTTAGAGCTGAAAAGATGAGATCTGAACTAATAAATTCATTGCATGGACTTAGTGACAGAAAAGAGATGACAGAGGAAAAAAATTCGTGAACTTGAAGATAGATCAATAGAAATTATGCAGTATTTTATATTTGTAAATATACATTTTTTAATTGGGAAAAATGAACAGCATCTCAGGATACCATGGGACAACATCAACAAGTTGAAAATTCATGTTATTGGAATCCCAGCCCAGAGGGTGGGGAGAAAAAAAACAAAAACAAAAAACCTATTGGTGCAGAAAAATTTGAAGATGGGATGGCTAAAAATGTCCCAAATGTGGGGAAAGACATAAACTTACAAATTAAAGAATCTCAGTGTGGGGCACCTGGGTGGCTCAGTCGGTTAAATGTCTGACTCTTGGTTTTGGCTCAGGTCATGATCTCAGGGTCTTCGGATCAATACTTGCATTGGGTGTGGTGCCTGGGTGGCTCAGTGGGTTAAAGCCTCTTCCTGCGGCTCAGGTCATGATCCCAGGGTTCTGGGATCGAGCCCCACCTCGGGCTCTCTGCTCAGCGGGGAGCCTGCTTCCCCCCCGCCTCCACCTGCCTCTCTGCCTACTTGTGATCTCTGTCAAATAAATAAATAAAATCTTAAAAAAAAAAAAAAAGACTTGCATTGGGCTCTGTGCTCAGTGGGGAGTCTGCTTGAGTTTCTCTCTCTCCCTCTGCCCCTCCCCTCACTTGTGGGCACTCTTTCTCTCTCTAATAAATAAATAAATCTTAAAAAAAAAAAAAAAAGAATCTTAGTGAATCCTAAATAGGATAAACTCTGTAACAACTACTCAGCCACATCATAATCAAACTGCTGTACATGAAAGATAAAAAATACTAGGGAAATAAGATACATTTCCTATTTAATAGGCAAGCCTATTAAAACAACAACAGGCTTCTCATTTGTAACCAGGTTGGCCAGGGGCAGGGGGATAACATCTTGAAAATACTGAAAGAAAAGACCTGTCAACTCCAAATTTTATACCCAGAAAAAATATCCTTTGGAAGTGAAGGAAAAATAAAGATCTCAGGTGAAGGAAAAAACAAGAAACTTCATATCTAGTAACTCTACTCTTTTTTTGTTGTTGTTAAAGATTTTATTTATTTATTTGACAGGGAGATGGTGAGAGAGGGAACACAAGCAGGGGCAGTAGGAGAGGGAGAAGCAGGCTTCCCACTGAGCAGGGAGCCCGATGTGGGCTTGATCCCAGAACCCTGGCATCATGACCTGAGCTGAAGGCAGAGGCTTAACGACTGAGCCACCCAGGTGCCCAAAGCAGCCCTACTCTCAACTGCTAATGGAAGTTTTTCATGCTGAAGGGAAATGATGTGAGTGGGAAACTTTGAACATATATGAAAGAAAAATAACAAATGATAAATAGGTATCTAACACCATAGATTGCTGTTAGTAAAACTACAGACAAAAGTACAAAAGTAAACAAAAATCCTAAGGCCATGACACAAGGGTAACTATATATTACTGGCAATATTTTGGACATGGTTCCTTCAAGTTACTTTCTTTATGAATAACATTTCTTTTTCTCTTCCCTCCCCCTCCCTACACAACACTTTCTTTCAACTAAGATTATAGTATATGTGGTTTTATAATATTCTTTACCAATTCACACTGTATTATAAACACTTTTTGCTTAGAAACCTTAATTACTGGAAGTTTTATTAGGTTTGATAATTTATGTTTTGAAAATGAATATATTTTAGAAATACATACTGATACATTTATGGATACAGTGCTATGGTGTCTGCAATTTGTTTCTAAAACCCAAGCTGGGGGACTCGTTGGATATGGATGAGATAAGATTGGCCATAATTTGGGGCACCTGGATGGCTCAGTCGGTTAAGCGTCCAACTCTTGGTTTTGGCTCAGGTCATGATCTCATTAGTGGTAAGATAGAGCTCTGAGGCAGGCTCAGTGCTCAGCAGGGTTCTGCTTGAAGATTTTCTCCCTCTGCCCTTCCCCCAACTCATGCTCATGCTCTCTCTCTTTCAAATAAATAAGTAAATCTTAAAAACAAACTCTGAAAAACGAGTGACCATAAATTAATCATTGCACATGCTGGGTAATGAGTACCTGATGGTTCAATTTACTACTTTCTGTGGTTTTCTCTATGTATGCAATCATTCATTCAAAAGCTTTAAGAAATCTTCATGGATGTGATTTTTTTTTTTTTTTTTTTTTTTTTTTTTTTGACAGAGAGAGATCACAAGTAGACAGAGAGGCAGGCAGAGAGAGAGAGAGAGGGAAGCAGGCTCCCTGCTGAGCAGAGAGCCCGATGCGGGACTCGATCCCAGGACCCCGAGATCATGACCTGAGCTGAAGGCAGCGGCCCAACCCACTGAGCCACCCAGGCGCCCCCATGGATGTGATTTTTAATTATTTCATCATATCCCGTTTTGTGGACATTCCATAACATTTAGGTGTTCCTCTATTGTTGTAAATGGTGGTTGTTTCAGTTTACCTGTGGGCTGAGATGGAACTACGGGCTTTGACAGCTTCTCTGATTATTAACTTTTTCAGATGTGACCACTGAGTTAAAAGAGAATGGATATGTTGGTGCTTTGATACATTTTGCCAAATCGCCCTTCAGAAGCGATAGTGTATGTAATTTCCATACAAGAGGTGTATAAAAGTGCTCTTGTCAGCTCTATTATATACATTTCCAGCCTCTATTAATTTGATAGATTAATTTACTATTTTCATGTGTCTTTCTTTGGTTTCCGGTGACATTGAATTCCCCAGCCTGACACTGAATTGCTTCCCATCTTTTTAGGGAGGGAGCAAGGGAGGAGAGTAGAAAGACCTCTGCATTCCTCACTTTGAAGATGAAAGGAGAACAAACATAGGGAGCCCCGGGTTCTAATCCCGGCTCTGTCCTTTTTTTAGCTACTGACTACACCCCCTTAGCCTCTCTGTGTCTCAGATGTCTTCAGTGAAGACCTAGAGCAGGCTGCCAGCCTCCGTGGGGGTGAAGTTACAGAGATTCACCGGGGTCAGCCTGGTGCACGATGGTCCATCAGGGGATGGTAGCTGTTGTCCTTCGGAAGCTGAGGATCAGGATATGATTAAAGGACCCGTGCTGTCCCATGCTTAGAACTGGGTGTCCCCACTTCTCTGTTCCCTGCACAGGGTAGGCCCCTGAGGGAACTGCTGCTCCTGTTTGTGTCACTGGCTCTGTACCTTTCGTTCTTTGCAGTCTCTCTGGTCTTTCAGCTGTGGCTGGGAGTTGGAGGCAGTGTCATAAGCCAGGAAATCCTGGGAGCTGGGTGAACGAGGAGGCAGGAGTTCTGACTGACTGCTAATCATATTTATGTGGGTCAGTGGGAATGCATGTTGCGGTACTGGGCTTAGAGGCTTGGGGTGAACTTTAGGTGGATGTGTTTGGCCGTGGCTCACCTTATTTTCTGGAGCAGAATTCAGACCTGGAACGTGATCTTTCCAGGCAATCCAGCCAAGGTGTGTGTGTGGGGGGGAGGGCGGTCTTTGCCTCAACTCACTGCTCCCTCCCCGGCCCTTCATCTTCCTCACCCTGTTTCTCTATACCTAAGCCCAGAGCCCTTAAATTGAACTTGTTCTTACTACACACACACACACACACACACACATACACACACACCCCACCCCACCCCCCTACTTCTAGAAGGTTGAGAACAGCTGAAACAGGAAAGAGGACTGTGGCTCTAAATAACCCGTCTGCTCACAGACTAAGAGAGAACCCAACGTATTCTTTCTCCATTTACAGCTTTTGATTGGTGAGAGGTGGGGGGTGGTGAGAACCCTTTGGGTTATTTTAACACCAAGTAAGAAGGCCAGAACACCCCCAACACCCCCCAATACTCAGCTCAGAGCAGGGATGTGGCTGACTAGGCACAGAAGCATTTCTCCTGAAATTAAAGTTGGGTGCCCAGACCTCAGTGCTCCCCTCCTACCCTGGTTTCACTCTGGGACCACTTCACTGGCTTTCTGTTTTCTTCTTAGGGGTCCAGTACAGTTGCAAGAGACCTAAGGGTAAGGTTAGCAGGGGCAATGAGTTTGGACTATTTTCTGAATCAAGGAAAAATCCAGACAAAGGACAGCAGGCTTTCTTGTGAGAATTTGGGTCTACTGGTTTTTCCTGCCCTGGACAGGCAGTGAGCTCCCTGCTCCATGGAAATTGGGGCAGAACTTTCCAGTCCTCTCCTCCTGCCGGGACTCCCCTCCCCTGTGGGGTCTGCAGAGGTCTCTGGGGGATAGACTCTGAGGGAATTGAACAGCTTTTCATGCGTATGATCACAGAGAAGGGATTCTTCTAACGGTTGTAAGTCACTTCTATTCATAATCGAAGGATGCTTTAAGGAGAAATCTTCAGCATCTTAAGTAGGTATTCCTTAAACAGTGTTTCTTTTCCTCTTTGAAATGGGCAGGTGCTTTACCCACAAGCTTTATTTCCAATGGCTTTATAGAGGTGAAGAAGTTATGTCATGGTCTTAGAGAAACTTAAAACAACAATAGTTTCATCTGTGTGCTGGAAAGTTCCTTCTCCCCTGTTTTCTCCCCTGGGCTTCACGATAACCCTGTGAAGTAAGGATCGTTCAGCTCCCTTCCTTGTGAGCAAACATAGGCTCGAGAGGATATGTGACTTGCAAGGACACACAGTGATTTGAGTGGACAGCTAGGGATCACTCGCCTGGGACCTGGTTTCCAAGTTTTCCAGGAGTTCAGCCTTCCTAGAACCACCGCTTTGGCTCTGACTTCCCGAAGGTCCAAATTTGCTTCTCTCGGCTGTGCCTCAGCATTTGAAGGAGTTAACGCTGAAAGCAGCAGACATTCGCTTTGTCGAGATGAACATCGAGGTCCTGTATTTAGCCAAAGACAAATATTGACTCATGACACTCCCAGAAAGTTCATCTTCTCTCGAAAATGAAGACTTCCTCCACCCACGGCAGCGACGCCGGGCTGCCGCCTCCCGTGCCCCCTCCCTGCTCCTGCTGGGCGCAGGTCTACAAGCCACCAGTGAGTAAGCATGGTCCTTACTTCCAACCCTTACGGCAGTCCCCGGAGGTAGGTGGTTTTGCATACATTTTACAAAGGAGGACACTGAGTGCTTATATCACATTTGCCTAAGATCACACAGGGATGAATAATGCAGCTGGGATCCAAGTCTAGATTCTTCTGACTGCAAAGCTGCGTGCGTTCCCACGAAGTTTTGCTCTACTCTCTCAAACCGGGTCCCATCTGAGTATCTTCCTCATCCCAGGGTTGGTCCTCGTCTTGTCTGCACGGGGGCCTGCACCCAGGTTTTCCTGGCCTGTGGGACTTGGGTCAAATCTCAGTTGAGATCCTGGCTCTGTGTCCTAAGAGTAGGGTGCTCGTGGGCACGTCTCGCAGCCTCCCTGACCCTCGGTTTCTGTGCTGCGCTGCCTTGAGGGGTTATTTGGAAGATTCGGCAGGTATCTGGCCTCAGATGTGGCCTGCGGCAGGTGGCCCAGAAGCAGCAGCTGTTCCTAGTTTCCTGGCCACTTCCTTTTAGGGAGTGGAGGGGTGTTGTGAGCTGCAGCAGTCTCATTCTGCTGGCGCTGGGTAGTCTCTGCAGGCTCAGCACTTCCCTCCCGGGCTCTGAAGTTTCTTACCTGCTGTCCACTGTGTGCCTGATAATCACCAGACTCATCTGCGGGGACTCACAGTGCCATGGGCTGAGGTCCCAGTCTCCCTTTCAGAGTCCCCTCGCCCACCTCCGTCCTGTTTCTCTCCTGTCCTCCAGGCTTTCCCCCTCCATGGACGCTTTGATCCCAGGTTGGATGTAGGGCCCCTACTCCTGGGCTATGACTCTTGAGCATCTTCTTTGCAAGAAGAAAATATTCACTTATTTGGCACATGAAGCCAAGCCACAGGCACTGACCATGGCCCTGGCAACATTGAGGTAACTGGCTGATTCAGGTGCTCACTGTCTGGGGCTGTGCCTGTGGGGGCGGTGGGATGCAAAGTAAATAGTGCATTAGGTGTTTAGGTCATTGTTTGTCTGATTTTCATGGTATTTAAGGCTGTTAGCATTGTGAGTGCAGGGGAGTGGCAGTTACCTGTGGGTCTAAAGTTCTGCACTCAGAGTTACCAGCATCTTTGTCGAATTGATTGTTCCAAATAGATGTGGTCCGAAGGTAAGCTCACAGCTTTGCCAAGCCTAGTGCTGGGGGGTGGGGGGAAGGATTGTGGGGAACCCAGGTGTGGCCCTTCCTTTCCCCCGCCCTCCTCCTTTCCCCTCCACCCTCTTAAGTCATATTCGTTGACTGGGTCAGCATGCAGCAGTTGACAACTTTTTTTGCTGACTTGCCAGTGGGCTGTAGGAAGGAGAACTCACAGGCTTCAGGGCCAGACATTGACTGGGCAGGGTGCATGACTCCCCAGCCTCACACTCCTTCTATAAAGTGTTGCAACAGCCAACTTGACATTCGTGAGGGTGTTCTGTTGAGATCCTTGAGAATTCTCTTTTTAGGATTTTATTTATTTATTTATTTAGGGAGAGTGAGGGGTGGGGGGCTGTGCAAAGGGGAAGGGAGGGAGAGGGCGTCTCAAGCAGACTCAGTGCCGAGCATGGGGTCCACGACCCGGGGCTCGATCCCACCACCCTGAGATCATGCCCTGAGCTGAAGCCAAGAGTCAGATGCTCAACTGCCTGAGCCACCCAGACATCCCAAGAAATCTTTGAGAATTCTTAATCAACCTCCTCTTCAGCATTGTGACCAAGTTCTCATTTATTGACAACAGTCCTAAGGTGAGACATTCATTCTCATCTGACAGGGGACTCATGCATATGCTACCAGAGCACAAAATTTCCCCCATATATGCAGTCAGACATAATTGAACAATTAAATAATTTCTGTCTCTTATGATTTCATGAATCATGAGTTCATGATTTCATGAATAGGGCTGTAGGCATTAATAAATCTGTTAGCAGGCATTCATCATAGAGTATGAACTTTCCTTCACAAGGACTAGCAGCCTTATTTCTTTGGGAACTATAGTTCACAAGGAGTTATTTGTATCATTTTCTGGTGCTTGGAGGGCACAGAACCTGCCCATTCCCCTCCACCTCCCAGTACCCTGGGTCATGGCCTGGGGATGAGCCCTCTCACATACGAAGGGACTGGCTTCTACCAACTTTTTGTGCATATACTTCATATTCATTCACGAGCAAAATCAGCCTGTTTTATGTTTAGGACCTTTGGGGTTGTTTTCCAATAGTTAACAATTTCAGATGTTGACTCTGTAAATACCAAAGGTCCAACATAATACCAGCAGCCATCCGGGGCTGTTATAAGATCCAGTTCACCATATCAAGTATCTAGCATCCCAAGTGTGCACTGGGCTTTGATCTCAATACTGTTGGTTTCCTTATAACTGAAACCATTTGTTTCTGGGGTTAGGTGGGCACGACTGTGGCCGAGAGAGTCACAGGTCAAACAAGATGGCCACTGGAGCACAGCCTTTAAGAACATGGTCTTCAGATTCAGACAGTGCTGGGTTCCAGTTTTGGCCCTTCCATTTACTAGTCGAAGCCCTTCAACATCTTTAAAATTCAGCTTCCTTCTCTGGGAAATGGAAGCGATAATGTTGCCAACCTCAGAGGATGGCAGTTAGGGTTGAACGAACTCTTCTGTGTACAGGTTTAGTTGTACAGGTGCTCACTGTCTGGGGCTGTGCCTGTGGGGGCGGTGTGAGCTGCAGCAGTCTCATTCCTCTGCACCTGGCATAGAGGAAGCCCCCAGAAGGAGCCACGGTGACTTCTCTCTCCCTCTCTCTTTCTGTGCAGAGATATACACCTGGTAGGGGCTTCGTGTTCATTGATGATTTCGGTTCAAGTCTGAAATCATTGCCCTATTTAAAAATTAGCCACCTCCCCCCTCCCCACCCCAACATACATATTACAAGGCCTGGCAGTGGGCCCTAGTCTGATACTGAGGACCACTTGTATACCTTGTACTTGGCAGTGCTGAAACAGCAGAATGGGTGTTAGTGAACTCTATCCCCACAGAGCCCTATCCGATTGGAAGGATAAGACCTTCACCCTTCCATAGCACCGGGAGGAGCCTATAAGAGAACGCTCACTTATAGATCGGGAGTGTGGTGCAGGTCCACACAGGAGGAGGCCTCCTCCCTGGAGACCGGGAAACTTCCTCTGTGGAGAAGGGCAGGGAATGGGTCTGCCCTGGGATCCCTGAAATGAAGGGAGGGAAATGACGAGTAGGGAGGGTTGAGGGTGTGACGAGCTAGTGAATGTTGAGATCTGTTGATCTGGCCCCTGAAGAAAACTATTCAGGCCTTCTACTGGTCAGCACGCTCCATTGAGCACCAACTAGGTACCGGTATAAAGTCGTTTTTGCGTATGGGTGGTAGGGAGGGATGTGAATATAGAAAACTTCAGAAAACCAGCCCTTGCCCTCTAGGGGAGAAGGACCATTTGCCAACAGGGCAAGTTGAGTGCGAGCCCTTGTCTGAGATGGCGCCAGTTGCAGCACACTCCGTGCCCACAAGATTAATCTTCGGTCACGTTGCTGCCTGTGTCATCTGGCGACCAGACTCACCCTCACAACCGAGGGGAGAGGTAAAAGATGCACGTGGAGGCGAAGGGCAATTAGCACTTTCTCTGGTAGGCCTGACTTCCCCTGACCTCATAACAGACGTGAGTTGTTCCCATCTCCCGTTGGAGAGGGTGGTCCAGAATTGACAACAGTTTTGGCCTGAAATTCTCAAAGACCCAGACTGAGCCCGAGGCCCTTCTCCCTCCTCAGGAACTCTGGGCTATGAAGGGGCAGCGGACGCCCCGGCTTGTGGAGGAGCCTGGGCTAAGCGAAGACTTCACATGCTTGAGGCCTTGTTGTTGACTCGCCACCCACGTTCACCCTAGGCTGAGCCAACATGACCCTTCCCACTCTGCCTGAGGCCCCCCTCCTGCGAACGTTCCAGTTCTTCAAGGGCTCCTTGTTTATTGGTCTAGAGCAACTAGATCAGAAGCTACTGAGGACAGTATTGGGCATCTCTATTTTTAGGTGCTTCCTAGGTGGTGTTAAGGCCAAGGTAATATAGAGAAGTAATGAGTGCCGTAGTGGTTCCTTTCACCTGCACTGACCTTGATGGCTATGGGACTAGGGGGAGGGTCTTCTCTGAGGACAGACTGTCGGCATTCTCTTCTCTTTTCTCTTTCTATGGTGGCCCAGCTGGCCGGACCTAGAAAAGAGCTCAATTTGCTAAGGTGAGCAAGGTAAACATTCGACACTTTGGTGGCCTTAAGGAGTGGCAGCTCACCGTCAGTGACTTTGACCTTTGGGAAATATCAGGAACTCTGACCTGACATCCTTCTGTCCGGTCAGGTAAAAATCAAGATGGATGGGAGGAACAAACAGTCCGTGGCATGATCTCTGGCCCAGGAATTCCTGGGGAAAATTATGTTTAGAAAAACACTAGTGGACATCCTTGTTCTTATTAAAGACACAGTTCAACTGGGCTTAAAGAAAGATGTAGGTCATCAGACCCTCATTATCTGGATTTAAGAGAAAATTCTTAATCTTTGGTCTTTCAGTAGAACTCTTTCCCTCCTGTGTCGTCATTTGGTCTTCCTCTGCTCTTAAGCGAGAAATCCGGACACACCCCCCACCCCCCAGTAACTCTGCTGGGCTGTAACAGCTCTGTTCTTCAGTCCCTGAGGGGGGCATCTTTCTGGCGTACCCGCTGCCTGCGTCAGCTGCTGAGCCCTGAGAGGATGGGCGGGGTGCCTGTATCTGTTTGATCTGTAGTCAATAAAATATTGGCTTTATAATGCTGTGCTCTGGAGCCTTACACACTTGGGGGCCAGATTGTTCCAGATAAGAATGCCTTACTTCTGCCTAGTTGGGGGCAGTTGTGGGTAGTTTTTTTTAAGCACCCTACATATCTAGCCAACCAGTAAAACTTGTTTTTCAGGAGGCCAGCTGGGATCAGAAAGTTATGATTTTGGTGCGGGGTGGTTAAGAATTGGGACATACAAACCAGAATTCCTTGCCCAGGGTCTCCAGAGACCCACCAGAAGTTTGGAGTATTTCAAAAAGCCAGATGGCAGAAGCACATTTATTAAAAAAAAAAAAGAAGAAAGAAAGAAAAAGAAAGAAAATCTGTACAGGCCAAGGAAATTACCAGTTTCTTTGTATCATGCTGGAATTTTGCCAGCTGATCGTGAAAACAATGACAGTCTCGTGCTGATCAGAATCTCTTACTGGCAGCAGTATCTATGTTCACTTGATAACAAATAAGAACTCTTGCTCTTAATTAAATTTGGCTGATAGCATCTTCTAAAACCTGGCAGGCGTAACAGGAGGAAACAAATACAAGAGGCACTTGGTGTGGACGAATTTGGGAACCTCTGGCTTTGACTGTGTTAAGGGACACTCCTATTGCTTCCCTGTGCTGGGGAAGTGCTGGGACGAGGAGAGATTTGTGTGGATGATGGAAAAATCTATTGCTGGGAATTCTTTTTTTTTTTTTTTTAAGGATTTTTAAAATTTATTTGAGAGAGAGATATACAGCAAGAGAAGGAACACAAGCAGGGGGAGTGGGAGAGGAAGAAGCGGGGTTCCCGCTGATCAGGGAGCCCAATGTGGGGCTCCATCCCAGGACCCTGGGATCAGGGTCGAAGGCAGACGCTAATGACTGGACCACCCAGGCGCGCCTGCTGCTGAGGATTCTGTTGATGTTCCTAGACCAGTAGAAATAAAAATTCAGGAAGTCTCTACCAAGAAGCTCTGTTGGGGTAAGGCCAGCTGCACTTGACTATTTTGCTCACCTTTCATAGTCCACTGCTCTTACCTAGATGCAGGGTGTGTGTATGTGTGTGTGTGTGTGCATGCGTACTTCCTGGAACATGTAATCCCAGGCTGGGGTGCCACTTTCAGCCACAGCTCCATCATGGTGGCAAGATCGCAGTAAGGGTGCCGCAGGCAGCCATCCTTGACATGAAAAACAGAAAGAGGTGTCATGATAGGACTAAGTGGTAGCCCAGCTGGCACAAGTCATGAAAGGGGAGCCCATCACGGTAAAGGCTTCTGGAAGCCAGGACAAGTGGACTGCTTCTCAGAGGCATTGTGGTTAGCTGAGGTACCCCTCTGGGGGCAGTGGGGAGTCAGGGTCTCTAGGGACAGAAAATTTAGGTTCTGAGGTACAGAGGAGGGTGAGGTTTGCACACTGGGGAGTTGAGGAGATGGTGATCAGGGCAGAGGAAAGAGGTGTTACGGAAGGGCCAAGATCGTGACCAGCCATGGCAGCTGAAAGCAGCCAGACTCTTAGGAACCCTTTGAAGGGCCCTGAGTAGAGAGACAGATGTTGGATAGCACAAGCAGTTTGGGGGATTAGAATCATCTAGTTTGACCATTGGTGATGACATCTCGAGCAAATGGCTTAAACTCTTGGAGCTTCCTTTTTGTTTATAAAAGAGGATTCTTAAATGCCCACCCCCTAGGGTGCTGGGAAGGATTTCGTTGGGTAACATCTCTAAATTGCTAGCACCCAGGAAGGAACTTAGTAGATGGCTCATGGGCCTTTTTCGCCTGTATGGTTGCAATAAGTTTTTGAAAGGTTTTCCTTTTTTAACTTCCTGCAACCTACTATGTACAGCACTTGACTCTCAGTGCAGCAGCCAGAAGGATCCCTTTCAGACTGAAGTCAGCCAAGTCTTCTTCAGAGTTAAAGCTAGAATCCTACACCGGTCAAAGGCCCCTAGGTGATTTGGTTCCCAACGCTTCCCAGCCTCACCTTCTGCTACCCTTCTCCTCGCCTGCCCTGTTCTTGGCCTCGGTGCTGTTCTTGAACAGGTCAGGCCTGTCTCCTGCCTAGGATTTTGCTGTTCTATCCACCTGGAATCTCCTTCCTTCAGAAATCTGCCTTCTTCTCAGTGAGGCTTTCTGATGATCGAATTTAACACAGATTTCCCCCTCCCCTCATACACCTTACTGTCCCTATTCCATCTTCCCTGCTTTAACTTTCCACATGACAGCTGTCTACTTCCAAAGCATCACATGCATATTTATTTTGTTTTACTCTTTTGCCGTTCCCTCCCTGGAAGGCAAGTTCTGGGGGATGGGGGATTTCTGGCTGATTTCTGCACGGCCGTATCTCCGGATGGATCGCGATAGGCACTAAGCATCAACAGCATGAACACACCTCTCCATGAGTATTTGTGCGTGTTGTTCTCATGGACTCGGGGACTGCTGCAAAGTGGAGGGGCTCAGGCCTCTCTTCTCATGTCCCTTACCCGGAAGTCCCCTGGACAACTCAGGACTTAGACCCTCCTACATACAAAAACAAAACAAAACAAACAAAAAAAACTTGGGAAAAGCATTAAACTTGAAACCACTGAAATCTCAACAAGACTTGAAATCTAACACTCCGTTTACAGGAAACAGAGGGCAGAGAGGAGTAAATTAAACAATACGGTAAGGAGGTCCTCAGCCAGATTCAGTACTAGGCACATTCCGTGGGTCAGGTGACTTCGTTTCTCCCACAAATATATGTCCTAAAAGAAAATAAGGGCGTGGGGAATGACTCGAAATTAAAAGAGAGTTGAGAGTGGTTTATCACCCACACAAAATGTTTAGATCCTCATTTAAGGAATTTAGTGTAAAAAACACTTTGGGGAGAACTGGTAACAATTGGAACGTGGTTTGGGTTTTAATGGCACTATGGTGCTATATTTACACTCCTGAGTTCTCTGGCAGAACCCAGGGCGTGTGCAGTGTATTATAGAGAATTAAGCTCCCTAGAAAATTACTGGAGGGCCTCTGGTCCCATGTTTCCTAAGGGTGGCGCGTAGCAAATACCATCCTGGATGCCAGCGAGGGAGGTTCCTTTGTGACATAAGTGGATGTCCTAGGACATTAGGACAGTAGGACATTTCTCGTGGAAGGCCAATGGAGAAGAGCTGGTGGTGGAGACGGATCTGAGGGCTGGCATTGGCTTTAAGTTACTCCAGGGGAGGAAGAGGGGGAGGGGAACAGATCAAGTTGGCTAGTTGTTGGTACTCTTTGGAGCTGGGCTCTGAAAACAGGTTCACTGTGTTAGTCCCTATACCTATTTGTCTGTGTAAAAACTTCTGAGATGGAAATGTCATTCTTTTAAAAATATTATGAGGAGGAAAAACAGTCCCACTTCCGAAGGAGGAGGGAGGCCCATTTGCTCTTCGCTTTCTCTGTTGGGTATGGGTTGAAGGAAAAAGGGGTGGGCCTGTTGCTTGGGAGGGGCACAGTGCTTATTTAACCCTCCTTATAGGCCCTTCTGCTCCTTTCTTGGCTCGACTCTGACCGGCCGAGTGGAGGGCCCTGTGGTTTACGGTGTGGTAAGATGGGGCAAGAGGCTGGCTGGGGTTAGGGCTGTGAGCACTGGTGTGGTGCGGGGCAAAGGGCAGCATGCAGAGAGGAGCTTGTACTTAGCGATCGTGAACTTGAAGGGAAATCTGTAAGTATTATTTTGTGATTTTCTTTAGCCATGGAGCTACACATCTGCAGGTGTGGAGGAAGACAGAGAGTTGGATTTGACCAGGATTGGGGTTTATCCAACATTGTGTGATGAGAGAGGCCAAATGAATGACTGACCATGGAGTTGAAGCTGGGTAGGAAGGGAAGTTAGGACATGAAGGAAGTGAGAGACAGTGAGAAGGTGGTAAGAGCAACCACAGGAAGATCGTTGGAGGTCGGTACTGGTTGGACTAAGCTACAAAGATAGGAGTGGTGATTGGGGGAGGGGTGGTGCCTGAAATCAAGAATGTGGAGTACTTTTTGAAAGTGATAAGATCAGAGATATGATCTTGGGGATGAGTGGCTAAAGTCACCATCTTTGGAGTAGAAGAGATCAAAGGACTGAGAGACCAGGGAACTAGAATGATTCCAAAGGTAGCTATTGATATCCCCAAGAGGCAGGACAGAAAAATAGTGTGAGGAGGATGAGAGTGAACCAGCTGTGAAGATATTCAAGGGATGAAGAAGAGTGTCCTGGTGGAGGGGAAATGACTTCACCAAGGTGGGGAGCAGGTGCCGTGGTCTGCACTGGGTTGTGTGAGAATGAAATGTGTTGGTGCATGTGAGGTTCTCAGCACTGAGCACAGGCTCGGCGTGTCTCAGTGCTCAACCCATTGGATTTATTTTTATGGGGGTGGTGGTGGTGGTGGTGATTTCTCTTCATTTTAAGACCTTCGAAGAGGCAGAGCTGTTCACCTAGCTCTATGTTGCCCCCGCCAGATGGTAAATTCCCTATCACTTAGTAGATCCCGTAGATCAAATGAACATCTGCAGTGCAGTGCTGGCAAGGGGATTCGAGCAAGTGGAGGTGATGGGTGGGTGAGTGAGTCTGCATCTAGCGGTTGAAGGATGTGGGGAATGGGAAAGGGTGGTAACAGAGCCAGCTTCATTCTTTCATTCAGATGTGACCAAGCACATCTCACTTCTGGCTCAGAACCGGCTGGATGTGGAGCGGGCAGAAACAAAGCTTAAAGGAACCCTCAGTCTGGGTGGGCTATCCCATCTGCAAATGGGGAAATGTCACATAGGCTCCTGAGAGCCAGGACAGGTACAGTAGAGTCGTGTCGATCTCTGTGGGGTCAAGAAAGTTTTCAAAATCCAGGGGCACTTAAGCTGGTGCCAGGGGTGGTGAGGGGGCTGAGCAGGTATGACCCCATGTGAACAGGGTAGGACATGGTCCGTTTGTCAGAAGGAAACCACCTTGCAGGGTGCAAAGGACAGAAGAGCACAGGGCACTTGGAGTGCCATCATTAACTCTGAGAAAATCACTCCTCTTCCCTATTTCAGTTACCCTATTTGTAATTCGAGATGGTAATGACACACATAGGGTAGGGCATGGTGAGAAGTCAATGAAATTATGCATATAATCTTTGTCACCAGCCCTGTTGGGATCCCTTTGGGTGTATTACCCTACTGGATTATTTAAACTCTCCTACAAGATGGGCTCTTTTATTATTATTCCCATTTTATAGATAAAGAAGCTGAGTCTTAGAGGGTTGAATAGCTTGCTAGAGGTCATGTAACTAGTGAGAGATGGTTTGTATTCTTGCCCCGATCTATCTAATCCCAGAGCTCTGACCCTCAACCCCGAAGCTTATCAGTGCTGAGCGCATAGCTAGTTCTGAATAAATGGTAGCTGCTATGGTCATGATTGCTAAAGCTTCTTACTCGGAGGACCGAGGACTCTTACGATTTCTGCAGCTGGGCGAAGTTCACCAGGGCTGCAGTCTCCTGACCAGCAGTGACTCTTTCTGTAAGATTCTCATCACCTAGATAGATGTACATCAACAATTGTGCTACTTGGTTTCAGCTAGTTTTTTTTAGAAATCAAGGGCAGGGAGTGGTTGTTATCTCCTAGGAGGACAAGTTGTTCTGAGCAAATGATAGGGGGAGGAAGACCAGTGTTAGCTGCCCGCCTCTGCTGTTCCTGCACTGAACTCAAACCAAAGTCACATGCCCCAGTAGCTTACTTACTGGGGGGGCATGGCAGCACACCAGAATAGGCAAGCGGTATCCCCTCAAGGACAGTGGGCTGCCCATGGTGTTCCTCATGAGGGTGACAAGAAAGAACCTTTTCCCTTAGTGATGCTGAGAGAAGCACAGACCTCTTAAGAACTGGTGGCCCTTCATTCACTCAACAAATAATTTACTGAGTATTTACCACGTGCTGTACCCTCATCTAGGCATTGATGATAGTAGTGAAGAAGGCTGATGAGGTTTCTGCTGAAGGGGTTTCCATTTTTACTAGAGGCAGATGGCAATCAAATAATAATATGAATGCATGCATAATTACAAACTCGTGCCACAAAGGCAACATACATGACATGAAAAGGGGTGGGACCTCAGAGACTTTAGGACTCTCCCAGGAGTCATGGGAAGGAGCTGGTTGTGGCTGCTGTGGCTTCCTCTCAGCTCAGTTAATGCTGCATCTCCTAGGACAGGCTTCGAGATCAGCCCAATAGTGGGAATGGAGTTGATGCACAAGGTATTTTCAATACTGTCCCTGAGAGTTTTGCCTTAATTACTCTGCCAACATAATAAGCATAATAAAGGAAGTCAAACGGAGACATGAGAGGAATTCTCATCTCTCCCTTTGACTTCCTTTATTATGCTTGCTCCTCAACTGTTTTTGGGTCTCAATCATGTGCCTGTTTTCTAGATATTTCTTCACAATGATGTATGCACAGATAACGTTCTCTGTTTCACTTTTTTCATTTTTAGTATTTGAAGAATTTTCCCCCTATTGCTATATAAATTCACACACAATTTTTTATATATATTATCTGTTATTATGTATTACCTTATATATTTTAAATTAATTAATATCGTTATATGGATGTGTATATATATTCTTTCTAGCAGATGCGGGTACACTAGTTTAACTGTTTCCCTTTTGCCAAAAGCTTAGTTGTTAACCTTAGATTTTCACCATTACAAACCACTTTCAAATTGAAAATGATTTTTCTTCTTGCCTGTGCATATTGCTTTATATATAAAACGCATTCTTTATCCCATTGTTCCTCTTCCAAACCTTACCACAACTGTGAAAGGTAGGGAGTCATTTCAATGCAGGGAAAACAAAATATGTTATCTTTTTCTCCTTTCAATTATTTATTGTCTTATTTCCTGCAAGTCAGAACCTCTTAATTCTATGACCTGGTTACTTTCTAAAAAGGTTAAGTTAATTTCTACTGCTCCCTCAAAATATACCAATTCTATTACAACCGGTTCAGTAATGAGTATTATCGTTTTGAAAACTGCTGTCTAATGGAAATTCTATAAACTGGCATCTTAGCATGCCAGTTGTCCCTTTTGGGTTTCTCTCAAGAGTCATCATAATTTATATGCTTGTTAATTATGTTTTCTATTTTGTGATTTGTCCATTCATGTGGAGTGCCTGTTTATTTTGAGATGCATTGACTCTCTTTACACTTTGCACAGCTGGACTCTTTTTTTCCTTTAAATTACAGCATTTTCTTGGAGACAAGTGGGAGTTTTCACGCAAGCGACTCTATCAAAGTTTTCTTTTATTATTTTTCTGCATTCTGTCAGAAGAAAGAGCTGACAAACATAGAATTCTGTTTTTAGCTTTCTAAAATTATATTTTTATAATATTTTTACATATTATATTTTTATAATTTATATAATTTTAATAATTTATATAAAATAATTTTATATAATTTTGTATATTATATATTTTTTCCAACACCAAGAGTAATTCATATAAATTTAGAAATTTTGGAGTATACAAGATGTTGTAAAACATGAAAACATTCCTTATTCTACCAGCCCAGGTTGCCTTATTTTGTTTTGTTTCTAGTCCTTTCTATTTTTCACATGTATATTAAAGAAAGTTTTTATTTGATTAGAATATTATATACAGTTTTGCAACCTATTTTTTCCAGGTAGTGTTATACTGATTGAAATTTCACATATCATGAAGTCTTCTTTGATAATAAATCATGGTCTAGAGTGTATTTAGGGATGATCTGAATCTTCTCTCCCCGAATTACTATTTATGTAACCAGTGACTGAACAATCCTTTCTTCCTAGATTGGCCTGTGATACCTGCTTTATCCTTCTAGCATGTTCTTATCTAGTATCAATCTAATTCTATGCCTTCTCTGCTATTCACAACCCTGAGCACAGCACCTATAATGGGCTCTTGTCTCTGTGTTTCTTTTTCTGAGCTCTCCAAACTTTCTGGATTGCACTGTAGTGAAGGCTAGGGGACTAGGAGAGGGGCCTATCCAGATGCCTTGTTAACCTTTAACACTGCCCCTTCTGGAAACCAGCTCTTACTTCTTGTTTTTTTGTTTTTGTTTTTTCTTTTTTGGCCTTTGCAGATGTTTTTTGATCATCCGGAGCAAAATGAGCCTTGGCCTCCAGACCCAATAAAGCAAAGATTCCTCCCATGGAGAATAGCAGTGGTTCTTAAAGACCTGAAGGGCCTACAGCCCCAGGGGGATTAGCCAAAAGCAGGTAAGGGACACGTGGAAGCATGCACTGTGGGGGCAGCAAAAAGGTCCACTTTTTTTTTTTTTTAAGCACATTTTTAAAAATTTAATTTCTTTTCAGTATAACTGACTTCATTGTTTATGCACCACACCCAGTGCTCCATGCAATATGTGCCCTCCATAATGCCCACCACCAGGCTCCCCCAACCTCCCACCCCCTGCCCCTTCAAAACCTCAGGTTGTTTTTCAGAGTCCATAGTCTCTCATGGTTCATCTCCCTCTCCAATTTCCCTCAACTCCCTTCTCCTCTCCATCTCCCCATGTCCTCTGTGTTATTTCTTATGCTCCACAAATAAGTGAAACCATATGATAATTGACTCTCTCTGCTTGACTTATTTCACTCAGCATAATCTCTTCCAGTCCCATCCATGTTGATAGAAAAGGGTCCTTTCTTAATTAAAAAATGGGGTAATGGAGTGTGCCAGCCACAAGTCACAGAGTCTCAAGGTCTGACTCCAGCTTTGCTCTTTTCTTCATGTATTTATTTAGTCCTGATTCAGGGAGGGCTGGGGACAGGAGGTTTGCCCATGTCCATAAACCATAAGTGTGAGATTTGAAGTTACTCTGTGATTCAGTCCACCCTTTTTGAACACCTCCTTTGTGCCAAGCCCTGCCTTAGGTACTGGGCATGTAGTGATGAGTAAACCAGGGCAGGAACGTTACTTTGAGATTTTCTTTCTGCGGCTTCAGGGTTGGCTTATTCTTTATAGGTGACAGTGTGGGTTGTTACTGGATTCTTCTAGAAGCCTGGTGGGGGTTGTAAGGATTTATTGATATCGTTGTATCTGTTCAGTAATGCTTTATTGAGTACCTGTCAATTTCGGGGACTCTGCTGGACACTGGGGTTTCAAGCATGAGCCAGGAGGAGTTCCCCTCTAGCAGGGGGTCAGCAGGAAAAGCTAGCATTGCTAAACACTAGAAATGAATGGGGACAGTGGCGCCTGGGTGGCTCAGTCCTTAAGTGTCTGCCTTTGGCTCAGGTCATGATCCCAGGGTCCTGGGATCGAGCCCCACATTGGGCCCCCTGCTCTGCAAGAAGCCTGTTTCTCCTTCTCCCACTCCTGCTGCTCAGTGGGAGGTTGGAAGCAGAAAGGTTACCCTCTCTGTTTGCCAGGCAAGTGGACAAGCAGCGCAAAAGTGCAGAGGCTAAGAGCCATCTGGAAAACCCAAAGCTTGATGTGTTTTCCCAAAGAATCAGGGGAGGAAGAATTTTCTATTCCTTTCCTTCAGTTTGGGCTGCTTAGAGGGAACTACCTTGGTCCCTGTCTCTTTAGAGCAGGTAGAGAGGGGGGGAAAAAGGGTCTTGAAGCTCTCTGTGTCTATGAGCTTCTGCTCATAGACACAGAGCCAGCCAGACGGTGCACTTGGAGCCTCAACAGAGGGTGCGTCAGGACACCTGGGGAGCTCCAAGGTGAGCTTTCAGATGAGTGTCCTGAGGCCAGGACCCTGAAGGCTAAGTCCTCTTAAAAGTGACAGAACTCTTGTGCCTGGCTCTTTGGAGGAGCTCTTCTTTTCTGGGACCCTCAGTCTTGGAGTGTAGGTGCTGGCAGGAAGGTGACCACCATCCCCTTCTGAGCCTTAGCTCCTAGACCTTGAATGAGGTCCCGCCTCACTATCTCCTGTCTCATTTCACTCCTACACAGAAAAGTTAAGTCCTGACTTTCAGCTGCACCGCTTCCCAATCACTCGTGCAACTTTTGAGATCAAATAAATAAATGATAAATTGATGTATTTAAAACCTCAGTTTTCCAACCATAAATGGAGCCAATACAATTTGCTGTGCTTTCGTGACAGGGTTTTTCTGGCTCTCGTAAGCCCAATAACCTTGAACGGGCTGCCTGAGGGGAAAAAAGTGCTGGCTGGGGAGGGCTGCAGCATGCCCAAGGCCAAGGGGGTTTTTCTGGGATTGTCTGGCCGTTTGACTTGCCCCTGTACAGCCCTTGATTCCTGAGTCCTATTTGGCCAACAGTGACTTTTCACTGTCTTTTTAATACAGAGTCCTGTCTTTCAGTGCAAAAACCATGAACTTTTGGAGTCAGACAGACCTGGGTTGGAATCCGGGTTCTGGCACTACCTGTTCATTTTGGAGAAGCCGTGTAACTCTGCTAAGCCTCAGTGTTTTCATTTTCTCCAGTCGGTCTGTGGATATCGATGCCATAGGGGCACAGTGACTATTAAATTAGACATTGCAGCTTAAGTGCCTGCCCCGTTGTAGGCACTGCTTCAATGCTCCATTCCCTTCTTGAGTTCTTTAGCTCTCATAGCTGAGGGATCAGCTGTGCTGAGTGAGGAAATGGAGTTCCTTAGTTTTCTGATCTGCCACAAGCCCTCTCCCCTTCTCATGACCACGCGTTTGAATTTTTCTCCCTCTGGGTACATTCTGTCACTTGCGCAGCTCAAGGCAAGCGCCCGTTATCCCCAGAGCCACCGTTCCTGAAGTCTGGGGTGGTGGGAAGCATCGTTTGCTCAGTACTGCCCATGAATTCCGGGAATGGTCTTGATGTCACTTACATTAAAGAGTCTCAGATGAAGACGTGAGCTTGGGTTGATGAGTCATGGCCTGTGTTCCATTCTGCCATCTATCTCTCCCTGTCCCGCACCCCCTCCTCATGGCCCCCAGCCAAGAGACTGCTCTCTGGTCTCTGTTCAGAACATTTCCTGTGCCTTTTCAATGACCTGGTTCAAACACCATTTCCGCTTGTCCTCCCAGCACTCTGTAAGCACACGAGAGATGATTCTACAGAAAATCTAGGTAGAGACAGGATTGTGACTTGTCCAAAGTCACCAAGAATGGGCGGGAACCCAGGTTTTGTGAATACCTAGTCCAGTACTCCTATCCCTTGTCCCGGATATCCTTAGCCCCGGACTCCATAGGAAGGAACTGTGGATCCCTAGTGGGTTTGCAAAACCCCAGGGGTGACTGCTTAGACTCATTACGGTAAATAAACCCAGTTATTTAGGAAAGAATTTAATGTTTTCCAAAAGGTACAGACATTGTTTGAGTTCAAAGTACTTCCATCTTCCATTCAATTACACAATAAATTCTGGGAAAACAAAGTAGAGCCGTACCCAGATATAAAGGGAACTGTGAGGCTCTATTTTTGTAATAAAATCCATTTGCCAGAACTTTAGCAGTTCTGTGCATGTTTATGTTGAAAAGGACATGTATTATGGAATCAAGTGTGCTTGGATTTGAACTTCAGTGCTGCCGTTTACTTAGCTTTCTGATGCTAGGCACTTCTCTTAACCTCTCGGAGCCTCGGGCTGCTCATCTATAGACATGGAGACTGTAACACCTTCCTGGCCAGTTATGGTCAGGCCTCGCTGCACAGCTCAGGGGGTGCCCTTCCTACCAGGCTATCATGTGCGTGGTGCTGGCTGGAGGTCTACATGACCGGGCCCTGGTCTAAAGTGAAATTAGGTGATGTAACATCTTAATGCTTGATGCCTCTTTGTTTTTATCTCCTTAATTGGTGTCTGCCGTCTTACCAAAATTTCCTCTCCTTTACCACGAGCCGAGGCAGCTTCCTGCCACCTAAATTCTTTTGGGCATTCTTGAAGGGCATTCTGTGAAGCCAGGTGTTGTGCTGTAAGCTAACTACTGGTCTTCTTCTCAAAGCAGGAGTCCAACCCTGCAGCTTCTTAGAGAAATGTGTCATGGGTCTGTGGTGCTGTCTGTGGACAGAGGTCTGGCAATTTTATTTTATTTATTTTTTTTAAAGATTTTGTTTATTTATTTGACAGACAGAGATCACAAGTAGGTAGAGAGGCAGGCAGAGAGTGAGAGGGGGAAGCAGGCTCCCCGCTGAGCAGGGAGCCCGATGTGGGGCTCGATCCCAGGACCCTAGGATCATGACCCGAGCTGAAGGCAGAGGCTTTAAACCCATGGAGCCACCCAGGCGCCCCAGGTCTGGCAATTTTAAAAGGATGCTGGGCACTTTAGGATTTTAGGGAGGTTGGATTCTTATGAGGTAGACCAGCCATCCTGCTCTTCCTTTTTTCTCCTAGTTTTTCAAGCCCGCATGCCATTGTTGAACAGACAGCATAAGGCCCCAGGAGCCTGTGTAAGCTGTAGTTCCCAACCTCACCGAGCTCAGGGTGCGGTCAGGGAGCTAGAACATGACAACACAAAACTAAGAGCTGGGGTGTAAAAAGGAATAGCAGGAGAATACAGAAAGTGTTCATGGCTCGGAGAGGAAAAGGGGAGTGTCTGAGGACTAAACCAAAACTGAGTTCGAATGTTTACTTCAGGTTGTTACAGGCTGCTGGCCTGGTGGGAGGTAAAGCAAAGGCTGGACGTGTGTCTCCTCACTCTGAATCCATTACGCAGCTCATCACCCCACCTCTTGCCAGGCACTACTTGTAGATTTTGTTCACATTGGTTTTGTTTTTTGGGTTTTTTTGTTGTTGTTGTTTTGGTTTTGGGTTTGTTTTTTGTTTTTGTTTTTGTTTTTTTGTTTTGCCTCATCTTACCTTTTCTAGGCTTGTTTTCTGCTCAGAACAGAGTGGCTGCCCTGAACACATCTTTCATTATGATTCACAC
This sequence comes from Lutra lutra, assembly GCF_902655055.1. Classification (NCBI taxonomy): domain Eukaryota; kingdom Metazoa; phylum Chordata; class Mammalia; order Carnivora; family Mustelidae; genus Lutra; species Lutra lutra. Next base: position 110,719,607 of record NC_062278.1, read on the forward strand.
CAACCTGAAAAGAAAGTTCAGCTGCTGCGTGCTGGCCTTTCTCCTGTTTGCAATCATCTGTGTGTGGAAGGAGAAGAAGAAAGGGAGTTACTATGATTCCCTTAAGCTGCAAACCAAGGAATTCCAGCTGTTGAAAGGTCTGGAGAAACAGGCTGTAACTTCAAGCAGCACCCAGAACCCCCCCAGGATCAACCAGTCCTTCAGCATTCCCCGGGGCCCAGCCAAGCCCAAGCCTGAGGCCTCCTTCCAGGTGTGGAACAAGGACAGCTCTTCCAAAAACCTCATCCCCCGGCTGCAGAAGATCTGGAGGAATTATCTGAATATGAACAAGTACAAAGTGTCCTATAAGGGGCCAGGGCCAGGCGTCAAGTTCAGCGCAGAGGCCCTGCACTGCCACCTCCGGGATCATGTGAATGTCTCCATGGTAGAGTCCACAGATTTTCCCTTCAATACCTCTGAATGGGAGGGTTTCCTGCCCAAGGAGAACATCAGGACCAAGGCTGGGCCATGGGGCAGGTGTGCTGTGGTCTCATCAGCTGGATCTCTGAAGTCCTCCCAGCTGGGCCGAGAAATAGGTGGGTTCTGCAGTGTTAGGGCCACTCTGGGCAGGGGGTCGGGGGGTGCTGGGTATTTGGTCAGGGCTGGGGAGAAGCACACTGGGCACACCACAGTTTCTACAGCCTTCTCATGGGCCTCAGAGGTACCCGGGGGGCAGCCAAAAGGGTGGGGATCCATCCAGGCTCTTGGTATCTTTATCAGTGAGAACAGCTTTGCTATTGTGTTTTAAATAGTGCTGTTCTGTAGAAGATACTGTTGGAAAAATGAGTTCTGCCTCTATCAGTACGCACCACACTGTAATTGACTTTTAAAAATTATAGAAGCACTGATTTCTCCTGTCTCTTCAGGTTCTGAAACTGTAATTTCATGGCTAGTTGAGGACTAATTATCTTTCTTGGCTTCAAACTACCCAAGTAATTTTCAGCCTTTCTGTTTGAGGATCATTAATTAGAGTAGGAATTCTTAAATTTGGGACTGTGGACCAACTTTAGGGAGTTCACGAATCCCTAAAGCTATGTGCCAAATACCTGTGAATTAGGTGTGCATAAAGTGTGTGTGTGTGTGTGTGTGTGTGTGTGGTAAGTCAGTCTGTACATTTTTCCAGAGAAAAAGTCTATAGCTTCCAGTCAATTATTCTTAAAGGTGTCTGTGACCCAAAAAAGGCTACAAGTCACTGTTCAGAATATAACAACTTGCCTTTTTTTTTTTTTAATTCTTCACAGTTAATAAAGATAGAAAGTCTCTCCATGTTTGTAAATATGTGTACAACACAGCAATGGATTTGCTTAAGGCACCCTAGTTCCCTTATTTTGAGAGAATGTGTTTTCCATTATTGTGAAATGAATCAGGCTAAAGGAAGCAAAGCACAGGAAGCCTCGCTCTTCTCACAGGCTCTGGAAGGTACTGGAGCAGGTGAGGTCATACATCTCCTGTTTTATTCCCTTCCTGTGACTGCCAGGAAAAATGATCTGAAACCAAGCTCAGGCTCTCAAAGGAAGAAAAGTAGAACCAAATTTGATTCTCTGGAGCAGGAGGAAGTGGTGAGATCACCTTTTGTGCCTCCCCAAATAGGCAGTGCTCACTAATCCAGACTGCCAAGATAACCGGCCCCGCCCCGACTTTTGCTTTTGCCTTTTTGGTTTCTTTTGCACTTTGTTTTCTAGAAGCGCAATGTGATTGGCTTTTGTTCATCTGTAATGGAACTAAGTTCCCTTCTTCCTCCTGATGTTTGCTCTATAATTGTCATGTTTCCAATATCCCCAGTGCTACTGGATCCTCTTCTTCGTGTTAACTCATCCCCAATGGCCTGGCCGGAGTTAAGGTTTCAGCACAGCCTGTTACATCTATGAACTGGAGCTACACTCTTGACTCACTGCGTGAAAGTCTGGAGTGATTTACATGCAGAGTAAAACAATCTTCTCCTGTAGACTACAGTTATAATTTCAAGGATGTACTTCCCTGGAGACTTTGCTCTTGAGACGGAACGAACATTGCACGTTGGCCTTCCAGTGTTCTGCCCTCCAACAGGGCATTCCCCTGGGCATTTAATCTAACAAATGTTTTAAGGAATTCGTTCATTCTTTTATTCATTCATGGAGCTTTCAACCACACAGAGCCAGAGCTTAGAATACAAAGGGGAAAGAGACAGGGAAGGCCCTTTGCTGAAGGCCTGGGAGTACCAGGCAGCGTGCCAGGCCCATGGCCTTTCCCCTCTACCTGCAATTTGTCCCGTTTCTTGTGAACTATTGAGTGTATTGGATGGTTTCAAATTGTGTGCTCTTACAAATTGTACTGCTAACAGGGTTTTTGTGCAGATGACTTAAATGCCTCAGGGGAACTATCCTCAGCTGTGGGGCTAGAAGACCAAAGGCAGATAAGTTTTGTGGCTCTTTTTGTCCATGGCAAAATTGTTTACCAGAGGGATTGGAATGATGGAGCGTGTCTCCAGCAGTCCCTCAAACCAGCGGGAGGTGGGCACGGCTGTTTTCAATTATTTTTAGTACATGTACCCATAAGATACCTTAGATTTGTTTGTGTTTTCATTTCAAACAATAGTGTTTTTCTAAAACATAAGCAGCAAGAGTCATGCTTACCGTGCACCTGCTGTGCTCCCAGCATGCCTTGCTTTTTAGTCTTCCCGGGAATCCTGTGATGCGGGGACAATTATTGTTCCCATTGAACTGGTGACCTAAGTGTTGAGGCTCAGAGATTACACAAGGGGTAAATAGCGGACTAGGACTTGAAACCGGGTCCTTTGACTCCACGGCCCGCACAGTCTTCCCCTCTGCTCTTGTGCCTGTAGTGGTTGTAGCATTATAATAAAATTTTGAGTGTGATGTTAAAACCCGTGATACTCTTGCTTACTTGCTCTCCTACAGGAAAGGAGAAGCACCTTCTGAGTTGAGGCAAATGCAAGAAGCAAAGCTGCATGGGGACAAAGGACAGAGTATGATGGGCTGGGATGTGGGGCCCTGCAGGGTGAAGGGGACTGAGGAGGACTAAGGCCAGAAAGCTAGGCAGGAGTCAGCTCCTACGGAATGTTGCCGGTCACAATCAAGACTTTGGGTTTCATTCTTTAAGCCATAGAGTCCTAGAAGAGTTTTAAATGAGCAAGTGTTAGGATTGTGTACGTTTTGGAGAGATTTCTCATTTCTCTGAACCCCATTGCCTATGGGGACTGCTATGTCATCGTTATTAGGGATTACTGCCACTTCTGGACAAGAAGTGCCAGGCCTGTTTGAGCAGTGATCGTGGCAGAGGGAAGAACAGGTCGGATTTGAGAAGAGACAGAAACTGGTGTCTAATTAGAAGTGACCTTGAGTGACAGGCAGGAGTCAGGGTTTCTAGCCTGGTAACAGGCCATCTCGTATCACAGGGGAGCATGCTTTCTCGAAGGAGGACAGGTACTGTCTCAGAGGTGCTGAATCTGAATTATTTGTGGATTTCCCTGAGTAGTTATCTATGCAGTTGGGTGTTTGATTCCCGGGAAGGGTCAGGTGGGGGGAGATGAGATTGAGGAATCATTTGTGCCGAGGTGACAGTTGTAGGCCTGGAGAGAGGGCTGAGGAGAAAGCCTAGGGAAAGTGTACATTTAAGAGACAGGGAAAAGCACAGGGAAGGCAGAGACATTCAGAAGGCCAGTGAGAAGGACCAGGGAGAAGCAGGTGTAGGACATATGATGGAAGGCAAGGGGAGTGGAGTTGGGGCAGGTTTGGGGCAGAGGGAGTTCTCGTGCAGAGTGAGGACTGAGAAGAAAGACATGTTGGGTTGTGGAACAATATGATTGTTTATATCAGGGAACAATATGATTGTTTATATCAAGGGTCTGCAGACATTTTCTGTGAAGGGCCAGACAGCAAATATTTTTGGTTTTGAGGAATATAGTGTCTCTCACAGCTCCTCAGCTCTGCTGTTGTCATGCAAAAGCAAACTAGGCCGTCATAAATGAATGGGCCTGGCTATGTTCCAATAAAACTTTATTTACAAAAATGGAGAATGGGCCAGATTTGGCCTTCAGGTCATAATTTCCCAGCCCTGATTTCTCTTATATCGATTTTTCCTAACCAGGACCAGAATTTAGCCTTCCAAATATGATTATATGATTCATTAAGCTACTTTGAAAATATTAAAAAAAAAAAACAAACCCTTGGTCTAAATTGTGATAAAATTTCTTTCATAACAATTTCCAGCTATTTAGCGTTACTTCTATACCCGCAGGCAGTGGATTTTGGTATACTGATGAATTTACTAAGGAGCGAATTCTGTTGAGTAGTCTAGGCATGGAATCATATCCTGTGCCTATAGTAGTGCCTTTATTTCTGCATTTTCTAATTTGTGTCTTTTTCTGTCCTCTAATTCTAAGTTCATCGAAAGTGGTGGCCCCCGTTTTCTGCAGCCTTTCCCTTGCAAAGGCTCGCTTGCTGGGCTCCCAGGACCTCTTGATTTCTCCTGGTAATTTCCCGGAGGCCCACTTGATTTCAGAACCTCTTCAGTCATCAACAGCAAAGGACAATTTGGCCGACAAGGATGTGCTCCTCTTTCTCTGTGAGGCCAACTTAATGGCATATTTGCAAGTTTCCTTTTTTGTCTGATTTTTTTTTTTTCCTTAAAATAAAGTCCAAACTTCATACCTGGCCTCCACAGCCTGTGTGGCCTGGTTCCTGCCAGCTTCTTTAGCGTCATCTTTTCTTCGTCTTCCCCTCACTCACTTGTCTCCAGCCAAGTCGTTACTGCCCTGGGGTGTCCTGACAGTGCTACCTCCTCCGGCTGGAATGTTCTTCCCTGGACCCTTCCCGTGCTCGACCCTCCTTTGGGTTCAGCTCCAAGGCGTGTCCTGAATCATCAGGGTCTCCAAAGGAGAGTCCCTCGGTGTCTCGGTCCCACCACTGGATTTATTTGTGCCATAACATCGGTCACGGTTTGTCATTATCTCAAGGGTAGGTGGTTGTATTTATTGGCTCCTTCCTTGCTGTAGATTGCAAGATCTTTGACAGCAGGCACTTTTCTTTCTTGTAACGGCCATTGTCTCCAGCATGTAGAACTATGCCTGATGGGAAGGAGATGCTTAATCCGTATTTGTTGAGTGAATAAAAGCATTTTATTTTCTTATGGTCAATACCAAGGGTGGATCGTCAGCCTCCTGTGCTGGGCGTTCTCCATTTACCCCTCCAAGCCCAAGCTCCTTCCTCCCTTTTCTGTCAGACTCTGTGCCCTGGGAGAATGAATTTGGTGACTGTGTCAGCTGGGCTTCCTGGCCCTTTGGCTTTTATTTGGCACCAGACAATAGATGTGCTACTCCAAACCTGAGAAGGAGGAGAGTGAAGTCAGTGTCCCTCCAGCTCTCTCCTTGCAGAACACTATCAGCTCCTGCTTTCCCTTGGCTCACAGTTTAGCCCCTTTCAAGCAAACTCTCTGTCTGAGGTCTGCTTTCTCTCCCTTTTCCTTAAGGCCAAGAAGTCAGAGGGAAGGAGGAAAGAGAGGATGGGGTATTTTCTTCTTTCCAGCTGGACCTTACTTAGCAGGAGCCGTGTTCCCCTTAGGGCCACCACTCCCCATGGGTGGCCATCTTCAGTTCAGGGCCCCTGCTTTTCTGGCCCTATCAGGTTTGAGGAGTAGTGGTGGCCGCTTTTGCAGCTGACCCTGTGCTATTGGCCATTCCTTGTTCATTTCTTGAAATCCTGCCTACAACGTTGTAAATAGTCCTTTTATTCTCAGCAACTCCATCTGACTTTGCCATGTTTTGGTCCGGGGATGCTCACATTAATAATTTGCTCACCTGTGAAACACGGAAGCTGACCGAGTGAGGCTTCTGATACATCTGCGTTTCTGGTGTGATTACTGCTGGTCACTTTTGAAGCCAGTGACTGATATGGACTGACATGTTGCAATCTAAGTTGTGTAAAGAGGCACCTTCTGCCCTCTTTGAAGTTCAGGGTACTGGCCCTGTAAGCTGATAAAGTCTGGACTATGTACATCCCATGTGACTTTCAAACCATTTTGATGAAATTTGTCCTAGGATTGAGATAGGGTTGTTTTTGTGACTAGATGATATGTCTAGAGTCCCGAGGTTTAAAACATATGTTAGAAATGAAATAAAGAGGGAGGCTTTCATCCCTTAATTCTGTGGGTACTTTTTTCCAAATCATCTTGTATTGAGCCAAATTCCACCCTGCCACCTTCTGATGTCACCTTTGTGAATGAAGAACTACCCCAGATAAATTTCCCACAGGGAGGGAAATAGAACAACAGAAAATTGGGCTGACCTCCCAAACTTGGGCAGATTTCAGTGGTGAGCCCCAAACTTGCTTGATCAAGTCAGGTTGGGATGAGCTCCTAGGAGGCTGGCTGAAGGTTGAGAGAGAACTTAAAAGTCAACTTAGTTCTCTCTCCCAGAAGATTGGTCAGTGACACAGAAAGAAACTTCTCCAAGTCTTCCAAACTCTGCTGAAACAGCTATAGGGACAGGGAACTAGAGCCAGGGAGTAAATGGATTTTTAAAAACGTGGTCTGTTTGATCTTGCCTGGATTTAGGACCTTGTTTCTGACAAAAGAGATTTTCTTTTTCAGTAGACAAATGGGGGATTCAGTTTTGATCTGTGAACTCCTTTTCCATCTCTGCCACCACCCAGGCTTGTGACCCTTCCCCGGCCTCAGGTTCCTAATGGCACACACAGGGCATTGTCTTGAAAACCACAGTAAATCCCTCTGATTAGCTGAGTGCTGCAAGTTCTCAGAGGGCTGTGGGGACTTTGCACTTGTGGGTGACACTGAGCTTATGGTAGCGTCACTTTTCTGACAGGGATGGAAGTATGACCTACTGGTTACACTAAGAAAGTATTTGGGTTGCTCCTTTGGTGACTGGGGTAGCGCGCCCATGTGAGGCAGTGCGCCCGCCCGGATCACCCCTCTGCCGTGCACAGGCTTGCTGGAGTCATGGAAGGGATTTCAGGGGTGCTTAATATGAGCCTCGTTAGCTTCTGCAGTGGCCAGGCAAGCAGGCAGTCATGCCCGGTCTACAAACTATGCCAGATTGCCCCTTACAAATATGATCCTTTCCCCTCTGATGGGGATCCTGATGGGATAAAGAGTGGGAAGTATGATTCTCTTGCCCCTCCCCTTCTTCCTGCCCTCTCTCCCTCCAGACCTTCCTCTATTTCTGCATGTTGCTGGTGCTCATCACCTCTCTTCTGTTTCCTTATGGTTTATAGATGATCATGACGCAGTCCTGAGGTTTAATGGGGCGCCCACAGCCAGTTTCCAACAAGACGTGGGCACGAAAACCACCATTCGCCTGATGAACTCTCAGGTAAAATTTCTTCTGTGCAGATCTGGAGTGAGAGAAAGACCACAGTGTGGGCTCTAATGTAGACCCCACCTACTGGGGGCACATCATAGCCGCTAATTAAGTCCTGTGACCTTGCTGAGTCCTGGAGTCCAAGACCCAACCTGGTGATGCATTCATGAGATAGCCCCCATGGCCTCAGGTAGCATTAACAGAGTTGTCCAGTGTCCCAAGAAAGGAGAGTTCTGCTGTCCCTGTAGCTGCCAGGTTTTTTCCCAGAAAACTGCATGAGGGACAACATGGCAGAGAATATGAGTGAGGGATGCTGGGAAAAGTAAGCGAAGCAATGAATGTGGGTGTGTTTGAGAAGCTGTAAAATAGTATGCAAGTACTGTGAGACCTCATCAACCAGTTGATGCTATGTGACATGGCATTCGAATTCACGTATTGCCTCATGAATTCCCCTTGAGAATTAGTTCCTGAAGTATTTCCAGGTAGCATCTGCTGAATTCTCAAAACTAATGGGGACTTGAGAAATACTCCTGCCACAAAGTTCTGTTAATAGATTTTAACAAACAAACAAAACAAACAGTCAAAACAAAACTGGGTGACACATATATCAAAACTAGCGCAAGAGGTCTGCAAACCCATTCACCTCACTCATGACCATCCGTGTTTATTGTTTTCTGCATAAACATGTAAAGCTTGGATGTTCTTCTGTCAATGTGCAGGCTCTGTACACTGCCTAGGACTCCATGGGCATGGAGCACATCCTGGGAGTGATAGTAAGTGCCCTTTCAGCACTATTCCAGTACACCCTCATTTCTCCCCTCCTCTGCCACAAGGCTCTACTTCCGTTTCACTGCCTGCCCCTCAGGAACTCACCAGCTGGGAAGAAGCTGCTTCTTGCATGGCCCAATCTCCATCTGAGGCCCATAGTCCTAGGAACCCTTGTATGAAGGAACTTGGATTGATGAACTTAAACTTCTTTGCAGGTGGCTGCCATCTTGTTTTCTTTTCTTTCTCAACTCCTTGATGATGATATCATTTTCTGTCACTATAATATCTGACTGAGTCGACTCTATGCTTTCAGTTCCTATTTATTATCCAACCTTACATTTGGGGCTTTTATATTACTTTTATTATAAAGTAGAAGAGGGCAGATTAAAAGAAATAGATTGGTTAGCAAGAGACTCTCTGGAGGACATGGCACCAGAGCTAGACTTTGAAATATGGGCAGGATTCGGAGAAACAGGAAGAGGGAGACATTCTAAGAAGTGGTATTGGCAGGACAGAGATGCATAGGAAATGAGGGAGACATCCAAACAGGTCTGACTGGTGTGGGGGTGGGGATGGATTTGTGTTGCCCTATAGAGGGAGATGAGGCTGGAGCTTCATGGCTGCTTGGACTCTGGCAAGTCTAGAAAATCAGGCACAGGAGGTGGGAGGAACTTTCCCTACTTTCTCCTTTTCCTTCTCATGCCCCAGAGAAATCCTCACGAAGTGCTACAGTGTAACCTCTAGTTCCATGTAAAGTGTTACCTGAATATCCACCTTCGCCTCCCTCCCTCCCTCCCTTTCCCCCTTTCACAAATATGGACAGTACGGAGTAGAAGGTGGTAGTCGGTACATAGATCTCCAGTCAGCCTGCCTGGGGTTGAAACCCTGGCTCTGCCTCTTAATAGCTGAATGATCAGGCGGAAGTCCCTTATGCCTCCATTTGTTCATGCGTGGAGAGGGAGAAGAGCAGTACCTTCTTCACAGCACAGGTTAGGAGGAGTGAGCCAGAAGACCATGCAGAGCACCGAGTACCCGGGACTTACCTCAGTGGATGATAGCTGCTCTCACGTTCCTGTGGGCCGTCACTCAGATAGGTTTGGGGGATACAGTGGTGAGCCCAGTGGGCTGGGCCCCTTCACGGACCACCGCCCACAGCTACAATCAGTCATCATGCAGAGAGATAGACAGTTGTAACAGAGAACTACAAAGGACAGGATTAAGGTGTTCCCACACCCCTAGGGGGAAATTTTCCCTGGTCAGGGATGTCAGGGGCCTTGAGGAGGTGAGACAGTCATGTAGGTGTAGAGGATGAGAAGGGCTAGGACCTCTCCTGAAGAGACCACAGCCTAGTGAGGCCACGTGTGGGAGGGGGCAGGTGAGTGTGTGGGGGGTGTGTGGTGAGCATGGAGGCTGAGGGTAAAGAGGAGCCATGTCCTGGTGCTGTGGTCAGGAGATAATCTCTGTGGCATGACCAGACTTGCACTCTGCAAACGTTGCTGGCATCCATCTGCTCGGTGATCCTGTGTCCATGGAGAGACACAGTCAGGAGGCTCTCGCAAAGAAGTGCTCACAGTTGCTGCACAGGAGAAATGCGGGTGAACGTGAGAACAGAGTGGATTTGCGAGCTATTTGGCATGTGTGGTCCAGAGGTGTTAGTGGGTCTGTGGCGAGGGGTGAAGGGAGAGGGGCCGCCAGTACTCTTGGGTTTCTGGCTGGCTGGCTGGAGTCAGTGGGATTACCAGTGCTTGGAGACATTTTGGGTTGTGTAGGCAAGGGTCAGGGAGGAGGGTGGGGTTAGAAACTGTGGTTCCAGATATGATCTGAGCTGCCCCGTAGATACTGTGAAGAGATGTCAAGTGGGCAGCTGATGAAACGGGGCTGGAGTTCAGTAGACAGCTCTGGGCTAGAGAGGAGAAGTTGCCAGTCATCTTTATCTGTGAGGCCGTGGAACAGCCGGGCTGAAGGAGAGCATGAGGGACTGGGTGTAGACAGAAATTCTACACAGGGGCTTTGGGTAACAGAAAGAGGAGGTTAGTCAGCACCCCCCGATGCTGCTGAGGCCCACTGAGGTGAGGACTGAGAAGTGCCATTCTCTCTTTGGCAACAGGGAGGCCATCGGTGACCTTAGGCAGCAGCTGTTTGGGAAAGCGGTGAAGCCAGAAGCCACACTGGAGCGCAGGGTCAGGAGTGTGTGGGGGAAGGCCACCGCAGTAGTTCTTTCAAGAAGAGCAGAAGAGAAGTAGGGCTAGGGCTGTGGAGAGTCGAGGGTTCCAGGGCCAGTTTCTGTTCCTTTCATTTTTTTTTTTTTTAGATTGGAGAGACTTGAGTACATTTAGAAGGCAATGGGAAGACAGTCACAAGAGGGCACATGCCATATGGCATGACAGATTCACATGCCGATTCACAGACAGAGAGTAGAACGGTGGTTTCTGGGTTCTGGGTGAGGTGAGGAATCATTGTTTAATGGTTAGAGAGTTCCAGTTTGGGTAGAGGAGGAAGTTCTGGAGATGGAGGGTGGTGATGGTTTTATAACAGCATGTATATACTTCATGTCCCTGAGCTGTAAACTTCAAAATGGTGGAAATGGTACATTTTGTTACATATATTTTACCACCATAAATTTTTTTTTTTAAGTCAATGGGGAGAAGCCAGCTGATAGAGGGAGAAACTGTATATATTGAAGAGAGGGGACAATAAGTGAGTGATGGGGAGGAGGGATTGATCCAAAGCCCTGCTGAGGATCAAGCCCCACGGGAGGGAGTCAGAAGGGAAGAAGGCTAAGAAAGGTGTAGCCAGAGGCCGTTTGTAATTTGTAGTGAAGGATGAAAGGGCTGCAAAGTAGGATGCAGAGAAAGGGAGGCCTTTTGTCAGGAGGCTGAGGGAGAAGGGTGTCCATAGAGGAGGTTTGAGCAAAGAAGGCCTGGCATGAGGAGAGCAGAGGAAGGAACCAGCCAGAGGAACAGAGCAGGAACTCCAGGCCATTCTGGCCACTTTGGGGCTGGAGAGTGTGGGTAAAGAATGGGTATGACCTCCAAATTGGTAGGTGGCAGTGATTAAGAAGAGAGAGCATGGAGGAGCCCTGAAAAGTCTCTTGGGTTTGGGAGGGTACCCCCTTCCTAGGCTCCTCTTCCAGGTGGTGAGTGAAGAAGGAAATCTCCATCCTGCAAAGATTTCATTTAAGGCTGTGGTAGCTTTGCCTAAGAAGCTGTCTTCCAGGTTGAGGAGAGAAAGCCCACATCCCATGCGTGACAACAGGGTGTCCTAATTAGATTTCGGTGGGGACCTTCTCAGATCACTCTCTGGGGCTTATCCTGAGACCACAGTGGCTGCCACTTGTTCCCTACTTCTTCTGTCTGAGGCCCATAGATATCTTATCTCATCTGACCTTTGGGACAATGCTGTGAGGTGTGATCACCAACCCCCATTTTCTGTGATGACACCAAGGTTCAAAGAGTCAGAGTGAGTTGCTCAGAGAGCGGCAGAAAGGATACAATAGAGGTGGGATTTGGATCAAGGTTGGTTTGCCAATTTTCTGGAAGAGTTTGTATGGAATTGGTATTCCCCCCTTATTTTTTAATGTTTAGTAGAGTTTTCCAGTAAAGCCACCTGGACCTATAATTTACCTTGTGGGAAGTTTTTTTAGCTAAAAATTCAGTTATGTTAGTAGATTCAGGTCAGGGCTGTTCATGTTACCTGTTCCTTCTTGACTGAACTTTGGAAGTTTGTGTCTTTCAAGGGATTTGTTCATTTCTTCTAAGTCATTGGATTTATTGGCATAAAGTTGTTTATAATATTACCTCATTATCTTTTTGTAAAAGATCTATTTATTTCCCTCATTATCCTTTTTAATGTCTATAGAATCTGATGTGATGTCTGATGTGATAGGAGATCCTTTGTGGTGATTTAAGCAATATTGGAATTCACAGAGCTTAAAAGGACCTTGAAGATCAACAAGGCATGAATTCATTCCAGAAGTTCTTGTTTGATCACCTGCCCTGTTCCAGTCTCTGTGAAGGGAGCTGGAATTCAGTCCACAACAGCAGTAAAACAGAGACAGATATGCTCCCTGCCCTTGTGGAGCCCAGGATCTTGTCGGGCATTTCATTTTCCAAAGGAGATGGCCCAGGCTTGGGAACAGAAGGTGGCCTGCACTATGCACAGAGGGTAATGGCAGGCCCGGGACAGGATGAAGGCCTCCTTACAGCCGGGTCAGGCTTCCCCCTGGCTCTCTGCTGGCACCTTCCCCATCCATGTCTCTCACTCCCCTCATCCTAATTGCCCATCTCACTCATAGCCTAGTTCTGCCACCAGGACCTTTGGTCTCCGAGAGGACGCACGTTTGTCTGTTTTGTTCACTCGTAAACCCAAGTGCCAGGACCAGTGCCCATTATGTAGTAGATGTGCAATCAATATTTTTTGAATGAAGTAGAGTCTAGAGAACCTTCTGCTCGCTCAGTGGATGCCTCCAAACTTCTCCAAATTCTTAAAAAATTTTTTTGAACTTATTTGGAAATACTTCGAAACTTTCAAAAAGTTGCAACAATGTCTACTACAAAGAATGCCTGTATACTCTTTATCCAGAAGCACTTACTATTTTTACCCCATTGCTGTATTATCTGCTCTATTCATTCTTTGTAATATTTTTTTTTTCATCTGAGAATAAGTTGTATATATCATACATGTTAATTCCTAAATACTTACTATGTTATGTTAAAACATAAAATGTTTATGTTCCCCGCCCCCTGCCAGTTTGTATGTTGAAGCTCTAACCTTCAATGTGATTATATTTGGAAATGGGGTCTTTGGGAGATAAAAACATTTAGATGAGGTCTTGAGTGTGAGCCCCCCGTGATGTGTCTGCCGTGTGAGGAAGGCGGCCGTCTACAAGCCAGGACGAGCACCCTCACTAGGAACCAAATGTGCTGGCACTTTGACCTTGGACTTCTCAGCCTCCAGAACCATAAGAAGTAAATGTCTGTTGTTTAAGCCACCCAGTCTATGGTATTTTGTCGTAGCAGCCTGAGCTAAGATTTTTTGGTTCTGAGAGGAGGAGTTTTGCTATGACAAAAACCTAACAATGTGAAGTGGCTTTGAAACTGGGTAATTGGTAAAAGGTGGAGGAGTCTTGAAGGACATGCTAGAAATATAGGTGCTAAGGGAAATTTTGATGAGGGCTCAAAAAGAGTAGAGGAAAGCTGGAGAGAGAGCTTCTGTCTTTTTAGAGAATATGTAAATAATTGTGAACGGAATGTTGGCGTAACTATGGATAATAAAGGCCCTTCTGGTGAGGTCTCAGATGGAAATGAGGAACATGTTCTTGAGCAATGGGGAAAGAGTGATCCTTGTTCTAAAGTGACAAAGATTTCGTCTGAATTGAGTTCTAGTGTTTTGTGGGAGGTAGAACTTGTGAGTAAAGAAACTGGATGATTTACCTGAGGTTATTCATAAGTTGAAGGGACTGCCTTGGCTTCTTTTGTGAGGTGTGAGTAGAGAGAAATGAATTTTAAAAAAAGGAATTGTTTAGCAAAAAGGAAACAGAGCTTAAAGATTTGGAAAATTCTTAGCTTATCTATATGGCAAAAAAAAATGAGAAAGCTTGTTCTGAAGAGGAAACGAAGGGGTGGCCCCAAAAACATTTGACAAGGAGATTGGCAAGGGTCTGAACCAAGGACCTACTCAAACACGCCAGCAGAAACACTGTCAACACTGTCAGCTTGAGCTGAAGGGGATGGATATGGGATGAAGTGGAGAAAGGCTGTGGGCCTCTTAGGTCCTATAGGACAGGACTATAGAGCTCTTGGACTGTGAATGGCATTGTTCTTCATGACAAGAAAAGCATGATCCCGGGGCGCCTGGGTGGCTCAGTGGGTTAAGCCGCTGCCTTCGGCTCAGGTCATGATCCCAGGTCCTGGGTTCGAGCCCCACATCGGGCTTTCTGCTCAGCAGGGAGCCTGCTTCCTCCTCTCTCTCTGCCTGCTTCTCTGCCTACTTGTGATTTCTCTCTGTCAGATAAATAAAAAAAAAAAAAAAAAAAAAAAAAAGCATGATCCCAAAGGAGATTCAGAAATCGTCAAGGCTGCATCCTTATTTTCAAAGATCCTTATTGGTTTTAATAGGCCCAGTGGTAGCTGCTCAGAGGCACAGAGGTGGGATCGCTGCCCCCGTGAGTCCATAGGGCACAGCACTGAATCAAAGAGGAATCTTCTCAAGCCTTAACATCTAGTGGTATTTACTTTGCTAGGCTTTGGACTTTCTTTGGACCTGTCAGCTCTTTCTTCCTTCCAGTTTCTTCCTTTTGTAATGGGAATGTCTATCCTATGCGCCTATGAGCTCGGCATTCAAATTGCCTTGGATTTGGTCAGTAGGAGCTCCATGAAGCTGGCTCTTGTTTCCCTGCCACGTGCATGCCCTCATCATGTTTTTTCTTTTAACACTGGTATCTTCTGGCATAACAAGATATTCCAATTCATTTTAATCTGTCGTGTCTTAAATGCTTCCTCTTTATTAGTTTTATCAGGAATATAGGTATACACAGTGTTCTGGATCAGAGACAGATTTTTTATTTCATACTTTACAGTAGATAATGAATGTACTCTAGTCTCTCTTTGCCCAAACTCCTACTTCCAGGGCAATGCAATGAGAGTCAGGTCAATTATCCTACAGGACTAACCAGATACCCCCCAGGCAAGGGACAAAAAGTAAGTGATCTCCCCCGACACATGCACTGCTTATAAAAGCAGGAGGTGGCTGTCCTCTACCCCCCCCCCCCAAATGGCCCCTTCTTACTCCAGCCCTTTAGAATATAAAGCCACTCTGATGTGAAATGAGAGATGTCTGTAAATTCCTGGGCCTCTTTCCTCCTGCACTGGTCTTCCCAGTCCCTTAGCATATCTCTGTATTAACATAGGGATGATATTTGGGCTATCACCATTTAGCTTCTCAGGGAGATAAGAGAAGTTTTATTAGGTTTTAAACCCGAGCAGAACAATTAACTAGACAAATAGCTCCAGAGTTTATACTGACGGTATATGAAGAGTTCAGGAGTCTAGGGCTTTTTGGAGCAACACTGAGATATGGAGGGAAGTTTTATTTCCTCATACTAACCTACCTTAGCTCTGGGATATGTCATTTTTCTCCAAGGAGTCTTGGCTTTTTTAAGTAAAATTGGTATTAGAAACCAACATCTGGGTGTTGGGTGGTTCATGCCTCCTACTGAGGTATCTTCACTTGTTGGCCCTTACAGCCGGGAGAGCTAGGAAACAGAGCACATATGTACACATATGTAAACCCGTACACACACGGTTCAGGTACATGTGCATCCGTATGCTTACTATACACATACATGCACCTGCGTGTGCGCATAGATTCCTCTGCGTAGATGCGTGCGTGTGCCTGCTGACATGCCTGCTTTGGCAGTGACAGACCCTGACCGAGTTCGGTCTGTCCACATAAGGTATCCCTTGCCTTTCCCCATTCTATATTTGTACTTGCCCTCTCCCATAGTGAGAATCCTGCTTCTAACACCTTCACCCATTTCTTTATTTGCTCACGTGGGTGATACCCCTCAGAGAGTTTGAAAATTGCTTTGCACATCTCTCCCTCCAGCAAACGTAGCAGAGAGAGCTCAGGCTGGGTTTGCTGTTTTCCCCCACACCCTGCCTGAGGCTGAGGTGATGCAGCCACGTGATGGAGCCCTGAGTTACCTGGATACATCCTTCTGTTCCTCTTCACTGAGCTTGGGGAATTCATTTAGACCTCAGCTGTATCCATTTTGTTTCAGTTAGGGGGTTTTCTTTTCCTCCTTCTTTTTATTTAATTTATTTATTTATTTATTTATTTATTTATTTGACCGATCACAAGTAGGCAGAGAGGCAGACAGAGAGAGAGAGGAGGAAGCAGGCTCCCTGCTGAGCAGAGCCCGATGTGGGTCTCGATCCCAAGACCCTGAGATCATGATCTGAGCCGAAGGCAGAGGCTTTAACCCACTGAGCCACCCAGGCGCCCTCCTCCTTCTTTTTAAATGATGCAGAATATTAACATGCTCCCCAGATTCAGAACTCTCCAGGAGCATATAACCGGAGAAATGTTAACTCCCTCCTAGATTCCTGCCATCTGGTCCCACCAGCACCCGTGGTGGGCAGCCACCTGCACTGTGTTCTGATTTGTCCTTCTGTGTTTGTGTTTGTCAAGACAAACAGATGTACATATGCTTTCTTAATTCCCCTTGTTTTCTCACACAGAATATAGTGTGTGTGTGTGAGGGGGTGTCTATAAGCTCTTTCACACTGTTTCCCCTCAGTATCTTCTCGAAATCACTCCCTGTCAGCTCATAGAGCTCTTCCTCTTTCTTTGTCATAGCTGTGTAATACTTCTTGGTGGCTCAGTTTCCTAGCTTATTCTCGTAACCTCTTCTGTTTGGACATTTAAGTACTTTCCAAGTTACTACTACTACCTCTTCTTCTTCTTTTTTAAGATTTTATTTATTTATTTATTTGTCAGAGAGAGAGAGAGAGAGTGAGAGAGAAAGCACATGCACAAGCAGGTGGAGTGGCAGGCAGAGGCAGAGAGAGAAGCAGGTTCCCCTCAGAGCAAGGAGCCCGATGCGGGACTCAATCCCAGGACCCTGGGATCATGGCCTGAGCCGAAGGCAGAAGCTTAACTGATTGAGTCACCCAGGCATCCCCAAATTACTTCTTCTTATACTTCTTGGTTCTTTTGATGACTTCCTGGGATGCTGGGTAGAATCAGAGGCCCCTCTGATTTGGGGATTTGGGGTTTGTGATGGCTTTCCACTTGAGGTGCCCTTCTCTCTGTCAGAGAACCTGTTTCCTATCCCGGTCCAGTTTACCATGGTCAGGCCTTCATTTTTCATATCTACTCAGGACCTCGACCACCCTCTGTTTGTCTTCCTGTGGCACTAACTAGCTTTGTCACTCTGGCAAGGCTGCAAGTCTGGCAGCTGGAACACAGACTGTTTCCTCATCCCTTACTGTTCTGAAGGAAGGTTGTTTGGTACAGTGGGAAGAGATCAGACAGGCCTTGATTTGTATCCTAGCTCCATCCCTTTCCTATTGTGTGAACCTGGGTCAGTTATGTAACTTCTCCGAGCTTCCTTTAATGCCCTGTTTGGGGCTGGGAAATACTGTGAGGGATATACGAGAAGACTTGGACTTGGATTGTTGTGTGAGTTTAACAAAGCAGCTAAGTCTAGACTCTATAGTTACCAGTGTCCACACACACACACACACACACACACACAGACACAGGGCATATTTTGTTTCTGACACCTGCCATAACAAAATGCCACAAATGGGGTGGCTTATACAACAGAGATTTATTTTCTCACAATTCTGGAGGCCAGGGGTACAAGATCAGGGTGCCATCAAGGTTGGATTCTGATAAGGGCTCTCTTCCTGGCTTGTGGATCCTTCTCGCTGCATCTTCACATGGTCTTTCCTCTGTGGACGTGTGGAGGGAGAGATCTTCAGGGTCTCTTTTCTTATAAGGATATCAATCTTATCAGATTAGGGACCCATCCTTGTGACCTCATTTAACCTTAATGATCTCCCTGAAGGCCCTGTTTCCAAAAGAGTCACATAGGGGGTTAGGGATTCAACATAGGAATTTTGGTGGGAGAAGGGGGGGAACAGTTCAGCCCATAACTGAGGGAAAAAAGATTTGGGAAGAAAAAAGACCAACATATTCATACAGGTGATATCTGAAGAATGCAATGATTGATGGTTGTTTTCTTATTCTTTTTTTTTTTTTTAAAGATTTTATTTATTTATTTGACAGACAGAGATCACAGGCAGGCAGAGAGGCAGGCAGAGAGAGGAAGGGAAGCAGGCTCCCTGCTGAGCAGAGAGCCCGATGTGGGGCTCGATCCCAGGACCCCGAGATCATGACCTGAGCCGAAGGCAGAGGCTTTAACCCGCTGAGCCACCCAGGCGCCCCTTGTTTTCTTATTCTTGTATGTATATAGATGTGTGTATTCTTGTCTCCTCTAACTTTCTGCAGGGAGCATGTGTTGCTTTGTGACTGGAGAGAGGACTTTAAACAGGTTTCTATAACAGCACCACCCATCTCCCTGGTGTAGCCTTTTCCTGGAAGGTGTTCCTTGGGGCTCTGTTGCTGTGGCAGTGACTTACTTTCCTCATCATGAGGCTCCTGGGATCCCTGAACTCAGGTCGGACTCTGCACGAGGTCAAGCACAGGGGCATTTGAGAAGACCTTGATCTCTCCCCAGTGCCTTGTGCTGCAGCTGGGGAAAATGACAGACAGAGATGCCATCCAGGCATGGCTGGCTGCCTGGGCATGGCCTTGCAGGGCAGTCCTGTCCTATAAATAAGGCACCTGAGCCTGGAGAGGGGAAACAGCCCTCCTAAGAACACAGAGCACTGCCCCACTTCCCCAAGCAGTTTGAGGTTCTCTTGTGTTTGAGGAAAATTTGTACATGTAATGTAAGGGCCACCAGAATGAGTATGGTAAGTTCAGAGCTGTGTCCATTTAAACTTGAGGGGTGCTGGCTAGCTTCTCCCCTGTCCCCACATAGGTCCTGGCTATGGTCACTTTCTGTTCCTCCTTGGGATAAACTAGCCCTTACCATCACCCCTTCTCGGTTTCATGCTTTGTCATTTGCCTCATCAAGTAGCTCTAGTGAACACCTCCCTCTCTCCTCCTCCCTCCAACCCCCCGTATGTTGAGAATTGAGGGTGGCTCAGGCCTCATTTGTGTGCTCACTTATTCAAATGCCTCATGGTTTATGAATACAGCCCTGTGAGGAAAGAAAGAACACTGGGGAGGAGCCAGTCTCTAGACTCTGGTTCTGGCTGTGTCCCAAGCTCCCTTGGAAGCCTGGGACAAGTCTCTCTTCTCTCTGGACCTCAGTTTATCTACCTGAAAATGACAGACTTGGGTCCAGCCCTTGAGGGTCTTCCAGCTGTGACTTACTATGACTCAGACAAGAAGCAACATTCTCGTGACATGCCTATGTCCCTCATCAACTGCTTTCTTTGGCCTGTCCTCCTGACACCACGGCTGACCCACCCTACCTGCTTTGTGGGAGGCAGTGCAGTATGTAGGTCAGAAGTGTGGACCCTGGAGACCTCCAGTTCAGACCCCTGCTTACTAGCTGTATGGCTTGGGTGAGTTTCTTAGCATCTCTGAGTTGGTTTCCTTATTTATAAGATGGGCATATTAATAATTACCTCCTGGGGTGGTTGCAAAGATGAGCTGAGATCATGTATGAACGTAGCTGGCTTGGAATAAACATGGTCAGATGGCATCTGTCACTCTCACTGTTGTTCTTCATTGACGGAAAGGAGAAGACTTAAGCAGCTCTCAGGATTTCTGTGAAGCCACAGATGCTGGCAATGTCTTAGGGTGCCAGAACTTGCTGCCACTGGTCTCTTTCTTGTATACTAAGAAGATGACTGGAGAGGAGCAGGAGACATTTTAAAAATCCCAGTTATCTCTAATTCTCTTGAGTGCACACACATCACCAGGCATTGGTAACACTGGACAACCTGCAGTTCCCAGACAAGCTCCTCATGGTACTAAGTAGAATTAGGTTTGGCTGTTTGGGACAGCAACACTCTGCCCACCCCTCAACACAAGGTTAACAAGAGAAAAATGTATTTCTATCCCGTGTGAAAGAAGTCCAAGGGTGGACATCCCAGAGCTGCTGTGGTGTTCCAGTGTGTCAGGAACCTGGGCTCCTCCTACCTTGTGCATTTATCGTTCAGTCACATGACTTCATCCTCATGGTCCAAGATGACTGTTTTAGCTCCAGCCATCATGTCCACCTTCAGCCAGCAGGAAGGAGAAATGAACAAGGAAGGACACTTCCTGGAAATCACACTTGCTTATACACCCTTGGCCAGAATTTTATCATGGCCAGGCTTAGCTGTAAGAGAGGCTGGGAAATTTTTATTTCAGGTAATCTTTATTTTAGATGGCCATGTGTTGAGGTAAACAGAAATGTTTGTTTCCAAGGAAGAAAGAATGAATGCATATTGGGTGACACCTACCAGTCTCTGCCACATATTCTCACACCTGGGAATTTGCACACATTGTTTCTTTTGTCTGGGACATCGTCCCTCTCCTCACACCTCACACCCATGGCTTGGCCCGCTATTGTTTGTCCCTGAACGCTCACTCACCTCATGGCCATACTCATGCTGGCATTCCATGACTCCCTGGGAACTCTTTAGCACCCAGTACAGCCACATGATCCCCAGCCAAGGTGGGCCCAGCACCAGTAGTTCTTGCCTCAAAGATACACTGAGGAAGTGGGATTATATTCTTCAGGCTTCCATGCCTTTGGGAGAGGTATGAGGGGACAGGTAGCTCAGAAGCTCGTGGCAAGTTGCTGCCCTCTGGGTTGTATCTAGTCATTCTTGGGATAATACAGTGACTCTGATTACATCTCCACGTCATGATGGTGAGTGGTTGAGGTGGGGAGCAATGACTGTGATGCTTGCTTTCATTTTCAGGCAGTTCTTGATTTGGTTTCTGCCATTTGTTTCTCTCAGTTTCTGCCTGGGCAACATGTGCTTTTTAAGGTGAATGTCTGACAGCTGACATCCTGGATCACTGAACCGAAGTGCCTAGGGTGGCACTTGCCACCTGTCAGTCATCACTCACCACAGGACATTTACATGTGAACATCCAGGTGACCATTTGTCTCTTTTTTCCTGCAGCTGGTCACCACTGAAGGGCGCTTCCTCAAAGACAGTCTGTACAATGAGGGAATCCTAATTGTGTGGGACCCGTCTGTTTACCATTCAGATATCCCAAAGGTAAGTGGGTGTCCTCGGGAAATAGGGAATGAGTCTTCTGTTTGTCCATAGACGGTCCTGAGTTTTCCTGGGTTTTGAAAGTCATGGCTGACGTGGGCCCCTACCCCGAGGACTGTCTCTTTCCACATGAGGGGAATGCACTTCATCTGGACTCGCAGTGCGGAAGTATTCCTGTCTGATACCAGTGCTCTCTGTGCTCCGCCCCGCAGGGCCATGTTTTTCTCTCCTTTGATGGGTGGCTCAGGAGTAACAGTGACAGGATTTCTCACCGTCTGGGGTGGGATTGTGTCCATCTAGTAGTTATTTCTGAAGCAAATCAGCAGGAAATAGACCGTAGTTTCTCATTCCTAGGACAGAAGCATCATGCTTGACCTACTTCTGGTTTCCAGAATTCTTCCCATTTCACTCATAACAACACAGGGAAGTAGATAGAGGCATGGGTGCTTCCCTTTTACAGGTGAGGAGATGAGAATGTGGAGAGGGGAAGTCGCCTGTCCCCGAACTTGGTTTACTAAGCGGAGGGCTCTCTTTTGGGAAGAGGATGGGAGTCTCAGGCCTGTTGGCTCCCCAGCCTCTCTGGAATGGTGCCCTTGCTGTTTGTCATGTGTGTCAGCTGGCCTCTCCCTGATATGGCTGCACTGTCGCAGGAGAATGGCGTTATGGTGGAAGGACAGAGCGCGCTGTCCTGGGGACACAGGATTCTGAAGTCAGACTCACCAGGCCCTGACAGGCTCTGGTGATCACTGGCACCCTCGCCACCTCAGCCTCCACAGTTTTGCTTGGATCTCACTTAGAGCTGAAGTGTGTCTGAGGCAGGACAGGGGCTCCCAACCCGCAGTTGTGGCAAGCTGTGCCCCAGTTTTTGGCCCTTTGAAAATGAGAGGTGGGGAGTGCCTGGGTGGCTCAGTGGGTTAAAGCCTCTGCCTTTGGCTCAGGCCATGATCCCAGGGTCCTGGGATCGAGCCCCGCATCGGGCTCTCTGCTAGGCAGGGAGCTTGCTTCCCTTCCTCGCTCTCTGCCTGCCTCTCTGCCTACTTGTGATCTCTGTCTGTCAAATAAATAAAATCTTTAAAAAAAAATGAGAGGTGGGATCAGATGGTGCCAAGGACCCCTCTGAGCATTCCCAGAGTCTGTGATCCCAAAATCTGAAGCTGTTCCAGGGTCACCAAGCTCAAAATTCCCTGGGAGCATAGGCTGTGTGCTGGGTCCCCTCTGCTAGCAAGTGAGAGCTGTGACATGGAGAAGTCTGGAATCCACTCCGAGGAAGGGGCTCCAAGGCACCTCCCTCTCCTTAAGGAGACCATTTTCTTCTCTTTCAGTGGTACCAGAGCCCTGACTACAGCTTCTTCGAGAACTATAAGAGCTACCGCAAGTTGCATCCTGACCAGCCTTTTTACATCCTCAAGCCCCAGATGCCTTGGGAACTGTGGGACATCATTCAAGAAATCTCCCCAGAGGAGATTCAGCCCAACCCCCCATCCTCTGGGATGCTTGGTGAGTCTGTATCTGGGGAAAGACCTCTCATGTTTGTTTCTAGAAGAGATTAGGGAATGGGATCTCATTCATTCATTCATTCCTTTGTTCACCAAACAGTTGCCAGGTTTTTGCTGTATTTCTACACTGGGCCAAGTTCTAGCTAAGTTCCAGAGATCAGTAAGAATCCTTCTCCTTTAGGGTGTTTGGTGTGGGAGTTCAGCCAGGAGAGAGCACCCCTCCTGGGGTGCTGTCAGAGAGCTCAGTGGAGGAGTGGCATTGGGCCAGGCCTGGGTGAGGGGTAGATTTGCCTTGGGGAGGGGGCAGGAAAATGGGAAGAGCAGGGCTGGGATTTGGAAGATGAGGCAAGAGAGGCACTTGCCTCAGGTATACCATTTGAGAGGACACCAGAAAATTCAGTAACAAGCTAAATAATATTAAAATAATATCTTTTAAAAACCGTAATTACTGCAAGATTTTATCCTGAATGAAATACCAAAATTTTAAATAAAGATAGGATCAGTGATAATGTTACACTGAGCCATATTGGCATCTGAAGACAAAGCAATAGTCAATAATACTTTATTCAAAATTTCAAAAATCTGTCAAACCCAGTGAGTACCCTAGTCCTGGCCCTGAGAGAAGAATGAGAGGCAGAGTTTTCCTGGGTTTGAGGGTCATGAACGAAGCTGAGGGAGCTGGTGTAGGTGGGCTGGGATCTGAGTCCAGAGGGTCCTGAATGCTGGCTTCAGGCTTTCTTCTTGGACACAAGGAAGGGAGGCTCCCTTCTCTGGGCTCCCCGCAGGGTAGACCCTCCCCCCCAAACCACTGCATGATGAGCCTGCCCTCTTCCTGGGATGCAAACTCCCTCAGGATGGGGACGGAGTTTAAAACATTCTTCCTCCTTTTTAAATTTTACATTTTTGTTCAAATTTTTATTGCAATTCTAGTTTGTTAATATATGACTTAATATTGGCATCAGAAGTAGAGTTTAGTGATTCAACACTTACATACAACACCCAGTGCTCATCACAAGTGCCCTCCTTAATGCCCATCCCCCATCTAGCCCATCCCCCACACACCTCCCCTCCTGCAACCTCGGTTCCCTTTTGTTAAGAGTCTCTTAGTTTGATGCCTTCTTCTGGGTGCGGCACAGGCTAGCCCTGTGGTAATGGGCTCTGAATTTGTGAACAACTGAGTGTTTACTGTCAGAAGCACTCCTTAGAGAAAGGGATGGGGACCATCTCAGTAGAGTGTCTTTGTACAATTCTCTTCAACTTTTGTATGTGTGCATTTGGGGCTCTTCCAGGAGCCCTTTGGAGCAGGAATAGTGGGAAAAGCATCCCAGGGAACACTTTCCCATCACCCCACTGTCCCCTCCCTTTGCCTGTCCCCGATGGCTGTGGCCCCTGCTGGGCCCCATCCAGTGTCGCCAGGATGTTTACATGAGACCTCCCCCACAGGAAGTGTTCCCTCCTGAAATTTCCAGAAGCCACTTCTGTCATGCCTTCACAGTTTAGTTGCAGAAGTGTCTTTTCTCCCCCGGTGGACCAGGGGCAGCCAGAGAGGGCTCTTCCCCTATCCGATTCCTCTAGAACAAAGTGGCTGCTAGCAGTTTACAGTTTTGCTCTTAGTGAGGAGTATTTCATCATAAACTTCCCCTATATTTATGGTGGTCAAAAGGGGTGTGAGAGCCATGATCTTATTGTATCCTAGCAACAGCCTGTGTGGTAAGAGGCAGATGGAGAAACTGAGGCCCAGAGAGGGACGTGTCCTGCATGAGGTGATTGAGCCAGGTGGGGACAGGTGTGTGTGTCGCAGGAGTCTCCTGCCTCTTGTTGGGGTCATATCTCCAGCAGAGTGTTCTGTGCCTCCTCCCTGAGAGCGCCAACCTGGCCTCACTCCCTGCACTCCGCCTCCCGCCAGGATGAGCAGAGCCCATCAACACGGACCAGGCAGGCTCCTGTTCCGACCGCCATCCTCCCAGCTGGGGAAAGACAGCCTCCCTGCCCACACTGTTTCTCCTGAGCACTGTAAGAATCACCTCTCCCAGTCAGGGCCATCTGCGAGGCTCCTACAGGATATAAAAGTGCTAGAAAGTTCTATGTACATGGATGGTACTGTCCCTCCAGTCATCTTATCCTCTCTCTTCATCTAGCTTATTCACACTGATTAGCTCAGTGACTGATGGATGGAACACGTCCGTCCCCTGGTGTTTAGGGAGAAGCTACCATGCACCAGCCCCTGACCTGCCAGGGGTTCAGAGGGGCATAGGGCTCAGCAGCCCTGCATCCCGAGGAACAGCCTGCTGGACCGGCTTACTGGCTGAGCTCAGACTGGGAATCACAGTAATACGTAGAAACTCTCCAAATAGACCTCTCCCCAGATTTGGGTTCTTGAGTTGCTGGACTCATGGGGCAGAGCTCCAGGGTGTGGAGTTGTGTTGTTGGGCCGAATTTACCTCTGCTCTCCTCTTCAGGAATCATCATCATGATGACATTGTGTGACCAGGTGGATATTTACGAGTTCCTCCCATCCAAGCGAAGGACCGACGTGTGCTACTACTACCAGAAGTTCTTTGACAGTGCCTGCACGATGGGCGCCTACCACCCACTCCTCTTTGAGAAGAATCTGGTAAAACACCTTAATCAGGGCACAGACGAGGACATTTACCTTCTGGGAAAAGCTACACTGCCTGGCTTCCGGAAAATTCGATGCTGAGCCTGGGTTCCCCAGTCAGGTCCCTTCGCCCTTCTCCACCACATCTGGGCAGGTCACGTTCCCGAACAATCACTGCCTGCATGATGGGCCTTCTGTCACCAAGAGCCTCAGGCTGCAGGAGTTCCAACAGCAGGCAGCTAGGTCCAGCCTGCCTGGTAGATGCAGAGGTGTGCGAGCCCAAAGCCTCCCGCCGCACACCTAGCATTCTCTCCACACCGCCTTTCCCTCCAGGGCTGCCAAAGCTGAGCTGTTTCCCCCCCGCAGAATGACATTATCCTCACAAACCAGCACTCTCTGTTGCTCAACATCTGCTCCTAGACACTGATTTCACGTGTTAAAGAAATTCTCCCAAATTATGATTGTGTGTGGGTACAGGGTAGCTCTGGGGAGCCAGGGAGTGGTCTGAGGCATAGGAAACATGCTCAATTCCTCCAGAACAAAGCTGCTCTTGAGGTCCGTGCCCTTGGGAGATGAGGCATTCCTATCACTCTAGCTGGCTTGGTGGGTCCTTAGCCTGGGTGCTCATGTGCAAAGGGTCGTGATGAACACACATCCTCTCCGTATGGAGAAGAGAGGCATAGAAGGGCACGGTCTCCATCCTCCGTTTGCTCACAGTTCAGTGGGAGGGAGATGGAGGGTTCAGTGTGCTCAGTGCACCGGGGAGGGGGCTGGTGGTGGCAGCAATGCCGATTTGCCGGGTTATGAGCTTACATGCTCAGGGGGGGAACGCGTTCGCTATGTCTGTGGGTCGTAGGGAGCTTCGCTGAGCTGGGCTGTGGAGATTTCAGGGGACTGGAGGAACATGTCAGCAGATGTTTGAGTCATTTGAGTTGCGTTTTCCTTTTTGCCTTTATTGCCCATATTTATTCTCTAAGGTCTGCCTGACCTTCGAGGCTCAAGTTATTTTCTGAGGAAGCTGCTTCCCCTGTCGCAGTGCAGCCCCATGGGAGACACCTGGCAAGCCGGATGCCAAAAACCCAATTTGTCCGCGCTTGGCCTGGCCTGACCCTTCACTGCAGCTGGGGTCACACACCGTGTCCACTGCTTCCCTGTTAATGCTCGCCCCAGCCCCCACCCCTGGCTACCATCTTGTTTTCCCCTTTAAAGTAGACTTTTTCCCTCTCTCAAATTACTTTTAAGCATTTTGTACTTTAAAAGTATCCTGATCTGATGATTTCTTTCGCCTTCATGGGCCTTTCACAGAATGTCTCTCAGGGAGTGGGGATGTGGTTCCCTAGAATTTAAACTTGCTCTCAGAAATGAGCACCTTAGAGACCGTAACGGATCCTCACAAGGTTTATCAGACAGCCATGCCCTCCACCCCTCCAGCAAGGGGGTGATATCGCAGTCTCCAGACAGAGGCCCTCCCACCGTGGTGTGCCAGCATGCTTCCTGGGTAGTTTTACTGCAACTCCCTTCTCCAGTGGAGAACCACACTGGACTGGTCTGGCCTCTGGGGAGGAGAAGGTAAAGGACTTGCTCAGGGTCACAAAATAATGCTGTAGAACCAGGGTTCAGGGCCTCTTAAGCTTGAGCTCTGGACCAGTCGTCTGGGAGCTGGAGTGCTCATGTACTGCCAGACCCTTGGCTTATGGGGCAGTAGAGGGAGCCCTGGAGGGAGAAGCTCTGGGTTTTCCAACTGATACTCCCCTATATACTAACCATGCTTCCATGAGCGAATTTTCCTGAGACTCTGTTTCCACATCTGTAAAATAGGGGTGGTGAGCCTACCTCACAAGGCTGTTGTGTTACATGAAACACCTGTCCCAGTTCTGTACTTGGCACATAGCAGGTGCTCAGTACCTGGTGGCTTCCTCCCTCCCTCCTTCCCTCCATTCCTCCCTTTACTAAGGACCTGCTCCAAACTCACACCTGGGCCTGACCTTGCTTTGAGGTAGGTCAGGGAGGGGGTCCTGTCATCAGGAAATTAACTCTCCCACTGGGAGACAACAACTACCCTGCCTAGCACCCAGGAAACCATCCACACAGTGGAGGGTGTAGGTATAGAAGTGTCCCTCCTCCCCCTCCTCCTCACCCCACCTTCCCCCTCCTTGCAGCTCTGGCCTTTCTGCTTGGGAATGGGCCGAGCACTTGGGCTGCCTCCTGCTGTGTGGAGGAAGTCTTTTCCAGCTCTCTGAGCCCATGAATTCCCAGCTTGCTTTAGGTTCCGATTTGATGCATACATTGCAATCTTTGAATCATACACAGTGTGAGGAAGGAGCATTCTGCCAGCAAGAGAGAGGCATGGGTGTGAGACTACACTGGGTAGATGCTAGCTTTTCATTGTTATTATTAATGTAAGGGATCAGATTAATGTCAATGTGATTTGGGGTCTATAGAACTTTTAATTCTGTGTTCTCTCTATATGGAAATTAGTAAAATGCAAATCAGAGGTATTGTTGTTCTGGTGAGAGGTTTCTTATCTGTGACAGATAATTTAAAAATGGTAACTGAGTGCCGCCGGAAAGTCCCCGTCCTGAGGGGACTGTGTCTTTGTCAGTAGCCATCTCTTCATCCTATATCATGAGGTCCCCCAATCCTTCAGTCACATAAGCTATTCACCTTGGTTTGGAGACCTTGATCTCAGAAGTATCTGAAACATCCTAATCAAATTCTGAATTACCCAAAGATGATGTAAAATTTTAAAATAAAGGTGTTTTTAAAAAGCTTCTCCCTATCTTCTTACTTGCTAAGGGAATGACGGCTCCTTCTCAACTTTTATCTCCAAGGAGGCACAACAGGAATCCCAAAGCCACGGATCCTCCCCCGCTAACTTCTCTTCTGTACTTCAGGAAGAAGAATGGTCACTTATGTGGCAGAGAGCATCTCTGAGATAGCGACCGATCAACGATTCTTCCTTTTGGTCTTGCTTAGATTCATATGACTAAGTTGTTTGTCCAATACCTCAGGGAAGGGGTGCTGTAGGGCAGAAAGAATGGACGGAAGGTCTTTACCTTAGTTTCCAAAAGCCTAAAGCCTTAAGGGAATGATGTCCTAAGGGAACAGCCAAAATGTGTGGATAAAAAATCCCAAAAAGCAGGAACAGGAGAGAAGGGAGAATTCCTCTTCTCTGTGAACTGCGTACCTCCCATTATGGCTTGAACATGTCCCCCGAAACCACACTATGCTACACTGTAGTCTAATTCAGTGTGTGCTAGCACTGTGTCTACAAAACTATGTACATACCTTAGTCAAAAAATATTTTATTGCTCCATGCAATCCGTGCCCTCTCTAATACCCACCACTGGGTGTGGTACAAAAACAATGAATACTGTTATGCTGAAAATAAATTTAAAAAATGATTTAAAAATTAAAAAAAATATTTTATTGCTAAAAATGCTACCATCATCTGAGCTTTCAGTGAGTCATAAGTGGAGGGTCTTGCCTGGATGTTTCTGGCTGCTGACTGATCAGGGTGGTGGTTGCTGAAGGCTGGGGTGGCTTCAGCGATTTCTTAAGACAACAGATGTGGGGCACTTGGGTGGCTCAGTTGGTTAAGTGTCTGACTCTTGATTTCGGCTCCCGTCATGATCTCAGTGTCCTGGGATCGAGCCCTGCATTGGGCTCTGCACTCATGCTCAGCACAGAGTCTGCTTTAGATTTCCCTGTCCTCACTTGCACACTCTCTCAAAAAAGAAAGAGGAAAAAAAAGACCGTGATGAAGTTTGTCACATTGATTGACTCTTCCTTTCACCAACAATTTCTCTGTAGTATGCAGTCTTGTTTGATACATTTTGCCCACAGTAGAACTTCCTTCCAATTTAGAGTCAATCCTTTCAAAACCTGCCACTGTTTTATCAACTAAGTTGACGTAATATTCTAAAGGCTTTGTTGCCGTTTCAACAATTTTCATTGCATCTCCACTAGGAGTAGATTCCATCTCAAGCAACCACTTTCCTTGCTCCTCCATGGAAAACAACTCCTCATCCATTCAGGTTTTATCACGAAATTGCAGCAATTCAAATATAACCATGAAAATCTTTGAAATATGGTGAGAATTACTAAAATGTGACACAGAGACAGGAAATGAGCAAATGCTGTTGGAAAAAGTGCCAGTAGACTTGACGCAGGCTGGCCACAAACCTTCAATTCTTAAAAAACGCATATCCACAAAGTGCAGTAACGCGAAGGACAACCAAACAGGGAATGCCCGTATTTCCTTCTGACACCGGCCCCCAGTGCTCAAGTGGGGTCAGCCCCCTGGAACTCAGCTGGAAGGCCCTGCCAACGAAGCCTGGGTTTTTTTTCTGGATCCCAGTGGAAAGGGCACTCGGAATAGAAGTGACAGAAAAATAGATTCCAGTCAGTATGGGAACTGAGATTTGCACTGGCCACATTTATAGTGGCCCTAAATCTCTGTGAGGTTCTCTCGGCTGGTGAGGTAGATGGGCTGCGCCCCTCTCTCTGTGGCTGGAGGGAAACTTCCGCAGCCTCCTCACGCTGCCATTCCCCTTCTTCTGACTCTAGGTAATCTGCTCCTTTTTCATCTATGTTGGGCACGAGGGAGAAAGAATGGGGTCTGGCTCCTCCTTACCTTACCAGCCACTTGTGAGAGCCAAGCCACAGAGGGAAAGGCCATCGAGTGAGAGAATCATCTGTCACCCCCACATCTCCCTCACCAGTAGCTCTCCTCACTGACTAAAGCCCAGCTCTTAGGCCCTTTCTTCTTATAGAAGACTTGGCACCCTTACAGCATGCTGAGCCCACACCCACACCCACACCAGTATCAGTCTTATAGGCAGGAGTGGGTGGGGAGAGGGGTGCACTTGGACTCCCCAACTGCCACCCCATCTATTCCTAGCTCCTGGCCTCTGGTGTGGCCTTGGTTTCCTCTTCCCTTGTGACCTCCAGGGCAGCCTTCCAGGATGTGCGGTGATGTGACAGGGGCTGTGTTATTGCCCCAGGGTCACTTTCCACTATTCCAGCCCTGAACACTCATCTCTGTGGGCTGGGATCATGACATCAGTTACAGGAAAGAGGAAAAGGCCTTACCAGTGCCCACAGAATCCCACCATCTGATGCACTTAGGCCACCAGCCAGTCCTTTTTCAGGGTTGATCGGACAACTAGTTTCTAATGGGAGGAGAGCTTCTCTTCTGTCCATTGAGTCCACAGGGAGCACCTCCAGTGAGTGGTACTGGGAGACAGGACACAGAACCACAGAGCCTGGGGGAACGGGCCTGCCCCACCTGTGTTATCCCCAGGAGAGAGAGCAGTGAGGCCATTTTCTGGAGCACTAAACCTAGGTGGTATGCTTATGTTGTTAGGGATGCATTTATAACAGCACAGGAGAAAGATACCACACAAACGCCAAAGAAAAAGAGATGGGATTGTACAAGAAAAGGAACAATCATGAAGTTATAGAAAAAAAGAGATTGATTTTGACAGGGATTTGGGTAGTCTTACTGGGTGACAGTCTTGAGGGATGGGCAGGACTGCCCCTTTATTCTTTAAAGGTTTTTTTCTGATTATAATAGTAGTACATATTCACTGTCCAAAGCATAAAAGGGAAAAAGTCATCTGCATCCTATCACCCCAAAATAATCCCTGCTAGCAGTTCCCCATTCTATTTTAAAATACCATAAAAACATACACATACACACACACAAAATATTACACAGACACATAAGATCATGTCCTGCTTTTTCTAAACTTAAAAATCCATCATAAAAGTGTCTCCAGAACAGTAAGGATCTCTTTGTAATTATGCTCTGTAATGGGTGCATGATAGTCTATCATAAAAATGTGTTGTGATTTATACAATTTTCCTTAGACTTGGACATGTGGTTTCTTTACACTTGTTTCCCCCCAAGTAACTGCACATGTAAGCATACGTCATCATCTCTGACTACATTCTGAAGTGGATGATAGGTGGGATAGGTAGTCTTCTCTCAGGGAATTGTCATTGGAAGACTCTCAGAATCATCTTAGAGGAACTTCTGGAACAGTCTAAGAAAGTCAGAAAAGATAGCCTAGGGAATAACCAAAGGTAGCACTGTAAGATTGCTAAAAACATCATGACTTTTTCTGGTTTATTGTTTTGTTATTCCTTTTTGTTTCTCCACAGAAATTAGTAAAAACCTAAAAAATGAAGAGTGTGTTATTAGTTATATTGCTATCTAACAAATGGCTTGAAGGTTAGCAGCTTAAAACGTCAGGAAACCTTTCTGCACACACTGCCTGTGTGAGGGCTGCAGCCATCTGAGTGCTTAACTGGGGGCTGACTGGTCTCCCTCCAAGGCGGTTTTCTTACAGGGCTCTGATGTCAGGGGCGGTGCCACTGGCTGGGCTCTGCGATCACTTCGGCCGTCTCCCTGAGAGGACGCTTCTGCTGGCTTTACTCTGTGTTCAGGAAGACTCTGGACAGGGCCTCAGACTGTGCTTTGTGATCAGTCAGGGCTGGAGACTAGGCCCTGTCATCTGGCAGGCTGCTGGCTGCGCTCCACTGATCCGGTAAAGGGATGAACGTGTGGGGCGTGGGGAGCAAGAAGGATCTGGAAGCGGTGAATATATTTTGCATGTGGCAGGGGGAGGATCAATAAGGCAGACGGTCATAGCCAGGCTTCAAAATGACCCCCAACTGCCCTTGCCTCCTGGTATTCATACCCTTATGAAATCCCTTCCCACACGGAATAGTGCCGATCTGTGTTACCCATAGGGTACTGAGGAAATGACAGTGTATTACTTCTGTGTTAGGTCACAAAGACATGGTAGCTCCCACTTGCCCTCATTTGGATCACTTGCTCTAGGACAAGCCAGCCACCATGTCAGGAGGACATTCCAGCAGTTGGAAAAGTCCTGTGAAAGGAGGCCTCTTGTCAACAGCCAACAAGGACTTACCAACCAAGTGAAAGCAAGGTTGCTGGGAGGATTCTGTGGTCGGGAGGGGCCTCCAGCTACATCCTGCAGCGGGGTGGGGATAGATACTGTGCTCTGCGATCAGGCAGAGTTGCTGTCTGGGTTTCCCTTCATCAGGCTGGGCTGCCCGCTATCACTCTGTGATCAAGTCAAGTCACCATCTGGGCTTCCTGCCTGTGGAAGGCTGCAGGGCTGTGTTCAGCAATCAGGCAGGGCCAGAAGCTGGAGTCTGCGGCTGGGTGGGGCTGTAGGCTGGGCTGCGTGGTTTGGCAGGACCACAGGCGGGGCTCTGAGCCTGCTCAGGGTCACTGTTCAGGCTCCCTGGTTATGCAGGGTCAGGGGCTATGCTCAACAGCTGGACAGGGTGGCTGCCTTGGCTCCCTGCCCAATCAGGGTTGGAGGATGAGCTCCACAGTCATCCCAATTCCTCGGCAAGGCTTCCTGGATAGGTGGAACTGGAGGCTATGCTCAGCACTTGAGTGGGACTGCACATCTGTTTCCCCACACCAGCAGAACAGAACAGGCTCTACAGTCAGCGTGGCCTCGACTAGGGACTCAAATCAGGCAGAACTGCCAACTGAGCTCCCTGGCCAAACAGGGCCACCAACTTGGTCTGAAGATATATGGGCAGAGCCACTGGCTGGGATCTTGGCTTGAGTGCTGCTGCAAGCACAAATGAGACCCATCAAGACCAGAGCACTGGCTGTGGTAGGCTCTGTCCCCTTCTTCCTCTCTCTCTGATACAAGGTAGTTGAGCCCTGCAGAGTCCCCCAGTGATCCCCTAGAGGTGAAATCCAAGTGGGCCCTCTGGGAAACATCCCATAATGCTGGGGGAGCTGGATGTCCACCTTGGGCTCTGGTTTCCCACTGGAGAAGTCAGAAGCCCAGGGGCACCCATTCAGTGTAGCATGGTGCCAGCTGGGGAAGGGGCAATGAGTTTACAGTGAAGAGTAAGGCTCTTCTTACCTTTTTTTGTTTGTTTGTTTTTTAAAGATTTGAGAGAGAGAAAGAGAGAAAGAGCGTGAGTTGGAAGGAGAGGGAGAGAGAATCTGAGGCAGACTCTGTGCTGGCCACAGAGCCTGACACAGTGCTTAATCCGATGACTGCGGGATCATGACCTGAGCTGAAGTCAGTTGAACAACCCAGGTGCCCCAGATGACACCCCAGGTGTCAGCCTTTTAGTAGGGAGATTTTAATTTAATTTAAACTCATTCTAATGTACCATAATTGTTATCTTTAACGTCACTTTCTTCCATTCTGTTTTTATACTTCCAGCTATTTCTTTTGTTTTCCCCTTTTATTATATTGGTTTCTCTTTTTATCTTTTTCAGAGCTTTGTATAATATACATTGGATACTGTGTAGTATATGTCCTATGTTTCATTCTACTCAAAGTTTTACAAAAGCATTTTAACCCATATTTTACTCCTTGTCAGAGTCAGAAATAAAATGATCTTATGTTTCTATATAAACAAGATAAGTTTGACAAACTTTTATTCTCTATTCCCTATCTTTAATCTTTGTTAATATTAGAATTTTAGCCCAGCAATTGCACTACTAGGTATTTACCCCAAAGATACAACTGCAGTGTTCTAAAGGGGCACCTACTCCCCAATGTTTATATGTTTATAGCAGCAATGTCCACAATAGCCAAACTATAGAAAGAGCCGAGATGTCCACTGACAGATGAACAAAGAAGATGTGATACACACACACACACACACACACACACACACACACATAATGGAATATTGCTCAGCCACCAGAAAATGAAGTCCTTCCATCTGCAGTGATCTGGTTGGAACTAGAGGGTATTATTATGCTAAGTGAAATAAGTCAATCAGAGGAAGACAATTATCATATGATTTCACTCATATAAAGAATTTAAGAAATAAAACAGAATATCATGGGAAAGGAAGGGAAGAATAAAATAAGATGAAATCAGAGAGGGAGATAAACCATAAAAGACTCTTGACTATAGGAAACAAACTGAGGTTTGCTGAAGGGTAGGGGGGTAAAGGGATGGGGTATTAAGGAGGACATGTGATGTAGAGAGCACTGGGTTTTATATAAGACTGATGAATCATTGACCTCTACCTCAGAAACAAATAATACATTATATGCTAATTAATCAAATTTAAAAAAAATTTAAAAATTAGGATTTTAGATTCAGAATATTATTGTTCAGAGAACAATTTTTGATGACATCATTTAGTCTAAGAACCAGAGTTACAATGTATTTTTTTAAAAAGATTTATTTATTTATTTATTTGACAGACAGATCACAAGTAGGCAGTGAGGCAGGCAGAGAGAGGAGGAAGCAGGCTCCCTGCTGAGCAGAGAGCCCGATGTGGGGCTCCATCCCAGGACCCTGGGATCATGACCTGAGCCGAAGGCAGAGGCTTTAACCCACTGAGCCACCCAGGCGCCCCAGTAGCAATGTATTTTGAGGAACATTTCTATTTTAAATTGATTAATTACTCAGCAACAATTATTTTATACTGTAATATCCCCAATCTTGATGCTCTTAGTTTGCTCCCTTTATTATTCTGTTGCAGTACATCTTCAAAAACTTGTTTCAAGGTTACAAAAGTCCTTATATACCTGAAAATGTCTTTCTGTTTTCATGAAAACAAATTGCCTTGGTATAAAATTTTACTAATAAAGATAATTTACTAATAGATATTAATAAATAATAAAGTTTCTTTCTAAAACTGCACAGTGGAATCATATTCCTATCTAGTTGTAAGGTTCAAAAGTTAGTATAGAAGGCAAAAAGCACACATAGTTAAAATTTCTCCTAAAAATTCCTTAAAGCACCCTAACCCCAGATCTGGACCTGGAAAATTCAAATGCCCAAGTACGTTCTATGTCTTTGTCTTTTGGCTCAAGTTCCCCTTTCCCTAAAGCAGCGAAGGCCCAACGCCTGCCAGCCAAACATAATTTTGAAAGTGGACTCTTGCTAGGCAAACCATGAATTGTTTTATAGTCATACAGATTGCTCCCAAAGGTCCAGGCCTAGGGGAGCAGTCAGTCTGTCCTTCTAGGCTTATCAGGCCTGGCTCCGGTTCAAGGGGTCACAACAGGAGGGGAAAGGGACACGGACTGTTCTATTGCTCTGTTATGGAGTTAGGACAAGAGGACTGTGGTATCAGTATGAGAAAGATTCAGATTCCCTGCAATACCTACAGGAAATGGAAAACTCAGTGTGGTATGTGGCAGGGAGTAGGATGATAAGCAGAGGCAGCAACAATGGCTGGTGCCTGGCACCGGTGTTGACAGAAAAACATGAAGAGGAAAGTGCTGGCTGCCATGAAGACAACTGCACTTCAGATCAAGGCCTCGCTGTCCTGTTCGGGTTGAGATTTGAGGAAGCTGGAGCTTCAGTGAAAAGGTCAGGGTCAGGGCATGAAGCAAGGTTTGGAGAAACAAGAATGGCCTCTGACAGAGAGGTCCTCGTGGAGGGTGTGCGGGTGCATACCTGGTCAGCCGGGAAAGGGGCCAGGGGCAGCAGGATGGTGGAGACTGAGCAGGAGTGTGGTTGCTTGGAGTAACTGCATTTTTCAAGGCTTTAGCTACAGAAGTGACTCACTCTTTCCAGATATGAGATCCGGTCTGTCCTGTGGTGAGAAGTGGTGTGTGTGTGTGTGTGTGTGTGTGTGTGTGAACCTCTCTGCTCTGGGGCAGCCTACAGGTGGGCCTGTGCAGCTGAACCGACAGGGCCTGAATGGCAGCCTCAGGCCCTGGCATCGCCCAAGGCTCTCCCTGTGCTATGTCAGATGTTTGTTTTTCCCTCTTTCCAAAGAAAGACTGAAGGATCCTGAAAACGGGTGGGGAAAAGTGACATAAATTTCTTTATTGGGACACTCTGAAACCCACTTGCCAAAGGTCTATCATCTATCGGAGACATGACTGGTTGAATGTGGAGGCTCAGTCTCGGGCGCAGACATGAAAATGGCTGGAAGTCTTCAATTCTGCAGCTCATGTTGAGACAAATCTGTGAGCCCCCACCAACCTCTGTGGAAGGAGATCAAGAGGGAGTGTCTGCTAGGTCTTTACATGAATCCCTATTTTCCAAGTAGGAAACCTCCTGTTCCTGGAAAATACTGCACAGGGAGTGCGTGTGGCCCTGGGAACTGAGTAATAAAGTAGGATTCAACTGAGAGTTGTAGATGAAAGTAAAAACACAGAGAAACCCTGAGTAGCCACTTTTATAATAAAATAATCCAACCGTAGTTGATTCGAATGCTCCAGGCAGTGCTTACTTACCAAGAGAAGGGAGTTAGTGGTTTGGCCTGGGGTGACCATGCTGATCTCACTGTCTGCTCTACTTGGCCAGCAGTTACTAATCTCAGCTTTTTTCCCTTCAGTTTCACTCATGTGAGTTATTTCCTATCAGACCATGGTAAATTCCATCAGAAGCCACAGAGCAGTTTTTCATGCTTAACAGCTGGAAGGACACCAGCACTGCCAGGCCACTCGAGAGTAGAAACACTTTCTAAGTTTATTCTTGCATTGACGTTTCCAGGCTTGCCCAGCTCAGTAATCTTCACTTAGGACAGACCCTCTAGTTCAGACCTAAAGTCCTTTCCAAACTCTTTGAATCTAGTGCCCACTAATCCTGCCAGCTATCTCTTTGCACCCTCTTCTTTCAGAACTTCTAAAAAATATTTGTTTCAATTTTTCCCCATCCATCCGCCTGTCTGTCCATCTATCCATCTATTCATCCATCCATCCATCCACCCATTCATCCAACTGATAAATCCTGATCTATATACATAATGCCCAGTCCTGGTGTCATGTGATGAAGTAACAGTTATAATGAAAATGATGACAAGGAGAGTGACATCACCAAAATGGTGACATCACCAAAATGGTGACCCCAGCTCCTGTCCCCACATAAAGATCAATAGACAGCTAGCTATGAAAAAACAAAACAAAACAAAACAGCTCTGGGGTCCACTGAAGAAAAGTTAGCAACACAGTGGAACGGAGACAACCCGAGCATAACTGCAGGAGAAGGAGGGCGGCTTCGTTCTGCCTGCCTTGTCCCGCCTCGCCGGCTGCTGTGCTCAGTGCCAAGCGGGAACTCCCCAGGCTAGAAAGCAGCCGTCTAGTCAGGGAAGGAAAAGCAGGCTGAACCACCAGCTTCTCTAGACTTTCATGGCACCACAGATGAGACCCGCTTCAGTTTCACCCCACTGGACAGGCAAAACTGAGCTGTATAGCAATGGCTAGGGACAGAAAGGAAAGCGGGGGCTATAGACAGCAGCCACGTGGCAGGAGCAAGGGTGGCTTGCATGACCTGCTCCACAGACAGCCCCAGCTGCTTTCGCCGCTGAAGAAAGAGCCAATGGCCAGTACCGCTGCCAGACCCTGCACATCTCACCCACTTTGGCCATACAGGGTTTGTGTTCACAGATGCCGGCTGCCTGAGTCCCTCCTGCCCCGTCACCACCCCCTCCCTGCCCCTGCCAGAGCCCAGGAACCACACTGGCAGACAGCCTGGGCCTGGTGCCTGCCTCACAGCAGAGCACCAGCCTAGATCTTCACAGCTGACCCCCCCCCACCGACCCCCCACTGCTATATGTGCAGTCAGGGCAGATGCTCCAGCTGTCCCCTTGCATGCCGCTTACCAGCCAGCCAGCACCAGCCTTTACCGCGCGACACCCATGCCCAAGGAGACTGTGCAGCCATGGGGAAGCATGCTGGTGGCCAGGAACCCCGTGGCTGCTTGTGGGCCCAGATCAGGCCCTATGTTCCGTCACTGGCCTGAACAACTCTACTAACCTGTAGCGAGCCTCCATCTGCGTATCTGCATAACCTGGCCCGACCCCTGTTACCAGCCTCCACTGTAGTGCACACATACACACATGTACAGGAGACTGTACAATAGAAACATGTCGGCATCCAGGGCCTCGGGAGCCGCCAATGAGCCCGTGGCTGTCCCCGGCCCTGGATCTGTATGTAGGCAGCTGGCGCCTGCTGTTACACAGGTACCTGAAGCTGAGTGTGTGCACGCCACCAGCCCTGGCCCCCAGCTGCTAGACCCGGGGCGAGGGGGGACTGCTGAAGATCACAACAGCTGCTGCAGCCGTCATGAACACCCACCCCACCCCATGCCCCACCAAGTCCTCACGAAGGACACATAGCTGTCAATGCCAGGGACTCTGGTGGCCTGAGCTGAAGGGACATTCTGCCTTTTCCTGGACCTGGTACTTCCACACGCTCCCACGGCCAGAGCCTTGCACCACTAGACGGGGGCTCACAGCAGACTCCAGCACGCCCCTACCTGCAAGTGGAAGTCTTCCCTGACCAAAGGCTGTCCCTAAAGTCTGTGCTTATTCCACTGCACAGGCACCTACATGGGGCTGCCGGAATCATTAAGAATAAAGAAAGCACGACTCCACTAAAGGCATACAGTAAGCCACCAGTAACTGGTCCCAAAGCATGGAGCTTCGAGAATTGTCTGGCCAAGAATTCAAAGTAATTGTTCTAAAAATGCTCAGAGAGCTGAAAGAGAACACAGATAAACAATTTAATGATATCAGGAAAATAATACAAAAAACAAAATAAGTTCGGCAAAGAAAAAACACGAAAACAAATAAACACGGATTTGCCAGCATGGTTCCTCACAGGAACCGCAAAACAAAAACCTACAGTGGAATCACAGAAGATAAAAGGCAGAAAATCAGAGTGTACCACTATGGAAAAATCATTAATTCACAAATTAACACAGCAAGAAGTGAGGAAAGGGACAAGGGAACCATAAAACAGCTAGAAAAGAATACAATGCCATTAGGAAGTCCTTATCCATCAATAATCACTCTAAAGGCAAATGGATTGAATTCTTCAATCACAAGACATCAAGTGGTGGATGGGTACAAAGACAAGAACCAACATTATGCTGCCTAGAAGATATCCAATGGGGGAAAGGATAGTTTCTTACAAATGGAGCAGAGAAAACTGGATAACTACAGATGGAGGAATGAAATTGGACCCCTGCCCCACCACTCACAAAAGTTAACTTGAAATGGACCACAGATTCAAATTAAACATAAGAACTGAAACCACAAAACTCATAGGAAAAAAATCCACATGAATAGGACTCTTTAACATTGGTCTTGGCAATGATTTTTTGGATATGGCACCAAAAGCACAAGTAACAAATTAAAATAAACAAGTAGAACTACACTGAACCAAAAAGCTTCTGTGTAGCAAAGAAACTATCAACAAAGTGAAAAGGCAACCTACAGAATGGAGAAAATATTTGCAAATCCGATGTCTGATAAGGAGTTAAAAATCCAAAATATATCAAGAACTCATACAACTCAATAGCAGACGAATAATCCATGAAAACAGGGTCAGAGGGAGAAAGAACTAAATAGATTCTTTTCCAAAGTAGACATACAAATGGCCAACAAGTCCATAAAGAAGTGCTCGGCATCACTAATCATCAGGGAAATGCAAATCTAAGTCACAAAAGATATCACCTCACAGAAAGTTAGAAAAGCTGTCTTCAAAAAGACAAGAACTAACAAGGGTTGGCAAAGATGTGGAGGAAAAGGAACCCTTGGTCAAAGTTTCTGGGGGAAAGCTTATGAGAGCCATGTTAATGAGAAAATCCACATCCCTCACTGCTGCTGTTGGTCCTGAAACTGTAGATAATATCTGTCATTTTTCTCCACTATTACCTGTTCTTGATTCATCCCTTGCCCTTGGCTACCATTTCTTGTAGTCTAGGTGGCTAGGCTGGTGAGATGGCCCAGACCTTCAACCTGGGGGTTCTGAGCTCCTGGTTACCATGCCTTTATCAGGCCATGGCTCTGTAGCTCCCCTTTCACACTTCATCCTGGCCGTGGGAGTACCAAGGAATATCTCAGTGAGCCACCGGAGCACCAAACACATTCTTCCGCACCTTCATTATGAAGCATAGTTCTGCCTCCTTGGAATCAATTCCCCTGAGAGTATGGCAACTCATTGCTGTATCTTTTGGTTTACTGGCAATAACCAGATGGTAGCCATAGCTTTAAGTTCAATGGGATTCTTAATATATCCCCTGGTGGAAGCACACCTTCCCTGGAAATCAGTACCTTTAGACCCACGGAGCCAAAGTTTGCTGGAACAAGAAGTACACATTCTTCAAGTGGGAGTGCTGGTACTGGGGGTCATTTCCTACTTCTACCAGCTGACTGCCAGAATCCTATGTTCTCCCCATTGATTACGCAGACTCCAGTCCTCACAGGGTATACCCTGCCACTTTAGCCGTGCCTTTAAGAGGCCGACTCAATACTCTAGAAGGCTGGCAGCCTCTGGATGATGCGGTATGTGGTAGAACCAATGGGTCCTACAGTTTTGTACCCATGGATGCACATTCAAAGCACTGTTATGCAGTATATCATGCTGGTAAATCAGGTACTCTGTGGGCCCTTGGCTAGTGAACTGAGGCCTGTGTGCAGGAAAGGCAAGTCCGTTCTGGAATATATATCAAACCCAATCAGGAAAAATGCTTCCGTTTTCAGAGTGGACAGGGTCCAACGTAATCAACTTTTCACTAAGTGACTCATTGTTCTTGAGGGCTAACACTATATTTGGACTTGGTGTTGTTTCTGTTTCTGATAGGTCAGACATTCAGCAATGCCAGCAATTAGGTCAACCTGGGTGAAAGGGAGCCATGGGCCCCAAAACAGTGTGTCTTCATCTCTGCCTTCATGGCTGCTTTGTTCATGGGCCTATTGTACAAACATGGATATGGCCAAGAAGGAGGCAAACTGACATCCATTGGAAGAGTCACTCCATCCAGCTTGTCGTATGCCTCTACTGCAGGGATGCTTACTGGTGGGCCAAACATGTGGTACAAAGATGCTCACAGTGTGAGCCCACTCTCATAGGTTCATCTGTATGCTTCCCCTCCAGGCTACTTTATTCCTGATTTCCCCATCTTTCTCCTTCTAGGTCCCTAACCAATCAGCCGAGCCATTCAGTGCTATCCATGAATCATGTACATATCCTCACCGCAGGCCACTTCTCTCTCCATACAAGGTAGATGACCAGATGCAATGTCCAAACTGTCCAGTTGGGGAATTTCCCCTCACCACTGTCTTTCTGGGCCACCGTGAGTGTGGATACATATGGTCCATGGCTGACTCGGGGCTTATACCAACATACTCAATCCATTCGTGAGTCAGACCTGGTTATTTTTCTGCTTTGTTGGTTGATCAAAGGAACTCCCCCATGAGACTGTAGTTGTTAGCAGAGAAGTTATTGGTGCATTGGGGATAAGTAATGATTGAAAACTGAGCTGGCTTTCCTCGCAGATTATTTGTGTTCTCTGCACCAGC
The DNA here is from genome assembly GCF_902655055.1 of Lutra lutra. Classification (NCBI taxonomy): domain Eukaryota; kingdom Metazoa; phylum Chordata; class Mammalia; order Carnivora; family Mustelidae; genus Lutra; species Lutra lutra. The sequence goes on from NC_062278.1 coordinate 110,760,917, forward strand.
TCCAGCAACATCCAGAATATACCACTCCCGTTACAAAATGACTTGTTGCTGGGCCTGCCCAACATTACAACTTGGTAATTCTGACAGCTCTCAGCTCAAGATGGGCAGCTCTGGTCCAAGAGTTACTTGATTTCCCAAGATCAGACCCTCTGTGTCTATCAGGGCTCAGTACCATGCTAGGAGCTGGTTTTGGTTTTGTCTTTGTTTTAATGGTATATAATTCTATGCCGCAGGCGGCGGGCTTTTCTGATATATCAAGGATTCCAGCTAGCAAATTCTGTGGTAGTCGTAATTATGATTTACCTTGTATCTCTCAAATGCTAACGATAGGAATAAGCCAATACATTCCCTCCCAACTGTGCACCGTCTGAGTTAACCCCAGCTGAAAGTTTTAGTGACTGCAATGCTGCAGGGTGTCAGGGCCTATCACCACGATGGAGTCGTTGCCTTCCGGCCAATGTCTGACCAGCTCCAGAATCTCATCCCTAGAGCCTGCTTCCTAGGACCATTTCTGGTACGAACTGTCTTAAATTGGATTCTCCCAGAACCAGATCCTGAGTCAAGGATCCGATGCTAGTGATTTATTAAGGAAACAACTAGGAAGGAAGTGACAGAAGCAGGAGAGGGGCGGAGAAGAGGCTCAGCAAGGCTGCATTTTCTGGTGAATTGCCAGCTTCAACCTGACTTGTAGACACTCCTGGGAGTAACTGACTCCTCAGTTTGTTTCACTGTTTGTTTCCTAACAAAGAAGCAAAGTGTGTGTGTGTGGGGGAAGGGGTTGAAAGTAGATGTAAGACACCCAGGCACCTCCAGGTCTCAGTAAGGGTGGGCAGCCCCATTGCCTAGAAGAGAAAGCCTGTGAAGGTCACAGATGCTGGCTGTAAACGGCAAAGCACGCAGAAACTGGAGGATGGAGACCCACAGTGATAGAAGGGCTCTCAGGGCAACTGGGCAGGCCCCCCTTCTGTCTACTCCAAAGTGATCCAGAAAGAAATATCCTGAGTTCAGAAAATTAAGAGATCATGAGTGAGATGGGGTGGCTGGATGAGGTCAGACTTTGAGCAGATTTACAGAGAGGAAGCAAACCCGTGACTCCAATTATTGTATTAACAAGGGCATCATCATTGCATTTGGTGGGGCTGTCAGTAGTTACTGGCACACAGAAGGCTCTGAAGGAACGAATTGGATTAACACAGTAGCTGTATTAAAATGCTTTAGTAATTTTCTCCAGAACCCTTGTTAGGCTGGAGAAAAACACAAATATCTCGAACATCTACTCTTGCTTACTCTTCTCTCCATGTCTGTTTGAAGGCGTCTTCTAGGAAACTTATTTTGAAGGGGGAATGCCAAACAGTTTGGTCTTAGTCCTGTGTTCCCCAGCCCTTGCCAGCCCATTTTCTTTCCCATCCCTCACGCTACAGTAAGTAGGCAAATGAGTATAATAAGTAAGTATAGTAAGTAAGATGCTGCTTCCTCTCTTGGATGTTTGTACCTATTATTCCTCTGTCTCCTCTGAGGGCTCAGCATTTGCTGCAAGTTCCAAATCATTGCTTTCTAATAATAAAAAATAAAATATGAGATACCAGCAAAGTAATAAATTATGAATAGGAGAATTCAGGGCCCAAAATTGTTTAAGCAAACAGGGGTGCCTTTCAGAAGAACATGGGACCTGTTTTGACTCTTAAGAGCGCAGTGTGATGTAGGGAAGGTATGGGGGAATGGCTTCAGGGGAGCTGAGGTCTGTGAGTGAAGGTATTTAGTATGGAGGACAGAGGCAGGAGAATGTGACAGTGCTTCTTAAGCTTGATCCTGATTTTTATTTTTCAGTTTCAGAAATTATTTTCTACAATGGAAGATGAAATCTTAGCTATCTTACAACTCACCCTTCACCCATACACACTTCTATATCCACTCCTGATATAATCCTAATAGTACCATATTTGGTTAAATCAATATTCAATAATTGCATTTTTTGCTATACAAATGTTATTAGGTAAGCCATATTTCATGGTTATATTTTCTTTCTTTTAAAATCTTCCTATCCCAGAGTTAATGTTTTTTGTTTGTTTTAATGAGGCTCCGTGCCCAGTATGGAACCCAGCGCAAGGCTTGAACTCACAACTCTGAGATTAAGACCAGAGCTGAGATCAAGAGTCAGATGCTTAACCAACTGAGCAACCCAGGCGCCCTACATTTATGTTGCTGCTGCTTGATTAGTGTTCTTTTGCAATATCCTTAGTTTATCCCCCAATTCTTTGACAGAATTATTTTTTTTTTTATTTTTTTTCGGCATAACAGTATTCATTATTTTTGCACCACACCCAGTGCTCCATGCAATCCGTGCCCTCTACAATACCCACCACCTGGTGCCCCCAACCTCCCACCCCCCACCCCTTCAAAATTCTCAGATCGTTTTTCAGAGTCCATAGTCTCTCATGGTTCACCTCCCCTTCTAATTTCCCTCAACTCCCTTCTCCTCTCCATCTCCCCTTGCCTTTGACAGAATTATAAAACTTTTCTTGATATATTTACTTATGAGATACTACCTTCATGTTTTGAGGGGGGCTGTGGGGGAACTCTCTCTCCACAGCTAATCTCTCCAGGCAATCTCTAATCCTACACTAAATAATATGGTCCTGGGATTTCATTTTATTCTCCTCTTAGGAACTCCCTGTGCTCCTCTCTGCTTTTTGAATTCTGTTCCTCTCTGCTCCCCACCAACTGGTTTCTTCTTGGTTTACATTTCCTTGTTTTTGTGGGAAATAACAGTGGTTTCAAGAGAGAGGGAAGCAGAGAGGGAAGGTGGGGACGGCCCCAAGAAAGCGTCCCATATAAGGAAATGTGAGGTGAACACTTAGGGTAATGCAAGAACGCTGTATGCTTTTGGGAGCTCTTCCTGAGAAGGCAATATGTTTCAACACACAGAACTGGAAAGGTGAGGGCATTAAGATAAAACTTTATATTCTTCAGCGCACATCACAGGCTTGGATTTCACATGGAAGAGAGACAATCCCTCCCTAACCACCAAAAACAAACATTAGGAAAAGCTGTACTTTGCCACATATTGACAGAAGAGGGCACCATTAAACTCAGAATCTTGTAAACCAGCCTAAATCCACAAAAAGAATTGAAGAAAATTATGCAAACTTACTTAAAGGTAAAGAAAATCAATACATCTCAAGGGATAAAATCCTCCACCATTCTGAGGGAGATAGAAATCAAAACAAATCCAAACAACATAAAACAGCCATGAAGTAGAAGAAAACTGCATGACAGCATTCTAGACTGAACTAAATAACCTCAAAAAGTATTGGGAAATATAAAAAACTGCCTATAATCAGAAATTAAAAGCAAATATGGATTTGGACAAAGAACAGGAAGAAATTAAGAGAGTTGCCTGAATTCAAGAAATAAATAGAACAAAAGAAAAATCATCTCAGGATTGAAGAGTAAATTTATTTATTTATTTATTTTTTCCCTGAGAAGAGGCAAAGGGAGAGGGAATCTTCAGCAGGCTTCATACCCAGCGCAGAGCCCAATGTGGGGCTGGATGCAGGGCTGGATCTCACAACTCTGAGTCAAAACCTGAGCCAAAATCAAGAGTCGGATGCTTAATGGCTGCGCCACCCAGACGCCGCTGAAGAGTCCATTTTAAGAAGTTAAGTGTGTTAGTTTTCTAGGGCTGCCTGAATGAATCACCACAGACTGGGTGACTGGAAACAACAGAAATGGATTCTCTGGCAGTTCTGGAGGCTGGAAGTCTGCCATTTTGGTGTCAGCAGGGTAGGTTCCTCTGGAGGCTCTCTCCTAGCTTCTAGTGACTGCCAGCCATCCTGGGCTTTTTGGTTTGTACATGCATCACTGTCATCTTTGCCTCCAACTTCACATTCTCTTCTTTCCTATGTTTGCTCCCCTTCTTTTCTAAGGACACTTGCCATTGGAATTAGGGCCCACCCAGGTAATCTGGGATGATTTCATCTCAACATCTACACTATAATAACAGCTGCAAAAACTCCTTTCCCCCACAAGATCACAGTGACAGTCTTTGAGTGGACATATCTTTTGGGGGGGGGGGCACCATTCGACCCACTACAACACCCAAAGCAGAAGAGGCTCAAATGTAAACTTAGGAAGTGGCATGAAAGAAAGACAAGCCAACAGCCAAGACACTCAACGAGACAGCAAAGTAAAAAGGGTGACGAAGGAAATGGTTGACACAGAAGATAAGCAAAGCAACATGCGTTAACTTAAAGAAGTCTTTACGAAGAAATATAAAATGTGGGCTAGCTATCAGAAGAAATGAACACCAGTCTACAAACTGAAAGGATCTACCAGATAGCTGAAAAGATGAAGCTGAAATTGTCAACTCCAAAATAAGCTAATAAAACTATCTCATTCCTGCCCTCTCCATGTCTGTTCTTTCACTGAGCCCACAGTGACTTAATTACTGTGGCTTCCCAGTAAGTATCAAAATCAGGAAATACAAGTACTTCAACATTGTTGTTCTTTTTCAGAATTGTTCTGTGTATTCTAGGTCCTGTGCATTTCCATATAAATTTTACAATCCATTTGTCTATTTGTGCGACAAAACCTATAATGTTTCTGATTTCAGTTGTGTTTAGCCTTTAAATCAATTCAGAGAGCAATGCCTTTTTGGCAACATCGAGTTCTCCCATCTATGAACACAGTATCTCTCCATTTACTTAGGGCTTTGCATTCTTTCATCTGTTTTGTAGGTTTCCGCATACAATCCTATACATATTTTGTTAGATTTATACTCAAGTATTTCATGTTTAGTGTATTATAAATGGTACTATTTTAGAAAATTAAATTTCCAATCACTGACTTTTATAATATAGAGCTCAACAGATTTTTTTTTATATTATCTTGTGGCTTCATAACTTCATTTATGAGTCTCTGTATTTGTTTTGTAGAGTTTGGAGGTTTTCTATATGGAAAATCATCTATGAATAGAAACAGTATTTTTTTAATTTTTAATTTTTAATTAACATACAATGTATTATTAGCCCCCAATGTATTATTAGCCCGTTGTATTACAACGGCACTCACCATAGCACATACCTTCCCCAATATCCATAACCCCACCCACCTATCCCTACACCACCTCCCGCAACTCTCAGTTTGTTTTATGAGATTAAGAGTCTGAATAGAAACAGCTTTTTTTCTTCCTTTTCAATATGTATAAAATCACTTTTTCTTATTGGAAGGGGTTTTGGGAGTAAACATCCTTACTTTGGCTTACCAGCAAAGCAGTCCATCTTTCACCAGTTAAGTATGATGCTGTAGGTTTTCTGTATCTTTATCACAGAATAGCTTTCTTCTATTCCTAGTTGCTATATTTTTACCAAAAATTTAATATTTTATCTGTTATCTTATTTCTATGTGACACTTTATAATTTCCGTCTCTCTGAGCCCATGAGGACTTTTCTGCTCCTCCCAGCCATAATAAGTATTCACCTATCCCCTGGGAGTAACAGGGATGCTGCCCTTGGCCCAGTGGCTACATTTCCAGACAAGGCTTCCTGCCTTTCCTGCAGCAGAGACTGCTCCCGTCCTGCAGGCCTGTACCACATGGATGTTTTCTCCTCTAGTCCCCGCTCTGCCAACCAGACTTCTTTGTGAATACCTTGTAGGGGGTCCATCGAGAAAAGCCTGCAAGTATGAAATCCCTTATTTCTGTGGCTCCTTGGGATCCTGTTCTGATTATCCCACATTCGCGTTGAGACCTTAGCAACTAGGTAAATGTGTTAGCTGAGTCCTTCTTCCCTGCTTGTGATTTGACCCCATAGTCTTTCCGTGCTTTTCTACAAGTGAGTGTTTGTGTCTGGTCCCTTTTTAGAGACTCCTTTATTTCATTAGAGTCAGGATAACCAGCTTCCCTGTAACCTTATCTAAGGAGTTCAAGAAAAGTTGCACATTTTATAGATTGTCTTCTGGCTTCTTTCTTTGATTTTCTGTAATTTTAAAATGATATACCCAGGTAGAGTATTTTTTAAAAATTTACCCTACTTGGTATTCTCTAGATTTTGTGGATCTGTGCTTAATGCCTGACATTTGGGGGAAATTGTCATTATTGTTTCATATGTTCCTTCTCTCCTCTTTTCCCCTTCTGACATGTCCATTATAAGTATGTTACAACTTTTGTACTATCATGTAGTCTTTGGATATTCTATTCTGCTTTCTTCAGTTTTTGTTCTCTTTGCTTTGCAGTTTTGGGAGATTTCTACTGGTATATTCTCAAGCTCAGGGATTCCTCCTCATCTGTGTCCATCTACTAATAAGGCCACCAAAGGCATTTTTCATTTCTGTTAATGTTTCTGATTTCAAGTATTTCTTTTTGGTTCTTTTTTATGATTTCCATCTCTCTGCTTACATTGCCCATCTCTTCTTGCATGTTATTTTACCCCTTAGAGCCCTTAGCATATTAACCATAGTTGTTTTAAATTTCCTGGGCTGATTGGTTGTTCTCAGTATTGCAATTACAAATGATGCCACAGTGAATATTTTCATGACACATATGGTCATATTGGTAGAGGTATAGATTCCCACAAATGGGTACATTCCCAGAAGTGGAACTGCTGAATCAAAAGGTAAATGATTTTGTCGTTTTGTTAAATACTGTTAAATTTCCTCCACAATGATTTTATTGGTTTGCATTTTTATCCACAACTTATGAGGGTTTGTAGTCTTCTCATAACTTTGCATAATATTAAACTATGCAATTTTTCCCAATCTGAAAGGTGAGAAATGGTATTTGTGATTTTAACCTCCATTTCTCTAAGACTGGATATCTTCTCCTATCTTTATGGGCTATTTTTACATCGTGTGTGTGTGATATGTTCACATCTTTTGCGTATTTTTCGGTCATATGTGTGCTCTGGGCATCAGAGCAGCCTACGAAAATAAGGAACTTGATATGTTATTAGATCAAGGTCTCCACAACATAGAGAAAGCTGTCATTCATAAGAATCAAAATCATTTTTGGTGTGGAGATAGAGAAACCTCCCTGTGGGTCTTCACAAAGACACTGAGAGATCTTCCTTCGGTTTGGCTTTGCTTTCAAGGATTTTTTTGTAGTTTTGGTCCAGTCCTGGCCTGGGGATAACCACCTTGCTACATAAACGCCCACATGCACAGTGACGTCATTAGCCTTCTGCTGTACTTGTTCATTGTGAAGGACACATTTCCTCTCACCCGGACTATCTTGCTAGCTTGTTGACCTTTATAGCGTCCTCACACAAACTGAACTCAACATCCTTTTCGGCTGGGCATGGATTGTACATTATACGTCCATCTTAACAACTTGGAAAGAGGGGAAAGCAATCTTCCTATGCATGTGGGAAGTTGCACGGAAATGCCTTTTAAGATTCTTGCTCTAGTCAGAAGTTAGAGGGATTAAACTTCATTGTGGCTGCTATTGTTTTAGTAATGACCAACAGAGAGGGAAAAAAAGGCTGATATAGATGCTTTTACTTACCTTCCCCACTGTTTTCTATGATCATCACTAACTCAAAATAGCTGTCAGAGGGAGGGCAAGTGAGAGACTGAGCCTGAGGAGCAGTGAACCAGTCCTGTATGGGCTGTGATGCCCAACAAGCTAGCAACAAAGGGGAGGGGAGCTCCCTCATGCATCTGTTAAGGGTGGTGTTGGTGCCTGAGCGTTACCTTGACTTTATAGTCCCCATGAAAGGAAAAAAGATCTCAACTAACCATGGATTCCATTAGGAGACAGATGTCCTATGGTCAGAACATAATCTGTCTGAATCAGGAAGCTACCTGTTGTCTTGGGTCTGTATGACAAATTAAACCTTTTCCAGTCATCAACGCTAGAGTGTAGTCAAACACCCTTGACGCAGCCAGAAGACAGATGAGCCCAGACCCATCCTCAGAAATGGACCCCTGCAACACAGAGGTTGAGCCAACCCACACAGCTCAACCCAGCTCAGGGGCAGGCATCTAAAACTTGGAAACTTGGCATTTCAAGACAAAAAGGAGGATTTTACTTCCTTTCAGTTCACAAAGTTTTATCTCAGTATCTTTTGAGGCTTATAACCCAGTGAGAAAGGCAACCTCCTAATTTCAGATGAAACAATGAAGACTCAGAGAGGTTTTCTCCACCTGTCCAAGATCATACAACCGCTAGGAAGAGCCAGGACTCCAAGACACCTGGCTCCTCATCCTTTGCTTTATGTTTCTGGGTTTCTTCTGGCGTGATTCTCCCCAGAAGCAGAACCACTCCCATGAGCTGAGAGTGTATGATTTAAAAACTGAGACCAAAATGTTAATATTAAGGGAGTGAAGCTTTGTTTAATTAGCCAGGGGCAGCAAACAGAAAACAATCCATGATTTTATAGGTGACCCCTTTTCCTCTCCCATAGCTTTCCCCAGTGTGATGCGTACACAGTCCACAAAACACAACCACCTTCCTGATGCACAGGCAGGTTATTTCCTCCATTGTCCCACCACGAGGTTGTCTTTACCCACTTGGCTTAGCTGTGTGTAACACTGCTCTAAGTCCTGCGGATGTAGGCTCTGTTCTTAAAAAATTACATTCTTAATACCCATGTCCTAAGCCTTCTTTAGACTCCATTCTTTTCTTAGCTTCCAATGGCACCCACTCATGCTATGACATTCACCTCACATGCATTTCTGTGCTCAAGGCAGCTACACGTTTATGAGCAAGAGCCTGCCATTCCATCTTGAGAATAAGGAATTCCCTTCTGAGAGGAAGAGCATGCTGACCTCTAGGACACTTTGGTACCAAAGAAAAAGGTACCTTTCTTTCCTCTAGGCAGTTGTAGCCTTGCACAACCCTTGTTTGGGTTGCCAAGGGAAATTCTGGCAGAGTTTTCAACCCTGTTAGCTTCCTTAGCCAGGTATCTTTGTGCAACACTCAAATTGCACAATCATACCAGGTAGCCCTGGGTCTGGGAGCCATGAAGAGTGTTACCTTAAGATTTTTGTTAGTGGATAACAAGACAAGTTGACATGATTATCTCAGTTTGTAATCACACTTGCAAGACTTAATATTTACTCTCAGTACAGTAAGTTCCACTACAGTAGGGACTTTTTACTCACCCCATATGCCAGTGCCTGCTACAGTGCCTGGCTCATAGTAAGCACCCATTATTTGCTTGGTCCTTTCATAACTGTGGCTTTAGTACTTTGGGAAGAGCAAAGATTTTACCTCGTAACTCAGACATGACCACTGTCCAAAAGTTTACCTGTGATAAACATAGGAACCCATATGGAAGGGTGAAGAAGATGGACAGTCATTTCAAAACCAGAGAATGCTAACTAGTAGTCAGTCAAGGTTACAAATTGTCCATCAGATTCTGCAATTGCCTCATTTAAATAGCTATAGAAATGACTGGCCCTTCCCTGATTACTATTCTTTCCAATCCCTCTCTTGTCTCTTCCTCTAATCCATTTCCAGTACCACAGCCAGGGTGAAAACTAACCTGATTTTTCAGCTCAAAACATTTCAATGGTGAGACTGCTTAGGAAAAAAAGACAAAATCCTATCATAATTTACATAATTGTGTGATTTGGCCTCCATTTACCTCTGCAAACTCATCTAGCCATTCTCTCCGCTTTCTCTTCTCTAGCCACTGTCCTCTCACTCTGTTCACCAGAGCGATAAGGTTCACAGCATCTTGAGGTCCTCACGCATGCTGTTTCCTCTGTCCAGAATACTAGTTCCCCTCACCGTAACTGTTACATACCTGCTCTTTCCCCTCCTACAGTTCGCAGCTTGGGTGGGAATTCTGAACGCACAAGGCAACGAAGGTCTCCCCACTTGTCCAGTGACTCGACCTCCTAGCAGCCTGTTCTTTCATAGTCCTTTCATTTCCCCATTCTATACATCGGAATGGTCTGATTTGCATCTCTCCTCCAACTACACCCTAATTCCATGGAGGTCTGTTTGGCTTCACTGTTATGTTCCCAGCATTGCTCAGGGGTTTGGCAAATAACCCAAATTCTAGTGTTTACTGAATAAGTAAAAGCACACTTTTTAAGCATCAGAGAGACATGTTGACATGGGATGGGGCAAGGCACCATGAGGAAGCAAAGGCAGATGACAGCGAGCATCTCTGGTGTCACAGTCAGGGCTCATGGCCACTCAGGTCCCATGAATAGCTCTGGAGTAGTTCACGAGCCTGGAGCAGCCGGGGCTGTCAGCTGTGGTGTCTCTGCAGCAGAAGCGGGCAGCCCTCAGGTCCTGCTGCTCCCAAATGCTCTGCATTTCTCAGCCACATTCTGCTGTTTCTCTTCTTAAATGTCCATCAAGAGGATGTCTTTTCATTTTGAAAAAAAATTATTCTGATGTAAAAGTGGATACCAACTCATTACAGAAAAATTAAATAGAACACTCAGACTATATTATCTATCCCATGATCTAGGAAAAAAACAGTCACAGCTTGATATTATATATATGTGTCTATAGAAATGATCTTTTTGTAAACTGGGACATTTGTAGATTCTATTTTGTGACCACAATTAAGTAACACACAACTTTTTGGAACTTAAAGTTGTTGCAATAACCCTCTATAGTTGTAGGTCTTACACCTGCTCCAGAGTTGTACTTTTACAAACAATACGAAGCTGGAACAACTGGCTGAAAATAAATAGGAATCTAAAAAGAGAGTAGTTCACCTCCACAAAACTTAAAATATGGATCTAGACATTTAAAATGGGTAATGTGTTGTAAAACCATCTCATGGTACACTTACATTACTACTATTTTAATAGCCAGTTTCTGTGGATATTAATTTTTAAAATCTGTGAAAATTAACTAAGTTGCTGTCAACTCCATTGTTTTCAAATTGTATACCACGACTCCCCTGGAGGATCTTAGGCCTTCCATTCCTAAAAAGTGTCAAGTTTTGAACTTGGGGCAAAGAGGTACCAACAGCTAATTTTAAAGGACTTAGGTATAAAAAAAGTCTCAGATGGTAAGAGTAGCCAGTAGCAGCACAATCTTATGGCAAACAGTGTTAGAGATGTCGGCGTGTGGATCTGTATGGCAAAGGCATGCTTTCACAACCCTAAGGCAGCAGCGGAGGCGATGGTGTGCACAAACTATGCAATGTGAGTTCACACACAGCGCCCATCTGCCCTGTCAATAACCCAGCCTTTTCAGATGTAACCCAGGCTCTTCGCTTGGCTTTTCTCACAGGGTCATATTGTTGCAAGGTGCCTGTTTTGTGTAGGGCATCTCCTCTAAGATACAGGGAAGAAGAAGCGGGGGGAAAGAAGAGCAAAAGGGCACATGCCCTGAAGTTATCCCCTTTTAAGGAGCTTTACTAGAAACGCCTCTCAACACATCTAGTTACCCCTCATTGACAAGAACTGGGTCACACTGTGTCATCCTTATTGGTAGCTGATGGACATCATTTTTGTTTTTTTAGCTGAGCGCATTGCAAATGTGCTCCATGCAAATCAGCGTTCTGCTAATAAAGAAGAAAAGAAGAAAGAATAGATGGGTAGATAACTAGCAGTCTTTCCTATGCACAATTTTGGAAAAGATGGCTTAGGAAGACTTCTGGTATTTCACCTCCCAAAATAACCAAAAGAAAATGGGGGAGGGGATGTAAAAAAGAGGGGAAAAAGAGATTCCAGTAGAAAGACTTATTGGTCTAGCTATGAAGACAGGTTGAAAAACAGCCCAAATTGATGGGCAAACTATTAATGGTCATGAGAAGGAAATACCAAGAGAAATAATAGCCAACCATACTGTCTGCCCTTCAACCCTATATCCAAACTTCAGACAATTCTGAGACACATGCCCCTGGAGGGGAGGCCCATGATCCCAAATTAGGACACTTCCTCTACTGGGAACAGGAGGCTTTATCTGCAAGTAGCAGATGTGTGGGTACGGAGGGTGGGGTACACAGTAGGGTGTGGTTGAGACACAAGTGTTTCAAGAACACCAAGTCACAAGGAACCTTGCAGGAGGAGACTACAGGCTAACAGAGATAACAGGCCTGAAAATACTGAATAGATAATAAAAATAGGGAAGATACACTACTATCCCTCTGCCCCATCCTCTCCTTTTCTTCCCACACAAAACAGAAGTTTAAACTACCTATCATAGTTCATCCTAGGTTGACTGACTGATGACCTATAGAAAGCATCTAGTTGACCCTGTTCTACTCTCTGTATAGGACTCCGCCATTCCCTCTATATGGGAATATAGAGAAATTGTTATAACAATTTCTACCCTCTATAACAATTTCTACCATTGGCTACTTGGCTCCAACCACTTCAGAAACAAACTTGGAAAGATGCAGGGGGAAGAACTGGACTGAGTTGCTGCCAAACCAATGAGTCTACCATCTCCCCCCGTTGAGGACAGTGGTTGTGTTGGCCACGTTCTGGAAGTCATCCTTATTTGAAAGTCTTCTCAAAGAAAACTTTATCGTAGTAAGACAAAGAAGTTCAGTAATATAAAGATGCATATTGTACTATTCCAGGTACTAGTTCCCAGTGAGGAAGAGGAGTAGAGTGCTCTCTTCTGGGGACTCTCTGGCTTGGAGCACTGACCAGGCATTGCCCAACAGTTCAATGCCAGTCACAGATTGCTACAGCTGGAGGTAACTCTGCAGGGAAACTTTCTGAAAGAAACTCAAAGAGGTCTCTGCTACCCACACCGAGGACACTGAATATTAGTTATGGAAGGGCTAACTATAATGCCAAGTTAGAGAACATTACAGCCAATAAGCCAGTAGTCCTCATTTGAGTACAAAAAAAACCATCGGCTACAGTTTTATCTCGAAGGAATGATCACAGTCATTGCCCTAGACATCTCAGGTGATTCATAACACCCGTGGTAATTGACTTTTCTTGGGAAAATACTAACTTGCTTATTTGGCTCTATGCCAAGTTATCTATTTAGTCTAGAGGCTGCAAATACAGAATAATACATATCCCAACTGTTGGAGATACTTTATTCTAGAACAATCGAGGGATGGGAAATCATGGTACCGAGTAAAAAACCAGGCAGAATCCAGACTTGGATAGCCTAGGCAAAGACTAAGCTTCAAAGTAACAATAAATGGAAGGCTCTACTGTAGTTAAGAGAGAAAGTATATGTGGGGATGGGGAACATTAGACTTACCAAATCTCTAACAGCTGGAACAGGGTTGATTGTACCTGACCATTTAACTGGACCCATGAGAGAGATGATCCATTCCCAAACCCTGAGACTTCCTGGCTCTGGTTGTCCTAAGGCATAGTCCCAACCCCATCTAAATGTGTTTTCTCTGAGTCTGAGCTAAAGGGAATAGATATCAGCACTTGTAACATCAAGGATGCTCATAACAGTCCTATATTATTGTATCCATATCAAGTGCCAAAAATTAGACTCTGGGTTTTGGCAAAAAGTGCAGGTCCACTCCTAATTCTCCCACTTACAGTATACGAGGACCGCATGTATGCCAATGACTGCCTGAGGCCTGAGGAATACAGGGGGAGATGATACTTGGAACTAACTAGACCAGCACTGGGAGCCATTAAATGGCTCCCCCAAATCCCTATTGGGCTCAGGTACAAAACTGAGTATATAATCTCCAAAGTTCACATTAACAGGGTTACTTCAAAGGTCTGTGATACAGCTATACATGAGCAGCTATGCCAACAGTAATGCTAAAGAAACTGTAGCCATAAGATCTATGATGGTCTCCAACCACATGCCCTTAAGGTTCTATTCTGGCTGGGGAGGGAGGAGCAGCATGTGCCATTGCACAGGGGAAATACCTATATCCCAGACAACTCCCTGGACACATGGGACTCAGCAAGCTATGTCCACAAGGAAATGGTTAAACTGAGTGGGCTTCATGTGGTCCTAGTTCTCCACAGTTTTTAGTAAAGTCAGAATTATAATAAGGGAGTTTATTATTTGTGACAGCACTATTTCTATTTTTAAGGGGTGAGTTATGTGAAAATAATAAATGATGGTATCATATTGGTCTGGAGATCAATGTGTTGGTCCACATAAAAGTTATCAACTAAGGGGTGGATTGTGCTGGGTCTTTTTGTTTTTTTTTTTTTTTTAGATTATTTATTTATTTATTTATTTGACAGAGAGAGATCACAAGTAGACGGAGAGGAAGGCAGAGAGAGAGAGAGAGAGAGGGAAGCAGGCTTCCCGCTGAGCAGAGAGCCCGATGTGGGACTCGATCCCAGGACCCTGAGATCATGACCTGAGCCGAAGCAGCGGCTTAACCCACTGAGCCACCCAGGCACCCCGTGCTGGGTCATTTTTAAGTACTGTAACTTAAGAAATCCCATGGTTGGAAAGCCCCCATGTTATACGGAAAGCACCCTCCTCCCACCCACACACCCACTATTTGTAGTTCCGAACTGGAGAGTTCCTATATCCTGGGGTATAGTTTGAAAGTCTAGACTCAAAACATGAACCTTAGGTCCAGCAACAAAGTAGCAAGAACACAGGTTTACTGATTTATATATCAATGACATCATCCTCTAAACTAATAAAAGAAAAACACAAACTGAGGGGACTCAGTGTCCCTCTGATATAGTGGGACTCCCATCCTGCATTAGTGACATAAGCCTATGCATAGATTTTGGGCACATCCCAGGAAGAGAAAAGAAAGGTGGAGAAAGGTACTGGGGAGCAGCATGCGCTTACTGCCTTCAGACATTCTCTGCTCTAACTAGTTGGGTTATAGCCTTTGAGATATGCTAATGCTTGCTACCATCAGGATTAAATTCTTCCATTTCTCATGACACACAACTTAGAGAGGTTGTGTGCTCCCCACAACTAACCGTCACCATCCTGACATTTATCAAATGACTGTCAAGTATCCTAAGGACTCTACAAATAGCTCTCAAGAGTTTGTTCATTCCTACCCCAAGCCCAGCCTACATGGATTGCTATGCATCAGTGAGAGTTTTCAACATAAAGTGTCTCACCGTATTACTAACAACCTCTGACATCTGGAAAGCCTACCAGTTTACCTTCCAAATGCACATGTGTACCATTAGTGTATTTCCATCTCTAACCCCCCTCAAAAGATATCTGAAGATAAATACAACAGACTCATTCCTCTCTGGAAAGAATGTATTCTGATTTGGCAGCAACGGAATAATGGGAAGGGGATTTTCTCTTCGAGAATCTTGCCTATCTCGAGGGAGTAACATGACATAGGAATCAAACAGGAAAAAAAGATGATATGACATACTTTTTGGGGAGAGAGGGAGGTGGTTAAAATATCATCTATCAAGTGCTTAGAACTTGACAGTGAACAAGGTTTGGGGCATTCCACATGCTATCCCAGACAGAAACCACGTTAGGGATAAAAGTGTAGCCATCTCTACTTCCTAAATTTGGTGTGTCCAGCCTGGTTAAAGCTACAGACAAAAATAAACCTTACAGAAAGTGCCATAAACTATAAAATGGATCCTGTACTAGGCCCGTCTCTGCATTTTGTCAGGCTTTCTCAAGTTGCGGGAAGCATTCCTTGGAACCCACCAGAAATAACAGAGCCCTTTAGAGTGGTTAAAGGTCATAAATATGCAACCCTGGAAATCTTTACACAAGGAGAATTTTTATACCAAAACCATCTTATGTGTCCCATGTATGGGAGAAGTTGTAGCTAAAAATAAAAGTTTTTAAGGATATAAATATCCATAGATTTTTAATGTTTTGAAAAACCACAGTATGGGCGCCTGGGTGGCTCAGTGGGTTAGGCTGCTGCCTTCAGCTCAGGTCATGATCTCAGGGTCCTGGGATCGAGTCCCACATCGGGCTCTCTGCTCAGCAGGGACCCTGCTTCCCTATCGCTCTGCCTGCCTCTCTGTCTACTTGTGATCTCTCTCTGTCAAGTAAATAAAATCTTTAAAAAAAAAAAAAAAAAAAAAACCACAGTATTTTGGAAAAAAAAATACTGCACATCAATAATTTATTTCCCAGATTTCCCTTCTGGTAAAAGTGGTTCAGGTTGTTCATATCAGTCCTGTAACTGTAAACAACGAAAAAAACTGGATGAAATATATTTAAAATAATCTTTTCAAAAGCATCAAAGAGATTACAAAATAGTAAGGAATTATTAGGCCAAAAGTAGAGAAGAATCTAGAGAGGTGAACAAGCTGGAAGCCACTTTTTCCTTGAGAGTACTAGCTAATCCCAGAAACCCAGACCCTCCATTTTCATGGCCTTTCCAGCTATAGAAGGGAAAAAACACTGGATCCAAACAAGTTGGGGAATCTGACAGGAGGCTTTCCCCTACAACGGTCTGCATTCCAGGATCTCAGAGAGAAGGGGACAAGAACTGGGATGATCTAAAGAGAATTCAAACATTACTATAGTAAGAATCCCTTGAGTTGTCCAGGAAAAATGAAACTTTGAACAGGTGATCTCAAACTGATAGCGCCCTCAGGCGCCTGGCAGAGGCAAATGCAAATATTCTTTGGAGAAAAGTGCTTGCATTATAGGCCTCACAGTTATTCCTGCAAAATAACGTTTCAAATGCAATGACTAGCACAGAGTGAAACATGCCCGGCACATAAGAAAATGAGAATCAGTGAATAAAACAGACAAACAGAAAGAGCTCATCAAAAACTCCAGGTGTAGGCCCCAGCACCTCTGTTTTAATAGGCCATCCAGGTCATTCCCATACATGCTAAAGCTTGAGAATCCCTGCTTTAGACTTAAAGAATCACATAAATATTCATCCCCCACACAAAAATGTGTGGGTATGTTAGGGCTTGGAAAGGGCCCAAGAATTTGCATTTCTAACAAGTTCCCAGATGATGCTCATGCCAGATGAGGAACACTGCTACAAAGGTATTACTCTACAGATCAGAATAGTGGTTACCTGTGGGGAGATGGGCCATAATTTGGAAGCAATATGTGGAAGGCTGAAAATCCTCTCTTTCTTGATCTCAGTGGTGGTTACACAGTGTAATCATTAAGTTTTAGGTTTTATTTTAACGCATGACAAGATCAATGGTTGTCCTTTTTCCATTCAATCATCTAAGTCCAATGTCACTGCTATGTCACTAAATCCTATCCACCTCCATCTCACCACCCTCATTTATAATCAACTCCCAAAGTAGAAAGTGTAAAAGGTTGCAAAGTTCCAAGACATTACTTCCTTCACTTTAGTTCTTAATGTAATTAGCTCATGAAATTAAATACCTTTAAAACTCAAGACAAGAAAAATTAAGTCTGTCTCTCAAAACCCTGTTTAAAAAGTTGTTTAAAACCCAGAGATATGATACTGCTTATAATCTTAGTTCTTTGTCACCAAAAACACCTGCAAAAATAGACTACCGTAAATTTTTCCCCTAAGTTAAAAGAAAGGGAGGAGATACTACCTTTTACCTGTCTGAACTTCCTACTACAAAGAGGCAAAGATGCTTGCTTCTCTCCAAATACAACCTGAAAATAAAATACCTAGTACTGCTTATAGTAATGGTAAGATCCGTCCTACTCTCTTAATTAATCCTCATCTACGTGGAAAAGTAATACTCACCAACTGGCCTTAAATCTGTGAACACTTTAAGAGAAAATATAGAAAATCTCTTTGTGGGAAGGGGAACAATGAAAATAAAAAAGGCTGAGAAGCACCAAATTAAATTGACCAGTGCAGACTGTACTTTGAAGTTCCCACACTGGTTTCTTATATTTATACAAAATACTTTTTCCGGCGGTCAAATTCTTCTGTGAACTTCAAGAAACACTTACTACTTTCCATTTTTGATTCATAGTACCAACACCCTCTATTACCCAAGCCCTCACCATTACTCTGTGAGGAAACAATGATAACAGTGGAGTTTCTGACTCTGGCAACTAGCAGGGGCCGAGGCCTTGTGATATTCCAGACAGGTATCTAAACAACCAAATGGTTCCCACAACCGGGTGTGGCAAACTACTGAGACCATGGGGGGAAAAAATGTAGCTGGGTTTTGTTATGCCCATAAGTACCTTGAGAGTGGTCACAAATACCTTCAACACCTGGACATACCTTCCTATTTATGTGGTAAGAACGGACCCAAGTGCTTTGCTTAACTCCCACTGTAACTCTGACCATTGCAGACCTGAATTCATACACCTCTCACAGCTTCCTCTTTCTCACAACATCAAAATATGACCATGTAAGATGCCTAATCACTATTACCTTAACTGTAGACAATGTAGCAAGATAATGTTGGTAGTTTAGCAAGGATCATTCCAGGATCCTGAAGGTTAGAGGTCCAGATGATCAGGCTTGTGAAAGGCAGTTTTTGTAACCATGTGATATACTGGGATTTGGGGACAACGTAGGTGGGGATATAAGAGGCTTGGAAAGCTTCTCCAACCTGGGCAGGCAGAACCCGAGTATCACCAGCCTCAGCACCTGTCCTGGGAGGAGCTGGAGAGACCTGAGAAGCCACAGTCACTAACACTCCAACCCAATGCCCTCTGTGTCCATTATCTAACCCTAACCAAGCCTCAAACCAAGTCTTCTGTGGGATCATTTCAATTCAGAAAGTAATACTCAATAAAAAAAAAAAAAAAAAAAGCATAACCACCATTTTGGAGCAGAGCTGATCCTAGTAGAAAAGTGCTCCCCTTTCTGCTCGTTGCTGACAATACCTTAAGTACTGAATTGGCCCTTCAAAAGTACATCCTCATTCAATTAAGTAGAAAACTCCAGATTATCATATTGTAGCTGAGCTTGTTATATTAAATTCTTTCACTTGTCTGGAGGATAAGTACTACAGTAAAGCAAATATATCATCCTTTTACTAAGGGCTATCAGCTAGATGAGATTACCAACACTCTATAAACATTTTAGTCCCTGGTCAAAATTAATTTTAAGAAAACATCCTACAGAATTTATGATTATACCTTTCAATACAATCTGAGTACTTTCTTCTTACTCTTGGATTACTTTTGCCTCTGTGAGAATATCAAATTCACATGTAAATGAGTGCCTATTAAGAGCTGTTTAAAGTCATGTACGTCATCCAGTACATATAGAGAGGATTTTGGTGATTGCTCTTAGGTTAAAGATTTCGTCCCATCTATAGTTATAAACAATATTTTCTGATAATAATCACTTGACTTGAAAAACCAAAGCATCCTACTTTTTCAGCAAAGTCAGAGTCCCCACCAACAGACTTCTCCGAAGTTGTGGATGTAACTGTTGACTGTCCTGCTCCCCTAGGTGTCCTCTGATTACAAGGATTGGTTTGGAGGGTTATAGAATTTTCTAGTCATTTGTGAATCTCACTGTGCTTCATGTGAGTTACTAATGTTCATGTCGTCACCCTTAAACCAAAGTTCTTTTACATACCGTTCACTGGTTTTGTTCTCAATCACTGAATCATAAATGGAACTGATAAAACTTTTCATACTCAATTTCCTCTTTAGGGCAAGTGGCATCTAAGTCATCTTCGATTTTGAAACTGAAAGTATCCAAGTATCCCGTGGAGAGAAGTAGAGCTTGTCCTGCACGTTGTTTTGCAGCATTTCCACTATTACTGGGTCATCTGGTAGTACGTGAACTTTAAATCAAATATCCGACCACACCTGTTGGTGTAATTCATACTATGTTGACTTGTAGTGAGTACAAAAACATCACTTTATCATTTTTTGAGTCCTCTTCCTTAGCATGTCCTCCTTTAGCTTTCCATACATCTCTGTTTGGTACATAACCTAAAATCAAAATGTTATTTGAAAGGCTTTTTTTGTTCACATATACACAACTCCCGCACTACTATATACCCTCCTGAAAGTTGAAATCTTTACCTCTTTTTTTTCTTTGTCATAGTGGTTAAAAGAATTCTGGAAACAGACTACATGAGCTTAAGTCATCTTTCGTTCAGTGTGACCTGAGCACATTACCAAACTTCTTTGGTCCTCATTTTTCTAATCTGTGATATGTAGATAATAACACCTAATGTTCTAGGATTGTTATGAAGTTTCTCTTTTTTTAATATTTTATTTATTTGCGAGAAAGAGCAAGAGACCACAAGCAGGAGGATTGGCAAAGGGAGAGGGAGAAGCAGATCAGGGAGCCCGATGTGGGGCTCTATCCCGGGACCCCAGGATCACGACCTGAGCTGAAGGCAGGCACTTAACCGACTGAGCCACCCAGGCGTCTCTGGATTGTTACGAAGTTTCTATGTATGAGGATTCAGTATGTTAATAGATGTAAAACTCTTCGGACAATGCTTGACACATGATAAACACTCTACATCTTAGCTCTTAGATCTACTGCCACATAAACCACCCAGCTGTTGAGATTATACACGCTCCTGATCTTAAGATTTCTGTGCTGTATTTCTTATACTAATCAAACGATTGACAATTTTAATAGGAAGATACCATATATACAGCCTACAAGTTCATCAAACATCTTAACTATTTCTCTTGGATACTCCAAGGCATAACTGAGCAATGATAGAGCCTTCAACAGAACACAAAATATAAAGTATTGCCTTGAGGCTGCCTACCTTATTACCACTACTGCTGGCTGGAGGGGTCACAAACATTCTCAGGCTCCCTTGATATCTGAAATAAAAACCACAAGACCAGATATAGCACAATGGCAATGTAAATCAAGCATGTTCCCAGCAGTTGATAGCAAAATTACACACACACGTGTACACATACCTACAGCACATTTACCCAGAGGTGGTCACTATTCTTATTGAAAGCCTATTACTGTATTCGGCCTTCTTCCTCCCCCACAAAAGGACATTAAGATTCTTTTTTTCTTTCTTTCTTTTTTTGGTTTCACTAAAAAATCTGTAGGAGCTACTCACTTGCTGGAAGTAAAGTCCAAATCGGGTGCTAGCTGAATGTTGAATACAGTTAAAAGAAGAATAGGTGAGCATCTACCTCTTCAGCTGAAGTTTATTTAGGTAATGAGATAAATCTGTTGTTGACAGACAAAAGAAGGGCAGAAAATTTTGCTTATTCTCTATTTTAGGGAAGATTTCACAAAAATCTGTCTGCCTTAGTAAGAAAACAGATGTTTACCCAATATGGCATTTTACTATCTCAAGAACCATTTTTGTTCATAGTCAACATGTGTATTTCACTAATTTGGCTTCTATCTAGGATGTAGAAACTTAGCATGAACATCACTCTTACCTAAACAACTAGGAAAACTATAGAAAAACTTTTCTTAAACCTGTTGGAGATCTGAGGTTAGGATAACCAACTGGACTTTCCCTCATTTTAGTCCTGTAAGTCCTGGGAAACTCCTCAATACCACACAAATTGGGATGGTTGGACATCCTAACAAGGGTCACAGACCAAGCAACTAACCTGAGCTCCAAGGAAAAGACTGGTCCTATCAGGAAGATAGGATGTGAGCACTGAAGAAGAGACATCAAGAACTAGGAATTCAAGACATCATCAAGAAGAGACATCAAGGTGCTAGGAATTCAGCTAGAATTGTTAACAAACTGCTAAAGGCCAACAGGGGACAAGGATGCCCTAAAAGCCTCAGATAAAAAAGGAGCTTGCTTCTATTTATAGCCTCTTCTCCATGTTCTCACTGGGTGCTGATGAGAAAAACAGGACAAGGCAGGAGGTCAGAGAGAGCCTCTCTTGGAGATGAAGGCCTTGGTGGAGGAGAAAAAGCTCCCACCGTGGAAAGTACAAAAGTCCTGCCATCCTCTTCCTATGAACAATAGCTTCAAGCCCCTGGGAAAGGGGCAGCAGACTCTATTATCTCCAAGGCTCAGGTAAAGGGCCCTTGATACTGGGTAAGAATAGGAATAAGAGAGGACAAAGAGCTTCTGTCCCTGGGTAAGGAGGGACAGGAAACAGTCTTGGGCCCAAGATCTTATGTTAATAAAATTCTAGGAATCAGGAGACTCTTATCTTCTCAAGACTCATCAAAGATGCAAGGTAGAATTCTGTGTCACAGGGAGACTGAAGGGCTGAGGAAGCCCCCACTTAGAAGGCCCAAACATATAAGGCTTGCTTAAGAGAGGCTGGACCAAGATGACTGATCCTCTGGCTCCCATTACCACCATGCTATCAAGCAGCAGGTTACAGGCAGAGGAAAAGGCAAAGGCATGGATAGAGGCCCTTTTTGTGCAGGTTAAAAAGAAGGCTCGAAGCTGAGAGTAGAAAAGGAATATTGAAAAAATCCCTCCAGCATTCTAGCCCACCATAAGTATAAGGTAACACCAAAGGAAACTGAAACCAGTGGTGTACTGAAGGTGAAAAAAATCAAACCCAAACCCAGCTCAACTGCTGAGTGATTCAAGACCCCGCATTACTGACTCAGCAGCAGAAGAAACATGCTTATTTGAGTCACACATTATTTTAATGTCTACTGTTTTATACAAGATGCCTAGAATTGGATAGAAAATTACAAGACACATAAAAAAGAAAAGGAAAAAAAACCCCATTGTCGAGAGAGAGAGAGATCAATCAAGAGAATGAGGTTCAGAGGTAACCTAAGTTTGGAATTATGAGGGGGATTTAAAATACCATTTACTAATATATTAATCATACATATTAAAGGTGGATAACAGGAACGATCAGGTAGAAAATTTCAGTAGAGATAAAAACTACGTCAAGTGGAAATGCTAACAAAAAGCACAGTAACAGAGATGAAGAATACCTTGAAAAAGCCAATCAGTACACTTGATACAGCATGCACTTGGAAAGCATGAACTTGAAGCTGTATAATAAAATTACCCAACTAAAATACAAAGAGAAGAAAGTGTGAAAAAAACCTCAAATAAGTGTTCAAGTGTTGTAGGACAAGATCGAACAGTCTAATAAAAGTATATTTGGAATTCAAGAAAGAGAGAGAGCAATAACAAGAAACAAATCTTCCAAAAATGATAAAATATACCAAACCACAGGTAACAAAAGCTCAGATTCCCAAGAAGAATAAACACCAAAAATACGAACCCCAACATATTATATTCAAACCGCTGAAAAGTCAAAGTTAAAGAGAAAGTCTTGAAGGAAGCCACAGAGAAAAAGACACAGTACAGAGAAACAGAGAATTACAGCTGCTTAGGAACTACGCAACTCAGAATACATTGGAGTAATAACTGTAAAACACTAAAGGAAAAATACTGTTAATGCAAAATACTGTGCCCAGGGAAAATATCTTTCAGATATGATGGAAAAATAGACTTCAAAAGACAGACAAAAAGCCAAAAAACCAAACAAAACCGAGAAAATTTATTATCAATAGACCTGTACAAAAATAAAGGTCAAAACAACTTCCTTCAATACAAAGAACATGATACTAAACAGAACTTGCTTCCAAAAAAGGAAATGAAGATTTCCAGAAATAGTTAAAACGAAAGTAAAATACAAAAGATTTTTTTTTTTTTTTTAACTGCTCCAAAAGGTAGCCTAAAGCAGTGGTTCTCAACCAGGGGTAATTCTGCCTCTCAGGAGACATTTAACAATGTTGCGACATTTTGATTGTTATAGTTGGGGTGGGGGTAGAGATAGGAATAGAGGGATAGAGATGCAGTGCTACTGGCATCTAGTGGGTGTAAAGGCCAGGCATGTGCTGGACACATCCTACATCCTAGAAAGGTGAACATTGTACAATAAATAACTATTCAGCCCAAAATGTCAACAGTACCAGACTACTGTGGCTTGATTGATTAAAAAAAAAAAGAGAGAGAGAGAGAGAGACAAAGACATAAAATACCAAAACAATGAAATGAAAAAGGCGCAATCACTACAGATCTTGGCCATTAAAAGAATATGACAATATCACAAACAACGGTATGCCCATAAATTCGAAACTTAGATGAAATACACAAACTCCTTTTAAAACACAAACGACTAAGACTCACTTAAATACATAACCTGAACAGTCCTATGTCTATTAAAGACATTGAATTTGTAGTTTAAAAACTTCTAACAAGAAAGACTATAGGTCAGGATGCTTTCACAACCTACAGTGAAGATCATGACAAGATCAAACTAGCTCTTCTTAGTGTACCTAGATTTGATAAATGTCTTATTAGGTGCCAGGAAAAATGCTTGAGTTTCAACCTACTGGAAACTGCAGCAAGTCCAGAATTCCAAGTTACCCCTCCAAGGCACCAGTCCTCACCTCCTACCCCTGCCCCACTCACATTCCCACACTAGGGCCACTTTCCAGGGAACTAGAGGCTCTAGGACAGTTAGGGTTAGGACTAGCTTCCAACACACACTGATGTAGAGCTGACATCTTCACTTACCACATTAATTTTTTTTAAAAGATTTTATTTATTTGACAGACAGAGATCACAAGCAGGCAGAGAGGCGGTGGGGGGGCGGGAAGCAGGCTCCCTGCTGAGCAGAGAGCCCAACTCCGGGCTCGATCCCAGGACCCTGAGATCACGACCTGAGCTGAAGGCAGAGGCCCAACCCACTAAGCCACCCAGGTGCCTTACCTTTGAGCGACATTCAAAACACTGAAGATACTGGAGTCTACCCAGTATGTTGTATTTTCCATAACTGAAGGAGGCTGCTTAAGTGAGAGTTTAAATATAGATAATTTTCTGCTCCTATCTATACTTCAGACCAGTGCACCAGGCAATTTCTTCACTAAAGCTTATTACTTTCAAAGATAGCGTGACTGACCAAAAGGAGTCAGGCCAAGGCTGCTGTAATCCCATAATTTGTAACAATAATTGAGAGCTAAGGTTGGTGCAGTGACCTTCCCTTGCTTCCTTCTTCCTTCCCTTCAGTTTACTTCTACAAAACTAGACAAAGAAACAGTTCTGCCAGCATCCAAATTGGTTCTAGTGGCAAGAGTGAACAGAAGTTTGAGACTTTCCTGTATAAGTGACTATAATTTTGTAGTTCTAGACTATGCAGGAGTACTCTCTGGGAGAGAAAAGCAATGTGAGTTTTTTGGGGAAAAGCAGTTTTTCTGAACATTGTAAGTAGTTTTCAATACTCTGCAATCTTTAGAACAGGGCTCTCTAAAAGAAGCATAATGTGAACTACATATATAAAATTTCTAGTAGTCACATTAAAAAAGTGAAAATTAATTTTAATATATTTTATTCAACTCAATATATCCAAAATATCATTTCAGCATGCAATCAATTTAAAAGTAGAATATTTTACTTTAAAAAACAAGACATTAAAATCTGGTGATCTGGTGTACGTTTTACAGCACATCTTATTTTATTTTTTATTCTTATTTTTATAAAGACTCTTGTTAACATTTTTAAGTTTTTATTTAAATTTCAGTTAATATATGGTATAATATTAGTTTCAGATGTATAATATAGTGACTTAACACTTCCATACATTACCTAGTGCTTGTCGCAAGTGTCCTCCTTAATCCCATCCCCTATTTAACCCACCCCCCCACCTCCCCTCTGGTAACCATCTGTTGGTTCTCTATAGTTAAGAGTCTGTTTCTTGGTTTGCCTCTTCTTTTTTCCCCCCTTTGCTCATTTTTCTTAAATTCCACATGTGAGTGAAATTATACGATATTTGTCTTTCTCTGACTTACTTCACTTAACCTAATACTCTCTAGCTCCATCCATGTCATTGCAAATGGTGAAGATTTTATACTTTTTTTGGCATATGTATATATATATACACATACATGTATATATACATACACATACCCCACATATATATATTATATGGTATACAATATATAGTTTGTGTGTGTGTTTCTCACATCTTCCTTATACCTTCATCAGTTGATAGACACCTGGGCTGTTCACATAATTTGGCTATTGTAGATAATGCTGCTATAAAGACTGAGGTGCATGTATCCCTTTGAATTAGAATTTTTATACTCGTTGGGTAAATACCTAGTAGCGCAATTGCTGGGTCACAGGGTAATTCTACTTTTAACTTTTTAGGCACCTCCATACTGTTTTCCAGAGTGACTGCACCATTTTGCATTCCCACCAACAATGCAAAAGGGTTTGCCTTTCTGCATATCCTCACCAACACCTGTTTCTTGTGTTGTTGATTTTAGCCATTCTGACAGGTGCAATGGGGTATCTCACTGTAGTGCTGATCTGCATTTTCCTGATGATGAGTGAAGCACATCTTATTTTAGACTTGCCTCATTTTTTTTTGAGATTTTATTTATTTGACAGAGAGAGAGAGAGAGAGATCACAAGTAGGCAGAGAGGCAGGCAGAGAGAGAGGGAAGCAGGCTCCCTGCTGAGCAGAGAGCCCGATGCGGGGCTCCATCCCAGGACCCTGAGATCATGACCTGAGCTGAAGGCAGAGGCTTTAACCCACTGAGCCACCCAGGTGCCCCTAGACTTGCCTCATTTTAAGTGCACAGTAGTCACTTGTATTTTGTGGTTACAGTATTGGACAGCATAGCTATAGAGCCTCTCAGTTTCCTTCTTGATCTGCCCACCACACCTGCACTAGCCCTTCCAGGGCATCTGTAAAATTAGTCCCAGAGCACTGATTAATACAGCTGATTGCTCACCTGCCTCTATCCTTGGGCAAGGAACCAAATGCCTTCAGAAGCTTGGCATTTTCACATTCTGCATATTCTTCAAAGGCCCTGAAATATAATGAGGGGTGGGGTGAGCACTGGATCAGAAAGGTCTCATGATTCCAACAACTGTTTAGTTAATAGAATCATCCCTTCTCTGTCTCTTGATGTCTTAGTAGCTGAGTGGTCCAGAGAAGAATCCCTTTTAATGCTATTTTTATATCACTGAATTTTACCAAAGACAGCCTTCAGGAAAAGATGAGAGTTGGGGCCAGTACCAGGTTCATAATTTGCTGGGCCCAGTGGAAAAGAGAGAAGAGGGAGCCTTTGGTTCAAAAATTAAGAACTTCGAAAGGTGACCGCAAAGCAGTAAAACAAGTGCAAGGCCCTCCTTCTGAGCACGGAGCCTTGTATGACTACACAGGTTGGACGTCTGTGAAGCTGGTGCCAATTGAAGCTTCTGTCCTTGGAGGAAGCAAGGAAATGGTGACATTACCTAGACTATCCCTGAGGACCTGACCCTTAATGGAGACTCCAAAGTTATGTGTACTAGAATTCACTGCGGAAGAGGTTTTCAGGCCAGTGAGAGCTCTTCGGAAAAAATGTAGTGAGGGGATCAAGGAAGTGGGTAAGACTTAGCTTTGCTGGTTAAATCACTGAGTATCCCGGGTATTCCAAAGGTCAAGCTTCTGTGACCCCCAAGTGGAGTTACAAAAGATTGCCACCTGCAACGTGACTCCACGCCTGGGCAGGAGTCCCTTTGAGGCTGCTTCAGAGTCAATTTGCCCCTCTTCAAGCCACAAACGGGCGCTGCCGGTGAGGGAATTCGGGAGCTCCCTCTGTGGGAGTCGGTGGGAGCCACGGCCCGGCTTCGGGCACCTGACCCTGCGAGGGCGGACCGGGTTAAGGCCACGGGAGGGGACTCGGCGTACCCGCGCCCAGAAGCGTCCCCTCCCGCGCCCGCACTTCCGCCTCTCCCCCACGGGGGAAACGCACACCTGCAGCTGTAGGGGGCTTGGGCTGGCAACGGCCGGTCGGGCCCGGGCCCCGAGGCCCGCCCGGGCCGGTGCAACCCACCCGAACCATAGTCACTGTTGCTGAAGCCCGCGGCGGCTTCGCAAAGGGCGACCGGGGACTCGCCCCTGCACCTGGTCTGGCCTAGCCGCGGCCACACTATCGCAAGGGCCCTCGGTGCCCGGAGCCTCAGAGACCCCTTTCCCGCCACTGACGTCCGAGGGAGGTAACGGGTCAGAGCGTCTGCCAGCAGCCGCTCAACTGAAACGCCGGCCGGGAAGCGTGCGCAGCCAGCAGGTGCTTTCCCCGGGCGACAGGCCCCGCCTCCAGGAGATAGGCCCCGCCCCCGGGCGACAGGCGCCCCCTCCTGACGACAAGCCCCGCCTCCGGCCGCGTACGCTGCCAAGCTCCTCGCGGAGTCGCGGTTGGGCTGTGGGTTTGGTCGGATTCTGGGATGGCTTGTACCTGCCCCGGCTTTCGTGTCCCTACTCTTCTTAGTAGTCTGGCTGGTCGCGGTATGCTAGTGGCGTTTGGCACGCAGGTGGCGTCATGCTGGATGTTGGTTAACGAGAAAAAGATTCGCTTTCCTTGGCGGGTGTGGGCTGGAGACCGCTAGCTTAGACTCCAGTGGGCCAACGAGCGAGGAACGGCCATGGCCTCCAGGGGGCGCCCTCTCCACGAGGCTCTCCGCAGCTGCTCCGTTTCTTCCTCGCTATCAATTTACTTACAGCCCAGAGTCAAGATGTCAATTTAATATCACAGATTTCTTACGCAACTGAACTTTTAAATGACTCACTTTATTTTAAAACAGTATTGATAAATTAATAAGATCCCTATTAATGCAACATCCACGTTTAGTTCTAAATTGAAAGGAAGGTCAAATCTGTTACTTATTAGCAGTTCACCCTTGAAGTAGCTGCAATTGAAATCTGTTTCAAAACAACTATGTAGCTGGAGATACTATGAAAATGTACCTTCTTTCCCAGTTAGTGGATATAAAAGTTTGAATTAGATCTGAAACGTTTCCTATTCACACTGATTAAATCATGCCACAGGAAAAAAGGTTATCTTACCTACCTACATTATCATAATGCTGTTTTACATAATCAGAAATGGATTAATCTCAGAGATCTTTAAATATAACCATCATACTCAATGTCAGTGTGTTTTCAAATCTGTCTTTAAGCCTATGTTATTTAACTCATGCAAAGATGTAAATTTTGAAAGATGTTCATAAATGGGGTTAACATAGTACAATTTTGTTGATAAAGATCCCGTTAATTTCTTTCATGTTAGGGAGATTGATTTTATTTTCTTCCATATATCCATTGTCAGTAACTATTAACTCTGCTATATCCATTGTTAGCTGTCAGTTTAAGAACTTTAACTTTGAAATGCATTTGAAATATGTCAGTTACATAGTATTTACTTTTTTTTTTTTTACTTCTCTGATGGAAATACACATTCCCCAGTCATTTCAAATAGCAAACATATTCAAATAGTGACTTTTTTTTTACTTAAAATTTTTTTAAATTTATTTATTTTAAAGAGAGAGAGAGTGTGTGTGAGCCAGGGGAGGAGCAGAGGGAGAGCGAATCCCAAACAGACTCCCCGCTGAGCACTGAGCCCTTTGTGGCACTGGACCCCAGGACTCTGAGATCATGACCTGAGCTGAAATCAAGACTCAGGGCTTAGTTGACTGAGCCACCCAGGTGCCTCTTGAATAGTGAATATTTTAAAAACATTTTTCTTTATAGAACTATCTGATTTCTGTGTGTAAACTACAATATCCAAACTCTTATTTTTCATTAATGTGAGATTTTAAAATATTATTTAAGGAAATTCATATTACTGGATTCTATAAGGCTCATTGGTTGTGATTTTTTTAGTCTTGGTGACTCGAAGAATAATGCAAACAATTGATGCTACACATTACTACCCAACTGCAGCTGACATTCAAGTAATGACACTGGAATATGATTTTTAAAAAATGTTTTTCTTGAATTAATGTGTGTGTCAAACATGAACAACTCTGTCATATCCATTGTCGGTAATTATTGAGGGTAATTCTCATCAGATTTTTAAAAATTAAATTTTGGATTTTGTGATAATTGTACATTCATGAGTAGTTATAAGAAATAATGCAGAGATCTGTGCCATTTACCCAGTTTTCTCCAAAGGTCACATTTTATAAAACTATAATATAACTAGGATGATGAGATTGATGTAGTCAAGATACAGGACATTCCATGACCAGAAGAATCCCCCACATTGCCCTTAAGAGTATACCCACTTTCCACCTGTCCCTATCCCATCCTTAATCCCTGATAACTATTAATCTGTTCTCTATTTCTATAATCTTGAAATTTTCACTTCAGGATTGGCATATAAATGGAAGCACTCAGTATGTAACCTTTTGAGATTGGCATTTTTTACTCATCATACTTCTCTGGAGATTCAGCCTAGTTGTTTCCTACGTCAGTAGTTGGTGCCTTTGTGTTGCAGAATATTATTTCATGGTGGATATCCCACAGTTAAACTATACCACAGTATACCACAGTTACACCATTCACCTATTGAAGGACATCTGGGCAGATTCCGGTATTGGGCTTTTATAAATAAAATTGCTGTAAATTTTTTTGTGTATAGGTTTCTGTGTGACTGGGCATCTTCATTTCACTGGAATAAACGCCCAGAAATGCAATTTGCTGGGTTGAATGGCAGTTGTGTGTTCAGTTTTTCAGAAGCTGTCAAACTGATTTCTAGGGGCTGCACCATTGTGTATGCTCACCAGCAAGTTATGAATGAACCAATTTCTCCAAGTTCTCTCCAGCATTTGGTATTGTCACTATTTTTTATTTTAGTTATTCTGGTAGGTATTTAGTGATATTAAAACCACAATGATATCTCATTGTGGTTTTAAGTTGCTAATATTTCCCAGTTGCGTAATGACATTGAACATCTTTTCATGTGCTCATTTGCAATCCATGTATCCTCCTCAGCGAATTATCTCTTCATGGGACTCGGGTTGTGCGTGTGTGTTTGTGTGTGTTTACTGTTTGGACACCCCTCCCCCCGCCAGCTTTACTCTTGTAGAATTGACAAATAAAATTGTAAGATAAAGTGTACAATGTGATGATTTAGTATATGTATACATTGTGAAAGTTTCCCCCTTGCAATAAAGGCATCTGTCACATATTTACCTTTTGTGTGTGTGTGAACATTTCAGTGCTACTCTTAGCAAATGCCAATGATACAACACAGTGTTATCAACTAGAGACACATGTTACACTTTAGAATCTCAGACCTTATACATCTCATAACTAAAAGTTTGTATCTTTTTACCAAACTCTCCCTATTTTAATTCTGTTGAGATTTGTTTATATATCCTAAATACTAGTTCTTTGTCAAGTACATATTTTACAAATATTTTCTCCCATTCTGTAGCCTGTCTTTTCATCTTCTTAATAGTCTTTCAGAGAGCAAAAGTTTTTAACTTCATTAATGTTCAATACCGATTTTTTCTTTTATGGGTGGTGTTTTGTGTTAAGTCTTAAGCTCTTTGCTCAGCCTAGATCTTGGAGATTTCCTACTTTTTTTTTCTAAAAGTATTATGGTTTCCTTTACGTTTTTTACCGTTTGAGCTAATTTTTGCTTAAGGTGTGAGACTTAGGATTCATTTTTGTTGTTTTGTTTATGGCTGTGCAATTGCTCCAGCAGCAGCTAGACTTCTATCTTCTTTTTTTAAAAAGCTTTGTTTAAGAGGAAAAATTATAAACTTGATGAAACTACAAAATTAGTTGAGGATTTGGAAATTAAATTCTATTAAGAAAGTAGCATGTTAGCTATGGAAAAAGTAATACAGTACACTTTGCATTAAGAATGACAGCAGGAGAGGGACGCCTGGGTGGCTCAGTGGGTTAAAGCCTCTGCCTTTGGCTCAGGTCATGATCTCAGGGTCCTCGGATAGAGCCCCGCATTGAGTCCTGCTTCGGGCTCTCTGCTCAGCAGGGAGCCTGCTTCTCCCTCTCTCTCTGCCTGCCTCTCTGCCTACTTGTGATGTCTGTCAAATAAATAAATAAAATCTTAAAAAAAAAAAAAAGAATGACAGCAGGAGAAGAAATAATCCAAAAGGAGAATGTTCTTTATAGCATTTAAAAAAAAATTTATTTATTTAAGAGAAAGAGAGACCAGGGGAGGGGCAGAGGGAGAGAGATAATCCCAAGCAGACTCTGCACTGAGCAAGGAGGCCACTGCCAGGCTTGATCTCACAACTCTGAGATGATGACCTGAGCTGAAATCAAGAGTTGGATGCTTAACTGACTGAGCCACCCAGTCACCCCTTTACTCATGCATTTTTAATCTATTTCTCCACATAACTCATGCAATTTTTATTTGTGGATATTGACGTGATGTTACTTGGTGCACAGATATTTGTAATTATTATTTTTTCATTGTTATTTGTATGCCTTGTCATTATAAAGCACTCTTCGAGACATCTCCTTTGACACTGCTTTCCTTAGATTCATCTTTTTTTTTTAAATTTTTTTTTTAAAGATTTTATTTATTTATTTGACAGAGAGAGATCACAAGTAGACGGAGAGGCAGGCAGAGAGAGAGAGAGAGAGGGAAGTCAGGCTTCTTGCTGAGCAGAGAGCCCGACGTGGGACTCGATCCCAGGACCCTGAGATCATGACCTGAGCCGAAGGCAGCGGCTTAACCCACTGAGCCACCCAGGCGCCCCTCCTTAGATTCATCTTATATGATATGTTAGTGGTCTCTCTCCCTGTTGGTTTTTTTGTTTTGTTTTGTCTTTGCCTATACACTTCCTACCATTTCACTTTCAGTTTCAAACCCCTTTGTTTTTAAGATCTCCTGTATACAGGTGTTAAGCTGATTCTGCTTTGTAATGCCATATGAAAGTTTTCTTAGTTGATTGAAATCTATTGCTATCAGCCACGGTGTGCTGGAGCCTCTCACACCAACTCATGAGTTTCTAACTCCACATTAAGTGGTAGCAGCTCTGTAGCTTGAAACCCGCCGTGGGAGGGTTAGATAGAGGCTAGACAAGAGTGGTGGAAGGAACGTTCTGAAGCAGAGTCTTAAGTCCTTCAAAGGGAATGAAAGGTGCCTGCTCTGGAGGTGAGGACAGTGGGGAATAGCGTACACAATAGAAGTCCAGGTGCACAACATCCAGACCTTGGGGCTCTAAGACGCTGGCACTGACAGGTCAAGAGTCATAGGTGCAGAGCATGTCCTCTCCTCTTCCACTCCTGCCCCAGGGTCACCCCTAGACTCATTATAATGTATTTGCATTACGGTTACAGCCCCATCCCCATGGAGAAAAGCTGCCATGAAAATGGTTCAGGTACAAAGCTTTATAGGGTCAAAAACTCCTCTCCCAACCAGTGGGAAGAATGCCCCAAATGATTGGAAGCAACTTCCATTAGAGACTTCCCCACTGTATGTCCCAGCTCCTCTTAGCCAGAGAGACACAACAAATATCCAATCCCAATTCATTCAGAGTTCCTAGGCTGGGACTAGGGCCAGTTCCATCTCTGGCTTTCCAACCTCCTCTTTAATAAGCTGCTTTGTGATTGCTACTTTCCTTCTGGCTGTCTTTATTACAGCGTGGATCCCCATGAAAATTTTCTTCTGGGGAATCCAAGGACCCAGACCTCCATTCACACAATGTAGACTTTCCCATCTGTGATAGTAGGAGTATGCATGCACACTGTGGAAATCAACAAAAGCTACAAGTTAAAGTGTTTTGATTTGTTTTCCCAAGGACAGGTGTTCAGTATCAGCTAGCACATCACTGGCTATCAGTGATATGTGCAGCTTAATTCTGTCATACTATTTTCTTATGTTTTATGTTTTAATACCTACTATGCAATACGTTTTGTACTTATTTTTTGAGTGTGCAAGTGTGGTCCAATACTTTGGAAAGTATTTATCATTGATCTAAAAATTACAGTTATAAACATAACTTAGGATCAAACTATCTGTTTAGACAGAATCTATTAAGTCCCCACTGTGAGCAGTCACAAATTAGTACATTTCCTTTTTCTTTCCCCTCACTCCTCAGTTCAATTTTAATTGCTATCTTTCTTAGCATTTACCTTCGTATTGCTAAATAAATTCCCATTGTTTTTACTTGATTTCTCAGCTGTTAACGATATCAAGAGATATGACCCCTTTTGACCCCTTACTATAAAGGATGAGTGAATTCAATGTGCATTAGTACCTACTTATTCTCCAAATTCTTGTCTCAAATCTGTTAGATAAGTCCTTCCCATACAGGAAGAATTACTGAAACTGCTATAGAAACATACAGATGGATGGAAATTAACATGGACGCACTGGTGCTTCATCAAGGCTTGACTTTGAACACATTTTTCTCTTCCTCATTCTTGAAGCTTCTCCTTCCCCTTCACCTGTTTTTCTGTAGAATCCTCTGTTCCAGGAACTTGGCATTGATATCAACATTCTGCTGACTTCGATATATACTTAGGAGACTTAGATGGTGGGTGTGGGTGCTGGTCCTAAGACCCTCGTTGAAGACACGGCGGACTCAGCTGGCGGCGCTACCAGATTCCTACTGAAAACACTCAGATCCTGCATTTTCCTGGAAAACCCCTCAGCCTTTTACCCCAGGTGGGCTTGCAGCGCTGGAGGCATTAGGCTGCTGCAGCCTCCTTTGCCTGGCGAAGTAACACACTATCTTCTTTTTTTATACCCAAACTTTGTCTTCACATTATGAATTTCAGCTCAGAAGCTCAGAGGTCGGTTTTCGACATGACTGCATTTTCTTCCCGAATTGTTGCCATAATCCCCGCATTTGCTCTAATCTTTATCCCACAGCAAAGTAGCTTCAATCTCAGTGGTAAGCCTGTTGTTTTTTTGTTTATCTCTTGGCTGAGAGAACTTTATCTTCCAGTGTTTTGTACAAGAAGGGCTCATCAGATATTCAAAATGTTCATTTCTTGCCTTTATGCTTGAGCGGCATTTTGAGTGAGTAAAATATTCCTTGGTTACAGCTTACCTTCTTGAGGGTATTATAAACATTGCTCCACTATTTGTTGGTATGGGAATTTGCCTTGGGGAAATCTGAGGTCAGCCTTATTTCCCCCCACCCCCTTGTAAATGAATTAACATTTTTGCATAGCTCCCCAAAGATTCTTTGTCTTTGAAGTTTAGTAGCTTTGTGACAGTATGACAGTACTATTCCTTTGTCCTGGATCATGGCGTGTCCTTTCAATTTTGCAAATCAAATCTTCTTTTACAGGATTTTAAAAAATTAAGTAATTTGCAAGTTCAAAGCAACTATTTTTTTTTGATAAATGTTTTCCATAATCTGTTTTTCTTTTCCTCATTTGTTTTTATAGGCTCTTTGCACAGATCTTTTGCAGTTCCTATGGGTAACCTCATTTTTGAGTCAGTGGTGAGTTTTTCCTAAGCAGGTATTTGCAGGAACCTCACATGGAGCTGGGGCCACACCTGTGTTTTAAGCGAGCAGAAATTTGCTTTTGAATCTGAGCTTTAGGTGTAAGTTTGTGTGTGTGTGTGTGTGTGTGTGTGTGTGTGTAGGTGTGAGTTTTGGCAGGCTTTTATTCTCCTCAGTAATGGAAAACCGCTGCTATAGGGCTTGCCACTTTGCAAGTCTCTCTTCTCCTCCAACCACAAGGGTAGACTCTTACGTAAAATGACCTTTTACCTGTGTAATGCAACCTTGCCTCCTCTGCCTTTCACATCGAAACCGGGGCCAGGGAAGCTGCCATTGTGTGCACACTGTATTCCTGTTACAGACAAAAGATTTTGTTTTTGCAGAGTGTGCTCTTATCCTTTGAAAACGAACTTGATGATCTTTTTCTGAGCTCTGTAGCCCCCTTTCCACTTTCTGCCGTACTCTTCATGCATTTCCAGTGCTTTTCCTAACCCTTCCTGCTTTTTCCAGTTTTGTGACTAGATGTTTCAGCAATCTCTGTTTCTTTGAAGGAAGAGTTTGATTTTTGCTTCCCATTCTGCTGGTTGCTTTAGGATGATTTCCAAGAAAAGGAAGACATGATAACCGCAAGCTCCATCTTCAGGCCGGAGGTCTTTTAACTAAATTCTTACTTCGCTGGAGTTTTGTCAATTGCAGTTTCCAGCTTCTAGCCATGAGAACTTGCTGGAGACTTGTTTTGATGCATGCAGAGACAGCAGAATGTGGGGGAAATGTGGCGGGTTCATAATTATCTTACTGGATATTGCCTTTTGAATATCTAATATGGCGACTCTTTGACCTTTGTCCTAACAATGAGCCTTCTAACTTAATCAATCTCAGTGCTAAGCCTGTTGTTTTTTCACTTATCTCTTGGCTGATAAATAGTCCTAGATTAATAGATAAATAGTCCTAGCCATAGCCTAAAGAGATAAAGGATGATTTTTGCCGAGTCCCTTCTTCCCTGCATGATACATATTATCTCAACCTTTGTTGTCTCTCTAGTTCCCATCTCCTTTGTGAGGCCCCCCCCCCCAAATCCCCTGTCCTTGGAAAGGAAATTGATATACCCCAAATCCTCTTCCAGTAATGGACTTCAACATTTCCTACCTCCTGAAAATACCTGAAATGAAACCATACAAACCTTTAGATTCCGACAGATGAAGCAAAGCCCCACAATCTGCTTGTCCCAAAGAGATTTCTCCTCTTCAGATTCCTTCCCCAGCTGCTTCTTAGGGCAACAGATTTCTCTGTGTCATCAAACTAAGAATTCTCTTCCTCTTTCTTCTGTGTCAGATCCTTTGCTTACTATGTGCTCAGGTCTTCCTCTTTGATATATTGTTGTTTATTCTTGATTTATGCTCTTATTTTGGTGTAACAAACACCTCCACCTGCAGCTTGCTAAGAATGAGGGCAGAAGAGGAAAACAGTATTTTGAGGCATTCTATGTCTGAAAATATCTCTAATTCTTCCCTCATTTTAATTAGAATATTGGCTGAGTATAGACGAATAGGTTGGAAATAATTTTATCTCAGAATGTTGAAGGCCTTACTCCATCTGCTAGCTTCTGGAGCTATTGTGGAGAAATTTGACGCCTATCTGCTTCTTGAACTTGTTGTGTATGTAACCTCCCTTTCCCCATCTCTGGGAAATTTTATTATCTTTTCTTTATTACATCTGTTCTGAAATTTCACAATAATGTCTTGTGGTTCCTTTTATAGTTAATGAACCACAATTTGGTGGGTCACCTAAATTAAGAAATTCATGTTTTTCAGTTCTGGGAAATTATTTCTTTTTATAACTTTCTCTTTCAGGAACTTTTGTTAATCGAATATTGACTCTCTTGGATTAAATTTATTTTACGTGGGAAGAACACTTAACATTAAAACACTTGAGCTCATTCATCTTGCATAACTGAAATTTTATGCCTTTAGATGGGGAACTCCCCATTTCCTCCTCTGCAGCTCCTGGCAACCACCATTTCACTCTTTGATTCTATGAATTTGTCTATTTTAGATACTTCGGATAAGTGGAATCATGTAGTATTTGTTTTTCCGTAACTGGCTTATTTCACTTAGCATAATGTTCTCAAGGTTCACCCATATTGTCACATATTGCAGATTTTCCATCTTCTTTTTAGACTGAGTTGCATTTCATTGTGTGTACACACCACGTTTCTTTATTCATTCATCCACCAGTGGACTTCAAGGTCTTTTCCATGTCTTGGCTGTTGTGAATAGTGTGGCACTGAATGTAGGAGAACTAATATGTCTTTGAGGTCCTGATTTCAATTCTTTGGCATAAAGACTCAGAAGTGGGACTGGTGGATCATATGGTAGTTAAGGGTTTACTCTTCAAAATATATGAGGAACTACTACAGTTCAGTTAGCAAAATGCCCTTAATACTCTGATTAAAAATAGCCTGAGGGTTTGAATTGATATTTTGCCAAAGAAAACATAAGATGGCCAACAAATATATATTTTTTAAAAAGTTTAACATCATTAATCATCAGGGAAATGCAAATTAAAAATGCAGTGTGATACTGAGGCCCCTGAGTGGCTCAGTCAGTTAGACCTGATCTGCTCAGGTCATGATCTCAGGGTCCTGGGATCTAGCCCCGCACTGGACTCCACATTTAGCAGGGAGTTTGCTTCTCCCTCTCCCCCTGCCCCTCCAAACTCTCTCTCTCTGTGTCTCAAGTAAATAAATAAATGAAATCTTTTAAAAAATGCAATGTGGCCCTATCTTAAGTCTTTCAGGATGACTATTATAAAAAACCAAAAAACAAAGACAACAAGTATTGGTGAGAAATTAGAGACCTTGCATACTGTTGGTGAAAATACCAAATAGTTATTGCTGGTATGAAAAGCAGTACGGAGGTTCCTCAAGAAATTGAATCTTTTGGATTGATCCTCTGATTCCTTTATCTTTTCTATGTTCTCTTTGCTTTTCTGTTGTTATTTTTCTGATTTCTTAGAAATCTCAACTTCACCTTTCAGTTCTTTTCTTTCAATCTTCATTTCTCTTAATGACTCTTAAAAATTTCTAAAAACTCTTCTTTGAAAGGATTCACCCAAGGCAGAGCAAAGGAGGTAGAAGTTTCTTGAATACATTGCAAGGCATCAGCCAGCAGGACAGCGAAGGAGAGACCCTCTGCCAGGAGGCAGTGGTTGGGGGCTATAGTTAAGTGGGAGAGTGAGGTGGTATGAGGACATATGAAATTTTCTTTTTTTGGTACCTGTGCCCGGTTGTAAGAAGCCCACTGGTCAGTCAAGGTCTATGGCTATTTTGTGGTGGGTAGCTTACCGGGCCTGTGTACATTCAGCTCAGTGGTCGCTGTGGGCTCTTTGACCCTACACAGGTTTCCATGATTCAAGCCTGTTGCCTAAAAGCAGCCTCTACAATAATTACAGTTTTGAGGCCTTTTTTTTTTTTTTTTCTGCCTCCTGCCTTATCTCTCTTTCCTTAGAGTTCCTTTTCTTTCTTTCTTTCTTCCTTTGGTCTGCTTTTGTGTCTTTGGCATTATGTTCTTTTTCTAAAATTGAAGTACCATGGACACCCAGTATTACATTATCATTATATTCTTTCTGGAAATATCTTGTGATCTCTGGCTGTCTCTTCACATTTAAAAGAGCGCTACCATGCTGCTCAGAAGTGCCTTGGGGGGGCTTCTAGGATGATGGGTTTCACTGCAGGGTGGAAGACCCAGCCGTTTTTTAAGGTGGGGGGGGTTACCCCATCATGTCAGTGTCTGTAGGCTACTCAGTTTACCTATAGACAAATTCTCCCATCTCCTGCTTGGGTGGGGAGGAAATGAGAATCTTGATTTCCAGTGTTTTGGAAGCCAAGAGGCCGAAGCCGCTTTAATAAGTAGGCTCTTCTGTCATCTCCCTGTTTGGACTGTAGGGACTCATTCTTACTTCTGGCCATTTCTGGTCCATCTGATTCAAGTCCACCTGCTACACCGTCTTCTGAAAGCAAACCTCTTGTCTGTATGGTCATCTGGCTGCTTGAGTGGAAAGAAAAAAACCTGGGGTTCTAACCCCTCTTCAAACAGACTTTCAGCTAGTTCTTTTGAGATCTAGCCTCTGAAATCCTGTCCTCAGAGACAGCAGATGCTCACAATTCCTCAAACTCTGGGCTTTCCCACAGTCAGTTAAGCGTCTGCCTTCAGATCAGGTCATGATCCCAGAATCCTGGGATCCAGCCCCATGTGGGTCTCCCTGCTCAGCGGGGAGTCTGCTTCTCCCTCCTCCTGCTCTTGCATGCTCTCTCTCTCCCTCTCAAATAAATAAAATCTTAAAAAAAAATAAATTCTCCTGAAGTCTGTAGTCTCACTTCCCATTCTGTCTGTCCTTACAGATTTACATATTTAAAAAGTTATTTTGTCTTGTCTTCCTGTGGTGTGGGAAGGGAGTAGAAATAAAAGCAAGTATTCAGACTGCTGCCATGGCACACCAGAAGTCTAATTTGATTATATGGAAGCTTGGGGCAAGTCCTGCTGGTGGCCTCCTCACCCTTTCCCAAACGGCTACTCCTCCATTACCAACAAAGATCTTTCTAAACATCATTACTTCTCCCCAAACCTCATCCTCCCTTTTCCTAGAACTTTCTCTTCAACCTAACTCCTTTAATGTCCCACCTGCATATCTGAAACTTTGTTCTTTTTTTTTTTTCTAGGACAAAGAACTTATTCTCCTGTTCAGGGGGGGAAAAAATCCCTTTATCTGATACCATCATTCATTCACTGCTTTGGAATTCTGTGTTTTCAACTGCTCTCTCTATGGGTGGTAGAAGTTGTGTATGTCTCTCTCCTCTTTATAAAATAAAAGACCCCAAATTCCCACCCTCCCCCAATGAATTATCCCTGGAATGTAGGTCTACTTCTCTTTTATTTTAGCTCTCTGTCTTTTAGGTCTGAACTATAGGGAGTCTTATGCTTGAGGTATTTTGGGGTGAAGGGTAATAGATGCCACTGACACCAACAAGGTCAGTAGCCAACAGAGAACCCAATAAAAAGAAGCATGGAGATGGGTTGGGGTTGGTGGGCTCTGAGAGAGGGTATATATAGCAGTTATGTATTCTAAGGTATAATTCCTTTCAGTTATTTTCAAGGGTGGAAATAGCATGTTTTTAATTGTAACATAAACTAGTCCGCCACTGGCATAAAGAAACCAGAGTTAATTTTCTCACAGAAGTCTAAAGGGAAGCCACAGCTCAGTCACATCAGGGTAAGCAGCTACCTGATGTTTTTGGCTTTTTCCTCACGGTTGTGAGTTGGCTGCTAATTTCTGACCAACACAGAGGGTGAATCTCATGGAATGATAACCATAGACAAGCCAACTAACTGTGTCTCTCAAAGAGTAGGTTGTCCTCCCCATGGCCATTTTGGGGATTCCGTTATCATTTTAATAAGGGAACCACTTCCTGACAGTCATCTCTGGGAGTTGTCAGGGCAGCTGTGTTTTCCTTGCTTCTGTCCTGGTTCTCTACTGTGAGGCGTTGCTCTAGCTGCCAACCACGAGCTCTACTGACACTCATCCTAGTTGTGTTCATTTCATTAAATTAATGAATCTGCATGGCCACTCTTCAGCTCACACCATCCTCATGCTGGATGCCTTTGAAACTTGCTTTCTTCTGGATACTACTGCCTTTTCTCAGGAACCCCATTTCCCGTTAGGTACCACTTTGACCGACCGGGCATTGCTGTTGTTTTCCTGGGTACCGAGCTACCACTGGGACTGGTAATTATGGCACAGTGAAACTCTCAAGTGCCAAAGCTCTATGACATTTCATGGGGGAGAAAGCCCCTCTCCTTTGTGTTA
Organism: Lutra lutra; assembly: GCF_902655055.1. Lineage (NCBI taxonomy): Eukaryota > Metazoa > Chordata > Mammalia > Carnivora > Mustelidae > Lutra > Lutra lutra. The sequence continues at coordinate 110,801,690 of NC_062278.1, forward strand.
CATTTGCTCATTAGGTACCGTGACTATGATGCTGTGCCTCAGCATTTAACATGATGACTAGTGGAATAATGTTTTTATTTTCATTCCACCTCCCACTCCACCTCCATTTCCCAAGACACATGACAAGTAGTTGTATTTGGAATGGTCCTTCCCCAACTGATATCACTGGGTCATCAAGTTGTTTTCTCCAGACTTCCCCCCATTTTCCATGCTGATTGCTTTTAATGAGCTAGTATAGTCCATTCACCATTTGTCCACATATCTACTAATTCAAAGTATAGGTTCTGACATCAAACCCCACGTTTAGTTCATCAAGGCAGTGGGCTCCCAAGGGTTCCCTTGGGAGGAGATATACAGGTATACAGCAAGAAGGGTGAGAAAGGGACTGGTTAGTTGATGCATTCATTAATCAATCCAACCTACTTGCACTGTACCTTGAAGGAAACTTCTCTATCCAATGGGATGGTTACTGAGCATTCACTAACCTTGTATTTCACAATCTGCTCAAGGGAGTTAGGGCTGAGATCTCTGATGCCCCAGTAGTATGATGGTGTGACTATGACAAGCAGAGTTGATTGCCTAGGAATAAGGTGCTGAAATTAGATGAAGCTTGAAGAAGGTAGGCTTGGCTCAGGAGGATTTTTATTAAGTTCCCAAAGATGATAGATGGTTATGAGCTCTTCAGTCCACAACACACCCCTTTGATCCTTCTCAAAGTTGCCTCCTGCCTCAACCTGGCAGCTTATGCCTTGAGAGGTCCATGGAGCTGCTAGTCTCCCTGTTGAGTAGCAGCTGCTGGCTTGAGTTGCTCAATTGTCACCAAGGGAAATTCTTTGCTTTCTCTTTCTCCTCCCTCCACATCGATCCCTTCCTCCATTTTCTCCTTCTTAGTTTTATTTCCTTGCTTTTGTTTCTTTCTTTTCTCCACTTCTCTTTTCCTATGTCTTTTTTGCTTCCAAGAATTTCACATCTTCCTTTCTCTGACAGTCTTTGTTCAGTTCATTTGAACACACGCAGCAAGCATGCTATGTGCCAGGGTGTATGTTCGGTGGGAAGGATATAAACATCTATAAAACCAGGTGAGTTTTTCTGAAACTTGGTTCATTGTTGGCATCAGAACTGTAATCTGCAAAACAACAACAAAAAAATCATTAAGTGACTACAGTACTTCAGGTGCTTTACACACATCATTGTATTTAATTGTCATAAAAAATAGTCAAGCGAGTTTTCCATTGTACAATTGAGAAAACTGAGACAGACAGGATTAGAGTTAGGCACCTGTGTCCTGTTTCTGACCCAACCCTTTCTCTTTGGTCCTGTCTTTCTTCAATTTATGTTACCCCTTTATATCCTTCTTCTGTTTCTCGTCCTCTTATCTATATTTTGCCTCCCTCCCTAATTCTTTCTCTCTGTGCTATTGCTCTTCCCCAGCCTCTTCTCTTCCTGGTCCCATTCCCCTCCTTCTAGTTTGCTCTCTCTCATCTCCCACTCTTCTCCCCTTTCCCTCTGCATGCTTTCTGGCCATTTTGATGCTGTCTTCCCTTATTCTCTGTTTCCTTCATCCTATCTCTGCATCTCAGGGCTCTCCTTCCCCTTCCTCCTATTTCTCTGTCTCTCAGTCTCTGTGTGCCCTTCTCACCTCTGCTTTCCTAGTTTCTATCTCTTTGCTGTTCTGCCCTTTGGTCTTTCTTGCCCAGTCTTTGTTCTCTTTGTTGTCCTTCCTCTGTTTTCTCCTGCTGTTCTTGTCTCTGACTCTGTTCCTTTGCATCTCTTCCTCATCCTCTGTGTTTATTGCTCTCTCATACTGTACATCTCCCTCAGAGTGTCTGCTTAATTCTTTCTAAAGATTCCTTTTTTCTCCCTCCTTTCTATGTCCTTCTTCCCTCCTCTCCCCCTCACCTTTCCTTTCGCCTTCTTCCCTGATGCCCATTTGTCACTCTTACATTTTTTCTTTCTCTACATCCGCTCTAAGCTTTCCATTCTCTTGTCTTACTCCTTTCCCTGCTATGGCCCTGTTTCTCCTCCAGTTGTCATAACCCAGGAGGAGAAGCCCTATGATTGATCTTTCCCTCTCTTTGGCTGTGGCTTGGTGAAGCTGGGGCTTCTTCCTGCCCTGGAGGCTCTCCTCCTGCTGCTCCCTCTGGGCAGTGTGGACAGGTCCCAGGCTAGCAGAGGCATGACCATGCTGAGAGAAGCCAAAGAAGTCAGAGTCCCATCCCCAGAGAGAAGGGTCATTTTCTAGAGTGTCCAGAGTGGGGACTGCATGCTGGGTGAGGCCACAGTGTTAATATGGAGCAGCAAACTGCTTTTCCTTGACCACTCTCTTGTTGTCCTGTTCGTGTGCTCAGGACACCCCCATGAGCGTCATAGTATTGGTAAATTCTGTGAGGGGCAGCTGCCCCAGTCATGCCCTCTTGGGGTCTGGAACTTTGGGTTACCTGGTCCTGGCATTGATAGGGCAGCATCTAAGAACTCTTCAGTCTGGCTTTATGAAGGCAATGAGATTTGAACCTGCCTGTATGCACCTTCTGCCGTGGTCTGGAGTACAGTTATCTGCACCTTCTCCTGGAGAATGGACTATGCCCATGGCCAGTGGGTGTCCCGCATGCAGAATGCATCCTCTGCTGAGGCTGGGCTGAGGCTCTGTGCTGGGTGTGTCCTCTTTCCTGTGTTCCATTTGACCGTGTCTCAGCTGAGGGCTCTCTCTGGAGTATCTGCTTCTTTGGTTAGGTGCTTATTAAGCCAGGGAATATGTTTTATGATTATTACTGTGAACCCATTAGGGTGGGTACAGTGGTGAGGTCTGGGCCAGATAAATGACACAAAGGCTGGGCCTGAACCTTAATCCAGCTTTCCCCAAAAGGCTCTGTGCATGCTGCTGGCATCATGGGATGCTACGCCTCCCTCCATGAAGGCTACAGGAGAAAACTGTAAAGTGACCCTTGGGGTCAGAGGAGAGAGAAATTGTGACTGGGAGAATCAAAGAAAACTTCTGGAAAAGGTGGCATCTGAGGTAGGCCTTGCAGGATAGATTTGCTTTGATAGGGAAAGATAGAGGAGCACTGAAGTTCTTTTGGAGATAACTTTAAAGCTGCTCAGTAGACTTTGGAATTGAATGTCTTAGTGGATGGAAGAATCCAGATCCCTGAAATGAAACAGATGTGCAGAATGAAAGGGGGATGAAGTACAAGGGGGTTCTCTGGGCTTGGCTTGAGCTGTCCACAGTGCTTGCTGTTCCCTGGTGAGGCTGTGCCTTGTCCATAAGCCCTCTGAGCCCCCAGCTGCCTCCTAGCCTGGAGTGCACAGCCCTGGGGCTGTCGTGTGAGAGGTGGGGCTGGCTTGGGGCACTCACAGGACTTGGCCTGTCCCAGCTTTGAGAGCTGCCAAGGGCTCTATCACCTGACGTGCATCGTGTCCCTGCATTTTCCCTTTGACTGAGACACCAGGGAGATGCCACCAGAGGGAGTGGAGCTTTTATCTGGGACTGTTGGATGTGAGGGTAAACTTCCCAAGGACACTTTCCTAACTGTCCTTGCATCTTGGCCCTGAAAGGCCCCAAATGGAAAATACCCAAGTGAGAATTATCTGTGATCAGGGTCTCATAGCACTCTCTTGTTCACCATCAGCTATTGACTGCGAACCTTTAACAAAGAAACACAGCAAAACAAAAACCTGTAATATCACCCTTGAAAAAATCTCCAGGGGTCAGCTTCACAAATTGAGCTGGAAGGGATTTTAAAGAACATGTTTTCTCATCACACCATATTTCACATGGGAAAACCAAGAACAGTGTCACATGGTACTTTTGAGTCAGGGAGTTCATAAAACACAGATCTCCTGGCACAGAACTCTGCCCATGTCATGAACTCTTTAGCTTTTACTGGAATTACACGAGAGGAAACATCTTGTAGTTATTTAAAGTCTGGGTTTCAGGGTCAGACCAGCTCGGGTCACATGTTGGTGCCATGGAGTTCTGGTCAAGTTCTCTTTAAGCTTTGGCTTCTTTATCCTTGAAATGGTTGGAAGTCTGGGATCTGCTCTATTGGTGTTACAACAAGATCGAATGAGATAATGCACGGAAAGCCCCTAGTGCAGTCTGTATATAGTTACTCAGTAAAGCTCACCTGGGATTGTTAATGCAGATTATTAATTTTTTTTTGAATTGTGTGCCTTATCTCTCAAGAACTATTATGCAGCCTATAGAGTTTTAGAACCATGTTTTGCAGTAAGGAGTTCGTTGTTTGCTATGACTTTGTTCTACTTCATCTTTCCTTGCCAGACCCCAGCTGCCCAGGGCCTGCCCCTGGCCCCAGCCCCCCGCTCCAGTTGGTGGCTTTGCAGATGCTGGCAGAGCTCTACTTACTTTTCTCTAGCATTTATGAACCATCCTTCTCCCAACTGACTGATTGGTCAAGGTGTTTCTCAATCTCATCCTAGCCATGCCATCCCCTGAAAAAAAAATGTCTTCAAGCTACTTCTCCACTGACAATGATGCCATTTCTTGTGGCTCAGGACTGTTACAGATGATGACTCAATATTTATATACCTTTCTGTATTTCTATGAAGTTTGAGTGGAAGGGGTGCTTTGTGGACCCCAAAAGGCATCTTGGCCAGGATACATTGGCAGACCCAGGTCCTATGTGCAGGCATCAGTGGATGGTAGTTGGGTTCAAGTTGCTCACAATTCTGGCTGCCCCAGAAGCCCCAGTTCCTGCTCAGGACATCACGTCCTGCTCTGGCTCGTCCCAAAGCTCCAGATGGCCCTAGAGAACACATGGGCTGTCTCCCTCTGGGAGCACCTATGCTTTCACTCCTTGGCCAATCTGTTCTTTCATGACTGAAGCCAAGCTTTGAATTTTAACTACAATTATAATTAGATTCCTCTAAGAGAAAGGCCTCTTGAAACAAATCAGAGTTGGGATTTGGGTCCCCAGAGTTGTGCCTTTAGTTAAATTTCCTGTGTGGGGAAGACATGGTTTGGCTGAGAAGAGGAGACAGGATTAGATCATAAGTAAAAGTGGCATTTTTAGACTCCAATTCCTGATAACACTTGCATTTTTCCAAACCATAGAAGTCTTTGTTGCTGAAAAACCAAGTAGTGATAAGGTGCTGAGGAGGGTAACTGAAGGTCCTTCTTAACTGATCAATTTACTTACTCATGCTATAATTTTGAGTGAGTATCTTTCTCTGAGCAATAGGATGAAATGTGCCCTGGCCTGTCCCACCTCTTACCCCAACTTGGAGACCATGGGTGTCTCTCCAGGATCAGCAGTATGTCCAATGTGTTCACTGAGGCCCAGGACTCCTATAAGCAGGGTTGGAGGGAGAGAAGGAGGGAAGTTACAGACAAAACCCGAGAATAGGCAAAGAGAAAGTCCTGGTAGAGTTTACATCAAAGTCCCCAGTAAGATGGGCACTTTGAAGTCTAGAGTCCATACTTCTGATGGAGATGGAAGATCATCACTCCTTCTTGGGCCCTGGCCCTGCCTTTCACAGCTCCGTAAGAGACAGATGAAGAACTCTTCCTGACAGCGAGGTCTCCTGGCATCTTTCTGGAGCGTCATAGTATTCTAGTTCCTGTCCAGGGCAAGATGGAGCCTCCCTGAAGTCCCTGGGACACCACCAGGCCCTAACCTGGCCAGACTGCGTGTCTCCTGTCCTTCTGGATTTCCTGTTTGAGTGGTCCTCCCCATAACTCTCTATCTTTTCCCTTTTCTGTCCATAACCCTCTTCACTGACTCTCTGTTTCTCCCTTCATCTTTGATCTCTTTCTTTATTCTTCCCTCTCCTCCTGACCTTCATTACTTCCTTTTCTCCCTCACATGTCTTCCTTTAACATTTCTTTCTGGACTTCCCCTGTTCTTTCTCTTTCTTCCCATTTCTCCCTCTTTTTCTTTTTCATCCTCCTTCTCAGAATATCTCTTCTCTTCCTATCTAACCAATCTTCTCTTTGCTACTTTATCTCTTAGACTCTACGTTTCTGTCCCGTCTCTATGTATCTCTCTCTTTTCCTTCACTTTCCTAACTTTCTTTCTCTTTCCTTTTCTTGAAAACACCTTTACTATGAAATGTAAACATATGTTCAAAGAAGCCTAAACCATTAAGGTAAAGCTTAGTAAATAGTTATGAATTGGGCACCAGTGTAACTCCTACGAAGGCAAAACCAAAAACAAACAGATTATTACCTGGACCAGTAGCCACCAGTGTGGCCTCTCTGACCATGGGCTCCTGTCCTCGGAGTCTTACTTTTGTGACTATCATTGCCTTGATTTTCTTTACAACTGGACCGCCCATGTATGCTTTGTAAACAGTATAGTTTAGTTTTGCCTAGTTTTGAATGTTAAGTACGTGGAATCACACCATATATATTTTTCTGTGTCTTATACCTTTCACAAAGTATCATGTTTACAAGATTCATCCGTGTTCTGTTGTATTTCTTTCATTTTATTTAAAGTTTTTTTTTTCAAATTTATTCATGTGAGAGAGAGAAAGAGAGAGATAGAGAGAGTGAAAGAGAGCATGAGCTGGGGGGGGGGGATGGGTAGAAGGAGAAGCAGGCTCCCCACTGAGCAGGAAACCTAATGCGGGACTCCATCCCGGGACCCTGGGATCATGAGCTGAGCCGAAGACAGATGCTTAACCAACTGAGCCACTCAGGTGCCCAAGTTAATTAGTTTTCACTGCTGCCTAGCACTCATCTTATGCACGTGCTGACATTAATCCTATCTGTTGAACAACAAATTGTAGTTGTCAGAACACCTGTTTCGCCTTTAAAACTAAGAGCTGGATTTGCTGCCCCCTAGTGTCTTACTGTCACCATAACAACATCTTCAGTGGTATCTTTTCTTACTCTTTGTAATTGAAACAAAGGGCTCCAAAAAGCAGCTAGGGTTTCATCAGACCAGCTGCTCAAATTACACCTGGGGGGTGGGGAGACCACACGTCTCAGCTGCAAAGAGCTCTAAGGAGGGAGAAGTTTTTTTTTTTTTTTGTTATTGTTTTGTGATGTTTGTTTGTTTGTTTTTTAAAATATTTTATTTATTTATTTGACCGAGAGAGAGAGAGAGAGAGAGAGAGAGAGAGAGAGAGATCACAAGCAGGCAGAGGCAGGCAGAGAAGAGTGGAGGAAGCCAACTCCCTGCTGAGCAGAGAGCCTGATGGGGGGCCTGATCCCAGGACCCTGAGATCATGACCCGAACTGAAGGCAGAGGCTTAAACCACTGAGCCACCCAGGTGCCCCCCATCCTCTTTTTTTACCTGCACCAATGTGAGCTCTGACTTAAGGTTTGGGTCACGAGGACAGAAAGGAATTTGGTATGGATAGGTTTGTTAAGATAGGGTTGGAGGGGGTTTCAGAAGGCCCCAAAGAATGTTTTTTTGAAAGAATATCTTTTACAGTATTATTATTCAGACATCAAGTCCTCCTTGGAAAACAGGCTGGGGAAGTTGATTTCAATGGGTATTTTGTTCTTTTATTTATTCGATGTTTGCTGGGTCCCAGATTATTCTAGGCACTAGATTACAAAAAAGAAACAAATCCCATAAACAAATGATGAAATAACTATTGTAATATGCTGCCATTTAGGGAGAAGTACTAAAAAGAAGACGAGTGAATGGGAAATGGCTGTTGGCCGGGTGGGCCCATGGAAAGCCACTCGAAGCCAGTGACAGGCAAAGATGGGCATGAAGTACTAGAGCAAGCTCTGGGAAGGTCCAGTGGAAGAGCACAGGTAAAGGAAAGAGCAAGGGCGGTAGTGTTGGGGTGGGGAAGAGTTCAGTGTGTTTGAAGCACAGCGAGGAGGTCGGTATGATGAGAGCAGAGGAGAAAGATGGGAGATGGAGAGATAGGTAGGACAGGGTAGGTGTGATGAGAAAATAGGACTCTCCTCTGAGATGGATGGAAATCCAATGGAGAGTTTGAGTGATAGGATCTAACTTATATTTTGAAATGATCACTCTGGCTACTGGACCGAAAAACTGATGCTAAGGGGACAAAATAGAAGTAAGGTGGTAAAACAGAAAACTATTGCAAAAATTCCAGCCAGAAATGGAATAGCTTTGGACTGGGTGAAATGGAGAAGATTGTGAGAAGTGGTCATATTCAGGCTGTATTCTGATGACAGACCCCCCAGGGGATGTGGATGTGGAATGAAGGAAATAGGAGTCCAGGAGGAGTCCTGGTTTGGGCTTAGCTTGTAGCAGAGGGGTGGGGGTCAGAATAGTCAGGGGAGGGGCCCATCTCCAGGTCTGCTGGGAACATGAACTTTGAAATGTTTATCATACATCCAAGTGGGCGTGTCCAGTGGATAGTGGTACCTAAGTCTTGAAGTGAGATTGGGGTCGGAGGTATCTATGTGAGAGTCATCCTGGAAGAAATGGAACTGAACGAGAGATTGCACAAAGAGTGAGAGTAGAAGAGAAGGCTGAGGCCCAGGCTCTGGGACACTCATTGTTTAGACAGCTGGAAGAGGAGGTGGGGCCAGCAATGGAAACAGCAGAAATGGCCAGTGTGGTGGAAGGGAAGTGGGTTCAGCATCTCAGAAAACTATTTTTAAAACTAGTTAAAGGGGCGGCTGGGTGGCACAGTCAGTTAAGTATCCGACTCTTGGTTTCCGGCTCAGGTTGTCATCTCAGGATTGTGAGACTGAACTCACTGAGCTCCAAGCTCAGTGTGGAGTCTCTTGACATTCTCTCCTTCCTCTGCTCCTCTCACTAGTGCTCGCTTATGCATGCTGGTTCACTTTCTCAAATAAAGAAATCCTTAAAAAAAAAAAAGTTAAAGAAGGAAAGTGAATAAACTACCAAAAAATGCTATCAAGAAGCCAAGTAAAATGAGAATCGAGAATTCACCACGGGCTTCTCCAGATGACCTCGGCAAGAATGATCTTAGGGGTAATGCAATGGAAACTTGGTTGGGAAAGACAGCATTAAGAATGGGGAGGGGAGATGTAGAAATTGTGAGTAAAAATAATTAAAAAGTTTTCAAGAAATGCAATCCATGCTTATGGGAATTTGAGCTTACTAAAGATTAATTAATATTTTAGGGGGCTTCTGTGCTTTTGAATTTATATCTGCCAAGTGCTAAGGGTAGGTCCCCCCCCAAAATGTTTTAAAAATGCTTCTGTGGTTTGCTGAGAGGAAATCACTGAAAAGTTTTAAAGAAATCTGTTTTGCATCAAATGGGTAAAAGTTAAGTACAAACACAAAGCCCCCAAGATCATGCGCCATTAGAAGATGGAGTACTAACCAGTATCAACCAGAGTGCTGGCTTGGCTCAGAAGAGTATACCAATGGTTGCGATTTTGAGCACGATCTCCTTTTTAAAATACAAGTTTAATAACCTCACAAATTTGTTTCATCTTTTTACTCTTAATTTCTCTTTGACCACATTGTCTTGCCTATTGGATGTAACTTTTTTTGTTTCATTATTGAATTATTATTCCTAGAATCTGCTTTAATATGTTTTGGAATAAGGCTTAGCTGGCCAGTGTAGTTATTGAAATGTTTATAGATTTTCATCCAAATGGCCTTCAGAGGGGCGCCTGGTTCAGTCATTTATGTGTCACAGAAACCTCCTGAGTAATGTTTGACCAAATATTTAGATAGTTAGTTAACCATGAGGGGAAGTTAACTGTCACTTAAATAATTAACAAAAAATTAACTGTCACATTAAATAGATGCCGTTTTCTTTTTAGGTGTTGAAGTTGAGGATGACCAAACCGCATTTAGTTGATGCAAGGTTGTAACAGACAAGTGGCATCTGGAAATAATGAAGACTTTTTGCCCAATTCCCTGAATAAATACAACAGACTAGGGATTTCTAAGTGTGTAGCTCAATTATACATGTGTGGCTGTGTCTAAAATCTGATCAGAGTGAGGATGATCTGGGATCTCATGCAGGCACTGTGGCAGAGACTGCTCATTATCCCCTGGTAGTCTGTCTTCTGGTATACACTGTCCGGAGCCCTCAGGCAACTCTAGAGGATGGGAATGTTCTGGATGGATTCTATGGTGGAAGATATAGCAAAGTACTAAGCCCTCAGGGGCCGCAGCCTATCCATCCCAGCAGAATGTCCATGACAGGTGGATTCAGGACTGATAAGGGAAAAAGTGGACAAGGTAGGTGACATCATTGGGTCCAACTTAGGGGGTTGGAGTAGCTTTGTGCTACTCTTCTCCCTGGCCTTTTTCCTACTCCCTCTGGGAGCATCCCTGATTCGGATCCATGGGGAATACTGGTGAGGCTTTTTCATAGCTTGGGAGTTGGCAGAATATAGGATGTCCTTCAGCCCCTTCTTCTGCCTTGTACAGCCTTTCTCCCCCTCCTGACTCTTACTGCTTCTCGTGCCCTCTCTTTCCAGAACCGTCTTGGTTTCAGGCAGGGTGTTGTGTTTAGAGTCGGGGGGAACAGGGTCTGACTCCCAATTCTGCCTTGGAGTGGCTCTGTGACATTGGCTGGTCCCTTTACCTATTGGGACGCCAGTTTCCTCATCTAAGGAAACATCGAAGGAGTCAAAGGCATGGTGTGGGCATGGAGGTCATATTCAAGAAGTGAAGTGCTTGGATCTGGCTGCCTTCTCCAGCATCATCCTGACATAAACATATCATTGTTCCCACATTGTGCTGTAATTTTGAATGAAAACCATTGCTTTCTCTGCTGCAGTCTTTTTAGGCACAGCATGCTTCTCCAGATTTTTTCACCGTGGACTTTCGTTATACTCCTACTTCAGCCACCCTGAAGGGTGACTGTTTCTTCCCCCTGTCACTCAGGGTCCTTTGTAACTTTTAGATGTACCACTCAGCTTCTAATTCAGATCAGGCGATTCCAAACTTACCACCCAAGTTCTGTGAAAATGTGTCCATTTTGATTTGAATTCTGTAGTGACAGGGAGGATCTTAATTTTATTTTTAAAGAGAGACGATCTGGCTGGACAAGTTACTTGAGGTAAGGAGCATGTCCTACCTGCTTCAAACGGAGCTGAGTTTGGAAACCACTGTAACATTGCACGGAGCAGCTGAGCCCTTGTCCGGGGGGGTCCCTGATCAGGCAGTCCTCGCATATTCATTCAGAGGACATGCAGAGGACCAGGACAGGCTCTGCAAGGACTTCCTGGTGGGGAAGCACCCCTGGGTCCAGAGCATTTCTGAGCAAACGGAGGGGAAGGAGCAGGTACGTCTACAAGGCTTCTACACTGCCTGAGTACACTGTCTACACTGCCTGAGCTGTAAGTGTTTCTGAGGGGCAGAATCTCACAGAACTAAGAGAGAGCTCGATGGTGAGGTGCAGACCCGGGAGGTCAGTCACGGCCCCAGGGAAGCCTTCCTGGATTTGTTTTGAATGTGTTGTTGAGGACGATGCTTTTCAGGGCACCTCTCAGTGGCTCTCTAATGAAGACCCATAGGAGAGGTTTTGCTTAGGACTCGGCATGGGGAATGGTGCGGTACCTGAAAGTCTTGTTTGTTTTTGCTCTATAGACGTTGAGAACCTTCTCGCTACTCCTCTTTCCTTTTCCACGCTGGTGGCCACCAGCCCTGTGGCCACTCTGGGAACATGTGTGTAAGAGCACATGGGATTCATCTGTGCACAAACTCTAGTTCTAGATCCATCTGACTGAGTCTTTCTCTTATTTACTCTCTCCTTCTGTTTTCACTGATTTATTATGTTTACTATGAAATGGCTAATGTACTTAAAAGTGGAGAGAACAGTACAATAAGCCTCCATGTATCTATACCCCAGACTAAAGTTATCAAGATATTGCTACATTTGCTCATTGATTCCTTTTATTTTATTTATTTCTTGTTGTTGTTCATGGCTGGGGGATTTTGAAGCAAGTCCTAAATATCATGCTGTTTCACCCTTATATACTTCAGAGTGTGTCTCTAAAAAACTGGACAAGTTCTCCTTTTTTATTTATTGAGTTTTTAATTTTAATTCCAGTATAGTTAACATACAGTGTTATGTTAATATGAGGTATCTAGTGATTCAACAATCTAGTATTTCAACAGTTCTACACATTGCTCAGTGCTCATCATGAGCAGTGTACTCTTTAATCCCCATCACCTGTTTCACCCATCCCCCACCTACCTCCCCGTCTGGCTGGGCAAGCTCTTAAAAATCGACAATGATATTACCACACCTAAAAAAATTATTGATCATTCCTCAGAATTAGCTAAGTCAGTCTGTAATCAAAATTTCCATGTTATATTAAATATGTGTTTTTAGGGGCACCTGGGTGGCTCAGTCAGTTAAGCATCCGACTCTTGATTTTGGCTCAGGTCGTGATCTCAGCGTCCTGGGATCGAGTCCTGTGTCAAGCTCTGCACTGGTTGTGGAACTTGCTTAAGATTGTCTCTCTCCCCCTACCCTCTTCCCCTGACCCCGCTCACATGCTCACTCTCTCAAAAACCTAAAAATAAAAATAAGAAAATAAATAAATATGACTTTTTATAGTTTATTTGAGTCATCCAGTATCCAAAGAAGATCCACATATCACATTTGGTTGCAGATCTTAATTCTCTTTTAATTTACAATAGTCCCCACTCCTCTTATTTTTCCTTTGCCATTTATTTGTTTGGAAAAGAGAAGTGTGTCTCGTTTTTCATATTTTCAAATTTTCCACATTTTGGATTTTGCTGATAGTGTCCTTGTGGTGCTGTTTGAGATATGCCCTCTTACCCTGCATTTCTTCCTCTAAACTGTCTGGAAGCATGATCAGATTCAGGTTTAATTTTTTTGATGTAAGTATTTTACAGTTAGTGTTGTACAATTCCTATAGCATGACACCTGGATGCCCATAATCTCTTATTGCCTTTCTTTTCATGATTCATCCATTCTGTTCCTTCCTTCTTCGATAGGCAAGAACTTTCTTTGGTCATTTTTTATTTATCGTTGCAATTTTCACTACATGCAAATATTTATCTCTCATCCTTAGATCAAAGGCAGCAATCTCTATATGCAGTCTGCCCTTGTTTTTTTTTCTTTTTCTTTCCTGTTTTTAAAGTTAAGAGTATTTCCTGGAGATTACTGTGCTGCAGTTTATGAGATAATCCTTCCTTTGTTCAACATCCTCCATTGGGCAATGCTCCATTTTTTATTCATCTAGTATCTTACAAATAGGGATTTATGTTGTTTTCAACAAGCTACAAATGACATTGCAATACATAGTTTTTGTGTACTTCATTTTCAATTTTTGCCAGTATACTGAAGACATAGATTTCTAAACATGGATCTGTTGGGTCAAAGGGAAACGCATGTATTCTTTTGTCACATATTTTTGGCTATTTAAAAATACAGAATATAGGGGCGCCTGGGTGGCTCAGTGGGTTGGGCCGCTGCCTTCGGCTCAGTCATGATCTCAGGGTCCTGGGATCGAGCCCCGCATCGGGCTCTCTGCTCAGCAGGGAGCCTGCTTCCTCCTCTCTCTGCCTGCCTCTCTGCCTGCTTGTGATCTCTCTGTCAAATAAATAAATAAACTCTTTAAAAAAAAAAAGAAAAAAAAAGAAAAAGAAAAAGAAAAATACAGAATATATTGTTATATTTTGTGCATCTCTGAAAGCTACTTTAAACTCTTTCTAGACAGGGCATAAATTAATTTTTATTTTCATTATTTTAATAATGCTTTATAGAGCACTGAAAAAAATAAATTTATATATATATATATATATACATATATATATATATTTATAGACATATGACCCTGTTGTGAAAATTAATATTTTTTAAAAGATTTTATTTGTTTATTTGAGAGAGAGAGAAAGAGTGCATGAGTGGGGAGAGAGGCAGAGGAAGAGGGAGAAGGAGACTCTTCACTGAGCAGACCCTGGGTTCGTGACCTGAGCCAAAGGCAGACACTTAACCAATTGATTCACCCAGGAACTCCATGAAAGTTAATATTAATCAGGGGTTATCCATATATTTCTCTCTTGTCCCACGAAAGAGAACATCATCCTCGCCTCTCCCCCATGCTTTTCCCACCCTTTACACCCTGACCTTGTCACTGCCAGATCAGTTTCTAGCCTTTTGTAAGAATGGGTCAAGAAGGATTTTAGAGCAGAGACAAGCCTCCTAGAGAGAAAATGAGAGGGATGGGAGGTGAGCAAAATGAGGCCACAGTGTCTGGGGGTGGGCAATACGGTGGGAAGTAGAGGTAGCAGGTGAGGGGTGGCAAGTGCTAGAGGACATGGGAAGGGAAGTAGGGGGAAGGAACAGAAATGTGAGGAATGTGCTATAGCTTGTGGCTTTGATCACTTTTGTCCTCTTTGGGAAAACCAAGTGAATAAAATCTTCTCTAATTACTTATTTGGCTCGTGCAGTGTGCATCTGGAACCTAATGCCCTGTAAAGATGGACCCATGTGGACCATAGCATTGAGTCTTTGTGATACAAATACCTAAGGCATTTTCAGATAATACTGGATTGAGATTCAAGCTGGCTGTCAGTATGAAATCTGTTACTTGAATTAATATATGTGTACCAACTTCTGTAGAAATGGAAGCCCATCCACATACCCACCATGCAGGGATATCTTTTCCTGATTATAAGTAGACCTAAAGACAAGGCTGAGTCATGAGATGTCTACTTACATCCTAATGCTTGAATCAGGTCTTCTAGAATGAAACTGTACGAATCACTGGCAACATTTCCAAAAAAGAAGAAAAAACAGCAACAGAAGATAAAGCCTGACCCTACACACTGCAAATGCATTAGCTGTACGGAAGAGGCTGGGTTGTCAAAGCATTGGCGGCTGGGGCTGCCTTAGAAGGAGAAACTGAGGTCAGCTACCCAAGATCAGAGCACAGGGAGCCACTACGTCTGCCCCGCCCAGGACTCTTTGAGAGGGTTGCAGCCTTCTGGGCTTGGTCCCTGATGGCCTTGAGGGCCAACTGGAAACCCATTCCCCGAGGACAGTGCTTTGTAATCTTTTCCTCAGTCTGCCTCCCTCTGAATTCAGGATTCTTTCTCCCAGAGAGGATGTAGACTTTCATTTGTAGCAGTTTGGGGGAAGTCGCAGACCTGTTGCCACTTGTCTGCCTTCCTCTGGGAACTTGGGTCGAGTCTGCTTTCTCTCTGCCCAAAGCTAAGATCCGGATTATTGTGCTGATATTGGCATTTATCCCGAAGACAGTTCTCCCTTTTTCTACCTACCACTGGTTTCAGTTCAAGGTTTTAAAAGCAAATGTAAAGCTTCCATATGCAGTGGACCTGTGAGCATCACGGGTTTGAACTGTGTGGGTCCACTTATGCACAGATTTTTTTTTTCTAATAAATACACTACAGTCCTGTAAATGTATTTTCTCTTCATTATGGTTTTCTTCATAACATTTTCTTTTTTCCTCCTTACTTTGTTGTCAGGATACTGGATACATGTCACATACCAAATATGTGTTGAGTGTTCATGTTATTGGTAAGCCTTCCGATCAATAGTAGGCTGTTAGTAGTTAAGTTTTAGTGGAGTCAAAAGTTATATGAGGGGGCGCCTGGGTGGCTCAGTGGGTTGGAGACTCTGTCTTTGGCTCGGGTCGTGATCCCAGGGCCCTGGGATCAAGCCCCGCGTGGGGCTCTCTGCTCTGCAGGGAGCCTGCTTCCCCTTCTCTCTCTGCCTGCCTCTCTGCCTACTTGTGATCTCTCTCTGTCAAATAAACAAAATCTAAAAAAAAAAAAAAGTTATATGAGTTATATGTGTCCTGGAACACTGAAAAACTAAAATTAAATAAAAAAAAATTAAAACCACACACGCACACAAAGTTATATATGGATTTTTGACTATGCAGGCATCTATACCTGTAACCCCTGCACCGTTCAAGGGTCTACTGTGTTAATCTCATTCACCCTCACCAGTAGCCTGGAAGATAGGAGCCATTATTCCTCTCATCCCAACCCCAAATCAGTCAAATGAGAAAACAAGGCTTTGGAGGATACAAACTGCTCCAAAGTTACACTCCTCTTAAGTGGTGGGGCCTTGATTTCAACCTTGTCTTGGATTCCAAAGGGCATGCTCTTAACCACTGTGATCCCTGTGCGTCCTACCTAGAATGGACTGTGGCCCTGACCTTCTGATGGCCACTCTGCTGTTTCTCATTTCAATCTACCCTGCATGCTGCCAGCCAAAGGCCCCGTGTCAAATATGGCTGTCTATGATAGCATCAGTCTACCCATCCCTGATGTCCCACCTCCCTACTGCCTACCAGAATGTGCCAAAACATATGAAGGACACAACTGTCACAGCACTGGGAATTAAGGGAGATGATGCACACCATTTGCCAATGTCTGGGAAATTTACCATCACGTGAGATGTGGAGGGGCTTAAAATGACAAACTTTTCACTTCCACCAGTGAAACTACCTCAAAGTGAGTCATAATGCCAGAGGGCAGATTTGACACTCCTCTACCCAATTCCTCTCTCCAGGCCATGCAAACTTCCCATCTCTAAGTCACCACGTCCACCGCCATGGCAGTTTCCTAGGTGGGAGTAAAATAAAAGAAGAGTCTGTGCTAATTTCTTCCGGTACAAGATATAAAATCAGCCAGACAGAAAAATCAGAGCCTGGAGGCAGTGCTCTTGAGGGCTCGGTTTCCTGAGACAGCTCTGTCCTGCTCCTCTCTCCTACCCCTTGCCTTAGTTGTGCAACAGAAATAAAGGGTGGGGAGAATTAGTAAGTCAACAGGTTTGGGGAGTGAGAGGGTACTTAGGAAAGCCAGCAAGGGATGGGGTTCTGTGTGGTTTGGGAGAAAGAAAAAGAAAGAAAAAGGTTTTAGAGGAATAGCTGTTATTAAGTGGGAAGTGGATGGTGGCAAAGAAGTTTTGGATACTCTGTTTCATGTTACAAAATGTAATTCTCCATCTGGCTCCTCTTAGAAAGATGTCAATAAAAATGTAAAGTAAGTTCCAATGCCTTTTTCAACTGTGCTTCTTTTTACTGCGGCTCTGTTTAATGAATGATTGTAAGGTAGTCCAAATGCATCTTGTCTTCACAAGGAGGCCATGGAAAAAGTGAAGGATTCCTTCTTAGTCTGGGTGAGTCACTCCTGATGCATGTCTGCAGGATCATCTCCTCCATCCAGGGTGTGAGCTGAATGAGGGAAATCCAGGCCACCTGTCTACTGGAAAACATTGAACCTTCATGGATTTCTGTCAAATTTGAGCAAATAGGAAAATAAATCAAATTAAGGCAAAGGAAAATATAAGCCCAGTCCTAATGGATCTATAAAAACAAGCCACAAAAAATGACATTCTATAATATTCTATATTCTATATAATATTCTAAAGATATAAAATGAGCACAAATTTAGAAGAAGTTACAATAGCAATCAAAAGCCTGTTTTAGAAGAATCTGCTTTTTTCCTTTTCTCTCCAGCTCTTTCTTTCTTCTCGTGGCTCCTTGCCTCTCTCCTCAGGCCTTCACTATTCTACACACTCTCTCTCCTCTTTCTTCCCCTCCGATTGCCCTCCCTCCCTTTACATCTTACTCTCCCTATTTCCCCTTATCCTTTTCTGTTTAGGTAGCTCCTGCTGAGGGTGACATGATGGACATCTTTAAATCTTCCTCTTGTTCTCCATCCCGTGTCATGGAGGGACTGTTGGGGTCTGAAGTTCCAGATCCTATTAGTCTTGGGGCCTTTTTGGGTGGGGGGAAGCTCTTCCTGCAGCTCCTTTCCTTGCAGCATTTGACTTCATGTCTTACATCAGATTCCCTTGGATCTGTGTTTACTTGTTGAGGCTTGTTAAAGAAGGCGAGATGCACCAGGTGTGGGGCAGCAGTGACCCTGCGTAGAGTCTAAAGGTGCCTCAGATTGAGTTTCCTGGAAACAGGCTCAGAGAGAGAGAGTTGCATGCAGAGTTTACTGGGAAGTGCTCTTGGGAGTTATATCTATAGGGAGGCGAGGAAGGCAGGTTTGGATAGACAAGATACTGTCCTACCATATGATTGCAAATGAGGTTCAGCTGATCCTAAAGGGAGCTCAGGAACTGAGATAGCCTTTCAGAGTTGTCCCAAATCAGGCAAGGGGGCAGGACTTTGGATCCTTGAATCAGCCTGTCATTTGCCTTGGGGAGTCAACTGTGAAGGGCAATTCCCAGTGAACCATTAACATTTTTAATATTCCCAGCTGAGCAATGGGAGCATCAATAGAAAGCCGAGAATCTGAGGTGGGAATTTGGAATCATATCTGGGGATGGACATAATATGGGTGTTTTAGGAGCACCAGGGTGGCTCAGTCGGTTAAGTGTCTGACTCTTGATCTCAGCCCAGATCTTAGTCTCTTGAGTTCAAACCCCACACTGGGCTCTACACTTGGTGTGGTGCCTACTTAAAAAAAAAAAAATGGGTGTGTTAGAACCATTCACCCAATACACTCCATTCTCTAGGCACAGTGATGAATGAGACAGAGGGTCAGACATGGATTTGTTCTTCATGCAAGGTACAAAGTAATAATGACCAAAATAATGAGGGATCAAGAAAAAGATTGAGAAGGGAGACATCCTCAGAGGAAGATTTGGGAAGTCTCTCCCGGGGTGGGAGGAGGAGGGGTAGCTTAGAATTGAGTCTGGAAGAAACACCAGATTTGATAGGTAAATGTGAGGTATAGGATGGCAAGAAGGTAGACAGAGGGAGTCATTTTGAAGTACAGTTCGCCCTTGAACAATATTGGGGTTAAGGGTGCTGATCCCCTTGCCCAGTCAAAATTCATGTATAACTTTGACTCTCCCAAAACTTAATTACTAATAAACTACTGTTGACCAAAAGCATTACTGATAACATAGTCAATTAACACATATTTTGTATAAGTATTATATACTATTTCTTATAATAAACTAGAGAAAATGTTTTAATAAAATCATAAGGAAGGAAGAATACATTTATAGTATATTTTAACTTACCAAAAAAATTTGTGGGGTGCCTGGGTGGCTCATTCACTTAAGGGCCCAACTCTTGATTCTGGCTCAAGTTATGCTCTCAGGGTCCTGAGATGGAGCCCTGCATCAGGCTTGGCACTCATTGGGGAGTCTCCTCAGGATTCTCTTTCTCCTTCTCCCTCTGCCCCACCTTCCCCTCCCACTCAGTGTGCATGTGTGTGCTCTCTCTCCCTCAAATAAATAAAACTGTAAAAAAAATCTGCATGTAAATGGACCCATGCAGTTCGAATCCATGTTGACAAAAGTCAACTGCACTTTAGAGTCTGTGCTGGTCTTCAAGCCCCGGATTATTGTGCATAAAGAAGTGCTGCTTTCTCAAAGTAAGTATCTCTTAAAGACTTGGGATAAAGCATAGAAGGGATAGAATGGAGTGGAAAGGAACTCGAGGGGCCTTTCCCCAGAAATGTTTTCATGAATTAATCCTCAAAGATGGCAGAAAGCTACAGGTATGGAGGTGTTCCTTGGAGACCCCCTAACTTCAGCATCCTGTATTTAATGGAATTTTAGTCATGATGCCATTTCTGAGGCTTGAGCCTTGAGATGAGGTTGGGAAAGGTCCAAGGATTGTAATAGCTGCTGCCTTGAAGTGTCCAAACAGTGCCATGAAGTGGGTCGGTGGGCTGGGGTGGGGAGGTGGGGGTGTGTAGCACCGAGTTAATGTGGATCCAGAAGGCAAACCGAAGGTCACTGTGTGGATGAAACAGGAAACAGATGGCTCACCTCATAGAAACCATGAGTTTAATGAAAGACATTGCTTTGTCAAAATCAAGCAGGTCAGGAAGTAGTCAGTGACTGTAGGAGAAGGAATTTAAGCAGAAGCTGTAAATGCAGGCAAGGCTGGGGGAAGATTCTTTCTTTGGGATTCACAGGTGATCTGGATGATCTTCAAAGCCTATTTCAACTCTGAGATGATATAATAATGATGAACATTTATTCAACATTTACTATTACATGACTTAGTGGTTAAGAGAGCAGGCACTGCCATCAGACTGCCCAGGTTCAAATCCCTCCTTTACCACCAGCTGGCCAAGTGACCCCGGGCAAGTTGCTGAACCTTTTCAAGGTCTATTTGACTCACCCATAAAAAGCAGCAAAACAAAAGCCAACTTTATAAGGTTGGTGTGAGGATAAAATGTAAACCCTTAGGAAGGTGCTCTCTTGGCCTATTGTAGGGGCTCAGCAAATGCCAACAATCCTTTCAAATGCTGTGGTACAGAAATGTGGGTGGCTATAGAGAACCTAGGGATTCCCTGCCTGGGCTCCAGTAGAGGGAAGTAAGCATACGAAGCTGGGTAAGATGGTGCCCTATCAAGACAGGATAAAGTCATTTCCCCTGGAAGAGGCATCAGGAACAAAGGAAGAAGTGGGATTCCAGAGTCTATTCTGGGAGAAGAGAGGAAGCCTCAGTCAGGTGGGTTGAGAAGAGGTAAGGTGGTAGGAACTATGCTTGGTGACTTAGATTGAGACCAGATCATGCGGGACTTTGAGTGCCATGCTAAGCAATTAACGCAGTGGGGTGGCCTTAAAGTATGAAAGCAGAGGTGGGTTTCCACATTTATGCCTCTTTCTTTTGTCGGCCCTGCTGAGTTTACTTGGAGCCAGAAAAAACTTGAAAGACACATTGCCAGCAAAGATATAACCTAGAGCTGCCCGGATTCAGGGTGGTTATTTTATAGCTCTGGTCATTTAAAAAATTTGAGAAGGATTCTAGATAATTATCATTCCTTATTTATTTATTCAGAAAATCTTTAGTAAGGAAAAATTATAGGCATTGCAATTCCCCCTTCATTGGGAAAACAGAGACTTGCTCCTTGAATATGTTTCTGAGGCTCCAGGGGGTTATTATATCTTTACCATAGATATAGGTGTATCCATAATTGTGAGACTATTAGGGCAGAGAGGAAACTTACTGACATGTGTACAATTCTACCAACTTTAGGAACACAGAAATGTGAGACCAGAATGGCCGAGTCGCATAGCAAGTCGGTGAAAGAATGCAGACCTAACATTTCTCTTTCTTGTTCTACACAGTTCTTGCTAACACTATATAACGCCTTTCTACCAGGTGTGAAAGCTGTGTCCCTTCTGGTGGGGCTTGTCAGGCCTCTTGAGCAAGGGCATTGCTCCTGGAAACTAAGAAATCCGGAGTGGCTTCTGCCGCTGGTGTCCCAGACAGCCTGGAGGCAGAGAGACCTCACACCTGCCTTGCAGGGAGACCTCCCAGTGAGGTCACTTGATAAAGATAAGTTGGAATGTCATAGGGTTGTTTGTCTTGGTAGAAATATTATTTTATTAGAGAAAACATTCCGCTATACAGAAGCGTATATCACTCTGGCCTCTGCATAGCAAGCTCAAGTTCTAAATTAAACTTAAATTGTGCCAATGGGGATTGCATCAGCTGGTTACACACACACACACACACACACACACACACACACACACACAACTCTGGTGATTCTTACCTTCTGTGCTCTTGTTTTTCATCATAATGTTTATTGTAGCAACAACTGCAAAATACTAATAAAGAATTCATTCCTGGTATTGGGTGATATGTTTTGGCTCCAGGGCAAGGTTTATATGCTATTTTCAGCTCCACATGCTTTCTGAGATAGCTCCCAACACACCTCGGAGGCTGGTTAAGCCCATTGACTTCTCCAGGCATCAGTTGCCTTAATTCAGAGGCAAGAATACTGACTTGAAGGATAAAGTTTAATAAGCTTAAAAATCCTTTCCGGTGTTAACATTCAGGGGCTCTGATTTAATTTCTACCCTTCTTTCAGTCCAGTACAAAACTAGCACAGTGAGACCTCCCCAGAGCCCTTCAGCAGTGCAGCGGCCCCGAAGGAGACAAACCCTGACTTGGCTCTACCCACAGTGAGTATAAAACTCACTGGAACCATAAATGGCTATAGTCACAGGGGACTTCAGTGTTGCCATGGACTCCATTGAACAAATGGACAAACTGAGGCCAAGAGAAGTGACTTTTCCAAGGAAACAAAGCCAGCCAGGAGCAGAGCTGGGTTACACATTTCTATCTCCCTACTTCCAGTTCATCGCTCTTTCCATGGAACCTGGTGCCTGTCATCCAACGATCACAACTTCACAGGAATTGTGCACCCTCAGATGGCTCTGTGCACTATATTTTCTTTGGTATGATTTCAAGATGAATTTCTCTTTCAGCCTCAAAATATTTACACTGGGGATCAGGGGTCTGTGGGCACCTGCAGAGTGGCTCCTTCAATAGTAATAGGGAGATTTGCAAGTCAAATACACCTCACTCCTCTTCTGGAGTTGCGGCCTCAGGAGGGCCCAGGGAACCATTTACTGGAAGGATATGAATTCCAATTCTCGGAGTCTGGAATGGCTACATTGAGTGATGAAAGGGTAGAAAGACACATTTATTTAGGAAATATCTTGTTCTAGATTCCATGCTGGGCAAAGCTGATGAAAGCTGGGGCTTTGGTGATCTTCATATGGGCTCAAATCCCAGTTCCACTAATTATTAGCTGTTGAATTTTGTTATCTAACTGCTCTGCTTTAGCTTACATATCTGCAAAATGGAGCTGGGGCTGCTGTTACCTACCTATAGAGGTTGTTATTAGGATAAAATAAATTAATATGTATAATTAAAATAATAATAATCATACAATTACAATAATGCATAATTAATACACAATTAATATGTATAATTGTATATATAATATGTATACTATTATATATTATAATAATTACTATGTATAAAGCACTTCGGATACTGCCTGATACATAGTAAATGCTATATGGCAATTGCTGCTTCTATGCACGTTAAAAATATATTCACATAAAATACTAACAATGTTTTGCCAAAATGAAATGATACACATTAGATATATAGGAATAGCTACCCATGAGAATATGAGAGGATTACAAAAACAAATAAACAAGAACAAAAACCCAAGCAAGTGATTTCAGAGCCCTTGCTTTTAATCACTATAGATACTGCTTCCTTATCATCCCATTGTCAAGATGAATAAACTGAGGCTAAAATAAAGTAAAATGAAGGCACCAAGCATTCATGCAGAAGCAGGAGTACTTGGAAGATCATCTCTGGTAACAGATGGGAAATTTAGGCTTGCTTTTTTGTCTGTAAACTTCAGGATCAGCAGGCTGCCCACAAGTCAGTGTTTGAAAAGCTCACTCGGGTTCTTCTAGCTGCAGCAAGCTTCTGCAGGGACAGGGTCAAGAGATGTGGTTTCCTAGAATTCAGGGGGCATCGTCTCTGACACCTCGAGTGCGGGACCATGAGCTTCATCATGGTCCTATACAAATAGGTAGCAACAGTGAAATTATAAAAGACTGAAAACAAATCTTAGTACCTCAACATAGAGGATTAGCTAAATGTATTATGCCCAACCAGATTACAGAATATGGGCAGGCTGTAAAATGGAATAATATTAATTTCTTAGAAATATATTCATGATATATTATTGTTTAGAAGACAAATCACAGTGGGGTATGTATGTATGTGTATGTATATGTATTATATATGTATATATATGTGTGTATATACATATACACACATGTAGAGATAACTGGCAGTCAGGGTGTGTATATCATAATATTAACAGTGAACATGGTACTAGGAAGAGTAATACTTTTGCTTTATTTTATCTGTATTGTCCAGTTTTTCTAAATATGACTTCTTCTTTTTTTTTTTTTTTTAAAGATTTTATTTATTCATTTGACAGACAGAGATCACAAGTAGGCAAAGAGGCAGGCAGAGAGAGAGGAAGGGAAGCAGGCTGGGATCATGACCTGAGCCGAAGGCAGAGGCTTTAACCCACTGAGCCAGCCAGGTGCCTCTCTAAATATGACTTCTTTTTGAAGATTTTATTTACTTATTTGAGAGTGTAGAGAGAGGTAGCAAGAGAGAGCATGAGTGAGGGGAGGGGCAGAAGGAGAGGGAGAAGCAGGCTCTCCATTGAGCAGGGAGTCTGATGCAGGGCTCCATCCCAGGACTCTGGGATCATGACCTGAGCCCAGGGTGGACACTTGATTCACTGAGCCACCCAGGATCTCCAAACCTATATGACTTTCATAAAGGAAAAATAATTTATTAAAAAGTAGAAGAACAGGCACCTAGAATAAAGTCTGTTTTCCCCATGGATACTGGCCTCCTCTTCTATAATCATGTTGAAAATCATCGTTTCTGCTCCTGCCAGGCTGATGCAATGGCTCCCTTCTTTGTGCACAGGTGGTGCTCCCGTACAAGGCTGTCAAAGATATACATTCTGGGCTACAGATCCCATTGCATTATTGGGTACCTACCTCCTTACAACCACCTGGCATAGAGCCTGGTACATGGGTATATTTGAAGTGGATGATTTATTGAATTATTGTGGGCTCAGTAGCTTGGAATCAGATATGAGCTCTGCTACCCACTCACTCTGGGTTGGGCCAGACTCCTGACAGGGTCTGGCAATCCAACCTGACTAATCACTGGGGGGAGGGAAACTGAGGCAGGAGGCAGCTACCTGGGTTTGCAGAGGGAAAGGTTTAGCTGAGTTCACAAACATCCCTACCCCAAGCTGTCAAGGTGCGTGGGTGAGCAGGAGCCATGCTCCCAGGGGTGGGACATGCCCATGCCCCTTCTGGGATGTTGCTCCCTTCCACTGTGTTGTGAGGATCCCTCCACCTAGGAGCTTGTTCTTCAAAGGGTGCTGGGCCCAAAGTGGGCACAGTCAAGGACTCCCACCCCACCAGCCTGATTACAGGCT
Source organism: Lutra lutra (assembly GCF_902655055.1). Classification (NCBI taxonomy): domain Eukaryota; kingdom Metazoa; phylum Chordata; class Mammalia; order Carnivora; family Mustelidae; genus Lutra; species Lutra lutra. The sequence goes on from NC_062278.1 coordinate 110,826,359, forward strand.
CTTTACTTGGAGGAAGGGAAACAGGCCCCACCCACCTCCTTTCCCATCCCTCTGGATTTGTCACCGTTCTGCACTCTTAACACCTGCCAATAAAGACTGTCTACACTAAAAAAATAAAAAACAAAACAAAAAAACAAAAAAATCAACAGGGACGCCTGGGTGGCTCAGTTGATGTATAAGCTAGATGAGTCCCAATCTCCTGATCCGTATAGTGACAATAATAGTCATGGGTCAAGAGACTTCCCGTAGGTTTTGTAAATGGCTTGGTGCCAGTCACAAATGGTGGGAGTGAAGAAAGTTTATAATTATTGCTGCATCTATTAACAGGTCCACATCTTCCCATCCCATGTCTCTTTGGCTCCCTAAGGCATCATGGTTACCATAGCAACCAGATGCTGATGATGCCTCCAGGGGCAGCAAGGTGAAGCCCAGCCAGCTCCCAGGTCCTCCCTCTGTGCGCCCTTCACAGGCCAGAGTGAGATGGTCTGAAGCTCCCTCAGCCTTTTCTCAAGCCCCCCACCTGTCTCAGGTCTCTTAGCCACAAACCCTGCCTTCACAGTCTCAGTGAAGGGCCCCGAAACACCGCTTTGGAGACGCCCTCCTCCCCACGCTCTGTCTCTTGGCGCCCTGCCTGGTTGCTGTGGAAACAGGTTCCACTGCGGACAAAGGAGGGAGCTGGGTCCTGCTTCCTCCTCGTCCTGTAGATGAGGATTTTTAGACCGTGGAGACTGCGCTGCCCTGCCCTGCACCTGCCTTCTCTCTCTGTGTTCTCGCTCAAGTGGAGCTTGCCCTCCCTCCCCACTGACGAGACCATGTGTAAAAGCGTGACCACAGGTGAATGGAAGAAGGTCTTCTATGAGAAGATGGAGGAGGCCAAGCCGGCCGACAGCTGGGACCTCATCATAGATCCCAACCTCAAGCACAACGTACTAGCCCCGGGCTGGAAGCAGTACTTGGAATTGCATGCCTCGGGCAGGTGAGTAGCCCAGTAAGTAGGTGCCCTGCCGGCAGCCCTGGGGCATCTTCTGAGAACAGACTGATAGGGAGGACCCAGGTACTTAGGATCAGTCTCACTGTTGGCCTGTGTAGACTGGGAAGCAGAGAAAGAGTCTCTACCTGGGAGGTGGGACCCCGGAGTTTGATTCCAGCTCTTCCACTGAACTCCTGTGTAACTTGCCCTCTCTGAATCGTAGTTTCAAAGAGGTGGGATATACTTATTAGCTGTAAACTCTGACATTTTACATCTTTTCAGATTTTAATAATGTAAAATGGTTGAAAACCAAGAAAAAGAGGCTCAAGGTCTCTAGGGATCGAGTTCTATGCTCTGGTCCTGGGACAGTTCGATTTCAATCTTTTTAATTCAGCCTGACTCAATATAAAATACTGAACACATGAAGTGGGCTAGAAACTGGCTCTACTATTAGCTCCACCACCCTTGAGTGATTCAGTTTCCTTCTTGGACCTCACCTTCCCCGTTTGCAAAAGGAGGGCTTAGTCTGGATCCTTGCCTTGCGGAGCATGGACCTGTAGCTTCAGCATCACCTAGAACTTGTGAAAGATGCAGAATCTCCAGGCCCATTCTAGACCTATTGAATCATTTCAACAAGGTCTCTCAGTGATTTGGGATGTACAATAATATCTGAGATGACTTTCCAGCACTCTTGTCCATGGGTCTGTTATGTAAAGACTTCCTTTGGGGACAGAAGATGGGGAGGCTCTGTGGTGCAGTGTGGGGGTCAGAAGCAAGGCCTTCCTTCCTTCCCTGGTACTGTGCATTCAAGTCAATTCAACATCTATTGGACACCAGTTTTGTGCTGGGTACTGGCTCTGAACTCTAGCTGTGTGTATGTGGATCATTTTCTAATTCTTTATGCCTGAGAGTGAAACAAAAGGTTAATCAGGTGACTTTGAAGATTCCTCCAGTTCTGACATTTTCCAATCCTAGTTTTATAGTCCAATCTCTGAGAGAGAAAATAGTCCCCAAAGGATGGAAGTAAAAGAGAAGACAATGAGAATATGAGACTCCTAACCTCTTGGAGGTTACCTGTCTTAGAGGGGTACCAAGAGCTGGACATTGCTGGCGGGGCCCAGGAGCTTCTTGGAGACCTGGAAGGTTTGTAGCATCTCCAACCTTGGTCAGTGACCTGTGATCACCAGCTGGCCTCAGTCACCTCGATCTGGGCTGAGACCGTCTCCAATTCTAGGCCTTGGGATGCATTAACCCAGGCACTGATTTGGAGTCTGAGAAGTAGTGATAGTGTCATTTTTCTCCTGATTCGGGTCTATCCTATTCACAGTCAGTATTAACAGGTAGAATGTGAGGTAGATTGCGCCTTTCCCAAATGTTCAGGTCATCCTGGCTAGGAGACTTCAAGGAGGTCTGAGCAGGAAGGACAAACCCCGTGCCCCGCGAACATTTTGCAGGTGAGGAAATATGCCCAGAGCCGAAGCCCCAATGGCAGGGCCTGAAGGCATTGGATTGGAGGAAGCTGAGGCCTGTGCAGAGCACAGGTGAGCAGGATGCCAGGTGCATCTTGACGAACCCGCTCTGGTCCTAAGGGCACCCTCGAAGGGACAGACTGGACGCCCCGGGAAAGCTAATGACGCCTGTAAACACACTGCCTTCTGGGGTCTGTTTCCACCATTTGGACTCTGTCCTCTCCTCTCACCTCAACCCCCCTCCCTGCAGGTTCCACTGCTCCTGGTGCTGGCATACCTGGCAGTCGCCCCACGTGGTCATCCTCTTCCACATGTACCTGGACCGCGCCCAGCGGGCGGGCTCAGTGCGCATGCGCGTCTTCAAGCAGCTGTGCTACGAGTGCGGAACCGCGCGGCTGGACGAGTCGAGCATGCTGGAGGAGAACATCGAGAGCCTGGTGGACAACCTCATCACCAGCCTGCGCGAGCAGTGCTACGGAGAGCGCGGCGGCCAGTACCGCATCCACGTGGCCAGCCGCCAGGACAACCGGCGGCACCGCGGCGAGTTCTGCGAGGCCTGCCAGGAGGGCATCGTGCACTGGAAGCCCAGCGAGAAGCTGCTGGAGGAGGAGGCGACCACCTACACCTTCTCCCGGGCGCCCAGCTCCACCAAGCCGCAGGCCGAGGAGGGTTCTGGCTGCAACTTCTGCTCCATCCCCTGGTGCTTGTTTTGGGCCACAGTTTTGCTGCTGATCATTTACCTGCAGTTCTCCTTCCGCAGCTCTGTCTGATTCCCCCATGGGCTCAGGGGCCCAAGGCCTGTGGGGGCCAGCCTGCTGGAGGGAGGGGCAAAGAGCGACCTGGGCTGGGAGTGGGGTTAAATTCTAGTGCTGGTGCCGCCGCTGACTCCATGGGGACCCTGGACAAATCGCTCGTCTTTGCCATCTATAAACGTAAGGTTTGGCCTGGATCGTTGGTTTTTCAAAGTGAAACCCAAGGCCCCAAAGTTCTGCATAGGTCCCCCAGGGACTTTTGGATTTGGAAGTTAGGCTGAGGGAGTAGATTTCCCATCCTGGTCAAACTGCTCATTCCCAGCTCCTATTTCCTCCTCTTGCCTTAATCAGAACAGATCTGTCTTGGAGTTTCGTTTAAGAGTTGTGGATGAAAATAGGTTTAACTGCTTTAAAAGAAAAAAAAAAAAAGCTTGAAAATGACAGGACTTGGTGATCTCAAAAGGCCTTTCTGTAGTGATGAGCTCGTTCTTGCTTTTCTGTTAATACCCTACTCTTCCCCCTTATTAGCTCCGACATCTGGGGCTGCGACATTAAATTAGCCTGTACCTAGTGTAGAAGCCTCATGAACAGCTCTGCCTCCATGCACACAGCAGAGGTTCCTTTTGAAGAAAGACAGGTGGGCACTAGGCTGTCCCTTTGCTGCCGGGTACCCAGGGTCCCTTGCTTCTGCTCCCCAGATCCCCCAGCTTCCCTCCACTCAGGGTGGATTCTGAGGCCTACCTGGGGCCGAGTCCCATAGAACTAGGCTTCCCACCTAATGTATATCAACTGACAGAGAACTTAGGGGGAGGTTTAGAAGGGAGAGTTATGTTAAATGCACAAAATCTCTACAAAGCCAATATACGACTCTCTGTTATAATGACGAATCTGCAGAGTTCAGGGACCCAGCCTGCCTGATTCTTAGCAGTTCTGATGGTCACAACGCAGGGGCAGGGGCCTGGCTTCCTGGGCTCCTTGCTGAAACCCTACTTGAGAGGCTTTCCCACATTGGCCATGCATCAGTCTTCTCACCAACCATCAGCTGTCCTCCTAGAACCACAGGGATGGGGTGTCGTTAGCAAGAGAGAGAGCATTAAAGATGGGAAGTGCTTTGCCCATAGAGAAGTGCATAGATATGTGGGAGAAACTTACATCACTTTCAAATGGCATGCGGTCTGGTTCGGGGTAGGAGGAAAGACTTTTTGATAGTAGGAGTATGGGTTGGGCATGGGGGGAAAGCAGAAGGCAGGAGGAGGGATACCACCTTGCACTTTCAAGGATCCTCATTCACCTCACCTCTGTTAATAACTTGACTTCTCCCACTTCCCTCCTCCTCCCTTTTTGACTCCTCCCCTTTTTAATGGAAAACTACCACCATCTGTAGTGGTGGAGGGGGGAGGGTCACATATACAAAGATGCGATACTTTAATAAAGACAGGATACCTTCAGTCAGGTTTAACAGTCATTAATGTGTGCTTGAGATTCACCACAGTGTCCCTGAAACACGTAATGGCCTGTTGGATTCCCCCTCCCATCTCCACTCCCCATCTCCCCTTTCTGGGGATCCCCCCATAAGGCTTTATCTAGCTCCAGTTTCAAGGTCGGGGCCGATCATGTCCATGCCCAGGAAGGATGCGGGCAGCTCTGGGTCAGTCATCTAGGGGACTCAGCCTGAGGCCAGTCTTACCTTTGCCCTTGTGAAATTCTAGTACCTGGCTGGTGATTCATTCAGTGGTCATCCCTTTATCTATCTCTTTATCCATATGTCCTGAACAACACCTTCTGTCTGGCAAGCCCTGATTTGGGTGCTGGGATCCAGTGGGCACTAAGTGGGCAGGCTCTGTCTCTCAGAGATCTTTGCTTATTGTAGAAATTCTCAGCCCTGGCTGAGATTTGGAAATGCTGGGGAGCTTTTGAAGAAATATCAGTGCCTACCTCTACCTCAGACCAAGAGAATCAGAATTTCTGGCATGAATTCTGGCAGAATTCATGGCAGAATTCTGGCAGAATTTCTGAGCATTTGAATTAGAATAAGACTTCTGGGTGACCCACCTGTGCTGCCTGGTCTAATCTTTCTCACTGAGGAACAGGCTTCCTTCTGCACCTAGTCTAACTGTAATGAGCCTGGAGGTCATCCTTGATGACCTGCCTTGGATTCTCTAGGGCTAGGACTCTGCTTCCCTCCTACTCCCTACTCCCTGTCCCGGGGACTCGACTCTCCCTCGGAACTCCCAGTTCCTTTTTGTTCCCCTGCTACAGTGGCTTTGTCCTGCTCTGAGAATCTCCATTATTGAGCTCTGTCACCCTTGCCAGATGCTTATCAAATTTTGATATAATTCTTTCCTATGGCTGTACTGCTCCCTGAAATGTGGCTTCAGTGTGTAAGTGACTTATCTTGTGTCCCTTTGCCAGCTAGTGGCAGAGCAAGGAGTCTGACCCTCACCTAGTTCTAGCTCAGACCTCTTTCTTAAAGCATGAAGCCTCTTCTTCTGCTGTAAGAAGGTGTCTACAATCTACGGAGGCCTCCTCTGTCTCCCGTATTTTTCTTATTCTTGCTGCAGCTGGGGTGGCTGTAGGTTTGCTCACTGTTCTGACCTTCATCTCAGCAGACATCTCTGGGACAGTTCTTCCTTTGCCCATATTGCCCCATGCCCCAAGATGAACTTGTTAGATGTGCTGTAGGCATTATAAGGAAACTTCTCGGAGACATTTTAGGATCCTAGCCCTCTCCCACTGGAGCTTTTGAGTGCAAGATATCTTGCTGTGCAAACCAGGAGCAGACCTACAGGCCCTGACTTGTGGTTCCAGAAGCTGAAATCCTCTGTGCGGGGTCAGTAGACATGCAGCCTTGATCACTTCCCTCAGACTCATTGGGACAGGGCCAGCCCCATGGGAAAATAATTCTTGGGGGTCAGGACAATTTTCTACATAGTGATCCATAGATCAGCAGAGCTACAAGACAGATTCCATCTAGGGCCTTTATGTCACAGGTAAGGAACAGAGGCCTAGAGAGAGTAAGAAACTTGACCAGCATTACATAGCACAGAGTAAAGGAAGGTGATGTAATTCAGGGTTAAGAAACCCCTGAGTCCTGGTTCTTATGAGCTCTATGGCCTTAGGCAAATTACTTAAACTCCTTGAGCCCCATTTTCCTTCTCATCAAAATGGGAATAATACTTGTGACTTATTGGGCTATGGTAAGAAACAAATGACGCACTGTTGGTAACATTGCCTGATAGAGAGCCTATGGCTGTCCTCTTCCTTATTCCCCTTTCCCTTTCAGCTGGGAGCCTCTCCTTTGAGTCCTGAGGGGCTCTTTTTCTCTGTGCTGCAGCTCTGTTGGTAAATATTTTAGGAGGAAAAAAAAAAAAAGATCGAGGGGGAAGGTAAGGGTTAAGTTCCCAGCCCATGGCTGAGACCTGGTTTGTGTTAATTTAATATGTGTAGAGTCATTTCTTTTCTTCCCCTCAAATTTATTTCAAAGCAGTGACTTAATTTTTCCAGTGGCATGGTAGCCGGCCACTCATCATTCTTCAAAGATAGCTATATAAAAATCACCCCAGGGTCACCTGGGTGGCTCAGTGGGTTAAGCCTCTGCCTTCGGCTCAGGTCATGATCTCAGGGTCCTGGATCAAACACTGCATCGGGTTCTCTGCTCAGGAGGGAGCCTGCTCCCACCCCGCCCTGCCTCTCTGCCTACTTGTGATCTCTCTCTCCCTCTGTCAAATAAATAAATAAAATCTTTTAAAAAATAAGTAAAAAATAAAAAATAAATAAAAATCACCCCAAACAGAAATACCAGTGATTTCTGGGTTCCATTTCCACTGGCTGAAATACCCCAGAAGGAATTCAGCTGGATTCCAAGTCCCATTCTGGTTCCCTATAGGACTCCCCACTAAGGAAATTCCTCTGGAATCATTTTTGGCCCTGTGTGGATACTGTCACATGCGTCAGGGAAATGAAATCTCCCTGCTGTGTGACTATCTTCTGACGAAGCTTGTGAGGGTGGGTGGGGGTGGGGGTTGTGCCTGGCATCTGAGCAACGTGGGTCCCAGCTCTGGGTTAGAGGTTATCCGGGCATCTTGGCAGCTGACATCGGGTGACTTCTCTTTTTCCTCTCCTGGGTCTCTGTTTCCTCATTTGTAAAGTAAAGAGTGACAACTGGGATTGGGTCTGGGTGTATTTTGAAGGTAGCTGAGAGGATTTGCTGATGTCTTAGACATGGGGTCTGAGAGAAAGAGGAGTCAAAGAGGGCCAAAGGTTTTTGGCCTGGGCAACCGGGAGAATAGAGCTACCACTTGCAGAGATGAGGAAGGCTGCGTGAGGAATAGATCTGGGGGCGATGTCACGAGCTGGGTTTTGGACGTGTGAAGGTCGAGATGCATCATAGACATTCTGTTAGATGACTTAATGCGAGGAATTAAATGTGAGAAATGTAAGGTGGCAGGGGAGTGTTCACGACTGCAGTTCAGAGGAAAGGCCCAAGCTAGAGATAAAATTGGAACGATCAGCATTGAGGTGTTATTAGATGACATGAGATTAGCTGAGGGGACTCAGGGAGTGAGGGTAGATAGAAAAGAGGCCATGGACTGAGCCTGGGGTTCTCCACATAGACCGGTGGAAAAGAAGGAGCAGCCCCCCAGGGGCTGTGGAAGCTGAGGCACAGAGAACATGACGTGTTTATGTTTCCAGAGCTGTGGAGCAGCAGAGCTTGGCCTGGAAGCTGGGTCTCCGGAGTCAGGGTTCAGAGCTCTTTCCGTGGCCCAAAGCACCTTCCCTGTCGTGGTGCCGGCTTACTCCCTGGCTGGAGTCCTGCCCCTCCCTCGTCCAGGAAATGTCACTTCATCAAGTCTGAGCAGGACGTGGATTTTTGTTTCTGTTTTTCTCAGTGTGTTTGAAGTATTTCATAATTTTAAAATGAGCTAAAATTAAAAGGCTTTGTGGGAGGCCTAGACCGCCAGTATGGATTTGGGCATTGGACACACAGACTCAGACCAAAGGGAGATGTTGTCGGAGTTGTTTAAACGAAGAATTCTGTTGTCTTGGATCCCGTTGACAGGCCTGGGCCATGAGTGAGCATTTCAATAGGCATGCATAAAATAAGCCAAGATAGTGTCAGGAAATGGGCAAAATGGAATAATGTCACAGGATAAACAGCTCTAGGGGAGAGGAAGATCTTCTCTTTCAAAATAGGTCAGCATCTTGGGCCTGGACCACATCTACTCTGTGCCTCCCAGATTCCCAGGGCTTGGTCTGTCTGCTTCTGGCCTATGGTAAGGAATGGGGTCTTAACCTGTAAATTTGCAGAGACTTCCCCTGGGACTAGCAGATGTTGGTGGGGTTATGTTTCCCCACCCATGCCGATCTGTTCATTCACCATGCTTCCCCTAGGTACCATCCGGGCTTGACATACCTTCCCTTGTCATAAAACTGTCTTGTCCTAATAGCCCATTCCTCAGAGGGGACTCCTTTGGAGTCTTTGTGATCTGCTTAGGTGTGGAAAGGGTCTGGGCTCTTTTTCCTGTCATCAGAAGCACATTGCTGGGAATTGAGCCTGGGTTTCTGCATCCAAATTTTTCTTAACTTTGTCAAAAAAAAAAAAAAAAAAAGCCAACATATACCAGATGCTGGAGACGGTTGCAGAAGCCCTTTGCAACCATGTTTGTGTCCTTCCCTCAAATTCAGGGAACTCCGGGGTTTCCTTTCTGGAGATAAGCATGGATGCCTGCAGCTCACAGAAAGATCAGGGGCCTGGAAAACCATTACCACCCTTGGGTTTGGGACTGTGCCCTGTTTCCTCTCTGCTTATCTGCTAATTCACCTCAAAGTGTTAACAGAAGCTAGGAGTCTCTTAACAGTGTCTCCTTGAGGCTCAGCCCTAGATTTCCAGGGCACTGAAAAGCAGATTTCTGCCCTCCCCACAGGCTTGCCCTCTTTCAGGGACAGCCGGTTTCTTGCCTGATGTCTGGAAGGCATGTTGACTCCCTTACCTTCACTGTCTTTTCCCGCAGTTTCTTTTCTGTGTTGAGGGGTCATTTGAAAGGTCAAGTCATCACGTCTCTCCTTGGTTCAAAAAACTCAATTGTCAAGTGAGCATCTAAGGCCTGCACTTCAGATCTTCCTGATGTTCTCTTTTCTCCCAATTTATCTGGCTCTCCAGGGACACAAGTCACTCAGTTTTCCCCAAACACCCACTGCTCTTTCATATCCTTGTTTTTGCATATGCTGTTTCCCTATGCCTAGAATGCTTTCCCCTTCTTCAGTTTACGATTGCAAAGTAAAAAAGATTATCCAAGAAAACACTCATGCAGAAACGTTGTAGTGATGCTTTTGTGGCCAAGAGTCACAGAAAGTTCTGGATTGTGTGCTAGAGGAGCAGGGTGCCTACCTCACCTCTGCTTCCCACCAGCTGTGTGGCCTAAGTCAAAGATCCAAGCTGGGGAAATAGAGGTTCCCAAAATTCTGCAGGGGTCACATATGGGCAGGATCACCTAGAAGTGTGATTCTCAAACTGGATGCACATTAGAGTTACCTGGGTAACTACTAATCCCACCTGTCAATGCTCAGGACTTACTTCACACTGGTTCCACCTGAATCTCTGAGGGAGGGGGACCCAGACTCTGGTATTTCTGGTGCCTCCTGCATGCAGCCTCCTTTGAGAACCACTGGTGTCAAACCAGTGGAGTAAGAGCTGGGACCCCAGAGTCCAAGAGAACTGGTTTCAAATCAGTGTCCCCATCTCCTGACAGAGAACTTGGGTCACATTTTTAAAATATAAACTTTTAATTTTCAAATAGTTTTATATTCACAGAAAATTTGTAAAGATGGTACAGAAAGTTCTCATAAAGCTTTCCCCAGTTTCCCCTATTATTAACATCTTACATTAGTGTGGTTCAATTGTCATAATTAATAAACCAGTGTCAAAGCATTCTTCTTCTTAAGATTTTATTTATTTATTTGACAGAGAGGAAGAACACACACAGGGGGAAGGGCAGAAGGAGAACCAGGCTCCCCTCTAAGCAAGGAGCCCTATGTGGGGCTCAATCCCCGGACCCTGAGATCATGACCTCTACCAAAGGCAGACACTCAACTGACTGAGCCACCCAGGTGTCCTGTCAATACATTCTTCTTAACAGAAGTCCATCATTATTTAGATTGCTTTCATTTTCACTTAAGATCCCTTCTCTGTTCTAGAGTGCCATCTAGGATCCCATGTCCCATTTAGTTGTCAAGTCTCCTTAGGCTCCATTTTAGTTCCCTAGAGCTGCCAGGACAAAGCATCCCAAGCTGGATGGCTCAAAACAACAGAAATCTAGTCTTTCATGGTTCTGGAAGCTAGAGGTCTGAACTCAAAGCACTGGCAGGGCCATGCTCCCTCTGAAACCTGGCAGGGGCGGAGGGCTGGGTGGGCGGGGTGGGCAGGGGGGATCCTTCCTGGACTATTCCCAGTGTGTGAGGTTGCTGGCAACACTTGGCCTTCCTTGGCTTAGTTGTAGGGCTTCCACCTGCCTCTGTCCTCACAAGGTGTTCTCCTTCCTGAGTCTGTGTCTCTGATTCTCATGTGCTCTTCTAGAAGGTCACCCGTCATATTGGGTGAACGGCCCACCATAATCCAGTATGACCTTGTCTTAACTAGTTATATCTGCAAGGACCCTATTTCCAAATAAGGTCACATTTGGAGGTCCTGAGGATGGGAACTTAACATCTTTCTCAAGGATACAATTCAGCCCATTATAGGTTTCTCTTGTGGGACAGCTTCTCCTACTTTTCTTAGCTTTGGTGACCTTAATAATTCTGAGGAGTATTGGTCAAGTATTTTGTAGACTATTCCTCAAATGGGGTTTTTCTGATGGTTTCTCCTGATTAGGCTAAGGTTACAATATGAAGGGAGGAAGAACACAGAGTTAGTGATATCTCCAGTATTGCATATCAAGGTCACATACTACAACATGACTTATCACTGTTGATACTAACTGTGACCACCTGGCTGGGGTAGTGTTTTTGTTAGGTTTCTCCACTCTAATGTTATTCTGTCACCCACTCCCCAATTTCCATACCATATACTTTGGAAGAAAGTCACCATTCGAAGCCCACCCTTAAGGGAGGGAGAGTCATGCTCCATCTCCTTTAGAGCAAATTATTTACGTGAATCATTTAGCATTCTCCATGGGAGATATATCTATTCTTCCCCATTTACTTATTTATTCAATAACTTACTCATATAAGTATGTACTCAAGAATATTCATTTTATACTTTGGGTTAATAATCCAATACTGTTTTCTTTTGTTGTGCTCAAATTGGCGTTGGCCATCGGAGCTCTTTCAGTTGGCTCCTTGTGTCCCTTTGGCATACCCCCATCACGGTGTGTGACTACCTTACTTTCTGGAACAAGATATTGCAGGCTCATCTTGTATATTTTCCACCCTACTCCTAGAATCAGTCATTTCTTTAATGTTCCTTTTATTGGAGAATGGTGTTAAAAACCAAAATCTGAACACAAGTTGTGCTTGTTGCTACTGGGATGTTACTGTTTTTTGGTTAGGCCACATTTTTAACCTCACTGTGTTCAATTTTCTCACCCTTAAATGGCAAGAATAATAGTACTCTGTAAGGAGAGATTAGAGAATTATATCAGAGTTTAGTGTGGTCTCAGACAGTAAATGTTCAGAAATGTTAGTGATTATTTCTCATAGAATTTTTTATATTTGAGCTACATTTAGTTTCCAAAGTTTTTTTTTGTCTGCTAATTCATCTGTTTCTACAAATCTCAGACAGAGGTAGGGCAAAGATTTTCCTGCCAGCTAATAGACAGAGAAATTAAGTGAACAACAGGGTCAACCTACTCTGCACTAGAACCTAAGTCTCTTGATTTCAAGGCCTGTTCTAGACCTAGATTTGCTATCATCTCTGTCACATGATTGGTATAGATTTCCCTTCCCTGATCTTACCTACCTTTGCTTGAAGGGCTACTTGTTGGTGGTGCTTCTTTGATTCCTACCGTCAGGGGACAAGATTAATTCATAGTAAAAGAAAAGTACATACTACACTCCAGAACAGGAGACCATAGACATAGTACCATATTTTCTGAACCAAACAATTAAACATATGATAAAAAAAAAGGAAACAAACATTTTGTTTTGATTTGTTTTGTTTTCTATTCTGGGTGTGGAGGAGAAATGGAATTTGGATGCTGAAAGATTAGCATCCTGGTATATTTGGTAATTGATAGGAACAACAGGACAAGGTATTTAATCAGAAGTGACCCCCCCAAACCTGACATGCTACAGTATTGACAGTACAATCTTCCCCTCATCTCTCTTCATGGTACAGTGATACTAATCAGATGCAGAGAATTGTTGATAAGTGAAAACACAACTTACCAGAATCATCAGTACATGAAAAATATAGAAGCCAAATGGAATGCTTTGGCTCAATGCAGATGTTTATTGGAACACATGTGTAGTTACTCATAAGAACAAGAGCTTCCATTGCTAATGAAATTGGCATGATCATTAGTGCTACCAACAGCATTCATGGACGGAATCACAGCTTGATATACAAGCTATATTTTAGGGAGGTGGATTTTTGCTGTCTAAGAGGTAGCACATTTTGAAGTTGGAATGGCTGCATTTGGAGGTAAGGAGTTTCTCATCTCTAGAGAAGATGGTCCTAATAGACATTCCAAGCCTCTGCTTCTATGGCTCTGTGAGAAGTTTGGGTTTCTTGAACCTTCACAGCAGTGCAGGGGCTGATGTAGCTAATAAATGCTTCCTGATCAAAGGTAAGCTGAAGCTCCACAGCCCATTTAGACATTTCCTCAGAATAAGGATAAAATTGTACACGGGGGAAATAACAAAAGGACCTGGGTACAACCAGAAGTCTGGATTTGTATATAATTCTTCAGGCTATTCAAGTCCCACAGTTGCCTGACCTTTAGGAGAAAGGCTATTTCAGACGTTGGTTCTGACCCCCGAATCAGAACAATGGCCCAGTAAATGTCATTTTTGTGAGAGCAGCTATCGTAATCTCAGGAAAGCCCGAGTGGATGTTTACTCGTGTGCTCCTTCCACCTGGAAGGCCTCCCTCTCTCTTGCCTGTGGAAATGGTCTCAAGGGTCAGAGCTAACATCATCTCTTCTCGGATGCCTTCCTGAAGTCCCTGTCCCAATGCCTCCATACCAGCGTGGCCATTCTTTTGCTGCCATGCTGCTCCCAAGGATAGCATTTAGCAGGGCTCATTCTTTTCATGGTAATCACCTGCACATGTGTCAGTCTTTCCTGTAGGAGCTCCTACATTTTGGTGTTCTCCATAGCAGTCAGCACAGCCTAGCTGATGGGGCCACCCAGGCAGTGCTGTGAAATGGGACAGTATGGGGTTTTGGAATGTCTTAGAACAACTCTAAAACTTTGCATTGTGATTCTTTGGTGTCTGAGACAAAGCTTCATCTTTCTTGACATGTATCTGATGAAGTTGGGTACCCATTGTCATCTTCCCTCTACAGTGCAGACAGCAGGGCACCAAGAGGTAAAGTGACTTGCTCATGGAACCAGAAGCAGCCTGTGAATTGCTGTCCCTGAGCATTCAGCCTAGGGCTTAGTGTCCATGAGTTCTCACCCCTCATTATCTTCTTCCAGCAAGAGATCCTGAATGACTCCACCAACTGCAGTGCCGCTAAGAATTGAAATCGCCCATGAAGATCAATTTTGATAGAACAGAAGACAGGAACTTGGAGCTTTTGATTCCTTGAAGGGCTTAAATCTCAGAGCTCTGGAAGGGATGAGGTCTCTGAAAGCTTCCTGAGAGAGGAGGTGGCTCTTGGAGGGGAGAGGCATTCTGCCTGGTAAACACTTATAACCTTGCAAGGCCAGGGCATGCATCGTGAGGGACAGAGGTGAGCAGTGGAATGGCTTCTTGGGGTCTGTTGTGGATATAAGGAGGAAGAGTGCAGGGGCCTGCGTCTAGCGCAGCAGGGCTGACCTTGTGCAGCTCAGGTTCCCAGGAAGGGAATGAACAGTTGTGCCTAGGAATAAGGAGTTTCCCTTGACTAGCACTTTGCTGGGCTATGTTCTTGGGAACGGGCACATGGCAGATGGGGTGGGGGTGGGGAGGGCATTATAGCAGATGCAGTATTGGGTCTGCATCAAAACCCTATTGAACCATAAGTTAATTTTTGCCTTTCGTTATTTCGGCTTTAAGTCATCTTATCAAGGAAAAATGTCTTCATTAGATCCTAGGCTGTCAAAGCTGGGAATGTCCTTTCAGACGAGGAGAAGGGGCTTCCATAGAGTCACACAAGAGCTGGGGGCTGAGCTAGTTCTAGAACCTGGCATCTGATTTCCCAGTCCACTGCTCTTGGTCGCTCCCTCATCCCCATCCTGCTTCTCTCAGGCACTCTCATGGCTTGGTGTCCAGCTCTCACATTCATAAATGCATGGCTATTGGACATGCTCTAGGACTAAGAATCTTGTCTCTTTCGCCTTTTTATGGGGGGCAGGGATCGGGACTGATAAAAGTGCATAGTAGCAAAGAAACATTTGGGGGCAGATGAAGGAGATGGTCAAGGTTGAGGGGAAAGTTGCATACTGATCAGCCCTAAAGAGCCAGTGGGATTTGTAAGAGAGCTTCATCTACCTGGTAAGCACAATGACCTCTTGCTAAGTCATGTTTACTGAGCACTTAGGTTATGTCTGCACTGTGCTAAGTGCTATGTAATTATTAATTAATTTTATCCTCATCAGACACTTATGAGGTAGGTAAGGTATGCCATTTCCATAATATCGAAGAAATAACGGATTCAGAGATAAAGTCACCTGCCCAGTGATGCAAAGCTGTGAGCGATAGTGTCTGGATTCAGCCTTGTGTTCTGATCACTCAGCTAGCTACTCAGCCTTTAGAAAGTGTGGAAAGCAGGCTGAGATGCCCCCTTTAGGAGCCCCTAAAGGGTGGGCTGAGGGGGTGAGGGGGAGGTGAGGGGGAGGGGCATCCTGTATCAGAGAATTATCCTGTGCTGCTGACTGACCACGGACAGGTGGTGTCAGGGATGAGGAACGGAATTCAATTCATCATCCTGGTGACTCTCTGGATCCAGTCCTTATTGTAGTAGATGTAGGAATATACTCCGTAGCGGTCCTTCTTTCCACAGTCGTCGCCCCAGGACACTGTTCCCACCAGATACCACTGTCCTCTCTCCTTATCCAGAGTCACCATGGGGCCTCCAGAGTCACCTGCACAGGCGTCCTTTCCCCCTAGATGAAAAGGAGATGCATGTTAAAGGGCTCCCCTACCTAGCCCCTTATCCAAAGGAGCCTCCTTTTCCCTACATCTGACTTGTAGTTCAGAAAATTGGACGCGAGGGGGCGCAATAGACCATGTGACTCAAACCTGGGCTGCGAGCGGTTCTGTCCCGCCCCTTCAGAGCTCAGAGATTTCAGAAAGTGAGGGCTGGTTCTGGACTCTTCTTTCCTAGGGGAAAACTTGGGCTTGGAGAAGGGAATGGCGGGAATTTTTTGGCGCTCCTTTCTCTGACACAGTGGAATCCCCCAGTGGATTTCTTCCTCTTTTGACCATACTCTTTCCTGTCCTCGGACTCCTCCATACAGTCACCCCTCTTCCATGGCTGGTGGTGCCCTGTTGTACGCCTTCTCTTGACTTACCTTCCTTCTCCCCAGCACAGATCATGTCCCTGGTCACTTTCTTCTTCAGAGGGGCATAGGCCTCCTGACATGTACGGTGGTCCACAATCGGGATTTCGATCTGGAACAGAAGGCCATGGTTGGTCCCTACCCCTTGGCTGAGGAGTCCCTCCTGCTCTGACACACCTAGAGCTGGCTCCTCTCTGTCCCCTTCCAGAATGAGCCTGGGTCTGCCTTAGACCTG
This sequence comes from Lutra lutra, assembly GCF_902655055.1. Lineage (NCBI taxonomy): Eukaryota > Metazoa > Chordata > Mammalia > Carnivora > Mustelidae > Lutra > Lutra lutra. The sequence goes on from NC_062278.1 coordinate 110,842,427, forward strand.
GTCCCAGAAACTACCCTCTGGTGCAAGTAAAGGAACACTAAAGAGTCGGGAGATCCATGTTCTGCTACTGTCTCAGTCATGAACTTCCTGTGTGACCTTGAGCAGGTCTTTTGCCCTCTCTGGGACTCGGTTTTCTCATTTGTAGAATGGAAATAATATTTGCCTAGCGCATTCATTATTCCGAATATGAAAATGTATACACAACCTATGGTCTACTTTCCCCCCACCCCTATAATTATTGGATGTGGAACCTGAGACACAGAGTGCAATCCTGACCTGTGAGACCTCTGAGACGGCTTCCTTATCTGAAGAATGGAAGTCACCATATTTGACATACTCATCACATGGAATGGTACAGAGGAGATGAATGAGCAGATGCTTTGTAAACTACAAGCACTGTATAAATGTTCAGTACCATGGGGGTTACTGCCGCTCACCTTACAGCAGGTATTTACGTACTTTCTCCCCCACTACAGTATGATATATATATATATATTTACCTGAAGCAATAAACTGATACATAAAAGTAAAGTACTGTGATTAGTATTGCCCTTGGGGCTTTGGGGTAGATATTGGAGCAGAAGTCTGTGACAACATGAGGAAACACATGAGTCTCATTTACCCAAACCGAGAACAGCGTGGTTCACATGCCCCAAGATTATAGCTCCTGTTGACCCTCACCATTTAGGTCTCTCCTGGACCACAGCCTTCCCAGAGAGGTGGAGAGAGAATGTCAGGGCAGGGTGGTCATAAGCCCATATCCTCAGCGAACCACCAAGTGCCTGACTCACCTCTACTCACCGTTCAAGCATTGTTCAAGAGTTACTTCCTTTGGGAAGCACTTTTGGACCCCAAAGGCGAGGTTGGATTTCCCGTTATACATGCTGGAGCTTCCCGCACTCCTTCCTCATCACATTTATCATGTCGATGACTACTTTTTGTCCCTCTCACTTGACTATCAGCACAAGGAAGCTGGGGACTGGATGTGTTCTCTCCCACTCCTCTGCCCCGTCAGCATTCCTAGTAGCTAGCACAATGTCTGGTGCATGGGAGGCATCAAGTAAATGCCTGGGAATTAATGAAAGAAGGGATGAGTGGTTGTTGCAAATCCGAAAATTTAAACTATGTTACAATATCCTATGTTGAAGGATGCAGAAATTAGCTGTGGCAGTTATAAAACCCAGTCATGTCAGAATCAGGCAGGTCTTGGGGGGACATCTAGCATTGCCCCTAACTTTGCAGTTTGAGATACTACTAATGGTCTAGAGAGGCAAATGACTTGTTTCGGATCACCCAGCAAGTTGGTAGGAGCCAGTACTTGGAGCCAGAGCTCTCTCTTCCAGGGCACTATTCTTTTTTTTTTTTTCTAATTTTCACAACTTTTAATTACTACAATCTCTTTCATATAAAGCATTTATATCGAGTCTATAATCCCATCCAAATAATTCACCCTGTCTGCCAGTTAGCTACACCCTGTCCCTTGTGTGTAGTATTATCATCTTGTAGTGTCAAATACTGACTGAAATAAATGCGTGATGGAGAGTACTTGGGTGTAACCATGATGGTTATGAAGAGTTTTCTCTGAGGGGATTTTAATAAGATTGGACCGGGCACAAAAATGAAACATGTCATTTACAGAAACGCTCAGAAAGGAAAAAATAAGTACATATATTTAACAAAATATATATTTGTGCAAATAATACTTTGCCAGGGCACTATTCTTTTATGAAATGATATAAATGTGAACTTCTAAATGCAGCCATCAAGTTCATTATTCAAGGACTGCAGCTGTCAAGAGGCCAATCTTTAGCTCATTCTTGGTTACTCCGGTATGTGAATCCTTATGGTATACCGAGAGGTCATCTTTTGGGGTGTCTAAGCCCGCTCTTTTCTGGAAGAATTTCCATTACCTGAGCTTTTAATATGCTACAGAAACATTGAACAATATTTAGAGATTAGAGCCCTATGTAGAACAAACAGACCAAGGTCGTCAGGATTCAAAGTCCCGGTGAACTTTGGAGGTGAGTCTGGGCCCCTGGTGTCTCTCTCTCACCCACCCCTTGCCCAAGACTCTGAATCCTTGAGGGGCAACAAGGAGCAGGAGGGTCCAATGAGGGGCAGAGACATCACTCTCTATAGGACATAAGTTGAACTTCACCTCCATCAGGGTCTCTGGGAACCTTTGCAAGAACTGCTTTCCCCAGCCACTGACGATGACCACGTCCCCTGGAGGAAAGAAGACATGGTGAGAGAGGAGTGGCTGTCTGTGGGGTTTTCAGACAGCTGCCTCTTACAGCCCCATCATTCTCTGCCTGTGAAGGAAGGGCTGAATTTGTCCCATCAGAGAAAGGGAATGTGGTGGGGAGGAGGACTGCTGGTCTGGAGCTTACCTGAAACAAAGGTTTGGACTTTGATTTCTAGGAGTCATTAGCTGGTTGATTGGTTGTTCATTCCTTCCCATTCCCAGCCAGCACAGAACCTAGGCTCCACAGAGGCGGTCATCTCAGCTACCTGTTCACAGCTGTATCCCCATGCCTACTGTAGCACTAGCATGTAGTAGGTGCTCAATCAATGCTTGTGAGCAATGTAAGAGTTCAGCCTAGTCCACATTGTGCTGCGCTGCCTTTGGCAAGCCCCCACCCTCCCCTCCCCTGCTGAGCCCCAGCTTCCGCATCCATAAAACATAAAAAAAGGAAGAGGCTGGTCTTGGGATTCTCTGAAACCTCTCCCAACTCTGATGTCCTAGAAGTCTGTGAAGTTGACAGATGTTGGGACAGGTGGAAAAGCGTTGAGCGCTGACAGAACAATCATTTCTTCATTTGAAAAGGAGTAGAGCTTGGGGGGGGGGTTATGTGGGACAACCTGGCTTCCAGCCCCAGCTATGCTTTTTCCAAGCTGTGTTTTGGGTAAGTCACTTCACAGTGCTAGGACTCAGTCTTCTCATCTGGAAAATGGGACTACACTCCCTACCCCCCACAAGGTTTTTATAAGTAGTAAATACATTAATGAAAGTGTAGCCACTACCACTACATGGTAGGCACATGGCATTGGATAAATCAGACTCATACCTGTGCCTTTCTTGTTGGCTCAGTTCTATTCAGCCGGTTTTTGTCGCTTGGCTATGACACAGCAGCACTGAATTTAGAACAAGATGAAGAGGAAGCCGATATGTTTGAGTGTATTATTTCACTTCAGTATCACAGCCACCCTATGGGGTGTTATCCTCAGCACAGGGGTAAGGGGCTTGAGGTTCGGACCCTTCCTCGAGGTTACCCGATTGGGAACTGCTAGGACAGCGTTTTGAACCTGTAGAGGTGATCAAGCTATCGTCCCTCAGCTCCAGACTTACTCTTTACTCTGTTAGGTGGATGCTGCAGATGAGACTCTGGAGTGACAATTCTGCTTTGTCAAAGAGGGAGGTGACCCCCAAAATAGGGGGCGCTTCCTGGAAGGCTTGTGGTTCCTGTCTGCACTAGCCCCAGGACCTGGTCCCCGCTATTCCCCCAGTACATCAGCACCGGGCTTTGCCACGGGCTTCTGAGTCCCTTTTCCAAGCTTCTAGATTCTGGGACTCCATCCTCTCCCCTTTGTTCTGCAGCCTGAGGAGGGGTGGTTTTTTCCTGCTGGTACTACCTGCATTACGATAGCATCCCCCTTACCGCCCTAGTCCTCCAATGCCTTGGATTAAATTCTCCCTCTTGCAATGACTTGTCTGGTTTTGGTTTTCTCTTCTGGACCCTACGATCCAGTCCTTCAAGAACTGATCAAGCCTGCCTGTGTGCTACATGCTGCCTTGGATCTACTTCTGACTTAGCTGTTCAAGGGGAGGCTGCCGAGGGATCCCTCAGAGCCTCACCATGCTGGGGACCTGCCTGAGGAGGCAACTGCTACTCTGCAGGGGTGGGGTCAGGGGTGGGGCAGAGTACCTTCCTCCGGGGGGCCCTCTGGCAGACATATGGGCATCACAAAGTCGCTCAGCACTGGGCTCTCCAGCAGCTCCACCAAAGCCACGTCATTCTCGAATGTGCTGGGGTTGTACAGGGGATGGAGGAAGATGCGTTTGACCCCGAGATGCTGCTCGTTCTCATCCGACTGGCGCCTCCAGTGCTTGCCTGAGCAAGAGAAGGCACACGACGCATGTTCTCAGTCCCCTCTTGTACCAGCTGGACTGTTTTCAGCCTTAACCCTTTTGCTGCCCCTCATTCCCAGGCGTCCCACCCTACCTGCCCTTCCCCAAGTATTCACATGGGCTCCCACTTCTGTTTGTCTTCTTGAGCTGATCCCATTGCCTTAGAACACTCATTCTGATGCTTACTGCCACATGTTCAAACCATATCATCAACCTCAGTGCCTGGGTCACGTGTTCCCTCCTCCGGGAAGCCTCCCTGATTCTCCAGTTAGATTCGTTAGTTACAAGTCTTTTTCTTGTGAATTCCCATGGCGACTTCTCTCTTCCTCTCCTAAAGGACTTACTGCTTCCTATCTTATACTAGAGTTCTCTGTGCTCATATTTTATTCCTTTATTAGGTTGTAAGTTCCTTGAGGGTAGGGACTAGGTCTTAATTATATTATGTTCTTACATCCTGGAATAGTGTCTGTAGGCAAATACGTGCTGAACCAAACTGAATCAGCTAAGAAAGAGAAGTTAAGCTTGGATTGTCTGGGTTATGACTTCCTAGAAACCATGGATTCCTAGAGGCCTAAAGCGTCTTTAAAATGATCTAGACTGGCCTCTTTACTTCGCTATTATAAAAATGGAGGCCTCGACTTTAGTGACTTGCTCGTGGTCTTGCCACCTGAAAATCATAGCCTTGGGCTTGGACTCGGGTCCCTGGACTCCAATTCTAGCTTATTCTTCACTCCAGGTATCCTGCCCTGATAAGTAAGTGAATGGACACACCTTATGCCCAGAACCACTGTTGGCTTCAGGAGTTAGCCTGTCCCTCACTCACCCATGATGATTTTGAAGTCAGAAGGTCTGAGCAGGTCTGAGTCTTGTAGGGCTAGGTAATCTGGATCGAGTGACTGGTGGAGGCAATGAGCTGCAGTCACGACCCAGCTGGTGCCTGAGAACAGAATTGTATATGCATATACTGTGCACTGCCCCATCCTGCCCCGCCTCCACCATTGCTTCAGACCACTTCAGAACTCTTTTCCATTGGGTTTCAGAGCCGTAAATCAGACACTCGTATAACCCTAATCTGAAGATGAGGAGTTAAATCTGTGATTTCATCTGCCTATTCTAATCAAGAGGCCAAGACTGAACATCTTAAACTGGGTTTTAGGGCTGCCTTAAACCCATGGGCTTGGTGAGCACCAGACACCCCAAGGTGAGTCCACAGAAGACCCTGGGCTTACTGGCCAAACTCAGGCCTTGTGGCCCCTGGACCAACAGCACCAGCCTCATCTGGGAACTTCTTAGAGATGCAGACTCTCAGGTGGACCTAGATCTATTAAAATAGAATCTGCATTCAGTAGTAAAATCTGGGGATTTTAATAAGACCCGCAGGTAATTCCTATTCACATTAAAGTTGGAGAAACACTGATCTATCGTGGAGCTGTCCTCACCTGACTCCACTGTTGGGGAGGTGAGTGAGTGAAAGGTGAACCTGAGTCTGGGGGCTGTCTAGGTAGATGTGGATCCATCTGGGCCTTCTTCCTCTGGTGAGATCAGACCAGGAACTGGCCAGGGACTCTAGGTTGCTATCAGTTTTTCCTATGTCAGAATTGGAATGGACCTTTTATCATCAGGACCAAACTATGGCAGGAAGAGCCATCAGCCATCTCTTTCCTACCCTTGCTCCCACTCCCACCCATATTCGCTCCATAGCAAAATCCTGACGATCCTATTTCCTAATGCTTTTGAATCTGTCTTATTGCCATTTCTTGTCTCCTGTTCTTACTCTGAGGCTAATGACTTCTCTCCCCACGATTGCCACAGCCACCTCACTGAAATCCTGGCTTTAGGATTTACTCTCCTTTCAATCCGTATTGTCCCTGGAGAGAACATCCTTATAAATCTGCAGTAGCCTTCAGGATAGATCTAAATTCCTAAGTATGGCCTTCAGGGCCTTTGTAAATCTCCCTTCCCTGGCTTCTCCAGGGTGAATTTCCTGGTTCTCCCTAGTCCGAGAGCCATGGTACAACTTGACTTTGAGCTTCATCTGAGTGCATTGTAATCAGTGTTTGAGGGTCTGACTCCTTGACTTAGTCCTTCCCAGTGCCTGAGACTCACCAGGACTTCATAGGTGTTTGTTGACTGAAGAAGCAAGCTAGAATAGGAATACATATCTCCTAGCTCCACTTAAGGGCTCTTTCCACGACACTGTCTTTCTGGGTCTCACTATGAGTGTGGACTAGTGATTCCTAATCCAGAAATATTGGTCAGTCTCCAGGAAGAGGGTTGGGTTCTTTCACTTTCACCCTTCCCCCTAATCCTGGGTCCCCCACACTTCCCACATCTTCTTACCTAGAAGGGAGCCGCCACAGAAGGGTTGCTCATTTGGGTATGACAGCATGGCAATCCAGGGGGTGCTGCCTTTCTGGGCTGGGCGTCCATTGAAGATCCTGGCTATCAGCTTCCGGGAAAACTTGGGGACCCCACACACTGCAGCCAAAGGAAGGAGGGACAGATCACACTCTGGGCTTCATCTTACTCTTTGCCAGAGCTACCAGCTCAACACCCTCTGTTTTTATGTATTTGAGCAAGGAGCCTGATGCAGGACTCAATCCCAGGACCCTGGGGACATGACCTAAGCTGAAGGCAGACACTTAACTACAGACGCTTAACCGACTGAGCCACCTAGGCATCCCTCATCACCCTCTCTTAGGAACATATGTTATTTTTGTTTTCCTAGAATTCATTGCTCTTTTAAGTAACAGTGCCTCAGTTTTCCTCTGGGGTCCATTCTCCTTCCATTCTTAGTCCATATGTCTTGAGTTGAAATGATCTTACCTCTGATTCTAGAGGTAGGAAGGTGACTGACCTGATGAATTAAATCATCTCATGCTTTGGGGACGATTGCTCAGAGATGGGACTGTAACTCTGGCCAGCCCAATGAAAGTCTGCCTTGGGAATTTTGCTAACCATATTAAAAAGGAGAAGGCCCTTCCTGTTGAGGTTCTTAGGCTGCTGTCTATAAGCCAAGATTTGCCTATGATTACTTCATTGAGAGTCTTCTGAGAATGATGCTACTAATGGAAAAAAGTGGGTCTAGAAGATGAAGAGTAAAGCAAGAGGGAGATTGTATCCTGATATTTGCATTCCTTGATCTAACCATAACTGATGCCTCGTGATATGGACATTTTAGCTTTGTGAGCCTATAATTCTCTCTCTCTCTCCCTCCTTCCCACCTTCCTTCCTGTAAGCTGTTTGCATTGGATTTCTTTCTCATGAATGAAAGAATCCTGACTAATAAAGAATTTTCATGCTCTACCCACAGGGATCTCTTCCCAAAGAAGCCCTTCCTCAGGGCCTTGGGGGTTGAAGACCCCTCTAAGAGTCTTCCTGCTCCATATTGTTTCCACTGACTTGGATTTACAGACATAGATATACAACATCTTATGGCTAAACAGCCCTCTGAGACCATCTAGTCCATTCCTCTCATTGCAGAGCTAAGAAAACTGAGGCCCTAAGAAAGGAATTAACTTGCCAAAAGTTACTCTGTGAATTAGTGACAAGACTCATTCTAGGTCTTCTGAATTCTGAGCCTTTCCTACCCTGGCCAGCACCACTAACTTTTACCTATGTGACTTCCCAGAGCACTCATTCCCTGAGCCTGATCCAGGTCACCATCTGCCTTCTTTGTAGTTGTCACCAAGCTCCTGATAGGGCTGGGATGCATCTTCAGCATCTCCCAGTAGTTTCATTCTACATGTCCTTGGCCACTGCCCCAGCTAATATCCTGTCCCCATTCCCAGCAAAATCTCAGAATTCACTGGGTGGGAACTCCCCCAAGCATTCTTTCTCCATCTGTCCCCTCTGTAAACTTTTTTTCTCTTCAAAAGTAATTCTGGACTTTGGATCTCCTCACTTCCACACTATTGGGACCTGGCTTGGGGGATTCTCATCCCTCTGGCATCTTGAATCTCTCCTTTGCCTATGCCTCCAAAACATGGCCAAGTCTTCTTACCCTAAAACCATACTTCTGATTTCCTGGCTTCTCATTTGTTCCATAGTCTCTCCCTCTCCTCCTTTCCATAGCCAAGCTTCTAGAAAGAGGAGTTGACACTCAGTCTCTACATCCTTCCCTCTCCTTTGGAGGTGGATTTGGAAGAAGAAAGTGCCAGGCTCTGCACACTCTTGGGAATAAAGACATTTAACTGGACATTTAATAGATCCACAATCATAGATGGAGGTAGAATGGCTCTGGGTCCATACATGGGACTTCAACAGTGCTCTTTACATGTGTAGGAAGATACTGTTTGAAATTGCCTCTCATGTAGTCCTCATTTCCAGGATTCCCCTTGCCCTCTGTCTCCCTATTATTAAAGGTGGAGCACCCATTGTTTTAGGTGAGGCTGGCTACAACTTTGAGTTTTGAAGGAGCAAAGCAGAAACCAAAGTTGGAAGTGCAAATTTTCATTTGAAGAGTCAGGGATTGTGGTAAAAGATTTGTAGGTTTCAAGGAGCCAAAACCCAGAGGACTAAGCATACCATCATAAGGTTTTTACTCTAAGTCACAGAGAAAGGAAGATGTGAGGATAGTTTCCTGCCTTGGGAGAGAGATAAACCTAGCAGAAGTCTGGACACGGTGGGGGTGGGGGGAGGAGGGAGGGTGGGAGGAGAAAGAGAGAGAGAAGAAAGAAGGAGAAGGAGGGAGAGGAGGAGAAAAGGGAGGAGGAGAGGGAGAAGAAAGACGGAGGAGGAGGGGGAAGAGAAGGAAGAGGGTGAGGAGGATGGGGGGAAGAAAGAAGGAGGCAGAGGGGGAGGAGGAGGACAAGGAGGAGGAAGGGGAAAATGAGAAGAAGGAGGGAGAGCTGGAGACTTTAAACACAGCAGAGGGCCTGCTTCCTGAATCCTTTCAGTGTTGACAGTAGAGGCTGGATCCTTGTCCATTGGGAATGTCCTGCCTGTCCTCTAGAATGTCCTGTGGCATTGGCACTCTCGACTACTTTAACCCTCCACATGCTCCCTTCTTGGCTTCTGAAGCACTTCTCTTCCTGTGTTTCTGACCACTTTTTGGTCTCTTTCTTGAAGTTTCTCTTTTCTCCATGCCTTCCATTCTGGGGTCCCCTTGATCAGACCTTGGCCTGTTCTTCTGCACACTTGCGGTAGTTAATACCAGTCTCCTCCTGTCCCACCCTACTGCCTATCCTATAGCCTGATGGACTTCAGATTCATATCTCTGACCTGCTATGTCCTCTGAGTGGTTCCTTTCTTGCTATTCCTTCCTTACATCTCCAGCTGGGTTGCTCATGACCTTCTCCTCTCTGACATTCCAGATGCTTGTTAACACCCACATAGACCACATCTTGGTTGCCTCCATTTCCTTCAGCCCCCATGTTCAGTCAGTCCCTAAGCTGGTAAAACATCACTAGAAGAAGCAACGAGTAATCTGTTTCCTCCACACTATGTCACAGAGGGCTTTCCATGTAACCCATGGTACCTCAGTGTTTCAAATATGCCACAACATAAATATAAACATAAATATCTAGAAGAAAGGGAAAATCTGAAAGACAGTAGAACCCAAGACAGATAATCCTTAAGACCAGCTACATGTAAAATGTCAAGCACAATTTAGGATTCTTCTAGTTAACAGTGTAAAAAACATGATGTTTTCATTATGATACAAACCCAAAACAAAGGCAACCATGAGTGAATCCAAGGAGAAGCCTCACTAACAGGTTAGCTGTGCACCTGCCTCCCCATCCTCACATCTGCACCATTTCATAGGATTCCTATACACCAAGCCCCATTGAACGCACTACTTGGATGTTTTAAACTCCTGCACCCATATCTGCACCAGCTTAGCCTTGGTCTGGTGGGTTTTCACTGTCTCTTTCCAGAGTGCTTTCCACCACTTCCCTGTGATGCCCACCCTCAGGTCTGCCTATTCAGAGTTCCCTGCAGATGAGACCTTGCAATTTCTAACAAGCACTCCAGGTGATTCTGATATACTCCCACTAGGAGAATCACTGGTTACAGGACAGAGTGCAAACATAGTATGGCTTTTAAGATGCCTTCCACTCTCCCTGATTCCTCACTGCTCCTGCTCTACTCATGCAGGTTTCCCTGCTTGATCTTCATCCACTCGGGCCCTTCTCTACTGTCTCCTGCATTCTTTGCAGCATCTCCACAAAGCTCTCCAGATCCCCTTCAGTGATGCTCCCCCACCTTTAAGTGCCTAGAGAGCTGCAATCTCTAGTCCTCTTATGACACTTGATGGCTTTCACCCTTGTGAGACTTACATGCATGGGACCCTGTCTAGCATGCTAGTTTGGGCTCTTTGAAGTCAAAGGCTTAAACAGCAGGCACTTGAGTGAAGGCATGTATAGTTTAGAGGGACACATTCCAAAACTGACCCCATTCCTCATCACCCCTTCTTGGATGATGTCCAGATGACTAAAGTTGTACCTTTTCTGTAATGAGAGGGATAGGAGCTTAACGAGGGGCCAGTCTCTCTTCAAAAAGCCAAATAAACAAGCATGAACAATCATCAATACAAATGGCTAATAGACACATGAAAAAATGCTCATCATCATTGGCCATTCAAATCAAAATTCAAATCAAAACCACATTGAGATACCACCTTACACCAGTTGGAATGGCCAAAATTAACAAGACAGCAAGACAGGAAACAACAAGTGTTGGAGAGGATGTAGAGAAAAGGGAACCCTCTTACACTGTTGGTAGGAATGCAAGTTGGCGCAGCCACTTTGGAAAACAATGTGGAGATTCTTTAAGAAATTAAAAATAGAGCTACTCTGTGACCCTGCAATTGCACTACTGGGTATTTACCCCAAAGATACAGATGTAGTAAAAAGAAGGGCCATATGTACCCCAGTGTTCATAGCAGCAATGGCTACAATCACCAAACTGTGGAAAGAGCCAAGATGCCCTTCAACAGACGAATGGATAAAGAAGATATGATTCACATATGCAATGGTATATTATGCCTCCATCAGAAAGGATGAATACCCAACTTTTGTATCAATATGGATGGGTCTGGAAGAGATTATACTTAGTGAAATAAGTCAAGCAGAGGGAGTCAATTATCATATGGTTTTGCTTATTTGTGGAGCATAAGGAATAACACGGAGGACACAGGGGGATGGAGAGGAGAAGGGAGTTGGGGGAAATTGGAGGGGGAGACAAGCCATGAGAGACTGTGGACTCTGAGAAACAAACTGAGGGTTTTGGAGGGGAGGAGGTGGGGGGGATGGGTGAGCCTGGTGGTGGGTATTAAGGAGGGCATGTATTGCATGGAACACTGGGTGTGGTGCATAAACAATGAATCTTGGAACACTGAAAAAATAAAATTAAATTAAAAAAACAAACAATCATCAAACCCCGGAATGAAGGCTGTTGATTATCCACAGAGAGTTTATTTCCACTTCAGACCCCTGATAGGAGAAACAGAGTGCAGAGAAGCTTATGATATAAAATATACAAAATATAGCACCCTCTACATGTACTGTTCATAGACATAGGAGTGTGCTTTCATGAACCAATTGGAAAAATTGACACTTCACAATTGTTCTCTTGGAATCCCTCTCAGGACTTCTCTGGCTGCCTCTCTCTGATGGAGAATACCCCAGAAGAGCAAATTCTGGAGAGGAGGACCTTGTGAGGCTCAGAGGAGAGGCTGCTGGCAATCAGAAGACTGAAAGCTAGAGTTAGAAGGACCCTGAGGGGGATCTAATGTCTTCCTTTTACAGATGGGGAAACTGAGGCCCACAAAGGGAAAGTGATTTGTGAGAGGTTAGACAGCCAGTTAGGGGCAGAGCTGAGGCTAGAACTCAGCACTCTTGGCTGTCCTTTCATGGGCAAGTCTCATCTTCCCTTGTCTGGCTCCTGGAAACCCAAGGAGTGGATCTTTCTGAATGTCCATGCCAGGTGGGTTCTCTGAAGAGCTCAGACTGCAGGCACACTGGGCAGTCTGGTGGGATCAGGTTACTCCTAATGTCCTGAGCTCACTCTTTGTTCCATTTTCCTGCCCAGAAGCACAGCGGGGCATGTTTGTCTTCTCTTTATCTAGACAATCCAGTTGAGTCTCTGTGCCTGGGGCTGGGGCTCAGGTGGCCTTTTCAGATGATACACATCAGAGCTGGAAGTTTGCTTCATGCTTGTCTGGAGTGGCAGGTGTAGACACCTGTGTTGTCAGCTGGTATTGGAGAGTGATTTATGAGTCTAAATGATGTGTTCAGAATTGGCGATAGGAAGTTATCAGAGATGGGGAACCTCCCACTGATAGTCTCTTGCCCCTAGTCACCACAAACTTTTCCAGCTTTCTCTTTGTCCTTTAATAGAGAGAGTTCCTTTAATAGAGAACACAGGGATAAGGCTTGGACTATAAGAAGCTTTGGGGAGAAAAATCCAAGGAACAAAAGTACTCCAAGACATCACACTAGGAGACGGGGCCTTGGAGGTCTCATCCCTATCTCCTGAAGCCCAAGCACTTTTCCCCTAGAAGGGACTAGACTTGTCTGTGCCGAGGGCCGATTTAGGAAAATATATGGACTCAGCATTCATCTCAACATAAGGTAAGATTTTCTAATAGTCAAGTCTGAGCTCAGGCACACCAACAGTGGGACCGGAATGTTTGGTAGGTGAGTAGGAGTGCATAAAGCCACTGGGTCAAGACCTCCTGAGAGGAGTGCTGGGATTGGCCAGAGGGCTAGTTCCCTCATTGTGTTGCGGGGAGAGTGAGGCCTACGAGGGGAATGGGCTTGCTCAGGGCCATGGACCCAGGCGTCTTGTGTGAAGCCTTTTCAGAGCCCCAGGGGCTGTCTTGGGAGGATGGGGACAGCGTGTTCCATTCCATTTGGTCTGCTGAGTAACTTGGAGTGTGCCATCGAAAGTGCGTGTACAGCCTCTCTTGGGCTGGGTGCAGGCAGGCAGGCCCTGAGGATGTCAGTCAGCTCACCGTTCCACCTGTAGCTCCCCCAGACCTTGTGGGGAGCCCATCTGCTCCCACACCCAGTCCACATAGTTGGAGACCTTTGTGTAGACCCCATAGACCTGCTTGCTGCCACATTCTTCGGGGCCCCCCCAGGACACCAGGCCTTGAGCCACCCAGCGCTGGCTCAAGTCATCCAGAATGACAAAGGCCCCACCACTGTCTCCAAGGCACGTGTCCTTGCCACCCTCATAGTAGCCAGCACAGAACATGTTCTCTGTGACGCTATAGTTCCCCGACCGCGACTCGTAGCTGGTTTTGCACTCTGCATATGGCACCACGGGTAACTTGACGTACTGTAGGACATCTGACAAGGTCCGCGTGCCACTGCTGATGATCTCATCCACTGTCACATTAGGATTGGAGATACCCCAGCCTGCTACCAAGCCCAGCATGTGGGGTTCTGGGCCTTCAGGCTCAGGACTTGGCAGGCAGATGGGCATGACATGGGGTCCCAGGGGCACAGGTTCCTGCAGCTGCACCAGAGCTATGTCGTGGTTGTAGTTCTGGATATTGAAGTCTGGGTGGAGCACCACTTGGGCTGCAGAGCTGTTGACAGCCCCCGATTTGTCCCGCACATCATGCAGGCCCAAGAAGACAGTGACATGCTCCTTGGAGACTGGTATCACTGTGTTGTCCCTTCGCTGGGAGCGCAGCACGTGGGCTGCCGTGAGGATCCAGGACTCAGAGAGCAGGGCCCCACTCCCAAACCACTTGTCGTTTGGCACCCTCGAGGTGTCCTCCACCACTATCAGGGCCTGCCATGGAAAGAGGCCAGGCTCAGCATTCCTGCCCCCGATGATTCTCTTGACCAGGTTTGGCAGAGAGCGGGAGGGCTGACCACACACTGTAAAGAAAAGGAGGAAATGGGGACAAGAGACAGAGACTGGTCAGATCAGCCATGTGCAAAGAGCCACCAGAAGAAATTCACATCTCATCCACTGTAGATTATGCCACAATGGGACCCTATTCTACATCACAGGGCCATGGTGGCCCCAGGGATCTCTGCATGGGTGTGACCTTTGCCTAAGTCTTTCTAGTTGGCCTGTGTTTGGACTGGCCCTTCTGTAGCCAGTGCCATCTATGGATCAGACAATTGTATGCATGGGCCTCCACCATCCTGAACCATTTCCAGCTAAGTGTGCTTTGGCCTGGATGATCTCATATTCCAGAAGTGGCCCATGCTGTATGGATACTTAGAAAACTTCTGGAAACCATAGGTCATGGGCTTTGAGAGAGAGAAGGAAACTAAAAGACTGTCTGGCAGGTCACAGCAAACACTGGACTGGGAGCCAAGATAACTAGGGCCTTGACCTGGCTTTTCTTTCTTATGTCCTGTGCAACCTTAGATAAGTAGATTCGTCTGCTGGACTTAAATTTTTGATCTGCTAAATGAGGAAGTTGGTCAGTATGAGCTCTGTGGCTTTCAAATTCCAAATTCCCTCAATTTTTATTTCATGTTCCCTGGTCACTCCCATTTTATAGGCGAGTAAAACTCTCCAGATATTAAACAATTAGCCCAAGGTCACATGGCTATGAAGTTAACAGGGACATTAGCAGAGGGCTATATCTTGTCCCATCTATATATAGGACAATGTCTTGTCCTATATCCCACAGTGCCTTATTACACATAAAAATCATGGTCATGGGCTCTGCAACTTTTTCTTCTTCAGCCTAAAGGACTCAAGCTGTGAATGCATGCCCAGCGTACCCAGGGTTAGGGAGAGGTGGCATAATCTACAAGCAATGATGCATAGGCCCTACTCTGGGCCTCCCATCATTGCACCCAGGAACCCTGTAGTACCTTCAGGGGAAGAAGAAAGGTCTGATCAAACTTCGTTCCACTGAGTTGTACCCCGAGCATGCACATGCACCACCAGCCTCCTGCAGCCAAATGCCTTTGGCCCATGAACAGGGGGTCTTCAGCACCACTCCTCCGCTGGCTAAGAACAAGCTCACATGAGCCTTCCCAGCAGGGTTATTAGGTCTGAGAGGTAAGCCTGGCATGAGTGTTGGCTTCTTCCTGCTTGTAAATGGCCAGGCTACACTCTTTGGTCCTGGATACTTTCAAAGATCCTTCAAAGGCCAAGGAACATTTGAATTTTCTTGGGAACTTTGGGATGTCAGGCTTTCAGCAACCTAATGCTTTTCAGATGTTCTTCTTCCTGAAGCCAAAGGCTTCTTCCATGATCCTTAGGCACCCTGTCATTCACACCAGGCCAGATGTGAGCTGACCTTTGTTAACTTTCTGTTGCCTCATCTTTCAGAGTGGAAGGCCAGGCTCTTGGCTACAAGCTGCAGCCTATGAGGTGACATCTCAAGGCGATCTGTGATTGGCCCTACACAATAGCTCATTTAGTGCTGAAACACCCTCAACTGGTGAAGGCCAGGATTGTGGCTGAGTCCATGCTTACAACAAAGCCAGCACTGAGCAGTGCCTTTCTCCAGTGTCAGAGCTGCAGAAGCTTGGAGAACCACTAATTTACAGATGTAGAAATCGAGGTTCAGAGAAGGCAAGTGACATACTCAAAGTCATTAGTGACAGAGCCAGAAGAAGAGCCCGTTTCTTGTAACTCTTGAATCATTTTCTCCACTAAAGTCTGTTTTTCTTCTTGATATGCTTTTGTACTTTCAAGAGTTTGAATGATGCAACAAGCCTTGTGAGAGCTCACTGAAATGAGGCCATTCTTTTGGCTGCTATCATTCTCCATCCAGTCTTTCCTGGAATAAAGGAATCTTCTTGAAAAACTAGAGCTGGGCTCTAGAGCCCTGGAGGTACTGAGGGAGGGCCCTTAAAACAAAACTGTGTTATTTTAGAATCCTGGGTCCATGAG
Source organism: Lutra lutra (assembly GCF_902655055.1). Taxonomy (NCBI): domain Eukaryota; kingdom Metazoa; phylum Chordata; class Mammalia; order Carnivora; family Mustelidae; genus Lutra; species Lutra lutra. The sequence goes on from NC_062278.1 coordinate 110,858,382, forward strand.
GATATCATGAAACACAATCAGAGTCAAGAATGGCTCAGCGTTGCTTGTGTTGATATCAAAGTCTTGGCTTCACCTTCCAGCTCTGCCCCTAACTCCGTGGGTAGCCTTGGACAAGTCATTGCCCCTCACTGATCCTCAGTTTTCTCGCATGTCAAATGAAGAACAAATAATATTTGCTTAATAAAATTCCTTGGAAAAGTGGATATAATGATGCTAGATAAAATGGCTTTTTCCTTTCTGGCTTGTTTCTGTGTTCAATGTTGATGTTTTAAGAGGGAAGAATTTAGAAATCTCTCGCATGGTCCCATGGTGAACCATGGTTCTTCCCAACACCAGGTATTAAAAGAATTTCATGACTCCCTGTCTCCAAGATGTTTTATGTAAATATAGAGGATGATGATCATTAAGGATCATAGAATGTCATGGATCGCCTTATTCTGCTCCCTCACTTCTGAGATATGGAATCCTAGCCTCAGAGAGGTGAGACCAAAGATCACAATAAGAAAATGACAGAACCAGGACTAGGACCCAAGCCCCTGACTCCCAGCTCAATGACTCTTTCCCTTCAAGAGGTTGCAGCATGGCTGCCCGGGATGGAATCTGCCTGAAGTGCTTTTTCCTTTGGCCCACATGGTATTTTAACAAAATGGGAATTAGATTTTTCCAGTTTGCCAGAGCTCCACCATTTTCCATCCTCTCTGAGGGTTCATCAACTGTGCCCTTGGGTGTGCTCCGGGCTAAGCCTAAATGAGATGATGGGGATCAGCACAGAATGGGTGGGTTGACCTTTCCTCCACTCCACCTCCTCCAAGTTCTTTCTTCATCATAAAGCCCTCCCAAATGAAGTCTTCCTAACTAGTTCTCACCCCTCCACTCCCAGACTACCACATGGAATGAATTCTTCCTTCTCTAGAATCTCATAGCAACTGCAATGGCCAACATGGAATGCTAACATTTTCTTTGGTTCTTAAGGATAATGGTAGACAACTCCATAGTCTTTACATTTTAACATCTAAATCTGATATCTAGAAGCTTACTGAGTGGATATTGAGAGTTACTAAAATGTACCATTCAGATAATACTCCTGGTTTTCCCAATGCTCTTATTCATAAAATACAAATGTCACCCGACATTTAACTATACTGCGAAGCTCCTGCTGTTCGGCAAACATGCAGATGGGATTAGCATCGATCCCCAGTGCTGTCTGGGTTGTGTCTTTCGATTAGTTCCGTTTGATTAATTAAATCAATTCTGCTATTCTTGCTTATATTACAAGTATAAAGTTCTGTGCCATGACTGCTATTTATTTATTTTTTTGGGGGTGCAGATTATTTGTTTCACCCCACAGTGTGCATTTGAGGCTATAATTTTCTAGTAAGTTGATTTGAATATAAGTGTGCACTATGATTGCAATACAAATCACCCATACTTTTAATGCTAAAGCAAATATCTACAAAATGTCCCCCAAATCTCTATGCATGGTGATACTTTCTATTATCACAAAATTCTTTTTTTATTTTAAAGTGGGGTCAGTGGGTGAACCATGAGGTCATAGCAGTCAGTAAGACTTGAATAGGTTGCTCTTTGGAAGAACTTCTCTCTCTGTCCTATAATTATTTGTCTTATGTTGCTAATCTCTACAGCACAGTTAGTGCTTGAGGACAGGGTGCCCACTTCCCTGATTTCCCTGGTGCACAGGAGGTGCACACACAAACCTTTGCAGGGAAAGCCTGGTGGGAAGGGAGCAGAACTACAGAGAAAAGAGACAGGAAGGCTTTTGGTGTAATAGCACAGGCTGAATATAGAGGCTGGTTGGTTTGCAAAGGTGTGAGGTTGGGCTTCTCTATCTTTGGCTCTCTGAGGTATCTTTTAACAAAAAAACTAAAGCATCATGGGCCCCATCCCCACTCCATCAACAGCCAAAGAACTGTGGGTGGGAGACCTAGAGAGAGAGGACTTGAGACTCAGGTACCTGGCAGGCATGTGGGCTGGCTTCTCCCCAGTACTTCATTCATCCAGACTCCTTGGGCAGAACAGGTGTATATACCTGGGAGAGTGAAAAAAGGCAAGAGAAGAGGGAGAAAGCGTTGATTTGTAGTACATGGAAAATAGATCTGGGTTCTTAATTCTTCTATGGTGGACAATTGTAAGTCTTCCAAATGGTCTCTCTGAAGCCATTCTCTTTAAGCCAGTCCTCCCTGCAACCTGAAGGATCTTTCTAAAATGGGAATATAGGCTTTCTCTTCTGTTCAGAATTGCCAACTGCTCCCCATTGCCCTCAAAAACAAACAGCACACTCTTCAGCAGGGAGGCTAAAGCTCTGCACAATGGGATGCCTGACTGTTGGCACCCCCCCACCCCTCCCACACCTGCCTGGCCCCACCCACTAGCAGGCACTTCCTTCCCCTAAGGAACCTGCCACGCCCCCCCCCACCACCCCCGCCCGGCCCTGGTTCTCTGTGGCTTACTTGCCTTTCCTCCTTTCCCCACTTAATAATCTCTTTAAGAAACCACACTGTTGCCCACCATCTTGTCTGAGTCTTACATTAGCTCTGTGAATTGTACTGCTGTTCCCCTTTTGGAAAGTGAGGACTGGAAGCTTAGAGAAATTGGAAGAATTTTCTTAGCACCAGTCTGTGGCAGAGGCAGAACTGCAGGTCTTTGCCTGAGGGTTCCTTCTTTGTCAGGGGCTCTGGGTTTGCATGAGAGGGTGCATGAGAGGGTGCTGGGGTGCCCTGTGCCCTAACGCCTGGGACACCAGCCTATGGCAGGGAGAGGTGAGACATGCCCTCAAATGTTTCTCCTCCCAATTCTCCCCAAACTTCAGCCTGTGTTCTGGTGCTGCAGCCCCCAGTCTAGCCCTGAGACCCCAATGGTGAGAGGCGGAAGGGGGCTGGTTTAGCATGGAGGGCTCACCTGTGATATTGCGGAGCATCTGGTAGTAGGGCTGCTGGCAGGAGTATTGGATCTCAGATTTATATGTGGTAAGGTTGTTCCTGGTGGAGAAGGTAATCAGCCCATGTTTCAGCTCTGCCGGGGCTCCACAGTCTGCAACTGAGAGAAGAGAGTTACACCCCTCAATTAGCCTTTGCTCTTCTTGAGGTCATATTGTGAGGCTGACTTATATAGACGTGCAGGTTGTGCACTGCACACAGGTGTGGAGAGGAATGTTATAGTCTATGAGAATGGTGCAGGGCCTGTGCAGCCATGGGTGGCACTGCTTTTGGGGGTCTCTCTCATCCACTGTGGCAACACCGTGTGGCCAACTCACCTGGCCTGGTGTCAACTCCAGGGCAGGGGCAGGACTACTGGGATCTAAGCAGGGACCAGACTTTCTCCCACATAGCCCTTTTCTTGACTTTTAGTTCTATTGTGCAATCCTCTTAGTCTCTCCTGCCCAAACACAAAGACTCCCGCTCAGGGGAAAAATCTCTGGCTGACAGAAACAGAAGCAGCTTCAGTTCTTCCTGAAGACCAACGTGCTGAGTAAGAGCTGTTAAAGTGCTCACATTGGTGTTTGGCATACAAAACCCAAAATCAAACAGAAAGAAAGTAGCTTCTGCATGAGTACACGGCCCCACTCTTCTGGCTTTCTGTAGGCATCTTGCTTGGTCACAGAAGGCAGGAGGGGGGTTCTGGAGTAAACTCAGTTTTCATCCTTCACCTGCTTATGTTGTCCAATTGCTGGGGGCTGGATGTTGGGTCTGGCTGTAGGACCCTGCTCCTCAGAGGTGGTCTTAGGGGCATCGCCAGCCCACAGCCTGGCATGAGTCTCCCAGAAGCCAAGTCACAGGCTGAGGCCCCAATTTGTCAGGGCCCCTTAAAAGCCTTCTTTTAGGGGGTGGTTCTCATTTCTAAGGAAATCTTCAGGTCTAATAGCCGAAGAGTCACAGAAGAATCATAGAACTTTGTAGCTGCTAAGGGACCCCAAGGCAAACAATCCAGAGTATCATCTTGACTTTGCAGATGAGCCCAGAGAGGAGACTTGACTGGTCTAAGGTCACACAGTGAGTGTGACAAACAGAAAACTAGTTCTGACTTTAAACCCAGTGTTCTCTTAAGAAAACCAACTGACAGTTCTTAAGGATCTGTGTTGTACTTAAAATGGCTTAAAATCAATATTAATGGGGAAATGATGGACATTAGCTCTTAACCTCCTGGTAATTTCAGAGGACAGCATTCCAAAAAAAGAATTTCCAGTTTCCCCCCTTCTTGGGAAACAGAGAGGGCAATTTTCCCTTAAGATGCTACCCAGAAATTGTAGTTTTAAAGTTTAGAACTCTAAATTCCACATTTTGACTGAACAAAGAGTTACCTGATCTAGAGCAGAAATGACTCCAAAGCCCTCCACTCTGGTGGAGAGGGGTGAAGGCTGAGAGTAAAAGCAGGTGTCTCCTATCCACAAGGAAGGCAAAAGCCAAGAAAACTGGCTAATGTTTTGTCTTGACCTCTAATCCCCTTGGACAAATTGTTCCCTTTCATTTTGATCACCCAAAAGTGGAGACACTCTTCCACTCTGTGTGAGTGAGGGTCAGCACTAGGATCACAAGAGGCAGTAATATATATATATATTATTTAAAACCATAACACAGTTTTAAATGTATTTTCCTGCTGAGTCTCAAAGCAGATTTTTCTTCTTCTTCTTCTTCTTCTTCTTCTCCTTCTTCTTCTTCTTCTTCTTCTTCTTCTTCTTCTTCTTCTTCTTCTTCTTCTTCTTCTTCTTTTTTTAGGAAATGCCAATGAGTGGTGCCTGGATCTTGGTATTACTCTTGTCTCTCTTAACTTTGTTCTAGCAGTTCATTTTGCCTAAAGTATTCTCTGGACCTAATACCTAGTTCCAGAGGGAGCAGTTGAAGTGTTGGCCTTGGACACAGCTACCTGGTTAGGCTACTGAGAGCCTGTTACTTGGCTGGCAAGGGTGTGAAGAGATTTCCTGAATAGAGGGCCTGCTTTCCTATCACTTCAGAGAAGTAACTTCGCTGGCCCTATAGCAAGATAGAGGTGAGATGCAGTATAAGATAGAGGGTTGCTTCAGCTTGGGTGTGGTGAGTGGGGTGGTATGCTTGTACCCCCAAGTCTACCATGGCAGATGAATGGCCATGTCTCTCTGGGGCCTAGAGACGACTTCCTTTTCCTCAGGGCCTTGAGCCCAGCACAATCAAAGATGTTAAACCAGAACCCGCTTCCTCAGCTGGTCTTGCTTCTTTGCCTTAGGAAGCGTCTCATCCTCTCTCTAACACTCCCTCTAGCCCCTTCCACACCCCGGAATCACAAGGCCCTTCCTTTTCCCCTTCCCTTGGCCTCCCTTTCTCATCATTCTCTGGGATGGGATGCACCAGTCCACATTCTGTCTCTGCTGTCACCTCTGGCTGCCATTTATTTTCCTTCAGACACATCATTCTTGAGCCACTGTCCCGAGTGTGCTCTGCCACAATCTGGGACTTCCTGGAGAATGACACACCATGGGCTCCCCGTACCCTCCGGCCTCGGGGATGACCCCCTACCCCAGCGCCTCTTGGTCCCCACCCTCGGTGCCCCTGTGTTCCAGCATCACAGACCCCCAGCTGTGCTACTCTCTCGCCTGCTTTCCCTACACGGACACCCCTGGTGTCCATGCTCTGGCCACCTTGAGGCCTTGATCAAACACTGCTTCTTCTTGAAAGTCTTTTCTTAGTCTTCTAACTGGTTAGGGCTGCCTCCTCGTTTCTCCTTACAGAGGCCTCTGTTCATCTCTCTGGTGCATTTTATCTTACGCTACTCGGCATTGCCATTATAAGTGGCCCATATCAAATCTTCTGCCTCAATTAGGATTCCCTCTGTCTCACTGAGTACAGTATCTGTCACACTTTGGGGGCTTACACATACAGATTGAGCTGATGCTCATCTCTGCTGCCCACCTCCTCTCTGCTCTCAGGGGCATCCCTGCCCTAGGCTGACACCAAAAACTAGGTACCTGCCCTTGTCCACCCTTGCGGGGCTCTGCCTGCGTCAAGAACCCATTTAGTCAGCACACAGACTGAGCAGTCCCAGCATAAAGCACGGCTTCTCTGATGTGTCTGTTCTGGTTTTGTTCAGGCTGAAGCAGAGATTCCCGCCACCACCACAGAGCCCTTTATCATGTGATCAGTGATGTCCCATGGCTCAGAGGCTGAGGACTGTGTCTTTTGAAGGTGATACCTATCTTTTGAAACCTTTAATCAGGGAGTTTTCAGATATGCGAGACTTGAGCCCTAGCCCAGAGGACAGAACTTCAGATAATGCACTTTCGGGCCTGTGTTAGGTCCACATGGAATAGAAACTTTCGTGGATGAGGCTTTGTCTAGATTTCCTACGAAACCTACGCTCTAGGACTTAGTGTTAGTTTCACCTACTCATGGTTGTTAGAAAGGAGCAACAGATAAAAATAGTAAAGTCATCAAGTCACTGGCCTTCTGGCCCATTTCAGCTTCAAGTGTGGAGTGGATTAGGAACCAGGGCCCACTTTGACCTGGTCAGCCAAGGACCATGTGGTTGTATATGAAATCTTGCGTCTCTAGGACCAAAGTCATTTGTCCTTTGAAAAGAGTACTGTTCACTTGGAGGTGCTTAAAAAAACAAAAAATCCTCCTTCTCCTTTCATTATTTCCTAGCGTACTGACTGAATGACGGGTGAGCCCTCCAGGGGGAAAACTGTTCTTTACACAGCAGTTTCAGCTGCTTGACTGTATGTCTTGTTCAGCATCCACACTAATCCGCACAGGAATTGGAAATGGAGTGTTGGTGGGGTGGGGAGGGGTGCAGGAGCTCTGGGCCCCAGGGTCTCGTGAGTGGTCCATTCCTGGACGTCTGCACTTTGTGGGGTCCCGTCCTTCACTCTGTCTCTTGCTCTGACCCGAGTTCGTTCTCCTCATCCATTTCGGTTTCTGCCACCGGGGTGAAGATCAAAGAAGGATCAGGAGGTGCAGGCAAAGGAAGCAGAGAGAGGAAGAGAAAGAGAGAAAGAAGAGAAAGAGAAAAATTAGCAAGCAAAGCAGAAACAGTTCATGCAGGAAATACAGAAATCGCCCCACGAGGCTGATTAAGGATGTAGTTGAGGTACAGCTGGTGTGGGTGAGGGTTTGGGATTGTGGAATTTGTACCATTCTGAGAATTTGCACAGTCATAAGTCCTGGCTCAAAAGGATTACAGCATTCTGCCCCTGGAACGAGCTTTGTATTCATCTGGTCCAAGCCTTCATCTGGCATACGACATTAAGGGTGGAGTGGAACTTGCCTTGGGTCACCATGGCAAGCTGGAGGCAGGGTCCGGACAACCACCCATAATTCCCACTTCCTGTCCCAAGTGACTTCACTACACATGCACACTTCTTGTCTGTTCCCCATCTCTTTCCCCACAATCCTTCGGGGCTTGAAATTTCTCAGTCTTGCTCATCCTTATAACTCCCTTAGGACCTAGCACGTGCCTGGGGCAGAGAGATGCTTAGTAGGAACCTGCTCAGTGAATGAGCAGAGACGCCAGGAATGTCTGAATGGGGATTCTAAGAATCCTAATCCAGGCTATCCTGGAAGAACCAGGTCATATTCAGGAGAAAAAAAAAAAAATTCTTCTTTTCTCTAGTACAAAATGACAGGCATTCTTTAGTATACTAACATAAGTCACATAAGATGGTACCATCAAATACAGTAGTGTGTTACTCTTACCAGAACTTCCATTACATTAAAAAAGCGTGCATGCTTTATTAGGGGAAAAATTATTATTTAAGTTTTCTGCCTTCCAAAAGCATGAGTGAGAGAAAAGCCTCTGCCGAATGAGGAGGTTTGTTTGGTGTGGAGCGGTGGCGGCGGGGTAGGGGGGAGAAAGACATATTTATGGGGCTTTCATTTATTCCTGGTTGGTCCCACAGGTATGATATATACATTAACTCAACTGGTCCTTTGAATAATCAAGAATGCAGGAAACTGAGGCCAAAAGTCTGAGTGCATGGCTTGGGGATATTCAACTGGTTGAGTCTGGATTTGATCTAGAACTTCCTGACTTTAAAACTACCCTACCCTCTACACACCACATTCTCTTTTCCTTCCTCCTTCAGAATGCCCCCTTGTTTTGCCCCGCACAGTGCTTCCCACAGAACTCAGTCATAGCACTACACGTGAGCCACGTGTTGGACGAGGTGGGGGATGTGTCTTCTAGCATTTGAGTTCCTCAGTTTCTGAACCTTGTCTTTTCTATCTGAATTCCCTAGAGGCACCCAGAAAATGACTGTTGAAGCCATAAGATACCCCCCTTTCCCACATTGCGCTCTGACTCCAGCCACATCATCTTGTTAAAAAAATTTTAAAGGCAAGAATATTCTCAAACATTCTGCCTGGAATTTGCCTCAAGAGAGTTCACCCCGACAGGGTCCCACGGAGGCTGCACAAGTGGTTCTGCCTGCCTAGGGAATTTGAGCCTTTCAGAAGAAGGGACAAAAACACCACAGTATATATGCAGTCATGAAATGCGGCCGGGCGGAACCAACCCTAACACTTGACTTCTCCCCTCTCTGGCCTAAAGCCAATCCTCCCCTTTGTCCTTCTCTTCCTTCCCTTCCTATAACCACACCTCCCTTCCTTAGTCCTGCTGTAATGAGTTTTCTAAAACTTGTAAAAGTCTTTACAAGTCTTGAACTAGAACTACCTGGATAAGGGGACAGCGTGACGGCTGGTATATTTTTACAATGCTCACTAAGTGAGCAGTATTTGAAAAATGCCCCCAATATGTTCTAGAGTATTAAGGCTAGTTCAACTTTTTATTTTAATTTGAGGCGAAGGATCTTGTCCATGGTTGCAAGGTGAGTGAGGAGCAGAGCCACTGCAAGAACTCTGGGTCTCAAAAGCCAGTACAGAGCTGTGTCCCCTGCTTTACACAGACTTCCTGCACTAACCTCACAGCCTTTCCTGACAGGCCCTAAATCATGAGCTGTTCCAGAAACCTTAGTGGGTATGGCTGATGGCCACACGGAGACTGGCAAGGTCATTGAGCTCTGGGCACTGGTGCTGAAATAGTTTCCTTAATTAGCAATGGTCAGAGCTCATTTCAAACCTGGGGACAAGCTACTCCTTTAGCAAATTTGGCAACCTGTCTGTAGGCAGAGGTGAAATTAGTACTTAGGAAGTAAACTGGGACCAACAAGAAGGTTCCTTCAGAATCTTGATATCTTATTGCCCAGAGAAACAATAGCCTTTTGGTCTAGCCCTTATGTGTTTGCTGAATTCCTGCCCCCAACCTTCTTTGAGAGCACCTGTTAGGTTTTCACCTTTGTGTGGTTTCTGGTTAGAACCCACCAGTGCTGGGGAGCTCATTATCTTTATCACAGACTAATTTTGTTTTCTTACTTTTACAGGTTGGGATCCTGTTACTCCATGTCCCATCCTTCAGACACTCGATCTGGAATGTATCCATCTCCACATTATCCTAGGAAAAAACATGAAGAAGATGTGGCAAGAAGGAGGTTGTTTCCCAGTATAACCAGCTCAAATTCCAAAGCCAGTTGTCCTTGACCGAGATTTTCTAACCACGGTCCTCCAAGGGCAAGGTCGACGATAGGAAATAGAGAGATGCTGAATTCATGGTCCCCCTTCCTACTCTGGAGAGGGACAAGGACTGTGTGAAAGAAAGGGCTTGGACAACTGTCTGAAAGGGGAACACTGTACCTCTGACTCCATTCTAGAGCTGTGGCTCTCAAATATAGTAGACATCACTATCTTTTGCACAGACCACTGCACCCCCCTACCCCCTGGCCCCCAGAGTTTCTGTTTCAGTGGGCCTGGCTTGGAGAGCATGACTTGGATTTCTAATAAGTGATGTGATGCTGTGGTGGGGACCCTACGTGGAGACTCATTCCTTGAGAACCTTCCTCTAGCTTGGCTCACACCAGTCTCACCTGGGTAACATAACAAAAAACCAATCACTGACACTTACCCAGGGATTCTGCTTTAATTCATCTCAAGTGAGGGGCCTGTGAGGTCATTTCATATTATTTTTAAATCAGCCAGGTGATTCCTAGGATAGTTAGCACTATCTGTCTGCTGCCTCTAAAATCTCTCCTTCCTGTCCGGGTCTCCCCCAGTAGGCCTGATTGATGAACTTTGTTAATGTTGTCTGTCCTGATTGTAGGGATGAATGGATCTTGATTTGTTTTTGATATTCAAATCAGCCCAAGCTCTGATAGAAGACTTCTGTGCCATTTCCAGAGGTGAAAATCTGGGATGCATGCTTTGGATTTTCAAAGGACTGGAATTTCTGGAACACGTTGGAGGTTTAAGGGGAAGTTAGGGAATCCTGTGGTGGGACCATGACAAGCTCTGGAAGCCCATCGGCCTTGGGAGGCCCTGGAGCATTCCTCAGGCCTGGTGGCTCTTCCTCCCCCAGCAGGACCCTGTACCTTCAGCACTTTGTAGCCTGTGTCACAGCTGATGAGCACCTGGTCTTTGAAGGAATACGTGGTTTGTAGGGGCTCGATTTTCCCATGGACAGGAGGCTGTGGCTCTGGGCACTCATTCCCTGGTGAGAGTAATGAAAGGACAGTGGGTGAGAAAACAGGGAAAAGTCTGCAACAGGCAGCTGGCCCCTGGGGTGCAAGGTGTGGTGGAAACCCACAGAACTGGGTGCTGTGGGCCTGCACCTTCTAGGCCCTGAAGAGTTATTCTGGAAGCTTGAGCAGGTGACTTTCCAACTTGGACCTCTAGTTCCTCATCTGTAAAATGAGGTGGTTGGCCAAACGATTTTGTCATGACTCAGGGTTGAGCAGGATATTAGGTGTCACTGAGTGCAACCCTTGTCTGAGTCTGCCTTTATAACATCTTCCATAGTAGACACCAAACATCTTTTTGTATTCCTACAGTGACAGGGAACTCAATACCTAGCAAACTTTTACCTTTCTTACTAGACTCTAATCAAAGGAACAGTATTTTTCTATTCAACTAAAATCTGTCCCCTTGTAATTTGCTCTCACAGGGCAGAATTGTCCTCTTGGGCTGCTCAGGATGACTCTAATTGCTTTTTCTCCCCAAGACCATTCTTCAAAGTGTTAGAGAGACTGCGACCATATGCCTCTGAGCTTTCCCTTCCAAAGGCTACCTTGGACAGGATTCCCGGGCCTGAGTTTACCCCTGACAATTTTTCCTGGACAAACTCTCCCTAGAATTGGACACCAGTGTGATAATGCAGGAAAGATCAGGATATCAGATCTATGAGCTGGATTAGCCACACCCAGCACCCTCTTCTTCCTCAGTTTACTGCAGACCACGGGGGCAAATGGCTCTCCCAGAATTTGGGCCAGGACAAGCTGCCTTGGAGTACTGGGGAATGTTGCCTGTGGGTGCTACCAGTCTGTGGCCACAGGCGTCAAACCGCCATGATGAAACATTACGAGCTATGGGCCCACACTCACATCCCTGCCCCAGTCTTGGAGAGAGCTGAACTGGGATGGTTCTCTCCAGGCCCAATGAATCAGTGTGAAAGAGTAGAGTTTGGGAAACAAGGTGGGGTTTTGTTTGTTTGTTGTTTTTTTAAATCTGCTTATGTGATTCTGAAGTGTAGTAAGTTTGAAAGCTATGTCTAGTCTAAACCCACCATTATTGCTTCTCTTGTCCCTATTTTATGGATGGGAAACTGAGTCAGGAGAGAGAATGTACCTGGTTCCACACTCCTCTGTAGCAGAGCTGGGGGTCCTGCACAACCCCAGGGGAGTCCCAAGCCTGTACCCCTCATCTCTCAGCCACTGCCCCATGAGGGCTGAGCACAGTGACCAAGCATGACCCACAGAGAGAGAGGCCATGTTACCTGTCGCCCTGTACGAGAGCCTCCAGCCCCGGTTCTCCCCTGAGTTGTCGCTGCGGAACAGGATCTGGACGCTGTGGCTCTGGGTATTGATGGGTTCTGGGGCTCTCTCTCCACAGAAGGGCCCAAAAACATTTGGACCAGCTTTAATCTATGAGGAGCAAGATGGAGATAAAGGGTTACATCTGAGCAGTGGTAGCAGCTGCTGGGACCATCTCTATACTGCACCCTGGTTTTCTGGAAGCCTCCATATGAACACCTAGTGTGTTTTTAGTGGGCATCACCATTCACCAAAGAGTTCCATCTCCACTCTCTCATTTACAGATTACAACAATCTTGGTAGTGGATGAGGCAGGCTAATAACTCTCTTCTCAGAGATGAACATTCCAGGCTCAGAAAGGGACAGAGCCTTGTCCAGGGGCATAGGATAGAAAGGGACTCTTCTCTCACAGAATCTGCAGTCTAGTCAAGGATGGCAGGGATGGGGGAGTGGGACTAACAATAAATGACAAGCAAAATAATTACATGCGGTGGCACAAATAATAAAAAATAATCAGGATGCTATATACATATAATATAAATATATCCTATATATTTATAATTTATGTGGTAAAATTTGTGTAACCTAATTTACTATTTATATATTAGATTAAACTTTACTTATTTTTGTAATAAAACTTCAAATAGGTGATCACAGATGGCTTCTTTGGTTGGATTTAAGACATAAGGAAGAGGGGAAAATACTTTCCAGGCAGAGAAAACAGCATATGTAAAGGTTAAGATCAAAGGTGGGAAAGGGCCCAGCAAGTATTAAGAACAGAAAGGAGGCCAGAGTGGCTGAAGCAGAGGGAGTACCATAGCATGAAGTAGGAAAGGCAGGCAAACACCACATGGTGTTGAGGAATTTACATTTACTTCCAAGAACAATCCCGATTTAATCTGGCTTTTATAAAGCTCAGCCTCAATGCTGTGGAGAGCAGACAATGTAGGGCAAGGGTGGAAACAAGAAAACCAGCTGGAAGCTTTGCAACAGAGATGATGGGGTTTGGCCTGGGTGCCATCAGTGGGGAATGGAGAGAAGGAAGTAGGCACTATTAGCTGATCTGGATTTTCGGACTCCCAGGCCCAGGTTGTGTCTCTAACTCTTTTTCTTTCCTTCTCCAAGAATCAGGACTCCCAAGCCTCATCTGGTGACTTCTACAATCCTGGGAGATATCTCTATCTTATCACCCTTATTGTGGATGGGGGGAAAAGTGAAGCCCCATGAAATTAAGTGCCTGGAGAAGGCTTACAGCATAGCTCCTGGGCTACTGTGTGTGGTAGGCAGGATTCTAAGATGGTCCCCATGACCTTCACCTCTGGTATTACTTCATAATGATGTCATATAACTTGGCAAAAGGGATTCTTTTAACCAAGAAGTTAGCATTCAATCAGGGAAGATCCCTAGGCTGGATCCGATTAAGCTGGTAGATGCTATTTTAAATAATGACCTTTTGGGAAGCAAGCAGCTTGGTCCCCCATCCTGGAAAAAGATAAAGGGCCAACAATATCAATTTTCCCAATTCAGCCAAGATTTCCCAGCATCCCCAGGGCAAGCGTCCATTGTAGGCTTACCTTGATGTAGTCATAGGGGCAGGACACCTCAGGATGATCCTCAATGTCGAAAATGTCCTCAAACTGCAGGCTGACCATGAAACCCTCCTCTAGCTCTATCGTGTAGAAGCATTCTGAGCTCTTAGGATAAGGGTTGGGGAAGTCAGGGCTGGTGATCACGCCGGTCCTCTGGGTAAAGAGGTTGTCACTGCACTCCACTGTGGGAACATACCAGAGCAAAGTGGCACACCAAAACCAAGCCCACAGCAACCCCTTTCTTATCTGTTACTATATTTTTCCCACTGGTCCTGAGAGGCAATCAGGGAAGGCATCACTATCCCTATTTTATTGATGGGTAGAATTAATTTATCCAAGATCACACACCTAGTAATTTTCAGAGTCAAGGTTCAAAGGCAGTAAGTGTGAAAGCCTTCTCATCAGATTCTCTAGTATTGGTGAGGGGAAAGGAGAGGTCTGAGATGGAAAGGTTTTGAGACAGAGTGGGAGGGAGAATCAACTGGACCTTCTTTTCTTCTTCTCCCCTCAGCCCAGAACTCCATTCTCTGTTCAAAGTCTTCCTGATCCCTCATCCAACACAGGACCCTCACACATACCCTCACTCTTTGGTGTCTAATCTTGCTGTTTCTCCTCTTGCTGCTGACTACTACCTGACATTATGCAGTATATTTGCTGGTGGATTTTCTTGCCCCCACTAAATTGTAAGTTCTCTGAGCTCAGGGATTCTGCTTTGTTCCCCACTGTAGCTGCAACAAAGGACCCAATGTCCTGGGATCATGGCCATGGCTTAGCCCTGCAAAGGCCCTTTATTGGCCACCAAAACTTTCTCCTTGGGCTGAGCCATCTTAAATATGGGATGTCAATCCTTTCTAAGCCCCTATTTATTGTGCTCGTTTGCAAGTGAGAAAACTGGCTCAGAGAGGGGGCACGGTTAACCTGAAGTCCTATAGCTTTGAGCTGGAGAGCATTGTTAAGAGAATCTTGAATCCTCATCTTTTTTCATTTTCTACCCCAAGCACTCTCTGGGTGGTGACATCGCCCCCATGGGGGCTAAAATTATTTGGGGTTTTTTTGGAAGGATTACTCTTTTTATTCATAATACACCGATGGACAGAGTACATAAACACATATATAGTATTACCTGTGGTATTAAGATTTCACGGCTAGAGGAAATTAGGAAGATAATGTTTAAAAAGTCTCCTGGAGGTAGAGGAGAAACTGAAAACAAAGATTGAGAAGCTCTACTCATTCTCAGCCCTCACTGTACTTAGCATGTAGTAGATACTCAATAAACACCTCCAGAATGAAAAGCAGAGAAAATACAGCCCTCTTGAAGAAACCTCCTGTATGTGCCTGCTTTATAATGATGAGTCACATGGGTTTTGTTTTGTTTTGTTTTGTTTTGTTTTGCTTTCCCCTAGAAGCAAGGAAAGCTTTTGAAGGAGGAAGGAAAGGAAGTCTTGCTTCTAGTTTTGCTCTCCTCCAATGATCCCCCACTTGGTTTCCATGAGACCCTCCTAAAACACAGATCCTTACCCTGTAACCATCCATACTAATCTGCTGTCAATGCCCTAGACATGCCACATTCTATCAGGACTCTGAATTTTTGCAGAAGCTCTTCTCTCTGCCTGAAGCACCCTCCTTTTCCGTCGTCTTCCTTCTCTGCCAAGGGTCACCATCTCTGGGACATGTCTGCCCACTACGCAGTGTAGACTCAGGTAAGATTGTGCCGAGCCCACACTTCTTTTACAGCACTGATTACATTTCGCCATTTTCTTCTGTGGCAATGACCCCACTAGCCAGGGAGGCCCTCAGGGAAAGTGGCTGAAGCCTTCTATTTGTCCATTTCTCCATTGCTGCCCTGCCTGGACGCAACAGCTGGGTGGGCATGTTGACTAGACAGGAAGATGAAGAGAGAAGGAATGGGGCATTTTCTTGCTGTCTCTCTTTGCCTCTCTCTTCCCACATCTTTCCTTTGGACTGAGGTTCTTTTGATCACAGAGGAACTTGGGAGGCCATGGGAGTGAGGAGGAAAAGGAATTGCTGGGTGAGGCCAACTTCATGGCTCAGAGCAAGGGGACCAGGAAACCCAGGTTTTCCCATAACTTGGCCAGGCTTGTTACCTACAGTAGGAGAGCATAAATTCCTGCTGCCAAGGAAGAAAGAGGGCCTAGAGGTTAGGGCTTCTCAAATGTGGTCCTTTGGGAACCTGAACCCAGACTTCCCAGCTGGTGGGCATTTCAGCTCCTTCGTCCATGTGGTATCTGAGGCAGAGCTCTCTGGCTTCATTTCTAATTGTTCTTACTCTGTGTCTGTCCCTCCTCGGAGCCTCCCCTAATCTTATTGGAAAACATGGCACAGAATGGTGATATGTAGTGTGATCCCTGGGCCCCACCTCGGCAGGTCCTGTTGTCTGTATGGAGGAGGTAGCCAAAGCGGCAGGAGCAGTAGTAGCCGCCGATGTAGTTATGACAATAGTGGTCACAGGACAGCTCCTCGTCCTCCCGCTCAGTGCACTCGTCCACATCTGCAGGGCAATCAATCCATGTGTGAGGATGAAGACGACAGCCACCATCTACAGAGCACGTTGTATGGGCCACTCCCTGTGCAAGCTTCACATAAAGCCCAGAAGTAGCCATTGCTTCCCTTTACAAATGAGGAAACTGGAACTCAGAGCAGCACAAGGCAACCCAAGATGGCAGAGAGCCAGGTTCAAGGCCAGGCAAGCTGAGTCCTCGTGGTGCCAGTACCCTTTAATGCTTGTGGTAATAGCAAGCAGGACTGTTACCCTCTTACCATTCACATTCCACAGATGATGAAACAGAGACTTGGGGCCTTTAAAGAACTTACTCCACGTCACAGAGATGGTAAGTGGTGGAGTCAACATTCACAGCCAGGGAGGCTGGCTCCAGAGCTCACTCTTCACGTCTAGTCCATGCTGCGCCTCTCTCTCTACGTCACTTCCCTCAGCAGTGGAAATGTAAACATTAAAACGTATGTTCTTAACCCGATTTAAGGATTTAATGGTATATTATTCCCCAACAGATACAGGAATGGCCAAAAGGCACATGAAAAAATGGTTGACATCATTAGTCACCAGGGAAATATAAGTCAAAACCATAATGAGGTTCCACTACATATCCCGCCAGAATTTTAAATTTTAAAAATTGAAAAATTGACAACATCAAACCCTGATACATTGGTGAAGGAATATAAAATGGTACAAAAATCCTTTGGGAAAGGTCTGGCAATTTCTTATAAAATTAATATATAGTCCTTCCCTATGACCCAATAATACTACTCCTAGATATTTACCCAATACAGGTGAAAACATATGTCCAGAAAAAGGCTAGTACAGGAAACCTCTTTAATGAGAACCTCTGTAATGAGAGCCAAAAGAATGGATAGAGCGCAGGTGTCCATCACTGGAAGAATGGATAAACAGATTGTAGAATATTCATACAATGGAAAATTGCTCTGCCAGGAAAGGAACGAATTATCAATGTGTTGCAACATGACCAAACCTCAGAAACTTTATCCTGAGTAAAAGAATCCTCACTTCCAGAATATATTTTGTGTATGTTCATTTATATGAAATTTCAGAAGAGGCAACACTAATCTATGTTGGAAAAAAAATTGAAACAGTTGTTGCCTCTAAGGGAGATGGGAGCAGAATGTGATTGGGAAGGAATGTAAGGGAATTTTTCTGGGTTAATGGTAAAGTTCAATATCTTATCAGGGGTTTGGGTCACATACAAATAAATTTCTCAAAAATCAACAAGTGTGCTTAGGCTTGTACATTTCATTGAATAAAAATTTTACATTCGAAGAAAGAAAATTGTAGATAGGTATTGCTCTTCACCAAAATGGTTTGCATGCTAAAGTATTTAGGAAAAAGTGTACTGCTGTCTGCAATTTACTTTGAAATGCACCAAAAAAGATGGATTGGTGGATAGATAGAAGATAAATGGGTAGATATGTGATAGAGCAAATGCAGTAAGACATTAATGGCAGAATCTCCATGGTGAGTATGTATGTGTTCCTTGTGAAGAAGAGAGCTTATGGTACTTTTAGTTTTTAGAGAGAAAGGGAGACCTGGGGATGAGCCATCCACTTCTCCAACTTACCCACAGCCATGTAGTGGGCATCAAAGCCTGTGAATCGCTCCTCATTGGAGAAATCTGACCGGAAAGTGATGGACATGAAGGAGCCGGGGGAGAACACGACTTCCTGGCCAGGGGTCTGCTCTGTGTCTGTAGTCTCCTGGCCACAGAACGTTGCCAGCACCTGCTCTTCCGTTTCTACCTTTGGGGTCAAAGAGAGAGGGAACAAGATAAGTAGCTTCCCAAATTAACTTCCTTGCTGGTCTCCAGGAGAAAAGAGGGAGAGCCTTCCCATGAGTACACCAGGCAGGCTGAGAAACCCAGAGAAAGCGGATGCAAGATTCTGGGACTTGAGGAATCACGAAGTATGGGTTAAGTCTATGTGCCCGTTTAGTCGGTGCTTCATTCACTTGTATAAGTCCATCAGAAGTAGCTTGACATCTGTCATTCCTAGAGAGAGCAAAATGGCTTATTTATTGAAAATAACTCAATATTTAGAATTCAGAAAGAGTTAGATAACCTCACGGGTAGATTCCATATGCAACAGAAACTGACCACATTTCCAAAGAAGAGAGACGAACTGCAGGTCAGTCACTGAGCATTCAGTGGGTGCCTGCCTGTGAGCAAAGCATGGGAGCTGTGCATGCGGAGACAGGGTTTAGACGGACAGAAACACACACAGAGGGCTATTATACAGTGCGACAAGGGCTTCAGCGGGAACACAAGCACTGGGAACGCGCACTTCGGAAGGAGATGAAAGATCCCATCAGAATGGAAACTGCAGGAGAGCGGACACTGTTTGCAGATGCGTTTTCAGTGCCTGGAGGTGGAGGTGGAGGGAGACCTGGCGCATAGCAGTTACCCAACAAATGTTTGTTGTCAAGAACTAAAATTGGAGGGCTGTTCTGAGAACAATGAGAAGCCAGCGAGTCTGTGGGGATTATAGAAGGAGAAGTACGTTGCAGGATAGGTTGAAATGAGATTATGACTGAGCTGCTTATGCTCTCTCTCAGATAAATAAATAAATCTTAAAAAAAAAAAAAAAGATAACCGAGCTTGAATACCATAATAACGCTGTGTGACTCTTCCTTCTGTGAGTAAAGGAAAGACACGAAAATGTCTGAAAAGGGAAATTGAGTAAATAGAACTATATTTAATAGGTGGTCTTCATAATTCAGGAATGACTGGAATCTTCTCTGAAATGGTTGTGTTTGTGTTAAGACTCAGAGGCAAAAATGACCTATTTGCTGAAAGAATTCCCTACTTTGGAAGAGCCGGAGGCCCTGTGTAAATTCAGAGACCCAAGTACAGATCCTGAACTGGTTGCATAAGCTGACATTGTGTGAGTTTGGTTTGGGAAGCACGATATGGTAGCTGGTTGGTATATGTGTTTGACTATGTATGCATACTTGGTCTACCTACCACTGTATCATTTACACTAACTGGCTTCTTTAGAGGTTGTGTTTGTGTTTGTAACCTCTAGATTAACATTTTAGCCAAGATGCATGAGAAAATCTCTTAGCTAGAATGATTCTGCTGCCTTTCAAAGTCATTAAAGGAAAGTTCTCAAAGGCTCTGCCTATCTCTAGTAGCTTCTAATGCATTCATTTTTTTGTTCATTAGCTTAGTATGTCAGAAGTATCTTGACATTTGACACTTCTGTTTTGAAACTAATGATTTATTTATTTAAGATAAGTGGGAGTTTTAAAGAAAAACAATTTGCCTTGGCAACAAAGCACAAGGACAATTAATCACTAACTTTGGGAACTGAAATGTAAACAGAAGATGAGATCATGGCTTTGCTGTTTATTTCTCTTCTCTGTAGATACTGGCCAAACTCAACCAGCCTTATTACTGTAGACTGTACCTATCTGCACACAGTCACTTCTTTGACCACCATGGCTGGTTTATTATTTTGGTTATCTGAGTTTTCCAGATAGCTGAAGTTTTACCTGACTATAATTAATTTATTATTATTATTATTATTATTTGATGTAATGCTTTTTAAAGTGCTTTATTTTTTCAAAAAATTATTTATTTATTTGAGAGAGAGAGTGAGCAAGAGAGGAGAGAATACGAGAGGGGGGAAGCAGCAGAGGGAGAGGGAGAAGCAGACTCTCCACTGCACAAATGCCAGATGTGGGACTTGAACCCAGGACCCCGGGATCATGACCTGAGTTGAAGGCAGGTGCTTAACCAACTGAGCCACCCAGGCCCCCCTTTCAAAGTGCTTTATACAAATCCCTGCTTTCTTAGGTGAAACATGCTAACCCTTTTTGGTGATCCAGGGACATTATTATGAATGTCAACCACCTTGGGGATATTGTGTTGTGTCATGTTACCTGCCCTGCATGGAACAACCCCAGACCATAATGCCTTTGCAATTCTTCTGTCTCCCTTATGGAGTGTTTTATTTTGTGTCTTTTTTTTTAATCAGTTTGTTAACTGAAATGTGTTGTAAAATAGAAATTAGTTAAGCTGCTCTTATTAGAACTTAATAAAAATAAGACTAAGTAGGTTTAGAGTGAAGGCTTAAAATAGGCATGAAGGGGAGACCACTGTCTTGGTGACTTCTATTTTGGAGTAGTATAAGGTAGATAGACCTGGCAGTTGGAGGTCCTGGGCCTGTTCCTGACTACCATAAACTGTTCCATGACCACCTGCCATCTAGTTCTCAGCTATCCACCTGGTAGAGCAGGGGTTTGAACTAGCTGAGCTATATATCCTCTTCCAATCTGATGTACTGGTATTCTAACAAGTCATCATGCCTGTACATTCAATAGGCCAACTAGAAGATGGTGAGCAGGAGTTTCAACACACTGATTGCTTTCTTTTGAAGAACTCGATGAACTTGAAATTCTTCATGATCTAGAACCATGTAATACCAAGCCAGCTACTTAATGAATAGTGATGCCTTGAGCATTAACACTTCCAGACTCGACAGCTTCCTTTCTGTATTTTGATATCCCCAAAGTTTCTGTAGAGTGGACACTTTCCATGTAGCTACTCTCTGTAGTACCAACCAGAGGTAACATGGATCAGGGGAGACCTAATGAAGATCTGTGATAATAAACTCTCTTGTAACTTGCAGGATAAAGGACATTTTCATGATGGCAGATAAACAGTCATCACATGCAGAGACACACTATTGCAGAGAACAGGTAAGCATGTTCTGGCTGAGGCCTATGGAAAATCTGAGCCATCTCTACCTGTAGGAGCAGGGAAGAAAAGGCTCTGGAAGCTTAGGAATTCAGCCTGCAGCTCAGAATAGAGTCTTAGAATATCAGAGCTGGGAAAGAGGGATCTTTAAAAGTTATTTCAACCCCCCTCCAGAGGAAACTGAGGTCTAAAGACGGCCAGTGACTTGCTCAGGAGTAGAGAGATAACCACAAGCATTTCCTGACATCAGTTTTGCTGTTGGAACTCTTCTGACCCTGAAGAAAGGAACCCACCAACCCAGAGAGTACATGACAAAAGACATAGGCACTTTGCCAAAACAACTTTTCTGGCTCAAGGGCCTCTTCAAACTTTATCTTGGGTGCATGGACTGTCTCCCAGAGAGGATGTGGCTCAGTGGCAGCTCCTACCCAGACAGGGGTGGGGGGGGGGCACTGACCTTGGTTAATATTTGTAGCCCCTGTTATGAATTATAAAATTCTACAGAAATCATTTACCTCAATTACAAGCAGAAGATTGAACCCTTGCTTCTGTTTGGACTGTCCCATTTCTAGGGTCATCATATTAACATGATGGAGAAAAGTACCTTATCAAATGAAGACATGAAATTCATAATAGAGAACCATCGGGCTGGGGATCACAGACTCTTCATTTTTCTATTTCTTATTATGGCAACCATATCCTTTCAGGCTATTGTCATTTAGGGTGCCAACACATGGATGCATGTCCTCAATTTGTGTTCTTTCAACTCAATTCAAAAAGTATTTATATACCAAATTCCGTCTGGACTATAGTGTGGAGGATGCCAAAAATTATTTATCTGTTGCATGAGCTTAAAGAGCAAGTCCCCTGCCTTGAGGAAAGTGAAATTTAGTAGGAGAATAATATAAATGCTCAAGTGGGTATGTGTTAGGGAATTGTCAGGTCATAGTTATTGCAGTGAAAGATAGGAAGCCCCAGGGGGTCAAAGAAGGAAAAAAAATGACATTGAGCTGAAGGAAATCATAAAACATTTAGGAAGAAGAGAATATTTTCGAGCTGAGGCCTAAAAGATGAATAGGATTCAAGGAGATGGAAATAGTAGGTGGAGGGCAGGCAGTAGCTCTCATGCTGAGGGAATAGTGAAATCCCAGAGGTTGTCAGGGTCTCAACTGTCCCTTCCTCCCCACTACCACCTGCCATAGGAAAGGGGTTCTGTTGAGGACAGGGAGCTGGGAAGAGAGATCTAAGGAGAAGAAGCCAGAGTCTGTTTTCTATGAATTTTCACCTGTATAAACCGCACAAACCTTGGCAAAACTAAGGCAGGGCAGCAGACACGTTGGCCCAATTTCTGTGGGAGGATAGCTGCGGCTGCTCTCCACATGTCTGTAAAGTCATTTCATCAGAGTTGAACAGATACACTGACAGCTATCTACCAGTCCTTGGAGCAATGCATGGAGAAGGTAGCTCAGGAATGATGGTTCTCATTTTATTTTACCTTTGTATTTTATTTTTTGAAAGATTTTATTTATTTGACAGAGAGAGAGAGCGAGCCAGAGAGAGTACAAATGGGGATAGGGATAGAGGGAGAAGCAATCTCCCCACTGAGCAGGAAGCCCAATGTGGGGCTCCATCCCAGGACCCTGGGACCATGACCTGAGCTGAAAGCAGACGCTTAACCGATTGAGCCACCCAGGTGCCCCTGTTCTCATTTTATAATGGGAAGCCTTGAAAGTCACATGATTTAAACGAATCAGGCCAGGTCATTATCTACAGAGTAGTGACTTCAGGCCAATAACTGCAGCATCCTAATTCCCTAACCAATAACCTCCTTCTCCTTCAAGGCTTGAGGCAAACAAACAAAGGCTGTACTACAGACCCAGAAACCTCAAGGCTTTGCTTGTCAGTGTCCCCAGGCTATATCCTGGAGCTTCTCTGACATCTTCTCTGGGCCTTTGAAGAACTTCTCAGAATTAATGTAGTCAGATAGTCATGGAGTGTCTTGGATTGTGCTGCTGTCAATTTAGTTAATCTGGAAACTACATTCCCCAGAATCTCCTTTCCTGTATAGTTCTGGAGTAGAGTTGGCCAAAGGAGACACTTACATGAGTTAGGACACAATGGTCCTTACTGTCTGAAGGTTGTTTTGTGATCACACACAGAGATGGACAGATGTAGATGTGCCCGATAGGTTCCAGCTTGTCCTCACTCTCCTCCACTCTGCATCCATCACTGCTGGAAACTGCTGCTCTGATGACCAGCAGTGACCTAGACCTATCACCAGATGCTTGTACATGGACCCACTGAGGTAGGAGCTGCTCAAAACCAACAACTGCTCACAGAACCCTCCCCGATGGCCCCCCTTCACAGGCCCACTTTGGCTCCTTAGATGGTCTTGAATTCTCACATTCCCCAGCAGATGCCAACATCTCCCCCCATGCCAGGGCTTCAGGAGCTGATTAGTGACTATGGTCCTCCAACAACCCAGCCCCACCCTTCACTGCCACAGCGCCTCCTCTAGTCACGTGATTTCTGATACCCAAAATAACCATTACCTCACATTGTTCACAGATGCTCTGCTTTTCCTCACGGAACTCTGGCTGGTACAGTTACTGGAATCAGAAGTCCGGTACTATTGTAACAAACAATTAGGACCCGTGGCTTGGGTTTTGGATTGGCAGGAAGTAGAGGCTGAAAAAGCAGGGACAAACTGCTACAGGAAGCTTGCAAAGGCGACCTGAGTCATGTTAGTGTTCAAATGTTTGACACAACTTGCACGTGGCAACATAGAAGGTAGAAAAATCGTACACACTAAGCTTGTGGCTCTGCTTAGGAGATCTCTAGGCAATGTTGAAAGTGTCAGTATGTGTTTCTAGCTGTATATGACAAGGTACTTCAGGAAGAAGTAGGTCTTAAGTGTGCAAGCCTTGTGACTTGCTTTGACAAAAGGCATGTGGCATGTGGAGATGGGGTGCTGCTTCCAAGGGGCCCTGTAGCCTTTCAGGCATCAGGGGGCCTTGTAGCCCTTTCCCATGTGGAATATAGCCCTGGGGCCTCCATGTGAGGAAGCCCTGCCAGGCCTACTGGAGAAGCGAAGGTCACATAGGGCAGAGATGAATCATCCCAATTGAGGTCTCTAGACCAACCAGCTGACAGCTACCACCAACCGCCAGATAGGTGAGTGAGGCCATCTTGGACCTTCCAGCTTCAGTCAAGCCTCTACTGGAATGGCCTCTCGCAAATCCAGCCAAAGGACCATCCTGCTAAGCCTAGCCCAAACTTCTGACCAGAGGACCTGAGCAAATAAATGGATGTTGTTTCAGCTACCGAGTTCTAGAGTGGTTTGTCACACAACAATAGATATGCTATGGGGTGAGGAAACAATTTGCGACAAAGGGAAAGACTGAGATTCTGAACGGACACTTGGAGAATTTCAATCTCGTGGGTTCTTCAGGCCTTGAGAGTTACTTAGTCTAACTTCTTTTCTACCACACCCTTATCAAAAAACCATGCAACCTTTTCATGATTGATTGCAAAGATGAGACCCTCACTAACTTCTAAGATGGATCAGGCTGTTTGAATTATCCTTGACTTGGAAAATTCTCTCTTGGCTCCCTATCTAGGAAAATAACTTAGGGGAAGACATTCCAAGTGTGGGAAAAATTTTCGTGAACAAAGATATGTAGAGCAGTCATGTATAATGATAGAAATTCAGAAACAATGTAAATATTCCATTTTGGGGAGGGGGAACAGTTAAATTCACCTCGATTTAGTAAATATTAGGCAGCCATTATTTATCACATTACTGGAGAATTTACAAAGATCTGGAAGCTTTATTAGTAGGTTATATTAAGCAAAAAAGGAAAAAAAAAGCCATATACATGGTGAAGTCACAACTATGTAGAAGGTATGCTTTGAAAATAAAAAGAAGAAGAATTGAAGCAAACTGTTAGTTGAACTAACAGTTTGAACTAACAGTTGAATGGCTAGTTGAACTACAGATCTTTCTTTTTTCTCTGTTTTTATATTTTAAAAGTATTTTAAAAAGAAACCTGGACCCACAACCACTTCCCTCTAGCTTCTGTCAATGATTAGTTTAGGTCAACAAACAGGGAGCACATAGGAGGGACAACTAACCCAGCTTGGAAGCTCAGCGCCGGTTTGTGGGCCCTCTGTCTCTCATATCCACCAGAGTCTCTGGTATGGGACTCCTCTTCACTCTGTCACTACCTAACATTTCTTCTAGCCCCTGGGTCCCAACAGAGCTGAAAAAGACATGACGATCTCTGCTTTATTTCCACAAAATTATACGATGAAAAATGAAATTCTGATAAAACAATCAAGAAATTCAGAATAACTAACATTCACATACAGCAATGCATGGAAAAGAGGGCCTCCTGTCAGGAAACGGTCTTTGTGATCATGAAGTCCAAGGAGGGGGTCAGTGGGTGGGGTGAAAATGAATGGGTGAAGAGAGACAGAAGAGTCCCTTAGTGTGGAGTTCATGAAGAGTTTGTAGGAAAGAAGAGGAAGGAGAAAGAACGAGAGAGAGAGAGAAAGAGATGGAGGTGGGAGGGATTGGGCATTTAAGACTTTGCGGTAAGAACATCTCTGCTCTGTTTTGGTTTCTCAAGAGAGTGAGTTGAATTATGAATTGCTTTGAATTTTTAAAGTTTTCTGTTTACTGAAAACCCCTTACTGAGACTGGATCATGAGAGACTTCATCGTATTATGAGTCATGCATGAGTCTTCACCAATTGTTAGACGCTGGGAAAATCACTGAAACTCTCTATGTTGTAGGTTGAAATTGTGTCCCCCTTCTCTGAAGGATATAGTCCAGGCTTAACCCCTGGAGTTGACTCCATCTTATCTGGAAATAGGGCCTTGCAGATGTAATCGAGGTAAGATGACATCATGCTGGCTGGACCATTAGGGGGACCCTAATCCAGTGACTGGTGTCCTTATGAGAGGGACATTTGTTCACAGGGATACATGCAAAGCCAAGTGTAGGGAGAGGCAGAGATTGAAGACATGCATACACACTGGGGAGTGCTAAAAATTGTAAACAACCACCAGAAAGCTAGAAGGGGCAAGGAAGGGTTCTTCCCTAGAGCCGTCCGAGCCTTCAGGGCACAGCCCTGCTGACACTTTGAAATGAGACTTCAGCCTCCAGCATTGTGACCAAATACATTCCTGTTATAAGGCGCCTCATTTTTGGTACTATGTGATGGCAGCCCTAGGACATGGATACACTCTGGATGTAGGTTTTCTCATCTGTGACACAGGGACAGCAATAGTGTTAATATCACAGGACTGTTGTGAACACAACATGAGCTAATACTTGTGAAACTTAGAAGGGCCCCTGGGATCTAGACAGCACTCAGTACCTCAGTGAGAAGAGCACGACGGCTGAGATCTGGTCATCAAGCTGACCCCCTGCTAGGTGGGCAAGGATAATTCCCCAGTGTGAAGAAGAACGAGAGACTGGAACTGTCCCCGGATCCCCTCTGGTTTCCGGGTTCCACTCCTTCATTCCTAATCTCACTGAAGTCATCAGCATAGACTTCCTGTCCTATGAGGACCCGAGAGTCCAGGCTGATGGTGGAAAGGGAACTCGAGAGCTGTCACAGTCTGGCCACTGCATTTGGGAGGTGGCATTTGTCTTGGGTTCCTTTGGCCCTCTGAGGAGCCTCTTCGCAATCCTGGGAGGTGGGGGACACCTGATACTGATTTCACAGAGGAATGGGAGGGATCTCTAAAATCTTCTATCCCACAAGAGAATTTAAGTTCCAGGAATCTCCTCACTTCCCTGTATTTCAAAAGATTGCTCTAGATGTGGGAATTTATTTAGGCCAGTGATTCATTCATAGCCCTGGGCCCAGGACTTACGACTCACAAGGGAGTGCTATGTGCTCTGGGGGTCACCCTCCTGCTAAGTCTGTCATCTCCAGGGACTGGCCCAGGGCTCCACAGCCCAATCTTGCTAGGTTACTGACTTGCCCAGATTTCAGTTAAAGATTATGAGAAGGAGCAAATTAAAGATACTGGATTCCAAATGAGAGGCTGGGATGAGGGGAAAAAGGAGATGTGTGTGTGCATGTGCATGTTGTATACTGCATTCCAGAAGCTCTTGAAAGCCATAGAAGTAAAAATAGCACAGATGGTGGGTCTAAGACTCAAGATGACCTCATGTGAGAGGGGCTGGAGGTTGATGCTTCGATTTGGGCCAAGTCATTTTGCTGTAAGGCTACTAATAATAACAGTAATCCTAGCAGTAGTCATCTCCCTCCTCTGTGTGGAACTTTCCAGCAGACAGGTATGTTCACCTTCTTTATTACATTTGCTTCTGATGGTAGTCTTGCAATGAATGCATTTCAGGGAGACATTGTGATTCTGGGCCCAGACAGGTGACATGAGTTCCCAAGGAAACACAGCCTAGGAGTGGCAGACCTGAGACAAAATCCTGATGGTCCGACTTCTAGCCCTGGCCCAGTAACTGGAATCAGAGAACCATAGAAGTTCAGAGATAGAAAGGATATGAAAGGCTAAGAAGGCTAACAAGGCTCTTTTCTGTCCTAGATGGGCTAAGTGAGACTCAGTGAAGTGAAGTGATTGGCTCAAAGTCACAAGGCACGGTTAATGGCAGAACCAGCTCAGGGCCCAGGTGTATGATAGTCCCAGTACAGTGGTCTTATTTACGTGTTAATTAGAGTAAAAAGCTCCTAACAGAGCTGGGATGAGGGCCTAAGAAGGTATTGTGTCCATGCAAATGCTGGACACCATTAACAGTGTGGGGCCTGAGCCATGGGGCCGGCAGGTCCTTGGAGTCCAAGACTCCCACTGCTCCCGGGAAGGACGGCCCTTTTGCAGGGAGGGGTCTGGACAGAAAAGGGGATGGTCTCCAGGCAGCAGGAGCAAGGGGAGAAAAAGAGGGCTGACAGGGAGGGGTCTCTGAGAGCCTGGGAAGCGGGCGTCCCGCAGGTGGGAAACTGGCAGTGCCCACCGTCCCAGGGGAGCGAGACTGAGAGGGGGTGGGCAGGAGAGTCTGGGAATGGGCCGGGCAGGAGGGCCAGGAAGGATTCACTCTCCCTGGCTTGTGAAAGACTCCCCACCCCGTGCCTTCTGGGACTTCGGAGCCAAGCTCATTCACATGCAAATCCCCTCAGGGACTAAGAGGCTGGGCCTCAGACTGTTGAGCGCTGGAGAACAGTCCAAAGACAAGAAAACACAGCCGTGTTGTGTTCTTTGGCAGCTGAGGCAGCCTGGCTCAAGGTATGTCACAGTCGGGTCGGGCTGAAAGCAGTGATTGAGTAAGAGCTGAGGGCAGTGAGAGGACCTGCCCCAGGCCAGTGTTGCCAGGCAGAGTTCCCAGGAATGTGCGAGCTGGCGCGTTCCTCTGCCACACCGCCACCAAGGACCCTGTTCGGCCCCAGCCCAAATGAACATCCTCAGATCTTCACGTGGAAACCCTCACAGAGCGCCGGAATAAGGACCAGATGACCTGGTGTCTGGTTCCCGCTCTGCCCCTCATAGCTCATGGGTCACTTGTCACTCGGACCTCTGCAGACAGTAGTATGCTGACACTGGCTCGTCCCAGTTTATAAGCACAAACTGTCAACTTCTGCTGTTAAACACAGCCATCATTCAAAAATTAGGGTTCATAAAGTTGCAATTCATTAAATTGCACTAAAGACAAAATATACAAAACTCATCCCCTCCTATTTTTAGCGTTTGGCTATTATCTCTGGCTCGAGGTAATGACCGTCTAGCATGTCTGAATGGTGATGGGGTGTGTTACTGTGCACCCTATCTCCTCCCCAGGCCAGAGCCAATTGTTAGTCATTTGTAAGCCCACCACCATCTTTGGGCCTCTGTGGGGCACAGTATATAATATTGTCCTCTGAGAGTCAAGAGGTCATGGAACATGGCCTGGAAAGAGCTTGTAAAGTCTGTCATTCATTGCCTGTCGTGACTGAGCAGGGGTCTTATCTCCCACCCCCAGTGGTGATCTGGTCTTCCTTTCCTGCTCCCTATCTGCACTGCACTTCTCGTCCTTGTCCCCCCCTGCTCCAGTCACACTGCCTGCGCTTCACACTTGCTGCTCTTCACACACACCAGCCACTTGCCCACCTTGGGGCCTTTGCACTGGCTGTTCCCTCTGGTTGGAAGGGTTTTCCCCAGAAAGCCACGGGGCTAACTTCCTCAACTTCTTCAAGTCTTTGCTCAAATGTCACCCTGTCAATGAGGACTACCCTAACCAACATATTTAAATCAAAGCCTTCACCTCTCCTCACACAGTCCCTCTTTACTCTGCTCTTTTGAATTTCTTTGGCTACCACCTTACTTCTCACTGTTTACGTTCTCTGTGGATTGTGTTTAGTATTTATTATGTTTCCCTCAGTGCAACATAAACATATAAGAAGGAATTTTTGTATGTTTTAATTACTGCTGTACTCTAAGCTCCAGTAAATAGTAGGCATCCAATAAATGCTAAATAAATGAATAAACCAATACCTCCCATTCTCTACCTTTTCCCTTACGAGCACACCAAAGGAAATTCAAGCTCTGGTTTTTACTGAGGTCAATCAGAGAGCAGCCTGTGTCCACATAAGCATGAAGATTTGCACACCAGGTGCACTGGGACCCCGGGGCTGGTGACCCCAGTGGTCAGCCAAACAAGCTGTCTCTATCTAAAAAACAAACAAACAAACAAACAAACAAAAACAAAAACCAACCAACCAACCAACCAAACAAACAAAAAAACAAACTCCCACTTCACACTCATCTGAGCTCACCCGTGTCTTCTGCCCCAGTGCTGGGACCTTCCTTCTGTTTTCCATCACCCAGAGCCTGTGCTGTTTGCACTTCCTGCCTAAAATGAGCTTTGGTCACACTTTTCTGAAGCTCATTTCCACTTCCTCATTTCCATGAGCCTAGAATCAGAACCCACTATCTCAGGAGGGGAAGAATCCCCCTAGGGACTACATCCAAAATTCATGAGAAACATCTTTCCTTTTCTCGTTTCCTTCAGGGGCAAAGGCCGCCTGTCTACCCCCAGAGAATTAGCAGAGCTGCTGCAGTCCTTGGGGTCAGCCACAGCCTGAAGGTCGAGGGCATGTTCTGAGTAAACACAGAGCACTGCGCAGAAGTTAGGAGCTTGGGGGTCAGGGGAGTCAATCTTGGAGCAGGGCCCTGGGATGGACTTATCTCTCAATAACAGAGCAGGAAACAGACTGACCCAATGAGGCCTGGGGAAGGGAGCACTGGGTGGGGAGTTATAGGCCATCAGAACTGGAAGGGCTTGGAGAGGCCAGCAAGTCTACTTTCCTCCCTGGGCAGTTGGGGAAACTGAGGCCCAGAGCTGGGAGTTCATTTGTCCAGCATCTTAGCAGGAATAGCAACCATTTTCTAGACCTGAGCCCCTTCCTTATGCTCCATGCCCGGAGACATAGGCCTTTTCCTGTTCTGCTGCAAGACTGTGCTCCCTACCCTGAGCTCCCAGGGCCAACGGGCTGATAGAATGAGCTGGAGCTTACTGTTAGGGCTTGAGTGCCACCAACAGATAAATCAAGCACTCTCAACTCTCACAGTGCACTCTCCATTTCTTGTTATTTTTGTAAAATATATTTCCTCTCAAAGTGAGGATAAAAGAGAGAGTTCTTTAACAAAGTGTAGACAACATAAGGACCCTGAAGGACCCTCTGTTTTATAAATTCTACTAAATTACCCTGATAGGCAGTGTTGACTTAGGAATAATACATAGCCAGGAAACAGATCAAGATCTCTTCCAGGACAAACCTGTTCTAACAGAGAAGGACTAAGTGAAGAGCTAAAATTACGACTTGGGAGTAAGCAGACCAGGGCTTGAGAACTGTGGAGACTAGACAAATCCACTCAGGTTCTCTATGCTGCTTCCCTTTCCTTTCTTTTCCTTTCCTTCTCTTTCCTTTCCTTTCCTTACTTTCCTTTTCTTTTCAATAAGCTCCATGCCTTATGCAGGACTTGAACTCACCAACTTGAGATCAAGATCTGAGCTGAGATGGAGAGTCGGTTGCTTAACTGACTGAGCCACCCGGGCCGCCCCTGTGCTGTTTCTTTTGCTGTAAATGAAATGTAATCATCCCCACTCCTCCTATTCTATGAGAATCAAGTGTGGCAATAAATTAGAAATGTTATTAATGTTTGTTATTACAAGGTAAACACACAGGGGAAATAACCTCTTGCATCTGATCGGTCCTTTCAAAGTATTTTTCCATAAATTGCCTGAAAACAGTGAGTGACATGAGCAAGGGCCAGTTAGTGGTACACTCAGAGCAGATGAAAAAGACGGTGTTCACTGAGCAAGCAGCTATTTTGTCACTCACACCACTGCCATCACTACCGCTCCAACAGTATTGCTGAGGGAATTACATATGTGCTGGACATATGTCATGAAAACATTTGTCTCATTAGTCCACGGGATAGGCATTATTATTATTATCCTCATTTTATTTTTTTTAAAGATTTTATTTATTTGACAGACAGAGACCATAAGTAGGCAGAGAGGCAGGCAGAGAGAGAGGGAGAGGGAATCAGGCTCCCTGTTGAGCTGAGAACCCGATGCGGGACTCAATCCCAGGACCATGACCCCAGGATCATGACCCGAGCTGAAGGCAGCGGTGTAACCCACTGAGCCACCCAGGTGCCCCTTATCCTCATTTTATAGTAAGAGGTAGAGGCAGGACCTACCCCAGGTCTGACTAGCTCTAAAGCTTGATCTGGGAACCATTGGGCAAGCTTGCCTCTTGCAGTAGGAATTCCACTTACAGCCAGAATTTCATTTAAATCCTCCCACAGGGGCACCTGGGGGGCTCAGTCAGTTAAGCGTCTGCCTTTGGCTCAGATCGTGATCCCTGGGTTCTGGGATCGAACCCCAAGTTGGGCTTCCTGCTCAGCGGGAAGTCTGCTTCTCCATCTGCCTGCCACTTCCCCTGCTTGTGCTCTCTCTTTCTGTGTCAAATAAATAAATAAATAAATAAATAAATAAATAGAATCTTTTTAAAAAATCAAATAAATCCTCATGACCTGTGAGGAAAATACGATTTCATTATGAGCTTCTTCTTCCTCTTCTTTTTTTTTTTTTTTTTTTTGTACTAATGACAAAGCCGATGCTTAGAGAGATAGAGAAGCTTAGGGAATTGCACTGTGAACTCCTATTTACCCTTCAAGATTTATCTCAAACATCCAAAGCCTTTCCTGAACACAGGAATGACTAACTCCCCACCCTTTGTGTTACTTTACACAGCTTTAATTATTAATTAGGTATTTGTCTCGTGACACACTATGAAATCATAAATTTCTTGAGGGCAGGTACTGTCTCACTCATGTTCGTGGGCCCTGTCTTTAGTGCAGTGTCCAGCTTCTAGTAGGTTCTCACTGGGATTCTTGGGCTTCATTCCATAGACAGCAGGGAGCCACTGAAGGATTTGAGAGTGTTGAAATCAGAGAAATGCTTTAAGAAGATCTCTCTGGACACGTGCCTCTAGAGGGTGGACTGGATGGGGACGGATGGACAGCTGGTAGACATTTAGGAGAGGATTGCAATAGACTAGGCGAGAGCACTAAGAATTGGAACAAAGGCGCGAACATTGGGAAGAATGGAGGAAATGTTGAGTGGGTCAAGGACAGAGGCCTGACAGGAGAAAGTGGTGTGACTTCACATGAGCAGCTAACAGATGCCAGTGGAGCTGTGTGTACTCAGTGAGAAGAAGAGAGAATAAAAGCCAAATGCAGGTTCTTATTATCTCTTTATCCATTGAGCAGACATTGTGAAGTGAACTTGACGAGAGGGTCTGTGTGGCTATGGGACTCCCTCGGTGGTTCTGCCTCCTCAGTAGGTCTTTCTGTGACTGTTGCTCTGGGGTCCCTTTCTAGTCACAAGTCACCACCTCATGGGATGCTCGACCAAAGGAAATAATTTGTTATATTCCTAGGGAAAAATGCCCTTCCAGGTGTACCAAAAGAGTGCTCTATTATATGGAAGAGATTGTCTAAGTTTGACTATAGGCACTGTTTGCCTTACATTATACTTATTTACATTTACATTATGTTAAAAAACCTAAGCCCCCACATAATGGGACTTCACTGTCCTTTAATTTTTTTTTTTTTTTTAAAGAAGAAAAGACTGCAAGTCTTGAGATATAAACTCTGGTCCCAGTGTGGCCTTGGTCAATGAACTATCCTTCCCTAGGCTTCGGTCGTGATGGTGATTTCTGAGGTCTTAGATGCACAGAATATCAGGGCTAAGGTGTCTTTGGAGACTGGCGGTTTCAACTTCCTATATTTGAGAGAGGAGGAAGCAGAGTCATCTCCAGAAATATTCACCCACCCAAAGCTCATTAGTGGAGAATGACCCCAAGAAGCCAGCCCTTCTGACTCCCCAGCCAGCGCCCTTGCTCTGCCCCTCGCCTGCAGCCTTCACCGACTGTGACTCATATGCCTCATCTATGCATGCAGGAATCCACACGTTGCAGCCACATTCCCAGGAAGCAGATGCTGTTGTGCAGATGTGCACACACCTCGAAGACTGATGACTGCGGGAAATCAGGCCGAAGAGGAATTTTCATAAAATGACAGCATCCGGACCTCAGCTCCAGGGTCCTGCTCTTCCTCAAGCTACTGTAGTACTGAGTCAGCTGTTCCATCATTGTCACCCCGATGGGCCAGAAAGGGACCCTGTGAGCTGGAGGGTGCTTTAAATCTACTCCTTCGCCTGCCAGGGGAGCTCAGCTACAGAGTGGAAAAGCATCAAAATAGGGGCTACTATCCCATCAAATGGAAATCAGTGATATTTAAAGTTGCTTGGGAAAGGACAGTGGTGGTACGGTGTGTTTACACATTTCTTTGAATGACGTGTCACTAAGGCAACCCCAGCAGACGGTAGGCTCTTACTGGAAAGCTTATGGGCCACAGAACTCAGAGAAGTGGAAGCTGTAACATATTATTGCCGGTTTCTGGCATTATCCTCACTAGGCTAATGAGGGTTTGGTGGGGTCATCTGGACAGTTCTGGCAGGAGGAGGAGGAGGATTAGAGTCCAGGAATTTAAGGGACTTAAGGGATCATCTCATGTCACCCCCTCATGGAACAGATGAGAAAACGGAATTTTGGAGAGGGATATCGACTACTCTGGGAATGACATGGCATGTGGCTGCTTTCTTCCTGCTCTCAGTCACAGCCAGGAGAGGCACATATTCTGGGGGGAAAAGGAGAGGGGGCCAGTAGAAAAAGGGAACGGGTTTCAACTGCATGTGGAAGGCTTCTGGGATCAGGGGTTCCGAGGCCAGAGTACTAGTCTTGTGCCTGAATTCTGAGCTCCAGCCTCTGCTTCTGTGCAGAGGGGACTAAAGCAATACCCAGGACGTAAATCCTCTAAGGTAGGACCTTCAGGGTGAAGGAGGAGGACCAGTGAGCCAAATGAGCCTCAGAGCCGCCTTCGACCTGCTAGCCGCTCTTCTGTTTCTTACATCGGGCCTAGGAGAGGATTTGTTTGAAGGAAACTGGGAGAAAGTGTTTGGAAAACTATGCTCTCAATAGCTATGAATTAGGTGAATCTCCAGAGAGTCACCGCACCGTGGCATTCTGTGAGCTCGTGACTCCGGGAGAGGAGCTCCGCCGGGTGCTTGCGGACAGGAGCACAGTGTCCGTCTCTACCTGAGCACCCGTGGTCAGCCAATCAAGGGGGCTGTGTCCCGAGTAGGGAGTCCTGCTCAGGCCCCATGGCCACTGGAACCTCTGCAGGGAGGCTGATGTAGATGATGGGATGGCATTCTGGAAGGGAGTCAGCACAAGCAGAAAGATACACCTTGCCCTCCCTGCCCAATACGCTAATCCCTTTTCCTAAAGGAATTGGGAGAAGGTGTCTGAAAGCCTAGATGCTCTCCCTTCAGGGAGCAGACTGCTTCTTTGCTATGCCCAGGGGTCATGATCTTATTTTCAGTAGAGAGAGTACTCTAAGATTTTTTTTCATTCAGGAGTTAGTGGCAGATGGGGGACTAGCTCAGGCATTTCCTGAATCCCGGGCAAGAATCCAGGACCTTGCTACCCGTCCAGGGGACCTACCTCCATCTGCCTGGACTTTCAGGAAGGTATCTCACTGTTCCTGATGAAACCCATCAATCAGTTTCCAAAATATCCTCCAGCCACAAAGGTCAAGTTTTGCATAGAATGTTTGCCAGGGTCCTTAATTCAGTGTCAGAAGAGGTCTTCTTATTCTATCATGGCCCTTGAAGAGTACCTGTTGTTTGTTGTTGTTGTTTTTCCATTACAAAATGCAGCTGATGTCAGCAACTTAATCTGCCTTGCCAGGAAGTTCAGTTTGTTAGGGACAAAGGAGTGAGTTAAATCCTCTGTTGTGTGTTTATTATCTCTACAAGGGAGTCTTAACAAGGTCAAGCTGGGCAGCTGTCTGAACAAGAGGAGAACTTGTGAGAAATGATTGCTTAGTGTATATGAATTGAAAGTCAATTCCTCAGGTGGATGAAGGGAGGGCGGATAATGAAAGTAAGTTACTGTTACAGCTCAAGAAAAAAAAAATCTGTAATGTCCATAGTCTTAAGATCTTAGCTACTTGTAAAAGCAAATGTTTCACTAAAAAAATCCTCAATGGTTGACATGTTAGAAAATAGAGAAGAAAGCAGTTAGAAAGTTTACATCTAGCCTTGTTTAAATCTTGGAACCTACTGTCCTATTAAGCCAAGTTTGGTCATTTTCCTCTGGTTAAGTACACTTTCTAATCCAAATATTTGAGAATGCCCCAGTTTTATGACCAGCATTAGTTGGGGGAATGGGCTGGAGGAGTCTGTTAACCTAATGGCCCCTACCCATAATGCATCTTTTCCTGGAGTCTGCCTCTGGCAGAGGCTGGATTATATTCTGGAAGACATAACTAACATGTCAGAAATTTCACTTTATGATGATTGACACATAGAGTCTCAGTGAATCCTCCTTGTGGGAACCTTGTGACTCTGAGAAGTCAGCTCCATTTTTAATGAATTCCTGAGAACTCTTAGTCAGTCTAGATGGCCACCCACAGCATTTCCTAAAGCAACCAGCTCCCTTCTCCTCATTCTGTATCTTTCAGTCTCTTGGTGTCCTTACTCTTTTCCATATTACGCAATGGCTACTTTTCTAGGTTCATCTCTCTTTGTAAGGGACCAGATCTTTTGTATCTTTAAATTCTCATAGTCCCCAGCCCAGGACATTCACAGAAGGCAGCATCCCACTGAGCGGTGGTTCTCAGATTAGGAGATTCTGTCCCTCTGAGGACATGGGCAACTTCTAGAGACATACTTGGTTGTCACAACTAGAGGGAGAGTGATATTGGTATCTAGTGAAGGGAAGGCAAGGATATTGCTAAAAATCCTATAATTCTCCAAACAACTTTCCTCAAGAAGGAATTACCTGGCTCAAAATATCAAGAGTGCTGAAGTTAAGAAACTGTCAGAGGGCACCAATTCGGGAAAGTTTTTAGTCACAGGAACCTTGTTGTAAATGAGATATTTGATGCAGACCCAACATATAAAATAAGCAATACCCGACACTTAAAAAGAGTTCAAGCAGGGTGGGGGTTCATAGTCCCACTTACTGTCCCCCTCTTCCCAACAATAGACTTACAAGCCCCTGCAGTACCCTGGGGGCTCAGCGGAGAGCAACTTGAGAGCAGTTTGGTGTAGCCAGAAAAGCATGGGATTGCAAGTCAGCAGACATGGGTTTGGAAATGGACCCACCGCTTGCTAGCTGTAGCTTCACCTTCTTGGGTTTGTTCCTTTGTCTATGAAGGATGACAGTAGTAGTACCTGTCTTACAGGATTGTTTCAAAGAGTGAATGAGATTACAAGAATAAAAGTACATTGTAAATTCACTACTTTGTCGTTGATCGAACATTCTGGTTAATACAAGGTTAACTCTTGTTGAATTACCGACTACAGAGAACAGAGACCACATTAACACTAAAAATATATAAAATCTACTCTAGAGTGGTTTAATGAGAACTTTTCCAGAAAGCCACAGAGAGATTAGAAAGTAGATTCTTAGGCCTCCACCTCTCTTTGAGCCAGACACAGCCATAGTAAACTTGATCTTTCACAAGTACTCCAACCTCTCTCAGCCCCCCTTTCAAAGACAGCTTCCCGTCCATGGCATTGTTTGTGGCTTCTCTCTAAATTCCAGGGAATATTGCGTCAATGTTCTAATCATTTCCTGCTCCTTTTCCACGTGGTTTTTACATCTACCTCTGATGGTCCCCCCCCCCAACCTTGCCCACACCCTTTGCAGAGAAAATCCAAACTCCTTAGCATCACATTCAAGACCCTTCAGAATCTCACCCCAATCCAACCTTCTGATTTCACCTGCTACTGTGTACTCCTGCATACCCAGCCCTTCCCCAGCACTTGATCATTACTTACGAAAGTGGCAATTCTTTCTAATTTGTCTGGTTTGGACATAATTATGGCTGTGCTTCAGTCTAGTTATGCTTACTCTGGGGTCTCTGCTCTTTTCTTTACTGGAAACATTAAGGACTTTGGGAACAGAAAGAAAAAGGGGAGGGTATATTTGTCTGAGTTATACATTGCCAGCCACAATTTTTCTTCTGGTCCTTTCTAGGTCTACCACTCAGCCTGCACCTAGCATACCCCAACCTTCATTCATCAGGTTGTAACTTTGTGTTTCTTCCTCACTGGACTGCTACCCTGGGAGGGTAAGCACAGTATCTAATTCATCTAGGTTTCTCTAACTCCCAGCAGATTCTCCAGTAGAGAACCTGGTTCAGTTAGGGTACATCAAGGGTCTCACCTTCACATAGTCATATTCACAAAGGTAGGAGGATTCCAAGTTGAAGTGCATGAAGTAAAGCTTGATCCGAAATCCCTCTGGGACAGTGATATTCCAAGTCACCTCTGAATCACTTGGATAGGAGTCTGGATAGCCAGGTGACTGAATCTGGCCAAACATATTGTTAAGCTCCACGGTATGGGCTGAAGCTTTCAAGAAGGAGAAGCACAGAGCATGACAGAGAAGGAGCCACCTGAAAGACATGAATGGATCTACTTACATTCATGGACACAGGTCCTCACCCCTTAACTAAGCAGCTAGGAGACCAAGCTGTTGGCACATCTCTGCCACTGGCCTGCTGTTCTTACTTTTCTCCACCTGGAGCCTTGCTTATCCAGTTTATTCTACAGGTAGATGATGACTCCATGAATTCTACAGTTTCTTCCAATTGTGTTCTTCTGAAGATTTAATAAGTATTCAAGTCTCCTAGATAATCCCCTATTTGGGACTCTGACACATATTATTTTACTGTAGAGAATGTAAATTTCATAATTAGGTAAAAGTCGATATCCTTTCTTCAACTTGGGCTTCATTTAAGAATCACAAACACTTGGTTCAGTTTTATAAAAAGTAAATAATAGTGACATGGTAATGCTGGGATGAGACTTATACTCAATGATGAGATCTTGCATTCCTTAAACAGATATAACAAAATCAGTCAAGGTATGCAAAGTTTTGAACTAAGAAAGAATAAGCAAAACAAGTTTTTTTTTTTCCCCTCTTGGTAAGTATTCTTATAAAAGGATCAGAAACCTACAATTTATTTCCAGCTTTAGGCATCAGAGATAACGGACTGTTAAAAGAATTGCATAAGCAAGGCACAAGGAAAACTCAATAAAACTTAACGGAACACACCCAAAGTGGCGCAATAATGATTCAGATGTCCAAGGCTAGTCAGAACCCTCATGATCAACATGCACCACATCGGGCATCTTATAGATTGCTCCCCCTGCAAGACCCAATGACCTTGAACTCAAATACCCCAAACCTGGCACATAAACTTCTTCCCTAAGTCCTATGTATTCTGTTTCCTATGTTTTGGAAATCCACTTGTTTCTCTCCAGTCAATGAATTTAAATGTTCTTAACTGGCCTATTGCTAGTGTATCCTAAGTAATCTTTCTTGTCCCCCACTTTACATCACTCAGCACTTTTCTGCCAAAGTTTATTTTCTGAAGCACACATGTGACCCTTCTGCTTCACTGTGCCTGCAGGATTAAGCATCTACTCCCAGGATGGCAGGTGAGCCCTTTTTGATCTAGCGTTGATCTGCCTGTCCAGCCTCATCTCAGGGCCAGCTATGCTCTGGCATGTCATTCTGAAAGTATGCCATGCCTGTCCTGCCTTGGTCCCCTTGCACATGCCCTACCCATTCTTCATCTGCTTGCCTTATTTATCCTCCACCATCCAGCTTAAGTCTTCCTACGTGATAAGTAACCTTTACACCTCCAGATTCCACAGCTCCCTGAATGTGCTTCTATTCTGCTTATCTCACACTGCGCTGCTTTAGACACAGCCCCTGAAGTTAGATGTATTTGGGTTCAAATCCACATTCTTCTACTTACTGGTTGTGAAATATTGGATAATAGTTTCTCTGAGGGCCAGTTTCCTTGTATGTCTAGAGGATATGATAATTTGTAATTATAGGACTCACATGAGCATTAGAGATGATGTATATAAAGGATCTAGCATATAGCCTGGTATATAATAGATGATGAATGAATAAAATGAATAGATGAATGAATGTATGAAAGAAAGTCCTAAGTCCATGCTGGAAAATTATACTAGCATTCTTTGATTACAGTGGCTCCCCCGTATCCACCATTTTCTTTTCCATGGTTTCAGTTACTCATGGTCAGCCTTGGTCCAGAAGCAAAATGGTCCCCCTTCTGACATGTTGTCCAAAGGTCAGTAATAGCCTAATGATACGTCACAGTGCTTATGTCATTCCCCTCACTTCATCTCATCACATAGGCATTTTATCATCTCAGTATCATCAGAAGAAGGGTGAGTGCAGTACAATTAAGATATTTTGGAAGACAAAATCAGTGCACAGAAATCAGTTGCATTCCTATTCACTAACAGTGAGACAGAAGAAAGAGAAATTAAGGAGTCAATCCCATTTACAATTGCACCTAAAAACGTAAGATACGTAGGAATAAATCTAACCAAAGAGGGAAAGAATCTGTACTCAGAAAACTATAGAGCATTCATGAAAAAAATTGAGGGAGGCACAAAGAAATGGAAAAACGTTCCATGATCATGGGTTGGAAGAACAAATATTGTTAAAATGTCTACGCAACCTAAAGCAATCTACATATTCAAAGCAATCCCTACCAGAATAACATCAACTTTTTTCACAGAACTGGAACAAATAATCCGAGAATGCATATGGAACCAGAAAAGACACCGAATAGCCAAAGGAATTTTGAAAAAGAAAAACAAAGCTGGCGGCATCACAATTCCAGACTTCAGTCTCTATTACAAAGCTGTACTCATCAAGACAGTCTGGTACTGGCACAGAAACAGACACATAGATCAATGGAGCAGAATAGAGAACCCAGAAACAGATGCTCAAATGTATGGTCAACCAATCTTCGACAAAGCAGGAAAGAATATCCAGTGGAAAAAAGATAGTCTTTTCAACAACTGGTGTTGGGAAAATTGGACAGCCATATGCAGAAGAATGAAACTGGGCCATTTCCTTATACCATACACAAAAATAGACTCAAAATGGATGAAAGACCTAAATGTGAGACAGGAATCCATCAAAATCCTTGAGGAGAACACAGGCAGCAACCTCTTTGACCTCAGCCGCAGTAACTTCTTCCTAGAAACATTGCCAAAGGCAAGGGAAGCAAGGGCAAAATGAATTATTAGAACTTCATCAAGATCAAAAGTTTTTGCACAGCAAAGGAAACAGTCAACAAAACCAAAAGACAACTGACAGAATGGGAGAAGATATTTATTTTTTTGTTGTTGCTTTTTCGTTTTTTAAAGATTTTATTTATTTATTTGATAGAGAGAGAGAGATCACAAGTAGGCAGAGAGGCAGGCAGAGAGAAAGGGGGAAGCAGGCTCCCTGCTGAGCAGAGAGCCCGATGCAGGGCTGGATCCCAGGACCCTGAGATCCTGACCTGAGCTGAAGGCAGCGGCTTAATCCACTGAGCCACCCAGGTGCCCTGGGAGAAGATATTTGTAAGTGACTTATCAGATAAAGGGCTAGTATCCAAAATCTATAAAGAACTTGTCAAACTCAACACCTAAAGAACAAATAATCTAATCAAGAAATGGGCAGAAGACATGAACAGACGTTTCTCCAAAGAAGACATAAATGGCCAACAGACACATGAAAAAATGCTCATCATCATTCGGCATCAGGGAAATCAAAACCACAATAAGATACCACCTCACACTGGTCAGAACAGATAAAAGTAACAAGTCAGGAAAGGACAGAAGTTGGCGAGGATTTGTAAAAGGGGGAACTATCTTACGGTGTTGGTGGGAGTGCACGCTGGTGCAGCCATGCCGGAAAACAGTATGGAGTTTCTTCAAAAAGTTGAAAATAGAGATACCATATGACCCAGCGATTGCTGGTCAGGTATTTACCCTAAAGAAACAAATGTAGGTTCTGAAGAGGCACGTACACCCCAATGTTTATAGCAGCAATGTCCACAATAGCCAAACTACAGAAAGAGCCCAGCTGTCCATGGACGGATGAATGGATAAAGAAGATGTGGTCTATACATACAATGGAATATTACCCAGCCGTCGAAAGTGAAATCTTGCCATTTGCAATGACGTGGATGGAACTAGAGGTTATTATGTTAAGCGAAATAAGCCAGTCGGAGAAAGACAATTATCATATGGTCTCACTGATATATGGAATTTAAGAAACAAAACAGAGGATCATAAGAGAAGAGAGGAAAAAATAAAATAAGGTGAAACCAGAGAGAGAGGGAGACAAACCATAAGAGACTCTTAATCACAGGGAACAAACTGAGGGTTGCTGGAGAGAAGGGGATGGAAGGATGGGGTAACTGGGTGATGGACTTTAAGGAAGGCATGTGATGTAATGAGCCCTGGGTATTATAGAAGACTGATGAGTCACAGGT
This sequence comes from Lutra lutra, assembly GCF_902655055.1. NCBI lineage: Eukaryota > Metazoa > Chordata > Mammalia > Carnivora > Mustelidae > Lutra > Lutra lutra. The sequence continues at coordinate 110,900,036 of NC_062278.1, forward strand.
CTGTACCTCTGAAACCAATAATATATTACATGTTAATTAATTGAATTTAAATTTAAAAATGTTAAAAAAAGATATTTTTGAAACCGACCCCATTCACATAATTTTATTGCAGTATATTGTTATCATTGTTCTATTTTATTATTAGTTACTATTGTTAATCTCTTACTGCACCTAATTAATAAATTAAACTTGACCATAGGTATGTGTGTATGTATAGGAAATACATAGGGTTCCCTGCTATCTGTGGTTTCAGGGGTCCTCTTAGGAACCTAGCCTCCCTGGATGAACAGGGACTACTGTAATGGCTACACTTTGTTAATCGGAAAGTTGTTTCTCCCTAACTCTCCTTCCCCAGCACAGAGATACATATATGTGTATATATGCACATACATGAATTTTTGAACATGTAACCCATCAGGATAACTATAAATGTAGATTATCTAGCTGTCTCATATGGTATTTACATGAAAGGTAAAGAGGTAAGTGCAAAAAGGCCTAGAAGGATATCACCAGTGTATTAACAGTGGCTATCTCTGAAGTGGGAATATGAATATCTTTTTTTTTTATTATTATTTATTTATTTATTTATTTATTTGACAGAGAGAAATCACAAGTAGGCAGAGAGGCAGGCAGAGAGAGAGGAGGAGGCAGGCTCCCTGCTGAGCAGAAAGCCCGATGCGGGGCTCGAACCCAGGACCTGGGATCATGACCTGAGCCGAAGGCAGCGGCTTAACCCACTGAGCCACCCAGGCGCCCCGGGAATATGAATATCTTAACTTTAATTGTTGTGTATATGCAATGTGCATTTGTCAAGAAGGAACTTGTACTGTTTTTTCAATAAAAAGGAAATAATACAGTCATTTAATTTTTTTCCACTATACCTGCAATAGGAACCTGTGAGATTTCGACTGAGGAAACAAAATGTTTTAATCCAATTGCCAGGGCCAATATTTTTTTAAAAACCAATCTTGGAGGGAGGGCCTCCAAGACAGAGAGAAGGGAAGCCATAGGTTAAGCTCTCCTGTGAACTCCCAGGAAAGCAGAATCTAGAAACCCCGTCTTTCAGGGGCAGGCAGCCCCAATTTCAAGTAAGGAAAGGAACAAATATTGCCAGGTCTGGGAGTTCTGGTTCAGTTCTGCCTGGGGAGGGGAGAGCCCTAGCCTTGGGTCAAAAGAGCTAGTTTCAAGTCCAGCCTTTGACTTTATTTACCTGACCCATCTTGGGGAAGCCACATAAGGTCTCAGTGTCCTCATCCGGTAAGCAGTGAAAATAATTACTCGCTACACGGCTGCTATCAGAGTAAAGGTGGATTGGAAAGTCCTTTGTTAACAACCCAGCCCTCAGCAAACATTAGTTATAATTATCCCATCATGCTGCTTCCCGAAAAGCAGAGGTTAGGAAAGAACTTTGGCTCCCAAGCTGGGCTTCACTGCAATAGTGACACCCAGATTATGCAAAGCTGAAAGGTCAACTTTCTCCGTGCCTACTTTTTCCAGACCACATGGAGGAGACTCCGAGCCTCCTAATGCTGGTCTTGTCAGGCGCTGGATGCCCTTAGCAACCTCATTCAGTCCCAAAGGCCCACATGTGGTAGGTAATGGGCCAGTGTGGGAACAAGCTTTCTGTTCTATTTTGCTTGCATCGCCAAACAGTTTCAAACATATGAAACAAATATCTTCTTGCACATAATGGGCTCGAGCCTATGCCTGCTTGCTTTAGGAGCTGCCAATCGAAGAATATAAGTGGCAGCTTTTGTTTAAACCCTCTGGATGTTTCTTGTTTCCTATACAGCAGGCACGGGCTGTGGAATTCCGGACACCTTCTACCTATTCTCGAGCTAATCAAAAAGTTTAGCTATTTGCTTGACATGTCAAACAATCCCTAAAGCTGGGATTGGATAGGCCCTCTGCAGGAGCAAGCTATGTGGAGTGCACAAAATGCCCCCTTGTGTCAATGATTGTGGAAGAAGTAGCACTTTGTATCCTCTTCTTTCCCTCCCCTCCCTTCCCTCCCTCCCTCCCTCCAACCTACACGACACCAAGACTGTTTGTGAGTAGGAGAGTCGAAAGCGACTGTGTAGATCCCTTGGACAATGCCCTTATTTGACAGATGATGAAAAGGATATCCCAAGTAGTGACATGTCATGCCCAACACCATATGGTGAATTAGCTTCAACAGAAGAAGGGAGTAACAAAAGCTAACAGAGGAAGCTGCTGGGTCCATGCCCATATCATGTCTAGGAATTTGGCCAAAGCAATTAATCCTGTGAAAAATAATTAAAAAACTCATGGGTTTATGTAGAAATTAAAAAAAAAAGATACTAATAACAAAGCCCCTCTCCAACAAATTCTAGTTTAATTGGTCTGGAGTGAGGTCTGGTCATTGGCACTTGTGAAAGCATCACAGATGATCCTAATGTATGGCTAGAATCGGGAGCTATTGGTATAGGATTATACACTTGGTTGAGAGTCTGGTGGAATGTGTGTAGTAGAAAAAAATCCTGGACTCGGAGTCTGAAGACTCAAGTTTGAGTCAGAGCCTTTTCAAGATCATCTGCGTGGCTTTGGACAAGTTGCTTAACTGCTTTTATCCCCACTTCTCTGTAAATCCTTACTTCATCTAAAATCTACGGGCCAGAAAAGAGAGGCCTTTAAAAGTACTTTGCAAACTCTGACGTGTTGTGTCCCTATGAGGCAAGTCTCTTTCGAGACTTCTAGTGGAGCATTTCTCCACTGACCGGTTTGCTAGTGGATTGAATTCTATTCAGCTAATATTTATTGAAACCCTAATAGGAAACAGGCATTATGCTAGGTACTGGACATACTAAGGTGAACGAGAGACAGATCCTCTACTTAAGGAGCAGTCAGTCGATAGGGATTTGAACAGTGAACTATTTTGAAGACAAAGAGAGATGTAGCTCCCAAGAACAGGGATAGCACAAAGGAGAGGATGCTCATTCTGGGGGTGCTGGCCAGGGAAGAGGAGATGATGTTTGAGCTGTGGCTTGAAAAATCGGATCCTTGAGGTGGAAAATAAGGTGTGCGTGGTGGGGGGAGCTGTTGTGTGTTAAGGAGTGAATGAACAGAAAGACACAGGGCTGTTCATCAGCCTGTACATTGGTATGGCTGGGCCCTGGGGTGGTGGGATAAGATTCTGCTCTCCACAGATCAGTTGAACTGTCACTCCATGTAGATGGGCATAAATCCTATCTCTTTCAGGAGAAAGGAAAATGAAGTTAGATGGCAGGCTTAATGTTACAACGGATTTTTAAAAAACAGATCAAATTAACCTTAGAGAACTGATCATTTTTCTGAACCACAGGTGATCTGAGCTCAAAGAGTTAACACAGTCTGAAGCCCCCCATTGGCCCCAGACCCAGAAAAGTTGCTAGGTGACTTTGCAGAAGAGAAACAAATAGAAGCCTTTTTCCAACTGAGAAGAAAATCAATGAGAAAAGAGGTGCTGAGTCTTAACACGTCAGCAGGGTGTTTTTCTTTTACCTTCTTCTTCTTCTTCTTCTTCTTCTTTTTTTTTTTTTTTTGGTATTTTTAACACCATTAACACTTAAAAATAGTAAAAATAATTATAGTGGTTGCGTTTTGAGACTTGCAGAGGAAAACGTAGAAGGAATGCCTGGTAAGGAGGATCAAGTAACTCTAAATAAGGGCTGAGGAATAGGAAATGTTGAAGAGTTTAAAAACAATTAGAATTTAAAGTCCTGGATTTAGAATGCCAAAGGCTTTTTTTTTTTTTTTTTTTTTTAAATTTGTGGTATCCCTTTAAGAGCCATTTGGTACAATTCATAGCCTGATTCATGTCACCAGCTGCCTCTGATTTCAGTGAGAAATGCAGAAATTTATAGGGAACTGTAAAATGGGGACAGGTTTTTCATTTTCTAAATTGAGGTTTTAACTGGCAAACTTCTGAAGGTTTGAGAAACCGCAGAGCTGAGCTGTGGGAAGCTGGTTTCTTTTCCGGTCCGAACAAATAAACACACAAACACATACCTAACTCACAAAGTGTTGGAAGAGATAAACCAATGCTCTTTGCAGGGAAGGAAAACAAAAAATCAGCCTTGAGGGCAACAGGAGGAAAGTCACATTTGCCAGCAGACAGCACCCAAGACTGGCAGAGGGAGAAACTGAGCCCTGGCAGCGTGGGGCAGGATTGGCACAAAGTCTCCCATTTGGAGCTGCCTGTCTCCGCAGTCCCAGGGCAGCACCCAGCCCACATCCCCCTTCTCAAAGCCCCAGGGATTGATGAGAAGCCCCTGCCACACCCACAGGACAGGCAGGTGAGGGAGTCTGACTGGAGACAAGGTCAAACCTTCCTAGGCTACTTGACACCCGGTTCCTGAAAGGGTCCCCCCTCCCATGTCCACTCCTGCCCTGGCACTTACCTCATTTTCCTGCCTGGGGTGCTCCTGGCTGCCTGGCTTCGGTCCCCTCGGCCTGACTTTCCTGGGAGCTTGTCCCCCGGTGTGGTGTCAGCGATGCCTTATCTTTGTTCTGAGGTCCCTGTGTGTCTCTGGAATTGGCTGGCATTCTTCATTCAGGTCACGCCTTCCCCTGCCTGCAACAGATCCCCTCTCCCCCTCTCTCCCTCTGCCTCTTCCTCTCTCTCTCTCCCTCCCTCCCTCCCTCTTCTCTCTCCTCTTTCCCTCTCTCTCCCTCCTCTCTCTCCCTCTCTCTCTCCTCTGACTTGCTCTTACACACACTCATAGGAACCTGACAGAACAGAATCTGTCTTCTTCCTGAAAAGATCTGCTCCTCCAGTTCATTCCTTTATCTTGTGTGGCTGGCTCCAGGTCTTGAGAGAAAACTGAGAGGCTCAAAAAGGTGTTTGTATCTGTGTGTGTGTGTGTGTGTGTGTGAGCATGTGTGTGAGAGAGAACATGTTTGTGTGAGTCTGTGAATGTGTGTGTGACTCTATATGAGTAAATGTGTGAATGGGTATGAGTGAGTTTGTGTGAATGTGAGTGAATGTATCTGAGTGTGTGTGTGTTAGTGTGTATTAGTGAATGTGTGAGTAAATGTGTGTGACTGTATGGAGTGTGTATGTGTGTGTGAGGGTGGAGAGGGACAAAGTCTAATTTCTCTTTAGTCTCCCTTGCCAGATGGCTATAGTTTCCTGCTCTTCCTCAGGACACTGGCAAAAAGACACCAGTGAAGCAGAGACAACCAGCTAAGAAGGCAATTCTGACATCTACACTAGGAAAGGAAAAAAGGTCCAAATCCCAAAGCCGCAGTCAGCCTGCAAACAGTGACAGATTTTCCTGTGAACAGAGCCGTTGGCCAGGAATGTGAGGGAGCCCCCAAGTCCTGCAGTTGGCTAGTGGTTCTTCTCCACTTAAAAGCAATATTTGTTCTGTTTACCATCACGGGGCACACAACAAATCCAGCCCAGTGAGGGTCCATCACAGCAGGAGTGCCCGCACCCCCTGGGTAGAGAAAGACCCGGGATTGTATACACATCTGCACCCTGAGATTGTGGAGAAATGCAGCGCCAGATCTAAGCTGAGCTGAATAAGAAGACAATTCCTCCCCCCACAACAATGACAATTAAATCTCAACAGGGAGAAGGATGTCTGGGTGTGAAAAGTAGATTTTACGGAGAACCTTTTCTGTGTAGGCACAGCACTAAGCGTATGCACCATCTTAAGCGCTCCTACAAACTTGTAAGGGTCACACTATTGTACTCACTTTACAAACGAGGAAACTGAGGCTCAGAGAGTTTCTACAACTTGCCAAGATTATCCAGCTCTTTTTTTTTTTTTTTTACGACGAGTAGTTAACATTTATTGAACCCTAGGTTTCAGGGACTATTCTAGAAATGTGTTAATTCCCTTTAATCATCTTTATATCTTGCATAGTTGGGTAATGGGATCATCCCCATTTTACAGATAAGGAAACTGCCCAGAGAGGTTAAGTAATGTACCCAAGTTCACACAGTTAGAAAGCGGTAGGGGATCCTATCCACTATGTCGTACTGCTTCTCCCTGAAATAGCTTAGTGCATTTGGTATTTCAAATACAACATCCATGGAGAAACTCAACTTGAAATATTCTGAGAAGAGCCTAAAACTCAGAGTCAGAGTTTAGCTGTAATCTTTCCTTTCTGTCCAAGCCAACTGTGCACTCTGGGTCCGACTCTTAGCACCTCTAAGCCTGCTTCGCATCTGGGAAATGAGGGCTGCTGTGAGGCTTCAAGGAGATTATGCCTTTGGAAGTGCAGTATTAGCTGTCCCCCAGTGCCCCGAGAGTGCCACCCCGTCCCCCAGCCTAACCAGGGTAGCAAACGCATGTACTCTCCACCCTCTGGTACTGTTGCTTTGGCACATTTCGGGGAACACAGGTTGGAATCTCACTGGAATTCTCCCTGCTCCATTTTCTCTCCAGTTTCTCTATTTTAACACTTCTGAATGTCAGTCTCGCCAGTCCTGGCATTAGTAAAAGCCTGTGGTCGATAATGTGGGTACAAATATATGAGATGAGAGAATATGTTTGAACTTGGGCACTGTTTTAGCAAAATGTTGCTTTCTGTTTCAGCCAGAGTAAAATAAAAAAATAAAAAAAAGAAAAAAGGAAAAAAAAAACCCTTAAAAGTCTCAGTAAGAAGCCTCATAGGCTCATCAGACATCAAATAACTCTCACAAAACAACATTTTAATGATTTAAGTGTACATGAATCAGAAACACATGGACTACATTTCTCTTGGAATGCCCAAGGGTTTCAAAACTGAAGGAGGAAGAGCTTGGCTCAAAGCACAGTGCACTGTGCGGAGGGCTCTGCCAGTTACAGACATTCCCTCTATTCAGGAGGGAGCAGACCTGGCCCTCTCCTAATTTAGGGCATATACAGGAATATGTCATTTGTTCTGGGCACAGAGGGAAGAGCTCAGGAGGGAAAGCCATCAGCTTCTCCTTGTAAAGTGTCATAGAGCAATCGAGCTTCCCAGAATAATTTCCTGGCCATATTTTCTCAAGGCTGCCAATGTTCAATGGGAAGCATTTGAAATACGTTCTAAGCCAAAGTTCTGCCAATAGACAGCAGATCTGATATGTGCTTCCCTGGGAGTTAGCCAGGGCTCAGATGGAATCTGCATGAAAACAGGAACTATATGGCTCAGTGAATGATCTGGGTGAGATTCAGGGCAGTTTCCCATTGGACTAGAAGACATTGGTGATATTGTCCTGACCTTTTGAAAAAGACCTTCTGAAGTCGCATTGCTAGATCACGGGGAGTAGGAGGAATGCAAGGGACATAGTCTGGGAGTAGGCTCAGTGTCAGTAGGCTACCTTGTATGGGACCTTGGGAAAGTCATCTACTTTCTGGGTTGGAGGGAGGGAGAAGGGGGCATCGACCTGCTCAGCTGTACAATGGGGGGATTGGACCCTGTTGAGATGACGGAGCACATACAAATGTGGGTGCGAGAACTGGGGAACTGCTATTGTCTGGAAGGCAGTCCTGTGGGGTGCTCGCATGACCTGTGCAAAGAGTGGAGTGCAGAGCATTTCTCTCACCTTTATCCTTGCTCTATCTCTGATCATAGCAGCATGATGTGGCTCAGGAGTCAATCATAGGCATTCCGAAAAATAACTTTTAAGAAGATTGAACTATTTTTTTTAAAGTTTGATGGAAAGTTTAAAATATGCCCACAAAGAACTAACAGTATGTCACTTAGAATCATAAAATGCAGAATGACAGATGTGGGTTCAACACCCCCAGCTTATAGTCCAGGACAGGGGTCACGAATATAGTACTAAGAGAGTGCATGCTACAGCATTCCTACCACTAGAACTGGGCTTGGTTTACATGTTCTACCGAAGTATTTATTATATGCAATTCCTGAGCTGAGACTCTCTGGAATCCCATGAATGTGTTAGGAAATGTAAAGTATCTGGGCGATGGGATTTTGTTGGCAAAGGCTGAAATCCAGGCTTCCTATAGAATATCTAAGAAACTGATAAATAGCTCCAAAGATGACACCTTAGAATTAAATTTTGGGTTCTGCAACATGTTGACTATGCTGAAAGCCATTGCTTTGGAGCCTGGGTACCCCATTATCAGAATAAATACAGGGGATTTAAAAACTACTAATCCCTAAGCTTCATCCCAGGAAATTCAAATTCAGCAAATTTGGTCTGGGGCTCCCAAATATCTAATTTAGAAGCTCTCATGGCACAATTTTGCCAGTTTGGGTGCACAGAACATAATGGAGCATCTTATAATTGATGGCATTTTAGATTTGACAAAATATCCTTAGCATGTGCCAGATACTTCCATACACATTATTACATGCAATATATATGTACAGTATATATATACACAATAGATATAGCATATACAATATATATACAATATATACTATATATATACAATAGATATAGTGTATACAGTACACATACAATATATACAATATATATATACAATATACATTCATATATTTTTACAGATGAAGACGCGGAGGTTCAGAGAGACTAGGCCAAAAAGAGGACAATCAGTGTGTAGAGCCCAGGCCTCCTGACCACCCCTTCCCCCCTCCCACCCCTGCCGCTGCCTAGCCAGGACTCTCTCCCCTCATCTGCAGGCTCATGATCCTGCCTGTGGACTTTGAACATCCATGAGCCATGCTATATTGTGTCTGCAAGATTGCAGGGAAGGAAAAATAATTTCTATTAAAAAATAAACTATTAGACTCTGTTATAGGCTGAGTTGTGTCCTTCCAAAATTCACATGTTGAAGCCTTAACCCCCAGTACCTCAAAATGTGACAATCTGGAGATAGGATCTTCGAGAGGTGATTAAGCTAAAAAGGGGCCATTAGTGTGGGCTCTGATCTGATGTAATCAGTGTCCTTATAATAAGATTAGGGCACAGACAACACAGAGGAAAAGACCATGTGAGGACACAATGAGATAGTGGCTATCTGCAAGCCAAGGAGAGATACCTCAAAAGAACACCTTGACCTTGAACTTTAAAACACCTGCCAACACCTTAATTTTGATGTGCTAGTCTCCAAAACTGTAAGAAAATATATTTCTGCTGTTTAAGCTACCCAGTCTGTGGTACTTCGCCATGGCAGCCCTAGCAAACTAACAAGCTTTCTTATACACGATTCTCGAAAAGCATGAAACACATGCCACCAGGGGTGTCAGGCTGATTTGAGGCACCACACATATGGAATTAAGAAACACTGGATCAGTTAATACTCTGTTTGGTGAATAATAAGAGAAATCTTGACTAATGCTTGAATAGAATTTATTTTCCTCACATAGCAAGAAGTGAGGAGCTACATAGGTCTGGGGCAGCTTCTTGACATTGTTTTCTTTCTTTCTGCTCTGCCAGCCTTAGGATATGGGGCTTTCATCCTCATGCTTGCCATCTCCTGGTCACAAAAAGGTATTCAAAACAGGAAAAAAAAAGGAAGAGGAAAAGGGGCCTAGGGAACTTCTTATGTCTCACAGACCAGAGCTGGGTCACATGGCCACCATTAACTGCAAAGGAGACTGGGAAGTCTGGTTCTTACTTTCACAGCTTATAGAGCAGAGCCAGGCAGCAAGGAAGACAGGGATTAGAAATGGAAATTGCATGAGTCAACTTTCAATATCTGTCACCACCATATGTCAAGAAAGTCCTGCCTTTTTCATTTCTCTTTTACTCCTGCTATTATTGAGAAGAAAATCTCAAGGTGATGCCACTATGCCATTGATACTCATTTCCTTTTTAATGAGGAAAGGCAGGTCTCAAATTCAGTCTTGTAGAGACAATATTATTCTGCTAGAATTTAACAATTTTTTATTCATTATTTTTATTTTTATGTTTAGAGTAGCAGCATGCTTTCAAAAATAAGGATTTCACTTAAAAAAAAAAAGTCCAGAGCAGATTTAAATAAAAATATGAAACAAATAATAATAATGTAGATGGTATTCATGCATACAAGAAATTATAAAGACGAGTAACTAAATGTTGGAAAACTTGTTCTAAAGGGTGGACACAGAAACAGCCCAGGGCTATGGCATAGCCCATGAGTCAGGATCCTGGGGATGGGTATCACTTTCTGCCCCACTCTCCTGGGAAGACTTGTTTCCAAGAAGAGTGTTCCATCCTGAAAATAACTGACAAAGGCCATGCATTATTATCTGTATTTAAATATATGATTAATAATATTGAGATGAGGTAATTGAGCCCTAAAGGAGAGAAATATGTTGCCCAGGAGCACATTGAAATTAGATGGTGGGCTGAGACCATGAATCAGAGTTCCCTACTCCCATGTTCTTTTCTGTTAGGTTGTAGGTCACTCTATTTGAGACTGAGTACTTTGAAAAGAAACTTGCTTGTTTTTCTGAAAGCCCCAAATGATCTTTGCCTGGCTAACACAGCTGGCTCTCCACCACACACTTTCAACGAACAAAAAGGTATGCTGAGGTGTTTTTACCTCTCTTGAAGAGCAAAGTCTTTAGGCTTCTCCGGCTGCCAGTAGGCTTATAGCTTCTAGAATCTACTTTGATCTCTGTATAAGAGAGGATCCCTCTTCCTTTTTCCCACATCTCAACCTACCCTGATTCCTACCTTCTTCCTTATTCTTCAGGACAGAGTCAAAGTTTATTAGTGGGCATTGGAAGTGAAACAACTGGCCATATACATCATCTTCTCTTGCTTTCTGCCTTATTTCATTCAGTGAAAAAAACAATTGGGAACTAGCTTTCTTTAGGGCTTCTGGCTCTCTCTTTGCTCTTCTTTGTCCATGTACGTAGGCCAAAGAGTGACAGGGGGAGGGTATTAGGATTTAAGCTCTGACAGAGGGTAGGCATGCCCTTTTTAAACTTCTGACCAAAGGAAGCCCTTTCATTGAGCCCATCTTTACTGGAGAGCCCCAGTCTGTGGCACCAGGTACTAGCCTAGCTGGTAACTCAGGGTACCTGGTCTTCTGTTTGGTTATTTCTCTTCATGGTAATCTTGGAAGAGGAGGTGTGATGTGTAAGGAATAATCCTGGGGTTCTTAAGTACTTGAGATATATATGATCTGTTTGAGTTGAATTGTGTCCTTCCCAAATTCATATGTTGATGTCCTAACCCCTAATATCTCAGAATACGGTTACACTTAAAGATAGGGCCTTTAAAAGGTAATTAAAGTTAAAAAGGTGCTTAATCTAATATGACTGGTGTCCCTATAAGAAGAGATTAGGACATAGATGACACAGACAGAGGGACAACCACCTGAGGACACAGCAACAAGGTAGCCATCTATGAGCCAAAGAGAGATAAATCAACCAAAACCTGTCCATACCACGATCTTAGACTTCTAGCCTCCAGAACTGTGAGAAAATAAATTTCTGCAGTGTAAGTGACCCAGTCTGTGGCATTTTGTTATGGCAGTCCTAGGAAACTAATACACCTTCTATCCCTCCGTTACCTTTGCTCACCTAAATCCATTTTATATCAACTGTAGTTGCTATTCACTCATATTATGTCTTCCCTTTCCCAGAGTTTCCCCAGATTCTAAGGCCACATGGACCAAGCAGATCCAACTACAGGACAGAGTTCATTAGGCCTTAAAAAGCAAATGGACAGTTGGGGTAAGACCATGGGGTGAGGGGGCGGACTCAGATCATGGACGAGTCAGGGTCCTTACTTCCCTAACTCCCTATTGTTCTTTCATGAGTGTTATTTTTACACTCTCTTTCCAAATTCCCCTGCCCTTCTATCACTCTGGCAAACTACTCATCCCTGCTGCAGCCACATCCAACTTCTTTGTCCTATCCTCTGTTCTTTTCTTTAAGAACCTAGGCATATGGTACCATCGCTTACCTTTCTCTCCCAGTTTCTCCTGATGTCCTGAGTGACACTAGGTTCTCATCCTTTGACATTCTCATCTTCAGTGCTGACTTCTTCCATTTTACCCCAGCCATCTGTGATACCCACAGATACATCCACCTCTGAAAGCTCCAGCTCATAACACCCCATTCTCTGACCACCATCCCTCATCTTTCTAGGTCTTTTGCTCCTTCAATAACCTTATAGAATCCAATAACCCCGGACTTCAATCTCATCGAGACATCCAGTCCTTTAACACCACCCCATTTTAAGTCTAACAGATCCTCTTGCATTTGCATCTTTTCTGAATCCCACAAGTCACCAGCACTCTTTTGCAGACTGTTCTTTCTCTACCTGCTTTCTCCGCTCTCTTCTTTCTTCAGAGGAATCATTCTTTATCGTTCTAGTGAATCACTGAGAATCTAATGGAAGCCAGATCTTCTGTCTGGAATACCCCCAATAAAGCCACACAGTTCACTCCCTCAGTGCCTTTGACTCTTTCTGATAGTGTCACTTTCTCAGTGAGGTTCTTCCTAACCACTCTATTCTACGACTTCTATTCTTACACTCATAATCCCCATATCCAGTTTCAGTTTTTTTCATGGCACTAATCACCAGCTGAGATACTATTTATTTTAATTATTTATTTGTTTGTTCCTCATTTCCCATCCCATTAGAATAACATAATCTCCAAGTGGACAAATAGTTTTTCATTTTTTGTTTATTGCTCTATTTCCAGTACCAGGCTAGTGTCTTTGACTTGCATATAGTAGGGGCCTAATAAACATTTGTGGAATGGGCTTTTTTCAGAGAAAAATTTAAATATGCACATATTCTTAAAACTTAGTATTAATTTCTGGGGCTTGACGGTCTTTCTAAGGCTGCGAGTTTCAGAATCTCTGTGTTAACCATTCTTCCCAAATATTTCTCAGCTCTTCACCACCACAGTTTAAATGTTGTTGTATACTGATTACTTACAGATCTATTTCTTTATCCTGCATGTCTCCCCACAGTTCCTCACTCGCTAATCAAATGTCTGTTCCCTCCTCCATCTGATGTTTCCAATGGACAGAGGGTGCTATCTTTCCATTCCCAACTTGCTCATTCTCCTGCACCAACCGTGTCCATGAACTAACAACAGCTCAGAAACTCGAGCCACATATCTGGGTGTCATTCTTGACTAATTTTTTTTTCCTTTATCCTCATATGCCATCAATCAGTAAGTTCCATTGTTTACATATAAGTATCTTTCAAATCCAACATCATGCATGGCTTCCATTCCCCACGGCCCCTGCATTATTGGAAAATTACCTCAACAACCTCCTCATTAGTTTTTCTGTCTATTGTATCCTTCTTTATACAAATACAAGTCTTATTCATTCTCTCCCTTTGCCAGACCTTTTTCTAAAGACCCTCCTTTGCTTAAAGAGTGAAATAAAAATGTCTTAAAATAGCATTCAACCCTGAAGCCTCATGTTGACATGAGGGGCCATGAGATTGAAGTAGCTTGCAGTATTGAGCCAACATGTGGAGGGCAGCTGCCTTGGAAAGTCAGCTGGGCCCACAGCACACTTGGCATGAGTGAGAAAAAACAACTGTTGTATGAAGCCACTGAGCTTTTGGCATTGTTTGTTTCTGTAGATAATCTGGCCTATCCTGACTCACAGGTTACTCTTCCCTGGGATGGCTCTTCCCCTTCTATATTCTTCTCCATGCTTAGGCATGCACACTTTAATGTCTAGAACTGCTATCAGACTAGCTGCTCATTCCAGATTCCATCATGCTCTTTCATGCCTGCATGCACTTATATGCTTGGTTCTCTTGGTCTTTTGTCCTATTCCCTTCCTCATTTGCTTGTAGAACTTCCTCTGATTTATCCTTTGAAATCTTGCTTAAATGTCACTTTCCAGGAAAATCTTCTCTGATCACCCAACAGAGAAGTAAATACTACCTTTATTTCTTATGTATGCTTTAAATTATTGCATGTCTCAAATTACTGCTGTGTCCCTCTTTCACAATAATAATTCAAGGGTCTGAACAAGGCTCTGTACCTTGGGATCAATAGTGTTTTTTGAATATATGGACAAAGGCATCGAGCGAGGTAAACACACAACTGAATTTATAATTACAAATTATGATGAGTACTATGTAGAAAGAGGACAGAATTCTATGGGAGAGATCAATAGAAGGGCCTAATTTCTACAGGGTGGTCAGCAAAGTCATGGTGATGTGACAGCTAAATAGAATGGGTGCAAGTCAGCTGATGAAGGGGTTGGTGATTCAAAATATTGGATGATATTACCTGGACTTCAAGACACATGGAAATTCCCCATTTCTGTACCCAATCCATAGAAATAATAAGAAAGACCAGAAATGAGATAAAGGAACGGCTGCACTCAGAATCAAGACAAGGAATTATCTGTGGATGAGAAAATAGGAAGGCCTGTACAAGGAGGTCTGTAAATGAGAAGTTGTAGCGGTGTGAGCTGAGGAACTCATCCCAACGGGGAACTCATCCTGTGGGAACCCATCTTGACCATGTGGGAAGCTGTGGAGCTCCCATGGGGAAGCTGGAAGCTGACAAGGCTGTACCATGAAGTCACTTGGAAAGGAATAGAAACCACCACCACAGAAAGGTTGCCAAATAAGAATCAACAAATATTTTTTAAAGATTGAATCTGGGGCACCTGGGTGGCTCAGTGGGTTAAACCCTCTGCCTTCGGCTCAGGTCGTGATCTCAGGGTCCTGGGATGGAGCCCCACATCGGGCTCTGTGCTCTGCAGGGAGCCTGCATCCCCCTCTCTCTCTGCCTGCCTCTCTGCCTACTTGTGATCTCTCTCTCTCTCTCTGTCAAATAAATGAATAAATAAATAAATAAAATCTTAAAAAAAAAGATTGTGTCTGGAAAAGGGATAATAAATTCAATAAGAGAATTTCATGTGAGGAAATAGAGTTAATGGAAACATAAGAACAGGATTTTAAAATAAGCTATCTCCAGAGAGCTAAGGATGGGTGTGTAATCTACCAAAAAAGGAGAAGAGAGAGATCTGAAATAAGAACAGACTGAAATACAGAAAGAAGCCATCGGATAACTAGTGAAATTAAAACAATAATTTTGCATTTACTAAACATAATTTTGTAAAGTATAATTATTGACTTTAAAATGCAGCCATAAGTATGATAGAATGGTCACATGTGAAGAATTAATGTTCTGAAAAATCAAGCTGAGGAATTTCCCCAGTTAAAGAGATCAGAAGTATGAAAGAGTAAAGGGAGTACAGATGCAGAAGATCCTACATGTGTCTAGTAGAATTTTCATTAAAAATGGAATAAAGAGAAAGGAAAGGAAGAAATCTTTGAGGATCTATTGGTCTCAGTTTTCCTAGAATTGAGAAAACCTATGAATTCTCAGACTGAAAATGTCTTCCAGGCCTCACATGGGATATATGCATAAAATTATATATAGATTCCTTGTAGTGAAATTTTGGCATATCAAGGATAAAGTTAAAATTTTAAAAATTATCAAAGAGAAGAAAGGAGAACTAGATTAATATCCAGATTTTCTGCCAACCATGTGGAAACAAGAGGGAAATAAATAATATATTTTTTTAAAAAAGATTTGTATTTATTTGACAGAGAGAGAGAGGTGAGCACAAGCAGAGGTAGCACCAGGCAAAGGAAGAGGAGAAGCAAGCTCCCCACTGAGCAGGGAACCCAATGTGGGACTCAGTCCCAGGACCCTGAGATCAGGACCCGAGCCAAAGGCAGCTGCTTAACCAACAGGGCCACCCAGGCCTCCCGAAATAAAAAATTTCTTAATGTGTAAAAGAAAAATACTTGTAAGCCTGTCATCCTACACTAGCCAGTGACTGGCATGTCACTCAGCTGAAATAAAGACATAACTCAGGCTCGGAAAGCTTATTACATGCAGGCCCTTTCAGAAAGAATGGAGGATGTTTGAGAAGATGGTTAGTGTTGGTGCAGTGGGGAATGGGTCCACTGACACAATGTTTGTAGAAATGGACAGTGGCTTGGCCACTGGGAGGGCAAGCCGGGGCTCTTAGTAAAATAAAAATGTGCAAATCTTAGAAACCGAGAATCTGACTTCGAGATATCTGCCATAGAGAAACACTCACATGGGTGAGGATGTTCCTGGTAGCATTGTTTGTCAAGGTGAAAAGTGATCTTCAGTCAAATAATGACTAAATGTAATAGAGTCACGCTATCGAATGTGGAGCTCCAGTGAGAGAAAATGGGAAAGATCTATGGAGAGCAACAGGGAGTTTATCTTGAAGACTTATCACTGCATGAAAAGGGAAGGTTGGAGCGTGATACATGTTAGGATACCATCCATTGAGTGAAAAAACCATAGGCTCCCCAAACAATACATATTTTGTACGTATCATAGACATTTTGTATATATTTTCCATATGTCATAGAAGTAAGTATGGAAGGAGATAGATCAAATGTAACCGGTTACTTGAGCGGAGGTTGTGTTCAAGAGAGGCTTTGTTCCTATTTATAATAATGCAGAGCCTTTAGGGACACCTGGGTGGCTCAAGTGGTTAAACACCTGCCTTTGGCTTGGGTCATGATCCCATTAGAGCCCCACATTGGGCATTGGGATCACTGCTCAGCAGGGAGTCTGCTTCTTCCTCTGCCCTCCCCCACCCCTCGTGCTCACGTGCCCTCTCTCTCTCTCTCAAATAAAAAAATACAACGTCTCAAAAAAAAAAAAAAAAGAAAGAAAGAAAGAAAAGAAAAGCCTTTAGTGCCTGGTCAGCGGTGCTTAGGCAGGGGAGTGGCAGGATCTAATTTACAGTAATAAAAAAAATCCCTCTGGGTATGGTGAGGACAGTGGATTTGGAGGAAGGGAGGCCGGGAGGCCAAGACGGGGGCTGTCCTAGTAGTTAGGACCAGGACTCATTCATCCACTTGGCATTGTGGGCTCAGAGCCTGGGTCCATGAAAATGTTTTAATAAAAAAATAATAACAAATATATAATAAACTTGGCCTGGATTATATTCAGCTTTATGCCAATGCAGTGCTAAAATGCAATTTTTATTTATTTTCTAGATGGATGAAGGGGCTCATAAAGGCAAAAGTGTCTAGAACCCATGAAAGTCATAAAGCAGCCTTGATTAGGAGAGAGAATGCTTGGATGGATCAGCATGGAGCCAAGCAGACAAAGGCAAAAAGTGTTTTGTAGCAGGAAGAGCCCGAAACTGAGGAATGACGGAGGGGAGAAAGCAAAGATAAGCCCCAGAATGCTGACTTCAGGGGGTGCTGGTGCCACTTACTGGGACAGGGAAGAGGGCAGGAAGGTCGCCAGGGCCCACAGGATCACGAGCCCTCCCTGCCAGGCCAGCTGTGGAAAAGTCTCTGCTAATCCAGGATCTTGAAAGGGTTGAGGATGACCACTAAGTCTTTACACAACAGGAAGACAAAGGATTTCTTCACAAAGACGGGCATAATCAGATAGCGTTTTAGAAAATGGGTGTTTGGTGAGCACACGGGACATGGGAGTGCACTGGTGAGAGACGGGAGGATAAACCAGAAGCTAACAGTACCTAAGGAACCAGCTCCCCCCACTGCCCCGATTCCCCTGCCATTCCCAGGCTCAGGAAAATGTCATGAAACTAAAGCAGTTTGGAAAAGAGCTGGAAAGACCTCCCAGCTAGACCCAGCCCGCGCACAGCTTGGCCCAAGCTCAGGCTCACGCGGAGCACATGGGCCTCGTGGCTGGCTGCGTTTGCCGGCCAAACCACAGGGCAAATTTAAATGTGTCGGTTGTCACAACACAGCAGACCTGAGGGACAACAGCTTTCTTAAAAGCGGGACTTGAAAAACAAAAACACCACTCCCCCAAAATAGATCTCAGGAAAGCTGGCTATCTCTCAAGCAATGGTTTTAAACTGTAGGGGCTCATAATATTTTCAGCCCCAGCCCACGTGGAGGGGGCACACAGCTCTGTGGACCTTCTGACTTGACCATATTTGACCAAGGGAAAGGGTGATTCTTCTGAAGACAAGCCAGGAGACCCTGGGAGTGGAGCACCTCATGCGTGGTGCTCCCTGGCATTGCTAGCATGGTGGGAGTATTTGGGTAAGCCATGACAGCTCTTTGGGCCTGAGTTGTTTTGGGTTTTGTCCCCATAAGTGAGAGTAATGATAACACTTTCTTTCCTTGCATACTCTTTCAAGGACATAGTTCTTCTGCTGCGGCTTTTATTTATTTATTTATTTATTTATTTAAGATTTATTTATTTATTTGAGAGAGAGAGACTGCATAGGGGTAGGGGCAGAGAAAGAGAGAGGATCTCCAGCAGACTTTCTGCTGAGTGTGGGGCCCCTCTTGGGGCTTGATCTCATGACCCTGAAATAATGACCTGAGCCAAAATCAAGAGTTGATGCTTAACCAAACGAGCCTCCCAGGTGTCCCTCAAGAACATAGTTTTTCTTAAAGTCCTTTCAAATATGAACACCTTGGAGAATCTAATGAGGGCTGTTAACCTCCAAAGGAAATCATGTTCAAATGAACATTGTTCTATACTGGGTATTTATAGGCTCAGTGATTAAAAACTCCTTGGTAATATCTTTAAACCACCTGCAAAACGACAGTCCCTTTATGGGGACTCAACCTAGAGTAATAATTGTTAGTATCCATGGAAAGTAGGGGTAGGAGGATCCTGAACGGTGTATGCAGAAAGTGGCCTTCAAGACGGGACTGAAAAATGAGCTGGATTTCAACAGCTGAAAGAAGACCAGGAGCTATAGACAGCAAAATGTGGAGTGGGAACACCAGTGATGGAGGCATTCTACACAACCAGTAAGGATACGGACTGTGTGTGGCTGGCGCTGGGTGCCAGGCGTTATATTCATTCCCTTACTCGATCTTCACAAGTTAGTTATTGTCAGCCCCATTTTAGAGATGAGGAAATGGAAAATTAGAACAGTAAATAGTGAGGCAGTAGTAGAGGTAGAAAGTTACCTTTAAAGTCTCTATTTCAATTCTTCATGTGGTTCTCTTTGATTCTAGATATGCATGAAAATTTTCCTAATAAAACATGTGGGAAGTTTTTTGCTCCTTGCAAGTTCTCTACCACAAGATGGCTTGATGGAAAGAGCATTATCACCGAATCCTTGTTAACTGTGCAACTTTGGACATGTTGCCCTCTCCTTCTGAGTTGCAGTGTTTGTTCTCATCTGCAAAAGCAGATGAGATTCACCTCATCTAGATGGGATTCATCTAGAATGATCTCCAAGCACTCTTCCAACCTTAGAGTCTGTAATTTTTTTCAAAGGAGAAATCATTCATTGTTCAATAAATAGTTGTCCTTCACATGTTTATACTCCTACTTTCTCAGTAGCTTATTTATTTATTTATTTTTAAGAGAAAGAGAGGTGAGAGAGGGGTAGAGGGAGGGGGATAGAATCCCAAGAAGACTCCGTGCTGAGCACAGAGCCTGATGCACAGCTCAATCTCACCACCCCAAGATCATAACCTGAGCCAAAATCATGAGTTGGACACTTAGCCAACTGAGCCACCCAGGTGGCCCATATTTTTATTTTTAAGGAGCTTTATTGAGGTGTAACTGACATCAATTAACTACACAAATTTAATGTGTACAATCTGATAGGCTTTGACATATGTATGTGTCTCTGAAACTATCACTAATCAAGACAATGAACATTTCCATCACCCCCAAAAGTTCCTTGTGTTCCTTTGTAATCTCTCCTTGCCCCCTCACTTTACCCCTGCTTCCTTAGTGAAAAACCGAGCTGCTTTCTGTCAGTACATATAAGTTTGCTTTTCATGCAAATGAAATTGTACATGATGTACTCATACTTGCCTGGCTTCTTTCACTCAGTGTTAATTATTTTGAGATTATTTTGAGATTCACCCACGTTGCATGTATCATTAGTTCATAAGCCATAATTTGTTTATCCAGTCATTCATTAATGGACATATGTGTTGTTTCCAGATCTCAGCTGTTAAGAATAAACCTGCTGTGTTTGTTTGGAAATATGCTTTCATTTCTCTTGGGTACATTTCTAGGAGTGGAATGGCCAGGTCATATGGAAGGTGTAAGTCCAATGCTTTAAGATCCTGACAGTTTTCCAAAGTGACCATTCTAGTTGTGCCCCATACTTGCCAAAACTTGGTAAGGTCAATTTTTCATTTTAACCATTCTCATATATTTTTAGAGGTATCTCACTGGGTTTTAATTTGCATTTCCCTAATAATGATTTTGAACATCTTTGTTATCTATATATCTATCTACTTTGGCAAAGTGTCTGTTCAAAACTTTTACTTGTTTTCTCAATCATACCATTTTTTTCTGATTATTGAGTTCTTTATATGTACTGAGCCCATGATATACATAAATACATTATTGATACATAATTTGCAAATATTTTCCCCTAGTCTGTGCCTTATTTTTTCAATATCTTAATGTCTTGCAAAAAAAGCTTTTAATTTTGATAAAGTACAATTTATAAATCTTTTTCCTTCTAGATCATGCTTTTGGTGTCATATCAAGGAAATCTTTGTTTAACCTAAGCGCTGGCACACTAAAGTACCATATACTGCGTGGCTTAAATAATACACATTTATTTTTCATAATTCTAGAGGCTGGGAAGTCCAAAATCAAGGTGGCAGCAGATTTGGTTCCTGGTGAGGGCCATCTTCCTGGCTTGTAGACTATTTTCTTGCTATGTCTGTACATGGGGGAAAGAGAAGGGAAACAAGCTTTCTGGTGTCTTTTCTTACATGGGCACTGATCCCATTAAAAGGGTCCTATGCTCATGATCTCATCCAATCCTCATTGCCTCCCAAAGGCCCCTTCTTCAAATACTATCACATTAGGGGTAGGGCTTTAACATGAATTTGGGGGTGGGGCAAAAGCATTCAGTCCATCAGTCATAATGATTTTTCCCTGTGTTTTCTTCTAGAGTTTTTAGGTCTATGAGCCCATTCAACTGACCGTTATATATGGCATGAGAAATGGATTGAAGTTAATTTTTTTTTTACATTTAGATATCCAGTTATTCAACATGTTTTCTTAAAAGGACTATTCTTTCTCCACCAATTATCTTTGCATCTTTGTCAGTTGTCCTGAATGGGTAGATCTATTTCTGCTCTCTCAATTCTGTTCCATTCCTCTATTTGTTGATCTTCATGCCAATACCACATTGTCTAAATTACTGCAGTTTTAGAAAAAGACTTGAAATCATGTAGTATTAGCTCTCTAACCTTGTTCTTTTTCAAAGCTGTTTTAGAAAGAGTTGTCGATTTCTACTAGAAAACTTGCTGGGATTTTGACTGGGATTGTGTTGTATCTATAAATGAATTTGAGGAGAACTGATATCTTAAGAGTATTGAGTATTTTGACCCATAAACACAAGATATCTTTTCATTTATACAGTTCTTTAATTTCTCACAATAGTGATTTATTGTTTTCAGTGAATAGTTCTTGTCTACCTATTGTCATATTTATCTCTATTTCATAAATTTTGATTTTATTCATTATGATTTCTGATTGCTTATTGTTGCTAATATAAAAATATAGTTCATTTTTTATATTGATCTTATATCCTGCAACCTTGCCGAATGGACATTTTAATTCTATTAGCTTTTTAGAATTTAAGATTCCTTCAGATTTTCTACATAGATGATCATATCAACAAGAGAATAGAGAGTTTTACTTCTTTTCTAATCTGGATGCCTTTTATTCCTTTTCCTTGCTTTGTTACACCGGTTGGGACCAAAAGTATAATACTGAATAGAAGTGTGAATATAAATGTCTCCCTCTTGATCTTAGGGAAGAAATACCCAGCCTTTCACCATAAAATAAGATGTTAACTGTAGGTTTTTTATAACTGCCCCTTTATCAGGTTGAGGATGTTCTCCTCTATTGCTAGTGTACTGAGAGTTTCTATTAGGAATGGGAGTTGGACTTTATCAATTGTTTTTATTTTTCATTTATTGAGATGGTCATATAATTTTTTCATTTTTAATTTATTAATAAGGTAAATTTCATTGGTTTATTTTCTTGGCTTTTCCAGAAAGTTAGTTTTGTATTCCTGAGAGAAATCCCACTGGGTCATGATTCATTATTCTTTCTTTTCATTTTGTAATTCATTAGCTAAAATTCTTTTAAAAATTTTGGCATCTATGGTTATGAGGGATATTGCTCTGAAGATTTCTTGTAACATTTTCATCTGGCTTTCTTATAATATCAGCAAAACATGGCCTTACAGTGAGTTGAAAAGTATTCCCTCTTCCTCAGTTTTCTGGAAGAGTTTATGCAGAATTGATATTATTTCTTCCTTAAGTCTTCAGTAGAACTTACCAGTAGGGTGATCAAGGCCTGGCCCCCCTTCTCCTGCCCTTCTTTTAAAATGCAAATTCAATTTATTTACTTGATATAGGGCTATTTAGATTATCTATTTCATCTTTAGTAAACTTTGGTAGTTTGTGTTTTTCAAGCCTCTATGTTGTCTATGTTGTCAAGTTTATTGCATAACATTGTTCGCAATATTCTCTTATTATGCTTTTAATTTGTGAAATCTTTAGTAATGTCACCTCTCTCATTCCTGAATTTGGTAATTTGTATTTTTACTCTTTTTGTCCTTATCAGTCTATATTGAAATTTGTCAATTTTGTTACCTTCTCAAAGAAACAACTTTTGGTTTCATTGATTATTTTCCATCATATTCTGTTTATGTTTCTTTGATTTCTTCTCTGATTTTTAGTATTTCTTTTATTCTGTCTATTTTGAGATTAATTTTGGTTTATTATTAGTACTATAAATTTCCCCCTAAGTACTGCTTTAGTAGATCCCACAAAATTATGTATGTTGTGTTTTTATTTTTGTTCATTTAACATTTTAATTTTTGAATCCTGGTTAAAGAGAAATGTGTTATTTAGTTTCAAAATATTTGGTGATTTTCTAGAAATCATTCTGTTACTGATTTCAAATTTAATTCCATTTTGGTAGTTTGTATGGCTTGAACCACTTAAATATATTGAGATTATTATAGGCTTGAAATACAGTTTATCTTGGAAAATATTCCATGATAACTTGAAAGGAAAGTATATTCTGCCATGGTTGGGTAGAGCCGCCTTTATCATTTTTTTTTAAGATTTTTAAATTTTTATTTATGACAGAGAGAGAGATCACAAGTAGGCAGAGAGACTGGCAAAAGGGGGTGGGGAGCAGGCTCCCTGCTGAGCAGAGAGCCTGATGTGGGACTCAATCCCAGGACCCTGAGATAATGACCTGAATCAAAGGCAGAGGCTTACCCCACTGAGCCCCCTAGAGCTGCCTTTAAATGTCAAATTGCCTGATCATGTTATTTAAGTGTTCTATACCCTTACCCTTAGTGATTAATCCCTTAGTGATTATCCTTAGTGATTAATTACCCTTAGTGATTACCCTTAGTGATTAATCACTAACTACAATTATCATTTTTTCTACTTCTTCTTGTAGTTACATTAATTTTTGCCTCACATATTTTAAAACTCAGTTATTAAGTATACAGCACTATAATTGTCATTGCCTCTTTGTCAATTAATTCTTTTATTTACCATTATGACTTTCTTTATTCCTGGTAATATCCTTGGCTCTGAAATCTACTTTGTCTCATATTAATATAGCCACTCCAGCTTTCTTTCTTCCATTATTTATTTACTTATTTATTTATATTTTTAAAAGTAAGCTCTACACCCAATGTGGGATTTGAACTCATGACCCCAAGATCAAGAGTCACACAATCCATACGCAGCACCAGCCAGGTACCCAAAATTGGAAGACTAAGATTGTCAGATAAATAAAAAAAGCAAGACACAATAATATGTTGCTTATAATAAACATAAAGATACAAGTAGGTTAAAAGTAAAAAGACAAAGCTATTACACAGGGAAATATATTTATATTTGGATCATTTACATTTAATGTGATTATTGACATGGTTGAGTTTATGTGTATCATATCACTGTATTCTATTTGTCTTATCTGTTCTTTGTTTTTCTTTTTCCTTTCTTTTAGATTAATTTAGATTATGTATATGGGCTGTAACTTAATTTTATCTCTTTTATTATTAGCTTATACCTGTAATTCTTTGTTTTGCTATTTTACTGGTTGGTTTAGGGTTTCACTTATCATAGGGTTTCACTTGTCATATTTTATCTTCAAGTGATACACAAATTCATGTGTAATTATAAGAAACTTATGATAATATATTTTCATTATCCTCTTTATGTCATTAGACTGCTGTTGTCAGGAATGTTCCTTATACATATGTTATAAATATCTCAGTACATTAATATTGTTATTTTGTTTTTAAAAAATAATTACATTTTAAATCAATTTAAATAATAGAAGAACCCACCCATATTTTTTTATGTACTTAACCATTTCCAGTACTCCCCATTCCTTTGTATAGGTCCCTATTTCCCTTTGGTATTATTTTCATTCTGTATGATAGAGTTCCTTTAACCTTTCTTTTAGTGTGGATCAGCTGGTGATGAATACTTTCAAAATTTGGATATCTGTAAAAGTCTTTATTTTTGCCCTTGTTTTTATTTATTTGTTTAGAATGGCTGGGGAGGAGCAGATGGAGAGGGAGAGAGAGAATACCAAGTAGACACCCCACTGAGTGCAGAGTTTGACCTGTGGTTTGATCCCATGACCCCAGGATGATGACCTGAGCCAAAACCAAGAGTTGGATGCCCAACCGACAGAGTCACCCAGGTGTCCCAATTTTACCCTTGTTTTTAAAAGATATTTTCATTGGAAATTGAAGAGTCTATATTATTTTGTGGGTGAAAAGAGGCACAATTAAAATGACAGTTCACATATATCAAGCACTTACTATATTTCACCCTCTGAGTTAAGTATTATTATTATTGTTTGTATTGGACACATTTGGAGACTGAAGCTCAGAGAAATTAGGTAAGTTGTCCAATGTCATATGCCTGTCGAGTGACATTACTCATTGTTCATTATTCATTTGACTTCGGGATCTCTAATCTTAACCACAACATTTTATTGTCTATCAAGAAAAATAGGAGACATGTGAGTACACACTCCTGGAAATGCCTCATGCTTATATTTCTGAGAAAAGATCAAGTCATTTAAGAGTCATTCCAGATTCTTTCTGGGACAATGGTCTCAACAGGAAACTCCTGGAGCCCTGTGAATCTGAATAACTCCCCAGAGACATACTTATAGAAAATATGATCAACTAAGCTCCACAACCAAGCTGGTTGGTTAAGACCAGCCCAAAGTAATTCCCAGAGCCTGGGAAATGGTCTATAAAATCAGCTGTTCAGGGGATTGGGATGGGGACTTATGAAGTGTAAAGGAACCTTTCCCACATATCCTCAGGGATGTGGCTAAACCAGTTAGTGGGATTGGGAGTGGAAGATCAGGGTTTAATCCTGCCTTTATTACTTTTTCTGGTGATGTGAATATTGAGAAATAAGCTTACTGTGGCTCAGTCTCCCCTCTATAATATGATAATAATAGTAATATGATGATAATAATAATGCCAGTCTACTCCTTTGTGTTTTCCTGAAGAATCTGGGAAATACAGAGTGAACGTACATGAAAATCCTCTAAATCATGCTCTTATTTGTCATCTGTCCCAGGAAGCCTCCCTGACTGTCCCCTGCCTCACACCTCTTCAGCTAGAAGTGTCTTCTTTGAACTTTCAGAGCCGTTGTACATACTCTCTGAAGTCATGTAGTTATATCCATCTTGTATTTCAGAATTTATTCATTTAGAGAGAGAGAGAGAGCGAGCACAAAAGGAGGGTGGGGCAAGAGAGGGAGAGAGAATCCTGAGTAGATTCCATGCCAAGCATGGAGCCTGACATAGGGCTCTATCTCATGACCCTGAGATCGTGACCGGAGCCAAAACCAAGAGCTGGACACTTAACTGACTGTGCCACCCAGGCACCCCTATGCTTTCTACTATAGAGCTAACTCCTTAAGGAAAATACTTATAAATACATTATTGTTGTATCCCCCAAGACGACTTGCTCAGTGCTTCACATATTTAGTAATATGTGAATATTATTGGAAATAATATTGGACTGGACATTTCAGAAAGACCCCATTGGACCCAAGTGAAGATGTCCACAAGAATGTCTCTGATGGGTTTATATTATTTTCATTCTCCTTGGTTTGAGGAATTAAAAGAAATTATCCACATTTATTGGTGTGTTTCACTATGCTCTGGCTCAAAGCTGGACTCCAAGTCCATTCTATAGTGTTCAGAGAAAGGTCATGAATACCCTTAACCAACCTGGTCACAGCGATAGCTCTTTCCAAGAACAAATACTGTGCACTGCAGGGGTTTCCCTGTGGATGGTAGCATATCTTCATGTTAACATCTATGCCAACTCTCACCCGAGGATATGGCAGATGCTAAAATAGCTCCACCTCATCATTCTTCTTCTGCTGTCCTAGTTCAAACCCTTACTACGTCATTGGAAAATTTGTGAACATCTTTGAATTGGCTTCCCTTTTTCCAGACTTGCAATTTCCAATTTATCCTCCACCATGCCCATCAGTGATTCTCCTTGAACACAGTTTGAGTGGTAATCTGGGTTCCTGTACCCAATTCCAAAGTGTGGAGGGGGAGGAGCTTCCCCCATGCCACCAACCAACTCAAGTCAAGTCAATTCTGACACAATCTACCTCTAATCAGTCCTTTAAGACTGCCCCTCTGTCCTCCACTTCAAATGCCAATCACAAGTCCAGGTTGTCACTTGTGCTCCTGTCTAACCAGCTATAGATTGGAGGTTCCAACAACCCCTTCCAACTCAGGGTGCCAATTTTCTAGGTTGTTACTTATAATTGTGACCAATTGGTTATAAATCAAAAGTTCCCATGACCTCCTCCTTCAGTTTGATTAATTTGCTATAGGGGCTCACAGAACTCAGAGAAACATTTTATTTACTAAGGTATCAGTTTATTATAAAATTATATAACTCAGGAACAATAGGATAGAAGAGATACATAGAACAAGATAGGGGGAAGGGAATGAAATTCTCATGACCTCTCCAAGCACACTATTTATGTATTCATAAACCTGGAAGCTAGCTTTCTTTCTTTTTCTTTCTTTCTTTTCCTTCCTCTTTCTTTCTTCTTTCTTTCTTTCTTTCTTTCTTTCTTTCTTTCTTTCTTTCTTCCCTTCTTTCCTTCTTTCAAGATTTTATTTTTATTTGAGACAGAAAGAGAGAAAGCACAAGCAGAGGGAGCAGCAGGCAGAGGGAGAAGTAAGCTCCTTGCTGAGCAAGGAGCCTGATGCAGGACTCAATCTCAGGACCCTGGGATCATGACCCGAACCAAAAGCAGACCCTTAACTGACTGAGCCACCCAGGCAACCCAACCTGGAAGGCTTCTAAACCTTATCTCTTTGAGTTCTTTATAAAGACATCTCTATATAGACATGGTTGATTAAATTTTGGCCATCGGCAGTTGATCCAACCTTAAGCCCTTCTCCCCTCCCTGAAGTCAGAGAATGGGACTAAAACTTCCAACCCTCTCAGGTGCCTGGATGGCTCAGCTGGTTGAGGTACTGAGTTGGTTTTAGCTCAGGTCATGATCTCATGGGTCAGCTCTGTACTCAGCAGGGAGTCTGCTTGAGGAATCTCTCCCTCTGCCCCTACCTGCACTCTCTCTCTCTCTCAAATAAATAAATAAATCTTTAAAAAGTTCCAACCCTCTAATCACCTACTTGGTTCCCCTGGCAACCAGCCCCCATCCTTAGATGGGATTCAAAAGTCATCTCATTAACATAACAAAAGAGACTTTTATAGTTCATCACCTGGAAAATTTCAAAGGTCTTGGGAGCTCTGTGCCAGAAATGAATACAAAGACCAAATATATATTTCTTGTTATAAATGATAATATCACGAGAGGCAGACTGACAGACCTGGCTGTGAATCTAGGCTCTGCCAGATGCTGACCGTGGAGAAGAGCCATCCTCCCTTCCCCTTCATTCCTCGCTTGCTGTGAGCATTATATGGCACGTTGCATGGACATTTCTTTGCACTGTGCCTATTACATAGTTTTAAGTTTGGGTAGTTATTACTAATTCCTATCTTTGTCACAATGAAATGCATGTGGCCTTGAATAAGTCACATTTGATCTTTGAATTTCAGCACCCCCATCTGAAAAATAAATAGATTATTTAGGATCCATTTGGCTGCAACAGTTGATAGTTCTATAAATGGATTATTAATTCAATGACATTTTTGAAAATTTAGATTTGGGGCTCTCTGGAATAACTGTATAGGTTTTCACATTCTGACGTTCTATATGTTCCCTTGAGTGCTTAGTGTTTGATGGGGAAGAATGAGTGCATCCTGGTTTCGCACCCTCTCCTAGCAGGGGTTCTGGGGCTGACTGATTGGGTAAACACATCGTCTTCAGATCTCTATGGACTGAGGATGGTGGGGGGAGTTCTAAACCCTTCTCTCAGTGGGATCTTAGGCTGTTCTGACTTCTCAGAACTTTTATATGTTACGTTAATCCTTACACAATCACCAAGCCCCTTCTAATTCTGACTATGTTAGAAGCCATCCACAGCGGATGGCTAATCCACACGTATCTGAAAACAGAGCTTGTGTGGGCAGAGGGGTTATCAGTATTGGCATGGCATGTTCTCTTCTCAGTTATTCTGTGCAAGTAGCATGGGACAAAATGAGCAGGTCTGGTCTGCATCCACACTACCTGGATGGGTGGACACTGCTCGAAGAACTTGAGCATCCCATGTACCTTGTCTGAGCCTGTTTCCTTGTGGGACAGGAGTCATCGTTCAGCCTACCCTCTGGCCCTGCTAAAAATGAGAACGACTATGGCTGTTGTTATTTTTCTGAATATTCAGTCTTGCACAGAGATACGATGAAAACATTGTATACCGCACAATAAAAAATGGAAATACACACGAAAAGCTTTTATATCAAGTTAGAATTTGGAGCAGAAATTATTTATAAAGCAGGCATAGCTACTGGGTATGTTTTGGTCTTCAATTAAATTCTTTTTAAACTCTGGCTCCATGGTTTGGAATAGCTTTGTAATTAGTAATAATGAAACATGAGTTACACTGGTGAGTAATGGTTTTACTTACAACAGGATGAAAATGTTAACCCAGCAGTGCCCAGGACCAAACCTAAGACCTCCAAGTGGTTACCATCCTGCATGTCACTGCATGTCAGAGGTTGTGGTCATTACCATTAACATTTAGTTGGGTGGTTGAGACATACACCACAACCAGCATTTCACTCTGAAGTTTTATCTGGCTCTTCTCTTTGTGCTTCAGCCCTTTTGAGAGTACTTGCCATAAATTCTTTTTTCTTTTTTTCTTTTTTATTTTTTTTTTACTGGCAGAGAAACTGGGTCTCGGAAAAATTGATTTGGCCAAATTCACACAGAGCGTAGGGACCGAAAAAACCCAGGAAGTCAAGAGGCGGCAAACCAGCAGAGACCAGGGTCTAAAGTCAGGCACCAGCTGGTGTGAGTTCTTGTGGAACCTGGGAATAGTTACTATGTGGGAAGGGTGGGGTAATGACTATTTCATGGAGATAAAATGTGTACAGTGCTTAGCTCAGGGCTGGGCACTCACTTAAATCCTCAATAAAAGTTAGATGCCTCTTTTTCTTTTTCTTCCTCTTCTTCTCCTTCCCCTTCACTGTCCACCTCCCTTGCAGCTAGAGCACACTGGTGTTGACAAACACAGCCACAGGCATCCTCCTACTTACGCAGTTCCCCAAACCACCTAGGAATGTTCCCCCTACAAACCGGTCTGGGACTGACTCAATTTCCTCTTCCCTTTCTACGTGTGTGTCCTGGGCTTTGGAGATTTTCCTCCCCTCCTGTCTTTCCCTCCTTCTGCTTTTTAAGTCAGCCCTTCAGCCTGGGTCCTGACCTTACCTGGCTCTGGAGTGAGGGATGCTGGGGGCAGTGCTTTATTTTGGGTGGAAAGGTGGGGGCGGAGGGAGGAAAAGCTGGAGCAACTCCACTTTCTAGGCTTCCGCAGGAAAGATCCCTGCTCTGATTTCCCAGAGCCCATCCCAGCTGTCACCCTTCCCTAGACCTGCATTTCTCTTTCCTTGGCTTAACTCCCTTGCTCCATCTGTTAGGGCCAACCTCTCTGCAAATGTGCTTTTTATCTGCAACATGGGGTGTGTAGCTATCCTCTGTGCTCACAAAGAACTCATGTTAGCAGGAGTATCACCTGAGAATTTGCTGGAGTCCTACATTTTCTGAACTCCTGCACCAGACCTACTGGAGGAGAACTCCAGAGAGGGAGGCTAGCCATCTGGATTTTAACAAAATCTCCCAGGTCATTTGGATGCACCCAAAGTGTGAAAACCACCGTTCTCAGGCAGCTGAGAACCCATGTGTTCCCCTTGCTTCTTGCTATGTGCAGTGAGAACATCACAGGTGTTTGTTAAAGGCTGTGTGCTTGCCACAGGGTGCGGCATGGGGATGGGAGGCGGAGGGTGGAAGAACTCAGGGTAAGTTC
Source organism: Lutra lutra (assembly GCF_902655055.1). Lineage (NCBI taxonomy): Eukaryota > Metazoa > Chordata > Mammalia > Carnivora > Mustelidae > Lutra > Lutra lutra. The sequence goes on from NC_062278.1 coordinate 110,930,395, forward strand.
TACTCTGGGGGAAAGGAAGGGGCAGAGGGACAGGAATCAAATATTTTCTGAGTCTTTACTATGTGTCAGGCACTTTGCGTCTACTGCTTCCTTTTGTCTTTAATTTAACAACAAAAAAACCTAAATGTTACTTATCTGTACATAGCAGTTGCAGAATCTGAGCCACTGTGGTCAGGAAAAGATGAAGAGAGGGGTGAGACGGACATAGACCCAGGGCCGCAAACTGGACCACACATGGGGCAGGATGTTGTATAAGAAGAGCCCCGTATGGGGCACCTTCATGTTACCGGTGCGGAAACTGAGGGCCAAAGAGAAGAAAAGACCTGCCCAAGGTCACATGGAAAGACAAGGTCTAGGGATGCCTGGGCGGCTCAGCTGATTGGGTGTCTGTCTGCCTTCGGCTCAGGTCATGATCCAAGGGTCCTGGGATCGAGTTCTGCATTGGCTCCTTGCTCAGTGGGGACCCTGCTTCTCCCTCTGCCTGCCACTTTGTCTCTCTGACAAATAAACAAATAAAGTCTTAAAAAAAAAAAAAAGAAAGGCAATGTCTACTAATTCCCTGTGCTCTGCCCCTGCCCTCCATCAATAAGCAGTTTCTTGCATTTTTACAATTTGTTTTTAAACTTTTTATTTTGAAGTAATTTCAGATTGACAGAAAAGCTAGAGAAACAGTTTTGATTTTGATTACATCCCTCACTCTGTTTCCCCTAAAGGTGATACTCTACAGAGTCATAGTGTAGTTGTCAAGAACTTTTAGGTCTAATTAAACCTTTTATTTTGAGGTCACCATAGATTTACATTCAGTTCAAAGAAATAATACAGAGTTCCTGTGTATCCATCATGCAGTTTTTTCCAATGGGGATATTTTACTCAGAACTTTTAGGTTTGTTGATATGTTTTCATTTTATTTTTCAAGTTCATCCTCACTCAGGAGAAAGTGTTCAGATTTCTTCAGAGGGGCCAGAGAAGAAGGAAAATAAAAAGAAATAAGAATGATAGCAGTTTGCTCAGCAGGAAAGATGAGCATTCTGCTTCTTCTGGATCCACTGTTGCTTTTCCAAGGACCTCTCATGACTTCTAAACAAAACCCCTTGGGCTAAGGTCCTGCGGGTGCTTTTGGAAGAGAATCACATGGGCAGAAGGCAGGAAGGAAGCAGGGGCAGTGCTCCAAAAGCTTCAAAACACAGGAAGCCCACTCGCCCTTGAGAGGGACCTTGGAGGTCAGCCACCCGATTCTGCACCTGCCCCTTATGTCTCCGTCAACCTCTGCTCCAACAGTGCCCATGCTGGGAACTCGCCCTTATTCAAAAGCTTTGATACTTGGGGGTGCTGGGAAGTTCTTTCACTAGACATGACAGCAGGACAGTGTTTGCTTGTTCTGTGTGATATTCCAACCTCCCAGACACAGTGCTCAATAAATACCAGGTGCATGAGTGGCCGAATGAGTGAAACAATGAGCAGACATTCTGCCCAGTTTGCTAGGTTGGAGGCACGGTCTTCCTCTGAAGAGGGCAGTGAGGAGCTGCCTGGGATGCTGGGACCATGACGGAGCCCAAACTGCCTGGGACAGAGCCAAGCGCCTATGTCTGCTCGAGGGTAGGATCCCTGGCACTGGGTAGGCTCCCCGGATGGAGAGCTGCAGGATAAGACGTCTCTGGGGTCGGGGGAGGACTCTTTCAAGTGTTCCAAGGGACTGGTGGAGTGGCCGCCATCCTCCACGGCCCTGACTTATTACATTCCTGGTAAGTTGAGGGAAATTCAATCCATATGTTCCCAGGCTTATTTACACGATTCTCAGCAAGATGCTGCCATTGTGTAAGAGCCATTTGACGTCGATGGTGCTGCTGTCTTTTTTCCATTCTCAAAGAAAAGCCAACTCCCCGGTTCCTGGAGAAGGAGGGGCAGGAGGACAGGGAGCAGTCCTCTGGGGCTTGACCCACCCAGCAATGCAGTGGCTGGGCAGAAAGCGTTCAGTGAGCCCCCAAGGGGAGGCTGAAGAGAGAGGCAAAGACAAGTTGCTCCTTGCAGGACCCCTGCCTAGCCTGTGCCCATGGGGGCTCGGCCAGCCGGACCTCAGCACAGAGGGAGGAAGTGAGAACAGGAGGGACAACAGGAAGATGGGGACTTCCAGGAAAGGCCCTGGGTTTGCATAACTGTGGTTAAGTTACTTCCTCCCCATGGACCTCAGTTTCCCCTTCTGCAAAGTGTGTGGCTGGATTCCATTCCACAGTCTCTGTAGGTGCCAATAGCCTAGTCTAGAATGCTTTTTTGGTCTTACTGTGCGCATTATCTGGCACTGCTTAGATAAATAATTTTCAAGAAAATATTTTTACCACAATCTGTAAGAAATACATTTTACACACTAACCCTAGTATAAATAAATGAAACAGTGTTTTCACAAATCAATGCTTATCCTTCCTACAAGGATGGACATGTAGATCAACAGAACAGAAGAGTCTAGAAATAAACCTACATATTTATGATCAAAGGATAAAGATGTCAAGGCCATTCCATGGGGGAAGGTCCCACTTTATTTTATTTATTAATCTTTTAAGCTTTTATTTATTTGAGAGAGAGAGAGAGAAAGCATAAGCATGAGCTGGGGAAAGGCCAGAGGAAGAAGTAGACTCCTTGCTGAGTGCAGAGCCCGATGTGGGACTTGATCCCAGGACTCTCAAGATTTACACGAACAGAATCTCTTTGAGGCCAGAAGGTCTTGGGGATCCTTGCAAATCTCCCCAAATGGTGAGGGAGATTTGTGAGGTTTGTTTGGTGAAATCAGCACATGATTTTGAGATAGATCACAGAGAGCTGGCTTCCAATTATGGTTAAAATATCAAGGTTTGCAAATGAGTTACTTTATTTTTTTTTAATTTTTATTTTTTGAAAGATTCTGTTTATTCATTTAAGGGAGAGAGGGAGACAGAGAGCATGGGCAGGGGGAGAGGCAGTTGGAGAAGCAGGAGGAGAGGCAGGGAGAAGGGTAAATGGATAACCAGGCTTCCTGTTGAGCAGAGAGCCCAATGTGGGGCTTGATCCCAGGACCCTGGGATCATGACCTGAGCTGAAGACAGAGGCTTAACCAGGTGAGCCACCCAGGTACCCCTAATGAGTTACTTTAAAAAACATTTATGGGGGTACGTGGCTGGCTCAGTTCATTAAGCATCTGCTTGGGCCCAGGTCATGATTTCAGAGTCCTGGGATTAAGCCCCACATCCGGCTCCCTGCTCAGCAGGGAGTCTGCCTCTCTCTTCCTCTATGTGCTCTCTCTTTCTGTCTCTCAAATAAAAATAAATAAATCTTTAAAAACTTTTATAAAGTTGAGTATAGACTGACTTGTCTCAACGATCATACTACACACTCTTCCCCACGCTCACATCTTTAGAAAAGGGTGTAGTAACAGCTCATAGGTTAGAATTTTGCGAAGCCCTGAGATTGGGTTGATAACCTCAGCTAATTTGCTTTTAAAAACCTTATAATCCTTTTCAGTCAAAGAGAGAATATCATCAATTAATTTTTTAAAGTGTTGGCTGCTGTGAGGTCAAGTCACCCTCCTATGCTCACAGAAGCTAGTTTTGAACCCAGAGCAGAGTTTATGTTTGCCAGGTTAAAGCTGGGTTTTAGTTCAGTCTTAACGTCTTTCGGAATCTTAGTTCAGTTATTTAATGAACTTCACTATTTCTCTCGGATTTATATCACTTCAGATTTTGGCCAAATGAGTTGATATATTTATGCTATTTCTTTTCTTTGTACCATACTTGCATCAACCTGTGAACCAGTTTTCGAACACACCTTCCCCCCCACTGGATGAGAGGCCCTGGACCTCACTCCTGCTCCCGTTCCTCTCCAGGTCACTCCCTTTCCACCATCCCTCCTTCCTGGACCCTCTGCTGTGATCTCCCCCTGCCTCCCAGCCTCCACAGCAGAGAGAGAGAGATTCAAGTATTCCCACCACCCAAATCCTTCTCTGGAATCTATGTCCTTCACCATACTTTTTTTTTTTTCTCTTCCCCCAGCCAGGCTTCTGGAGGGAGGAAGACCCCCTGAGTGTCAGCTCTTTTCTCCAGTTGCTTCAGACCCTCTGCTGTCTGGCTCCATCCCCACTATTCCAACAGAACTGCCAGCTAGGTTGTCATTCAGGACCTCCTCATAGCCCAAAGCCAAACAACCCATTTTCTGTTCACACCTAATTTAACTTTCTTGGTGAGTTTGCTTTGGGGTAACATCCTTTCCTTCTTTTTTTTTTTTTTAAAGATTTTATTTATTTATTTGACAGACAGAGATCACAAGTAGGTATAGAGGCAGGCAGAGAGAGAGGAAGGGAAGCAGGCTCCCTGCTGAGCAGAGAGCCCGATGCGGGACTCGATCCCAGGACCCTGAGATCATGACCTGAGCCGAAGGCAGCGGCTTAACCCACTGAACCACCCAGGCGCCCCCATCCTTTCCTTCTTAAAACAATTTTCCTGTGGTCTTACAGGCACATTTCCTTATTCCTTGGTTCCTTACCACTCCTCCAATTGTTTTCCCTCGGCTGCCACCACAAGACCTCTTTTTCACAGCCCATCCCTTACGTGTCACCTTCTGTCCTTGGCCCCTCACTTCCTCTTATTCTTCTCCACGTCCTCCCCCATAGTGTGGCCCTTGACCATTTGTACCAGAAACCCCCCAAAGAGCTTAATTCTTGCTGCAAAGGCAAAGTCCTGGGACCGCAAGCCCAGACCTACTGAATCAGAATCGGAGGATCGACCCTGGGACTCTGCACTGTAAGACTCCCATCTCACTGTTGTCCTCAAAAATCCTCTGCACAAATCTCACCACTGGAAACGGAGGCAAAGCTGCCACATGCTGGTGTTAGAAGTCCTTGTGAGCTGGCCGCCGCACAGCTCCTGGGTTTGCTTTTGCCACCCACAACTCAGATACGTTCTGTACTCCAGGCACAACCTGAGTGCACCTGCTTGTTCACACCTGTTTCTGCTGCCACACGCCCTCCACCAAGGTTCACCTGAGTTAAGTCTCAGAAATTACCTTGAGCTTCACAGCCTCAACCCTGTGTCTTCTCTTTGCCCTTAGGGTGCCTGCGTGTAGGACTCCCCACATGGTATTGTGATGCATAAATGACCTGGCTGGGCCACCCCGCTAACTGGAGGTGGGAGATAGGCACCACGTCTTTCTCTCTCCAGGACCTCAAAGTATACAGGGTCCACAGCACCGAACAGGAAGACAGTGGTCTTGGTGGCAGGCGCAGCCTGCGGTCTGCTCGCCTGGATGATGGGGAACTTCTTGCACCTGTTCAGGTGTTCCAGGCTCTAGGCTGGGTCCTGGGATACAGAGCATGAACAGTCTCTACTCCCAAATATCTCTTGTTGAGTGAGAGATACAGAAAAGTCAGCAGGTCAACCTGGGTAGAGAAGGCTGTTTCAGAAGGGAAACTTAGGGGACTGTAGGGGCCCAGAGGAGGACACTCAGCTTAGACATTGGTCCCAGATGGAAAATTCCTGTCCTGGAAGAGTGAAGTGATAGGAAAACTTCACAGTGCACAGGATGGGAAAGTGCTCTGGAAGGAGAATGTGAAGGCCTAAGCTTCAAGGTCGGCTCTGCCACTGATAAGCCACCTACCACATCGCTTATGCAATCCCTGGGCCTCAACTTACATCCATGTAAAAGGAAGAGTCTGAACTGAGCTGAGTTTTGAAATCGGTGAAAAGATAAGAGACAAATAATGCCTGTACTTGTTGTAAAAGGTGCATTAATAAGCAGTGACCGCCAGATGGCACCAGAGGATCACTTTTAGCGCAAACGCTGTGCTTTGCCTCCGTGACTGAAACCTCATGGGGGTGAGCCGGGTCCCGTAGGATTTGAGGTTGCTGACACCACCAGCTGGAGGCCTGGCCTTTATGCAAGGCTCTTCTAAGACATAGGAGCAGAGATTCTCATTTAAAACACCTCACTCTGGAGGAACTAGGTGTTAGATTTAAACCCAGCTGCTTCAGTGTGAGCTGATGTCTTTTGGAGCCCGTTCCAGCATTCCCATGGGGTTTGGACCCCACACGCCGGACACATGGAGGGAGAGGTATTGCTCAGGTCCCAGTGGGACAACCTGCCCACCCCTCACTCTGTGCGTGGTGGGGGCAGGCAATGATCACAGGAAACAGCCTGTACTGCTTTGCAAAGGGCATGTCTCATCCCTGGGGCTTTAAGCAAAACTGAGCAGTTGGGAAGTTGACAAGTTTATTCTAGATCCTGATGTGGCTGGATTGAATCGGAGACCTCTGTCAGGATCCGATGAGAGCACAGACCCTCTCCTTCAGAACACTCACGATCCACATGTTATTCCAGCTGCTTCCAGACCTTTGCCTAGGGACCATTCAGGGTTCCCCTTCACCTTAAGAACTGATGTTGTGTAGTCATTCTTGATGGCCAGCTATGCACATTAGCTTCTTAATTTCTAGTAAGACTATTTCTTTCTGAGATAGTTATTTCCATCCAGAGAACGAGTAGTGGCAATGATGGGTCCCAAGTCTTAGGATGGCGGGTATCTAGAGTGTGGTCCGTGCACTGACCAGTTAGCTGGAACGCTGATGTGTTTGGATCTGGGTTTTTCATGTGAGCACTCCAGCTGCCCAGAAACTTCTTTCTGAAGCTCGGCTCCAGGGGAGGCTGAAGAGCTGCAAATGTTCCCAGCTGGGCCCTGCCTGTTGGGAATGTACCTCTGCGTGAGGAGAACCCGGAGCTCCTTACCGGCTCCTCGTCCACACCTCTGTCTTGAGCTTTCCTTGTAAAGCTTTCTCGGTGCTAGAAAACTCCAAGGGTGCCGCCTGCTTTTCTGTGCACTGTATGGCTGCTCCACACGTTCATCCTTTGGGATGCTCTGGTTCCTGAATCTAATGATCTAGAAGCATCTCAGGACAAAATAACTAGCAGTGACCTTGGGATGAGAGTCTCCATCCCGTCCTGGCTCCTCCGTTTATCAACAGCAAGACTCTAGACCTCAGATATAAAATGGGGATAATGACTTGTCTTTCTTGCTTCATAAAGTTTATTTATTTGGTAAATATGCATGGGACAACTGTTATGTGCCTCTCACTACTCCAAGCACTGTGGATACAGGGGATGAGACTGACTTCTCTGTCTCGATGAAGCAACAGTGTAGGGCAGTTTGAGAATCAAATCTGAAAATACATCTGAGTGTGTTCTGTTGATTCTAGTGCTCTGCTGCCCTACACTCTCCTACTCCTTTGGCTTGAATTGCTTTGTGGCCCATCGTGGCAGGAGACACAGACTCAGGGTCACAAATGTCACAAATACAGGAAAGTACCTCCAAACGCAGGTGATGGCCCTCAACCCCAGTCCATGGACAGTTGCAAAGGGGCCGGCCATGTCTGTACTCCTTCCTCCCTCATACTCTTTCTTCTGGTGGGACTGAGATCTCTATTATTTAGATTATTTAAATAATTAATATAATAATTATTTAATAATATATTATATATAATATTTAATAATATAATATATAATATTATATATGATAAATTAATATAATTTAAATTATTATTTAAATAAGCCACAAAGTCCCCACCATAGAGGTTTGGGCAAGGAAGGGAGATCTTGTGGAGAACGTAGGCGGGATATCCCTGCCACCCCAGCACCCCAGGGCACCCTGGCTTCCTTGTCTCTTGAGGGTTTGTCTCTGTGATCCCACTGCCCTCCCCTTTGCTGATGCTGATGTAGTTTTGGAATATAGGTGAAGTTCAGTGTGGTGGTCTGATGACCAAGAAAGAATTCTTGAGCCGTCTTTGGTGCACAATGGTGGCTTATTAAAGCATGGAGGCAGAAAGAGATGCTGCACTGGGGGTTGTGAGGGGTGGCTGATCATACAGGATGGCGTTGGGGGAGGTAAGGAAAAAGGAGGTTTCCTAAAGAACTTTGATATGCTAAAAAAGACTCACAGGATACCCAAGGCCTTGCCATGGTCAAGTTAAGTTTGTTTACCCTCTAGCAAGGCACTAACATTAAGATAGTTGGAACTTCTGGAGGAATGTTACCTTCCTCCTGTCACAAGTCTTCATCAATGGGCTGCAGGTTTAAAAGGAATTCAATTTTATTTACATTTCCTTCTGCCTCAGCCCCCCTCCATTTTATGGAGGGGATTGCTCTGTTAGGACTTCAGGAAACTGAGTTATGAATCTCTGGAAGTTAGGCTATTGATAAGAAAGATTCATCCTTGTAAATCATTAGGACATTTGTAAACTGAGGGAGACTCTGGTCTTACAGGACTGTGATCTCTACAAGTTAACTGTTTTTCCTTTAGGGCAGCCAAGAGTGCCTGAGGAATGTCATGTATATCCCATTGGGGGTGCAGTGTGGCTCCTGGGGTGTCAGTTTCTGTCTTGTCCTAAGCTTGTCTTCCTTTCCCTCATCAGTGCTGGGTGCCCAGTTTCATAGCCTCCCCGACCCTGCGATCTCACCTTTTGCTCTTTCTTTCTTTCTTTCTTTCTTTCTTTCTTTCTTTCTTTCTTTATTTCTTAGTGTCGATGATCTAGTATGGCATGGGGAAGGGATCCTGGTAAAAACCGAAAGGAAATAAAAAAGAAAATACCAAGCTATACAAAATGAGACTTGTTTGGGGTGCCTGGGTGGCTCAGTGGGTTACAGCCTCTGCCTTTGGCTCAGGTCATGGTCCCAGGGTCCTGGGATCGAGCCCCGCATTGGGCTTTCTGCTCAGCGGGGAGCCTGCTTCCCCCTCTCTCTCTTTCTCTGTCAAATAAATAAATAAATAAAATCTTTAAAACAAAACAAAACAAAATGAGACTTGTTTATAGAGAACAGGTTTTTTTTTTTTTTTAAAGATTTTATTTATTTACTTGACAGAGATCACAAGTAGGCAGAGAGGCAGGCAGAGAGAGGAGGAAGCAGGCTCCCCGCCGAGCAGAGAGCCCAATGCGGGGCTCGATGCGGGGCTCGATCCCAGGACCCTGGGACCATGACCCGAGCCGAAGGCAGAGGCTTTAACCCACTGAGCCACCTAGGTGCCCCTAGAGAACAGGGTTTTGAGCAGAAGAATTTACAGCAGGGAGCTCTGAATTCCTGCTTCAGGAGTATCTACTCCCAGCACCCACCTTCACCTGTGCAACCCCAGCTGGCCTAGCACCTTCCATGGGAATACTTTTACGGACTCTACCGCATCTTGTTTCCTGGTCACTCAGGTGTGGGGTCTATTCAAGGACAAACTCTCAATAACCTGAAACTAAGCCTTCCCTTCAGTCCAAACCCCCTTGCTAGTCCAAGTGTTTGAAATGTGTTGAGGTCACAGCTGACAGGAAGCCATCTTCTGCCTTCCTTCCCAGTATCTCTTGCATCCATCCTCTCTCCTCCACCCACCTCGGCAGAGCATTGATTTTCATGCTTCCTTGTATCTGTGCCCTCTGGTTGTGTCTCTCACGTGGAATTTCGGCTCAGCCTGGACCCTTTGGAAAACAGCGCAGTAGCAAACTCAATGCAAGCAGAAGCTTTAAAAAAAAAATGCCTGATTTCTTCCTTGGACCTTTGTCCCTGTCATGAGAGCCTGCTTGGGTTGAGCTGCTGGACAGAGGTGACGGAACTGACCAGAGAGTCCCCAGTCAACCTTCCAGCTGACCAATCACAGACATGTGCATTAGCTCAGTCAAGACTAGCCAGGTAAGTCCTGTCAGCACAACCTCTAGGTGACCTGTAGATTTTGAAAAATAGTAGATGGAAGTCTTAGGGTGACTTGTTACTCAGCAGTTCCTAGCTGATACAGCTGTTGCTCAGACCATTATCAGGCCTTTCTTAATAGAGCTTATGAAAGGTATTGGTAGTTTAATGGTAGCTCATCTCCTGGCCCCAGGCAACATTGTTCCAGGCCAGCCTCTGATGTCAGAGCGGTCCCCCCATGATATGTTGGGCTGAACCCAATTATTACGCGAAGAGGTCATGGGATCATCTTGTCCATTTCACAGATAAGGAAACTGAGGCCTAGAGATGGAAAATGACTTTCTCATGTCACAAAGATTCAGTGGCAGCTCCATCAGCCCCAAGACTGGAATCCAAATCTCTGGGCCCCTGTTTTTTTTTTTTTTTTTTTTTTTTAAGATTTTACTTATTTATTTGACAGAGAAAGACACAGCGAGAGAGGGAGCACAAGCAGGGGGAGTGGGAGAGGGAGAAGCAGGCTTCCTGCCAAGCAGAGAGCCCAATGCGGGGCTTGATGCTAGGACCCTGGGATCATGACCCGAGCTGAAGGCAGACGCTTAACGACTGAGCCACCCAGGTGCCCCTCTGGGCCCCTGTTTGAAGCTCTGTCCCTGCCCTCGAAGTCTGCTACTTGGTCAGAGTAACCCATTGCCACCTTCCACTCTACCAGGTCCACTCCCAGTAGCAAAGGTCCTTCTCTTATCACTGAGGAGCATTTGGAAAGTCTACACATCTCTCCTCAAGTGTCAAAGATGACAGGTGTGTGATGGCCCTGTTTTGGGGACACTCCTAGAAGACAAACACTTCCCTCATCACATCCCACATATCTTTTGCTTGGAGGTAGGCTCTGCTCAGTCTGGGACATCTGTCCCTAATCTTTTTAATGATTCTATACATGTGATCTGTGATATCCCCTTGCCAGATATGCATGATTCTTCCCAGGGCTACGAACATGCCCACCTTGAAACTTTAATTCCATTTCCTTTTGCTCCTTTAAGAAGGCAAATGGGACAGGGTGAGGGTGACATTGATGGCACCTTGATCTAGAAAGCAGTGAATCACTGGAAAACTTTGTAACACAGCACCTCTGAACAAGGTCATTGACATTGGGGCCACATGCAGGCTCTCTTCTGGCTGTCATTGAGCCCATTCTGGGTGTCCTGGGTGCCAGCAAGAGCCTTGCTTTTCGTGTTTTCTTCCTTGCAGTGCCCCAAGCCTTCCAGGCAAAACGATTCCAAAGACAACCAGTTCAAGGCTTCCTGTTGACCCTACTGCTTTGTGTGGTTCTAAATTCCTACAACCCTAGGTTATGTATACAAAGAATGCTAATAATAGTGGTGGGGAGCTGGGAGTCCCTGGACCCCCACATCCTCTTTTCATCTCCAAAAAGGCTTTCTTCTGGGCCAGGCTCGTCCCTGGGTGAGAGGCTGTCAGTAGACAGGCTAACACTGAGTAACCCCAGACACCCAACAAACCCAGAGGATTCTGGACCAGAGAGCAGGACACCGCAGCTCAAGTGTTGAGAAATGTAAAATATAATCCCTTCCCTCCCTCCACAACCCATTCAGTCATTTGAATACCCACTCCTCTTACTAGGTGGGCTTTCCATTCACACTGAGCTATATGTAAAGGGTCTGAGTTCATTCAGGAAAGGGGGGAAGGGGATGCCCATCACTAAAAATCACATTTTTATTGAAGAATAAAAGACTGGGGCTATTCTCTTCTGTAGAGATTACTCAGGAAACTCATTTTCCTGGGCAGAGCCAAAAGGCAGGGAATACAGGAAAGAATGGTTAGGAATTCTGAGGATGAACCCTTCTCTCCTGTTTCTGAGAAAGTTAAGGAACTTTTGTCTGCCCTGCTTTAGGGAAAACGTATGTGCAGTATGTTGTGTACAAAACAGTTGACCTAATGCAACAGTGTCTCTGCCCCTGTTCCAATTCACATATATCTCTTCAGCACACTGAGGGTGTCCCATGTGTCCTGTGGGCTGCTGCGAGGTCCCCATCCTTCCAGGCACTGGGCCCCCACACTGTACTTAAACCCTGGCTCCTTACATTCTCTTTTCAAAATGACAGCCAGGGCCATCCTGCAAAAACATAAGCCACATTAAATCAATTCCCTTGCAAACCCTTTCATCAAAACAAAACCAGATGAAAACCCATTTGTATTCTCTACAATGGCTCCAATGTCTGGACAGGCTCTACAACATCTTCCCCCTTTGCTCACCAGCATTAAGTACTATCAGCTCTTGGGCTTGGGCTTAATTCTCCTATTTCCTCTTAAAGACTGGAAAAAAAATCCTGAAAATGAGGGAACAGCAGAAATAGGCTAAGAATTCTTTGAGGTTATTAATTTTTATTTCCCACTAGCTCAATTGGGCCTGAGGTTCTCTTGAGAAGCACAGAGCAGTGATTTCAGCAGGGTAAGGCCAAGGGATCCATCCAAGGCTGGCACTAGAGAGCAATTGGAGGAAACCCAAAGAAGCCCATGCAAGTCAACTGGAAATAAATGAGGCCTGGATAAGCTTCATTACCCGGCAAGTCTCCCCCCTCCCCATCGCCCAACGTCTTCCCTTTAGGGGACACTCTGCCAGCCAAGTTCCTAGATCTGCATGCTGTGAAATCTGATCTGAAAAATGGAGGTAATATTGATGATGGTTAATAATTATTAAGCACTTACTTTGTGCCATGCACCATTCTTCTAAACCCTTTCTACCCAGCCACTCGTTTATTTACTTATTCAACAAATATTTATTAGGCATTTAATATGTATATAAATAGGCAAAACAGAAGAATAAATCCCTGCCTTCCAGAGCTTACATTCTGGTAAAGGGAGACAGGACATTTACCATAACTATAATGAACAGGTAAATTGCATTGTATATTAGGAAGTGATGGACCAAAGGAAGGAAAAGGGAGTACCTGAAGGCAGGGATGAGTTGTACATAGTTGGTCCAGGTAGGCCTTACTGAGGAAGTGACATCAGAGTGGGGATGGAGTGGTAAGGAAGGGATCTTTGTGGTTATCTGGGGACCAGTGTTCCAGGTAGAGGGAACAGCCAGTGCAAAGATTCTGCATTAAGAACAGCCTGGGAGCTCTAGAACCAAGGAGCCCCATGGCTGGAGTAGAGGCACCAGGGAGTTAAGGTGGAGTTAAGGCCAGAGATGTAAGTGTTGGCAGAAGGTTGGCAGAAGCCATGAAAGTCTTAGGGAGCTACTGTAAGGGTTTGGCTTTCTCTCTAGCCAACTGGGAGGCACTGGAGGATTTGACTTAATGTGACTTATGTTTTACAGAATTTCGCTGATTGCTGTGTTGAGAATAGAATGTAGGGTGCAACGCAGAAGGAGAGAGACTAGTGGGGTGTCTACTGCAATGATCCTAGCGAGAGATGATGATAGATCAGCAGAGGGGGTGAGAAAGGCTTAGATATATTTTAAATGTAAAGTCAATAGGACTTCTTGGATCTGTGGTTGGAAAGAGGGGAATTAAAAATGAACAGAAGTTTTCAGCCTGAGCATCTGAAGAACAGAGTTTCCCTTAGCCAAGATAGAGAATGCTAGTGAGTGGGCTTTTGGAGGAGAACAGAGGTCATTTTGGGACATGTGGTGTTTACTGGAGTGGGAAGTTGGATATGTGAGCCTGGAGTTCAGGGGAGAAAGCCGGTTGGAGGTATAAATTTAGAGGTTGTTGGCACATAGATGGTAATTAAAACCTTGAGCTTGCATGAGCTCACCCAGGGAGTGTGCATAGCTAGAGGGTGGACTGAGGACAGGGCCTTGGGGTCTCCCACATCCTGGGTCTGGGAGAAGATGGGGAACCCCCCAGAAGAAAGAGAAGGAACAGTTAGAGAAGAAGGCCAAAGCCTGGAGTGTGTCATCCCAGAAGCCAAGGAAGGGAGACTGTCAAGGAGGCGGCAAGGATCCCCTGTGTCAAATGTCACTGGTGGTGCAGACAGGCTCAAGACCCAGAAGTGGCCTTTGGGTTTAGCCATGTGGAGATCATTGATGACCTTGACAAGAACCCCCTTCTGTGGAGTAAAGGGCAGGCCAGCCTAGTTTGAGTGTGTTTAAGAGAAAATAGTAGAGGAATTGGACACAATGAATCTATCAACACGAGAATAAGCAGAGAGAGGCAAAGCAAGGCTCTAGGAGAAAAAGGGGAGTACTGTTGGAACAACGCCTTTGGATAGTCTAAACGGGGTAAGAATACAGTCACTTTAGGTCACTGAAGGGCTGGCTTTTGTCATAGATTTCTAGGGCTGCCCCATGAAGTACACAAACTGTGTGGCTTAAACAATGGAAATTTACTGCCTCACAGTCCCTGAGGCTAGAAATCAAGGTCAAGGAGTTGGCAGGGTTGGTTCCCCCTAAGGTCTGTGAAGGAGAATGTGTTCCCTACCTGGTGGTTTGCTGGAAATCTTTGTCATTTCTTGGCTTGCAGGCATATCACCCTGTCTGTGCCTTCTTGTTCAAATGGTGTTCTTCCTGTGTGCATGACTGTGAACAAATTTCCCCTTTGTATAAGGACACTAGTGGTATTGAATTAGGGGCCCACCCTACTCCAGAATGACCTCATCTTAACTAATTACATTGGCAACAACGCTATTTCTGAATCAGGGCACGTTCTGAGGTGCTGGGGGTTAAGATGTCAACATACAAATTTTTAGAGGGCACAATTCAACACATAATAGCTTTAGATAGGGGAGGGACAATATATCTTTAGTAATAGGAGAGAAGGTAGGGTACTTGTTTGAAAATGCTGGCAGGTTTGTAGATAAATTCGTGAAAGTCTGCCAAAGTGACCTTCTGATTGCTTCCATTTTTTCAGAGATGTGGAAAGCAAGGTCGTTAGCTCAGAGTGCTGGCAAAGGCAGATTGAGGAGAGGGGATATTGTGAAGTTGTTTCCAGAGGGGTGAGAGTGAAGGGTCTAAGGGAATAAGAGCACGACAGTTGGGCAGTTTGTGGGCACACCTGTGGTTCTTGGTCCTCTATCTAAAACTGGGCGGTGGGTGTGGTGTTGGTTTTTTCTCACGCTAGCTCCACTCAGCCGCATGGGGGCAGCAGGGAGTCTGGGGAGGGTTGGGGTTTACTAGAGCTATGGTTTTGCAAAGCGAGTTCTGTGTGTGTGTGATGGAGGGGCGGTTGGGGGAAGGGAGAAAGTTGTTGAGAGTAAAGCTGAGGAAGTTGTACTGATATACTGGAAGTAAAACTGGGTAAGAGGGAAGAGAGGACCCTACATGCAGATACTATGATCAATCCATTGTACAGATGAGGAAAGTGATGTATAGAGAAGTGAAGTGTTTTCGGGGGTTCAGTCAGTAGCAGAATCGGAATCCACACTCAGCGGTGCGGCTCAGAGCACATGTTCCCAGAGGCAGGACCAGAAAGGTGGGAGGAAAGAAGCAAAACAGAGGAGGCATCAGAGTAGTTTGGGGACTGTTCTTTCCACTGACTCAGCTCACAATCACTCGTAACCATAACTTCCTGATCCCTCTCACACAACATTCCATGATTCCGGTGGTTTCCTCTCTTGGGAAAAGGGTTTTTTTTTCCTTTATTCTGACAGATATTCTCTTTTATTTAGGATAGATACCTGTTTCTCTACTAACCTCCCATCCTCACTTCCTTTCTTCTCTTAAATATATATATGATGTTTCATTGTTCCCCAAGTACTTTTATATATTCATTTTCACACTTTATCCATGGCCATCCTACGATGGCAGTTATTGTTATTCCTATTTCCAAGATAAGAAAATGAGGTTTAGAATAGTAAAGAGATAAACCCAGCATCCAGTTAAGAGTAACCTGAGCTTCAAATCTAAACCTTCGATTTTTTAAAATTTCTTATTCACGTATTTTTTAAAAGTAGGCTCCATGCCCAGTGTGGAGTCCAATGCTGGGCTTGAACTCACAACCCTAAAATCTAGACCTGAGCTGAGATCAAGAGTCAGATGCTTAACTGACTGAAGTACCCAGGTGCCCCTCTAAACCTTTAATTTTAAATTCAATACTCTTTCTGTTTCCTAAGATACTTTCTTTAAAAATAGTGTTTTGCTAATTTTGAAGTAGGATGAATAGGAAAGCAGGTGTATTGCTGTTGCTGGAGAAGTTCAGGAACCTAGATTAGCAATCCTCTGGGATTCTGTAGCATATATTCAAGCAATAATTGTTGTGTCAGAGCAAACGACCCCTCACATGCTTTCCACCCTTACTGTGGGTAAGTCAGGGAACAGATGTCTATGTTACTAGAAGACAGTCTGGTTAAATGGTTTAGTTATGAAATACACAATTGTTCACATCATACATTGTATAGTAGGTGAAGTTGTCTTATTTGTTCTTGAGGTATTCTTTCTGTACCAACAAAAATGCCTCTGAAATATTTGGTAAAGATCCTCAGTAAAATTTATTCATTCAAATATTCAGTCATCCATTCATCAAATGATTATAGAGTCCTTGCTATGAATTTGGAATTGTGCTAGGTGTTGGATCCTTGCCCTAGGAGGTTCGTAATCCATCAGGTAGTACCGACCTGCAAACAAACAAAAATTCTATCAGTGAGGCGAGGGGAAAGGGACTAACTGCTAAGGAGCACAGACGTGGGGTTCACTGTCTGGGCAGGGGAAGGAGGACTTCAAGTTGGAGGTGACCTTGCAGCTTCTAGAGGAGTTTTCTAGACTGCACAGGGGAATGCTTGCACAGCCCGCACAGCTCCCTCCACTTCCCTCCCTGAGACAGGTCCTGGCATGGCATCCACACCTGTAATGACAAGACACCTGCCATGCTAATACTTTCAGACAACCGAAGAGCAGAATGATTTCTTTGGCTCTGAGCAGCCATGGAATTCAAGAGGCAGACATGCTGTGACCAACATGATTATGAGCAGGAAGGAGGGCACAAGCAGGCAGAACTGAGGGTTCCTCTGAGCTTCTTGAATGACTCCATTACTCCACCCAGGCTTGTGGTCAACCTTCAGTTCCTTTAACCAAGAGACAAACACCAAAGTCTTCCTGTTTCAGAGGGAAATACAGAGGACTGGTATGGAGGAGGCTTAGCCCATGACCTACTGCCTGATGGATGGTTGGCCCACCACTTCTTCTTCCTGAGCCATACTTCATCAATTATGCAGCTGAGATTGCTAGTTATAATCGGTTTATGAATGAATTTTTTTCTTTATATGATTTTACTGTACTTTCCATATTTTCTACAATGAGAATGTCTAAACTCACTTTAAAATGTTTATGTATTCATCAACCTTAAAAAAATGTGAAAACGAAGGAGTTGAAAATTCCTTCAAAATATGAATTTCAAGAAAGAATAGAGACAGAGAAAATAAGCAGAGAGTTATGGCCTTTGGTAACAGTAATACATTCCCTTAACAATGTTCTTTCATAGCAGCTTTTATTCAAGTGCCAAGGTTTGTGTAAAACACTTTACACTTTGCATACATCTTTTAAAATGTATCCTAGATATTTGCATGTAGAGATAGATACAACACATATCTATGTAAGTGTCTCTGTGGATGTCTGTATAGATAGTACAGATACAGATAGATATGTAGGTAGATATTGTTATATCCCCAGAATAAGGGGGAGCAATAGAATGAAGTGCTTCATGTCTTTCTGATGGTGGGTTAAGTTCTGTCTATATATCTCTCATCTGTCGCTGAACCCAGTGCTAGTACAATTCAGAAAGACATACTTACTCTTCATGTGGGCATCAGCAATGTAATTCCCCAGGTCTAGAGGGTCTCAAGACCCACTGCTAGTGTTGTCCATCATCATCTTCTCCTTTGACTGAGCCAAGCAGCAAGCTGCATGGGCCAGTGCCCTTAGAACAGGCAGTGCCTCTGTGTGCTAGAGCAGCAAGGTGGGGCAGCCCCTGTGATATCCAGGAGTCGCTGGCAGCCCCCACATCCAGCAGTCTGGCCACAGACGTGACTCATTGCCTAGAGCACATCCCACTCTCCCATCACAGGGCTAGAATCCGATTTTGATAAGGAAAAGGCATTCAGGTGGCCTTAAAAGCAATCTCTAATAGAAACTGGGCATGTTACCAAGAATTGCTGAAGATTTAAGGAAAACAAACATTGTATAAGAAAGGAACAAAACTGAACAAACAGAAAAATTAATACCCTGGGACAGAGAAAATAGAATAAATAAAAATGGAGAAAATGTAATTACAACTTACACTTACAAAACAAGAATGGAATGTTCTGGAAAAATACCAACGAGGGACCTTAGAATAGAAAAATGCTTGTTAAAGAAAAAGTCAATAAATGAGGTGTCAGAGCACATTTCTCTTTGCATTAGTGAAGAGAAAGTGAGTGTGTTGTGAGCTGTCCCTGAGCAATCCCACCAGCTCTTAGAGCAGATGGATCAAGAGATAAAACATGTAGAGAAAGTTCTGATTACTTGGAGGAAAGAGTCAGAAGTCCAATATCTCTGTGATGAAGTTCAAGATGGAGGGAATCGAGCAAATAGATGAGAGAAAATCAGAGATTTCATAGGAGAAAATAACCCAGTGCTGGAGAAAAATACATGTTTAGATTGAAAGGACACTCCAGGCTTTTGAGGAGAGTGAAAAAAAAAAAAAAAGCCAACCCTAGACACATCTTAGTGAAATTTGGGGAAGTGAAAGGGAAAAAAAACCAAACACAATCTAAAAGCTTTCAGATAAAAAACAGATGACCTGTGAAGAAGAAAGAATCAGATCAACAACAATTGTGTGATTGTCGATAATGACTACAAGAAGTAGTGGGATAATATCTTATGTTAGGAAAGAAAATGATTTTGAGCCCAGAATTCTATACTAACCCAGATGATCATTAAAATGTAAGGTCAAAGTACAGTATGTATGCTGTACATACAAAGTCTGTACAGCAGCTCTCACTCTAAGAATTTCTGAAAGCTTTAGTTTAGCAAAAAGGAAAAAAAGAACATGAAAGAGAATTGTTGCAGAAAGAAACAAAGACAATTTAAAAATTAATCTTACTCATTGTTGACTATGAAGAAAAATCAGTATTATGCTAGATCTCAAATCCAAAATGATCCATATATATAACATGGAGGAAGAAGAGGTTAATGTTTTTGTTAAAAACGGGGAAATACAGATACAGCTCAATTTGAGATTATAGAAAAAGAGATTTATTGTATAGCCTGGACTGCAGCTCTAGTGTGCATTTCAGAGTTTGAAAGGAAAGTCAGCAAGTTACGTATGAAAGAAGAAAAAAAGACTCTGCCGTCAGAACGGAAATAGCAGTCTTAACTGACACCTGGACCACCGAGTAACTCCTTAATTTCCCTCTAACACCTACTGGTTGGCTGTTTAAGTGAGGATGGAGCTGTGATGCTCAAGCTTTGCCGCACCTTCAAATCAGCTGGGCAGTGCTTATGACTCTCAGTAGCAGCGCCCCCCTCCTTCCCCCGACATTAGTGAGAGCAGAACCTCTGGGGAGGAATTCAGACACCAGTAGTTTTTAAAACTCCCCAGGATGAGGCACCTGGGTGGCTCAGTCAGTTAAGTGTCTACCTTAGGCTCAGGTCATGATTCCAGGATCCCAGGATCAAGCCTTACATCGGGCTCCCTGCTCAAGTGGGGAGTCTGCTTCTCTCTCTGGTCCTACCCAACCCCCCGAACTCATTTGCCCTCTCTCTCTCTGCTCTGTCTCTCTCAAATAAATAAATAAAATCTTCAAAAAGAAATAAAACTCCGCAGGTGATTCCAGCATGAGCTTGCTAGGTTCTTGCATCCTTATGACGTCCATCTTGTGCATCTTCATGCTGGGGGCATTGACATGGACAAACTCTATGGGTCCTGCCAGAGTTGAGAAGCTCTGATTGTAAAGGCCAGTTCAGAAAGAAGAGAATGCATTTACTTCCTTCTAGAATTTATCACATGGGACCCATATGAGTACAGAGCTCACCCCTTCCCAGTCGTCAGAGCTGGCACCCATGTTGCTGCTCTCTCTGCATTGTTGTAGCCAAACCTGTCCCTCTTCTATTCTTGTTAGGTGTCTGCCCACAACTTCAGGGAAAAAAGCCTATCAAGACCTTCTTGACCTATAATCATGATTAACACCCTTGCTCGCCACTGCTGCGGGTCCCAACACCAAGCCTGGTCTAGCCTGAAATACCTTCTCGCCTCCTCCCTGACTGTTCAGGACACACTCAGCTTCTCTAGCAAGATACTGCTTCTCTCAACTCACTGTCTTGGCTCCTAGGTAGATGCCAACTTTCTATTTGCCATTTCTTTTTAATATCCTCCAAACGTTTGTTTAATTGTAAGTCCAATATTATGAAGAAGCATTTAAGCCAGCAGTCTTTGTTTTTTGTTTTTTTTTGGGGGGGGAGAGTTGTTTGTTTTTTAAGTAATTTTTGTGCCCAACCTGGGGCTTTAACTCATGACCCCAAGATCAAGAGTTGCATGCTCTCTTGACTGAGCCAGCCAGGTGCCCCAAGTGTGCAGTCTTTGAATGCATTCCCACCATAACCCACCAGAGTGTAGGTTAGCCATCTGGATGTCTTGTCTTTGACATGGTGAAATCCAAATGCCTGTGCATGACATCCATACAGTCATCAACCTAGCACTCATCCACCTCATGAAAAGCCACTTTTTCTGCCTTCTGGTTAAATTAATTTTCCAGTCATGTCTCCAAGGCTCAAAGCCTTCCTGGCTGGGAGAGCATGCTACACACACCAGCTCTCACCTTCTTTGTGAAGCACTCTTGGACGCCACAGTCAGAACTGAGTTCATCTGCCTTTGTGCTCCCTACTACCGTTTTCTTCTCTCCACGATGGAAGTCATCACTGGGTATTATAATTGCATTTCTTGCATATCAGTTCCTCTTGCTAGACCACAAGGAACTGCGAAACAGTACTGCTCTCTGCCTTCACCCATGACTACCACCGTGCCTAAGATTTAATACTTATCAGATGAATGAAGGAATCAATGAGTGAATGAATGACTCTAGACCGTAATTCACCTGGCAAAACAAAGATCTTGAGCTTGGTCAAAAATCAGGATTAACATGAGAGTTTGTTGAAATGCTTATTCCCAGGCTTCAGCCTGTAAAGGTTTTGATTGGGACCAGGGTAAGACCTGGCAATCTACATTTTCAAAAGCCTCCATGGATGAGTCAGATTCATCAGATTTGGGGACTTGCCAGAGCTTTGGGGATTTTTCTTGGGAAATGATGTGCTTTTGCCATTTCTCAGTGCACACAGTCCAGAGCACCAAGGTTGGTGGTGGGTCTATTTGGCCTCTCCCTTCCCAGGAGGGCCCAAGCGGCCAGCTGCCCCTCCAACATGCCCACCCCAAATGAAGAAGAGTCTTTACAGCTTAAAACTTCCTACAGCCGGGATGCCTGGGTGGCTCAGTCGGTTAAGCAGCTGCCTTCGGCTCAGGTCATGATCCTAGCATCCTGGGATCGAGTCCCACATTGGGCTCCCTGCTCGGCGGGGAGCCTGCTTCTCCCTCTGCCTCTGCCTGCCTTTCTGTCTGCCTGTGCTCGCTCTCTCTCCCTCTCTCTCTGACAAATAAATAAAATCTTAAAAAAAAAAAAAAAACTTCCTATAGTCTGTGCCCTGACCAAGGCAGACCTGTGCCCATGCAGATGCCCACAGTCTCGGAGCCCACCCTGATAGAAGATTTGCATTTTGACTAACTTCTAATCGAAGAGGATCTGAGGAAAATAGAGCAACACTTTGCTCTCAGGTCCCGTCATCCTCTTTCTTTCTGACGTGATTGACAGCCTGGGTGTGAGCAGTCTGCTTTTCAACCTCCATCCTCCTCAAAATGAGTATTGATGCTGTGTTTACCTGTAATTAATATTCATTGCGATAAAGGAATTACACTCGTTCACTTTAAATCATATCCTTCTTGCATAAACAGGCTTTTAATAACAGATTTTCCAGGGTGGAAAAAACAAGCCGTCTGCCCCCAGCCTTGTCTGATGCCAGGGAAGCCGCCTCTGCGATTGATAAAGCGGATTTCAATTTGTTACTTGGTGCAGTGGGAGGAGCTGTGGGTGGAAAGTTATCTCCTCAAAGTTCTAGCTCCAGTTCTGCTGTAGCTACTGTGGGTTCTTGGGCAAATTCCTTCCCCCTGGGCTTCCCCTTCATACCTGAAACGTGGATGCACCAGATCAAGTGTTCTCATCTATGGCTGCATATTGGGATCACCTGGGGGTATTACTGAACTAAGCCAACGCCCAGACCATAATCCAGAGGATTTAGAACAAAGTCTCCATGGGCTGGCCCAGTTGGCACTAGTATTTTGTTAGAGGATTCTCAGGTGGAATTCTTTTGATTTGAGGATTTCTGAGCTGCTAACTGCTGCTGCCAAATTTCTAGTTGATTGTGGCTCCCACTCAGGGTCCAGAAGAAAGCTCAGCACTGCCCTGGTGTGCCCTTATGCTAGGGGCTCACGTCTTGGGATTGGCTTACTGGTATTCCCTAGGAGTGGAGAGGAGGGAGTAGTACTGACCAGGCACCTGTTCGGCACCAGGCACATCCAACATCTCATCTGTGGGTCACTGGACATGTCTCAAGTCTACTACGTGCTAGGCATGGGGGATGTTAGTAAGCAAGGCAATTTCTGCCATTATGGACCCGACGATCTAGTAGGGGAGAGAGACTAGAAGGTGATCATTAGCAGTGAATTTCATGAGTTTAAGGATTTGCAGAGGAGAAGTTATCAGAGCATGTGACAGTGATGCCAGGGAATACTGATCAGGTAAACCTACTTTATGAAGCGATGTCTAAGATCTAATGAGGACAAGTAGGTCTTAATTCACTTACTAGGTGGGGAGAAGCACTGGAGTCAGAGATAAGGCAAACATCAGCCTTCCTGATGTACAGATGAGCCAACCGAGGCCCAACCTCTCCAGGAGGTCAAAATCCACCCCCCGGTACTAACTTTTTGGCTGGGAGGAGTATTAGAACCACTGAAAACCACACGGTAGGGCAGAACTGGTCCAAATGACCTTGGCTGCAGTTGGACAGGGAGTAGGAATCAGGCTGGAGTTGTGAAGGAAGGAAGCCACAGGCCCAAGGTGGGCTGTAGGCAGAAAACGCCACTGGCTTGGTTGTGTGGCAGTCCTGGGAAGGAAGCGGCATCATGGTCTTCACACCCATCTTGGACCGAGCAGCATTCTCTGTGAGGCAGGCATGGCAAAAAGGGGGTCCAACAGCTGGGGTATGTGGAAGAAACCAGTAGCAGGTCTCCTCCCCTTAGCATAGAGTCAGGGATGGGATCCCAGACTCCGAGAAAAGCAAGGCAGTGTCCCGCCCATCTGGGTTGGACAAACCCAACAGTGCAGCTTCCTCAGGGAACAAGGTAACACCACATCTGGACAGCCCTCCAAGGCTCAGAGGCTATAGTAATACAGGAGGTCCAAGACAGGATGGTACCACAGGACTCGATGCTGAAGTCCAGAGCTTTGGCCTGAGGACAGGGTCAGTGCTGGAGGCTGTGGGCAGGCTTACCTGAGGACGGGAATCAGGTAGTTCCATGGATGGAGGGAGCAGGCATGCAGAGGTGGGAGGCAGGTGGGACTCGACTGTCCATTCCAGTGGTCTTCGGAGGTTATGTGATTCTCATCTCCCCTGAGAATTTACTTCAGTATGTCTGGGGTAGCGTGTGGGCCCCTGGATTTTTAGGAAGCTCCATGAGCAAGTTTAGCTTACATTTCTGGTTAAGAGTCATGGATTTAGACCCACCCCTTCAGTTTTTCAGATGAAGAAACTGAGGCCTAGATGGAAGAAGTGACGTGCCCAAGGTCATACAACACGTTAGCGATAATAGGACTTAAACCCCGTTTTCTTTATTCTTAGTTCAACTCACCTAAATGTTCAAGATATCCATTACCATCACCAGCAGTCACAACAGCTCCCTACGTGCATACTCCTAAACCTCTCATCTTGCCTGATCTTCACCGTCAGGGTTATTTATGCCCCAGGTAACAGATAAGAGGTTGTGGGACATGAAATAGTTCGCTGGCTCAAGGCCATGTGGCGGGCCTGGGACAAGAACATCTTCTTTCCTAGTCCTGAGATCTTTCTCCTGCTTCAGATTATAAAAGTTGGCTTTTCTCCCAAGAGGCAAGACCTGACTGACCCTTCTCAACCCGGACAGTCTAATGGCCTCCAATCCATTTCCTGCCCACGTCGCCAGCAAGCCCTAATGGAGTGACGCAATAAGGCTAAAGGGGAGTGTGGTAATGAGTGGCCTCGAGGCATAAGTGACATTTGGACAACTGGACAGCTGGCTGCAGTGCATTTGGCACCCCAAGGGTTCCAGCCGCCGGAACTCAAGTGCCAAGTACATCAAACTCAAGTGTCACCAAGGTCTGAGCTCAGCTGCTCCCGTAACATTTGCAAAATGTCCTGCCTGCAGTCCCCCCCTCAAATCCTCCCTTGGCCATTTTCGGGTGCAGATGAGCTGAAGTTACATGCAGCTGATCCCAGACCTGCTGGTTAATTATCTTGGCCTGTAATTAGTGTTTCTTATTCCTCATTCCTTGCCAGCTTCCGCAGTTAATGTATTGTATCCCTGCAGATTCTCCTCTGGGAGGGATCCAAGGCCACGCAATGAACATTTCTGGTGGGGGCCGCCTTTGGGAGATGCTCCATCTGCTGACTCTGCCATCACCCCTGGCATCATCCCTGATCCCTTTCTCTCCCTCACAGTCTCTACCAACTCTTCTGGTCCCTCCTGAACATTTTGGGGCTGGGTCTTTGCCCATCTTCATGTGCTCTGATTTGCTTGGGCCTCATCCTCTCTCACTTGGACTTTTGTAGAGTGCTCTTAATGGGCTTCCTGCCTGGTCCTGCACATATCGCCTATAGCACAGAGGCAGAATAAGCTTCCTAATTTGTCATCAGACTGTATTACTCTATCCAGAGTACAGCCTTTTTAGTTTGGCATCTAATGCCCTGGGCACCATGGTCTGCTTATTTTTCAATCCTCTGTCATGCATGATTTTTTTACCTCACTAATTCAGAACTGCTGTAATTCTCTCTCTCCTCCCTCCCCTGCACATCCGAACACATATGTACATACGTGCACATGCACACACATGCATCCACACTGTTCCATGACCGGGAGGACAGAAGGCGGGGCAGGAAGGGGGTCTGATGGATGGGTGTGGTGCACCCAGGAACCATCACAAGGAAAGGGAGAAGAGACTCATTCTGTGTGGCTCTGGGCGATGGGACTAGAAGCTGAAAGTTCATTGTAATGTACAGAATAATGATCTGGCAGTTGATATTGTTTGAACATGGAGATGGGCTCCCCTGGGGAAACAGTGAGTGTGCCACCTGGAGGACATGGGCAGAGGCTGTCTGGTGGAGATGCTGTTGGTGCAGTTCTGCTCCAGGCACAGTCTGGGAGGCTCTGGCCCTCAGATGTATTCGAATTCCAAGATTCTGTTAACCTCTGATGCAAAATCAACACCAAGTTTTGCTGTTTCCACAAAAGACTTTCTTGTTTGGGAAAATCTCCCACCCGTCTGCACATTTGCGCCCGACTTCTACACGCAGGTGCACATACACTCTGCATACATCCCCACATGGACAATCTCCGTGGCGCCCAGGAGCTTCACCACACCCTGCCTCAAATATCTGCTGGAGGCACATCCTCCCCTCAAGAGGAGCAGGAAAATAATGTGGATAATTGTGGGGATGCCACGTGGACTCCCACTTGTGCCGGGCTGAGCGTGGTGACTGGCGAGAGCCTCCATTCCCTCACCGCGGCTCGTCCCCTGTGTGCTGCTCAGGGGTGTGAGGCAGCCTCGGTGACGTGGCTGCTCATACAAGCTACTTCACTGGAGACATCACCAGAGAGCAGATGTCACTTCTAGCCTAGAAAGGCTGGCAGGTCGGTGGTGGCATGCTCGATGAGAAACATTCACCTGGGTCCCGCTGAGGGGCTTCCTGAGGGAGTTTAGAGGGGAATTTGGGTGCGGTTTGGTTTTCCCTCAGATGTCGACCTGGGAGGGTGTTCAGGTACAACTCCACCCTATCAGGCCTTTCATCGCCTCCAGTGCAGACCACGCGATGGGAAGACACCAGGACTTCTACTCTCATCTCCTCAGAACCCTGAGGAAGTATGGTCCTGGACACCAAGCATCTCAGGAACTAGATACTGAGAAATTTTTGGAAAACAAGCTAATTTTGGGGGACCTGGATGGTTCAGTTGGTTAGGCGTCTGACTCTTGGATTCCGCTCAGGTCGTAATCTCAGGGTCAAGAGACTGAGTTCCGTGTTGGGTTCAGTGCTCAGGACAGAGTCTACTTATCCCTGTCCCTCATCCTCTCCCCCTTCACTATACAAATAAATAAAGTCTTAAAAAAAAAAAAAAAGAAAAGAAAAGAAAACAAGCTACTTTAGTCTTTCAGGATTGGTGTGGTAGAAGGAACACTAGTCTAGTGGTTAACGGCCCTAGTTATAGTCCCTTAACAGTTTTGTGATTTTAGGTAAATCTCTTTCTTCTGGGGGCTCGGTCTCTTTATCTGTGTGTTGGGTGTGGGGAGGGGAATAGGGAATAAACTGATCTCCATTCTTCCTTCCAATGTGAATATACTAGAAGGCTCTGAGTTTCCTATTTCAAAGGTCAGTGAACTTTTTTTGCAGAGTGCCAGATATTTTCGGGTCTGTACACCACATGGTCTCAGTAACACCTCAGCATTGCCGTTATCACATGGGAGGAACAATGAATTAATGAGCTTGGCTTTGTCTCAATAAAACATTATTTACAAAAACGGGTGGCAAGCTGATTTGGTTTGTTGACCCCTGGTTTGTTGACTCTTGTTCTAGTCTATTCTATTTTCCACACAACAGTACTGCCTTCTTCGGTCTGAAGCAAGTGGTGGGATTCTATTCTATTCCAGTAAGTTGACTATTTCATGAAGGGACTTTCCCAAGGCTCTTTCCTCCACCTCTGCACAAGTCAAGTGGTTCCAGCTTACAGTAAGTCTTTCCTTAAATCACCTCAGAGTTCTCTTGAATTCAGAACCCAGAACCATATGGTAAAGAAAGTAATGGAAGTTGGCCATTTTCACTCTGTTAAATAAGTCTAGGTTTTCAAGATTTCTCAAACCGTCACGTGGAAAATTTAGTGAATAACAGAGTTATTGAATCTTTTCAATAATAAGATCTAGAAAGGGGTGCTTGGGTGGCTCTGTGGGTTAAGCCTCTGCCTTTAGCTCAGGTCATGATCTCAGGGTCCTGGGATTGAGCCCTGCATTGGGCTCTCTGCTCGGCAGGGAGCCTGCTTCTTCCTCTCTCTCTGCCTGCCTCTCTGCCTACTTGTGATCTCTGTCTGTCAGATAAATAAATAAAATCTCTTTAAAAAAAAAATGTCTAGAGACAGCATGGTACTGGCACAAAAACAGACACATAGATCAATGGAACAGAATAGAGAGCCCAGAAATGGACCCTCAACTCTATGGTCAACTCATCTTCGACAAAGCAGGAAAGAATGTCCAATGGAAAAAAAGACAGCCTCTTCAATAAATGGTGTTGGGAAAATTGGACAGCCACATGCAGAAAAATGAAATTGGATCATTTCCTTACACCACACACGAAAATAGACTCAAAATGGGTGAAGGATCTCAATGTGAGAAAGGAATCCATCAAAATCCTCGAGGAGAACACAGGCAGCAACCTCTTCGACCTCAGCCACAGCAACATCTTCCTAGGAACATCACCAAAGGCAAGGGAAGCAAGGGCAAAAATGAACTATTGGGATTTTATCAAGATCAAAAGCTTTTGCACAGCAAAGGAAACAGTGAACAAAACCAAAAGACAACTGACAGAATGGGAGAAGATATTTGCAAATGACATATCAGATGAAGGGCTAGTGTCCAAAATCTATAAAGAACTTAGCAAACTCAACACCCAAAGAACAAATAATCCAATCAAGAAATGGGCAGAGGACATGAACAGACATTTCTGCAAAGAAGACATCCAGATGGCCAACAGACACATGAAAAAGTGCTCCATATCACTCGGCATCAGGGAAATATAAATCAAAACCACCATGAGATATCACCTCACACCAGTCAGAATGGCTAAAATGAACAAGTCAGGAAATGACAGATGCTGGCGAGGATGTGGAGAAAGGGGAACCTTCCTACACTGTTGGTGGGAATGCAAGCTGGTGCAACCACTCTGGAAAACAGCATGGAGGTTCCTCAAAATGTTGAAAATAGAACTACCCTATGACCCAGCAATTGCACTGCTGGGTATTTACCCTAAAGATACAAACGTAGTGATCCGAAGGGGCACGTGCACCCGAATGTTTATAGCAGCAATGTCTACAATAGCCAAACTATGGAAAGAACCTAGATGTCCATCTACAGACGAATGGATAAAGAAGATGTGGTATATATACACAATGGAATACTATGCAGCCATCAAAAGAAATGAAATCTTGCCATTTGCGACGACGTGGATGGAACTAGAGGGTATCATGCTTAGCGAAATAAGTCAATCGGAGAAAGACAACTATCATATGATCTCCCTGATATGAGGGAGAGGAGATGCAACATGGGGAGTTGAGGGGGTAGGAGAAGAGTAAATGAAACAAGATGGGATTGGGAGGGAGACAAACCATAAGTGACTCTTAATCTCACAAAACAAACTGAGGGTTGATGGGGGGAGGGGGTTGGGAGAGGGGGGTGGGGTTATGGATATTGGGGAGGGTATGTGCTATGGTGAGTGCTGTGAAGTGTGTAAACCTGGCGATTCGCAGACCTGTACCCCTGGGGATAAAAATATATGTTTATAAAGCTGTAAAAAAAAAAAGAAAAAGAAAAAAGAAAGGATGAATACCCAAGTTTTGTAGCAACATGGACAGGACTGGAAGAGATTATGCTGAGTGAAATAAGTCAAGCAGAGAGAGTCAATTATCATATGGTTTCACTTATTTGTGGAGCATAACAAATAGCATGGAGGACAAGGGGAGATGGAGAGGAGAAGGGAGTTGAGGGAAATTGGAAGGGGAGGTGAACCATGAGAGACTATGGACTCTGAAAAACGATCTGAGAATTTTGAAGGGGTGGGGGGTGGGAGGTTGGGGACACCAGGTGGTGGGTATTGTAGGGGGCACGGATTGCATGGAGCACTGGGTGTGGTGTAAAAATAATGAATACTGTTATGCTGAAAAAATAAAAAATTAATTAAAAAAAAATGTCTAGAGAAACTATCTCAAGAGGTAGACACATTGGTCTCCTCAACTTGGCATCCCATATCCTCTTGATCTAGCATCAGTGGCTTTTACACATCCTCCTATAACCATTACCAGGTATTGTATCAATTTTATCACTTCTAAGCTATGTAACTTAGGAAATCACTCAATCTCTCTGTGCCCTAGTTTTCTCAGTTGAGTGAAATAATTTGTTTAAAGAGTTTTGCACAGCACCTGGCATACAGTAAGCACTTGATAAATACTGTAAATACTGTGCATTCGCTTCTGGTCCTGTGAATATTTTCCATACTTACCTGTCTCTGGGCCTTCCCTGCCTTCATCCTCACACATCTGTTTTCTTCTCATTCCTCAAGATTGAGCTCAAGTCCTGATTGACCAGGAAATGTTTCATAATCTTCCTGCTGAAAAATAACCTCCCCATGTCCCACTGACCTCCCTCAACTGAACCTCCTACTCCTACTTATCATGGTTATTCTCTACTCTGTCATAGTTTGTTGGCACTTGCTACCATAAACACCTTAGAATCAGAAGACATCACGGGTTCATTTCTGGATTCTCTCCATGGTACTGAGACCTGTGCCCCAGTGCACAAAGCATTCTTTGTTAGTGTTGCTTGAGTTAATGAATTAAGTAAATCCCGAAAAGCCTTACTAGTCAGATTCGACTTTCCCTTACATTTTGCGTTCTGTATTTAGTTTCATGAGGATGGGGTCTCCTGTCAGTTTCTAGCAGAAACCTAACAAGGCTCATTAGTTTTCAGAATATATTGGATATGATAATTGACAGAGACATGATTCTTGCTCAGGTTCGTTTGAGTATGGGTGGATGGTTTTTCTTGATAACTTGCGGATATGAACTCATCCACTTATATATCTCAATATAGACTGGAGACTTGGAATACGGGCCTCGGAGACAGCAGAAGCAGGTGTGCTCGAAGGCTAGCTAGGGCTCAAGAGAAAATTTGTCAAATTTTGCTAATTAAGTCTGGAGTCCCTCTCTCCCTCAGCCTGTCAGGATGAGGACAGTAAGCCGCAGCTAGCTATTTTACTAGAGAATTCCCACTGTAATATTTTTCCCTGTCATTAGTGAAGGAGAAGTCTGTGTGCATTAGCCACATATTGAGGCCATACTTTACCCCAATTTAGAATATATATTTGCTCCTACTTGACTTCCAATTTATGGAGTTGAGTTTAACTTCAGGGAAATTTTGGTTCCCAGGTCTGTGACACTTCCAAGAGCTGGATGAATCACAGACTTTTAGAAAATTGAAAAGGGACTTGGAGATTAATGATTCTAATGCCCGATGCATCCATCTCCCCAAATATCTCTAAGGGACGGCTGTGCCACTTGCTCATGAATGCGTCCAGTGACAGGGAGTTTTACTGCTGTGCGAGACAGTCTATTTCTTTTTCATTATAACTCCAGTCCTTATTGATATTAATAGTAACATCAGCTTGTATTTTCATAATGATTTACTTTTAAGAGACGATCTTCACATTCTTAGTGTTTGATTTTCACAAGGTTGCTGGGAAGAGGTATGGGCCCATTCAATCAGCAATCTTCACTGATGAGGAACGCAGGCCTGGCTCGCTGCAAGCTGTGTGCCCTGTTGTGGTCTCTGACTTCACCCAGGAGATGATCGCCACCATGCCACGAGTCCCCTTTTAGAAAACCATGGTTACTTTTGCCTCCCAAACTAGAAATAGTAGAGTAGATTTTCTCTAAGTGTAGAGGGGAAAGGAAAGACTCTAACTTTATGTTTTGAATGCAAATGTCTGTCTCAGGACTCCTTTGAGATGGCTTCACCATGTGGCCGGAGTTCAGAGAAGAAAGGAAGCCTGGAACAGGTCCTACCTATTGGACTGGCACCTCAGTTACCATGGAGATGATTCAGGCAACCACCTGGAACCTGCTCTCAGCAGGTGATGGCTTGTATCTCAGACAGCCCAGGGCAAAGCCCAGCAGCTGCCAGCTTGGTAGTCTGTGTGGTGTTCTTGGCCCCAGGACAGGCTTGGCCCTGCTGGAAACAACTGTCCTGGGTGGGCCAGGCCTGTCTAGGGCACTGCTCTTTTCCAGTGCCCTCTTTTCCCTCTCATGAACTAGGATAAGTTCATGAACCCAGGGGTCTTCCCCTTCCTTAATTCAGGAATCCTAGCCTATCTACCTGTTGCTGTGGATATTCCTGGAGAGGGTCTAATGGCTTCAATGTCCCAACACCCAGCCTCGATATTGCTGAGGGAATTTACATTGGCTGATGGTGCTGACAGGTCTAGGCTGTGTTCATAAGAATGAAAATAGAGGGACACCTGGGTGGCTCAGTCAGTTAAGCGTCTGCATTCAGCTCAGGTCATGATCCTAGGTCCTGGGATCGAGCCCCGCATTGGGCTCCCTGCTCGGCTGGAAGCCTGCTTCTCCCTCTCCTACTCCCCCTGCTTGTGTTCCCTCTCTTGCTATGTCTCTCTCTGTCAAGTAAATAAATAAAAATATTTTTTAAAAAATAAAGAAAAAGTAAAACTTTATGCAAAATAGTAAGAATGTGAACCATCCTAAATATGGTAAAAAAATTATTTTTCAGATGGTAACAGCAAACTTTATATTAAATATTGAAGTACTAAAGATCTTCACATCCTAGAGTTCTTGTTTTATTTATCTTTTAGGGCAAAATTTTAATAAGGTTTCTGTGAAGTGTAGATATATGTACTGTCTGAGTTCTTGGTTAAGAGTATCTTTTTACCTCCTTGCAAGTGAAAATAGTTTGATACATTTTTCAGCCTTGAATATTTTCCCTTTAAACTCTCAAAATGTTGCTTCTTTTTCTTCTGGCATTTAATATTAATCAAAAATCATCTGAAGCCAATTTGGTTTCTGTTTTCTCTGTAGGTAAGCCGTTTCTTCCCAGTCCTGTCTGGGTACTCATAGGTCCAGCGGGGTTTTTACAGTTCCTCTGATATGAAAAAACAAAACAAACAAAAAACAAAAAAACTTTACCACAGTATGTGTATGTGTAGGCCTCTTAATTATTGATGCTTTTTATGAAATCCTTTCAAACTGAAATGTTTCTTTGACTCAAGCAATGTTTTTTCTTCTTCCTTTTCTTGTTTCTCCTCAATTTGCAATTTTCTCTTTCCAGATTTTGTTTTATACCTACATGGGCTCTTCTGGACGTGTTCCCTGTATCTTTATTTTTCTTCAATTTTCTTCACTTGCTCACCTCCTTTTGCCTTTCCTTTGATCGTGGGGATCACTTTCGAACATGCCCTCTCCTGCTTTGGTGTTCTTTGGTATCCAGGAGGCTCTGTTTGTTTGTACTTGGCTGTTGGTTTTCTTTGTTGTCAAACAGCCCTTCCTTTATAAACCTGTATTACATTGCTAGAAGAAATATCTGTTTGAACATTCTCAGGATACACATTAAATATCCCCTTTTCACCAGCAACTTTATTTACTAGAAAGATGTTGCTCTGATTCTTCAAGTCTGTGCATTTCCAATGTCAGATGTTGAGCCTGAATCTAAGAATTATTTGTTGACCATTTAGATATTTAGGTGTAGACAAAGAGAAACTGAAGAAGTTTAGGCTCAGGATAGTTCTCCTTTGCTTGTTCTGCATTCCCAAACCCTGGAAAAGAGACACAGAGCCAGAGGTGGTGAATATGGTCTAGATCTCTGCATTTTTTGCTGGTGCTCTTTTCCCTGTGTTTGTGTGATTTGGAAGTTAGCTGGGGTAGTGGCCTCATTTGCCCAGCTTCAGGGCTCCCTAGCACCAGGCTCGTGTGTCCGTGGACTTTTGCTCCAATGTACCAGTATAGCCTTCATGTTGCAAGGACCAGGAAACTTACTTCAAACAGGTTCAGACAATAAAGGGGAACAACATGCTCAGTTAAATGAGATAAGGTGAACTCTCCAAGAGTGTTTTGCAGTCCAGGGATGTTGTCAAGAACCAAGTTTCTTTTGATCTTCCTTCTCTGCCTGTGAAATGTCGACCTCACTTGGACACTGAACTTCCCCAAGGAGACAGAGGAGCTGTAGTAGGACCCAGAGATCCTATCTGCACCCACACGACCCTGAAGGAGAAAGAGCTCACTCACTCAGGAGGGGCACCTGAACTTCTTATAACTGTTGAAGGGAAATGCACTTTCACTGATATGTTTAGACCAGACGTCACCCTCCTCCTGTCCCCAGGGCTGGGATGGAGTTCATTCACTACTATTCCCTGCCCCACCACCTCACAGCATTAAATGGGTGATGGGGAGTCACCTATAATATATTCAAGCTTTTAATGTCCATCCCTTTTATTGTGTCCTCAGAGCTGGAGACAAGTCCCGGGAGTGGTCTAAATACTGCAGAGATACATTTACTTAGCCATGTGAGTCTGTTATATTAATTACCCAGTTTATGAAAAGTGTGAGTGGGAGTGAGAGTTTGGGGAAACCCCTTAGCCATTTTTTTGGTTTTATCCCACTTTGGTATTCCATCAATCCAAAAATTGATGAGAAGGGAGCAAAGAGATTAGATTAGAAGAATTTCATGGAATAAGACTAAATTTTGATATTAAAATATGGAGGTTTGGGTTCATTCTTGTATGTAACATTGTTTTTGAGCACCTGCTACTTTCCAGTTGTTTCATTCCTAGATGTGAGGGTACAATGTTGTGTCAGGTAGAAAATGCTCTTGCTCTCAAAGGGTTTAAGTGATCGAAGAGATTAGAACAAAGTCAATAGATTTTTAAGTGTGAAAGTTCTATAAAAGGAGAAATACCAGCTTCTCTGGGAACACATGGGGTGGGCACAAAATCCAGGCTTGAGGAATTAGTAAATGCTTGTCTATTAGAGAAAAAAGACATCTCAGATAAAACTTCAGGGACAGCGGGCAGTTGGCCAGAGGAAGATGATGAAGGAGTCTTGGAGGCAGGGGAGCAGCCTGTGGAAAGACCCAAAAACAAGAGGCAGCAGAGCAGGATTCTAGAGCTAGAATATCTGCTTTCAAATCCTGGCTTGGCCACTCAGCAGCTCTGTGACAGTGAATGAACTAATTTCCTTGTGCTTCCATCTGTGAAACAAGGATAAGAATGGGCGCTCCCTCATAATGTTGTTATGAAGATTGAGGAAGTTAGAACAATGCTTTGTTACATAAGAAATAAAAGGAATGTTACATAAAAAATAAAACACATCTTTCCACACTGCCTCAGCCAGCAGTGAGTAACAAGTTACTTTCTGGTGTCTCCCATTCAAGATAGTTATGCTTATTCTCTAACCTCGGCTTCCTCAACAAGATTGCCTGCTTGATCCTTCCCTGAACTAAACCAGCTCTCTCAGGACATAGGCTAAAGCACACAACCAGAAGAGGAGTGAGTGGGAAGCACAGTTCAGCCAATGAGCAAATGTGCAGGGGGTCCACAAGAATCCTGGAGAGATGGTCATGTGACATCTAAGATAGAGGCAGGGGCAAGGCAACAGTCAGCGGGCCATACCAGTGGTCAGAGATACTGACAACAGATCTTTGTCAAGGCTTCTCTACCCTGTGCAAAGACAAGACTCCATCTCCGGGAAGCCTGACCAGGACCAAGTCAGGCCCTGATCCAAGGAAACCACAATACAAGGCAAGTTATCAAAGCAATGACTGCTTCCTTTGATTCATTCATTCAAACAAAATATTTATTAAAATGCTTAATATGTGCCAGACAACATGTCAGGTGCTAGAAGTGTTAACAATAATGTGCTATCTTTGTTTCTGGTTGTCTAAACCATTCAGAATAGTGACTAAGACAGATAATACATAATACAGTGCTTTGATAAAAATAGGCACAGGACAGTATGGTAACAAGCCCAAAGTTCTGATCTCACCAAGCCCAGTTGCAAGAATGAGGGGAGAGGCGGGAAAAGGGGCAGGATTAAGTAGTCTTCGCTGAGGAGAAACCTTATTATTAATATAAGATCAGAGCTAGCTGGCTTCTAGAATGGCCTGTTGAGGCCATTCTATAACATGATTCTTTCTAGAATGTAGGTTAGAGACTGTAGGTTGCAGTGGACAGAATCATATAATGAAGGTAAAGAGAGTATCTGAATAAAAGAAAAATTGCAGAGTGTCGATAAAATATTTACAGACCTGAAAAATATCATTAGTTAGAATACTATTCAACAATTAAAAAGAATGAGATCAAGAATGCCACTAAATTGCTTGCCATGCACAGGATACCCACCCCCCTCCCCCCACCAACCTCACAAACAATGAATTATTTAGCCCAACATATCAATGGCTGAGGTTGAGAAATCCTGGTCTGAAGAGGCAAGCAGAGGTCATGACGGTTATGGGGTCAAGCCAAGGAATTTGGCTTTCCACTTAAGAATAGTAAGGAAACATGGGATTCAGTGGGGGGATTGGCATAATGAGATCTGAATTTTATTTTATTATTTTTAAAAGATTTTATGTATTTATTTGACAGAGATCACAAGTAGGCAGAGAGGCAGGAAGGTGGGGGAAGCAGGGTCCCTGCTGAGCAGAGAGATCCATGTGGGGTTCGATCCTAAGACCCTGAGATCATGACCTGAGCCGAAGGCAGAGGCTTAACCCACCCAGGTGCCCCGAGATCTGAATTTTATTTTATTTTATTTATTTATTTTTTTTAAGATTTTATTTATTTATTTGACAGAGAGAGATCACAAGCAGGCAGAGAGGCAGGCAGAGAGAGAGGAGGAAGCAGGCTCCCTGCTGAGCAGAGAGCCCGATGCGGGGCTCGATCCCAGGACCCTGAGATCATGACCTGAGCCGAAGGCAGCGGCTTAACCCACTGAGCCACCCAGGCGCCCCAAGAGATCTGAATTTTAAAGAGATCACTTTCAGGGTAGCACAGTGAAGAGCTTGTAGAAATCAAAGTGGAGACGTTTAAGAGGCCACTGAAGATAAGGTTATGACACTTAGATGTTACTGGAACTGTAGGCAGGCAGCAGGGTGCATCAGGCAGTGTCTATGGGAAGGCTTGTCCTATCCTAAGATGAGCAGAGCATTAGACGAGAAGGTAGAGCTCTAAGGGACACTAACAAGCATGGGAAACAGAGCTTGCAAAGGAAGCTAAGACAGTCACTAGAAAGTTGAGGAGAAAAACAAAATAGCACAGACTGTGTGGTATTACAGAAGTCCAAATGGATTGTTTCAAAGAGGCCAACGTTCTGCACAGAGATCAAGTAATATGGAGACTGGGAGTTACCCAATGAATTCAGCAAAAAGAGGTTAAGGGAAATGATGGTAAGACCAGGTTCAGTGGGGTTTGGGGGACAGAATTCAGAGGAAGTGGGAAGTAAGAAGT
Source organism: Lutra lutra (assembly GCF_902655055.1). Classification (NCBI taxonomy): domain Eukaryota; kingdom Metazoa; phylum Chordata; class Mammalia; order Carnivora; family Mustelidae; genus Lutra; species Lutra lutra. Next base: position 110,966,612 of record NC_062278.1, read on the forward strand.
GGAGGCCAAGAGTGTAAGAGGACTCATTTGAGAAATGTGGCTGCAACAGGGAGGGAGGAGGTCAGTGATGGCTAGAAGGCTATGTGGGGTCAACACATTAAAATGCTGAGTGGAAGCATCAGTAGACAAAGATGATCAGAAATATAAAATAGGGGAATGAAAATGTCAAGGTTAGCAGGAAGGACTAAAGTTGTCGCTCAACTTAGGTGGAAGGACACTTCCTCTAAAAAGCAGGAGTGAAGGACAAAGGGATAGGTACAAAGGACTTTGTAGGGTTGGTGGCAGAACATTGAGTAGATAGCCAGTGTGAAGCTTTTGGCTTTCCCAGTGCACAAGGTAAGGCCATGTCTCCAGAGTGAGCTGGTAAAATGGCAGGGTTGGGATTAGGGGGAGAGTGCACACGGTTCAAAATAGCTGTAATACAGTGGACGAGAAGGAAGCAAGAGATTTATGGACAAGGTAGAAAGTTCTATTGAGACTGGGGACATAAATATGCAATTGCATCAATGTTCTCCCTGCAGCATCCAGCAGGGTACTTAAGTATTTGACTGAAGTGGGAAGTAGATTCATCCCCGGCTGAGATTTTTAGCAGTCAGACTTGGTGTAAGTCTCGGTGTAAGACCACATTGTCTAACCTGGAGAGAGACGAAGGTAAAGGCGGCAGGGTGCTGATGGGCAGAGAGAGTAGGGAGGTCGGGGGCTAGCCAGGTCTAGCAATAGCTTTGGGTGGAGTGGCCGAAGGAGGGAGCTGCTATGTTTAGACAGATGGATAATCTAGAACCTGACAAGGTCAAGGATGAGGCTGTGGGACAGGGTAACTAAAAGGAGTGGAGGTGAATGTCATTGGAAATGAATAGAGTGAGGGTTAGAAGATGGGTTTTCTTCAACCAAGCTGACTTGTCTTGGCAGACTAGAAGCATAGCACACCTCTCAAAGCTAGCACAGATCCTGAGTGATGTTTGGTTTCTGATTCTCAATTGTGTTTTATCCATAAATCTAGACCCACTAGTACTTGCTACACTCAAATCTATCTAGCAGGCACACTTCAGGAAATCATGCAGAGAAGAATGGAAACATTTCTGAAGGCCACATATGAATATGGACCATTGTGTGTTCATTGACTTGAGGGTTAGAGCTATGGAGAATGTGGTCGCCTAGATTTTATAATAGTCTTTTTGTAAACCAACACCCACTTGGCCCACTTGTACTGATACTTTGACTTGCACCAAGCCCAGTAGGGCCATGCCAATTTCTCCTGTATTTTCTTTTCAATTCCAGGGAAGGGGGAGATACCCCAGGAGTTTTTAATAGATCTGGAAAGAGGCCTGAAGGTCATCTTCTCCAGCTGACCTTTAGTGTAGACCCATTCAATATCCTCTCTATGTGGTTGCCCGGTCCATTGCTGGAAGAGCTTAGATTTCAATCCCAGTCTTTAATTCCCAATCTGCCCTTCTGCATGTTACTCCAAATTCCTGGAATGCTACTAGAGAGAGGGACTGTCCACTTCTGTCCAGCCTGGAATGACAGTCTTGTTCTGCTGTCCCTTATGTTGAATGAAAGCTCTCCATGTAGTTCATCCCCCACCTGCAGTTCAGCCCTTGGAGTTAGCAGGGACAAGCTTGCGTCCTTTCGCACACAAAAATTCCATCGAGCGCTCCATCTAGGGCATCTTCCCTTTATCAAGGCACATAGTCCCCTTTACTTCACCACTCTTCCCTCTTCTAGGGCACTGACATCTGCGTGCTGTCCTCCTCTTCCAACAGGCGCGTCTGGATCTCTTCCTCGGCTTTACCTACTCCCTAGTTTTCTCTGAGGGAAAAGTAAGCTCTCCTAGGAAGTAGCCTTTCGATATTCAATGGACTACCCTCAAGTTCACTACTCTACTATCTACTTGGGACAACCTGATGTTGCCTGCCGCATTAATATGCAACCCCTTACATAGATCCAGAGCCCTGACACCCCCACAGAATGCTAGAACTGGGATCGAACCTGACACCATCTAAGCTGATGCTTTCCTACACAGAAGGGAAGCTGAGGCAGAAGGATACAGCCCCTTGTCCAGATCGTGGCAATCGGCTGTGGATTCCAATGGAGGTCCTCTTGCCAGAATCCGATCCTCTTTGTTTATTCAGTTCCCTGGGGGACAGGATCTCGTTTTCTTCTCCTATAATATATGTGCCAGAATAATTTTTCTGCTCAATTCCATGTTTTAGTGCTCTGAATATTCATTTCCTAAGCTGCGGGAGCTTAACAAGAACAAAAAGTAGATCCAAAAACTAATCTGTTGTTGGGTGACATGGATTATGACAAATCCCACAAAACAAATGGGAGAAAACACACAAGTAAAGCCTCAGAGTGTTTATAACCTTATGACATTCATCAGGCTGTGACCCCAATTGGACACGACAGAGCACTATAAATCGTGGGGCTGGAAGGGGAGAGCAAGGGGAGAAAGCACTGAGGGGGTGCTGATGCCTCCAGCCACATTCATCACCTGCAACCTCCCAGCCTGCCCAGCTTCCCTTCCCAGGGGGGCCCTGGGACATGGCAGGGTGTATCCAGAAGCAGTTGTTCTCCCTGAGCTCTCTGCAGATCTGACACCTGCTACTGATACTCAATAATTAAAGGTGCTCACAGGGCCAGGGAAGCCCCTTCTCGCTGAAACAAGGTTATGATGAATCTGGATTTTGAAAAATGAAATGGGAAAAAAAAATCTCTGAAGAGTTGGCAGGGAAACAGATAGCAGTGACCTCTTTTCCTCTAACAACGATGGAAAACCTAATGCTCAATATCATGGCCGAGAAGGAAGAGTGCCCCCGCAGAGAGGTACAGGAAACAGGCGGTGAAAATGATCTGGGGAATGAACTGGGAAAAATCAATAACTTCATGGAAGATACTAGGTCAGATTGTGGCACTGCTCCAGCACCAGTCTCCTGAACCGTCTGGGGGCATGGCGGGGTGGGGGGTGGACAATATTGGAAAACATCAAGCTAGAGGCCAAGATGGGGAATCCTTTCATACACTCACCAAAACAGGCTCCGGGGCCGGCCACTTTGAGCCTGTTTATCTTCTGCTGCTGGCTGGAGGTCTCGGCTGCCCTCTGCAAAGGCTTAAACTCTCAGTGATTCCAGGAGGGCTTGCTGGATCTCCCCGAGGCCCGAGCTGCACTCTCAGGGCCAGCCTCAGGCTGCAGGGGTAAAAAGCCAAGTTCCCGCTGACTGGTGTGACCGCTGGCAGAATGTGCAGCGTCCTTCCCTGCCGCTTTGCCTTGCGACGGCCCCAGCAGATCTGCCTCCATTGCTCTTAACCCTCTTCCCTGGACTTCGACCATCTTTGATTCACTTTGCACGTTACGACTGTAGCCGTCTCCTGGACTCCATCCATCAGAAAGCAAGCTGCTTGCTGGTGCTACGGCAACTCCGCCCTAAAGACAGGACTAATGGAGGCTGGCCATGCCGTCCCGGGTCACACAGTGGAAGGAAACGCACAAGTGGGACTTAGAGCACCTGCCTTCACCTGGTGTTGCTGCCACTTGGAATGAGAGCTCTTGGGGAGTGGCTCAGACTGCCTGAGGCTCAGATTTTGAATGTATAGTGATTTTTATGCAAGAGTGTATTTCAGTATCATTCTTGGAATTAAAAAAAAAAAATATATATATATATATATATATGCCCTCTCCATTGCTAGGTCTGCAGATTCAGAATTTCCAGAGGTGGGCCTGGGCATCTATATTTTATAAAGCTCCAGTAAGTATATCCATTCTGAAACATTTCTTATTAAGAGTACCAAAGCCATTGGGTTACGAGAGGGACAAGAGAGTTCTGGGATAAAGGTACATTCTAGCGGAAAAATGCTCTAAAATTTAATTATTCATTTTAATCTTCTGCTTTTCTTCTCCCCAACACACAGACACAGACCCTCTCTAAGTTCTTGGTCTAAATGTCTCATTTCTTTCTGTAAGTGGGTCCTTGTGTTTTCTTTACTCTTGAACTATTGAGTTCTAATGCTCTAGTCCATCCAAATGCATCTATTTCAAGCCTCTATACAGTCTTCTTTTTTGAAATAATACTATCTGATATTTTGTAGTTATGGTTGATATTTAAATCATATTACTATATACCTCATTAAATATAGTGGGCTGAGTATTATTCCCATTTCATAGATGAGAACATTGAGGTTCAAAGAGCTTCCACAACTCAGTAAGTCCTGGAGGGGGAACGTATACCCTTGTCTTCTTATTTGATGCCCAAGCTTTCCCCCCTTGAGTCAGCCCAAGAATTTTATCTAAATATTGACTTACAATTCAAATGTTAACCATTACAAAGTGAGCCAGTAAAGAATGGGGCTTAGAGGACCTTTAAAATCTCTTCCATGGCTTGGTGGGTGAAGGATTCTAGTGTATGTTTGGAAATATTGATGACTGACTGAATTCTTTATTTCTCCCCCAGATATCATGAGCTGAGAAGAGGATGAGTCTACCCTGTGTGGGACCTGGTTCTTCTCCCAGAGACCAGCACAGGGGTAACTTTGCCCCTTTGAGCTTATGCCCAGCTCTCCTCTCTCATCACTGCAAGCTTGGTAGATCTTGTCCTTATACCAGGCAGAACGGAGGTCACACTTGGGAAAGAGCGGGGTCGTTCCCATGTACACGGTGGAGGCCAGCAGGTGTTGGCATTGGGTATTTCCCACTCCACCCCCAGGTCAGTTAGGCTGAAACCCAAGTATGCTATGCTCTGGTGAAATAGTTTTCCTTGGGGGAAGACCTTGTGAAGAACAGAGTTGTGGGTATCTTTAAAAAATTGTTGTTTTTCCTCTCCCCCTGCTGGAAGCAAAAGAATTTTCTCCACCTTTATAGTGAGGCCCTGCTGGGGTTCCTGGAGGTAGATTTCACGAAAGTATGGGACTCTCCCCTGATGGTGCCTCCTGGATATTCAATTCTGAAGCTAGTCTTCACTGAGCCTCCAGCAACTGGCCAGTGACAGTTTCCAATGTTCCTGCTGGTTCCCGCGGTGGCGGTTTCTGCTCCTGGGCTCCTGGTTCTGGTAAGCTGTGACTCTCTGTGTCCACCCATATGTCTCTCCAGTTTTCAGGGCAGCAGTCTGCCCTGAAACCCCATGTCTCTAAAGGCTCTAAGAAGAGTTGTTAGTTTTCAGTTTGTTTGTTTTTTTACCTGTGGCAGTGATGACTTCTTGGCTCCTTATGTGTCAGATCAGAAAAGGCCTTTGTACACAGAGGAAAGAAGTAAAGAAAAAGTGATTAAGTTGTTCTTTTGTCTTGGCTGGGGTGCAGAGAGTGCAACCTGAGACAAGAACTTGGTGCAGGTGGTTAATGTGAGAGGCCATCCCTGGGGGACGGGAACAGCTGGGTAAAGTGAGTCAGGGAGAGGAGAAAAGCCAGTGAACGGCCTGGCTTTGGCCTGCTGGTTTCCTGGCACTGGTCTGCCGTGGGGGTGGAGGCCTGAGGGGCTTAAAGACCCTGCTTTAACACATACATCTTCACCATAGCCTTGGAACAGAGCCTGTGTAGTTCTGACTGGTTTTAAGGCTACCTGTATCAAAAGAGGAAGTAGTGTCAAGCACTCTGTGTGTGGGGGCTGCTGGACAGCCCGGCATTGGTCACCCTCCTGTCTGGGGCTCACCGAAGGTCTTTCTACCCCACATAACCAAATGTTTGCCTACCGGGGCAAACCCCAGCCTCCCATGTGGACGGTGTGGGGCCTGAAGCCAAACAGGTTTTCCCAGAAATTGTGAAACCAGCCGCTCCTTTGAAAACTGGTGATTTTTTGTTCCCAGTCTTTTGACTTTAACCTGTTCCTCTGGCTTATTTATTTATTTTTTAGTCCTTTTGGCATGACCTTTGCTCTCTCTGGAGTGGAGTTTCCAGTGGGCCTCGTCCTTGGCTGGAGCAGCAGCGGGCTCTGGGTTTCCTACTGTTCCGCTTCTGAGCTCACTTTGTACAGGTTGCCGAGATGGGGGCCAGAGGTGAGCCCTGGGGCAGCATTGGCCTCGCCCAGGGAGGTGCACAGAGCGGGGCCAGGGGTCACGTACCAGTAGGGTGATGGGAATAAATGTGTATCTGGATCATCTCGGAATGTATCTGTATATCTAAGAATGTACGGTGATAGGAGTGGATGTCTCTGCCCAGTATGAATTCTTTTGTGACTCTTGCGCTCTCGGAGTCCTGATATGTAGCTTATTTGTAGCTTTTTTTCGCCCTGTACTACTATCTCTATATACTTTTACTTTGTTTGTATTCCCAACATGTTTAAGAAAGGCTTTGTGGTAACTTAACAAAGAAACGTGCCATGCAGCGACAACAAGAAGTAGCAAACACTTCTGTTTGCTTGCCAAGGGCTGACAACCGTTTTTTAAGTCATTCAATCCTCAGAACAGCCCTGGGAGGTAAGGTGGTGGTGTTATCGCCATGTTTGAGATGGAGAAACTGAGGTACAGAGCAGTAAAAGGGCTTCCCCAGGCTGCCAAGGCAGAGAGTGTTGGGACAAGGACCCAACCGGGGCTGCCTGGCTCTGCTCCTTGCTCTGAACTAAAAGGATAAGCTGAGAAGAGTGAGACGGGGAAGGTGAAGGTAGATGCTTCTTCACAGATCTGTCTTTCTTGCTAGCCTGAGAGTGAGGGCAAGCAGATTATAGGTATTTAATAGACATCTTATTTGCTCTTTTAAAGTCAGCTGTCTCATTCTGCTTTCTGTTGTAAGTAGTTGGCTGTCTCTGTAATGTGCAGTGTAGGGACAGCGGTGAGGAGAACCTGCCCCTTCCGTTGTGTTCTCGGACAGTGTGATCTTAATGCCTTCCTTCCCCTCCAGGCTGACCTTCTGCTGAGAACTCATCCTAAGGGGAGCAGTAGTCCTTCCTAGTATGTGTCCAGGAGCCCCAGCCCAGAGAGCAGAACCCTTAGATGAGCAGCATAAAGACCCCTCCCACTTGAATTCCTCCAAATTGTTCCTTTTGCCTATTTTGTTTTTGTTTTGTTTTGTTTTTTACCACTAGCAACCCATTCCTTATTTAGACAAGCCCAGACTTTCCTGGCATTTTGTGTGGCCCCAGAGAAGTCCTGGCTTCTGAGTCCTGGCTCTGCCACTTAATAGATTGGTCATCCTCGGGTCTGGCAGGTGAAACTGTGTCTGGCATCTCCAACCCAGCAACAGGCACTCCAATCCTAGTATGCATTTTTTCCTTATTCTGAATCCCCAAGGCAGGGAAATGGACCTAGCTTAGGGGTCACCCAGCCTCATTGTTCCCCAGATCAGCCACCTTAAAAATTTCTGTATCTGTTCGGCATCTACCTATAGAGTTTCTGCCAGTTGAAGAGCTGTTTTAAAGTGCAAGAAAAATTATTGCTATGTTAGGGGGCTCCTGGGTGGATCAGTGGGTTAGGCCTCTGCCTTCAGCTCATATCATGGTCTCGGGGTCCTGTGATCGAGCCCCACATCTCTCCTGAGCAGAAAGCCTGCTTCCTCCTCTCTGCCTGCCTCTCTGCCTACTTGTGATCTCTGTCTGTCAAATAAATAAATAAAATCTTAAAAAAAATAAAATTATTGCTATGTTAGAGAAACTACATTTCTTTTCCTTCCTTCCATCTGTTCTCCCTTCCTTCCTTTCTTTTTTTTCCCTTTCTTTCTTCCTTTTTTCCTTCCTTCCTAAGTAGGCTCCATGCCCCCTGTGAAGCCCTACATGGGGCTTGAATTCATGACCCCGAGATCAACACCTGAGCTGAGATCAAAAGTTGGATGCTTAACCCACTGAGCCACCCAGGTGCCCTGGGACTACACTTCTCATTTCTTGTTTCTCTCATTTAACCAAACCAAGTCCCTCCAGCCCTTTCCAACCCCAAGCTAGAGTAACTACGGAAATAGTGGACGACTGCCATAAAGAGAAAAAGTTGATTCCTAAGGGCTTTCCAGGCTTTTCTCACATTCTGCGGATTCAGTTCCAAATTCCTATAATTATCTAGGTACACAAGAGTTTCTTTCATTGTCTGTGTAGACATAGGTGCCCTCGATGTGTAAAGTTATAAAAACAGAACGTTTGTATAAAACAGAGCATCCTGGCAGGGAGGGAGGAAGGGGAGCAGGTGAAAGTCTAGAACATCTGAGAAGGCTTAGGCTGATCCTGTCTGGGACACAGTAACCCTAGCGGGGCTTCCAAGGATATAACGTCCTGCTTGTCTTTGCTCCCCCATTTGAGTCTGAACTCCAGAGGGACAGAACTCACCTTCTAGAATCTCAGACTCTAAGTTAGAAGTGACTTACAGGTCATCTAGCTCCAGTCCCTCTCCCCGTGAGTGGGAATTCTTTTTAGCCTGTCCCCAAAAGATGGCTCCCACATGCTTGTGTCCCACCCTGCAAGATAATTTACATGGCAAATGGCAGAGTTAAATAATCCTTTCATTTAGTTTGGTGTCCCGCCCCAGGACCCAAGAGATCTCACTGGACCAAACCCCCTGGTCAGGTTTCAAGATGCTTCCTCCCACCCTGGCTCCAGAGTGCCTGCCTAGAACCTGGAATAACCATTCTTAGCATCTTCTCAGGGATGGAAGTAAGTAGAGACAGCACAGGTTTTGGAGCCCTGCAGGCCTGGATTCAAGTCTCTTGCCCGCCTACACTGCTCAGTGGCTGTGTGGCTTTGGGCAAAGTAACCCACCTCTCTGTGCTATCCCCTGCAAAAGACCAGGAATAATCCCCCCAGGGGATGTGGTGACCAGTGGGTGCAGGATACCAGCATGGGACACAGGTTCCCCCAGCTACCTTCCCATGTCTCCATGAGAGCGTGAGCATCAGTGTGAGTGAGAAATGGCTTCTTGTGGCATTCATCCCACCACGGAGCACAGTGTTTTGCCTGGTGTAAAAATAAGAGAAAAATAAAATATCCAAGGCACTTACCGGTGCCTCCAGAATCTAGAACAGAGCTCTGTACTCTGGAATATCTCTGAGAGGCCTGTTCACAAACTGGCAAAACTCTGCTGCCCTCTGTCTTTGAAACAAAGACCTGTTTTGTGCACTCAAACAGCCTGAAATGAAAGTTAGGAAGACAGCTGACGCATTCCAGACCGAGAAAACGAAACTGATGTGTTTTTTGCTTTTTTTTTTTTCCCCTCCCCTCTTCTGGGCTGCTGAGTAAGACCGAAGGACTCACTAGACATGGCTTCCCAGACTCAGGGGAAGAAAGCAGTTTTAGATATTCGGACCTGGGAGCAGACATTTCAAGAGCTGATGCAGCAGGAGAAACCCCGGGCCACATGGACCCTGAAACTGGACAAGAAACTGGAGCCAGAGTACCTCGCCGAGGGCTGGAAGCAGTACCAGCAGAAAGGATTTGGCAGGTGAGTGAGAGCTGACCTCTCAGCAGACCTTCTCTGGCAAAGGAGGTCAGCTTAGCCACGACTGACTGATTCCTTTGAGAGAGCTTTTTAAAGGAACCAGTGTCCCCAGGGTCTCTATTCTTTTGTGGTCACAGCGATCTTTTCATTTTGCTTAGCCATACCAAAGTTTCTTCTTTTGCTAGGTTTCCTCCCTAATTATTCCTAGAAATTCTCAAGGAATGCTTCCGTATTCCATACAGCTGCCCTCCCGTTCTCGCACCACCTCCTGTTCCAGACTGGTCTACCTAGAGACTTCTGCTATATCTGCCCTCAGTCCTGACTTTCCTAGGCTGCAGCAGCCCTATTGGGCCAAGCACCAGCCCGGGACCAGGGTCTTCCTTTAAAGCCCCAAGAATGGAGGAAGCCCACACGATCACTTTGAACGTGACTTTGCTGAAGGCCTGGGGATAATAGAGGGAATGGTGCAGCAAGAAAGATATCTAAAACCCAGTTCCTGGAGTCTGTAAGTAATGCTCCTCCCCTAGGGGCCATCTCCCCCTTTCACCCCCAGAGAACCTGCACACTGCAGAGAGCAGTGTTGAGTGGGGTGTGGGGGTGGCAGTGAGAAATGTTGACCTAGGCAACCAGATCTCCTTTTATGTGGCACACGGGGACCATTGCTGTTCTCTCCACCTCACCTGTTGTCCTTCTTCCCTCTCTGTCCTACCCTGACTCCATCTGTCCTTTGCTCCATCCTTATGGATGATGAACCAAGCCCGCACCTTTTCAGACTTCTGTTCCCTTACCATGATATTCTGCGTGTCTGGCAGGCCCTTTGACCCCTCCCCTGCACTCATCCTTCAAGGACCAACTCAAGTGCCCCCTCCTCCTTAAATCATTCCCTGGTCTTCCTAGGCAGCATAAGCGTCCCTTCTTCTAGATTCCCATAAGATAATGGTTTTACATATATATATTTAAAAACAAGCTGTGTATCCCTTTATGACTCGGTTTCCTTATCTGGACACTGGGCTTAATGATGCCTCCCTCAGAGGGGAGCTTTAAAGATGAAGTGGGCTAACAATGTAGCCCCTCTTACGGTGCCTGCCTTAAAGGGTTTACTGTACACGTTTTCTGAGATCATGTGGAGGACCGAGTTTTGCTGGCAGGAGGCAGAACTACTTTTCCCTCTGAGCCATCCAGAGATGTTTTATTAGTAAAGAGACAAACTTGGGACCACGTAGGTGGAAGCTCAATGGATCACAGGAAAAGGCTTTATGAAAAAAAACACAATCCCTTTCATTCTTATTTGGCAAATTTTTAATATCATATGCACCTTCTCGAATTGGGAGAGATCACAGAGACAGAGACCAGGCCTGCTTCCTTCAGGTCAATGATCACCTGAAGGCACAACAGCCTTCTTCCTTCTGTCTGCAGGTTCCAGTGTTCCTCATGCCGGCGAAATTGGGCTTCTGCTCAAGTGCACATCCTCTGTCACATGCACCTGGAGCCCCGGAAATCCCAGGGCCAGGTGATTATGCGGCTCTTTGCTCAGAGGTGCCAGAAGTGTTCCTGGTCTCGATTTGAGAATCCTGAATTCTCCCCAGAGAGTGCCATGCGGATTCTGAAAAATGTGGTGCGGCGTATTCTGGAGAAATTCTACGGGAATGACTTTAGGAAGTTTCCGGAGCTCCCCATCATCCGGGAGGTGCCTTTAGATGGGTCCCATGACACAAAAAATTGTGAAGCATGCACTCTGGGCTGCTGTTCGTGGAAGTCACAAAACAACATGACAGAACCACCAATATCCCCATCCTCCTATTTGGATATTATGAGTTCCTCGTGTCACATGGGTGACGTGGACAGCAAAAACCAGGAGTGTGGGTCTATCCAGGTCTTTAAGGACCCAGAGCCCAGCCATACCACTGCAGAGATTCAATTACCGGGGGCTGGCATTCAGCCCACATGGGAGACTAGTAAACAGCCCACTCCAATGACAGACAGGGAGGCCCCAGAGGGAAATTCACAATCCACACAGGAGACAGCACCACAGACCCCCTGGAGGACATACTCTGAGGTTTTAAGGTTGGCCCGCCAACAGTCTACACAGCAGTCACGCTCACAAGCCACATGGACCATGTCAACGATGATTGGGTCATACACTCAGACTAGAGGAAGAACAGCCCCCTCTGCACTAGGGTCACACCTACATCTCACACCCAGGACAGCTAGGGGGTTTGTGATCATCAGTAGAACTCAAGCTACCTGGAGACGTTCACACAGATATGCTGTTCCAAACACCGGTCGCATGTACCTTCATTCCATGCAACGAGATACATTCTCTGAACTGGATGTATTTTTCTACCTCTGGATCTGTATTGTTTTGTTCTTTGTCTTTGTAGGCAAAAACTCAGAAGCTGAAGGAGGGAAATAAGTTTGTCTTCTTTTCTTCCATCTTAATTCCATGGTAATCAGTGAACTGGTTGCTATTTTAATATGACACAGAATATACTTTGAGATCTAGCAGGGTCAAGTTTGTAAGAATAAACACTAGTTTCCTAGATCTCCTTAGCAGATAGTCTAAAACATAACCTAGCAGATAATGGACCAATAAAAAATATTTGTTGAATCACTAAAAGCTCTTCACTCATTCATCCACTCATTCACTTCTCTCTCTGTCTCTATCTTCACAAGAACTGAGGGTCATCAGTGTTAACAGAAAGTTATTGTGGTAGGCAGAATAATAGCCCCCCAAAGATATGCATTCCCCACTTCCCAGAACCTGTGCATATGTTACTTTACATGCAAAAAGGATTTTGCCCATGTGATTAATTTAAGGGTTTTGAGATAAGGAGCTTATCCTGCATTATCTGGATGGACGCAATGTAATCACAATGGTCCTCATCTGAGCGAAGCAAGAGTGTCAAAGTGGGAAAAAGGAAATTTAATGATGACAGCAGAGCTTGGAATGATGGCCTCCAAGGACGGAGGAAGTGGCCATGAGCCAAGGAACGCAGACACCTCTAAAAGCTCTTAAAGACAAAGAAACAGATTTTCCTCCAGAGGCTCCAAGAGGACCCAGTCCTGCTGACACATGACCTCAGCCCAATGAGACTGATTTTAGACTTTGGACCTCCAGAACTGTAAGATAATAAATTTGTGTTGTTTTAAGGCCCTAAATTTGTGGTGACTTATTACAGCTAAAATAGGAAAGTTATACAGTTATCAATATCGTCCCAAGGACTGGGCAATTATATTTTAACCAAAAAAGAGAAATTAGAAATACTGATATGCAGATCCCCTCTTATTTGTCTTTCTCCACTACTTAAATCTACCCAAATGCCCCCATACAAGAGACTCCCTTTGATTTGGTGACTCCTGAAGCTATCCTATTCTTTCATTTCTTCCAGCACTGGAGGAGGAAGCGTGCAAGAGCTTGCCAATCCTGAAGTCGTGTGATGCATGGCTGCATAGTTCACTCCCTATCTTCATGTCTGCCAGGCATTTCTACATACCTCTCAAACCACAGTCGCCATGTTTAAAGCCAGGCTCATAAGCATGTCTCACTTCCTGGGCCTAATTTGACTCAGTCACCCAAGCTGATCACCTTAGAGCCATCTTTTAATTTCTTCTCCCTGTCACCTACACTTCCTGTCCCTTTTGTTGTCAAGTTATCCCTTTCTTCCTATCAGCATCTCTCCCCAACCAGTCCAAGAGCTTAAATTATTGAAATAACTAGAAAATTTGCCTTTACCCCATAGGCAATGAGGGGTCATTACTAACCTTTGAGGATATGGGCAATTTGAGTGGAATCACATTTTAAAAATATTATATATTTCTAGGAAAGAATGGAGTAGAGAATAGGAATAGGAGTCTGACTTGGGAAAGCAGAGTGGTAAATAGAGAGTGGTATCTACAGACAATAAAGGTCTTGAAGGAATTTGAAAACAGTGAAATGTCAGCAGGAAACCCAAGGATAAAACTATCTCTTTTTCTCTGACGCTATCTTCTTTTTTCCTTTTAGGCCATTCCCACAAGCATGCTCCTTTTATCACTACCTCTTACCCAAACCACCCCCTGGACTCTCTGTGTTCCTCCTGTTTTCATACATTTTTTGTTCCTTCACAAAGAAAATTGGCCTGGGGACTAGACACTTTATGTCTAGCCTTGTTATGCTGTGGGATGTGGGACATTCCCTGGGCCTCAGTTTCTCCATCTCTAAAATAGGTTAATGCCTTCCAATTAAACATAATGGATTGAACACATGCATTTCCCTTTGAGCTTCCCTGAAACCTTACTGAGTGAGAGCGAAGGGAGAAAAAAAGGCATCAGTACACAAGGGTAAAAAGAATGGGCAGAAGCTGGAAAACTGATCAGCTAGTGGTAGATCACTGACTTAGCAGGGCAGAGAGATCTGGAACAGAAATTAGGCAAGGGGAAAACTGAGGTACAAAGCAATTCATATGGCACAGTTTCAGAAAGTTCAAAAACTGTAGGCAACAGTGGCTCTGAAGGTGGGTGCTAAGGCTGCTGAAATAAGAGGACTGGCTGAAGGCCTTTACAGCAAGTGTCTTTCCTCCATCCCTCTATAGCGGGTGACCATTCTTAACTGGCTCCAGGGAGAAGAATGGAAGTTTAGTCTCTGAAGATTTAGAGGGACTCTGGACTCAGGGACTTGGGCGATGTGAAGGGAGAGAGTGCCACCCAGCAATCAGAAAGATAGCTCAGGTCTATACACTGACTCTTTGGGACTCCCTTACCCCACCATGAAACCTGGGAGCCATGCCAACCTTCAATCTTACCCATCCAATCCTCAAATACACAGGAGAGTGGATGGGTCCTCTTTGGGGACACTTATGAGCTCAAGAGAAAAAACAATATATATATACTTAAAAGGGTAGTGGTGGTGGAGGGGGGTGTTTCATCCAATGGAATGACTAGCTGAAGTAGCTCCAGAGTGAATCCACCAGATACAACAACCCTGCAGAGCTTCTAGTCAACTCTTTGGTGTCAGACACTTAATTTGGACAGACTGCCGAGGGTTATCAAATATTTGATATCTTTCCAAATGTGAAGGCAAAAAAAAAAAGATTAAAAAAAAGTAAGGAGTCAAGAAAACAGAGATAATTCAAGGATAAGAACACAAACCAAAACATATTTCAACAGTAAAGCTATCACTTATGCCTCAGAAAGACAAGAGAAGGTATAATATTCATGAAACAAATTAGACCTATTCTCTGCAGTAAACTTAGGTGAGGCAGCTATCTTTGGCTGGAGGTGAGTCCTTGGGGGGAGTTCAACCACAAGTCTTTAGCAGGCAATGTTCCTGAAAACTGAGGGAATGAGTGCACGGGTCCCAAGGGCAGGGATCTGGGTGGGGGACCACAGTTTCCATTACAGTCAATATTTTGGACCACTTCAATCCACTTGCTTGGTATAAAATGTCTGGCAGGCAAACTGAGCCCCATCACTGCATCTGTCTTGGGATGGCAACTAGATAATTCACTATCTTCCCCAGGCACCTCTGCTTACCTTATGGGGTTATCCAGACCTTCATCCTTGAGGGGTGTGGGCCCTTGGTCAAAAGGTCTTTCTCAGTCTGTGGCATCTGCATCTGTCCACCCACTGTCAAAACTGGACAGAAAAGTACCAAGAGAGCCCCCAGTGGATCACTTTGGTGCCAAATGTATTCTTCCTGCCCCCACTGTGTAACAGGAGTCCTATATACCTCTGACGATCAGGAGAGATGATAAACAGGGTCACCTGTACTTCCACCTCTTGATTTCCATACCCATACACTACCTACTAGGATCACACCCACAGTTGTCATTGATTCAGGATGTATACTCCACCCTGGTGGGATTGACCCATCTTTGCAAGGCAGCATCTCCAAGAGGTACCCCAGCTGCCTCTTTAAGAGGCTATGTCATTGATCTGTTGGCTGGCAGCTTCCAGGTGGAGCTATATTTGATGAAACCAGGAAATTCCATGCCTTTATCACCTCTGCTGTAACTCTTTTTCTACAACTTTGGTCATTGATCTAATGTGATATTTTGTGATGTGTTAGTTCGCTAGGGCTGTGAGAAAGAATCTGTTTCAGCCTCTCGCCTAGGATCTAGTGGTTTTCTGGCCATGTTTGTGGACTTCCTTGGCTTGTAGAAATGTCACTTTGATCTCTCCCTTCACTTTCACGTGGTGTTCTCCACATGTGCATTTCTATATCCAAATTTCCCCTTTATTTTATAAGGACTCCAGTATGACCCTATCTTAATTAATTACTGTCTATTTCAGCTTTTACTACATAATTGAACTAAACCACCAGTGAAGGAAGAGTGGCCTTTCCTTTCCTCTGTTGACTGGTCCTAAGTAACAGCCTCTCCTTGAACAGGTGATCAGCTGTGACCTGAGGGAGAGGCACTAGTGCACCAGTAGAGGCTGACCTGGGGACTAGGCCACCACTTCACCCAGCTCCCTTGTATTCTCTATGCCTGACGTGTGCTCAGTCCCAGGCGCATCACTTCCATATTCTGATGGATTATACTGAGCCTGCATTTGACTAAATGGGCCTTTCAGAATCTAGGTCATGATGGGCATCTCTGGCTCCATCATATTTTAATATCTCACCATCAGGAGTTCTACCTCTATGCAGCCAAGTGGCTTATAGGAGTTGGTTTTTGAATGGCATGTAATTCTCTGGTGCAGATGGCATGGCCTTGCTTCAGAACACAAGTGTTATAAATTGTATTTCTCCTGCTGGAGATTGATGTAAACACTGCCTGGCATGAGAGCTAACTCTAGTACCAAAGGGTCTGCTGGATCGTATGGGCCATGTGGCAGGGCATTGTATTATGGGCCTGCAGCAGAGCCATTTCCTATTCTGGGTCCCACGCAAGTTGGCAGCTTTCTCTATCACTTGGTAAATGAATCATAGAAGTATGGACTACCGGGTATTGTGCTTCCTTTTAGTGGTGTGAGGGTCAAGATGCCATAACTTGCCCTTCACTTTGGAAGTGTTGTTGTGGCATGCTCCAAATTACTCTACCCCTAAGACACGTGTGGACTTGGCAGAGAATCTTTGTAGGATTCTGTGGGACTTCCACCTCTGGAGGGTGAGGTCTCCAATGCACTTGGCTGCTTCTTACTCCTCTGGTCTGATTAAAATGATATCATTGATGGAGTAAACTAATGTGATATTCTGAAGAAATTCTATATGGTTCAGACTCTGCAGATTATATTATGACAGAGGATGAGAGAATTAACATGGTCTTGGGATGAAAGTATAAATGTAAGCTGCTCTACTCTCTACATGAAAAGTACTTCTGAGAAAGAATCAATTTGTCAGATCAATGTCCATACACCATGTCTCTGAAGCCATGTTAATTTGCTCTGGCAAAAATATCACTTCTGGCACAGTGGTTGTACCTAAGACCTCTACTTGGTTGCATCTCAGAGAGTACCCTGTCATCCTCCAGGATCTGACTGGTTTCTCTAGGAGCCAGACTGGTGAATCAAATGAGAACAGGCTGGAGATCACCACCTCTGTGTCTTTTTGGTCCTAAGGGTGGCTCTAATCTCTGCCATTCCCCCTGAGGCATGATATCTTTGTTTTTTATGATACTGTATTGAGATTTTTGGAAAGAGATGTCCTCAGCTTTTTTCAATACAATAGCTCTTACCCTGTGGACTGAAGAACCAATGAAGGGTTCTGGCATCTTCCACATGTGTCCATTCCAATGATCTATTCAGGGACTGGCAAAATGACCATCAGCTGAGCTATGAATTCATTGTGGATCCATCATGAGCCTGACCTGAGCCAGGACTCAACTTATTACTTGGTCCCCACATACCTCTACTCCAATAGCAGTCTGTGATTTATTTCAGATTCCTGAGGATCAATATCAATTCAGACTCTGAATCTAAAAGCCCTCAAAATGTCTGGATATTCTCCTTTTCCCAGCATACAGTTATTCAAATAAAAGGCCATATACCTCTTTGAGGAAGGATTGGGGATTTTGGCAGCAACCTTCCTTGTTTGGAACCACCCTCTCTTTCAGTCAATGAATTATGGGTCTGAAAAGTGGCTCAGATCTTCCTGACTATAGAGTTCTGATTTTTCTTTTTAATTGGTTAGCTGGTCTCAGTCTCCTGACCATTCATTTCTGGCTTCTTTTGATTGCATAAGTTGAGAATACTCTTACTGTCTGCCCACCTATTTGTCCTCTATGTAGAGATCAGGAAATGGATAAAACAGTTTTAGGGGACTGGTACAGAAGGCCCACTATCCAAACAATAGGAGCTCCAGAAAGAAAAAAATAAACAAATAAAAGAGAAAATGAAAAGAAAGAAATTATGAGAGGATTACTTTAAAAACCTTTCTTAGAACCAAAGGACATAATTTCCTGATTGAGAGGGTCAATGCCAGGGGCCCCTACACAATGAATGGACAGGTTCCCATCAAGACATATTATTATGAAATTTCTAACACCAGATATAAAAAAGACTCCAGAAGTTCTGGAGAGAGAACAAAAAACCAAACGTAAAAGGACCTAGACTTATAACAATATTGGTCTTCCAACCTCTCAATATCTCTGTGAGGCATTCATGCTTTTGTTAGGTTGCATGATGTGGGAGCAGAAGGCTAGCCAAGGACAAAGCACAAGCTGACACCCTGTGACCCCTGCTCCCTGCTCCTGGATGGGGTGTACAGGACATTCATCCAAGAAGCTCCCAACAGTCTTAATACCTTGCTAGGGGGGGAAAACAACCTTGACCATGGCAAGGCCTCCAGTACCTTGTAGGTCCTCTTTAGCATATGAAAGTTCTTTTGAAAACCTCCCTTTTCCTTACCTCCCCCAACCCCATATTATATAATCAGCCACCTTTCACAACCCCGTTGCAACAGCTCTTTCTGCTTATGGGTCCTTTTCCCGGGCTTTGATAAAACCACCTTTTTGCACCAAAGAGGTCTCAAGAATTCTTTCTTGACCCTTGGTTCTGGACCCCACCTCACCAAACCTCACCTATATTCCAAAACGACATCATATGCCACCCAAAAGTGGGGCTTTGAGTCTTTTCATCTGGACTCTGAGCTTTGGCACAAACTTGGTGAGTACTTTTCTCTTCTCTTCCTTTACTCTCATTCCAGGGGCTTTTCAAGGAGTATGTCTTATTGGAACACTTTCATGTCAATTCCTCCAGCCCATGGCTACTCTAAGGGAAGAAGAAAGCCTGTCTTTTGGCTGGAAGTTAGTACCCTGCCTGAGATGGTAATAAGACCCAGAAACTTGATGTCCTCTCTTTATTCCTGATCTTATACAAAATTGTCTGTCTTGGGCACAGGAAAACCACCTACACCACCAGGACAGCTGGTAATCTTAACACTCCTGTGTGAGGTTTCCACCTCATTGGTCTAATGTGATCCCGTCCACATCTCTCTTCTAGCTGCTTGTGGCCACAGTACCTGAGGGCCAGCCCAAACCAGTACCCAACTGAACTAAAGACTGACCTGGGACCATTTCCTTGGGAAGCTGGTTTTTTAAGACTACATGCGTTGGAATGTCACTTAGACCCATGATGGATTTCTGTCTTTACTGTTTTTGGTCAATGTCCTCTACTAACTACTTAAATTACAAAATTGGGTGGTTTCCCCTTGAGAAACTTTTCTAGTATTCTCCGTGGCTTAAAAGTGGCAGGGCAATAAGGCAGCTTTTAGGGCATGGGACAACTTGGTGTGGTATTTCAGTCCATTCACCAGCACCTATCTGTAGCCTAGGATGCCATGGGGAAGGGGAAGGATGCCATCATCCTTCTGGGGCCTTGTATTGCAGGGATGCCTTCATGATGAAGCAGGAGGGTGATCAACAATGATTTTTTGCTTGAGGGATGCCTCCAGTCACTTTTGACACACAGCACCTCTGACATATCCTGTGTGAGATGTGACCTGGGAGTCAGGGAGGGGGGATTTGGTAACGGACCTTCTCTACTTTTCCAGGAGTGTGACCTTGGATTCTGCTTCACTCCCCAGGGACTCTCCCTTGGGATATCTTTTTAACGCACTGGAAACAATTCAGGTTGTAAAACTTAGGAAAGGACTGAGCTCCTGTAACATCACACACATGGCCTCAGTTGGTCTATCAGTTAGATCTTCAGCAGGAAATAGGGCAAATAGAGGTATTAGGTCCATTCAGTCTTTTGGGGGTCTCAGTCAGTACCCAGACCTAAGGCCCTCTTGCAGAAAGTGTTTGGCTAGTAAACTCCCCCCTGGTATATTGGATGATAATTATCTAAACAGACCTCCTTCCAGTAAACCTAGTTTGCTGGAGGAAATATAGGTCATCCCAGATGAAGGGGACTGGACTCTCTTGCTCTCACTGTTCTACCTAATAGATGTGAAGGCTTCTCCCACACTCATTTCCTGAGTCAACAGCCATAACTAGAGCCAACTGTGGTTAGTCTACCTCAGGATGGGGATTTTAAAGGATATTCCCAAGCAGCTGCCAAAACTGCCTTTGTTTCATGGAAATTCCCTGCCTTCTATACCCCAACATGGATTGCCTATTCCCCCTTGTTGTGGGAAAACATGGTGTCCCCTTCTCTTGAAGTAGGAGAGCTAGGTTCTTGTCTCGTAGTGTTGAAGAATGAGTCTCATGGACAAGGGAGGGTGAGCAAAGTGACAGAAGTTTATTAGGCAAGGATACAGAAAAAAGCTCTCTGGAGTGAGAGAGGTCCCGACAGGGTTGCCACTGAGGGATTTTAGGGTTGGTCTTTTATAGAAAGTTAATCAGAGATGTTAAATCGTTTTTTCTTCTTTACTGACAGCACCTTTGTGTAAGCAGGACTAGTAATAATATCTTTAATAGTTCACCTTTTTTTTGGGGTCTGTTTATTTGCTGTTGACCTCAGTTGACTCTCATAAATAAGACTCCTCCCCTCAGACACTTAGGGCAGGGTGGTCTGGAGTATTCCTTACCTCTGGATTCCTTATATCTCCACATTTTTGGAATTTCTGTGAGCTTAATCATGGAGCCCCCTATCAATTTCCACCTAGCCCTGACTGTCCCTTTCTCACTCTGTTGGAGCCAGTGAGCTCTAGAACCCAGAACCCTTTTCTCTGCCTTCTGGCAGCACTTCACTTCTGCCTTCCTCTCCCCTTCCTCCTGTTTCTGCACCACCTTGGGTGCGGCCTGCATAATGGGCTTCTAGACCATCATCCTCAGCACCTCCTTCACCATTGGCTCCTCCTCCTCCTTTAATTGTCAAGGAGTGAAGAAGAGCACACCCTGGACGTAACACCACCCACTCGGGGTTTCCCTGCCAGTGTCTCAGGTGAAAGTTGACATGGGGAGCAAACTGACTTTTAAAAGAGGGTCCAGGTGGAATATAATTCAGTATTTACATAGATTTAAGTTTGTTGGTTTTTTTTTTTTTAAAGATTTTATTTATTTATTTGACAGAGAGAGATCACAAGTAGACAGAGAGGCAGGCAGAGAGAGAGAGAGGGAAGCAGGCTCCCTGGGGAGCAGAGAGCCCGATGCGGGACTCGATCCCAGGACCCTGAGATCATGACCTGAGCCGAAGGCAGCGGCTTAACCCATTGAGCCACCCAGGCACCCCGTGTTGGTTTGATTAAGATAGACATGTCTTTGGAGTTATCAGCATCAAAAATGAAACTTTTACCTGACTGAGGTTTACTAAAGGTCAGATAAGCTCATGTTATCTCTGTTGCAATTTGTTAGTAAAAAGATGACCTAAAATGGTTAATCTTGTCTGTCTCAAATTTTTCATGGGTAATTGTTAAGATAGCTTTCAGAGTCTTTGGTACCCTGAAACTTTAAATAGTTTTGCCTGGGTGGTAAGTCGAATTAAATTCATTGGACATCTAGGTCTTTTCCAAAATAGGATAAACTGCTAAAGCATTGAGCACTGGACATAGGTTTGTGCTTTTGACTACTTATTGCAAAGGAACTAAGGATATTTGAGCCTGCTGGTAAACACACTTTGTTCTTAACTGATTCACAAATTTGCTGTCTAAAAAGATTTGGTGTAACAGTTCACAATTGGTTACTACTTTGTTTTCACTGGAGACTAAGGTTTCTAGGAGTGCAAAATTCTACTAAATGTAATTAAGACTGATGGAAATAAGGGAAGCAACTCTGTAGATAGAAAAGTAGGAGAAGAGCGCCTTGGTGGCACAATAGGTTAAGCGTCTGACTCCTGATGTCATCTCAGGTCATGACCTCAGGGCCATGAGATTGAACCATACATTGGGCTCTGCACTGGGCATGGAGCTGCTTAAGATTCTTTCTTTCTATCTGTGCCCCTCCTCACCCCTGTGCTCTTGCTCTATAAAAAAAAAAAAAAAGTAGGAGACGTGTAAGAAAGATCTAAGGAATGGGAATACATTTTTATTAAAGGTAAAATAAGGTAATTTTGTCCTAAATAAGATGGTTGTTTGGAGAGAAATGGCTTGGGACAAAATCTGAGAGCAAAAGAAAGTTGTAGAAGGTTTGTGAAAGAAAATCTTTGGAAAGGAATTTTAGGTGTGGTCAGAACAGATTAAGATTAAAATAAAATCTTTAAAAAAAAAATCCTGATGGGGTGCCTGGGTGACTCAGTGGGTTAAGCCTCTGCCTTCAGCTCAGGTCATGATCTCAGGGTCCTGGGACTGAACCCTGCATTGGGCTCTCTGCTCAGCAGGGAGCCTGTGTCCCCCTCTCTCTCTGCCTGCCTCTCTGCCTACTTGTGCTCTCTCTGTCAAGTAAAACAACAACAACAACAACAACAAAAACTTCCTGATGTTTTTTAAACAAACTTCCCAAGATTTAAATTGTACATGAAGTCTCCTTGATTCATTAGGCCTTTTTATTTGGTATGTTCAGTTACTCTGGAAGTACTGTTAAACAAATGATAAGCCTTAGGTTATATCTGAGTAAGTGCTCTAACTAGTCTAGAATTGCTATGCAGTTCCTAAAGTTTATATGTTCTGGTATAATACCATCACTTAATATTTTGATTATTGAAGTGTCACGTGTCACAGAAATTTCCTTGCCAGCCCTATGGTACCCGGTCATTAGATTTTTAAAAATTTTTATTTTTTAAAAAGATTTTATGTATATATTTGACAGAGAGAGACACAGTGAGCCAGGGAAGAGAAGCAGGGGGAGTGGGAGAGGGAAAAGCAGGCTTCCCCCTGGGCAGGGAGCCAGAAGTGGGGCTTGATCCCAGGATCCTGGGATCATGCCTGAGCTGAAGGCAGACACTTAATGACTGAGCCACTCAGGTGCCTCGCCTCATCAGATTTTTAACTATGTCCATTTTGAGTCTTGTCATTTATGGTTACTGTTCCATCTTGAAGGAGATTCATATAAAGGACTAGTAGGACAAATATAGGTATTTAGTATATTTAAGATCAAAATTGAAATGGGTAAGAATTTCCAGAACTAACTAAAGCTGCAGTCAAACTGAACAAGAATAGTAATTTGGGACTAAGTGAATTGAGAAAAATGATTAAATAGATTTTTTTCCAACTCTTGGTTAAAACATTGCTGGTTCTTTAATATTTGCTCTTCCAGACTAAGGAAACTTTCTCTTAAGACATCAGTGATATACAGAAATAATAATAAAACAAATTAAAGCATTTAACCTGAATCCTCAAATTCAAAAGGTCTGGGTAAGTAAGTATTCTTTCTTCCATGACAATCTTAGTCAGTTTGCATAAGTTCAGTAAGAATCTGTTCTCCTGATCACAGGACACCATTGGAAACATTGGTTATTTTACTAAGGTTTTGGCTGCAATGTCTTATCTGAGAGAGACATGCATACACTCAGATATGACCAGAAATCTTGAAGGAATTGAGGTTGACTTTATGAAACATGGAACCATAAAGCCCCTTGGAACAGTTGGCCTGGTACCTTGCTTACAGATTTCCCAGCAGCCTCACCAGGTGAGTAAAGAATGTCACTTCCTGGCATGTTGCAGGAATCTCAGGATATATTGGGGACCTCGTGAAGAGGAATTTGCCCAAATCTACAGGTATTACAGGCATGTCTGATGGCAAATACTTAGCTTTGTTTCTGGCCTGAAGAGGCTACTAAGAGTTCAACCTAGAGATTCCTTATAAAAAGTTCCAGCAAAGCAGATTCTAAAAGATCTATACAATCAATCATTCTTGCTGAGCTTATGTAAGTAATTAGGCCAAGTTTGTTAAATATTGAACTTGTTTTACAAACAAGTTAGTCTTGATTTGGCTATCTCTGGCAACGAGTGTTATTTTAGAGAAAAAAATTACATTTCAATAACCTTTGTGGATATTAAATCCTGGTTTTGTTCTGAAATGTTGTTTGCTTAAGCTAGACAACTTGAGGTCAACTTCAGAGAAATAGCTTTTCTATTTCTACACAATAGCTCACGTATAGGTAATCTTCATGCTTTTTATTCTGTGGGGATAATAACAGGACCCTATGGACATATGATTATTTAAACAACTGGAAAATGGGATTAATCCTCTGATAACTGTATAACCCAGCTATCACCTTGACAAATACCATGTGGCTGGGATGATGAATTTTTCCTTAAAAGCCAAAGCATACCCCACTCCATGCGGTTAACTATGGACTTGTGGAGATACTGAATAGCCCCACTTTCTTTATGATTGGATTAGATGATGCTCTTGGGGATGCCCTTATCTCTTGAGACAAGTCTTCTTCCACTTGCCAGTGATTCCTTGTAATTAGAGTATTGTTAAGCCTGGACCTCAAACAAAAAGGGCTTCTTGACGGTTTCATCCCTCATAGTCATACTCATCTTAGAAGCTTCCTCTATTGATGTACAATTGCAAACAATTGCTTAGCCAAGCAAACAACAGCCATTCTGGTAAAAGGAGCCTCAGAGCTCAGTATGGGAGAGTCCCTGTCTCTAATGACTTCACATGGAGTCCAGAGTGTCTTACAGACCAAAGCCACCAATGGATGATGGGAAGCTGACTTATTAAACACCAGGCAATGCTTACAGATATGCCTGAAATAACATTTAAAATCTGTCAAACTTTAAACACAGCTACCCTTATGTCTGGATCTGACCATTGTACTTCTATAGAGCATAACTATTCAGAAGTTATTGATCTTGTTTATTTTAGTCTACCAGATTTAAAAGATGCTCCTATTAAAAATGCAAAGGACAGCAATTTTACTGATGGCAAGTAGCTTCATGGAAAAGAGGGTATAAAAACCTGGGTATACTATAGCCAGTTTTAACTCAGAGTGTTGATGCCAAAGACCTGTCAACAAATACTTCTGCCCCCAAAGCAGAGTGAATCATGCCCACCTGTGCTTTGCAACTGGCAAAAACCTTAAAAATTAAACTATATATTGACTCCAAATACGCCTTCCCAGTCCTATATGCTCATGGAGCAATTTAAACAAAAGGTGATTATTATCAAGCCGTAACCCCCCAATCAAATGGACCTTCACCCCCCCCCCACTCCTGGGTGGGATATGCATGACATTCGTCCAGGAAGTTCCCAGCTGTCTTAAGGCCTTGCCACAGGGGAAAACCAACCTTGACAATGGCAAGGCCTCCAGGATCTTGTAGGTCCTTTTTAGCATATGAACTTTCTTTTGAAAACCTCCCTTTTTCCTTATCTCCTCCAAACTCCCAAGTATATAACCAGGCACCCTTCACCCCCACCCCCTCAGGATTTTTTTCTGGGCCATCGGCACCAGAGCCCACCCCACCAAACCTCAACTATATTCCAAAACCACATCATGCATATATTATTTTCTGATACTTGTACTGCCTATCTCCTCTAACTTATTTTTCTTACGAAAGGTCTTTACCTTTCATCTTAGAGGATTTCCTAAAACATCTGGTAGTCCTTGGCTCTCTGTCCAATTTCAAATGCAAGACACTAAAAGTTGACATGAATATAGCAAGCTGGAAGACAACGAAACGAAGCCTTCCAGATACTGAGGGAAAATGATTTCCAACACAGAATCTTACACCCAGCCAAAGTTTAGTCAGATGTAGGTGTGGAATAAACTTCATTTTCAGTCACACGTGAAGTCAAATATTTGCCATCCATTTTCAGGAAGCTACTAGAGGAGATTTCCCTCCTCCCAAAATAAGGAAGTAAACCAAATATAGCGAAGATCTGGAGCCCAGTTAGTAGGGATTTCCACACAGCAGAGGGACCGAGTAAGTTCTCAGAATGCCAGAGAAAATGCTCCTAGCTGGCCTAAAAAGAGAAAGAAATCCACACTGGAGCTGGCTGACGGAAGGCTCCAGGAGGAAATCCTTCCAAGTAGCAAACAAAGGGAACCGAGAGGTTCCCTGAGGCATCTGAATGCAAAGGAGAAGACTTCACACTTCCACCAGAGTTTGGGGAGGATTTAGATTGGCGCAGGGAAAAATATGCAGAGAAACAAAATGAAAACCAACATGCTCATTAAGGGGAGGAATAACCAAACGGTTATACAATAAAGGCAATGAGACAACTCAGCATTGTTTAGCTATGAATAATATTCAGTCAAAATAAGTATCACCACCGAATAGCATTTTAACAAAAAATTAGGACTTAAAAGCTGAAGGGCTGAGGGTGTGAGACAACTGAATCTTTATCTTGATGGGAGGAAATCCGTGGATGGCTTTGCAAATCAAGAAGTAGAAACATGGAGTTTAAATACTAGAAGACAAAATTGAGACAAAGGTTGATTGATTCTGCAGATGAAAATGGAAGTAGAGGGGGCAGGGAAAGGCAGATTTCTATAATAAACGTTATAGAATATTTTTCTGGAGGTCTGTGCACAAACGGCTTTCACAAAAATTAGAATGAAATGCCACTTTTAAGGCATCTGGTAAAATTTCCAGGGTTCTCCCAGCGCCCCTGGTTTCCCCATCCTGAGCTTACTTTAGCAGGCCTCTTCCCTGGGCTCTTTTCACATCCCGGCCCCTCTTTTCCTTTTCCGGACTCCTCCTCTAGGCACAATGCAGATCCTGTAGGAATGCGGTTGGTTGGGATGTTTTCAGTGCGCAATTCAGGCTCTCCGCGCGCTGCCTCCTAGGGTCGGCGGCAGGCCAGGAAGGAAAGAGGGAGGGCGGGGTGGCTGGAGGCTCAGTGCGGACAAAGGGGAGCTTTAAATCTCTGTCAAGCCCGTGAAACGTCTGCTTTTTAACATCCCCTGCTCTGCCAGTTCTGAACGTCGGTGGCAGAATACTCCCCGAAAACACTCTTTTGGTGGTCTAAATTTTAAACAATGCTGCGGTTACGTCTGAATCTTACTACTCCGTCTGTGGGCATTGCTTCAGCCCATAAATCAGGGCGGACAGACGCCCGGCCTGGAAATGACTGCAAGAAGTTCCAACACTGGTCCGGAGTGGGGGCCGGCCCTGCCCTGGCCGGGTGCGCGTGGGGCCCAGCATCGGGACCCTGGGAACCAAGCAGATGCCAGACCTGATCTGGGCCACCCTGGTCCTGGCCCCTGCCTGCCAGCCCCGGAAGGAGAGCCACGCAGCTGGATGCAGGCCCACCCCCTCTGCTGTCCCCTAATCGTGCTCGCCCAGGGCCGACCACCCAGACCCAAAGACGCCCTGGACCAAATCGCCCGCTGGCTGTGCTGGAGCTGGCTTTGGAGAGATCTGCCCGCGACGCAGGGGGCACTTGGGCAGCCCTGGCCTCGGAATGGTGTTGGGCGCCGGTGGGTGGATGCCTGTGGGTGGGGGGTATATGATAGGGCCCGAGAAAGAACAAAGGCAGGGGAGGGTGGCGGGGTGGGATGACCGCCCGTTCTGTCCTGCTTCTCCTTCTGCACTTCTTCTCTCCCTGCTTGTGGTTGGGGCAAAGTCGGAGTGTCCACCCCCGCCCTTCCCTTGCCTGTTCATTTTCTTGCTCAGGATGTGATCCTGGAGACAACTGTGTCTCTGAAACTCAAAGCTTTTGTAAAGGGTGTGCGACTGACTTGGAGTTGGCTTGCTTTCTTAGAGAGGCACATGTTCCTTCATCCAAAGTTCTTGGGGAAACTTCTTTTTAAACTGGAGCAGAGGATCCCAACGTTCTTTATCCTATAAAGGAAGAAGGTGTTTGTTTCAGTTTTGTTTTTCCCAACAAGGGGCTTGAACTCACAGCTCTGCCATCAGGACCTGAGCTGAGACCAACTGAGTCGCCCAGGCAGGGGCTTCCTCCTTCCAGGAAGGAGGAAGGTGTTTTTACAAAAAAAGACCCATTCAGGGTGTTAAATAGGTACGTTGCTGATAGTTTTCAAATTAGATTTCCAGGATTACCATACCCAAGCATTTGGTGCTTTTGTTTCTATGGCACCTTATGTAAACACTCAGTATCCAATAAATATTCTGTGACTTGTTGGCCTTTCCTCCCACCCAAACTCCAGCAACAGTAAAGGTTTAGGATGGGGCTGGTCTGGAGAGAACCATGACTGTATCCCCAGGCTGAGGGATTAGCTGGAAGCCTGAAATAATGCATTGGGATGTCACTGGAGGGAAGAAAGGTGTGCAGAGAAATTCAGCAGCACCTCACCCAGCCACGAGCAAGGATTATCAGTCAGGCCAGGCAGCCAAGCTGGGATCAGAAACAAAAATATTTATTTTATGAATACGATGAGCACTGAGCTGTTTCTGATTCTGAGGCAAACAGACATCTGACCGGAGGAGGTTCAGCAAAACAAAACAAAAACCTGTTAACAAAATCAGACATCCTCTGAAATGGGAAAGTTTTTCTACGTGTTGGTCATTAACTATAGCCCAGGGCCAAAAGCTGTGGGTTTCAGGGAATACTAAATGCATCCAGTAGTCCTTCTTCACTCACCTTTCATGTTCTTTGCCCCATCTACCCTTCACATCTTCACCCCCATGAAGTCAGAGAGTATGATAGCTAAACATCCTGGGGCCAGGAAGGTGGAGGGAGAGAAGCTTCTGGAGGTTTAAAAGGACAGATTCATCAGACATCAGAGCCGGTAACAGGTTTAGAGAGCAATCCTGATGTGCCCCTTTGCAGCAGTGGGAATGGGGGAGGTAGTGGTTTAACCTCCGCTGTTTCAGGGGTAGCCAAAAGGCACCAATTTCCACTTGCACCTGTCAAATAGGTTAACACTTAGAGGAAGCTGCCTTACCATCTTAATTAAACTAAAAGCCTGGGGATGTGGAACTAGGAATTTCTGAGGCTTATCTTGGGAAGTAGGGACTGGTTAGGGGAGGGAGAAGCAGGGGAATGGGAGTAAATTGGGGAAAACAATGTAGTCTGGTTTCTGGAACTTCTAAACAAACTTTGAATTGCTGCGATTTGCAGAAAAGTGTTCTGGTGTGTTCTGACGGCTGTCTGGGAGCTGGGTGGCAGGGACAGTGCTGGCAGGCTCTAATTCTCTGCTCCGAAGAGTTAGGGTAGCCCTTTCCCTGGAGACCCTGGGAAGCTGAGAGAGAGAGTTCCAGGTGGCTTAGGTCCAGAGACCTTAGACCGGGTCCTTGGACACCTTCTAGTCCTAAAGCAAATTCTAACAGAAAAAGAGACCAAATCCTTGGAGGCAGAAGTGAGTTGCCTGTTAAAATACAATTTTCAAAAAGATAAAACCATGCCTTTCATTCAGATGTTAAATGGGTATGTTTCGCAGATTTTGTTGAGTTCCTTAACATGGAGAGCAATAAGATTTAAAATTGGCCCGAAGAGCATTTGAGAGCCTAGATATGTACAGGCCATCTGATGGCTTGCAGGGTCACAAGCTGTACAAACACTGGTCTATGTTTAACAGGATCATAAGCTGTAAACTTTGAGGCTCTTAGTTCCACTGGGAAGAAACAATTTGCATTTCTATGGACCAAAATTTTCCAAATGAGCTTTTGCCTTATAGTGAAGAAAAATAGTCCGGTAAGTAGAGAGTCAACTCTGGCATTGAAAGAGGACCTGACAGTCTCTTTCACCTATTTCCAAGTTTCAGGTAACTTTTTTAACTTGTCAGAATTACACTGGTAATTGCTAGTAGATGTAGGATAATCATGGAAGTTTCCCTCTGTCCAAACCAGTCTTTCTGTCCTTGCAACAAAATCCAGAAGGACCATGATGTACAAGAGCCAAACTCGTCAACTGGAGAAAGGATGGCTTAGGGAAGTAGTTCACTCCCTACTTCCTGTCTGTCCAGCCCATCTACCCCCATAAGGTGCTACCCATGCCAACACTGACCTTTGAGGAAGTCCAAACGGAGTTCTCCTTCCCTCTTTTCCCAAACCCAAGGTGTGGTCTTAAGATTCTCTGTCTTCCCTCCAGCAGAATTCCTTAATCATTCCATCACCCACCCTTCCACACTCAATCCTCATTATTTCACCATCTCTAGGGCCCTTTTCCGCATATTTTCTGTTGGAACCTTCATTAGATGTTTTCACGTGAAGCTAGAGGGTACCTACTGGATATTTTAAAAAGGGATTTAAGTACTGAATGTACTCTGCTGGCATCAGTTAAAAACACTTCTAGTTCTTAAATACAAATTTGTTTTCCCAAATGGGAGTGAGAACCTGCGTATAAAACCTAGAAAGCCTCAGGTAGGTTTGCAAAGCTAGCATTGACTTTTTGGCTTTAGAAAAACTCTTATTAATTTCCTGGCTCTTCATCAGAGTGAATATGGATGTCCTTCCTTTGGGGAGGTCTCTGAGGATAAGTGAGTTACTTATTTGTGGAGAGATTTGGTAGCCTGAGGCAAGTGACACCGAGCTTCAACAAGGCATCTGCACAAACGCCCACCCTTTGGTTCTTGCCAGATCTTTGTGGGCGGCAGAGTTTGTAATAACTTCATTACCAGAGTCCATCAGACTTGCTAGTGTCTCTCTAAGATTGCCTTTGCCATTATCATTTTGTTTGTCTGCGGTGGAATTCAGGTAGATAAGGAATGGGGGTAGTGCAGGGGGAGCTATTACCTACATTCAAAAGATAACATGATGGGAGTGAATCATCTACCCCTACGCCCTGATTCTGAGGCTTGTTTTTGCAATCTTTTTATCCTCAAAAAGAAGAGGAAAATTCTAAGACGAATAAGTTCTTTATGGCTGAGGGAAGTTCAGAGCCATCATCATGCAGAGATCCCAGTTTAGGATGAAATGGAAACATTTCAGAAGTGCTGTGCCCAAATTCTAATCTTGTTCCTTGACCCACAGCATATGAGAGCCAAGGGCGTATAAGAGATTATGAGAGATCAGCATTTTATGGGTTGAGAAAGGAAGACCCAAAGAAAGAGCATAACTTGCTCAAGTTCACACCCCTGTGTTGGATGCCTGTTTTTGAGATTTGTAAGAGATGAGGCAGGAGGAGCAGAGCTCTAAGATCTTGGAGCTAGTCCTTGTCTACTGAACTGTCCCACTGATGAGCGATAGTTCTCTGAGGCTGCTCTATAAAAACAAAACAGAAACAGGAAGGAGTGGTTTTAGCCCGCTTGCCCTCTCCTCAAAGCAAACCTTTCTTCAGATTTTCCCACAGGGCCTCCAGGACCAGCTGTTGTCTCTGCCAGCCTCACCCCCAACGTTTTCCCCATTGACTGTCCTCACTTCTCAGAAATTTTAATAAAATAGCTGTTTTTTTTTTTTTTAAATCAAATATTCATTAGAAGTTTCAAGCTCAAAGCAATCCACCTCTAGTATCTCAATTAATCTTCATAACAATGCTGAGGCCAGTACTGTTATCCTCATTTAATAAAAGGGGGAAACCAAGGCTCATTTGGGCACTGAGACTGAGCACACGAGATCCAACAGCTAGTGACAACAGAGCTGGAAATCTTAGTCCTCAGCTCTGCTCTTAAGCTCTGTGCTTTGCAATCTTCCACACCATCTCCTTAATATCCTGCCTTCTCTCAGCTCGCTTCCCTCCTCAGGAGAAAATTCTACTGCTAGTCAAGTGCAGGCCACTGTCACTGGACAGTGAAATCTGAGACAGTCAAGGGCTAAAGAAGTTGAGTGCAAAACCAAGGCAGCTCAAAAATGAGTTCATGAACACTGTGGGTTACCTGCCCAGTGCCCATTGTCCACCCTTTCCTTGCAAAGCATCAGTTTCTTTTCAGGCATCTATCTTTCTCTCACACAGCTCACATGCTTCACCCCCAGCTCCAAGGAGAGTGATTAGTTCATAAATCGGCACCTGGCCCAACGGTGGTCCCTGAGATGGAAGGAGGAGTTTGCAGAGGGTTTCTGACGTCCTTCCATCCCTCTTGTGTGCTCCTGCCTACATTCCTTTCTACTCATGTGGGACTGTGAAGTGCCAATTCTGAGAAACAGTTTGACGCTTCCAGTGTTTCCAATCCACTTTTTCGTCAGAATGGCGGGGCTTGTGGCTTTTCATAAGCCTGCTCTAAGACTAGATTTTGGTTCTAGACCCTCCTCCTTTTCTTTAGTTGACAGTGGAGCCTTTTTAATGAGGTGGCCCAGAAAATACTGCCCAGTGTCTTCAAATATTAATAACTTCATTTGTTTCTGAAGCTTAGAGAAGGTGTCATGAAAATTAATGAGTGTGTTGGTGGAAATCAATTGTCTTCTGCAAAATGTTCTTTGGAGTCAGTGTATAGGAAATTATGTGGATCTTTCTTGCTGGCTTTTTTTTGCATCTGGGACAACATGTTTCTAGCCGAAGGGTATGTTTTGATTATACTTATGATGCAGCAAGGGGAGTCTGGGTAAAAATCCTTTGGGCCTTTTGTTTTGAAGAAAGATGAAATTTGGAGAAAAATAATCCCAAAGAATGAAAACTCAAAGGATTTTAAATCATTTAAAAATCAAAACATTTTAATCAAATGTTTCTCATGACACTGTCTTTGGTATCTGGATTCCTCTTCAGTCCCTGTGTCTTGACACTTACAACCAGGCTAAGGTGGATTCATACTCAGTTGAGGACACAGAGACAGGCTTGGAGAAGAAAAGATTTGCCGTGAGTCTCACAGTGTGGTTAGCAGAAGAGGTCGCGGATCCCCTGCTCCCATATTTGTTGTGCTATTTTGCCGAACTTTCCTGCTCTTTCTTAAAAAAGAAAAAAACCCAAAATCAAAACTGGGAATGGGGATAGAAGTTAGTAATGTATTTGTTTGTTCTTGTAAAATTTCCAAGTTAGGGTATTTTTAAAAATTCTTTATAATTTCAATTTAGTTTATATATACTGTACTATTAGTTTCAGGGATTGAATTTAGAGATTCATCAGTTGCATATAATACCCAGGGCTCAGTACTTCAAGTGCCCTCTTTAATGCCCATCACCCAGTTATCCCTTCCCCCCAAACAGCTTCCTTACAGCAACCCTCAATTTGTTTCCCAGAGTTCAGCATCTCTTACAGTTTTCCTCCCTATTTTCATCTTATTTTATTTTTCCTTCCCTTCTCCAATGTTCGTCTGTTTTGTTTCTTGGATTCCACATATGAGTGAATTCATATGATATTTGTCTTTCTCTGACTGACTTATTTTGCTTAGCATAACACCCCCTAGTTCCATCCACATTGTTACAAATGGCAATTTTTGACCGCTGAGTAATATTCCATTGTGTATAGATAGATAGACCACATTTTCTTTACCCATTCTTCTTTCAGTGGACAGCTGGGCTCTTTCCATAGTTTGGCTATGCTATAAACATTGGGGTGCATGTGCCCCTCCAAATCACTATGTTTGTATCCTTTGGACATATAACCTAGTAGTGCAATAGCTGGGTGTTGGGTAGCCCTATTTTTAACTTTTTGAGGAACCTCCATACTGTTTTCCTGGGTAAGGTTATTTTAATCACTTTTAGTTAAAATCACAATCCTTTCCTACTCTGAATCTGCCTTTATCTCAACGTTGCTAGTGTCAGGTAGCATAAAATAGATTGTAGGGTGTTTTGTTTTGTTTTGTTTTTTGGGTGTGGGGGTGGTCTAGCGATGAGGAAGTTGGGTATACACTTGGTCTTAATTGAATGGGACACACTTATGTATTTCACATATCTGAACATAAATAAGATGCACAATTTTATTCAGAAAGTTGGTAATGTTCAAATAAACCATTTTAGCTGCGATTTGAAAAGACATAAGAACATTTCAGTAAAGCAAGTGAGAATTTATGGCTTTCTGATTTGAACATACATGAAGGATACCTTGTTTTAGTCTTTAAATATTAATTTATTGAAGAATTGAAAGACAATTCAAATGAAAATTAGTGGATATTTATTGTACTAGTAAACAATCACTTTGCATGTTTAAAACCTTTCATAATAAAAATTCAGGGACTTTTTAAAACATTAATGGAATTCAGAACAATGGGCATCGACACTAGTGAGGGAATGGATAAAAACTTTCTTTCTTTTTATTTTTTTTTAAAGATTTTATTTATTTACTTGAGAGAGAGACAGTGAGAGAGAGCATGAGTGAGGAGAAGGTCAGAGGGAGAAGCGGACTCCCTGTGGAGCTGGGAGCCCGATGCGGGACTCGATCCCAGGACTCCGGGATCATGACCCGAGCCGAAGGCAGTCGTCCAACCAACTGAGCCACCCTGGCGTCCCTGGATAAAAACTTTCTGATCTTGAAAGGCAAATTTTAACAAAGCCAAAAATCACCAAAGACAATATTTCTTCAAGAGAAAGCGATAACTGGGGTGCTTGGGTGGCTCAATCCTTAAGCCTTTGCCTTCATCTCAGGTCAGGAGCCTGGGATTGAGGCCTACATCGGACTCCCTGCTCAGTGGGAAGCCTGCTTCTCCATCTCCCACTCCCTCTGCTTCTGTTCCCTCTCTCACTGTGTCTCTGTCAAATAAATAATTCAATCTTAAAAAAAAAAAGAGAAAGATAACTTTCTAATAAAATTAGTAAGTAACTCTTGGATTGTTTGATAATCCAATCAACAAAGTGAAGTGAATCATGCAAGCACTTTGGAAAATTTTAAAATATTCTGTAAACCTGACCTGGAACGATAATATCAATGAAGGATAATAAAAAACTGATAATATATACCATACCAAGGACATCAACAGTGAGCTCATTAATGAGCAGCTTGATTCAGAGTACTTAAGATGAGTCACTGTACAAAGAAACCTGAAATGCCCTGAAAACATCCTACTCACACAAGAAAAAAACTTGACAGAAGTTCCCTTGTTTGACAACAATCCTAAAACTTCAGATGGCATTATTAATAAAGCATAAAGGAACTTTCCTAAACTATCAATAATGTTTTTGTAAAGAATTGATTAACCATGGTAGAAGAAAACTGTATTATCTTTCTAGTCTCTCTAGAGTAAATGATATTACAAAATCAAATAAAAATTTGATTAGATTTTAGGGGAAATATGATAGATGTCAGTGTATGTCATTTTTCTGCACTTTGTGGGGTTTTCAGTATTTTAAAATGTATTTATTGTGATTTTTTTTTTTCATTCTAGGAAAAGATTCACTCTTGCTTCAATTTTGTATTCTCTTTCGTAAAAAGAGCCTTAAAGAGAGCCTTAAAAAGGGTATGGTATAAACCCCACCAAACCTGCATGGCTCCATCAGGGAGAAGGAGAACTGATGTTAAGGTGGGGTGTGTGTGTGGGGGGGGTGGTGTTTACTGGAACCTGCAGTGTAGGTGCCAGTCATGGAGGAAAGTGAAAAGAGGGAGTGTATAGATGACCAGAGACACTAAACTGTGAGTGTTGGCTAAGTCAGATTACCTTATAAATAGAAGGAGAGGTAGACAGTGGGTTAGGGGCTTTCTAAAGGCTTTTAATAATGATGACAATAATAATTTCTACTTTTACTGATCACTTATTATATGTCATGAATTATATCAGAGGTCACAAACTATAGCCCATGGACCAATCTGGCCTCCTCCATTCTGTAAATAAAATTTTATTAGAAAACAGCTACAACTCTTCATTTAGAATTTATCTATGACATCTTGTCTATGACTAACTACCTTTGTGCTACAAGACCAGAGTTGAGAAATCATGACAGAGAGCACATGGCTTATAAAGTCTGACATATTTACTACCTGGTCCTTACTGTAAAGTTTTGCCAACCCCTGCAGTAGGTGGCCAATAACTCTGTGGTAGATTGTATTTTCAGTATTTCTCGATAGTATCATCGAGATACTATCTCAATAGTCCATGCGCTCAGGTGAAAATGTGACCTTCTAACCCACCCACACCTACCTTGTGGGGGTGGGTGGGTCCTGGGGCTGCTTTGACCAATAACATTCAGTGAAAGTGATGCTCTGCCATTCCAGATAGTGCCCCAACTTGCCTGGCAGCTTCTACCTCCTGACTGTTGGAGAAGTCATCCATTGTGTAAGCACAACTACCCAAGACCACCATGTTGTGAGGAGCTTGTATCTCATGGAAAGGCCCTAATGATTAGAGTGACACATGATCATGGAGGCACCAGGCATGTGAGTGAAGAAAAAATCTTGGAAGTAGATCCCCCAGTCCAGGTGCCCCCACTAATACCATGTGGGTCAGGTACAGACCACCCAAACAAACCTTTCCAGAATTTCTGACCCATAGAATCACTAAATGTAATCAAATGATTGTTTTTAATCCTTCAAGTTTGGGATAGTTTGTTATGTACCAGTTAATATTATCTTCACAACTACCTCATGAGATATGAATTATTAGTCCCAATTTATATGTGAGGGAATCAAAGGTTGGAGAAGCCAAATTATATGCCCAATGTCACACAGCTGATACATGACAGAACCAGAGTTGAAACTGTGCCCTCTCTGTCTGACTCGAAAGCCCAGGTACCTGTGACGCCTACCAGTGCTGACCTTTTGGGTGCTAAAAGCCAAATAAAGTAAGAAACAATGGGTCAAACAGAAGACTCTTGAGAAGGTCCCACTCCAGTCATAGTGGAATTATATTCAAGGAATGAGTTCTGAGTATCCAGCTTCCATAGAGTGCAGCAACTAATGTTACAGCAAACATTGGGTCCTTGGCAATTCTCCTGACAGTGTTTCCTTTTCATCCACACTATGTGTTTATTCTTTTCCAAGGCACATTGTTTTTCAAAATGCTTTTTTTTAAAACAGCCTTATTGAGGTATAAAACACATACCCTAAAATTCACCCATTGTAAATTCCTAGTTAAGTGGTTTCTAGTAAATGTACACAGTTGGGCAACCATCATGACAATCCATCTTAGAACATTTCCAAATGTTCTAAATGAGGGAATGTTTCCAAAAAGGTCCTCCGTGCCCAATTGTGGTCAATCCCCACTCCCACAGCTAGTCCTTAGCAACCACTGATCTGCTTTTTGTCTCTAGAAGTTTGCCTTTTCCAAAAGTGTCATGTAAGTGGAAGTATGTGACATGTGGCTTATTGTATCTCATTTTTTTTTGTTTAGTTTGTAATTGCTGAAAAGTATTCCATTGTATGGATGTACCACATTTTCTTACATATTCAGCAGTTGACAGATATGGATTGGCTCCAGTTTTGTGTTTAGTCAGTGTTTGTTTAAGAGGACTCATAGGACCCAAAATGCCAATGCTTAAAATCCACAACTTATTGCAGGAAAAGGATACAAGGGTAAGACATTTTTTTTTAAAGATTTTATTTATTTACTTGACAGACAGAGATCACAGTAGGCAGAGAGAGAGGGGGAAGCAGGCTCCCTACTGAGCAGAGGGCCTGATGGAGGGCTCAACCCCAGGACCCTGAGAGCATGACCTGAGCTAAGGGCAGAGGCTTAATCCACTGAGCCACCCAGGCTCCCCAAGGATACAACATTATTTTTTAATTTCTTTTCAGCATAACAGTATTAATTGTTTTTGCACCACACCCAGTGCTCCATGCAATCTGTGCCCTCTCTAATACCCACCACCTGGTTCCCCCAACCTCCCACCCCCGCCCCTCAAAACCCTCAGATTGTTTTTCAGAGTCCATAGTCTCTCATGGTTCACCTCCCCTTCCAATTTCCCTCAACTCCCTTCTCCTCTCCATCTCCCTATGTCCTCCATGTTATTTGTTATGCTCCACAAATAAGTGAAACCATATGATAATTGACTCTCTCTGCTTGACTTATTTCACTCAGCATAATCTCTTCCAGTCCCATCCATGCTGCTACAAAAGTTGGGTATTCATCCTTTCTGATGGAGGCATAATACTCCATAGTGTATATGGACCACATCTTCCTTATCCATCCATCCGTTGAAGGGCATCTTGGTTCTTTCCACAGTTTGGCGACCGTGGCCATTGCTGCTATAAACATTGGGGTACAGATGGCCCTTCTTTTCACACCATCTGTATCTTTGGGGTAAATACCCAGTATTTACCCCAGCAATTGCAGGGTCATAGGGAAGCTCTATTTTTAATTTCTTGAGGAATTTCCACACTGTTTTCCAAAGTGGCTGCACCAACTTGCATTCCCACCAACAGTGTAAGAGGGTTCCCCTTTCTCCACATCCTCTCCAACACATGTTGTTTCCTGTCTTGCTAATTTTGGCCATTCTAACTGGTGTAAGGTGGTATCTCAATGTGGTTTTAATTTGAATCTCCCTGATGGCTGGTGATAAAACATTTTAAAATAAAGACTTCAATCACTTCCTGGAGTCAAGAGTCAAGATGGTTGCCCAATGCTGGGGAAACACTGGGGCCATCTAAAGTGAATATTTTGGGTTCAGTCTCCATTCCTCTGACCTTACAGGCAGGACCTAAAGAGTCTCCTGTTTGGTCTCTAGGTGGCAGGGTGTGGAAATAAAGACCACTCCAATGAGAAAAAGCAAAGACTATTACTTAGAGCTTGCTTTAGCAAGGGAGTCAGCTACCATCATACTTCTGGCAAAAGCAGGCAAGAGAGTCTGAAAGTTTTGTAGTGAGCAAAGGGGAGGCTTCAAGTATGCCCCAAGAGATTGGAGATTTTGGCATGGGGAGCTGAAGGAGGACTACCTAGAACAGAGGCATCCTATGCGACTATTTAGGGGAGAATACTTGGCTTTCTCTGATTAGTCCTAAAGCAGAAGTAGGGGGACTAGGGCAGCTGGCAGCTATTGGTCAGGTCCTGACTGTTTGGGGTCAGCTTTGCAGAAGCTGTGGTTTGTTTTCCTGGACTAGCTGTTGCAGAGGTTGTGGGACAGAGTTCTGTTTTCATATATATGGTCTGGCCACTGACCGTTGACAATATTCAGTCTCTCAAGGATCATTCTCCTAGAATCCCCTCCGTCTAACGTTAGCGCATGGGTTCCTAAGCAAATCTGTGGTGCAATAGAAGTGAATGGCATTTGGTGTCAAAAGACCCAGCTTTACTCCATGGGGTAAAAAAAAAATCATTTAACTTCTCTGAGATTCAGGTTCTTTGCACATCGAATAAGCATAATGATAGTAATGCTTGCCCTTTTACCACAGTGTCTTTATAAAAGATTGCACTAAGTTTCCGAATTTTTTACCTGCTCCCATAACCAAGCCTTTTGCCATGTGATCTCCCCCAAAAGGGAAGAGGCTATTTCCCTACACTGTGAAGTGCTGCCATATAATGTGCTTTGGGCAATAAAATAAAATAGAAATGACAGCAAAAGAGTTCTGAGCTTAGCCTTCAAGGGGCCTTTGTGTTTCTACTTGCTTTCTGGTGGGCGTTCTCCATTACCACCTGTAGAGCATGCTTAGGCTAACACACTGGTCCCAGAAGGTGGAGCAGAGCCAATTTGTCCCAGATGAGTCATCCTACACCACCTGACCCCCAGTTAACCCCTATACCCATGAACAACACAGCTAAGATGAGCAAAACCACCTGAAAGAGTACACCCTGTGAGAACAATTGATTGTTTTTCAAGCCACTAAGATTTGGAGTGGTTTTTTAGGTAGCAAAAGCTAATATAAAGTTGTTATGTTATGTCAATCCAATAAAAAAGTGAGTATGGAAGTTTTTTAGAAACTGCAAACTACTCTCCAAAATGAATTATCCTTATTTTTTGATCCCAGGAACCTGGGATCAGGACCTGAGCTGAAGGCAGAGGATTTAACCCACTGAGCCACCCAGGCACCCCTGTATATTTCTTTCTTTTTTTTTTTTTAATTTTAATTTTTATAAACATATATTTTTATCCCCAGGGGTACAGGTCTGCGAATCGCCAGGATTACACACTTCATAGCACTCACCATAGAACATACCCTCCCCAATATCCATAACCCCACCCCCCTCTCCCAACCCCCTCTCCCCATCAACCCTCAGTTTGTTTTGTAAGATTAAGAGTCACTTATGGTTTGTCTCCCTCCCAATTCCATCTTGTTTCATTTACTCTTCTCCTACCCCCTCAACCCCCCATGTTGCATCTCCTCTCCCTCATATCAGGGAGATCATATGATAGTTGTCTTTCTTCGATTGACTTATTTCGCTAAGCATGATACCCTCTAGTTCCATCCACGTCGTCGCAAATGGCAAGATTTCATTTCTTTTGAAGGCTGCATAGTATTCCATTGTGTATATATACCACCTCTTCTTTATCCATTTGTCTGTAGATGGACATCTAGGTTCTTTCCATAGTTTGGCTATTGTAGACATTGCTGCTATAAACATTCGGGTGCACGTGCCCCTTCGGATCACTACGTTTGTATCTTTAGGGTAAATACCCAGCAGTGCAATTGCTGGGTCATAGGGTAGTTCTATTTTCAACATTTTGAGGAACCTCCATGCTGTTTTCCAGAGTGGTTGCACCAGCTTGCATTCCCACCAACAGTGTAGGAGGGTTCCCCTTTCTCCGCATCCTCGCCAGCATCTGTCATTTCCTGACTTGTTAATTTTAGCCATTCTGACTGGTGTGAGGTGATATCTCATGGTGGTTTTGATTTGTATTTCCCTGATGCCGAGTGATATGGAGCACTTTTTCATGTGTCTGTTGGCCATCTGGATGTCTTCGTTGCAGAAATGTCTGTTCATGTCCTCTGCCCATTTCTTGATTGGATTCTTTGTTCTTTGGGTGTTGAGTTTGCTAAGTTCTTTATAGATTTTGGACACTAGCCCTTTATCTGATATGTCATTTGCAAATATCTTCTCCCATTCTGTCAGTTGTCTTTTGGTTTTGTTCACTGTTTCCTTTGCTGTGCAAAAGCTTTTGATCTTGATAAAATCCCAATAGTTCATTTTTGCCCTTGCTTCCCTTGCCTTTGGTGGTGTTCCTAGGAAGATGTTGCTGCGGCTGAGGTCAAAGAGGTTGCTGCCTGTGTTCTCCTCGAGGATTTTGATGGATTCCTTTCTCACATTGAGATCCTTCACCCATTTTGAGTCTATTTTCGTGTGTGGTGTAAGGAAATGATCCAATTTCATTTTTCTGCATGTGGCTGTCCAATTTTCCCAACACCATTTATTGAAGAGGCTGTCTTTTTTCCAGTGGACATTCTTTCCTGCTTTGTCGAAGATGAGTTGAGGGTCCATTTCTGGGCTCTCTATTCTGTTCCATTGATCTATGTGTCTGTTTTTGTGCCAGTACCATGCTGTCTTGATGATGACAGCTTTGTAATAGAGCTTGAAGTCCGGAATTGTGATGCCACCAACTTTGGCTTTCTTTTTCAATATTCCTTTGGCTATTCGAGGTCTTTTCTGGTTCCATATAAATTTTAGGATTCTTTGTTCCATTTCTTTGAAAAAAAATGGATGGTACTTTGATAGGAATTGCATTAAATGTGTAGATTGCTTTAGGTAGCATAGACATTTTCACAATATTTATTCTTCCAATCCAGGAGCATGGAACATTTTTCCATTTCTTTGTGTCTTCCTCAATTTCTTTCATGAGTACTTTATAGTTTCCTGAGTATAGATTCTTAGTCTCTTTGGTTAGGTTTATTCCTAGGTATCTTATAGTTTTGGGTGCAATTGTAAATGGGATGGACTCCTTAATTTCTCTTTCTTCTGTCTTGTTGTTGGTGTAGAGAAATGCAACTGATTTCTGTGCATTGATTTTATATCCTGACACTTTACTGAATTCCTGTACAAGTTCTAGCAGTTTTGGAGTGGAGTCTTTTGGGTTTTCCACATATAGTATCATATCATCTGCAAAGAGTGATAGTTTGACTTCTTCTTTGCCGATTTGGAAGCCTTTAATTTCCTTTTGTTGTCTGATTGCTGAGGCTAGGACTTCTAGTACTATGTTGAATAGCAGTGGTGATAACGGACATCCCTGCCGTGTTCCTGACCTTAGCGGAAAAGCTTTCAGTTTTTCTCCATTGAGAATGATATTTGCGGTGAGTTTTTCATAGATGGCTTTGGTAATATTGAGGTATGTGCCCCCTATCCCTACACTTTGAAGAGTTTTGATCAGGAAGGGATGCTGTACTTTGTCAAATGCTTTTTCAGCATCTATGGAGAGTATCATATGGTTCTTGTTCTTTCTTTTATTAATGTGTTGTATCACATTGATTGATTTGCGGATGTTGAACCAACCTTGCAGCCCTGGAATAAATCCCACTTGGTCGTGGTGAATAATCCTTTTAATGTACTGTTGAATCCTGTTGGCTGGTATTTTGGCGAGAATTTTTGCATCTATGTTCATCAAGGATATTGGTCTGTAGTTCTCTTTTTTGATGGGTTCCTTATCTGGTTTTGGGATCAAGGTGATGCTGGCCTCATAAAATGAGTTTGGAAATTTTCCTTCCATTTCTATTTTTTGGAACAGTTTCAGGAGAATAGGAATTAGTTCTTCTTTAAATGTTTGGTAGAATTCCCCCGGGAAGCCGTCTGGCCCTGGGCTTTTGTTTGTTTGGAGATTTTTGATGACTCTTTCAATCTCCTTACTGCTTATGGGTCTGTTGAGGCTTTCTCTTTCTTCCTGGTTCAGTTGTGGTAGTTTATATGTCTCTAGGAATGCATCCATTTCTTCCAGATTGTCAAATTTGTTGGCATAGAGTTGCTCATAGTATGTTCTTATAATTGTCTGTATTTCTTTGGTGTTCGTTGTGATCTCTCCTCTTTCATTCATGATTATATTTGTTTGGGTCCTCTCTCTTTTCTTTTTGATAAGTCTGGCCAGGGGTTTATCAATCTTATTAATTCTTTCAAAGAACCAGCTCCTAGTTTCGTTGATTTGTTCTATTGTTTTTTTGGTTTCTATTTCATTGATTTCCGCTCTGATCTTTATGATTTCTCTTCTCCTGCTGGGTTTAGGGTTTCTTTCTTGTTCTTTCTCCAGCTCCTTTAGGTGTAGGGTTAGGTTGTGTACCTGAGACCTTTCTTGTTTCTTGAGAAAGGCTTGTACCGCTATATATTTTCCTCTCAGGACTGCCTTTGTTGTGTCCCACAGATTTTGAACCGTTGTGTTTTGATTATCATTTGTTTCCATGAATTTTTTCAATTCTTCTTTAATTTCCTGGTTGACCCATTCATTCTTTAGAAGGATGCTGTTTAGTCTCCATGTATTTGGGTTCTTTCTAAATTTCCTCTTGTGATTGAGTTCTAGCTTTAGAGCATTGTGGTCTGAAAATATGCAGGGAACGATCCCAATCTTTTGATAATGGTTGAGACCTGATTTAGGACCAAGAATGTGATCTATTCTGGAGAATGTTCCATGTGCACTAGAGAAGAATGTGTATTCTGTTGCTTTGGGATGAAATGTTCTGAATATATCTGTGATGTCCATCTGGTCCAGTGTGTCATTTAAGGCCTTGATTTCCTTGTTGATTTTTTGCTTGGATGATCTGTCCATTTCAGTGAGGGGAGTGTTAAAGTCACCTACTATTATTGTATTATTGTCGATATGTTTCTTTGATTTTGTTATTAATTGGTTTATATAGTTGGCTGCTCCCACGTTCGGGGCATAGATATTTAAAATTGTTAGATCTTCTTGTAGGACAGATCCTTTGAGTATGATATAGTGTCCTTACTCATCTCTTATTATAGACTTTGGCTTAAAATCTAATTGATCTGATATAAGGATTGCCACTTCTGCTTTCTTCTGATGTCCATTAGCATGGTAAATTCTTTTCCACCCCCTCACTTTAAACCTGGAGGTGTCTTCGGGTTTAAGATGAGTTTATTGTAGGCAACATATACACGGGTTTTGTTTTTTTATCCATTCTGATACCCTGTGTCTTTTGATTGGGGCATTTAGCCCATTAACATTCAGGGTAAGTATTGAGAGATATGAATTTAGTGCCATTGTATTGCCTGTAAGGTGACTGTTATTGTATATTGTCTCTGTTTCTTTCTGATCTACTTCTTTTAGGGTCTCTCTTTGCTTAGAGGACCCCTTTCAATATTTCCTGTAGAGCTGGTTTGGTATTTGCAAATTCTTTCAGTTTTTGTTTGTCCTGGAAGCTTTTAATCTCTCCTTCTATTTTCAATGATAGCCTAGCTGGATATAGTATTCTTGGCTGCATGTTTTTCTCGTTTAGTACTCTGAATATATCATGCCAGCTCTTTCTGGCCTGCCAGGTCTCTGTGGTAAGTCTGCTGCCAATCTAATATTTTTACCATTATACGTTACAGACTTCTTTTCCCGGGCTGCTTTCAGGATCTTCTCTTTGTCACTAAGACTTGTCAATTTTACTATTAGGTGACGGGGTGTGGACCTATTCTTATTTATCTTGAGGGGGGTTCTCTGAACCTCCTGGATTTTGATGCTTGTTCCCTTTGCCATATTGGGGAAATTCTCTCCAATAATTCTCTCCAATATACCTTCTGCTCCCCTCTCTGTTTCCTCTTCTTCTGGAATCCCAATTATTCTAATGTTTCATCTTATGGTGTCACTTATCTCTCGAATTCTCCCCTCGTGATCCAGTAGCTGTTTGTCCCTCTTTTGCTCAGCTTCTTTATTCTCTGTCATTTGATCTTCTATATCGCTAATTCTTTCTTCTGCCTCATTTATCCTAGTCGTTAGAGCCTCCATTTTTGTTTGCACCTCATTAATAGCTTTTTTGATTTCAACTTGGTTAGATTTTAGTTCTTTTATTTCTCCAGAAAGGGCTTTTATATCTCCCGAGAGGGTTGCTTTAATATCTTCCATGCCTTTCTTGACTCTTCCCTCTGTATATTTATTTCTTAAAAATTTTTTGAGAGTCAAGATGGCGGAGAAGTAGCAGGCTGAGACTACTTCGGGTAGCGGGAGATCAGCTAAATAGCTTATCTAAAGATTGCAAACACCTACAAATCCAATGGGAGATTGAAGAGAATAAGAACAGCAATTCTAGAAACAGAAAATCAACCACTATCTGAAAGGTAGGACTGGCGGAGAAGTGAATCCAAAGCGACGGGAAGATAGACTGCGGGGGGAGGGGCCGGCTCCCGGTG
This sequence comes from Lutra lutra, assembly GCF_902655055.1. Classification (NCBI taxonomy): domain Eukaryota; kingdom Metazoa; phylum Chordata; class Mammalia; order Carnivora; family Mustelidae; genus Lutra; species Lutra lutra. Next base: position 111,011,092 of record NC_062278.1, read on the forward strand.
AGCGGCGGAGCAACGGAACAAAATCGGGACTTTTAAAAGTCTGTTCCGCTGAGGGACATCGATCCAGAGGCTTAACTGGGGTGAAGCCCAGGCGGGGTCAGCGTGGCCTCAGGTCCTGCAGGGTCGCAGAAGGATCGGGGGTGTCTGAGTGTCGCAGAGCTTACCGGTATTAGAATGGGGAAGCCAGCTACAGAGACAGAGCCAAGGAGTGACTCTCAGCTCGGGCTTGCCTTGAACCGGTCGCAGGCTCGGTCAGCTTGGAGCGCGGCCAGAGGCCAGGGTGACGGGAGTCATTGGGCGCTGTTCTCTGATGGCGCACTGAGGAGTGGGGCCTGGGGCTATCGGCTCCTCCGGGCCGGAGACCGGGAGGCCGCCATCTTCATTCCCGTCCTCCGGAACTCTATGGAAAGCGCTCAGGGAACAAAAGCTCCCGAAAGCGAACCCGAACGGATTACTCAGCGCAGCCCCGGGTAAGGGCGGTGCAACTCCGCCTGGGGCAAAGACGCTTGAGAATCACTACAACAGGCCCCTCCCCCAGAAGATCAATGGGAAACCCAGCCAGGACCAAGTTCACCTACCAAGGAGTGCAGTTTAAATACCAAGGAGAGCAGCGGAATTCCAGAGGAGAAGAAAGCAAAGCACGGAACTCATGGCTTTCTCCCCATGATTTTTTAGCCTTGCAGTTAATTTAATTTTTTTTTCTTTTTCAATTTTTTTTTCTTTTTCTCTTCTTCTGCTAATTTTTTTTAACTTTTACCGTTTTCTTTTTTAACGTTTTTTAAATAGTTTTTCTAATATATATATATTTTTTTTTCCTCTTTTTATATTTTTTCTTTATCGGCTTTTTTTTTTTTAATAGTTTCTTTTTTTTTTTTTTTTTTCTTTCTGAACCGCTTTTTATCCCCTTTCTCCCCCCTCACAATTCGGGATCTCTTCTGATTTGGCTAAAGCATATTTTCCTGGGGTTTTTGGCACCCTTTTAGTATTTTACTTGCTCCTTCATAAACTCTTATCTGGACAAAATGACAAGGCGGAAAAATTCACAACAAAAAAAAGAACAAGAGGCAGTACCAAAGGCTAGGTACCTAATCAATACAGACATTGGTAATATGTCAGATCTAGAGTTCAGAATGACGATTCTCAAGGTTCTAGCCGGGCTTGAAAAAGGCATGGAAGATATTAAAGCAACCCTCTTGGGAGATATAAAAGCCCTTTCTGGAGAAATAAAAGAACTAAAATCTAACCAAGTTGAAATAAAAAAAGCTATTAATGAGGTGCAATAAAAAATGGAGGCTCTCACTGCTAGGATAAATGAGGCAGAAGAAAGAATTAGCGATATAGAAGACCAAATGACAGAGAATAAAGAAGCTGAGCAAAAGAGGGACAAACAGCTACTGGATCACGAGGGGAGAATTCGAGAGATAAGTGACACCATAAGACGAAACAACATTAGAATAATTGGGATTCCAGAAGAAGAGGAAACAGAGAGGGGAGCAGAAGGTATATTGGAGAGAATTATTGGAGAGAATTTCCCCAATATGGCAAAGGGAACAAGCATCAAAATTCAGGAGGTTCAAGAACCCCCCTCAAAATCAATAAGAATAGGTCCACACCCGTCACCTAATAGTAAAATTGACAAGTCTTAATGACAAAGAAAAGATCCTGAAAGCAGCCCAGGAAAAGAAGTCTGTAACATACAATGGTCAAAATATTAGATTGGCAGCAGACTTATCCACAGAGACCTGGCAGGCCAGAAAGAGCTGGCATGATATATTCAAGTACTAAATGAGGAAAACATGCAGCCAAGAATACTATATCCAGCTAGGCTATCATTGAAAATAGAAGGAGAGATTAAAAGCTTCCAGGACAGGGGCGCCTGGGTGGCTCAGTGGGTTAAAGCCTCTGCTTCGGCTCAGGACGTGATCTCAGGGTCCTGGGATTGAGCCCCACGTCGGGCTCTCTCCTCAGCCAGGAGCCTGCTTCCCTCTCTCTCTCTTCCTGCCTCTCTGCCTGCTTGTGATCTCTCTCTCTCTCTCTGTCAATGAATAAAATCTTAAAAAAAAAAAAAAAAAAAAGCTTCCAGGACAAACAAAAACTGAAAGAATTTGCAAATACCAAACCAGCTCTACAGGAAATATTGAAAGGGGTCCTCTAAGCAAAGAGAGACCCTAAAAGAAGTAGATCAGAAAGAAACAGAGACAATATACAATAACAGTCACCTTACAGGCAATACAATGGCACTAAATTCATATCTCTCAATACTTACCCTGAATGTTAATGGGCTAAATGCCCCAATCAAAAGACACAGGGTATCAGAATGGATAAAAACACAAAACCCATCTATATGTTGCCTACAATAAACTCATCTTAAACCCGAAGACACCTCCAGGTTTAAAGTGAGGGGTTGGAAAAGAATTTACCATGCTAATGGACATCAGAAGAAAGCAGGAGTGGCAATCCTTATATCAGATCAATTAGATTTTAAGCCAAAGACTATAATAAGAGATGAGGAAGGGCACTATATCATACTCAAAGGAACTGTCCAACAAGAAGATCTAACAATTTTAAATATCTATGCCCCGAACGTGGGAGCAGCCAACTATATAAACCAATTAATAACAAAATCAAAGAAACACATCGACAAGAATACAATAATAGTAGGGGATTTTAACACTCCCCTCACTGAAATGGACAGATCATCCAAGCAAAAGATCAACAAGGAAATCAAGGCCTTAAATGACACACTGGACCAGATGGACATCACAGATATATTCAGAACATTTCATCCCAAAGCAACAGAATACACATTCTTCTCTAGTGCACATGGAACATTCTCCAGAATAGATCACATTCTTGGTCCTAAATCAAGTCTCAACCGGTATCAAAAGATTGGGATCATTCCCTGCATATTTTCAGACCACAATGCTCTAAAGCTAGAACTCAGTCACAAGAGGAAATTTGGAAAGAACCCAAATACATGGAGACTAAACAGCATCCTTCTAAAGAATGAATGGGTCAACCAGGAATTTAAAGAAGAATTGAAAAAATTCATGGAAACAAAGATAATCAAAACACAACAGTTCAGAATCTGTGGGACACAACAAAGGCAGTCCTGAGAGGAAAATATATAGCGGTACAAGCCTTTCTCAAGAAACAAGAAAGGTCTCAGGTACACAACCTAACCCTACACCTAAAGGAGCTGGAGAAAGAACAAGAAAGAAACCCTAAACCCAGCAGGAGAAGAGAAATCATAAAGATTAGAGCAGAAATCAATGAAATGGAAACCAAAAAAACAATAGAACAAATCAACGAAACTAGGAGCTGGTTCTTTGAAAGAATTAATAAGATTGATAAACCCCTGGCCAGACTTATCAAAAAGAAAAGAGAAAGGACCCAAATAAATAAAATAATGAATGAAAGAGGAGAGATCACAACGAACACCAAAGAAATACAGACAATTATAAGAACATACTATGAGCAACTCTACGCCAACAAATTTGACAATCTGGACGAAATGGATGCATTCCTAGAGACATATAAACTACCACAATTGAACCAGGAAGAAATAGAAAGCCTGAACAGACCCATAACCAGTAAGGAGATTGAAACAGTCATCAAAAATCTCCAAACAAACAAAAGCCCAGGGCCAGATGGCTTCCCGGGGGAATTCTACCAAACATTTAAAGAAGAACTAATTGCTATTCTCCTGAAACTGTTCCAAAAAATAGAAATGGAAGGAAAACTTCCAAACTCATTTTATGAGGCCAGCATCACCTTGATCCCAAAACCAGACAAGGTTCCCAACAAAAAAGAGAACTACAGACCAATATCCTTGATGAACATAGATGCAAAAATTCTCGCCAAAATACCAGCCAACAGGATTCAACAGTACATTAAAAGGATTATTCACCACGACCAAGTGGGATTTATTCCAGGGCTGCAAGGCTGGTTCAACATCTGCAAATCAATCAATGTGATACAACACATTAATAAAAGAAAGAACAAGAACCATATGATACTCTCCATAGATGCTGAAAAAGCATTTGACAAAGTACAGCATCCCTTCCTGATCAAAACTCTTCAAAGTGTAGGGATAGGGGGCACATACCTCAATATTACCAAAGCCATCTATGAAAAACTCACCGCAAATATCATTCTCAATGGAGAAAAACTGAAAGCTTTTCCGCTAAGGTCAGGAACACGGCAGGGATGTCCGTTATCACCACTGCTATTCAACATAGTACTAGAAGTCCTAGCCTCAGCAATCAGACAACAAAAGGAAATTAAAGGCTTCCAAATCGGCAAAGAAGAAGTCAAACTATCACTCTTTGCAGATGATATGATACTATATGTGGAAAACCCAAAAGACTCCACTCCAAAACTGCTAGAACTTGTACAGGAATTCAGTAAAGTGTCAGGATATAAAATCAATGCACAGAAATCAGTTGCATTTCTCTACACCAACAACAAGACAGAAGAAAGAGAAATTAAGGAGTCCATCCCATTTACAATTGCACCCAAAACTATAAGATACCTAGGAATAAACCTAACCAAAGAGACTAAGAATCTATACTCAGGAAACTATAAAGTACTCATGAAAGAAATTGAGGAAGACACAAAGAAATGGAAAAATGTTCCATGCTCCTGGATTGGAAGAATAAATATTGTGAAAATGTCTATGCTACCTAAAGCAATCTACACATTTAATGCAATTCCTATCAAAGTACCATCCATTTTTTTTCAAAGAAATGGAACAAAGAATCCTAAAATTTATATGGAACCAGAAAAGACCTCGAATAGCCAAAGGAATATTGAAAAAGAAAGCCAAAGTTGGTGGCATCACAATTCCGGACTTCAAGCTCTATTACAAAGCTGTCATCATCAAGACAGCATGGTACTGGCACAAAAACAGACACATAGATCAATGGAACAGAATAGAGAGCCCAGAAATGGACCCTCAACTCATCTTCGACAAAGCAGGAAAGAATGTCCACTGGAAAAAAGACAGCCTCTTCAATAAATGGTGTTGGGAAAATTGGACAGCCACATGCAGAAAAATGAAATTGGATCATTTCCTTACACCACACACGAAAATAGACTCAAAATGGGTGAAGGATCTCAATGTGAGAAAGGAATCCATCAAAATCCTCGAGGAGAACACAGGCAGCAACCTCTTTGACCTCAGCCGCAGCAACATCTTCCTAGGAACACCACCAAAGGCAAGGGAAGCAAGGGCAAAAATGAACTATTGGGATTTTATCAAGATCAAAAGCTTTTGCACAGCAAAGGAAACAGTGAACAAAACCAAAAGACAACTGACAGAATGGGAGAAGATATTTGCAAATGACATATCAGATAAAGGGCTAGTGTCCAAAATCTATAAAGAACTTAGCAAACTCAACACCCAAAGAACAAAGAATCCAATCAAGAAATGGGCAGAGGACATGAACAGACATTTCTGCAACGAAGACATCCAGATGGCCAACAGACACATGAAAAAGTGCTCCATATCACTCGGCATCAGGGAAATACAAATCAAAACCACCATGAGATATCACCTCACACCAGTCAGAATGGCTAAAATTAACAAGTCAGGAAATGACAGATGCTGGCGAGGATGCGGAGAAAGGGGAACCCTCCTACACTGTTGGTGGGAATGCAAGCTGGTGCAACCACTCTGGAAAACAGCATGGAGGTTCCTCAAAATGTTGAAAATAGAACTACCCTATGACCCAGCAATTGCACTGCTGGGTATTTACCCTAAAGATACAAACGTAGTGATCCGAAGGGGCACGTGCACCCGAATGTTTATAGCAGCAATGTCTACAATAGCCAAACTATGGAAAGAACCTAGATGTCCATCTACAGACAAATGGATAAAGAAGAGGTGGTATATATACACAATGGAATACTATGCAGCCTTCAAAAGAAATGAAATCTTGCCATTTGCGACGACGTGGATGGAACTAGAGGGTATCATGCTTAGCGAAATAAGTCAATCGAAGAAAGACAACTATCATATGATCTCCCTGATATGAGGGAGAGGAGATGCAACATGGGGGGTTGAGGGGGTAGGAGAAGAGTAAATGAAACAAGATGGAATTGGGAGGGAGACAAACCATAAGTGACTCTTAATCTTACAAAACAAACTGAGGGTTGATGGGGAGAGGGGGTTGGGAGAGGGGGGTGGGGTTATGGATATTGGGGAGGGTATGTTCTATGGTGAGTGCTATGAAGTGTGTAATCCTGGCGATTCGCAGACCTGTACCCCTGGGGATAAAAATATATGTTTATAAAGCTGTAAAAAAAAAAAGAAAAAGAAAAAAGAAAGGATGAATACCCAAGTTTTGTAGCAACATGGACGGGACTGGAAGAGATTATGCTGAGTGAAAGAAGTCAAGCAGAGAAAGTCAATTATCATATGGTTTCACTTATTTGTGGAGCATAACAAATAGCATGGAGGACAAGGGGAGATGGAGAGGAGAAGGGAGTTGAGGGAAATTGGAAGGGGAGGTGAACCATGAGAAACTATGGACTCTGAAAAACGATCTGAAAATTTTGAAGGGGTGGGGGGTGGGAGGTTGGGGGCACCAGGTGGTGGGTATTGTAGAGGGCACGGATTGCATGGAGCACTGGGTGTGGTGCAAAAATAATGAATACTGTTATGCTGAAAAAATAAAAAAACTATAAAAAAAATTTTTTTGAACACCAGCTATGTGTTCTGTAGAATACTGAAAGGCTTTTGCAATTAAAAAAAAAAAAATCTCTCTAGCAGAGAACTTTCAGACATGGAATAGATTTGGGGGGAGCAGTGAGAGATACGGACTTTGAATTAATAGTTCAGACACTGGCATGCTGCATTCTGTGGACACCTATTCTATATCTTGCTCTCCTTCAGAAGCAGAGAAAGATCCAAAGCCCTCTCCCCTAGGTGATGGGGAGCAGAGAATTCCTTGGTGAGCAAAACAGAAGTAGAACTTCTTCCGTCTGGGAAAGCCCCGGGAGGAGGGCCTCGGTGCATTTATAGCTCTGGGTCCAGAGAAATTACTGGAGAACCTTCACGCCTTGTCATTTACATCATCTGAAATCAAAACATTTCTTCGAAGCCCATCTGCAATTCTATCTTCTCCAAGCAGCTTTCTTTCCTGAGGCCCTATGGGTAATATCTTTCTTCTTTACATTGTTACCTCTATTGTAGCCTGTGTATGCCCCTCTCCTTTCACAAGGACAGGAGCCTAGTCACTTAAGATTTGACCTGGGAATGGTTTGTGGCCGCTGAATGTGGCTTAAGGCAGGAAAATGCAGCAAATGGCAAAGGTTGGGGTGAAGGAAGTAGAACATGGAGCAGCTGGTTTCCATGAACAATTGTTGGGGGAACCAGGGGTCAAAGAGTGTCCAGGACTACTTTGTGCTGCATCAGGATCTTAGAAAATATTTATCTCTGGCTGGGAAAGTGAGGGTCACACCCTTTCGAAGGAGCTTATCTTCTGCCCTGGGTCTCAGGTTCCTTAAGTAGCCAGGACCCCGGCAGGAAGAACCCTCAATGACATGCTCCTTAGAGCTCAAATCAGACCAGGATTTTCTTGGAACTAACTCTCCTTTTACTTTTTTTATTTTTATTTTAAAAAAAGATTTTATTAATTTATTTGAGAGAAAAAGAGAGAGAGAGTACAAGCAGAGAGAGGGGCAGAGGACAAGCTGACTCCCCACTGAAATGGGGCCCATTTCCAAGACTCTGAGATCATGACCTGAGCCGAAGTCAGAAACTCAACTGACTAAGCAACCCAGGTGCCCCAACTCTCCTTTTAGATGACTGGTGCTTAAGCAATGACACAATTTAGAACATTGGCTTCACTTGACAATTCATTTTAATTACCGAGTTTTTAAATAGGAATATCTCCAGATCTTCAGAATCCCAGAAAGTATTATAAATACAGTGGTTTGTGGTTGTGATCATTGTTAATAAAGGATTAACTCATGTTTGATGCTTTTGATAGAGAAAAAATATTCAGATATATCCACTTTAATTATGGACATGATCTATATCAACAGTAAAAGAGGAGCTGACAGATCTTTAAAATGTCTGCAAGAAATATTTTGAAATGAGTTGGATTCTTTTATGGTAAAACAGTAGTTTGCCTTCTGCTCCCGAATAGTTGTGTATGTGTGTCTTTCATCCAGAGCCTCTTTCTCCCTGAGGGGCAGGCACTATCTCATTTCTACCTGCGTCTCCTCTATGGCCAGTCCAGTGCCTGGTGCATCACGAGAACTCAGAAGGTATGTTTATGGTCTTGAAGTGTTATCACCAGCTGCTTTTACATATGCGGTTCATTTATTCCTTGCAACAACTTTGCAAAACATTACCACCCTAGTTTCCACAGAGGAAGTAATTAAGCCTGAGAGAGGATGATTTGCTCAAGACAGTAACATTAGTAAATGGCAAGATCAGGATTCAATCCTGGCCTTCTTCCTATGGAGTCCTTCTCTTTAGACAGAGAAACAAGACACGAAAATGATCAAACACAGGGATTTCATTGCTATCCTGCTGTTGTGGATTGCACTCTTTTCTCTCCTTTTCACTCCATTGACTTATCATATTATGCTCTTCAATTACAGCCGTCAACTTCCTCCTACAATTGCTCTGTATTCTGGGCTGTAATTGCTCCTCACAGAACCTGAGCCCACATGCTTACAATTTTCCTATCAGCTAAGCAGCCCCCACTACTTCCCAGGGACCATGGCTAATGCAGCCCACGGAGGTATATGCACCTGTGATTACTGCCATTTTCCACTTTAGTTATCCCAGGAGAAGCACTATTTTAGAGTGCCTTTTAAATAATGTGTAGTGACAATATTCTGATGTGGGTAGGTGGCCAAAAATCATTATCCCCCATATTATTATTTGAGAAATGGTACCTTTAAAGTAGGAGCTGACGCATTCACTTGCATGATTGAGGGGAGACACAAAGTTGAGTCCTTCTGGTGTTGAGTTTCATTCTATGTCCTTAATGCTGAGGGCACAGAGTCTTTCCTAGATAATAAATTAAACCTCCATTTAAAAAAGGTCAAAAGCATTATCTAATAAACTACCAACTTGCATTGTCCAAGAAAGATGTAGTTCAGAAAAAGAATTCCTCCTCCAATTTCTTCTGTATAGAAACCTCCAAAATGCATTTAAAAAGAAAACAAAAAACAAAAATCCTCGAGTAAGGCATAGAATCTGGGAATTAACAGGGCCTTGCACAGCTGAAAGAACTGGGGTCTAAAGGGCAAATAGCACTTGGTCAAGTCACTCAGCAAGTGGTAGACAAGAACCAGATTTTAAGACTTCTAGATAAGGGCCTTCCTCACTTTGGCTAAGCTGATGGTTGAAAGGGACGACTGGTGCCAGTCTCCTGGGACATTCTGACAGGGCAGCTGTAGAAACACCAGGTCCATCAGATAGCAGCTCCTGCCATCAGTAACATCTTATTTGTAGTCCAGAACTCAGTCAAGAAACTCTGGTCAAACAATCCAAACATTGGGGCACCTGGGTGGCTCAGTGAGTTAAAGCCTCTGCCTTCGGCTCAGGTCATGATCCCAGGGTCCTGGGATCGAGCCCCACATCAGGCTCTCTGCTCTGCAGAAAGCCTGCTTCCCCCTCTCTCTCTGCCTGCCTCTCTGCCTACTTGTGATCTCTGTCTGTCAAATAAATAAATAAAATCTTTAAAAAAAAAATGATCCAAACATTACTGGAGATAAAAAATAAGCAAAAAAACAAATAAAACATTAAAAGGTTACTGAATGTGCTTGAGATCCAGTTCCCTTTCCACCTCAGGAATGAGAAATGCTGGTCATGAAGCTGGTCTTAGGGACCTGAGGAACTTCCTGGAGAGATAAAGAGATGGAGTATAAGGATTTTCCCAACCAACTTGAAGCCCAAGGAACCTTGTCCCTGTCACAAAGGAATGGATGCCCTTTACTGGGCATTAACTGAAAGCAGAGTGCTGAGGAAAAGCTGAGAGGGTTCTAAGAGGCTGCCATGAGGCAGGGACATATCAGAGTGAGCAGCTGCCTGGCGTCTAGCAGAGACAAAGCCCAATTGACAAGAAGCAGGTAAACACCACCAACGGAACAGCAACAGGACTAAACTTAACTGAGCACTTACCATATACCAGACACTTTTCTCATTGCTCTACATACATTATCTCATTTGATCCTCACAGTGGTGAGGTGAACCAAGGGAAGATGTTAGTTTTGCAGATAAAAAAAGTGATCAAATAGCAGAAATTTCATACAGTTCAATCTTATATATAAAAATACATAGTCTTTATGGGACGTAGTAAAAATATAACAGGAAAATAGAATGGAATACATACAAATATGAGAAAGTTTGTGGATGCTGAAAAACACACACACACAAAAGAGGGCTCTAACCAAGTTTCTGGGGGAGTAGGGTGGTCAGGGAATGTTGAGACTTGAGGGATAAGTGAGCAGTAAGGAAATTAATCATTAATGAGCCAGATTCAGTAAGTCAGGGAGACCTGGGGTCATCACAAAGTAGCAGACACAGGACATGCACTGCCGTTTAGAAATGAGTAGAAAACTGGGGAAAAGATATGAAACAAAAAGCACTTTCAGACATTGGACAGTAAATATCACAGGATCATCATTACTGGGAGCAGGAAAATAAATAAGGTGAATCCTTCAGTTGATTAAAATCAGTAAGTCTTGGGGTGCCTGGGTGGCTCAGTGGGTTAAAGCCTCTGCCTTCACCTCAGGTCATGATCCCAGGGTCCTGGGATGAAGCCCTGCGTAGGTCCCTCTGCTTGGCGGGGAGCCTGCTCCCCGCCACCCCCCCCACTCTGCCTGCCTCTCTACCTACTTGTGATCTCTGTCTGTAAAATAAATAAATAAAATCTTAAAAAATAAAATAAAATCAGTAAGTCTTAAGAGATTGAAATCCTAGAGTACGTTCTTTGTACAGAATTGAATTAGAATATAAACAGAAAATTTTTAAAAAAATAAACAACATAGTTTTAAGTAACTGTTGGGTTAAAAAAAAAAAAAAAAGAAATCCTGAGGGGAATTAGAAAATATCTTGCACTGAATGAAAATAAAATGACAGCATATCAAAATCTGTGGGATGCAGGTAAGGCAGTCCTAAAAGAAGTTGTGAAACTTTAAATGATTATGGTAGAAAATATTAAAAAATAAGTGATTTCAGCTTCTGTATTAAAAAGATACAAAAAGAGGTGACAAATCTAAAGTAAGTGAAACAATAAAATAATAGAAATAAAAGCAAAAATTAGTCAAACAGAGAATGACAAATAATGGAGAAAATCAGTGAAACCGAAAGTTAACCGTAAACATTAGGCCCTGAGTTCCCAGCAGATATCTTCATCTAGAAGCCTCGAGATAACAGCAGCTCATAAAGGAGGTCTGCCCAGTGGAGGAGTACATGTTGGCTGTTGAGTCCCGTAGCTATGACCTGCCACTCAGTGTATCACGATCTTGATTGGCTTCTGTGACCAACATTTCAATAAAACTAATAACTTCTATTGAAATTCATCAAGAAAAACAAGAAAGAAGCCCAGCTTATCCATGTGAAGAAGGAAAGAGGGATGTTATTCCAGATTTTACAGTAACTAAAAGGATAATAAGAGTTATTATGAATAACTTTATACCAAAAAATTCAGTGTCTGATATGAAACAAAAGAAACCTTTGGAAAAAAAAAAGGTCAAAACTGACTTGAGGAACTAGAAATTCCGAACAGTCCTATATCTATTTTTTTAATTAAATTTCTTATTAAAAACATTCCACAAAGAAAAATCCTAGCCCAGATAGCTTCTCTGGTGAATTCTTTCAAATATCTAAGGAAGAAATAATAACAATCCTACACAATGTCTTTCAGAAAACAAAGAAAGCAATAATACATTATTCTGCCAGTAGACGAAGAAATTAGAAGAAATTCTAGCAGCACTGTTTGGATCCTGCCTTCCTAAAAGAGTCTTACAACATCTGCAAATCCAAAAGAAATGAAAACAGGTGCCCATAAAAATGTCCGTATGCAAATCTTTATGCAATCTTTATTTATACTAGATACAAACCAGTAACAGTCTAGATATACACCAGTCAAAGAAGGGATAAACAGATTGTGGGGGCACCTGGGTAGCTCAGTCGTTTAGTGTCTGCCTTGGGCTCAGGTCATGATCCCAGGGTCCTGGAATCGAGCCCTGCATTGGGCTCCCTGCTCAGCACGAAGCCTGCTTCTCCCTCTCCCCTGGCTTGTGTTCCCTCTCTTGTTGTCTCTCTCTCTGTCAAATAAATAAATAAAATCTCAAAACACACATACACACACAGACTGCAGTACATACATATGGTGAAATACTACTCAAATGAAAAGGAAAAATTAGAGAGAGGTACAACAACACGGATAAATGTAAAAAAACCATGTCACGGGGCGCCTGGGTGGCTCAGTGGGTTAAGCCTCTGCCTTCGGCTCAGGTCATGATCTCAGGGTCCTGGGATCGAGCCCCGCATCGGGCTCTCTGCTCAGCAGGGAGCCTGCTTCCTCCTCTCTCTCTGCCTGCCTCTCTGCCTGCTTGTGATCTCTCTCTGTCAAATAAATAAATAAAATCTTTAAAAAAAAAAAAAACCATGTCACTGAGTAAAAGGAGCCAGATACAAGAGTATAGATGTACGAGGCTCCATTCCTAGAAAAGTTAGGAATAGGTAAAATCAATCTATGAGCAGATCAGTGGCTACCTGATGTCAGTAGTTGTGGGGATAATTGGCTGTGAAGAAGGAAAAAAGAACTGACTTGCTTGTGGAAATAGTCTATATGTTGGGCACCTGGGTGACTCAGTCGGTTAAGCATCTGCCTTCAGCTTAGGTCATGATCCTGGCGTCCTGGGATTGAATACTGCCTTGGAGTCTCTGCTCAGCGGGGAGTTTGCTTTTCTTTCTCCCTCTGCTGCTCCCCCTGCTGTGTTCTCTCACTCTCTCTCTGTCAAATAAACAAATAAAATCTTTAAAAAATTTTTAAACAGAAATAGTCTATATCTTGATAGAGCTGATGTTTCATATGTATATACAATTGTCAAAAACTCATCAAACTATATAGTTAAAAATGGCCACATTTCAGTACATGTAAATTACAGCTCGATAGAATCAAATAAAAAAATAAGTCAGAGAAATGGGTGGAAATAAAGAAATTAGGGAGAATGATATCCATGTTGTCCCTAAAGTTTCAACTGAAGCAACTCGGTGGGTGGTGGTTTCCCTCACTATTCTGGGAGGCAATGTTGGAAGAGAGCCAGGTTTGAGATGAAGGAGGAGTACCGATAGAGCAGTACTGAAATGCTAAGTTAAAAGTGCCTGTGGCAGGGGTGCCCAGTAAAACATTTCTCTGGAGGAAAGGGAATGGGTGGGGATTTGTAGCATTTCCTGATTTTCATGCTATAGAAGCTTCCATCATATCTGATTTCAAGCTCCCAGTGGTTTAACAAGCAACTCAAAAAAATTCTGGAAACATAGCAACAGGCTCTGATGACCCAGGAGGAGCTTACTCTGGCATACCCCTGCCTGTAAATCATCACAAAAATATGTGGAGGGGCGCCTGGGTGGCTCAGTGGGTTAAGCCTCTGCCTTCGACTCAGGTCATGATCCTGGGGTGCTGGGATCGAGCCCCACCTCGGGCTCTCTGCTTAGCAGGGAGCCTGCTTCCTCCTCTCTCTCTTTCTGCCTGCCTCTCTGCCTACTTGTGATCTCTGTCAAATAAATAAAAAATCTTAAAAAAAAATATACATATATGTATATGGAGCAAGAAGCTGTAAAAATGGAGGGGTTTGCTGAGGGGGTGGATGCAGTCATTAGTAAATAGAGGGTAATAAAATCCAGATATGTGGATGCAATTAGGGAAAGATACCTAGAACTGTGCCTTAGGCATGTTGGTTCTAAAGCTCAAGTAGAAGAGACTGAGCAAGTAGAAGAAAGTGAGAGGAGCTGAGAGTCAGGATGACAGGGCAGGATGGTGTCAAAGGAGCTCAAGGACAGAGCCAAGAAGTTGTTAGCAGCGTCACATTCACCTCAGTTACATACAACAAAGACTAACACTTTATGGTATGGAGTTGATGGTGACCCGTAAGAACACAGTTTCAGTGGAGCTCGGAAGTCGAATGGACTGCAGACAGATGCTTTCCTCTCGTGGCCCAGAGGTGGAATGGCTCATAAAAGAGGTCTGCTTAATGGAATATATACAAGTGTTTCTCCCCTTACAGTGGGATTACATCCTGACAAACTCATTATTTAGTTGAAAATAGTATAAGTTGGGGGCGCCTGGGTGGCTCAGTGGGTTGAGCCTCTGCCTTCGGCTCAGGTCATGATCTCAGGGTCCTGGGATCGAGCCCCGCATCGGGCTCTCTGCTCAGCAGGGAGCCTGCTTCCTCCTCTCTCTCTGCCTGCCTCTCTGCCTGCTTGTGATCTCTCTCTGTCAAATAAATAAATAAAATCTTAAAAAAAAAAAAAAAAGAAAATAGTATAAGTTGAAAATGCATTTAATATACCTAACTTTGCAAACATCATAGCTTAGCCTTGCCCACCTTAAATGTGCTCAGAGCACAGCTGGGCAGAATCACCTAACATAAAGCATATTTTATAATAAAATGATGAATAATCGTGTAATTTATTGAATATGGTACTGAAAGACAGAATGTCTGTATGGGTACAGAATGGTTGTCAGCATGTTTACCATCGTGACCCTGTGGCTGACTGGGAGCTGTGGTTCACTGCCCCTGTCCAGCCTTAGGAAAGCATTATCATGGATATCAGCCAGACTGGGAAAAGATCAAAATTCCAAAATTTGAAGTAGAGTTTCTCCTGAATGTGTATAGCTTTTGTACCATTGTAAAGTGGAACCATCCTATGTCAGGGACTGTCTGTACTGGCAACAGAAGCCCATAGCTATGAACTGTCACTTTGGCATGTCACCACCCTGATTGACTGCTATTACCAACAGTAACTACTCTAATCAGAAACAGAAGATGTCCTGAAACCCGAGCTAACATATCCAGGCCTAAAGTATTATGGTCAAGCATGTCCCTAGAATCCTACAGATCTCTGCACCCACTCATGGAAGAACTGCACCATGGACTTGGGTTCTTTGCTCCAGGTCCCAGCTATCTGCACCACTGCCCTATCCTGAAGGAACCTTCCCTTCTGCATGACCCATTAGTTGTCTAACCATAGCCATGTAGTCCTTTTTTAAAGAGGCAGTGCTGAGTTTTCTACGTTAGCTCTCATCAGTACCTGACACATCTAAGTAGGGATTCAGTAAATAATTTTGGGGTGAATTGATAAACCAGTCCTCTCTTCACCATCCATACTGACTTTCACTTAGACAGGATCACCTGGTCCTAAAATTGAAGGTCTTTTCCTACACAAGTGCCACTACAGATTTGCCCTACCAAACCACATTATTTTCCTTGGAACATCTCCCCAAAGCATGGATTCTTCTCCTGCTAAGACTCTGATCCCAGAGCACCGTGATTAGCCCAACACCTTGAAGAGCCACAGGTAAATGGAAAGGACTTAAGTTGTCCTAAATGAAGTGTTTGTACCCACTCCTGGTGACTTGAAACTATAGGAGAAATATGACATTTATTCCTGGAGTGCTAGTTTAGCTCATAGCTGCTTTAGTGAGGAATATTACACACACGCACACACACACACACACACACACACACATACATCCCTAAATAGGTATAAAAAATAAATATTATGATGTACTATGAAATATAACAATAATAAATCATGAAGATAAAGCACGAGATTTCAAAGAAATTATGTTTGCAGCCATGTTACTTTATTCTAAACTTCTAGGCCTCTTTCAACTCCTTCCTTCTACTCTACCCATATATTCGCCCCTTAGTGGGGTATCCATATTCATTCTTCTTTGGGTTTGACAGAGTTCTGGAGGCATATGCTGATAGGTGCCAAGAACCAGAACATGACCTCCAGTACCACATGCTCTTTGGCTTTTCTGAGCACCACCTGTCCTTAAGGAACCCAGAGGACTGTTGCTGGGCTCTACCTAGAGGAGGAAGTTGTCAACACTTTCATTTGCCATCCTTCATCCTTCATATCATCCTATCCATCTTCTATCTCTTCTGACTGCTCCGAGCCTACAAACAGTCCACAGTCCACTGCATACCCAAGAACCCAGACCGGGAAACCAGAGAGAGAGCACAAGCAGAGACAAGGATCTTCCAGATCCTTGCTGATTCCAGTAACATCCTCACTCACTTCCTGAGTCACCAGCAGAGAATGGACATTTGAGGAACCTTGACAGCATGCCCCTGCTTCTCTGAAACCCAGACCTTAACAAGGGCTTCTCAGAGCACTTAGTGGAACACCAGACTGCTTTATATAGAGTCTTGTATATAGACTCTAGGCTATATATAGTTCTTTGGTTTTGTTTTTCTTTTTTTTTTTTTAAGATTTTATTTATTTATTTGACAGAGAGAGATCACAAGTAGGCAGAGAGGCAGGCAGAGAGAGAGGGGGAAGCAGGCTCCCTGCTGAGCAGAGAACCCGATGTGGGGCTCGATCCCAGAACCCTGAGATGACCTGAGCTGAAGGCAGAGGCTTAACCCACCGAGCCACCCAGGCGTCCCTGTTTGTTTTTCAAAAGATTTTCTTTATTTGAGAGAGAAAGAGAGCATGCACACATGTGTGAGAGAGCATGAGTTGGAGGGAGCGGCAGAGCGAAAGGGAGAAGCAGACTTCCCGCTGAGCAGGGAGCCCAACACAGGGCTTGATCCCAGAACCCTGAGATCATGACCTGGGCTGAAGACTCTGATAGAGCCACCCAGGGGCTCTGATACTTCTTTGTTTTATACATTACATGTTATGTCTATGAAAAGATGGAAGTAATACACCCAGGAACTGAGCAATATAAAACTCTGACTATAGGTGCTGGTTCTGGCTCCAAGTTTCTGAAACCCTTACTAGCCAGACCTACCCCCAGGTCTCTTAGCAGGTGAAAGGAATTTGGACTGAAGGGGCCATGAAAATTTAGGAGAAAGGACTTCCCTTCATTCAAGGAAGTTGACTTGGGTGGGTATGTGGAGGGTAGGTGAGAGAGATTAGAAGTTGGAGGAACAACTAAGATTTTATTATAATGACTCAGTGGTTCTCAGGGGAGGTAATATTGCTTTTGAGGCCTGTTTTGAAACTTTGAGGGATTTTAGAGTTTGCTACTGGTGTTCAGGGAACAAAGGCTAAGAATACAGACATCTTGCATTGTACAAGCCAGCTACAAATAACCAAGAATTGTCCTGAATGGCACATAAAAATTGAACATCTCTTTTTATAATAGTCAGAGCCTGACATTTAACTCTGTTTTATGTATATATAAACTAATGATATTTGAATCCCAAACCAACACATCTATACTGGTATGCATTTGTAATTATACACTCAAAGTATGCAAACATTTTACTACTTGATTATGTACACTAGTTTACCGAAATCTGTTATCATTTTGTTATAAATTACCTTCCTTTACTTCTCCAGGTATTACACGCAGGGCATTATGTTGCTGTTTGTGAAATGATATGTGTTGATAGATTATATTATATCTGATTTTCATTTCCAAATAATATACAAGGCATAAAATATTTTTAATTTTTATTTTATTTATTATTATTAATTTAATTAATTAATTTATGTTTTATCTTATTTTTTTAGAGAAAGAAGCTTTAGATCTAATAGTGTTGAAAGTGACTGATTTAGGTGATAAATATTAAGAGCCTTGGCGGAGGACTGAGAAGTAGAAAAGGAAGTCACTGTGGATGCAAAATTAACAGAACTTGGAAAGTGATTAAATTCAGTGGTTTAAAATTAAGCTTTGTTTCAACTTTCCCTTCTGCAGGCTACATAAACCCAGAGCCATCATCTTTCTTGGCTAGCTTCACAAACCTTTCATTATCTTGGTTGCTGTTTCCAGAAGTATTTCTTTGAGTTTCCAAATGGTGTTCCGTTATAGATTCTCACATGGAGCTTAACTGTATTGAAATGAGGAGCCAAGACTTCCAACTCACAAACAAATCCACGGATCTGACATGCATGGATACACAGATGGAACAGACATCATCAGTAGCTGGAACATATCCCCTCACTTTCTATAGATGCTGAGTGACTTGCACCTACCAACACTTGCATTTCTTTCACAGCCCGTTTTGGCCACTGAAGGAAGATGGAAAGGCTGGAGTTAATGAATCTCCCCATCTGCCAAACAGCCTGCAACAAATAACTGACTGGGGTTGGTGTATAAATACCCTTCTCTTATAATAGATGGATAGCTGGGGTTCCAAGTCCAACCTGTACTAACTCACCATCTGACTTTAGGCATGTTACTTCTCTCTCTCTCTTTCTCTCAGTTCCAATTTTCTTACCCTTAAAATAAAGGGTTTTGACTATATTAACAATTTCCAGAATGTGTTCCTTGGAAGAACGCTGAATTTTGAGAATGTTGTCGTGGGTGGGGGGGTGCACCTGGGTGGCTCAGCGGGTTAAAGCCTCTGCCTTCGGCTCAGGTCATGATCCCAGAGTCTGGGATTGAGCCCCACATCAGGCTTTCTGCTCCGCAGGAAGTCTGCTTCCTCCTTTCTCTCTGCCTACTTGTGATCTCTGTCTGTCAAATAAATAAATAAAATCTTAAAAAAAAAATTAAAAAAAAAAAAAGTTGTGGAGAAAAGATGAGAGAAGAAAGTTCCTGGTCTGTAAACAGTGGCCATCTCGAACTACTTCTCAAAAGAGTGATGAAGTAGAAGTGGAGGGCCTCTCCCAGTGCCTGACATCTAGTAGGTTTGCAATAAATGATGACCGATTTTAAATTCAGAGAAGTTAGTTCATACTCCGTGCAGAACATCATCATTAAGCAGAGGTTCTTAATCTGAAGTCTATGCACTGTTTGAGATTGTAATAAAAATTGGATACCCTGTGTCCTGTGCCTTTTTCTGGGGTAGCTTTCCTGATTTAATTGGGTTCTCAGACTCCCTAAATGATTAGCCTTGTCTTAAGCCATTTCTTTTTATCAGTCATTTTAAAACACACAGCAAACCATTATTTTCTGGTTTTAATGATCAATCAACAAACAATTAGTAAGCATCTTATCTCCTCTTTCGGAGACCACTCCAAGTCTTTGTGCAGTAGTCAGTTGGGGGAATTCACTGAGAATTTCTGAGACATGAATTCAAAATGTATAAGTGACATTCAAATGTAAGAATTCATTTGATATAATAACAAAAACTGATGGATTAAAAAAATTCTGGGTGTCACAGAGAACTGTATTTTTATTTGGGTAGGAATAAAAAGGGGTTTTGGGGTTATTTATTTATTTACTTATTTATTTTTAATGCTGGCCAGTTTGATGGACACATGTTGTATGTTAGAATAGGGTGGGATAGTCCCTAAATGGATCAGAACAACTGAGCTATCATTGGATATTTTCTCTTCTCTCCCAGAGCGGTAGACAAACTATAGGTACTGGGTTCAAATGCTTTCCCCCATTGTCAAACCATTAATTGTTCAATGTGTCCTGGTGTTTATTTTGAGAAGATGTTCACTGTATCTGCTTGTGGTATCTCATAGTCTACACAATCCCTTCCCATTTGTAAGGCCTCAACAACAATTCTCCAGGATGTTGGGAAACCTACTGTTATCCCAAACCAGGTGTAGCAGAACCCTCTCCACACAAGCCATCTTTAAGGAGAAGAGAACTAACTACTGGGAGATGTTTCCAGCTCCAGTTTTCTTAGTCTTTCTCTCTTTGGGAAGCCTACTCTTTAGTTGTTATTGCCAACTGTTGCAACCACATTTGAGAGTGTGTGCAAGGTGCTATGTGGAGGAAGTATAGGGAAGAGGAAAGGAAAGGGGACAAATTGGCAGAAATGATTACTTTCTTTTTTATTATGTTAGTCACTGTACAGTACCTCATTAGTTTTTGATGTAGTGTTCCATGATTCATTATTTGCATATAACACCCAGTGCTCCATGCAATATATGCCCACCTTAGTACCCATCACTGGGCTAACCCATCCCCCCACATCCTCCCCTCTAAAACCCTCAGTTTGTTTCTGGGAGTTCATAGTCTCTCATGGTTTGTCTCCCCCTCGGATTCCCGCCCCTCCTTCATTTTTCCCTTCCTTCTCCTAATGTCAGAAATGATTTCAAAAGATGCCTGTTTTCCCAATTACTTAAGCTCACCTGGTTTTTTCAACATCAAGAGAGGCATAATTTTCTTGTTTTTAAAAAACAAATTATGCCTGTTAGGAAATAAATGCATTATCATGAGTAAAAGGAAAATATATTGTCAAGATAATTGCTATGGGAGATAGAATCCAGTTTCAGGAAACTTTTTTGCATTTCTTACAGGTGGAGAATAGTCTTTTATCAGAAAAAACTAACCAATATCATTGCTACAATGCCTCTGCTATACTTTACCAGTTAAAATTCCTAGCTCAGTAGGTCTTCATATTTTATTGTTAATATGGGACTCCTTTTAATATCTTTTAAAAATTGAGGACCCTAAAATGCTAGCAGTTGTATGTTTAGTAACCATGAAAGGGAGAAAATGTAAAATAGTATTCCAGTTATCTATTGCTGCTTACCAAGCAATCTGGTGGTTTAAATCTTCAAATTTGGTGGTTTAAAACAACTCCCTTGGTTTTTCAGCTCATAAATCAGCATTGGGGCAGGGATTGGCAAGGACAGCTCATCCCTGCTCCACAGAGTGGAGCAGAGGTAACTTGAAGATGGGGGCCAGAATTGTTAATGGCCTCAGGCATGCACATGTCTAGATGTTGGTACCCACTGTTGGCCCTCAACTGGGGCTGTCACCCACAGAATCTATATGTGGCCTCTCTGTGTCAGCTCTTTGTTTTCTCATGCATAGCAATTGAGTTCAAAGAGAAAGTGTCCCAAGAGGAATAGGTATCACTTGTGTTGCCTTTTGACTGTGGCTCAGAAGTCACATAGCTCCATTTTGCTCCAGTGACAAGCCCACTCAGAATTAATGGGTAAAATGTCAATGTTGCATAGCAAGAACAACATGTGGGGTTGGAGTTATTGTTGTGACCATTTTGAAAAATATGATCTTCCACAAATAGCAAACATGCTCACATTAGGTAATGCTTTTAAATGAATGTCTGAATGAGCATTTCACCCCTGGTAATGATACCTCCTTGTCTAGGGATTAGTAAATGTCAATTAGCACTGAATAAATGCAGGTAAAACACGCCTAAACAGGGTCAAAGCAGTTGTTCATGGTTTGAGGTGCTGACCATGCCATGATTCTGCCTCCAGAAGATGGACCTTCTTGGTTTCTATTGAGCATATCTTCTAGACCATTCCATATTCTAGTCTTCTCCAATCCTTCTCCTACATGCAGTTTATCCCTCATTCAGTCAACAGCATTTTTTTTTCTAAAAACACATGCCTATTCACAAAACACACCACCTCACAAACCAACTCTAGCTCCCATATGCCTGTAGAAATAACAATAACACAAGCAGCTATCATGTTTGAGCAAAAAGTGCCAAATACCGAGCCGAGTGCTTCACAGGCATTAGTTACATTAACCATCACTGGGTTAATAAGGCATTTTGTGACATTATCTTATTTAAAAACTAAAAGAACAAACCCCCTCAAGGCTTATAACAAACTTATACAAAATCTCAGCTAATAAACTATAGACAGGGTCTCACGGAGACCTTGCTTTTTAATCATTATGATGCTATGTATTCCTGTACAGGATAAACCAATCTATTTAATGAGACATTCATGAACTAGACCCTATTTTTCTAGTTTCACATCATAACAATTTTCCTTCACCCTTGTCGAACCTATATAACAGTCATCTAGAGTTTCTTACTATACACACACACTTTATTCTTTTTTGTTTGCTTAATGTGTCTTTTTTCTCTCCAACTAGCAAAATAGAAACTTCCTGCCTAAATGCCATCTCCTCTAAGAAATCTTTCCTGACTTCCTCAGATAGTTAAATATTCCCTCCTCTTATTTTTTTTGACACTCAGTACATTTCTCTACGAAAGCTCCTCTGACATCATTGAACTTATTTGTGTAACTGTCTGTTCTACCAGATAACGAGGCCAGAGATGTGCTATTTATTTGTAAAACCTCAAAGAGTAACATAGTACTTGGTATCAAGTAGTTATACATTCTGTTTGGTGGAATGTCTGTTTCCTGCCATGATGGACTAATAGATACCACACTAGCTCTTTTGTAGTAAATCACTATAAACCTGGACAAATTCTATAAAATAACTGTTTCCTGATGTGAACTAAAAGCAATTCAGGACTGTGATCTCTGAGAGATGAGAAACAAACAAGGCCATCACCACTATTACTGTTGCTCTCTTTTAGAGGTATGTTTCAGACAGTAGAGCAGAGAAGGGGAGCCCTCCCAGACCACAGCTGCCTCACAGAGCTGAAAAGCCAGAGGTCAGAACTCAGGACACTAAGGCATCTAGAATTTCTGGGACAGGATAAGGAAGAGAAGGGACCTAGGTACAAAAAGAGCTTTAAAAATCTGCTTGGGAGAGAGAGTCAATTATCATATGGTTTCACTTATTTGTGGAGCATAACAAATAGCATGGAGGACAAGGGGAGTTAGAGAGGAGAAGGGAGTTGGGGGAAATTGGAAGGGAGGTGAACCATGAGAGACTATGGACTCTGAAAAACAATCTGAGGGGTTTGAAGGGGTGGGGGGTGGGAGGTTGGGGGAACCAGGTGGTGGGTATTGGAGAGGGCATGGATTGCATGGAGCACTGGGTGCCGTGCAAAAACAAGGAATACTGTTATGCTGAAAATAAACACACACACACACACACACACACACACACACACACACACACACAAATCTGCTTGGGGACTGCCTTGAGCTTTTAGCTGAATACTAACCTGTGTATGTATAGAGAAAAATGGCATGAAGCTGGACTGAAAACATCAACCAGAGGAAAACAACTATGGGGATCCAGGATCGAAACAAATACCAAAGTTTGCACAGGGCTGGGGGACAGCATTTTAGTCAGCAGAATAGAGTCTTTGGATGAACATTCCAGAAATTAAATAAAACCCATAGAAAGGTAGCACCTTAGGAATAGAATTAGTCTAATCTTAAGGTAATAGTCATTCTGTACTGGCTTAAGAAAAGTTTCTAAACAAAACTTGAAAGAACTATGTTGATCCATGAGCAATTTAAATGTCTGCTGAAAATAAAACATTAAACTCTCTCATGAAAGAAGACAAAATCCTTGAAAATGTAGAACCCATAATGCACCATTCAAATTTCCTAGACATTTAAATGAGCATAAAGACATGATCCATAATCAAAAGAAAAAAATCAGAAACAGAGAAACAAAAATGAGAAAGACAATGACATTTGCAAACAAGAACTTCAAGTCAGCTATTGTAATTCTAATAAAAAAAGGAAAACATTTACATAATGAGTAGGGATCTTAAGAAGGAAAGAAAAACTTAACATAGAAAGAAATGAAAATTCTAGAACTAAAAAATACAATATTTGCAATGAAAAGATCATGGAATTTAACATCAGATTAAATAATGTTTAAGAAAGGTTGATTAACTTGAAGGCAGAACAACAGAGATTATGCAAATGGAAGCACAGAGAGATGAAATGCTAGAAGAAAATGAATAGAATCTCAGAGACAATTGTCCTGTGATACAATATCAAGGAGTCTAGTGTATGTATAACTTGATTACCAGGAGGAGACAAGAGCAAGACAATATTTATAGAAATAATGATTGAAAAAATTTAAGGACATGAAAAAGATAAGCTCACAGATGTGAGAAGCTCAGTATACTTCAAGCCCCATAAACATATACACAAACACCCCATCCCACGCTGTATTCTAATAACATTATTGTAGGCCAAGATGGGTTAAATAAATGATTAAAAACAATGTTAAAAGAAGCTGAGATAGGGGAGGGGTGAAGAGAGGAAGACATATTCCAGAGAAACAAGAATAACTGTAAAAATGACCACTGGTTTCTCCATTCAAAACAGAGAATATTGGAACGACATCCTTAATGCACTGAGGAAAAAAATCTATCAACCCAGAAATCCATATCCAAAGAAAATATTTTAAAAAGGAATGCAAAATAAAACCAATGAAAGCTGAGAGAATTTGTCACTAGCACTCTTGCATTAGGAGAACTGTTAAGGAACGCTCTCCAGGTTACTGGAAACGAAACTAGATAAAATGTGTCCATATACCTACTAGTTGTGTATGTAAATTATACCTCATTAGAAAAAAAGTCTTCCTCTCAGGCTGTCCTTCAGATTCCAATACACAGTCAACCCTCCTTAAAGAGAACTGTATTTTTCAAGTGGGTTCTTAGCTGGCTAGCAAGACTCCTTAGTCTTAACCCATAGTCCTAACCTAACTCTGTTCGCCTTCTCTACAGGTCTTCTTCAAACTCTATTCCTTTAAAAAATATAAGGCAATAACAAATGCTGGTGAAGATGTGGAGAATAGGGAGCCCTTGTGCACTGTTGCTGGGAATGTAAACTGATACAGCAACTATGAAAAACAGTATGGAGCTTCCTAAAGGAATTAAAAGTAGAACTACCATACGATCCAGAAATCCCACTTCTGGGTATATTTCCAAAGGAGGCAAAATAATTTTCTTGAAGAGATATCTGCACCCCATGTTCATTGCAGTAATAGTGAAGGTATGGAAACTATCTAAGTGTCTGTCAACAAATGAATGAGTGAAGAAAATGTGACATCCACACAATGGAATGTTATTCAGCCTTTAAAAAGGAGGAAATCTTGCCATTTGGGATAACATGGATGAAAGCAAAGGGCATTATCCTCAGTGAAATAAGCCAGACAGAAATAATTAACTCAATAATAGGGGAATTTACCTAGTGTATATGTATATTAAATCATGACATTGTATACTTTAAATATCTTACAATTGTGTTTATCAATTATACTTCAATAAAGCTGAAATAAATTCTATTCCTTTCTCCCTATGAAAGTCTCTAACCACAGGAAAATTAACAGGGTACACACTCAAAGGCTGGTGGTGAATTCAGCAGTTCGATGAATTTTTTATTTAAAAAAAAAAAAAAAGAGTTTTTGGTGTGCCGGGGTGGCTCAGTTGGTTAAGCATCTGCCTTCGGCTCAGGTCGTGGTCCTGGGGTCCTGGGATCGAGCCTCACAATCGGGCTCCCTGTTCAGCCAGAAGCCTGCTTCTTCCTCTCTCTCCCTGCTGCTCCCCCTGCTTGTTCTCTGTGTTTCTCTCTGCCAAATAAATAAACAAAATCTTTATTAAAAAAAAAAAAAGATTTTTTCTTTTGGGTCTCAGGATTGGGTCTGCTAAAGATCTAGAAAGCTATGGCCCAAATGTGCCCTTTAGCTGGGAATTTCCTGCCCTCCTCATGAAAGATTAGAGGTTTGAAAACCAGAGCAAATGTGTCTCTGCGAAACTCTTCAGGGCTTCACCTAGCCTGTGACTTGCCGAGGGCAGTACACCATTGCCTGCACCTTCTACCCCACCAGCCTAAACACACCATGAAGGGTCCAGGGTTTTAAATTATTGTTGATAAGGGGATCCTGGGTGGCTAGTCAGTTAAATGTCTGCCCTTGGCTCAAATAATGGTTTCAGGGTCCTGGGATCAAGCCCTGCGGCAAGCTCTCTACTCAGCAGGGAGTCTGTTTTCCCTCTCACTCTATGCTCTCCTTCTCTCTTAAATAAGTAAATAAAATCTTTAAAAAAATTATTGTTGAGGGGCGCCTGGGTGGCTCAGTGGGTTAAAGCCTCTGCCTTCGGCTCAGGTCATGATCCCAGGGTCCTGGGATCGAGCCCCACATCGGGCTCTCTGCTCTGCAGGGAGCCTGCTTCCTCCTCTCTCTCTCTCTCTGCCTGCCTCTCTGCCTACTTGTGATCTCTGTCAAATAAATAAATAAAATCTTTAAAAAAAATTATTGTTGATAAAGTAATTCCATCAAAAGTCTTTTATCTTTACACTGAAGATTCTACTTTTGTAGAGCGGTGGTCACTCTGTTTGGTGTGTGTGGATTAAAGAGGGAGGCGCTTTTTTTTTTTTTTTTTTTTTTTTTGGTTTGCATAGTCTGCACGTTTAATCACTTTAAAACCTCTAACATTATCTCGTGTCCATTAAATAGAACCAACAATGCTGGGCCTGTTTAAATTACAAGAAAAAAAAATCACTGGGCACCAACCCAGTATCTTACAAAATCAGCCAGGCTGGCCACAAGGGTGGGGGGATGGGAGAGGAGGGGACACCACTGGGCAGGTGGCTGGGTGCCAGGAAGGGCTAGGGGAGAGAGAAAGAAAAGAGGGCTCCTGGATGGGAGGGGACTGATTGTCCTAATGGGAGGGGTGCGAAAGGCACGTCAGAAGAGGGGGACTTAAGGGGGCAGAACAGGTCAGTGCTTTCTCCACAAGGGCACAGTGTTGGAGGGGGCTCAGTGCCACTGCCTGCCCACCCCTGGCACTTGGAGAACCAGTGACCCATGAGCCCTTGGCACGATGAGCCCCGTCTGAGACACAGATGACAGCCTGCCCCTCCTACCACAATCCTCTTTCCTAGGGCCCACCTGGCTTGCCCGCCTGACTCTTCGGGACTTGGGGCTCAACTCCTCCTCACTCCTCAGCAACATGCTGCAGCCTCCCACACCTCAGGGCCAGGGTAGCCGGGGGAACAGCAGAGTGGACAGTGGGTGTGGGGAGGTGGGTGGTCCAGCTGCTACCCCCATTAAAAATACACACACACAAAAAATCAGCATCTAAAGTGAAATAATCACAAAGTGAAAATATATCCTCAGACAGCCCCTGAGATCCCCACAGGGGAAAGCAGCATCGGGTGGGAGGTGGGAGAGGCCGGGCGGGCCACCGTCCCTCCCCACCACCCACCCAGGGGCTCCGGGACTGTGAATTTGAGATTTATTTTGCAAATGGTGTTATCAATGTCTGAAATGTCATTAGAGGAGTGAACCTAGGAAGGAATTCACCTTCCCTTTTCTTCACAAGTCTTTACAGTCTTCTCAGAAATATTAATTCATGCTTTTTAGTGGACAAGGAACTTTCCCACTCATGTTTAAATGCAAGCTTTACAACATTACTCCAAGAGAAAAACAAAATTAGGATTATTTTTTTCATTTTTTGGATGTAGAAACTAAGCTCAGAGGTTTGCCCAACAGAGCTAGAACTGAATCCTGGGTCTTTGAGGCACCCAGTTCACTATTGTTGCCATGACACTGGTTGGCACGCATCGCTTGGGTTGATGTCTGGCCTGCCTGTCCCTGTGAGCTGACACCCTGGGCTTGCCTCCTGACTGGAACAGCCCTAGCACAATACTAACCTCCTTTCCTTGCCAAGCCCCAACTGCCAACTTCTTGAGCTTCCAATTCTAGGTCACAGTGCTGGACTCTGGAGTAGACTAACGGTCGCATATAGCTTTTCCCAGGTAAGGAACACAAATGTGAAATCACAATTTCTTTTTTTTTAAATTTTTATTTCTTGATTTTTTTTTAAAGATTTTATTTATTTATTTGACAGAGAGAGATCACAAGTAGACAGAGAGGCAGGCAGAGAGAGAGAGAGAGAGAGGGAAGCAGGCTCCCTGCTGAGCAGAGAGCCCCATGCGGGACTCGATCCCAGGACCCTGAGATCATGACCTGAGCCGAAGGCAGCGGCTTAACCCACTGAGCCACCCAGGCGCCCATTTCTTGATTTTTTAATTTCAGTATAATTAACATATAGTGTTATATTAGTGTGAGGTGTACAGTTGAAATCATCATTTCTTAATCATAGCTCAGCTGCCTTCTTGGGTGCTTCTTCTGATTCTGGGCCACCCTAAATTATATGTTGCACCTAAATTTGGTGCCTTCTCACTGGGCCGTCATAATACAACCCTCCTCTCCAGACCCTAAATCTTGACCATCCTCTCACTGGCTTCTCCATGTCTCTGAATAGCACAGAATAGGAAAGTTCCTTTAAGAGTGACAGTCAAGGTCCAAAGAGCAGATCACAGTTCAATTTCACATTTGTTTTCTGTGGGAAAGGAGCAGCCTCCCTTGTCTGCCCCATCCTCTAAATGGCCCATCTCTAATATCAAAATGGGATTCACTCAGGATGTGTCCCTTTGAATGCTTTGCAAAACACAGTGAAATTGAGAGGCTCTGATGCCAAGATTTCTCCAGTTCATAAATCTGGAAAGATACAAAATGATCCCAGGGTCCGGGAAGGCAAATGGCTCACTGAAGATCACCCCGGCAAGCTAGTGGCAGGACTAGGGCAAAGATTGTTTCCATTGCTCCCATAACGTGTCTTCTTTCCCCGTTAGGTTCCAGAGTCAAGAAGCAATGATTCTGTTGGGAGATTGTCTCTCAGTTAAGGTTCAAATTGAAAAAGGAGAGAATGATGTGCCCTCTGGTTGAACAGACTCTATTTCTCAAGGAAAGACCCTACATGTATATATTTGAAGTTTCATTCTTTTGAGGATGCTTAAGGACATGTTGCCCACCAACCACCCTTTGTTTTCCTGTGGAAATATTTTTGCTGGGTTCCTTTTTTTTTTTTTTTTTTGCTTTGAAATATGGTTCTCCTGTACGCAGTTAAACCCCAAAGAGTTTGTTGATGTAATTTCTAAATGTTGTTTTCCAAGTGTTTTCTACTTCTGAGCTCTCTCATCCAGTGAGGGTGGGGATGTGGAGTTCAAAATGAAAAAACTCAGTCTTGGGAGCCTCTTTGGATTTCTTTAGAAGAGAAAATCAGCACAACCTTTGATGAGCATGTTGCAAGGTTTAATTCCTCCCTTAGAATGTCAGTGAAAGGCACTGTAATGAGTACGCATCAAGCCTGCAGCCTTTCTTATGAGGAAATTTCAGAGGGTCCACCAGCTTCTGGAAGGAAGTGACAATTTGCTGTGAGGCCAAACACACCTCTTGGCATTTCATGAACCTTTTCTGAAGAGGAGAGAGAGAGACGGCTCCTCCTGGCGGCAGATCTGTTGCTGGCAGTAAAAGTTGCTGGCAGATCTGTTGCTGGGGACTTGAGTGTTGCCCATTACAGTCATTATTATTACTGACGTCATTATTATGATCGTGTTTCAGGTTCACTCAATGGTAGCAACAGGGCCAAGCCCCAAAAAGAGACTCAAAAAAGATGTAATCTCTGCCTAGAGGCCTTATTTTGGAGCCAAATGTTTATCCAGTAACCCATTCTCAAGGTCTTCTGGTGCCCGTTGTGGGTATGCATCTGCGTGCTCTGACCAGCCTGGCCACACCCATGTCCATAAGCTTCACACACAGAGGAATTGTCTCACTCACATACACTTCACAGCCGCTCTTGATAAACCAGAGCCTCTTTTCAAGATAACATGACAGATTTATTGACGTAACTGTGAATACTGCCATCTTCTCAAACAGGATTTAGAGAACTTAACAGATGCCTGGTACTGGAAGTAAACTCAGAGAGCCAACGACAAAGTCCTCCAATCTGTCTTTCAATCACCCCTCTTGCCTGTTCTTGAATACTCCCGATTAAGAGAACTCAACACCTAATAAAGCGGTCCATTCTATTCTTAAGCAGTACTGCCAGAAAGTTCCCTCTTTCATTAGTGCCTTAGGTGTCTGCTCAGTTGCTCTCTTTGCCTTTCCAGACAGCAGTAGTCTCTAATCCACGCAGATGTCTTCCTCTCTTTGCTTATGGCTCTGCCCTCTCTGGAGTGCTCCCTAGCCCTGGGGGACTCTCTTATTGACTCTGGCTTTTCTATGGCTGGCCTTCAGGTCCCTGGGCATCATCCGGGGCTCTTGCTCCAGTAAATGAGTTGATGCTTAATATGTGTCCCCAAAACATAGTGGCTTAAAACAAACAAAAATTATTTATCAAGTTCTGAGCATTGGTTGAGAAGTTGCTCTGCTGGTTTCTCCTGGGCCTCAATGTGCATTTAGCTGGAAAGTTGGGCTGGGTGGAAGGGGACAAGATGACCTCACTCTCATGTCCAGCAGTGAGTGCTGACAGTTGCTGGGGATTCCTTGACCTTCCTTCACATGCCCATCCTTTCTTCACTGGGCTAAACTGGCATTCTTCCATGGTGACCTCCAAGCAGTTTTCCAAGGGGGTGAAAAGGGAGCTTCCAGGGTCTCTTAAGGCCTAACTTTAAAAAGAGCTCATTGTTTCTGCCACATTTCTATTGGCCACAGCAAATCATAAAGCCAACCAGATTCAAGTTGGACAAATGGGCTCCATCTCTTGATGGGGTGTATCTGGTTCTTCTGTCTAGCAACACCCTGTCTGCTTGTTTGTAGAGGAGGTACAGAGAGACAGTAGAAGGTACAGATGGGTGTGAGGGCATCCCCTCCTCTCTTGCCACTGTGCCTGCATTTTCTCAAGACCAGTATTTCTGGGTGTATGGTTACATATAACCTTCTTTTTCTAAAGACTTTTGATGATTTTCATAGAGGATTATACATAGAGAGGAAGAAAGTATAATTGTAGCAAATGTAAATATTGCCTTAAATCTAAAAAAAAAAAAAAGAGACTTAAAGATGTGAAGATCTTCTGTGGCCACTCTTGAGCTTTCAGCCTAGAACCTCTATCTTCAGATTTGACCATTTCCTCCTTTCTCATATTAGTTGTCTCATTGTTCAAAGGTCTCCATTGAAATTTCCACCTCAACCCCACTTCCTTCTAGGAAAAGTTACCTCTTCATGAAGGAAGACTTGTCTCCCCATAGAGCCTTTGCCCTTTTCTGATATAATTTGACTTGAGTTTTAATTATGTGGTCCTAACATTCCAAGCCCTTATAATGTTGGTCATCAATCAAATTTCATAGACAGGTGGACACATGATGGGTGCTGGATCCCCAGGGGAAGCTGAATGTGGAGTTGTTTTTTGAGGGTTCCCTTTCTTATTCCCTTGTGAATACTGAGGCTAAAAGTTCCTTTTAACAGGTGCCTATTAAGACAAACTCCCAAGGACAAACATCAATTGTGTGTGTGAGTGTGCATGTATTTGCCTGTGCAAGCATGTGTGAGTGTGTTTGTGAGGGTCTGGGGGATGTCAGGTAAAATGGGTTTTAGCCAATTAAAAATAGAATCAATTACTCATTTAAAAATGAAGTCAATGGAACCCCATTATTAAATGAGAAGCATTTTGTTTCTCTTCTGCTCAGTCTTGATCCCTTCCAGAATCATGTCAGTCTTGTGGCTCAGACTGTCATTTTAGTGGTTTCCATTCCCACCCCCAACCAAATGAACACACACATTACTCTGAAAGGATGTCCACTCGTCAATGGTGATTCTCCCCTGAGGACAGATAGACAAGGTCTAATTCATCTTTTATGAAGGCTTTCATGTATTTCAAGATAATTACCATGTCTTTCACAAACCTATTCTCTTAGAAAACATTCAAGCTGGCTTAATAAATGTTACCTGTGGTTCCTGGGTGGCTGAGTCAGTTAAGCATCTGACTCTTGGTTTCTCCTCAGGTTGTGATCTCAGGGTTGTGAGATTAAGCCCTGAGTTGGGCTCTGGGCTCAGCCCAGAGTCTGCTTGAGATTCTCTCACCCTCTCACTTTGCCCTTCCTGCTCGTGCACGATCTCTCTCTCTCTCTCTGAAATAAATAAATAAATCTTTAAAAAGAAGATCAAATATTACCTGACAAATGTCACTGACCAATGCAAAAGATATACGAATAATATTCATAGTCACACCTATTCTTTTTACTCTAGATATTGCAGTTGTGCCCCCAACAGAAATCCAAACATTTGGACATAGAATATGGATAACATATGGGATATTGAACGTAAAGTGTAAAGTCATTAAGCTGCTTCTATTTCTTTTCTTTTGTGTCTAGTACATAGTCAAAAAAGATAAGGCATAAAGAAGACTGTGGAAACAGGTCCCATGTTTAATTTAACAATTATTTTCCTAACTAGACAAGTCCTACAAAACCACTTAATGAATGTTTATTAATACCCAGTAATATTTAGTAATAACATACTATATGTCAGTCACCATTTATCAGACATCTAGAAAACCCTTAGTAAAAGTTTATTGCATGAGTACTAGGTATTACTTAATTCTTACAACTTTGTAAAGTAGAAATTATCCCCATTTTCTACATGAGGACATTAGAATTTGGGAAGGTGAAGTGAATGGGCCAAATCTTACAATTAAAAAGTGCAGAATCTGGGTCCTTCCTTCTTGCTGAATTCAATACATCCCTATCCTGGGCAGGGGTTGTAGGGAAGGTGTGGGTTAGAGACTGTATAAGAGGTTTTTCCTTGGTGTCTTACTCTCTGCATCTGAGGAAGAAAGGTCCAGGCTCAGTTCAGGAAGGGGAGGAACACTGGGCTGGTCCTGGATAAACAGTGGGCAGAGTAGGCATAGGAGGAGACAATGACAGGGAGGTACTTAACACTCACGATAAGGAGAGAAGAATGTTCTGGGGGACATGGTCTCTACTGAGTAGACCAGACCAGTTAGAGACAGGAGGACTCATTTTGGTAGTGCTGGAAGTTGGTTTGGAATTCCGAGTTAGTTTGATTATAGTCTTTGAAATAGTTTGACTGTGGAGAGTTATGAATAACAAATTAGGAAGGCTTGTTATTATGGATTGGTCAAGGCCAACAGCACTGATTGATCCTGTTTCCAGAGATATACTGTTCAGGGAAAATTCCATCTCCATGATGTTGGGCTCACCCTTCCTCTCCATTGGAATGATGAGCTGTGTAATTCAGATTCAGGTTTGAAAATAAGAAACAGGGTAACTCCTTTGATCTGCTTATTAGTCACTAGAATTGGTGGAAAAAATAAGAGTTTTTCACATAATACCTGGCATGTATTTAACTTGGAGGTCCTTAGAAATGTTTAACAACAGAATTCAAAGATTCAGGATCCTATAGCCCAGACATTTAATTCTTAATCTTTCCTTCATTCCAAGTCCAACAAGAGGAAGCCAATGAATTTATTCAACAAATTGAATTTATATACAACAAATTTGTAAAAAAGAAATACATGTGCTAGGCGGTATGTCAAAGCTCAAAAAATCAGGGGTGAATAAACCAGACATAATTCCTGTCTACAAATAATTTACAGTCTCTGTTCTGAACTAATCATCCTATAATGTTATGCATGCGGTATTACAGTGTTTGAGAGTGAAGTGATATTGCTAAATTCAAGATGTCCAGCAAAGGGAAAGGAATACTTGACTATGTAGTGATCTTCCTGACTCTGGAGGTGATTCTGGCACTGGGTAGGAACTAGACTTAAATTTCTAAAATACCTTCTCAACATGGAAATATAAAAACT
This sequence comes from Lutra lutra, assembly GCF_902655055.1. Lineage (NCBI taxonomy): Eukaryota > Metazoa > Chordata > Mammalia > Carnivora > Mustelidae > Lutra > Lutra lutra. The sequence continues at coordinate 111,044,470 of NC_062278.1, forward strand.
TGTTTATAAGTATGGGCATCTGAGTCTGGGATGGGGCCTTTTACTAGGATTAGACTCAAAAGGAGTAAAAAATGGGAGCAGGGAGATATTTTTCTTCCTTCCTCTGGAGGAAAACCAATGTGGGGTGGAGCAGCCATAGGCCAAGTCCTCTTGGGAGAGCTGAGGAATTCAAAGAATTATCAGAGTTCATCCACAAAAAAAGGGAGAATCAGGGGCACCTGGGTGGCTCAGTGGTTAAAGCCTCTGCCTTCAGCTCAGGTCATGATCTCAGGGTCCTGGGATCGAGCCCCACATTCGGGCTCTCTGCTCACAGCAGGGAGCCTGCCTCCTCCTCCTTTCTCTCTCTGCCTGCCTCTCTGCCTACTCATGATCTGTCTGTCAAATTAAAAAAAAAAAAAAAAAAAAGGGAGAATCACCCTCCAGGTTTAACCCAATTCCAAAGTCAAGAAAGCATGAGACTGGTTTCCTTTTGCCCCAGGCTTGGCACTTAAACTGACTCAGGAAAGGAGAAAATTTAAGTCAGTTCTTAGGGGTAAAAAGTTTGCCATCAGCTGGTTGATACAAAGATGCATTTGAGGTAATCAGCTAATTTCTTGGCTTATGCTTGTATTGGCAGCATGTAGATGCACCAGTCCCTCCTCAAAATCTCATGAGATTATTTATGTAAATTCTCTGAGCCTCAGTTTCCTCGTCTGTTTCATGATGTTGATGATATGGTTTGGGTGGCACCATAAGGACTAAATGATATCACTTAAGCAATTTGCCAAACAGTGCCTGTCACCTGGCTAGAACCCAATACTTTCCTTATACCATCACATTGAGGAAAACTGAAATACTTTTTATTATTTTTATTTTTTTAAAAAGATTTTATTTACTTATTTGAGTGAGAGAGCAAGAGGACAGAGAACACAAGTGGGATTAGGGGCAGGGAGAAAAGCAGGCTCTCCACTGAGCTGGGAGCCTGATGTGGGGCTTGATCCCAAGACTCCAGGACCATGACCTGAGCCAAAGGCAGACACTTAACCTGAGCCACCCAGGTGCCCCTGAAATACTTTTTAAAAAATCACACATTTTGTCAGAGAAGTTTGTCAAGAAAGATAGGATATTATTATCAACATTTTCTCTGATCAGGTTCTAAGTACCTGAAGATATTCATTCCAGAATTGGTGGGAAGAAGCTCAAAGGAGGTAGCACAGTTACTGCTTATGTTCTCCTCTAGGATTCTGATGGATTCCTGTCTCACGTTGAGGTCTTTTATCCATTTCGAGTTTATCTTTGTGTATGGTGTAAAAGAATGGTCGAGTTTCATTCTTCGATATCAGCCACAGCAACTTCTTTCAAGATATGTCTCCAAAGGCAAAGGAAACAAAAGCGAAAATGAACTTTTGGGACTTCATCAAGATCAAAAGCTTCTGCACAGAAACAGTCAACAAAACAAAGAGGCAATCCACGGAATGGGAGAAGATATTTGAAAATGACAGTACAGACAAAAGGTTGATATCCAGGATCTATAAAGAACTTCTCAAACTCAACACACACAAAACAGATAATCATATCAAAAAATGGGCAGAACGGGGCACCTGAATGGCTCAGTGGGTTAAAGCCTCTGCCTTCAGCTCGGGTCATGATCCCAGGGTCCTGGGATCAAGCCCCGCATGGGCCTCTCTGCTCAGCAGGGAGCCTGTCTCCTCCTCTCTCTCTGCCTGCCTCTCTGCCTACTTCTGATCTCAGTCTGCCAAATAAATAAATAAAATCTTTAAAAAAAAATGGGCAGAAGATATGAACAGACACTTCTCCAGTGAAGACATACAAATGGCTATCAGACACATGAAAAAATGTTCATCATCACTAGCCATCAGGGGGATTCAAATTAAAACCACATTGAGATAACACCTTATGCCAGTTAGAATAGCCCAAATTAGCAAGACAGGAAACAACATATGTTGGAGAGGATGTGGAGAAAGGGGAACCCTCTTACACTGTTGGTGGGAATGGAAATTGTTGCAGCCACTTTGGAGAACAGTGTGGAAATTCCTCAAGAAATTAAAAATAGAGCTTCCCTATGACCCTGCAATTGCACTACTGGGTATTTACCCCAAAGATACAGATGGTGTGAAAAGAAGGGCCATCTGTACCCCAATGTTTATAGCAGCAATGGCCACGGTCGCCAAACTGTGGAAAGAACCAAGATGCCCTTCAACGGATGGATGGATAAGGAAGATGTGGTCCATATACACTATGGAGTATTATGCCTCTATCAGAAAGGATGAATACCCAACTTTTGTAGCAACATGGACGGGACTGGAAGAGATTATGCTGAGTGAAATAAGTCAAGCAGAGAGAGTCAATTATCATATGGTTTCACTTATTTGTGGAGCATAACAAATAACATGGAGGACATAGGGAGATGGAGAGGAGAAGGGAGCTGAGGGAAATTGGAAGGGGAGGTGAACCATGAGAGACTATGGACTCTGAAAAACAATCTGAGGGTTTTGAAGGGGCAGGGGGTGGGAGGTTGGGGGAGCCAGGTGGTGGGTATTAAGGAGGGCACGTATTGCATGGAGCACTGGGTGTGGTGCAAAAACAATGAATTCTGTTACACTGAAAATAAATTAGAAAAAAAAAAAAAAAAGGAGGTAGCACATAGGAAAGCCTTTGCAGACTCTGAAGTACCCCCATGTATGAAGAACCATTTTAGGCCTGAGGGGGCCTGCTCATGATGACCATGAGTGAAGTGTTCGTGGTACCTTTTTCTAACACTAATTTGTGAAACCTATGGGTACTCTGCTTCTGGGAGCCTGGTCCCAACGGCTGGTAATAGGCAAGGTCCCTCCAGTGAACCTCTGCTTATCTCCAGCCAGGATGACTCTGACTTCCCAAGAGAAGATCAATGGCTGATAAGCCCACAGAGAGGGGAGGGAGACACTTCTCATTAACAATATGGGGCTGACAACAGAGCACTGGTCAGAAAGGCAGGATGTAAGTGACATTGTTTCCTTTAAGCTGCTGTCACTCTAATTGCTTCCTGGGACTGTTATGGGGCAGGGTGATGATGATTTAGCTCAGCAAAGACAGTTCTGAAACTGTTTTTAGGGGCGCTTCTGGGAGGAGCAGAGGAAAATCCTGCGAGAACATTCTGATAACCATCAACTGTGCCTTCTTTTTTTTTTTTTTAAGATTTTATTTATGTATTTGACAGACAGAGATCACAAGTAGGCAGAGAGGCAGACAGAGAGGGAGAGAGGAGGAAGCAGGCTCGCCACTGAGCAGAGAGCCCGATGCGGGGCTCTATCCCAGGACTCTGAGATCATGACCCGAGCCGAAGGCAGAGGCTTTAACACACTGAGCCACCCAGGCTCCCCTCAACTGTGCCTTCTTGACTTAGCTTGCAGCTCAGCCTCCACTTAAATGTAAACCTGCAGGAGAAACAGCTTCTAAATGGACTCATTTCAGCTTTTCCTTTCTCAAAACAAACAAACAAATATTTAAGAAAATAAACAAAGACCAAAAAACCCCACATATATATATATTTTTCTAACTATTACACTTCCAGGGCACTAAGTAATTCTCAAACTTCAACATACATCAAAATCACCTGAAAAACCTATAAATGCTAGGAAACTGCTCCTTCCACCATCACCACAATCACACCTCATAGACCCAACATGCTCAGGGGATCTGTGTTTTAACCAGGTTCTCAGGTGATTCCTGTGTCAATGATTCTTGAAACACACTTTGAGATACCCTATTCTGGGGGTTAAAAGTTCAATTCTGAAACCATTTCATAGAGTATGAAGACTGAAAGAGACTTCAAGGATATCTAGAAGAGCGTTTCATTCTACGAATGGAACGGTATCATATGGTGGGTAAAGGCATAGAAAGACTCTAGCAAAGTGTCCGAGTTCAGTTCCTGGCTTGGCCTCTTACAAGCTGTCTAATTTTGAGCAAGTTACTTAAATTCTCTATGCTTTAGTTTTTCCATCTACAAAATGGAGATAACATAAAATATGATGACATCCACATCACAAGAAGTTTTGCAAGGCTTAAATAAATTAACAGGGAAACCATTGAGAAAGTGCCTAGCACAGGATTCTAAAAAGCAGAACTGCTTCATGTGGTATAGAATAAGAAATATGTTACAAGGATTGGACCATACACATTTGTGGGAGCTGATAATGTTGGCTAGTAAAGTCTATTATTTCTACATTCGGTGTTGGCCCTGAAGTCAGCAGACCTAGAAATATAGAAGGGGACAGACATAAAGTAGAGATACCAAGAATAGGCTAAAACCTGCAATAATAATCTGGAATAGTCTCTATTCCTTGGTTCCTTCAATCTCAATGACTCTGCTCACCTACACGAAGCGTTGGCTCCCCACACCACAGAGTGCCGTTGGCCCACTTGGCCTAAGACTCAGAGAAGTTGAAGGAGAGGATCTTGGAGAAGCTGGAGGAGATGAAGGACCAACAGTACTCCATAGCAGTCAAGTAAGCTTTTAGACTGATGATAACAGTGACTGCCCTCACCGACTTTCAGAGTGCAAAAGCATAAAATGACTCTCCTTGTGTCCCTCTTCTAAAGTTCACTTGGCCCTAATTTGCAACACTGTATTATGGCCAACTCTAACTTGAAACCATATAGAGAAGAGAATTCTAGGATTTGTAGTTCCAGTTTGCTGAGCTGATATAGTATAAGACCACCACATTATCAGTATCTCTTACTACTCATCAGAAAACTGCTGCAGAGGTGGAAAGTAATTTACCCAAAGTCACACAGCAAATTTGTAGAAGAAGATTTTTTTTAAATCTTTTTTTAAACTCTTTTTTTTTTAAAGAATTTTATTTATTTCTTTGACAGAGATCACAAGTAGGCAGAGAGGCAGGCGGAGGGAGGGGGGAAGCAGGCTCCCTGCTGAGCAGAGAGCCTGATGTGGGGCTCGATCCCAGGACCCTGAGATCATGACCTGAGCCAAAGGCAGAGGCTTAACTCGATGAGCCACCCAGGCATCCCGTAGGAGATTTCTAAGGGCCTGGACATATTCTTTTCTATTTATGCTATTCAAGCCTTTTGGTTATCACAATGATCTTAAGAAGCTGTCCATTTGAATGACCTCTGGACCTACAGATAGTAGACCCGAGGGCTGATGGATCTATTTCAATAATACATTAACCGCAAGCCTGCTAGGTGTCAGGTATGCAGCCCCTTGGTGAGGGGTCCTTACCTTCAAATGGCTCACAGAGAAGACAAGTGCATCAGTTAGTATAATAAAAGCTAGAGAGACACAGGCTTCCAGAGAGAGACAATGGCAATGTTTGGATAGAGCTTGATGAAAAATGGATTATCAAAATAACGTTGGGGCCTTTGGCCTAAGACTCAAAATTCATCACATCTAACTCTTACCTCTCCACTTTTATCCCTTGGTACTCTGCCCTGGTGAAGCAGGATATATGGTTTCTGGAACTGAGGGGTATCCCAGGATGCAGGACTTCCAGAGCTGAAACTATTAAGTGCCTGGCAAACTGGGATAAGTTTGTCACCTCGAGGCCCAACAAAATAGAGGAACTTACTAAAGAGAAACAGCAAGTCAGTAAGCAGAACCAGCTAAATACAGTATAATATGCTCTTGCCTATTATGGTGGACATTAAAAAAAAAAGTCACGACACTTCGTCTCTCAGCCCAACAAGCCCAAGAACCACCCACAAGCAATAAACAAGTCAAGTAAAGAAGGCATGAGGACTCTCCAGTCACCTTCAACCTTCCTCACAAGTTCCTGAACTTCTCTTCCACTCGGATTCCCAAATTCTCTCACCTCTTGTTTGTTCTCCCCAGAGGTATCAAAGACTGTTGGACTTTGTTGGGTCTCTGTGGCTTTTACTGTGGGTCTTTCACTGACTTTGGTTTCACTGTTGCCTTGGTGATTCTTCCCAAGTAAGAATTATGAAAAGACACACTCAAAGTACCCAGCACCACCAAGATGGAAAGACCTTGAGTAGAAAAGAATGTACTGGAGTTTGTGTTTGGTTGCCAGTGCTGAGATGAGATGGTCACTTAAAAATTTCTCTAGCTATTTGGATGGGAAGTTTGAAATAAGCAGGGGTGCCTATCAAGACCTTTAGTTTTCACCATACAAACATCATATCAGATGAATCACCTTCCGGATCTACCAACCAGGGTCTTTGTTTGGCTTGCACAACTAAAATTAGCAGCCCATTCATAATCCGTAATGGCTGGGGAATTATCTCATACACATGGGACAAAGGAGAGGGATCCAAAGAGGGGCCTCTTCCCTAAGTCTCATCCATGAGATTCTTCTCGTTAAAGAGGCGCTCTCAAGCGTCCAATTTACCGCAATTATAGCAATCAAAAAAGCATTCATCCTCCTTCCGCACCTGACAAGCCAGCTCATGCATTCTCCCCAAGAGTGGTGGGGAGGATGTTAATGCAGCTTCCATCCCCCTGGTTCCAGCTATAGTCATCAGTACCACTCCTACACCCACCCTCGCAGCTGGAGTTGGTTTGCAGTCCAAAGGGCTCAGTCATGTCAACATCTCATGGTGGACCTATAGCTGCCCAGACCCACATGGGCTCACTGGTTCTCCAGGGAAAGAGGGCCATTAGCCTTTGATATTGGCTTATATACCTCTACACCCAAAGGCTGGATGGAAGAGAAGTGATTATAGACAACCTCTTCCATTTTGTAAGTTTCTAAGGCTGATTAAGGAGTTCCTGCTGTGAAAACAGGTGCAGGTGTAGCGTCATGGAGAAGCTAGGGCTTGTCTGATTGCTGCATTGTGCTAGCTTTCACGGCATTTGAATGGGCGCTTTGTGAGTACACAGTCTCCCCAGATTGCAGGGACCGGCTGCTGCTGGTGGCGGGTGGGGGTCTGTTGATTAAAGGTCCATTAAAAAAATCACAAATAACTCTCAACTTCCTCTTCTCACCTGCTTTTTTGTTTTTGTCTAAAGGCTCTTGGGAGATCTGAAAATGTTAATTATTCCAACCCCCATGCTGCTGCTAGTACAACTCCTTCCAGAGCATGCCTTCCCCAGCAAGGCATCTTTAACATCCTTGTGAACCCCTCCAGGCTTCCAATTGGATTTAAGAAATCTGCCCCCACTCCAATCAGGCTGATACTGACTCATCTACAGGCACTGCTTATGTGTGTCTCACCTGAAGCCCTGGCTGCCTCACCTGTGACATGCTCCTGTCCGCCTTCATGGCACTGACCCCAGCCCTTAGGTTATTTATTCCTCACCACGTTTTCCTCAATTCCTGCCAAGAGTCTTTGGAAAACAATACACAGATCTTTGTTGTTTTAAGGATGATCACTGAGCCCAGTGGAACATGCTGGTAGCCTTTTCACAGCCTCCTCATTTTAAAATGGGGATAACGAGACCTCCAAAGCATTATTATGAATTCCCAATGAGATAGTGTTTGCAGAATACTAAATGTTCAGTTGAGCGTGTGCTCAGTTAAGGGATATTACTATTTCATTGTTGTTTCTGTCATGTCAATTGCTGAGTTATTTTTTTAATAACTTCCTCTGAAATGTCTTGCTATCTCCCAATCTGACAATATGTTCTCCTAGAGCTGGACATATCTGGATTTTCTATTTATCCACACAATTTACCAGGCATCCAGAATACAGCAAGAGCTGGAAGCATCACACTGGAGTCTTGACATGGCCAATTATACCACATTCCTCTCTCTAGCTGTCTTTCAATTGTCCTTCTGTGTCCTCTGGCCCTTACTCTTCCTCTCCTCCTTAAATACCTGCTCTCTTGCCTTGGCCCCACCTATTGCAGTCCTCCTCCTCCTCCAAGCTCAAACCTAATGCCCACCTTCCATGAATCCCTCTGTCGGGTGCCCCAGCCTACACCAGTCTCTTCTAGATTACGAGTTGCTTCATGGTAGCACCACAAAACCTAGAAAGCTATCGCTTTTTAAAAGCCTCACATTAATATAGAAAAAAATGCAATCTTCCTTATCTTTTTGCAACCATCTTTCCCCTGCTGTGCTTTCTCCATTTATGCTGCACTTGAGGGCAGAGGTTGCAATCAATGGCCCCGTGACCAAATCTGACCTGCTTTCTCTTTCTGTCTGGCCTAGAGCTAAGACATTTTTTTTAATTGTTGAAAAAAATCAAAAGAAGAATATTATTTCACGACACATGAAAATTATATAATGTTTAAATTTCAGCATCTATAAACAAAGTTTTATCAGAACACAGCTGTACCCATTTTTTTTAATGTATTGTCTACAATTGACTTCACAGTACAACATTGGGCTTGAGTGACTGCAAGAGACTGAATTATTTACTATCTGTCCCTTTATAGAAAAAGGTTGCTGACACTTGCTTTCAATTGGCATGTTCATTTGGTTCCCATATTAGGACTACTAGTAACATCTCCATTTTCAGAAGCTCAGAAAAGGAAGACATGAACCCAAGCCTGCATACCTTCAAGGTGGCCGAGCTGGTCGTGTCCAACCCACTGTCCTGACCACACCTACACCTGCACTGCTCTTCAAGATAGACAGCATGGAGGTACCTCCTTTTCCTGTAATCCATTCCCTATCAAATGCCTCGCTTAGCGCCTCTAAGGAGCTCACTCAGGAAATCTAGGGATGTGGAAATGTGAGCTTGCATCAGCTACTCCCCAGACTCCCTGAAATGGAGTGTAATTCTTAGCAAATGAAACTCATCGATTACCTATAAATGGCCTCATGGGTGGTGTTGGAGCTGGGTGAGCTGTATCCTGCCAACCATAACTCCTTCCTTGGCTGACTCCAATAAGGCTTAATTGGGGAGAGGTGACATGTTGGTGGTGACCCCTGATTGACAACCAAATGTATAAATAAATGAGCAGTAGCTTTGGGAAGGACAGTTGGAGATTCTGGCCCCCATCCAAGCCATTCTCAAGCAGCTGCCTGCCTGCCCAATCCCCTTCCCAAATCTCTTGATGTCCTCTCTTTTCTCCTGAACTCCTGTGGTAGATGCTCCCTGGCTGTCTTTAGTGTCTCCCTCACTGGTCCTTGGTTGTGGCTCATACTCTTTCCTTAGGGAACTATCTTACACTTTCCCAGGGGTTGGGTGACTTAGGGTGAATTACTTACCCTCAACAAACTCATCTGTTGAATGGGGATAATACCTTTATATTCAGCACTGTTGATATGATTATGTATAATTTATATAAAGGGCACTTACCACAGTGCCTGGTATACTGGCCAGACTCAATAAATGATAACACAGTAGTGCTACTGTGTCTTCATTTGGAGTCTCAACAAAGGTGGGCACAAGACTTTTCTTAGGAGTCTGTTTCTTCTCCCAGGAGCTTTCTGATGTGGGTATAACTCTTTCTATCCTTGCCCTCCAGTTCTCAGATTCTCCAAAACTTTCTCTTAACTTACTTGTTAGGAAATCCAGGAATGTCTGTTTACCCGGAGAGGGGCTGGTAGTTCTGAACCAGAGCTGAGACCTCTCATTGGGAATGCCAGGTTGACAGGATGCCCTCCCTGGCTATAGGGGCCTTACTCCACCCCACAAACCAGGATTCTCAGGTTATCATTGGGAAGTCCCTTCTTGGGGCTTTATGGAGTGCCCATAAGTGGAGTCAAAAAGACCCATTACCTCTGTGGAGACTCCCATTTGGGTAATGGGTGGTGTGTTAGTCAGAATTCTCCCCTCAAAGCCCAGAACCAAAAGAGGATATATATAGAGAGAATGAAATAGATTTATTATAAGGAATTGGCTCACAGAGTTATAGAGACTGCTGAGTCCAAATTCTATAGTGCAGACTAGCAGGTTCAAGACCCAGAAGAGATGATGGTGGAGATGAACTCTAAAGGTAGTTTGATATAGAATTCCCTCTTGCTCCAGGAGACTGGTATTTTTGTGCTATACAGACCTTCAGCTGATTGGGTGAGACCCACCCACCTTATGGAGAGCAATCTGCTTTCTCAAAGTTTACTGATAAAATGTTCAACTCATCCAAAACACTTGCCAAGTTGACATAAAATTAACCAGCATAGATAGTGTGCATAAATACTCTTTCCGTTGTCTTTCTTGGACAATTCTTATTTTGTCTGTCTTCTTAAACAAGTGTATTTTAGGAGTAAAGCAGTTGGAGAACCACATGATGTTATTTCTCTGTTCAGAGTGATCAGATAAAAGTAATACACCCTCTTGGGGGGATAAAACTGCCTCAACTCCAGAAAGCACTTTTTAGTCTACACTTTCATTGACATGGGCCAGTAGTCAACTGGTCTAATGCACTCATTTTTCAGAGAGGGAAACTGAGGCTTGGATAAAAGAAGAAGTTTGGCCAAGGTTATCCCACATAGTACATTTGTTGGCAATCCAAGGCAGCTGAGTAGGTTTATTTGAGCCCACTCCAGGGTTTTCCCAATGCTTACCTAAGGTTTGTATAGTAGGTATGGAATGAAGCCCAAATTTCAGCAGCTACTTGGAGTGCAGTTGGGATTCTTTCAGTCAAGGCTCTGTAAGGGAAAATTGGGAAAGCATTTAATATTTAATCATTAGCTCACCCACCTAAGTTATCTCTGATTGTCCTTGTCTTTGACTTGGCTATTTGACAACCCCGTACAGATAGAAATAAAGTTGTAGAAAATGGATAGTAGTGCAAATAATTCCTGTCCACAGAAATGCAAATTGAGTCTAATGGGATGCAATTGATTATTGTCAGCACTTTTGTATCTTTTTATAAATTCATTTCAGCTTTCCATGTTTGACTAAAAATATGTGACCCCATGAGTTTATTTTTGGATTCATTGCAACATCTACTGATTTCCTCATTAATTAATGAATTAAATAAAATCTTTGGCATATATTCATTTTCTATCCATATGAGAGTCATGATTACATCCTCTTTTAAAAATGTGTCCTTTAATAAGTCAGTGTAAACCATGCATACATCTTGTTTTTTCACTCTGCACGTTGTTCCCACACCTCACTTAAAGAATAAATGGAAGTTCCTGTGAGCTTCAGAGCATTCTGGGGAATAATAACTCACTTTGCAAAATACTCTAGGGTTTACAAAGCACCCACTTTTATCATCTCCTTTGATTCCTACAGTCCACGCGGGAGAGCAGGTATAATTCCTATTTCACAAATAGGGGAATGAGGCCAGAGAAAACAACATGTTTTATAAAACCAAGATCTTACAGCTATTTGAAGCAGAGCCAGGACATCAATATAAGTCTTCTCTTAGTTCTAAGCTCATTCTCTTCATTGGGCCACATCTTCTTTCTTGATAAGAAATACCATGGACCCAGCCTGGCAGCAGGATCCCTGCATGGGAGAGCTGTTGTTTCAGAAAAAAAGGGCCAAGAATTTGGATATAACGGAAGTTCTGAGAAGTCACATGTCCATCTCCAGGGATGTTATTCAGCTCCCTTTTTCATTTTTCCCCTTGAGAACAAAAGCTAGTTTTACACTTTAATGGATTTAATTACTGCATAGAGATCTGAACAGATAGAAAAGGAACAAGCAGTGGGGACACAGTGATGGTCTATTGAGCAGCATTTGAATTAATTTGGAGTTTTCATCCCTGTGATTAGTGTGGTTATTAGTGTTAATACTTGAAGTTCATGTTAACAGGGTGTTATTGTGAATTTGAAGGATCAAAACAGGCCTGATTTCCTAGTATTTGTTTGTTTACTTATTAATCAGTCCATTCATAATGGCTATGGTGCTGACATATAAAACACCCCCTGCATTCAACTTCTCATCTTGACTTAATAAAGGATAATATTGGGTCTCATTTAGCCAGTGTTTAATAGTAATAGATTGTCCTTGTCTATTTTGGTGACTTCCCCATTGTGCGTGTTTTCTCCTTTGTCCCTAGACCACCATGGAGAGGCAGATAAAGCCTCAGAGCTTCTGGAAACAGCCTGAGTTAGAGTTTGGGATACCAGATTTCTGTTGACTTGAGCTTCTAGAGTGATCTTGGGAAACCCATGGCTCCTCTCTGGACCTCAGTTTCCCCTTAATAAAATAAAAGTTTTAGGTGAGATTATCCTAGTTTCTATTCAGCTCTGTGATTCAGGGAGCAAATCAAAATGGAGAAATGACTGGAGAGTTATGGAAATGTGAAGTTGTGACTAAAAGAGTATCTATCCCAATGCATTAATCCTTCAGTTCTGTGTTTTTATTTTAAAGTATATAGGTGTGGATTCATTTTTTTTCTTCTTATTGTTCTGTATGTGCTGTAGATCTCCAAACTGAGGGTTTATGTTCTCCTTCAACTATGGAAAATTGCCAGCCATTTTCTCACTGAATGTTGACTCTTTCCCTTCTCTTTGAACCCCTTAAAAGATTTCGGACTGCATTCTGGTTAACGTGTTAAATCTGTCTTCCAGGCACTAATTCTGTCTGCTACTGCATCTACTCTGTTCTCTGAACCATCAAGCTTTCAACTGCAATGATTTTTGTTTGTTCCTAGAAGTAACATTTGCTTCTTTCTCAAATCTGCCTGGTGATGGGTATTATGGAGGGCACATATTGCATGGAGCACTGGGTGTGGTGCATAAACAATGAATTCTGGAACACTGAAAAGAAATTAAAAAAAAAAATAAAAAAGATTTTTTTAAAATCTGCCTTTTCTTTTTTTTTCATGGAGCGTTATTTTTTCCTTACAGTTTGAGTACAAATTTCACATCTTTAATCTCCCTTTTAAACTTGTTATAATCTCCCTTTAGAAGGTTTTATCCTAAATTCTTGGTGTGCAAATCCTCCTGTGTATTGTGTATGTGTACTCTGCTTTTTTACTAGTGAATTTTGTGATTTTGAGTGCGAGCACATTTACAATGACAATATGGGAGTGGCTGAGAATTCATTGCGATATGGGATGTGGAAATATCGCTCTAGATAAAGCTTTGCATTTGCTTTTGCTGAGCACCCCAGAAGTATCATGATCTCAGGAACATTTTAATGTAAATCTTGAGGCTTAAGGATTCCTGAAACACATAGGTAGTATAATCTTTTACTCTAAATCTCCCTAGGCTGGTGTGGTAGGCTGAATGATGCCAAAGATATCCAGGTCCTAATCCCTATAAATTGTGAATGTTACTTTATGCCAAAAAAATCCTCTGTGGATGTGTTTATATCAAGGATGTTGAGATGGGGAGATTATCCTGGATTACCCAACTGGACCCTGAGTGTGATCACAAGTGTCATTGGAAGAGGAGGCAGAAGGAGATTTGACTACAGAGAGGAGAAGCCAATATGGCAATGGAAGCAGACATTTGGAGTAACATGCTTTGAAAATAAAGGAAGGGGCCACAGGCAGAGGAAAGCAAGAGATGTAGAACTAGAAGCTGGAAAAGATAAGGACATAGATCATTTCCTAGAGCCTCCCAAGGAAGTGCAGTCTTGCCAACACCTCGAATTGAAACTGACTCCAGAAGTGCAAGAGAACAAATGTGTGCTATTTTAAAGCCACCGAGTTGTGGTAATTTATTATAGCAGTAAGGGGAAACATAGCTGGTTAGCAGAGTTTTTCTATTCCTCCTTGACTTGAGGGCAGTATTTCAAAGGTTTCGCCAAGAAAACAACTGGATTTTTCATGAAGGCAGACAGTGAAGATGTTGTCAATTCCACCAAGAGGCCGGAAAGACATAAGATGATAAGATTCCACAACTCCTATGACTGCAAATCGGCCTTCAGATAGGAATCAGCCTTAGAGGGGGGGATAAAAAGACATGGAGTTCTTGATTTTGAACCTTTTTTATTAGCCAAATCAATGTCTCCAAATGATATAACATAGTTTTCAGGGGAGTTGGGATAGATGGTGGTGTTTTGTAGTCCATGTGTCTTGAAATTTGCCATATGGAGAGAAAAATCATCTTGGGCAAAATTTCAAGTTCTATACCTCAATTTTCTCGTCTGTAAATGAAACTAGTAATAGTGCATCTCTTACATTATCATGGTGAGGCTCCCAATTAGATAGGGCACGTCAAATGTCTGGGTATGTATATGCTTTAGCTTTGTGTATAGACTCAGTGTCTCTGGAAGAGCTTGGCTCATGGTTCTTGTCCAAGGACTATGCAAAGAGAATTGAATGACTCAAAAAGATTCATAAGAAGTTTTGAGGACTCAAAAGAAAATTCTAAATGAAGTTTTGTCATCTCCAAAACTCTAGAAAACAGAAGATTCTGTTAATTCTGGAAGGAGAAGGAGCTGGTTTAAAATAGAAGTTGCTAATGTGATTGCTTTGTTATTCAATCAACAAACATGTGTCTGCAGGGTGCAACCCTGTGTAAGGCTAGATGTCAAGTGCTATGAGGGAAAGAGACATCAACAGCAGCTATAATCCTCCCATTCCAGAACTGCACTGTTGTAACAGTTCACAACATTGTAAGAAGATTTCAGAAGCATCCTCTGAGGTGTAGTGTTCAGGAACTCCCAACAAGCACTTTACAGATGGGGATACTGACCTTTAGGTTTAATAAAGTCAAACAAAGTTGGCTCTCAACCCTGTTTGCCAATTCAATGTCACTGATACTATATCACAACTAAGATGAGATTTCTGATCTCAGAGGGCTTAGAGACAGGACAGACAAAGAGGAGAGAGCAATACAAGGTATATGTGACCACCACCAGGTATAAAAAGAGAAACGAATAAGATCTTTGAAAGGTTAAGAAGGCTGTGATATGGAGTGAGGTGGGGGTACCTGATAAAACAAAACACAGGAAGGCATGGTGGAGGGACATTAAAACATACCAGGTCGGGGCACCTGGGTGGCTCAGTGGGATAAAGCCTCTGCCTTCAGCTCAGGTCGTGATCCCAGGGTCCTGGGATTGAGCCCCGTATCGGGCTCTCTGCTCAGTGGGGAGCCTGCTTCCTCCTCTCTCTCTCTCTCTGCCTGCCTCTCCACCTACTTGTGATCTCTCTCTCTCTGTCAAATAAATAAAATCTTAAAAAAAAAAAAAACCAGGTCAGCATGTTACGCTACATTTCTCCATTCCACAAGCAATTCTTATGTGCCTACTGTATGTGTGGGATAGATCACAGTGAACGGGAAGTGACGGCATACGATGGCACCAGCCTGATTTAGGGAAAGGAGACCTGTGCTCTAGCTCCAACCCTCACACCAGCTGTGGCCTCCAGTGGTTTGTTTCCTCTCTGGCTTGAGTTTTTTCCTGCATACATCCGGAATCTAAACTTCACTTGCTACTCTGACATTCTAAATTTGAATAAGGAGGATGTTTATGTACTCTGTTGTCTTACTTTCACTATTCATTCTCTTTTTTGTCTTAAATTATTTGCCTTCTCTCTTTTCCTCATTTTTCTCTCTTCCTTCTTTCAGGATGGCTCCTTCCCTGCCCTCCCTCATGGTTATTCTCCTTCTCACATTCAGTGTCTGCATATTTTCTTTCTCATTACCTAAGTACATGTAAATTGGCCGCATTGCTGATGCGGAAGCAATTTTTAAAATTGGTTAAAATGTGCCAACGTCAAACATGACGAATTCTTCCACTTTTGGACTCCTCATGATTTTAATCATCCAAAATCATCCATTTAAGAAATGACAGCATGAGGACCAAATTCCCTTAGCATCAATTTTTTTTTGTTTTATCCTTTGATGGTGTTGTGTGTGTGTATGTGTGTGTGTGTGTGTGTGTGTGTGTGTGGGCATGTGTGTGCATGTTGTGTTCACTGAAGTTGTTAGTGGATTTGGACATTATTTAAGTATAACAATGACCACTTGCTGTGCACAGCACTGGCTGTGTATGTGGATAAGAGGGAGATAAAAAAAGGAACAACATTTAGTCTGCAGTCAAAATGGGACTTGGGGACATGGTGAAGGAGAGCATGGAGGCATGGTTGGAAGTAAAGAGGGATGCCTTGGCTCTATTATGCTGGTATTTTGGCCCAAGACCCAGGAATGCCTGATTCTTGTCTTCAGCACAGGGTTCTTGGGTGTTGTTGAACACACAATAAGCTGTGGCAGCATGGCCACCAAACTGCCACCAAACTGCCACTTTGCTTACCATTGTGGCTATGGCCTGATAGTCCCTAATAGGGAGTTTTCTGTTAAACGCTGATTTGGAGGACATGAGTTAGGCCTACTAAATGCCTTCCTAAGTACCAAATTTCTATCCTGGGTCTCATACATTAAGGAATATTCTTGCTAAGAGAAAGAGAGAGAATTGGGCCCAAGAGGAACCTTAAAGACCAACAAAACTGGCCAATCTGGCCTGGGGACAAGGCTTTACCTGCATTTCAGGCAAAAAAGCAAGAGATACAGTGCAAAGTACTGCTTGTTTAAGGTACGGTAAGCCAGACCACAAGTAAACTGGACTCATTGAATGTCCTGGTTCTGGATAATCAGAGTCTCCTGTCTTTGTAAGGGGGAGTAACTAGAGAAGGGCTTTTTCCCACTCCCAAGAGCAGGTAGCACTCCATCAGAGCAGTAGTTACTGACCTGATGTAGCCTCAACAAGATTAGAGGAGGAAAAAGAATACTGCCCCTCACCAAAAGACCTTGGCTAAGAGACATTGCTAATGAAGTGGACAGATTCAAGAGGAGGAGTGGGCTCAACCCCGCTTTAGGCTATATGAGCACGTTTAGGTAAGTGGGGCAAAGAGCTATATCTGGAGAACATGGTGAGTTACACTTTGATTTCTGAGTAAATGCTCCAGTGAGCAAAGTGACTTACCCAATACCATGCACCAAGGTACGAATAGTCTGACTCCAGGTCTGGGTTTCCTCTCATTTCACTGCCACTGCTAATAATTGGTAGCAGCGGGAATGAAGCAGGTAGGCCAAGTACCTGGGATTGGTCTGACCATGAAAGATGGGATCCTTGGCCTTGGGAAGAAGGGCAGGGCAGAGGAAGATGGAAAAAAGCACAGCAAGAGTTTGGAGCAAAATGTTGGCTTGAAGACTAGGTTTGTCTCTTCACTAGCTCTGTTGTTCTGGGAAAGTTATTTAGCTTCCCTGATCCTCAGTTTCTTCATCTGTAAAGCCAAGATAGCAATACCTACTTCAAAGTGTCCTTCTAAGGACAAGATGGAATAATCTATGTAAACAGCCTTTGGGCATAGTATGTGCTCAGTAAAAAGTGCCATTACTCCTGGTGTCATTTGTTAACTGCTGCAGTATAAAATATACTAATTACCTGCAATAGTACAGTGATTTCTAGACCCTCATGTGTGTAAAAATCACTTACAGAGTTTACTAAAAGACACAGATTCTCAGTCCCACGTCCCTTCAAGAGATTCTGACGTGGAGCTCTGAAATATGCATTTTTAGCAGGTGACTCTGGTGATGTGGCTTAGTAGTCACTCTTTGAGAAATAATGCACTGGATTGCATTTTAAGTTTAAAATCTGACTTCTCCTGGTTCATGGCTCTCAAAAAAGTCCAGATCAGGCTTACAGTCTGAAGATTTCCATCTCCTCTCCCTACCTTCACCTCTAAGCCCAGTGGAAGGAGCAAAAAGCTTCTACTGTTATTAGCACCACCTTTGGGTAATATTCCCTAGACCAGAGGCTCTCAACTTTGGCAGCATATTTCAATCAGATGGAGAGCCCTCAACCATCTACCTCAGATGTCTGGGTGGTCTTTGGCAGGGGGTTTTGGAAGTTTACAGGGAGATTTCGGTGGACAGCTAAGTTGAGAACCACTTCTCTACATCCTCTGTCCCATCTTCCTTTCAAAACTTCTTCACCTAGTTTCTATCCCATGCCTTCTATTTGGATATTTCCCTTCTTTCAAATTTCTTGGCTGGATTTACTCAGCAGATTTTCTGGTTTTCTTATCATTCTTCCTGATTCACTGATGACTCTCACCTGGCTCTATCTGACAGTGATGTCCAACCCACCACTCTGCCCAAACTTGCAGGACACAACACCGTAGCCCTCAGAGAGCACTACTTTGTCTTGAGATTGGGGGAAGCAGACAGAATCATGCCACTGGCTTTCAAACTTCTTCACCATTTTCTCCTGCTAGAGTGTTTTCCTAACCCTTCCCTATTTATTCTGCCAGAGCTCATGCAAAGTCCTCTTCCTCCGGAAGGCCACCTCTGACTCTCCCAGGTCAAGGAGAAAGGTCGAGAAAGACTCCTTATTCTTCACTTCTCTAATAGCATTGATATCATATATTATAACATCTTATCTATATAAGGAGAGGGGAGGATCTTATAGTGATGATAATCATCCGAACTTTTGGGAAGAAAAACAGTAATTTGGAAAAATTATGAGGGCTCAAGGTAGAAGTTTATACTGAGAGGGATGTAAAACAGGTCAGAGCTACCTTGCTCAAATATAAGAGCAATTCTTTAATGCCTCAGAGAGAAAAAAAAGGAGGTCATCCACTCTGTGACGTGACCCACACCACAATTTCCTTAAAATCCTGAGTAAAATCTATGTTGTTATGAAATATTTGGTAAGAGTAGAGTTCTCAGGGCACCACTGAAGAGTCTAAGTCCAGGGTATTGAGGGAAAGACAGGACACATAACACTGGCTTAGAGATGCGAAATAAGCCAAGGATTCTAATGGAAATTTGAGGAAGGGTTTTGGAAGATCACATGGAAAACGGGTGAGGCCAGGTTTGACCAGATCTCTAAGGGGCACACTAGTCGCATCTGCTATCTGAATTCTATCTGAGCAACCTCTCTGCTCACTGAACTGGGAGTTTTCTGATGGCAGAGCCTATCTTCATTGCAGCAGAGTTTCCCTAGTGCCTGGCACAATTCGTGGTTGTGAGATGCTCTAAATAAGTATCTGGACAACGAACAATACAGAAAACACATTAATACAGGCTTTCTCTTTTCTTTTAAAAGATTTTATTTATTTATGCATGAGAGACAGAAAGAGAGAGAGAGGTAGAGGGAGAAGCAGACTCCCTGCTGAGCAGGGAGCTGGAAGCAGGACTTGATCCCAGGACTCCAGGATCATGACCCAATCCAAAGCAGATGCTTAACCATCTGAGCCACCCAGGCACCCAATATAAGCTTTTTCTTAAGGTCAAAGGGAGCACCAAGGAATTCATCCTGTCTGTGGCTATTTTGTGGTTCAGACTGAATTCTCTTTTATTCACCACTTGGATGCTACTGAACTTATTTCTCCAAATTTGGTTGCTCAAAATTTGATTAATTTGAGCTCCAAATGACATTTCAAAATCCCCTATTCCCAAACACATAACTCATCAGAAATGCCTCCCACTATTTACAGTTTTGCTTCATTGAAATATGATGATGCCAGGCAGACAGCGATGTGTATTCAGTGGAATTCAATTTTCCTGATCACTGGCTCCATCGATCAGTCTGTTTACAAAGGGCTGATGCAAGCATCAATTCATCTCTTAGGGACGATGGGTGAGCCGCTCCTATTATTTCTTGCATGTGAAAGGGGTTGTTAGACTCTAATGATGGGATTCTGGAGGATCACTCTATTATTGTTGTTTTAGGCTTTATTTAGTTCCTACCATGGGCCAGGAGTTTTTACTGTTTTCATATTTAATCTTTATAATTGACATTTTGTGGGTGCAGAACCTGAGAACTGGAGAAGTTGGGAGGAATTGTCTGTGCTTACAGAGCTAGTGATGTGTAGAGGCAGGATTCAAATACCATTCTTTTGATTCCAAAAGTGAGTACCATCTGTTTTGTTTGATTTTCTTCTGAGGGGTTGTCTTGGGGCTTAGGCAGGAGAGACAGAGAGAGGTGATGGAGAAAGGAATCCAAAACAAGCTGAAGGGGAAGAAGAGTGACTGTGGTTTATTATTTAACACACTTGCTATCAGTCCAGTCCCTCCTGTACTCCCAAATGTGTCTGTAGAGACACCTATCACTGCAGCCAGAAGGTCATAGTTGGCTCTGGATGTGTCGCTTCTATCTGATGTGAGCTCCTGGCAGGTGCATGCCTAGCAAGTACACTCAGTGTGGCTCCCAGAACGAGAGGAGCAAGAAGCAAATGCAGCACTAGTGAGGAAGTCTGTCTGTCTCTTTCTTTTTTTAAAAGATGTTATTTATTTATTTATTTGAGAGAGAGAACTCGAGGGAGTAAGCATGAGTGAGCAGGAGGTGGCCGAGGGAGAGGGAAAGAATCTCAAGCAGACCCCTCTCAGAATGTGGAACCCAATGCAGGACTTGATGCCACGACCCTGAGATCTTGAGCTGAAATCATGATTTGAGCTGAAACCAAGGGTCAGATGCTCAACGACCGAGCCACGCAGGCTCCCCTAGAGAGGAAGTCTCTTGAGGTCAGTGCTGTACAGCTAGAAGTCTGGGAAAAGGAGCTTTGTGGATTGTGCAGGAACGCCACTTTCTTACTGGGTTTTCCAGAGGAAATGACTGGAGCATCAAAGGGCAGAAAACCACCTAGAATTCCAGTACACTTGGGAGCTTTGCCAACCCAAATCCACCTTCCACAAACTTTAGCATGCTTCCTTTGCTACCCTGGCAGAGTCCGGAAAGTGCTTCTGCAGGACTGCCACATCTCTGTCAAAGTCTGGGAACAAGGGCTACTACATATCTTTCAAGTTTCCTGGAAATCTGTAACCTTGTAGCTACCCTCAATGCATGAAATATGTGAAAAATCTCAAAGGGAACTATGGTTTTGATCCCCAGGCGAAGTCTCAGAAAAGTTGAAAGCAGGCAATCAATAATCGCCCTCAAATTCTCTGAAAACTGAATTTTACATTATGAATACTCCCCCCACACATGTGATAAAGCCATTGCTTTCTTTAGTAGCCAGTCCAGGTGTTTGCATAGACCTCTGGGTTTGTCTGCAGGGCCTGGTTAACAAAGGACAATATCACACATGAGATACAGAGCAAACTTGAAGTAGGTGAGGCTGATGCTTTTCTTTCCATTTCACAGATGAAGGAACTGAGGTTCAGAGAGTCCATGTGACTTCTCCAAGTTCATCAAGCTTTATGCTGGCAGCACTGGGGTCAGAGCCAGTGTTCTGTTGTCCAGTTCAATGTCATGTTGTACGTTGAAGCTTGGCTAGTGTCAATAGCCCGTGACGGGTGTCCTACGTTTCTCATCCAACCTTGGATCACATTCATTTCTCCTAGAAAAAGCAACCAGGATAGGGACAAACTGCTGTTTTAAGTATAGTCAGACTCCATTCTGAATAGACAAACTTGAGGAAGCCATCCTGCTGGGCAGCAGAAGGTCACAGTAGGTTCCATGTCTGAAAAACCAATACAGATTTCAACCCGAAGGTTGTGAAGCAAAGTCTTAGATAATCTTTCTAATCCTATTAAGGACTAGCTCCTATTTCCAACTCTGCTGATCAAGTCCAATTACATTGCAGGTCAGAATAAACACTCCAGATCAAATGTTTCAGCACTCAGCCCAAATGTTTGATTCCTTTTGGATGGGGAGTATCAGAGCTTCAAAACGTGTGTGTGTATGCGTGTGCATGTGCACACACGCATGCACTTCTCTACTATTTTCTAACCTTAGTAATTATAAGTTACATTTCAAAGCAAATACTATAAGGTTGTCTAGAAATTGATGAATCACCCTGATTGATATTTTGTGTTCCAACTGTGTGTGAGTGTGTGTGTGTGTGTGTGAGAGAGAGAGAGAGAGAGAGAGAGAGAGAGAGAGAGAGATAGAAATATTTGGAAAGAAATGAACAGGTGGAACAGAATATCGACATTGACACACACACACCATGAATAATCTCTGAAATGTGTCAAGTATACTACAGTTTATAAAGTATATTCACCAGCTAACATCTCTACTGTGATTCTCAACACTACCCTATGTATGAAGTAGGCAGAATAAGTATAAGTATCAGCATTTACAAAATGAGGAAACAGGGGCGCCTGGGTGGCTCAGTGGGTTAAGCCGCTGCCTTCGGCTCAGGTCATGATCTCAGGGTCCTGGGATCGAGCCCCGCATCGGGCTCTCTGCTCAACAGGGAGCCTGCTTCCTCCTCTCTCTCTGCCTGCCTCTCTGCCTGCTTATGATCTCTGTCTGTCAAATAGATAAATAAATAAAATCTTTAAAAACAAAAAACAAACAAAAAAAAAACAAAATGAGGAAACAGAAATATAAAGCCAGATCTAGAGTCCTGTGTGGGAGCCATAGAACTTTCCAGAGAACATTCTATGTGGTCCAGAACTCTTCCCTATGCATGTCATTTCCACGAACATACCCGCCTTTACTTACATAATGCTTACCAGTGTAAGAAACCTTTAGAAGTTCTTTGTAAAGTTGACTTGGTTAGTATGTAGATGTATGTACTCTGATTTAAAAATCAACTGAACAGGGACGCCTGGGTGGCTCAGTTGGTTAAGCAGCTGCCTTCAGCTCGGGTCATGATCCCGGTATCCTGGGATCGAGTCCCACATCTGGCTCCTTGCTTGGCAGGGAGCCTCCTTCTTCCTCTGCCTCTCCCTGCTCACTCTCGCTCCTCTCTCTCTGACAAATAAATAAATAAAATCTTAAAAAAAAAGTCAACTGAACATTGTCAGTTTTATACAAACCCTCCAGATATAATTCATGGTGTGTGTTGGGTGGGGTGTTAATTACAAAAATAAAATAAAATAAAGTAAAATAAAACCAACCATTGGCTGTAAATGGTGCAATTTTTCTTCAAAATACTTTCTCCCCCACAGTCTTTTTATCCTCACTAGAGCCCCATGAAGTGGGAGTTATGATCCCCATCTGAAATAGAGGGGAAGCTGGGGCTCTGTCTCCCCAAACGAAGTCACATTTTGATGAGAAGCCATGCTATTGATGGTGGTAGGTGGTGTATGTTGGAGGAAAGCAGGAAGGGGAAAAGTATGGGATGGGGAGCAGGCGAGGGAAAACCCAAGGGGCACCTTAGAGGACAAAGTTCTTCAGTAGTTCTGGGATCAGCTTCCTTTGGCTTTGTGTCTCAGCTTTTACTGGCATCTACCCTCCTCACTTTCCAGATGTATACTCTTTCATTGTGAATCCTTCCTGTGCTCAAGAGACCGTGCCTACAGATGTTCTCCTCCCAGGGCCCTTGTCATTCTATCTGTACCTGCACCTGGAGCCTGATAAGGAAAGAAAGTGGGTGGGATAGGAGATGGGGGGACCAGCATCCATTGTCTCCTGTGGCAGCCTGATGGGATGGAATAATTTACATGGTTATTACTATTATTAATTTACAGGATTAAACATTCATGTGTCTTTTTCATTTATGGTGATCACTCTCTGCATCCATGGCTGGGCACTGGGACCATCTCAACTAATTCAACACATCATGGTGCTGGTGTCTTAGGTCAAGGTGAGGTCACAGATCACAGGCCAGGAGTTTAGAGTGCCAGCCACCACTTGGCAAAATGCCTAGCCTTGTCATTTAATTTTTCTCTTCAATCATCATTTACAAAAATTGAAAACGAGCACCATACCAAGAGCTGGAGGCAGAGGTAAACTTTTATTTATTTAACACACACTTACATTACATTCACTATATGTTAGGCACTGTGTAACTGCTTTATTAACTAATATAATTGTTACTGCACCAGTGAGAGGGATAGTATTATTCCTGTTTCACAGACAAGAACACTGAGACATAGAAAGGGTAAGAACCTTGCCTGACATGACACAGTTAGGGACTGGTAGGGCTGGAATAGGAATCCGTGCTGTAGTGCTCCAGAGTGAATGCTCTTAACTGCTGTCTTTCAAAATCTCTGTCTTAAATATTTTGCCATCTAGAGAACCAGGCAGACATACAGTCATGGTAGAATACAGTGGTTGTTGTAACACAGATGTGTGTGAGGTATGTGGGGAAAGAGTCTCAACAAGTTGTACTGCTTCCCACTTCGCTAGTCCTGGCAGCTACTATGCTTCATCTCCTTGCACCCTATTCTCACTAGCCCCTACTGACCTAGTCTCATATCTGGCCCCAAAGGCCAATCCTATCACTGTGGGGGTGGGGAGGGAAATTTAAGGCTTCCTATGCCAGGAGTGCAGAGCACTTGGCATCAAGACTGCCTACTTACGTCCGTGTCTTTCTGCCTTATTCTTCTGACCAAGCCCCATGCCATATCATTGGTCTGTGAATTTTGCTCCTGGCTTGGCCCCCTTACCCTCTATGGAAAGCACACTAAATCTCTCTGTTTCAGGTGAACAAGAATGGAATCTGGCTATAATGTCTATAGCCAGACATCTATAAAGACCAAGATTTAATACACTCTTCTAGCTACTCAAGTAAGTTGTCCCTTTCCCTCCCTCACTGCTTCAAGGATATTTCTCCAATCCTTGTACAGGGAAGATGACCTTCCTTGTAGAAGAGGGCATCTTCTTAATCAATGGTCATTGGGCAATTCCCCACCAGAACTTTTAAAACAACCCTTGAGGTCTTGAACACATTTGGGACTGAAATTCTGCCTTCTTGCTCTAGTGCCCTCTTCACTTCTGTATCCAAGGTCCAGAGACTGCTGACCACCTCCCTTAGCACTCCTCTTCCCCAGTCACATGCCAGGACCACCATCTGTCTCCACACCCTGCATATCCTGTGCTTCATTTATCACAGTCCTCTTCTGTCCTCTGTAACTGTTTCTGTAAATTTATCCTGATGTCTCCTTCAGCAACCTCTGCAATTATGAATAATTTGTCAGCAATCTTCATGCTCAGACTATTTGTATTAAAGTCTAGCCATTGGTCTCACTTTCTTTTTTGTTTTTAGATGTTTTGTCTCAAGGAAAAAAACCATTCTTGACACTTAAGACACTGACATTTTTCACTTAGCTTTTCTCTAGATCTATAAAACAAAATTGCAAGTATATAATCAAAGGGAGCCAGAGATGGGGGTTTGGTCCCAAATCACTGTGATCAATATATTTGACATTTATTGAGTGTTTAAGATAGGCTAGGTGCTCTACTACATGCTTATATTCATTTAACCATCCATCCTTACAAAGCTCTGTGAAATTGGTAAGGTATAGTCACTTTATAAATGAGGAAATCAAGGCATAAAAAATTAAATAATTTGATTGAGTTGCACAATGAGCAAATGCCAGGGCCAGTTCTCAAACCCTGGTGTGTGTGCCTCAGTTCTAATCACCAATGTTCTAACTGCTTTGCTTCACCTTTCCAAGTCTTGGTTTCCTTACTGTAAAATAAAGGGGTGGAATGGATCACAGTGATGTGGGAAACAAAGGCAGAAGGAAATGTAGATCAATAAATGTCCTTATAAAGAGCAGTCCATGGACAAATGCTTGAGGCAGGCAGAATATAATGTTCCTCCAGGAAGCTCCTGTCCTAACGTTAATGCCTTCCTAGAGGGAAAAACAACCTTAGTTTGACAATAGCAAGGACTAGGGTATCCTGTTAGTCTTCCTGATGAAAATCTTTTTGAAACCTTCCTTTTCCTAACCTTCCTCCAACTCCCCAGTATATAATCAGCAACCCCTCACAACCCCAACCCCAATGAAGTAGCTCTGCTTGCCCATGGGTCCCGTCCCCATGCTTTAATAAAACCATCATTTTGTACCAAGGACTTCTCAAGAATTCACTGGCTCTGGACCCCACCCCACCAAACCTCACCTATATTCCAAAACTACATCAATAGGACTTCAAAAATTTCTTTCATGTCAAGAAGAATGTAAACCCATCAGCTCAGATAAGAGTTTAAGATGGAGATTTTCTCCCTTGCCTTCTGCCTCTTGTGAATCTCCCTGGAGGAGCAATAGCATTGTCTTCAGGTCTGATGGCTTAGTCTGTGAAGGAGGGAGTTGGCTCAGTCTCAGGGGTCCCAAAGCAACAGATACCAGAAAATAATTATATTTAATTCCATAGTGACTGTCTAACAACTGCAACAAATTTAGTATTATATATATTAGGAGTCAAATAATCTTTATGAATAAAGAGTTTGGATTTTGAAAATTTGTAGCTAAGAGTAATCTGAAGACATACCTTTGTCTAACTCAGATAAACTTGTTTGGAGTTAAATTGAAGTTTAGCAGATGCTGAGTGAGGAGGCCAATAGACTCCCTCAAAAACCTAGAGTGGGGTTGACTTAAGAGATATTACCCAATACTCCCATTTTACATCTGAGTGAATCGAGGCTAGGCAAGGGTAAAGAGTTTCATGGTGACTCAATAATAGAACAGTCCTCTGAGCTGTTATTACCATCCCTTGTTATAGTTAGAAAAACTTAATGGCCCTGAGCTGAGTCATTGATGGGTTTACCTGAAGTAGTGGATTTCACACAAAAGGAGGAAGGGCTGAAATCTGAATTGTAACACCACTGCTCTCCATGAAGATTAAACACCCATGGGTACATCATCCAGTTTCCTCCGCAGGAAAGCTCTTCACCTCAAAGGTCTTCGTTCAGATGGCACTGTGGTTCTTCGCAATCACAGCGTAGGCCTTTGTTATCATCAGTACTTTGAAGGATATGTAAGTGCTAAACTCACTGAAGTTGCTCAGCTCCATCCAATAAAAGGATTGGCTTGATCAAATTAGCATTCCATTAACTAGTTTAAATATAACACAAACTCATTGAACTCTGACAACTGGATATCTCAGAATTGATAATGTATTGAATTGCCCTTCAAATTTAAATTATCCCATGCTTACAAGTGAAGTGCAAACCAGATGTGGGTTGACAACACCAAGCAAGACACTTCATCTTCATCATAGAAGAGGCGAGTGTTTAAAGCAGTGAGAATGAGGTACTTGTGTGTCAAAGTAAGTCAGAGTAAGTTCCAGAAAAAGTTGCACAAAGACTCAGAATGATCCCAAGCCAGATTTTGTGTAAGATCTTTTGAGACCTCACCTCAGGACCCCTGTGAGAAGCTAGTGGTGGAGAACACACAACAGGATGAGGACTATGGGAACTTCTCTGACTTGCAAGCTGCCTCTGACCAGGGTGGCTGAGGGCTCAAACTTCATCATCTGTAGGAGTGTCAAAACTCAGCTCAGGTGAGTGGTGGATCCAGAACAGAGAACCAGTCTGGCCGGTAGGGAGTGAGGCAGGAGCCTGCAGGCCATGGGGAGGTGGTCTCATCTCAGGTAAGTGCGGCAACATGGCAGTGTAGTCCAGATGAGCTGACTGTTTGAGCAGGACCCTAGGACTAACTGGGGGGTAAGGGAGGGGAGACAGGATCTGGTATCCCAAGAAGAGGGAATGGCAAGACACAGGCAGAGTGTCCAGGCCTAGTTAAAGTGCTATAAACGGGCAGTTTCAGATGGGTATTGGGGCAGAAAAGTCTATCATATTGACTGAGCAAGGATAGCAGAAGCAGGTAAGGACTGTAACTTAGGTGAGGAAGGATGCCAGGCCAGAGTCTACTTCAGCAAGATACCTCCTAAGCCCAAGGTGTAGAAATTACCCCTGGCCTCTCCTGGGTATGCTCAGTGTACTCCTGGTCTCCAAGCTTGACTCCAGGAATGGAGGTGAGGGCCTCAATGCCCACCACTATACACTGGCGAGAACTTATGCTTTGAAAGTCACCACTCACCCACAGGACAGCTGTAACATGGTAGAAGAGAAATGATTAATTTCAGGTGGAGGGAGAACGCAGATGCCGTTCTCCTGGCTGGATAGTGGTCTAGGTCTCTTTTTTATCACCTTCAGTTGCATGACTTGTTAGGTTCTCACAAACTCACCTTTGCCAGAGCAGAAATGGCTGCAGTCAAGTCAAGGTGTGGTCCCTACTGAGTAATGTATTTGTACTTAATAAAGTTATACCTAAAAATAGAGTCAAAAAAATGTAGTTACTAACCCCAAGATAAGTATATTTTCAGGGATGGTATAAATCTCGGGATTTTATGCTTGGCTTATAAGGAAAAACAAAGAAGAAAATACATTGGGGGAGAGGCACAAGGATGTTCTGTGTCGGGCAAGTTATGAGTCAGAAGTACATCCTTGTCAAATGTTGCCCTGATCTAAGAGGTATCCAGTCTAAAATCTGCTCATATTTTCCACCATTTGAGTGCAAGCATTCTTTTTATAAAGCATTATGCAGTTTTATGATCGCAAATACTTAGATATATGAGGATATTTTAGCATCCTCATTTTACACTTACAAAGTTAAAGCTACAGACAATGGAGTCCTCTGCCTATAGTTATGTCAATAGAAGAGTTTGAGGGGCACCTGGGGGCCTCAGTTGTTAAGCATCTGACTTTGGCTCAGGTCATGATACCAGTGTCCTAAGACTGAGGCTGGCATTGGGCTTCTTATTCAGTGAGGAGCCTGCTTCTCCCTCTGCCCAGTAACTCTGCTTCTGCTCTCTCTCCTTTCTCTCTCTGACAAATAAATAAATAAATCTTTAAAAAAAAAAATTAGAAGAGTTTGAGGCCAGACTTGCTCCTGTGTCTTCCAAGTCCCAGAATACAGGTTTGTGGAAAAGAAAAATTTCACACAAGATACTTGTTAAAAGCAGAAAGACAGATTTTATTGGAGCTAAGTGTAGTAGGGAAGAGACTACAGTGTGTAAATTGAGCCCAACTCCACTGAACAAGAAACAGGAGGCTTTTAAAATGCTGGGATGTGCTGAAAGACAAGTACTGAAGGACACTAGGGCCGGGTGGCCAATGTGCTGAGGCCTCTGTGGCAGTTATCAAAGTTAGATTCCCATTCTCCCACAGAGACTAGGAGACCCTGGCTTTGTCTTCTTGTTGGTCATATTCAAAGGATGGCACCCAGGTTCTTGGGACAGACATTCCTGGGTTGCAGAAGATACATCTCAAAGGCATAGAGAACTTAAAATCACAAGATTTCTAAAGTAAATGCTCTAAGAAAAGTGAGGTCAGGGGCTTATAGTCAGGTTTTAGCTGGAACAAATAGTAAGTTCTTTTGGCATCACTGAGCTTTGTCAGGTGGTCTCTTAAAGGGAGTTGGAGTTATCATCCTGGGGATATGGTCTTAAGCTAATAGAAGTCATGTTAAGTTTGTTCAAGTCTCTTAATTGGGGGGCAGTGAAGGGCTGGTGGGCATGGCGGACAGTCATATGTGCTGAGAGTTTTGCAGTTTTCACTTGTTATCATTCCCTGTGGTCTCTTCATTTCAGTGCTGGATGGAAAGGATTTAAGACTTCTGGGGATGTCTTCCTTATGCCAGTACTAAAGAGGAGCCCAATCTTACTTTAGATCCCTGAAAACCCCAAGCCTCATAAAAGATCCATGCTTGCTCTCAATTTCTTACTTTACTGCTAGGGTCCAAGACGAAGGATTACTTTCTTTTAGGCTAAAAGACTATATCTCCTGCCTTTCTGCCTTGTGTCTCAGGAGTACTATTTGTCCAGCAGCTGTTAGACAACTGTGACCTATACCCTAGAGGGAGCCAAACTTTCCATTAAATCTATTCACTATAGGCTCTGGAAACCTTGCTGAAAGGCTCAGGGGGAAGTAAATATGTTATTATTATTTTCCACTGTTTGATTCTTGTAGCATTCATTAGATGATTATAGCTTTGGGATTTGATGGATGGCGCATTCTGTCTTGTCACTGTATTTCTGAGCTGGTCTGTAGCTATTCAATAATTACCATGTAGCAGAGTGGGGCATGTTCAAGAATGCTAATGAATTATCAGTTCTCCTTAAGCCTCATTAAATTTCTTGATAGCAAAACCTCCCATTGACAAGATCTCCTTCAAAATGAATTTCCAAACACCCTTGTTGCTTGTCAGGCATGAGACTATCTCTGCATGCATGAGATAGTTTGGAAACCACCCTGGGTTCCTGCTATGCCATTGTTTCACACATTTTTTTGTTAGAGTTTTGCATGTGTGCATCTGTGATATACGTGTGCTGTGGAGAGGTGGACCGAGAAACTAAAAGAAAGGCAATACTAAATCCCACTGTAGAATTGAGTTTTCTAGTTGGAAATTATTTTAAACTCATCTTGAACATTGCCTTTCACCCCAAATCTATTTTTCTCTCAAAAGCAAATAGCAAAATGATCCCCTCAATTCTTCTGGCCAAAAGCTTGGGCATTATCCTTGCTTACCTTTTCTCTCTTAGCCCTCACATTCAATGCAGGAGCAAATCCAGTTGGCTCTACCTCCAAAAGATATCCCAAATCTCAGGGCGCCTGGGTAGCTCAGTCAGTTAAGCATCTGCCTTTGGCTCAGGTCATGATCCCAAGGTCCTGGAATGAAGCCCGAGTCAGGCTGCCTGCTCAGGAGGGAGGAGGGAGTCTGCTTCTCCCTCTCCCTCTGCCCCCACCCCTTCCTCATGTTCTCTCTCCTTTCTCTCTCTCTCTCTCAGATAAATAAATTTTTAAAAATCTTTAGAAGATATCCCCGAACTCTATCCTGTTCTGTGTATCTGCATTACCATATCTCTAGACTAAGCCATCACCCTCTCTCTCCTCATTTACTGAAACCACTTCACGACCTTGTTTTCGTGCTTTCATTCTTACCCGTTAAGATCCATTATTCCCAAAGTAGCCAGAATCATCTTTATGAAAATAAATCAGATTGTATGATTCTCCTGCTTCAAACCCCCTAGTAGCGTTCTGTAGCAAGTAGAATAAAATTCAGACTCCTTTACCTGGTCACTGTCCTGCAGGAACTGACCTTTGTCTACTGCTCAGACCCCTCCTAGCATTTTCCCCACTCTTGACCACCGTCTAGGCAGGCCCAGCTCACAGCCTTCACACTTCCCGTCCTCTCTGCCTGCAGCATTCTTTCCTCTGAGCTTCACGTAGATGGCTCCTTCTGCACTTAGTTTCAGCTCAAATGCCATGCAAGAATAATTCCTCAGAGAACAGCCTCTTACTTTCAGACACATTCTCTAAGATTGTTCTGTTTTATTAGCTTTGAAGAATTGGTTATTGCTGAGGATTTTATTGTATTTTTTATGCCTAGTCCTTTATCGCCTGCCTCCCATGACTTGAATGTAAGCAATATGAGGGCGGGGACCTTGTTTTTCCTGGACACTGCTATATCCACAGCACCTAGAAGAAAAACTAGCACATGGCCGGAACTTACGAAGGATTTCCTGAGTGATGAAGGGACAAATAAAGGGGCGGAGAAATCAATGTAGTACAATCCCTTTCTTTCTTTCTTTTTTTTTTAAGATTTATTTATTTATTTATTTAACAGAGGTCACAGGTAGGCAGAGAGACAGGCAGAGAGAGAGAGAGGAGGAAGCAGGCTCCCCGCTGAGCAGAAAGCCTGATGCGGGGCTCGATCCCAGGACCCTGAGATCATGACCTGAGCCAAAGGCAGAGGCTTAACCCACTGAGCCACCCAGGTGCCCCTCCTTTCTTTTTAAAATGAGGAAACCGAAGTTCCCAAATTGAAAGTGACTTGCTCAGAACCACAAAGAGGAGACCTATTCTTCTGACCCTGATTTTTATGATCTTTCCAACTTATTAACCTGCATCTCACTGTGGTTCTCAGCCGGGGCGATTTTGCCTACCAGGAGACATCTGACGATGTCTGAAGAGATTTTTATTTGTCTTAACTGTAGAGAGATTGCTACTGGCACCTAATGAGTACAAACCAGGGACGCTGCTAAACATCCTTTAATTCATAGGACAGCATTCCACGGCTAAGAATTAGGTGGCCAAAAAAATCAGTAGGTCTGAGGTTGAGCACCCCTAGTAGTGCTAGGGGAAAGGCAGGATAAGCCTCCTCCATTCTTCACTCTTCCCCTGAACCCTAGGATATCTTATGTAAGACTGGCTCCGTTGCTCTACCTAAGTTGAGCAACAGCCCTCATCTAAGAAGGATGTTGTCCTTGACCATAGGGCATGCCGCTTTCAATTAATATTGGTTATAAAATTTGTTAAAGAAATTAGTTGCCCAAACTGTTCTTTCTGCTCATTTGTATTATTTTTTTTAAGATTTTATTTATTTATTTGACAGAGAGAGACACAGAGAGAGAGAAGAACACAAGCAGAGGGAGTAGGAGAGGGAGAAGCAGGCTTCCTGCCGAGAAGGGAGCCCAATGTGGGGCTCGACCAGGATGCTGGGATCATGACCTGAGCCAAAAGCAGACGGTTAACGACTGAGCCACCCAGGAGCCCCTCATTTGTATTCTTCTACCTATCCTTCAGTCATAAATTCTACCACTTCCAAGAAGCCTTTCCCAAGTCCACAGTTCATGTCTCCCTAAACTATACTCTCTGAGCACTCAACGTATATGAATTAAAATACTAAATTAAGCTCAAAAATTGCTCATTTCCCCATCATCCCTGTTTTATGCATTCCTTGAAGCAGGCACAGAGTCTCGACAAGACACTGGGCACTAAGTGGTGCTCAGGAAGTACCTTCTAGAAGGAAGACGCGTGTCTCTGACAGGCTGCATATTCATTTAAAGTGACAACAAAGAAAACCTTATAAAATGAATACAAGTGAAAAGGAAAACTTTCCCTTTTTAACTGCAGCTAAAGGAAGTTGGGAGGCAGGAGCGTTAATTGACATATCTTTTCAGAATATTGCTTCTCTTTTGTGCATGAATGCAGGCATTCATGAAGCAGGCAGACAGAGTCAGCTCCCCACCAACTTGGGAACAGCCTCAATGAGTGATTATCTCTAAGGTGGTGGTGGGGGGTCCCTGGAGCTGGAGGAACAGTGTGGTGTCTGCAAATCCTTAAGCCGATGACCGGGACAGGGCAGGCAGCCTGGCTGTGTTATCAGTACCCCAAGGGAGATAAGAAAAACAAAGTAGCCACCTTCATACTGCTTTCCCAGGAAGCCGGCTGGCTTGCTTTAAGCCTACTGTGCTATTCAACTCAACATAGCTGCAAACAAACAAGATTAGAAATAAATGGTAGATTTCCTTTTAAAATAGAACATGAAACAAAAGCTTTTTTTTTTTTTTTTTTGGTCACCATGGACAAGACAGTGGAAATGCCTATCTGAGGAAAACAATTCCACATTAGCTTAAAATACCCATTTAAAACACAAAACTCCGAACCCTAGAAAGGCCTTTAGAAATATGGCCATGTTCATGGGCCACCTGGGTAGCAGCCAGTTAAGCATCTACTTTTGGCTCAGGTCATGATCCCAGGGTCCTGAGGAGCCTGCTTCTCCCTCTGCCTGCCTCTCTCTCTCTCTCTCTCTCTCTGGCAAATAATAAAATCTTTTCTAAAAAAAGAAATATGGCCATATTCCTATTTTATGGATGAGGAAACAGATCTGGAGAGCAGAAAGGACCAGTCTGAAATCACACAGCACACCAGTGGAAACCAGAATCTTCATCTGAGCTTCCTGTCCCCAGTTCCCATTGTGTATGTGCGATTTGGAGTCGGGGATGGGGTGGGAAAGGTCAGTGGGCCAGAGAGTCTAAATACCTGGGCTCCAGATTTTATCAAACGACACTGTGTGATTTACAGCAAGCCAGTTCTCTTGCCTCACCTTCCCCATCCATTCAGTAACGGGTTTGGCCTGAATGACCTATAAGGTGCCTCCCAGTTCCAAAGTTGCATGTTATGACCTCAGAGCATGCAAATAATAAACAAATAAATAAAAATATATAGAGCATATACTTTATACCAGACACCGTGCTAAATATTTTTTTCCACACAATATCTCATTTAATCTTTATGACCCTATAAAACAGGCATGTTTATTACTTCCATTTACATATGAGAAAGCTGGGAGTCAGGTTAAGTAACTGGCTCAGAGTCACACAACTGGCGTGTGGTGACAGTAGCATTTGAACATTTACCTGTCTGAACTCAGGGATGGAAATTACAAGTTCAAAGAATTTCAAATGTTAGTTCTGTTCGGTTCTTCCTGGGACTGAGACCTCACATGCATCTGCACAGAAATCACCCCCTCTTGGGACACTGATTGTGTATCTCTGTAAATTGTACCCATTGATCCAATGATGCTTCAAGATCACCAAGAAGTCTCCCACTTATTTTATAAAACAAGTTTTTAGATAAGGGAGAATTGTATTTATGACCCTTATTTTGAACATCTTCTCTTTTGTGAATTAAAATTTATAATCACTTCTCTGGTTCTTTGTTTGGACCGACTATCAACTCTCTTACAACACCAGCAGAATGCCCCTGCCCACACTCAACATATTTCATACTCTCAACTTAGAGTATTATTACTGATTAAATCCCTAGTGTTTGCAAAAACGGTGGGAGCAAACATGATGAGTGCAGTGCAAATTTGAGCAGAGGATTTTGGAGCTGTGGTAGAATCACAGGAATCACCCTTCCATCTTGAACAACTTTTTTTTTTTTTTTTTTTTTTTTTAAGGGCAAGTGAGCCAAAGAAAAGAAATAATAAAGATCAAAGTGAAGACATGAAATAGAAAACAGAATAAAAATAGAAATAATCAATGATTTGAGAAGTGCTAAAATTGGTAAACCTCTGGCCATACTGATCAGGAAAAAGAAGGAAGGAAGGAATGGAGGAAGGAAAGAAGAAAGCAAGGAAAGAAGGAAAGAAGGAAGGAGGGAAGCAGGGAAGGAAGAAAGGATGGAAGGAAAGAAAAGAGGAAAGAAGGAAGGCCATCAGTATAGATTTCATTGATATTAAAAGTATAAAAAGTAATATTATAAACAACCATATGCCAGTAAATTCTACACATTGTTTGAGATGGACAAATGCCTTGAAAAACACAAACTACCGAAATTCGCTAAAAAAAAACAAAAACAAAAACAAAAAACACAAATATGCCCATGTCTATTAAAGAAATTGAAAAATTAATTAATAACCAAACAAAAAAATCACCATGCCCAGATGGTGATTTTTATCACAGAAATACAAGTTTCCTTTAGCATTTGAAAATCAATCAGTGAAATTTATCATATTAAGAGACTGAAAAGAAAGCCCACATGACTATTTCAATAGGCACAGAAAAAGGATTCAACAGAATTCAATGTCTATTCATGACCAAAAGCTCCTACCAACTAGAAATAGAAGAAACATGTTCAATTGGTAAAGAGCCTTAAAAAAAGCTTTTGACTAATATCATATTTAAGAGTGAAGATTGAATCTTAAAATTGGTGAAAAAGGCAAGAACACCTGTTTTCAATGCTTTTCTTCAGTATTGTACTGGAAATCCCAGCCAGTGCAATAAAGCAAGAAAAATTTCCATACAAATTGGAATAGAAGAAATAAAATTATCATTATTGAAAGATGGTATAAGATATTAAGGGATCGCTAAAACAGCTATAAGATAGTAAGGGAGTTTATCAAGTTTGCAGAGTACATATTGAATACACGAAATTTAATTGTTTAGAAGCAATAAAAATTAATTGTATCTAAGCAATAAACAATCATAAAATACAATTAAAAACAACTTATAAGTTCATCAAAATATGAAGTAATTAAGAGTACCTGGGTGGCTCAGTCCATTAAGCGTCTCCCTTTGGCTCAGGTCATGATCTTGGAGTCCCAGGCTGGCGCCCTGCCATAACGTGATCAGATGATCAGCGATGAGTTTGCTTCTTCCTCTGCCCCTCACCCCACTCATGCTCATTTTCTCTCTCTCTAATAAATAAATAAATAAATAAATAAATAAAATCTTTAAAAAATATATGAAGTAATTAGTGATAAATTTGACAAAAGATGTACAAAACTTATACACTGAAAATTACAAACCATTAACGAGACATATGAAAGAACACCTAAACAAATGGGATATGCCACAATCATGAACTGGAAGAATTTAATTCTTAATATTTTTAAGAATTTAATTCTCTCTAAACTGAACTGTAGATTCAATGAAATTCCAGTTAAAAATCCAGCAGGCATTTTTTTAACACAAATAAAAATTTTCCAGATGATTTCAAAATTGATATGACAATTCAAAGGACATGCTATGGCCAAAACAACTTCGAAAAAAAAGGAACAAAATTGCAGTCCTCACACTACCTGATTTCAAAACTTATAAATCTATAATAATCAAGACAGTAAAGATTTGACATAAAGTTAGAAGAGCCTATTAATGCAACAGAATAGAGTATAGAATTAGACCCACATGAACATATGTGGTCAATTGATTTTTGACAAAAATGCAAAGGGAATTAAAAAGGGGAAAGGATACATATTCAACATATCGTGCTGGTACAATTTGATAGCCATTTGCAAAATGAATCAACCTGAACTCTTATCACAATGTTAAAAAAAAAAAAGTAATTCACATGAAACATAGGCTTAATTGTGAGATAAAACTATAAAACATTTGGAAGGGAAAAGTCTTAGGGACTGTAAGTTAGGCAAAGACTTCTTAAGTAAGATACTGAAAGCATAAAACATGAAAGAAAAACATAGATATGTTGAATTTCATCAAAATTGCTCTTCAAAGGTTATTAAGAAAATAAAAGTGAAGTCACAGATTAGGAGATGACATTTGCATAATATATGGCTGACAATGGGCTTTTATTCAGGAAATATAAAGCACTGTTACAATTCAAGAATGAGAAGACCAGCAACCTAAGTTTTTTAAATGGGCAAATAATTTCGGTTGACACTTAGGTGGCATATAAACCTACGGGAAAAAAAGAGCCTAACTTCACTAGTCATTTATGTTTTAAAATTTTTAAAAAAGATTTTACTTATTTATTTGGAAGAGAGAGAGCATGTGAGAGAGAAATGGAGGATGTCTGTGTGCATGAGAAGGGGGAGAGGGAGGCACAAAGGCCCAGGGAGAAGCAGGCTCCCCACTGAGCAGGGACACCCCCCCCAACCCAGGGCTCAGTCCTGACCTAAGTCAAAGGCAGACACTTAACTGAGCCCCCCAGATGGTTTTATTTCTTTATTTAATGCAAAATAACCACAATGAGATGCAATTACACACTTTGCAATGAGATGCAATTAACTAGGATGGCTAAAAATTTAAAAAATAATACAAAAGAAGATGATTCCAAATATTGATATAGAAGCTGGGCAACTAGAACTCTCATATACTGCTGGTGGGAATATAAAATGGTAACCATTATGCAAAAGAGTTGCACTTTTTTTTTTTAAAGTTAAATGTACACCTGCTAAAGTATTTACTCAAGAGAAATGAAAGTATTTATTCAAAATAAGAGTTGTACATGAATATTCATAACAGTGCTATTTGTATTAGCCAATAATTGGGCTCCACCTGAGTGTCTATCATCAAGGTAATGTAAACAGTTTGTGGCAAATCCATACAATGAGACAGTATTCAGCAATAAAAAGGAACAGACTATTTATACATGCTACAACATGAATAAGTTTCAAAGTAATTATACTGAGTATAAGAAGCCAGACAAAAGAAGAGTACATAGTGCATGAGTCTATTTGTATTAAAAATAATTTTTAAGAGAGGGTTGGGCGAGGGCCAGAGGTAAGGGAATGAGAGAATCTTAAACAGGAGCTACACCCTGCATAGAGCCCGACACAGGGCTTAATCCCACAGCCCAGAGATCACTACACGGGCTCAATTAAGAGTTGGTCACTTCTCTTAATCTCACAAAACAAACTGAGGGTTGATGGGGGGAGGGGGGGTTAGGAGAGGGAGTGGGGTTATGGACAATGGGGAGGGTATGTGCTATGGTGAGTGCTGTGAAGTGTGTAAACCTGGCGATTCACAGACCTGTACCCCTGGGGATAAAAATATATTATATGTTTATAAAAAATAAAATTAAAAAAAAATAAAGAGAATTTTTTAACTTTAAAAAAAAAAAAGAGTTGGTCACTTAATTGACTGAGCCACCCAGGTGCGACCATTGGTATAAAATTCTTTAAAAATTTTTTTTTTTTTTAATTTGACAGACAGTCACATCACAAGTAGGCAAAGAGGCAGGCAGAGAGAGAGGAAGGGAAGCAGGCTCCCCACAGAGCAGAGAGCCCATGCAGGGCTTGATCCCAGGACCCTGGGATCATGACCCGAGCAGAAGGCAGAGGCTTTAAGCCACGGAGCCACCCAGGCGCCCCAAGTATAAAATTCTTTAAAAATGCAAACTAACCTACAGGAAACAAATCAGGGGCTTCCTGCAAATAAGAGTAGAAAGAAGGCTATGGTATGAGAAAAATTTTTGGAATGATGGAAATCTTTGTAATCTTAATTGTGATATGGTTATAGGATACAGCCATATGTCAAACCTGTCTAATTTTACACATTAAATGTGAGCGGTTTATCTTACATGTATTCTACCTCAATAAAGTGGCAAACAATTTTTTAAAGAAGAGAGGCAAGGAAGGAAGATTTAAAATTTTGTAACAGTGACCTTGACCGAATCCTCAATGAGAAAAGCATATAAGACGGAAAGTCACTGAGAAACTGAGGAGAAGAAAATTCAAGACAAAGTCACGATATATTAGGCACAGAGCTTTGAAGGCACAGCATTCTATCAACCATTTTTTTTCAGTCTTAGTTTGGTTTAGATTGGTTTGATGGAAGAGAGAATCTGAGAAGAAGCTGAAGCAGTGGTTTTAGAGTGTAGGCCTCAGAATGACGCATGATGCTTGGGCAGAGTGTAAGAAAGAAATGTGAAATCATAGGCTCAAAAGTGTGACCATCACGCACTCCACCTCCATGGCTGCCAGCATGGTCTGACTACCTGAAGAAGTCTACTGTTCCCTGGGAACAAGATATGATTTAGGATGGGGCTATGAAGTCTGACTGCAAAGCCCAGCTCTGATAATTAATTGGCATAATGTTCCATGTTCCAATGTTACCTTACTTCTTTTCCACCTAAAACAAAGAACAGTGTAATCACAGGCTCTGCTTTTCTTTGCAAAGAAGCAGGGAGGCTGGTGAAAATCTTGGTAAAGTGCTTTGAACTCCTTGGAAGCTCTGATCATCTTCTCTCTAAGGATGAAAGTCCTGACCTGCCACTATTCCCATATGTGCCCTTCATTTTGCCTCCAAGAAGGCCTGGCTATCTTCGTCTGGTGCTTATAATTCTTTAATCTTATTTTTCAGTCCCCTTCTCCTCCTGCATATGTTCCAGCCAAATGGAGCCACTCACTTATCTCCAAGCACAGTCGGTGTTCTCTTGCTTCACTAACCTCATTCATTCCTTTTCCTCTGTCTGGAATCTCCTCGCCTCTCACTCCCAGACCTGCCTGTCTAAATTCCAGCCATCTTTTAAAGCCTATCTGAAACATGATATCCCCTAAGAATCCTGTTACCCTCTCCCTCTGCTACAATCCCATAATAATTTTTTTTTTGTATATTTCTCATAACATTCACTGATTCCCATTTTGTTATGTGTTTATTAGGTACATGTCTCAGGCCCCCTACTAGGATAAGCTCCTTGCCCATCTCTCTGATGCTCACCCTTCCCCAGCACCTGTTGCCCAAGGAGGCTGCTCAGTCCCTTGGCTCCAAATGGGTGCATTGTTTTCAAAGGGGCACCAGGGTGGCTCATGGGTTAGGGCTTCTGCCTTCGGCTCGGGTCCTGGGATCGAGCCCCACATTGGACTCTCTGCTCAGCGGGGAGCCTGCTTCCCCTCCTCTCTGCGGGCCTCTCTGCCTACTTGTGATCTCTGTCTGTCAAATAAATAAACAAAATCTTAAAAAAAAAAAAAAAGTCGTGATGAATTCCCT
The DNA here is from genome assembly GCF_902655055.1 of Lutra lutra. NCBI lineage: Eukaryota > Metazoa > Chordata > Mammalia > Carnivora > Mustelidae > Lutra > Lutra lutra. The sequence continues at coordinate 111,083,875 of NC_062278.1, forward strand.
TGTACATTTCCATGAAGTGCCTCTTTGAGACCCAAGGTCACCACCTCGCAGGGCTGCTAGAGAGGGCTAGGCAGTTCTGCCAGGAAATCAAGTGTTTTCCTGGGCAAGGCCAATTGTGCAAGCATGTGAGTCCTGCCTTGTTAGCACAGTTCTCTGGTCAAACTGCCTAAGAGCATAAAAAAGCAGAAGATCTCCAAGTTTCACATGAGGCTATAAATGATCATCATTGTTAAAAGAGATCACCTTTTTCTCAGGGTCTGAGCAAACGATTTTAGGAGTTGTTGCAGGTTTGGGGAAATATCAGTAATAGTAATTCCCATCCCATCCCTAAGACCCACTTCATTCTGTGTTCTCTCATTCTGTTCTCCGGTCACCTCCAGTCCTGACCTCTGGGAGTCTACCACTCTATAAAGTCACAGTTGAAATGCAGAGGGAGTTCCAATGCACTTTTCTAAGAGTCCTGCAGTATATTCTTGCCAAAGGGGTTCTCTCTCTGCTATGTGCATCCAAAACCAGCTTCCATGAACATGTTTCCAGCTCAGTAAACATTCAACAGGCAACATATATTGAGGTCTATTGTGTGTTAGTAACAGGGCTGGGCATATAGAGATAAATAAGACCCAGATCCTGCAGGCCAGAAACACTCAGTCAGCCAGAACAGTCTTTGATCTTGTGAAATGTATTTTTTTCTCCTTCAGACTTTTATGACCTCTTTGGATGCTCCTACTCTGTCAATTCTCATATTAAGGTTCAGTTCTAGAACAGTTTCAACAGAGCAAAAATAACCTCCTTGATTCAGACAATCAACTCAGCCAACTGTGTCTATCCAGTGGAGTGAGGCTCCAAACCATCACCCAAAGAAGTAATTTTACAAAAGCTCTGGGGAAGATCATCAACATCCTACAGGACAGTAATCCTGATGTATGAGTTAAGACACGTGCACAAAGAGGGAAGCTGTTCTCTCACATCTTAGTCTTCCATGCAGTGTAGATATTCTCTGAGATTTTCGAGGTAATAAAGACAGATAAGAACAGAAAGTTCTGGAGGGCACTTCACAGAGACCTCAGGCGGATCATACTCTTGGATGGCAATTTTCTCAGGTGTGGATAATGAGCTCTAGCTGAAAAGGCAAGAGTATGTCCCCCAGCAGAGCAGGAACAAACCTGGCCTTTGTCTTAATTTGCGTAAGGTTTCTAACAGTCGCCTTTTTTTTTTTTTTTTAAAGATTTTATTTATTTATTTGACAGAGAGAAATCACAAGTAAGCAGAGAGGCAGGCAGAGAGAGAGGAGGAAGCAGGCTCCCTGCTGAGCAGAAAGCCCGATGTGGGGCTCGAACCCAGGACCTGGGATCATGACCTGAGCCGAAGGCAGCGGCTTAACCCACTGAGCCACCCAGGCGCCCCAAACAGTCGCCTTTTTAATCGACAGACCAAATACCCAGCAGCTGCTACCGCCCCAGGTCCCGAGGCTGGAATGCAACCTGACTATTAATTTCCTGAAAGCCTAGCAAAACAAAGTGGAACGCCAGATTCTCAAGAAAAGTATCCTCTTCACATAACCAAGCTTCCTCCAGCTTTTTAACCTCTTCCCAAGGTCTCAGCCAAGATAAAAGAAACATGAGAGTGTCATCGTGGATCCTATCTCACCACGCTGAACCACCTGAGAAGCCTATCATACTTGCCAGCAGAGATCGGGCTTCATCTTGTCAACAGCCTGGCTGCCCTGGGATTTTCTGTTCTTCACATCTGTCATTATAAAGACAACGCAGACATTTGTCAGTGCGCCGTGCCTAACTTTTTCAAGAGTTGCTCCTGAGACATGCTCCAGAAGGGGGAAGCCTGGCTGTGTGTAATGAGCTCTGGGCCAGCACAGTGGACTTTTAACTCCCTGTTTGACTCCTTGTTTATCCTTGAGAAACCTGTTCTTTTTGAAACTGCGTATTCATTTGAAGTCCAGGGAAATAACAGCCATTTTGTCTGCGGGATGTCTGTAACGCTCAAATGAGGTAATGTATGTGAATATGAGCAGAAGGCCCCAGTGATTTAGACAGTAACCACTGACAGACAAGGTGGGCTCCCCAGGTCAAGGGAGAGACACGGAAATTTTTAATCAGTCCAAATGACCAAGAGGAACAAAACCAGTCAGCAAAGCCTGAGATGACGAGCTTGCACAAAATTTAGCCAAATTTGCAAAAAGACCTCTGCAACACATCCTATTATGCTCTCCAGTAGTTCTTGTGTACTGAAACTGCTACCGGAAATAGTGAGCTGTCTCCTGCTTGCCACTCTGCTCCCGAGACTTGCAGATTGGGACTTGTGCCTGACAAGAGTCCTTAAAGGGCGCAGAACTTGTGTTTTTTGCCTCTTTAACTCTGAGCTTAATCCTTCCTCTTCAGAGCATACTTCTGGTCTGTTGTGAGAAGCTATGTCTCTGTTATTTGCAAACTGCATGGTGGTAAATCTTTTCCTTGCCTCTGACCAAATCTTTGCATTCCAGAAATTTTAAATGACAAATATACTTGATAAAAGGAAAAAAAAATCACTGTATAAGTGTAAAGAAATAATACAGTTGATGGTTAATCTGTTTTTTTTTTTTTTTGAAAGATTTTATTTATTTATGTGAGAAAGATTACAGGGAGGAAAGAGAGAGAGACACCAGCAGCGGGAGGCAGAGGGGCAGAGGGAGAGAGAGAAGCAGACTCCTCACTGACCAGAGATTTCAATGAAGGGCTCCATACCAGGACCCGAAGATCACAATCTGAGCCGCTCAGGTGCCCCATGGTTAATCTGCTTAACTTGTATTTATTTATATGGACCACATGGACATAAATAGTTAGCGATATGGTCTTTGTTAAATAGCAAAAGAAAAAAAATTTTATTAGGGATAAGAATTAACACACCTGATGCCTGGACCATATTTGAGTTTTAGCACACAGGTACATGGAAAAATAAATTTTCATTGAATAAAACCTGTGCATGTGAGTGATTGGGACAAAATCTGGGTATCAGCTCAAACTCCAGCTGTTCTTTAGCCCGTAGCAGGTGTCTGTCTCAGGCACCTCCATGCTCCTGGAGAGTGTTGCTAACCATGGGCATTGCTATTAAGGGGGCTGGTGCCTGGACAGGGAGCTCAATGGAGGAAACCAACAGGTCCCGACACATTTAAGAAGTTTAGCTGGGTATCATTCTGCTTAAAAGTATTGGGACCATAATTAGAAACAAATCTCTTCCCAACCTAGAAAACCTCTCCAAAAAGGACATAGAGAAAGAAGACACTTGACCATTGACTAAACATTAAGCCATGTGATAAGCATCACAAGGAACCTGCTAAGTGATTGCAAAGACAGAAAAGACTCTCTTTCAGCCCCTTATATGACCAAGTGGATACAGCAGACACATGTTCTCAAAATAAATGACAACAGGTCCTTAAGTAAGAGGACCTGACAGCACCTTTGTCATGCATGGTTCATCTTAATTTTGCCTAGGGAATTGGGGAGACCACCTGAGTTAAACCAATTGGCTTTATCCAGAAGAGAAACAAATTTTTTCATATCTTTATGACAAGAGGTAGCTTTGCAAATTGGAGTAAGGTACTCATGGAAATTAGCCTCTTACCCCCCCTATGGGAACTGGGAAACAGAGAGCTACCCCCTTGATGTTTGTTTGCATTTCAAAAAGATAGTTCCCAGGCTCAAGAGAAAAGACAGTCCTGGGTCAAAAAACTTACAATAGATCTCTCTAGTCTTCAAAGGAGAGCATGTCAAAGAGATGAAAAAGTGCTTACAACTACAAGCTTTCTGAGGTAAATGCCCTAAGCCAAAGGAAGGGAGGGAAATCTTTTCCTTTATTTTCAAAAGGAAAATAGTAAGGAAAATAAACCTCTTATTTTTAATTTGTCCTTGTCCTTACAACAGTCAATAGCTCTTAAGCAGAAAAATTACATTTGAGAGAATAGATGGAAGGTATGAATGGTGAATTTTCTGGTGATAGAAAGTCTGGATAACTGCCTTTTGTGGTTGGCTTTGGAGGCCAAGAGAATCCCTGAATTCCTACTCTTCCTGAAGCAAAGTCTCAGACCCTCTCTGATCTTATGAGCTAGTAACCAAAGGGGGGATGTCAATTCTCACAAATTAGTCAGCTGCTAGCAGCATGTCTGCTGTTTCTCTGGATATTTCTGCTCTGAATGCTGCCCTCTACATGATCTCAGCCGTCACCTGTCTGTTAGGCGGGCCTCCTTGCTCCCCACCTCTGCAACTCTGACCTCTCTGTTTCACAGAGTGTTCCTGCTGATCTCCTGCAGAGGAGGGTCTAGAGAGCCACACCCCTGTTGGTCACCTACTATGGCTCTGCATCTGTCATGTCCTGATGCTGCTCAGGCTTCCTGCAATATTGCCACAGGTCATCCCTTAGTGACAAATGATACTTGAGGAAGCGGGTTCCTTCACTACACCACCTGCTTACCTTCTTACCTTCCCTGCTCACCAGCCATATCCAAAACTCTTTAAATAGGGGTACACTTTCTCCTTCCTGTGCCCCACTTGGACCCTCAGCAATAGAATTCTTTATGTTTTCCTATGTAGTCCTCTCTCATGGCATAGGTGCCCTGAGGAAACTAGTTGGGACAGTTTAACATAGTGCCTCGGGCAACCAGAGTCCCTGCTTCCCAAGACAGTCCGAGCTTAGCACTGAAATTCCAACTCAGTCCAGAGCAAATCAGGACAGTTGGTTACCCTAAGACAGCATTTTAAACTTTAACGAACATGCAAATTCCCTGGGGATTTGTGTGCATAAAGACCCTTATACAGTAGGTCTGGGGTGTGGCCATATTTTGAGTAGCAAGGGTTTAAAGTACAGCATCGTGGGTTTGGGTTTTTTGTTTGTTTGTTTTGTTTTTTTTTGTTGTTGTTGTTTTTGTTTTTTTGTGTGGTTTTTTTTGAGATCGATTTCCTTCCCTTTCAGGCTTGCTATTAATGTGGGCACCCACACTAGCCTCTGTTTAGCTGTGATTTTCTGAGCTCCATCATCCCATTGTTCTCATTGTGATCTGGCTTTTGCCAGAGGCTCCTCTGATCCACCAGATGGGCTAGTTGCAATCCTGGTAGTAAACATTGACCTCTACTCAACATCCATCCCTCGTATTTTCCTTCCAATAGGAACTGAGAAATAAGTAAAAAAATGGATCTAACAGGATTTAGCAATCATGTCTTCCAGCTCTTATGACTGTAAGTTACTTAAAAGCAGAGACTATTACTCATTCCTGGTCCTTTATTTATTTATTTATTTATTTATTTATTTATTTTAAAGATTTTATTTATGTATTTGACTGAGAGATCACAAGTAGACAGAGAGGCAGGCAGAGAGAGAGAGGGAAGCAGGCTCCCTGCTGAGCAGAGAGCCCGATGCGGGACTCTATCCCAGGACCCTGAGATCATGACCTGAGCTGAAGGCAGAGACTTAACCCACTGAGCCACCCAGGTGCCCCTCATTCCTGGTCCTTTAAACACAAAACATGACTCCTTGCTAAGAGCAGACTTTCTATAAGTGCTTGTTGGTTCCCTGTCTAGGCCCTGATTTCATTCTCCAGGACCTAACAACATTTAGAACCTTCTAGCAAATGGAAAAATGATAGTAGCAGAGGCATCTTGAGTTGTAAGGACATAGAATTTAGAACTGGGTTAAAGAATGACTGTGTATATCTCCAGGGTTCATATTTACTATAAAATGCTCTTGTTTTAATTTAACCATGATGGGGCCTGGGGAAGGCCACCCCAAAATAGGCCAAAGCAGCATATAAATTATTTTGAATTGAAGTTACTTAAGAAATCATAGGTGTAAGAAGGCACTCTGACACTCCTCCCAATCTCCCTGAAAGCAAGACATAAATGTCCCATGTGAAAGCTATTTTCCCTGTACCAGGATGTAGAGAGACATCCTTACAGCCAGAGATAGAGAATTTAGGGCCAAGAAGGCTATGTAAACAAACTCTTATTAGTTACTTCACTAATTAGTGCCCAAGCCTAAGTTTCTTTGTCAGTTCTTCATAAATTTATTGTTTCTTTGTCTAAAAGGTACATAAACAGCCTACTTGGCCAATCCTTAGGTCCCAAATCTGTGACACCTCTATACATATGAAATTAATTTTGCGGGTTTTTTTCTCTTGTTAATCTGTCTTGTGTCAATTTAACTATTGGACCAGCCGAAAGAACCAAGAGGGATGAGTGGAAAATTTCCCCTTCCTGACAATAGCAATTGCCTTTTAGGTAAATGGCATTACACTATGAACTCTCTTACTGAGGTTAAGCAAGGAAAATAGTCTGCCGGGTAAACACATGTGGACACTCAAAAAATAGTGCTAGCCTAGGATGAATCATCAACTTAAAAATATCTATAAAGTAGATAATTTCTATCCAACAAATGGCAAACAAAATGATAGTGTTATAATAAACATAGTTTATTTAATATTTTGTTTTTCCTTTATGGAGGCTTTGTTTGCAGAGAGACAAACAAAAGGAGAAAAAGATTTGGGGGGAAAAGGTTGAGCAGAAAGATGGTAAAAGAGATGCTTAGATAAACCTCTCATTATATAACCCATCTAAAATATAAAAATTATGTATTTTGTCAATGCATAGATGAGCTGTGGGGAAAGTGAAGAAGCCAGGCATAAAAGAAAATATGGCTCCCTGGGGAGAGTTTGCCCTTGCAGGAGCTCTGATCTGGGGTGGCCTAGACTTTTCTAACTGGAGACAAAGTCTGAGCTTGGGTCTGAACACTGAAAGAAAGCCTAGAAGTAGTCAAGGAAAAGGATTACCCACACAATTGATAATGTACTTCTCAACTGCAACACTTGAAACTAGAAGATATTTTTAAATTTCTAAAAGAAAATGATTGTCAAAGTAGCACTGTGAAATAATCTATCAAAACAATAAAGAAATAGAGACACTTGCAGACCAACCAAAACTGAGTTTAGTTCTGACATCTCTCACTAAAAAAAAAAAAAAAAAAAAAAAAAATGTGAGAGTGATGTTCTTCAGAAAAAGGAAAAGATTCCAGAAGAATGATCCAACAAATGAAAGGACACCAAACCAAGAACAGTGTGGATTTCAGAGTAAAACCAAACTGATAGTGACTGTAAAAGAAATTAACAATATAGTTCCACTTTTGGTGTAAAATTCAAGATAAAATTCATATCCTGGACAACAATGGCATGTGGGATGAGGAAACTGATTACCTCAAGTCATTTGAATTTCCTTCTGTTGTTCAGGAGGAAGATAAATACTTTGAACTTTAGATTTATTTAGGACTTTGAGTTAAATAGGCTTGTTAACATTATAAGGGTAGCCAGAAAAGTGGGATGTAAAACTTCTAAACTGGTGGAAGAAAAGAAGTTGAATGGGGTAGGAGTAGGGGACAGAGTAAATCCAAAGGATGGAAAGAAAATGGAATTAAAAAGAAACATTTAAAAAACAGAAAAACGGAAAGTATGAAATAAGATGAAAGAAATGAATTCAAGCATGCCATTTATCTGTCAATGTGGGTGAGCTGTACTCCAGTTGGAAGAGAGGGGTTTTTAGATAGGATTTAAAACAAACTCAGCTTTGTGGTACATACAAAAGAAACAATGAAACCATAAAGGCATAGGATGCTTAAATAAACAGATGGAAAAAGAAATTTTAGAGAAAAGTCAAACATGGTAGACTCTATGTTAAAAATATTACTCAATAAAGAGGTTTATTAAATATTAACAAAAACTTCAATTCTCTATGAAGATAATTCTAAACTTGTAACCACCTAAAAACATATGTATAGTATCCAGCAGTGGAAGAGAGTGCATTATTTTTTTTATTAACATACAATGTATTATTTGTTTCAAGGGTACAGGTCTATGATGCATCAGTCTTACACAATTCACAGCACTCACCATAGCCCATACCCTCCCCAATGTCCATCACTAAGCCAGCAACCTCGGAATCTTTGCAGAAATATAGCTTCATTTTAGACCAGAGAAGTCCCAATACAATTTAAGGAGTTTGAGCCTATATTCTCTGATAATAGAACCACTAAATTAGAAATCAATTTAAAAAAATGATCACTGGAAGCAGGAATACTTCTAATGACAATTTTTCCTCAATCTTTCATTTAGGCTTTGCTGATTGACAATTTTGATAAATTCATACCTTGTCATTTTCTGGAACCCACTATTCTACTTTTTCATTAATATACAAAATATTTGGTTGTAGTATGACCAGTTTGTAAATTGTTTCTCTGGTCACGTAGCACACACATGAGCATGCAAATGACATGCTCACTCTTTGGTTGGTTGACCTAATTTGATTTTAAAAACAAGCTGAATTTCAAAAATTCAGTTTTCCATGTTAGCCCAGCCATTCAATGCTCTATCAGTAAATTGAAATTTATTTTTTTTTAAAACCTCTTTGGTATAAGTAAGTTTTAAAGATAAGTGGTGTAAATATTGATTATAGTTATACTATAAATTTAAAAAATCCAGTTGTTAATCTTTATGACAAAGTTCTGTTTGTCATGTCTTTCAAATGGTTCCAAGTACATGAATTTCATTTAATTTTAAAGAATGTTAATACAAATAACAATATATAGAATTAGTTTGGTAAAGATAGGATCTATGAAGCTGATTATGATAAAAATGCATTCAGTTATAAACTCTGTATAAGCAAGAACGAAGTCATTTCCCTCACCATTTTATCTTTAGTGCTTAACATCATATCCAGCACATAGTAGATATTCACATTTTTTAATAGAAAAAAAAGATTGTAAATGCAGGGTGGTAAGTGGTTAAAGGCCAGAAATAAAAAGGCCACATCTAATATGAAGGGAAAAGCACTCATAGTCATTAATTATTTTATTTCTTTCAACCAATTTCTACTGAGTGCCTGCTCTGTACCAGGATCTGCTCTAGGTGTTATGTGATGTGTTGATGGATGATAGGCATGGTTCGTTAGCCAGGGTAGAACCTATAATCTGGGGAGATATGATTTGTTGGAAATATATAGGGTGGTCACAAGAATCAAGTTCTAAGCTTTTGAACAATGTGATAAGGGAGAACTCATTTCATCACCCACTATGGGCATCTTACAATGCAATTTTTATTTTAGTCAAAAATTTTCCATTTATGATAATTCTTTAATATCCACAGTTGACACAATAATTTAATATTCATTATCTCATTTGAAACGGAAAGACTGAGTATTATGACAAATTTACAGATGAGGAAATTAAATTGGAGATGCAGGTAGATCTCAAGTTTGGAACCCAGATTTCCTAGATCCAAATTATTGGAAATAAAGGTGATGCCACAACTTAAAGACTGAGTTTTGATGTTTGTTTGCTTTTAGCAAATATTTGAATAAAAACCATAGTCTGCTTTTTGCACTTTGCAAAATACCAAGCTATTTAGCTTTGGCAAATTTCATTTCTGGATGCTTGTCAGAACTTTTCCCTTTTTGTCTGAGGATTAGTTATTAGCTGTAGAGACACAGTCAGGAAGTCTTCGGTTATATGAGCAGGAGTCCCTGGAAGCAAGGTTGGTTGGATCTGGCATTAGCCTACTGAATTTCTTGAGACGAGACAACTTGATCATGCATCTCCGTATTCCCAGTCTCCCCTATTTGTGCAGCTGGCCAAATGAAGATGGGTCAGCAATAAAGCATGTCACTCCTCCATGCCATTCTGGCAGCCACTGCCAGACCCAGGCCCTTGTGACACTGCAGCTCAAATTATCTTCCCAAACAGCTCTGCCATACCTTTGCTCAGAAGCCTTAGGTAGCTCTTTCTTGCCTGCTAAATATTGATCAGATCCCTCAGTCTGTCCTCCAAAGTTCTGCTTAGTCTTTTCGAGGTTTCTTGTGTTCCATTCATTCAATACCTCCTCTCCTTGCACCATTAATATCCTGGTCTCCAACCACGCTGGTGTACTTGCTGTTGCCACAGCACACCTGATTTTGTACAACTCTGTGTTTTGGCTCAGTCTATTTCTTCTGTCTGGAGCACACTGCTCACACACACACATATGCATGGAAGTCTAACACATCCTTAACAATCTCTCCTTCTCCTTGGATCCCTGACTTATAAGGAATCACCTTTCCCCATGCTCCCACCATGAGCTCTGAGTTTGCTTTGCCTCCATGACCCTTATCCCATTCTGCCTTGCATCAGTTACTGAGCTGCAGGGCAGGAGATTAGGAGTTAGGCTTGTGTGCAGCACCAAAGTTTCACTCATGCTGACCCTGGATCTGTTTCTGTCACATAATTGATGTTTTATAAATGTTTACTGAATTCCCAAAATTAATCAATTATGCCATGTAAGGAAACCAGAAAGGCCAAACTCACTTCTATATAGTCAACTTGACCGTGACAGTTTCCTCCTCTCAAACATGAGCCCAATGACAGAGACGAGGGGCAACATGGTCACACTCACAAACAAAGTGACATATATAACATGTTATCTGACATCTATTTTTAAAAATGAAGAATACTTAGAAACTCAAGATGGGCATTGGAAATTAAAACTGCCCGTTCAGTATTGCCAGAATGTTACTAATGCAAATTGTCTAGTGATCCCAGAGATTGGGACAGCCAGGAAGAAAAAGTTTTCTCACTTCTATGCTTGTTTTCCACGTATTACAAAGTTAATTTGTATATAGCTCTTCTAAACTTTTGTCTTGCTGACTTTCTGTCTCCCAAATTCAAAAAACATATTGAATTGCTCCTGACATCTAGCTGGCTTGATCTGGAGTGCATGCATAATTTAAGCTGATTGAATATTTTGCCACATTAGAGTGGAAAATATCTGAATCCCCCAAACAGTAAAAGAAAATGACAGGCTCAAATGCCACTTGGCATCACCTTCCGTGATTTCTGTCGGGTAATTAGGACAGTCTAGGTGGCTGAAATGGAAATTCACCTTTAGCTACAGGATTCACTCATGAGCACTCAAGGCCCAGGAAGAGATGACTCTGTCTTTAGCTGATGCACAGTCTTCTTTCCTTCATTGGAAGCAAGATAAAATAAAAACATTTTTTAAATTATTTGCTTTTTTTTTTTTATTTTTAAAAGGCTTTTTAAAAAATTGATTTTCTTTTTAACCAAAGAAAATGGGGTTTGGAAGATGCTTTCGTTAATAGAATTTACCTGACTTTGAAATATACAAAAACAAAAACAAAACAAAACAAAACAACACTCTAAAGCCCTCCAGGTTTGTCAGAAAAAACAACTAACAAAGCACCAAATCACTCAGGGTTATAGCTGCTCTTGGTTTCCCCTCCTCACCTGAGCCTCTGCCTCCTCTCACCCTGTGTCACTCTCCTACCCACATGGCACAAAAGTGCTTGATCTTTTGCTCCCCTCCTGAGAGTAGGAAGACACAGAGCAAACCCCCCCCACCACCACCCTGCCACACACACACACAGTCCCAATCCCAGCTGTGATTGTAGAGTTGACAATGCCAAGGAGAAAATTCCCCAGGAGAAAGAACGTGGCATTCTGAAGACTTTGGGTGGAGAGGCAGATGAGCCTCCTGTGTAGCTGCCATTGAGGGGCTGTAGGAGCGGGGTTGGGTGGGGGAAAGGGACTTTGTGGGTTGGTGAAGGGGCAGGGGACGGAAGCCAGGATCCAGGAGAGGAGCTATGGTTTACCTTAGGGCTCTCCACTTCTTTTTGTTTTCTTTCCATGTCCATCAATAGTAATTGTGATCTTACTTCTGAGAGACCTTGACACTGAGAATGGGGTGGAGGATATGAGTATTCTGGTCCCTGAGAAAGGAAGGTTCCAGTCAAAAAACATGAGCTTTATTCAGCAAATTTGTGGAACACTTACCAAGTGCCCTGTACTGGCTGAGTTCTGGGGATTTAGTGAGAAACTAAGAAAGGCCATGCCCTCATGGAATTTATATTCTAAAAGAAGATGGGCAATAAACCTACGAACAAGCAAACAAACCAGGTCAATATATATAACAGTCATAACCTTGTACAGAAGGTTTTACAGCGTGGAAACACAGTGAATATAGGAGCAAGCAGGAAAAGGTGGGGTAGGACAACTTCAAACCCGGTTGCCTCTACAGGCGCTAAGAAAACAGAATTTGGGAATCTGAGAAATTAGTCCTCTGATCAAAGTCCTCTGATCAAAGATGTTTCCCCTAAGAATTTCTTGCACCAGCCATTTGTAGACAACAATCCCTCCTTCAGCATCTTTCTTTTAAAGATGTGAAAACACTCCTCTGAATTTCCAAGGCAATTCTCCTAACACATCCTGTTAGTTTATGCCCTGGGCTCTCACACCTACTGTTCCTTTCTCCAGAGTATCTTTCCTCCAGTCTCCGCCCAAAGAAATTTCAAGCTCATCCTTCCAAATTCAACTAAAATATCCTCTCTCCTGTACCTATCCCAAACAAAGGAGAAGTTTGTATAACTCTATTGTAACATATTTCAAATTGTGCTTTGTTGTTGCCTATTACCAGGCAATTAGGAAAGGTGGGGAGAAGGTGACAAACATTCTTTCCTTGACCAAACTCTGATCAGATTTCCCTGAATTCTCCTCTCAACTAGGCTTCTGTGCTCATATTTACATGGTCCAATTTTAGCAAGAATCCCATTGTTAGGTCTGTAATCAAAGGAGCGAGACTGATACAAAGCGAAGGTCAAGCAAAGCTTTATTTTGCACCAAGCATCGAGATTCAAACCGACTGGTCGGGGCCCCCTCTTACAGAGAGGGCAACCCCTCCCTGCCTTACAGACTAACTTTTATAGAGCAAAGGCCATGTGGTTGGGCCTGGCCACACACAGGTGGCCAATGAGATTGTAACACACAGAGAAAGCTGCACAGTCATGCTAGGTCACACAAGGGTGGCCAATTGAATTACAATTTGCCCTAGTAGATATTTGAACTAGCCTATCACCTTGGTCAGAATTGGCACCCAAAATGCAGGACCCACACACCTTGGTAGCTAGGGAGACAGTATGCGTGCCCCACTGATTGGATGTCTCTACCTGGCCTGACCCACCCTTGTATTTGGGCTTTGTTACCTGGGACTGGTTTCCTGGACTTGCTTTTAAGTAAATTCCTCTGGGGGGGGGGGGGAGGATAGGAGGCAGGGTCAGTTTAAGTTTTACTGCATAAACAACAAAATCACTGTTTAATCCAAGATGGAATAGCTCTGGCTAAATAGGCCCTTACACCATGAAGTTGGTTTAGCCAGAATCCCCTATCCCCCATATCTGATTACCTTCATATTTGATTAGCTACTTCCTCCTTCCCCACCTACTGGGAGTCCCTCCTACTCCTGACATTTTCTTTTAATAATTGTCCATTACTCACCCCAACCTTGTTTCTTGGCTATAAATTCCTATTTTTCCTTGTATTCAGAGTTGATCCCCATTGCAGTGGTCCCTACAACTATTGTGATAGTCTCCCCTTTGAATAAAGTCCTCTTTATTGTCTTTAACAAGTGTCCTAAATATTTTTTTTTCTTTAACAGAGGAAGGAAGGAGGAAGGGGAAGGGAAGGAAGAAAGAAGGGAAAGAAGGAGCGAAAGTACAAGAGACAGAAGGAAAGATGGAAGAATTTAAACTTCAAAATAAAGTAAGTAGTTCATTTCTGGAATATTTGTAGCCCACCTCTCCAAAAAAGAAACCAAATGCACCACAAAGGATATTTTTGTAATAAAAATAAAAGTTATGCCTTATCTTGGAAATTCTTCTTTCACCCTGCTGAGACCACCAAGGAATATAAAATCCCTCCCACACTTCTTTTCAAAGGTATTTGCATATGAATCATAATTCCTGCCAATCCCAAATTACATAGATCTGCATGCAAGCAATTAGGCATTTAAAGAACTAGAGGGGAAGAAGAGCAGCTGCTGAACTGCAGGGGAAACAGAAAACCTCTGGTTAGTCACGGAGGGATTGGGAACCTACTAAGCTCTTTCTGGAAGCATCTTTCCAGTGTGGATCATTAGGGACAAAGAAAAGGGCAATGCAGATATGAGATGATTAAATAAAGGTGAAGCACCCCAGGTTTAGAATGGAGGATACTCCTAACTCTGAGGTTTAGTTTGGTCCCAAGAGGTTGCAGAAGTGGGAAAGGGGGGCAAGACAGGGGTTATCTGGTCCAGAGAGTTCCAGGACTTCAAGCAGCCCCTGAGCGACGGCATTATTGTCTATCACAGAGATTCTCAACCTTGGCAGCCCATTAACAATTATATGGGATCTTTTAAATTCTACAGTGCTGGACCCCAGACCATTTAAATAGGGATTTCTACAGATGCGGCCATAGTACTAGGAGTTTTAGAAAGCTTTTCAAGCGGTTCTGTCAGACACAGGTGGTTAAAATTCCTTTCCTCTGTATCATTTGCAAAGCCTTTTCAGTGCCTTGGCTTATTGAATCTGGTTTATACAGAAAAGTAAAACCAAAGCTCAGAGACAGAAGAGAACTTGCCCAGTCATACAACTAGTGGCAAGATTCGGACTTGGTCCTTCAGACTTCAAGTTCAATATGCACACTGTAGGTCAGGTGGGTTTACGGAAGAGCTTCTGGGGAATGTCTTGATGGAGACAAATTGGTATTATGTGATTCCATTCTCCTTTTTGACATCCCTTCTCGATTAACATTCTTTTTTTCTCCCAAACATTTCCTCCTCCGCCCCTCTCATCCTCAGGTGACAATTCCTCCTCTCCAGCCTGCTGGGAAGCACTGAGCAGTGACTAACCACTCAGCAGGAATCAGGTTTGGGGGCAGCCTCCCTGCAGGAAAATGTACTCTCTAGAAGAACATTGGCAAATGAGGTAAAATGCAAACAGTCGAAGCCTAGAGGTGAATGGTATATGAGAATTTCTTGTACTATGCTTGAAACTTTCCCATAAGTTGAAAATATCAAGATAAAAAGGTACAGAAGATGAGAGGAGGATGAGGAGGCAAGAGAGGAGGGAGGAGAGGAAGACATTGATAGCATTAGTATAGATTCAATGGCCTTGATGAAGAACCATGGCACAAAGGTCTGAAGCCCGAGTCTTCTCTGCTCTGAGATCTTGGCCAAGCCACCCTCTGTCCTAGGGTTTTATTTCCCTGTTTGGATAATGAAGGGATTGGAGTAGACTTTCCCTGTTGTGCTTATTCCTTGCTGTATAATAAGCCACTCCAAATCTTTGTGACTTAAAACAAAAATTTATTATTACATTTCATGGTCCTTTGGACTGACTAGGCTCAACTGGGTGATTCTTACCTAGGGAACTTTCACGGAGTTGGGCTGTTGATACCTGGCTTGAGTGGGCTGGTATCCCAGGTGGTTCACTCACACGGCTTGTAGTTGATCCTGGCCGTTGGCTAGGAACCCAGAGGGGGCTGTTGACCCCCAAAGCCTACACTTTAGCTATCCTGTTAAATAGAAACAATGATATTCTTCTCAATTTTCACAGATATTTTTTTCCTAAGGTTGTGAGTTTTCCATAAACTTGAAGTTCCACTGTCATGTGATAGTTGTCATTGCTGTTATTTACATTCTGCTGACTACTGGTTATCCCAGCCTTGCTAACTGCCATCTGGTTACATGTCTGGATGCTTCTCCTGGGTAGTCCCTGTCTATTGGTAATCTCGTTTCCATCCATTCACCAAAGATGCAGCTATCTAGGAATCCCAGCCTAAACAGTAAGGAAAAAATGCTCAGAGAAACTGTGCCAGGTTTGCATTTATAAAAACTGTGATTATTCTTGAACACTGGTTGCTATAACAGGGTTGGTGGGGCACTTTCATTCCCAGACACAATGTCTCTCACATTGTCCCTGTAGTGGTGAGGAAAACACACTGCGTCTTAGCATGCCCAGAAACCTTTTAAAATCAGAAAATCCACAGGCAGAGAGCACATGGCTTATTTGAGAAGCTTTGCTTCTGCTTTTTAGTATGCTTATGCACTTGCTTTAATCAAAATTACACATTTACATTCAGAGTCAATGATCTCACCAGATTGGTTTCAGAGAGAAGTAGTCCCCTTCTTGCCTGCCCTCTAGAGTCTCCTCCCCAGAAGCAACTTCAACTACTTTAGCTAGGTTTGTTTTTTGTTTTGTTTTGTTCCAGATATTGCTACTTCTTGATTTCTTAGTCCCCCCACCCACCCACTCTTCCATAATTACATATACACATCCACCCAGCCCACTCAAGTCTTCTCATTACAATTGCATCTGATTTGGGCAGGCCAGTGTTCTGGGTTTATTAATAATTATTATTAACAATAATAATTAGTTTATTTATTAATAATATAGTAATAATAACTCCACACTGTTCCCAGCTGAATCCTGCAGTATTCACTGATCATTTTTCCTTTCTAAATAGTTTTGTTTTCTTTTTTGCATTTTTCCTTTTTAAGATTTACTCATTTATTTGCGAGAGAAAGAAAGAGAGGCAGAGGAAAAGGGAGAGAGGATTTCAAGGAGGCCCCACATTGAGTGAGTGAGGAGCCCAATGCAGGGCCCAATCTCATGACTCTGAGATCATGACCTGAGCAGAAACCAAGAGTCAGACACTCAACCAACTGAGCTTCCCAGATGCCCCAACTTTTTATTTTCTTTAGAGTTAATAATGGTCTTGTTTTTTGTTTTTGTTTTTTTAATTTGCTTATTCTTTCATGTAGGTAACACCAGTTCACCCAAACCTCTGTCAAGCATTCCACTCTCATCTCAAAATGTTCAGAAACATCAGTTATTCCATCAATTTTATCTTTTTGAAGAAGTCCTTCTTAGGCCTTCTGTTGTGGTCCAACCTGCTAATTTTGGCCTTTTGACTGAAGGCACAGTAACACCTTAGGATCTGCCTTTTCAGTCATCATTAAGACTCCTTTCCCACATGTTGGATCTTCTGTTTCTGTATCCATGCCTTCTTTTTTGTTTGTTTTCTTCCTTATTTAAAGGAAGTACATCCTTTGGCAGAGTAGAGCTCTCTAACAAAAAATATCCAGCAAGTAGAATTTTGAGAACTTACATCGTTGAAAATGTCTTTATTTTATTCTCATACTTGACAGTTGGATTGGGTATGATATTCTCTTTTTTTAAGATTTTTTTATTTATTTGACAGACAGAGATCAGAAGTAGGCAGAGAGGCAGGCAGAGGGAGAGGAGGAAGCAGGCTCCCTGCCGAGAAGAGAGCCTGTGACTCGGGGCTCCATCTCAGGACTCTGGGATCATGACCTAAGCCAAAGGCAGAGGCTTTAACCCACTGAGCCACCCAGGCGCCCTGGGTATGATATTCTAACTTGGGAATCACTCCATTCAGAATTTTGAGGGATCCCCTCCATGATCTTTCTTCTGGTGTGGCTGTTGACAGACCCTGAAACTACTCCAATTCATGACCTTTTGTACATTATTGCAATTTTCCCTCTCTTTCCACTCCTCCCCTTCTCTTCTCTTATTCTTTCTTCTTTTTCCTTTCTCTCTTTCCCCTTCCCTCCTTCCCTCCCTCTCCCACTATTATGGTATTTTTATCCATTGCATTAGGTATTTGACAGGTCCTCACAATCTAGAAGCTGATGTCATTCAGTTCTGGAATTTTTCCTGACCTATTCGGTTGGTATTTTTCTCTTCCCATTCCCTCTCTTCTCTTCCTTTGGAAACCCCCTATTATTTAGATATTGGACCTCAAGGACTGATCCTTTTATTTTTCACCTTTCCTTCCTGCTTTTCTATTTGTCATTTTCTTCTATTTTATAGTATACATCTTCATCCTTAACTTCTGTTTCTTCCATTGAATTTTTATATATCTACTGTCATATTTTCAATTTCCAAGTTCTTCTTTGTCTTTTAGTATGCTTTCTTTTTTAAGATTTTATTTATTTAATCTGTCTTTTCTAGGTCCCTATTGTGTGTATGTGCGGTGGTGGGTTTTGTTTTTTTTTTTTAAAGATTTTGTTTATATATTTGTCAGAAAGGGAGAAGAGAGAGAGATAGAGAGCACACACAGGAGGTGCTGCAGATAGAGGGAGAAGCAAGCTCCCTGCTGAGCAAGGAGCCCAATACGGGACTCAATCCCAGGACACCAGGATCATGACCTGAGCTGAAGGTAGACACTCAACTTAACTGACTGAGCCACACAGGCATCTCTATTGTGTGTGTTTTATTCTCTGTATTTCAAGTTAGAGATGGATGATCATCCTTTGGCACCATACAGATGAACTAGTCTAGATCACAAGAAATGTTTATTAGAAGCTTTCGAATCATGGGTGTGACTTGTTGCCTGCAGACTCTGATAAGTTTGAGTCATTTTATAATCGTATCTATAAATTTTTCTCTTAGGCTGATCATATTTTGGGAGAAGAATTATCCAGTTTGACACTGTAGGACACAGTGGTTTCATGGAGCTGGCATTCTTAGAGCTCTGTTAGCAGAGCTGGCTGGAGATGTCACCATTTAGGATACAGATATTTTCTTGCTATCCCTGATTTCAGAATTGTTTCCTACTCTCAATTGTGCCTAATATCTTTTAGTCTAGGGTGCATCTGTTGTATCCTATCCAGAGAATACATTTCCAAGTTTCTACCAAAATGGGGATGGGTATGTGCCTGGCTATAAGGTATGGAGGAGGGGATTTAGAGATCTATCTGAGTCATAAACAGACTTCAAACAAGACTGTTCACTCTCAAGTCCTGAAGTACTTGATGTGAATTCATATATTTTTGAGAGGTTCTTCACATAAACAGGTTATTTTTCAACTTCTACCCGTGTTGGTTTAAGGTTTAGCTTTCCTGGTTTACTAAATTAGTTAGCACCCATTCATTTGCATTTCACTTTCTAAAATTTTGTTGCTTGTAACTTTGTCTCTTTTCACTTTTCCACTCTTGAGAATGTTTGCCTTTTAAAATATATCACTTTACTATTGTTTAAATGGGTTTTGAGAATAGAGCAAACCAACATACACATTTTCAACCCACTATTTTTACCCAATGTCCTTTGAGGAAGATATCTTGACTTGGGAAGATCAGGGGCAAGAACAGGAAGATTCAGATCACAGTATTTCCTCAGACTTGAGGATTTGAGATCAGATTTGAGATCAAATCCACATTTCAGTTTTCATTTCTGCTGGTTTCAGGCTTCTGAAACTTGGCTGATACAGCCTTCTGCTACCCCATGACACCCCCCAGTCCCACCTCTGTTGCTGCATGCTCCCCACAACATCAATTTCACAGAATGCATCTAATAAGTGTGTAAGTACATAAATTTCAGAGTATTGATGCATGGAGACCATTATGTTTAAGAAAGCTTTCCAAAATTGTAAGGGGTGTACAATGGAAGTGAAGATACCTTCACGGGGAACATAGTCTATTTACAGAAATAGAATCAACCTGGTCCTGGAGCTTTTCTGTTCTTTAAATATACTAGCTCTATTTTTTTTTATGGTACTTGGTCTTTCAAGATTTTTTCTCTCTCTACTGGAGTAAAGTTTCATAAATCATAATTTCTAGAAAACCATTTCATCAGAGTTTTCCAATGTTTCTGCCAGACTTATAAATTAGCTTCAGAATTTAAAAATATCTTGTTTTTTAAAATTATTTTTAAATCATTTCTAATTTTATATACTTATAATTTGCTCTTCTATGAAACATTGGCTTAGTTAATGGTTTAAACATCTTGTTGATATTTTTTCCACAGAGCCAGATTTTTACCTTTATTTATTACTTTTCCTGGTTTTCCATTTTCTGTCGGTGATTTCTGCCTTGACCCACATTATTTTTTCTTTTAGCTTATTTTCTTATTCTTCTTCTAAACTCTTACTTAATTCATTTCTTTCATTAGTTTTTATTTAAATAGGCACTTAACATTAAAAAATTTTCTTTGGTACCTGCTTCAGTTGTTTTTCATAGATTCTGACTTGTGTGGTGGTCAGTTCAGTTCTTTTTCAAGGAATTCTGCAATTTTGTTTTTTATCTTTTCTTTGAACCATAAATTACTTAATAGTACTTAAAAAATTCTAGGTAGAAGAGTCTTATTTTTTATTTTATTTTTATTTTTAATATATTGTGGTTAGAGAATATTGTTTATATTTTTCTCTCTTTTGAAATTTACTGAGGATTTCTTTGTAATTTAAGATAGAGTCAATGTTCCTGATTTTTCTCCATGCCCTATATTTACTATATTTACAGACTAAAGACTTGATGTATTTTTCTTCTTTCCTTGTAGCTGATTTTGATTATTAAGTTACAATTTTCCTTTGTTTCATGAATGTGTCTTTTTGACATACTTTGTTGCCTAAAGCAGAGGTTGGTAAACTATGGCCAGTAGTCTAAATCCAGCCCCTACCTGTTTTTGTAAGCAGTTTTATCACAACATAGGCACACCTCTCTTTTGACTTACTGTCTGTGGCTGATTTTGCTCTACACTGGCAGAACTGAGTACTTGTATCAGAGGTTAGATGGCATATAAAACCAAAATTTTTATGATCTATGTAAAATACTTATTATCTGTTTTTGGCGACTATCTTTAGGCAATAAGTTTGTCAATCCTTTTTTTTTTTTTCCTATAGGTACATTATTTTGCTTATTCTCTTTTACCATATAGTGACTTTGAGTGGGGGTTGACTACCTTCATTCTGTTGATGTAGGCTACATCTTAGATGGTCAGCACTGTCCAATAAAAGTTTTTGCTGTGATGGAAATGTCCTGCTCTGTATAATATAGTAACCACAAGTGACTAATAAGAACTTGGAATATGGCCAGCATGACAGAGTTAAATTTAAGTTTTATTTACTTTTAATTAGTTAAAAGTAAAATAGCTAGATGTGACTAATGGCTACTGAATTGGAAACCATAGTACCATACTCTTAGAAAGAGAAAGAGGTCAGAAGAGTCTTCCTAGCTTCCTAGATCCAGAGCCCCTTTTTCTTTTGTTTTTGGGAAATGGAAAGTTTGGGTAGACAATTTATTCATATTTTCTAGAATCTGCTGACATTCCCCCCTCTTCCATTCTACCCAAGGTTTCTCATTTCTTTGTCCCCATTGTCCTTGTCCTGCTGAATGTGGATTCTACCTTCAGCAGTTCCTCCTCCATTCTGGGCTTTATCCTAGAAGGAATATTTGGTTGGCTAGTATCAGTAGCTGATAGGTCCTAGACTACTCTGGTATATTTGAGCTTCCTGTGAGCTCCCTGTTTTCACTAGTAAATCTGAGCCCACAAAAACACCCTCTCATTTTCAATCACTGTTCTCAAACAACCAGTCAAGCTTTCAGGGAGTGGTTATTGGCTATCTGGGGCTCCTCTGGTTCTTCAGGCATTTATAAGTTCCTTTCTTTCACCTTCCTGTCCTCCCACAGTTTTTAATATATTCTGCCTATATTGGGGGTTTGTGGGGATTATATGTAATTTCTGTGAGATTTCAGTTTTGTTGTATTAGTCATTTGCTTTATCTCCCTTATAAGGGGATTTAGTAAGAATGTAAAACTGTACCATCTTCTTCAAATTCCCTTCTATGATTCTTACATGTAATATATTTTATCTACCTCTCCATCTGAGAGTCACTGACCTAGTTCCACCCCCTGAATTGTAAGTGGGAGAAATTGTAGCTTAGAGAGGAAACGTGGCTTGCCTTAGATCACAGAGTCAGCAAATATAAAACCCAAAGCCAAAACTCATATTACAGACTTTCAGCCCAGTATTTTTCTCTTATACCATACAAGAAGATGTTTTTGTGGGCAAAATCATCAGACAACCTATCTATGAATATAGTCCAATAATTAATTTTCTGTTCTGATAACTGCATCCACTCCATTCTCTCCCTGCATCTCATTTGGGAAATATATTTTGTTTCTAAGAGTCTCACAGTTGCTAGTGGAGATGAGGGAGAGGCACACAGAGAAATGACTAACTTGGGCCAGTTCTGCACTTGGGGATCATAGAAAATAGATGGTTTTAAGAGCTTATGGGAATATTCTGGTCTTTTCCCCCCACTGGCCACATAACTGTTGGAAGAGTGTTTCCTTCTTGTACTTGGCAAGGGAGATGGATATGAAAGGTCCAAGGATAGTACTTGACTTGTAGACATTGTCTGATGACCATTACCTTCTCTTCCTTCTGATTTTCCTGATCCTTCAGTGTGAACACAAGACAGGGTGTTTGCTCTACTCCATAATAAAATAATAAAAATTGGACAAAAAGCTTGAATTTACCTTATGGCATATCTGCTGGAATTTTGAGATTGGCAAGCTGGAGATATCAGGACAATCAGAAAGGTGAGAAAACTCAATATCCCCCTTTCCCCAGTTTTCAATTCAAACATTTGGTTCAGGAGCTCTAGCTGGGGTCTTTCTTACCTGTACAAGTGATAACAACCTAGTGGTCCCTAGTGGCAGACTTGGCTACTAGACTACATTCCCCTTAGTGGCTTCAGTGCCTTCAAGGCCTCCTTGATATGAGGAAGCAGTGTCACCACTAGTCCCTGGAATATAGTCGAGTCCCTGAAAAGTAACATTCTTAAAAAAGGAAATGGAAATCAGAGGAAAAATCATGGTTGAGAAGATACAATATGACATAAGCACAGAAAACTCTGTCCACATCAAATTTTTTCTACCTGAAGTACACTCAATTATTTCTACAGTATACACAATAAATTGATATTTGGCTCTGTGCAGGCAGATGCTTTCATCTTGGAGGTATGCATCCTACTTGGGAAGCCAGCTATCACTATGACAACAAGCTTCTTTTTTTTTCTGAATGAATATTATAATTAACTGTCACATGAAATCAGACACAGCAATTACACCATTGTCAGGCCCTCTAACCCCAGCCATTTAAGATTTCTTGGTGTCAGGGAGTACCAATGGGATCCTTGGCAAAATGGGTTTCTTCAAATCAGGACAGGCAATTCAAGGATGGGAGTTGTAATGAGAAGCAACTTCTCATTAAGGCAACCTATCTCTAATTAGATACTACTTCACTCCACACATGTAAGAGAAGTCAAGCTCTGCAGAAGGAGCCATGGTTACTGAGAGGTGGTTGACTCAAGAAAATATAATTGGTTTATTTCTCTAGGCATGAGGAACCATCAAAAGTCAGGCACTACACATTTATATTGGACAAGTTTGGTATAAGGATATGTATATTGATTTTACTTGATCTGCAACTCACTCCAGAAAAGCAAAAGTTGGGAAAGTAATTTCTACATTCCCTATATTGTGCCAGGCATTTGGTTCAACACTGTTGCAAATGCACTGCCCATTGACACCTCACCTATAATTTAAGGTGAGGAAAAAGAAGCCTGCAATGAAGACTGAGAAGTACATATTATGAATCCCATTTTAAAGATAGTGAAACTGTGGCTCACTGAAGAGCATTATTGTTTTCCAGTTAGCAACATACCCTCAATATCCAGGACAATACCGAAAGGAGTGGAGAGAAATAAAGAGGAATAATTAGGATTTTCCTGATTTATATAATTTCCACAAACCTACGACCACCTCCTGGTCACCCAGTGGTCTACACAGCAGTGGAGATAGTGGGAGGAAGCTGGGAACCAGAAGGAAGGAAGGAACCAGAGACAGGTCAGCCTAATGCAATGATACGATCACTGATCACCCTAAGATACACAGCAATGGTAATGCTGATTAAACATAGAGGTTAGGTGCTCCCACTCTTCATTTTACAGAGGGAAAAAACAGCCCTGCTGCTTGTGTTCCAAGAGTCATAGAACAAGTTATCAGCAGAGGGAGAAAGCAGATCTCAAAAGCTGGCATGCTTTTCTACACAACCTTCTGGGGCCGTAGAAACACGATTTCCCATGTAAACTCTCTGCTCTAAAAAATGTTTGACTGGATTCCCTCATAATGAATTTCAAACAATGTTTTAGGTATTTATGAGAAGTATTTATTCGGAGATACCTTCACTGTCCCTTGCCAACAGTACAAGATAGACAGCCACTTAATCCATCTAAAGAAACTAATCTGTCTAACTTGACAGTGAAAACATAAACATTCTATATCTCAATCAGGAGACAAAGTCACCGTCATCATCCATTTCATCCTTTTTCCAGTCTGTGCACTGATTGTAGATCCTGTGGTATTATATCACTTTTCCTTGTCAACTCTCAGGCCCATCAAATGTCTGCAAATAAACATTTGAGCATAAAAGAACTGTAATTTGCTTCTTCTCAAAATTCATTTCACTTTGATTAACCTCACAGATATTCATTGGAAATAAATGTTCTTTTGTTTCCATAGTGTTGGTTTCCTTTGCTCTTTTCCTTTTTTCTTTCTTTTTACTGGGAAAATGTGTAGCAAGGACATCAAGTTATTTTTCTTTAAATAAATCTGATAAAGAGAAGACTGAACAGAGATTTAAGAAGTTGCATATTATTCTTTCCTTATTCTTAGAGTGTGTATTTGCTTCAACTAGAAATGGAAGCTGAACTGGAAAACCATTATTGACATTAATTTGCCCCTGAGAAAGCTATTTAAAATTATGGCATCATACTTTCTAATCTTTTAGTTGAGGATAATGAAACATACTTCATGGTGGGAAGATTGATAGGATTAAACTAAAGCACTTTTACAAAAGGGCATTGGAATATGTCAGATACATAGTAAATATAAATGTCTATTTAATGTAGTGAAATGTCCTGAGTAACTAATATGTGTCAGGCACTGTGATAGGTATAGTGGGGTTAGAAGAATTAATAATGACATTAAATCAATAATCCAGAGCTACCATTTAGCCAACAAATCTCTTGGAGCATCCAACAATGTATCAGGTACTACACTAGGCAATGGACAGTCCCTTCCCTCAAGTTGCTCACAGTCTCAATTGAGAAGGCAGAAGTAAGTAAGCAATTATCATTTAGTACGATTAGTACTACCAAAGGCTTAGGGACAGGGTAAGAGCACTTAATCCAGGCTTGAGATGTTTGAGGGGCTTCATTAGGGACATGATGACAGATGACATGGAAGAAGGGGGACAACATTTGAGAAAGAACAATCTCAACAAAGTCCTGAAAGCAAAAGAGACCATGGAACATTCAAGAACTGTCAGTTGTTTAATGGGTGAAATAAAAGTTGCAAGCAGCAAATGATGAGAGATGATGCTACAGCAATAGGCAAAACTGGATTATTCAAGATCACAGGAAGCATAAGAGGCTCAGGCTTTAAGAGAATGGAAAGACATTAACCAGGGGAGTGGCTTTGTCAGATTTGAGCTTCAGATGTTCACTCTGGCTTCAATGTGAACAATGGATTGCGTGAACATGGAAAAGGGAACCATATGAGGACAGAGGAGTAAACTGTTTATGAGAAAGAGCTAAACAAGTTGACATTGAGGATGGCCTCTGGACGGTTACATGTATCTTTAGGACTTTGAAGGCAAAGCCACCCAGATGCAAGTTACTAACCTTTATTATATTTATTTATATTACATTTATAAACTTTACTTATTTTTAACCAACCTGACCTCAGGTTAAGTGATTAGGTCTGCAATATATCCTATATCTCATTGCAGAAATAATATGGAACCATTAAAATAAGACAGATCAGTGGACCCAGTAAAGCAAACAACAAAATCATACAAAGGGAGAAGCGATTCAGTTTGAAGGAATTATTTTTCTTTTACCTTAAGGATTTCCTTTAACATTTCTTGTGGTGTGGTCCTGCTAATGACACAACTTCTAAGTTTCCATTAGTCTGAAAATATTTTTATTTCTAGTTATAGAAGTCTAGGTTGACCACTTCCCTCCATTCCATTGACTCCTGGCTTGTGTCATTTCCAAAGAGAAGTCTGTCATTCTTATTCTCATTCCTCTCAGTATATTATGTCTTTATCCTCTAGTTACTAAAATTCTTTTTCTTTTTCTCTAGTGTTTATCAATTTGATAATGGCTTGCTATTGTGTGTGTGTGTGTGTGTGTGTGTGTGTGTGCATGCAGATGCACACACGCTCATGTGTGTGTGTGTGTGCATTAATGTGTAAGTTCAATATTTATTCTGCTTGGAGTTTATCAAAACTCTTAGATCTCTAGGTTCCCCAAATTTTCATCACATTTGGAAAAATTCTTTTGTTATTCTTTCTTCAAATCTTTGTTTTCATCTTTCTCTTATCTCTCAGTAACTCCAATTTATGTATGCTAGACAATTTGATATTGTCCCACACTCACTGAGGCTCTGTTCACTTGTTTCAGTCTTTCTTTTTTTTCTATGTGCTATTCATATGGGATAGCATCTATTGTCATGTTTTCAAGTTCACCATTTTTTTCTTCTTCACTATCTAATCTGTTATAAATCTCTTTTAGTGTATTTTTAATTTTTGATATATTTTTCATCTCTGCAAGTTCCATTTAGATATATTTTAATGTCTTCCATTTTTTCCCTTATCGTATTTGTGTTTTACTTTACATCTTTGTGAATATTTATAATAGCTGTTTCAAGTTCCTTATCTGCTATCTCCATCATAGCTGTCATTTCTGAGTATGTTTCTAGTAATTTATCTTTTTCTTATTATCAATAATTATTTTCATATTTCTTTGCATGTCTAGAAAATTTTCATTGGACACCTGATCTTATGTATTGATTGGTTGTTTATTTAGTTGTACTCCTTTAAAGAGTGTTTTGGCCTCTAGTTAAGTTACTTGCAGATTGATTTGATTATTCTGAGGCTTACTTTTAAGATTTGTTATAGTGAGCCCAGAGCAATCTTTACTGTGGGGCTAATTTAACCCCGCCACTAGGGCATGACTTTTTTGAAGGTTATATCAATACTCAATATATTTCAGTGTATCTCCAATGATTGGTGGCAATGCAAAAAAAAAAAAAAAAAAAAAAAAAAATCCTAGCTCTATGTAAGCCTTTATACTTTGTGGAAGCTTTTTCTCAAACTTTAAATGAGTTTTCCTTACATGTTAATAAAAATAATAATGAAAATAGGGAAATGTAAGTCCTGAAAAAGAGTTAGAGGCAGTACTGTAAAAGTCTTAGTTTGGCAAAATGAGAAGTTTATACTTGATCCATAGGAAATAGAGAAATTTTAAGGATTTCAGGTGAGTATCATTGCTCTCAATGAAGTCAACTTCCCTTAATGGGAAAAAAAAGACAGGAAAGATTCTTTCTTTCTTTCTTTCTTTCTTTCTTTCTTTCTTTCTTTCTTCCTTCCTTCTTTCCTTCCTTCCTTCCTCCCTTCCTCCCTTCCTTCCTTCCTTTCTCCCTTTCTTTCTTTCTCTTTCATCTTTTATTTCTTTTAAAGATTTATTTAATTGTTAGAGAGACAGAGAGCATACAAGTAGGCAGAGCAGCAGACAGAGGGAGAGGTAGACTCTCCCCATTGAGCAGGGAGCCTGATATGGTGCTCGATCCCACTAAGCTGAAGGTAGATGCCAAAATGGATGTCAAAAAGATTATCTGAGCAAATTGTTTCTTTCTCCTTTCTTTTTTTTTTCTTTTTTTTGAACTTTTTTTCATATTAAAGTGTTTAATATAGTACTTTGAGGATGTCTAATAAAAATTTAAAACTTGAATTTGAAGTCAAGAGCACAGTAATAAATTGAAAACAATATAATAAATAAACTTATTCTGTATCTATTGATGACATAATTGTACAGACAGAAATTTTTTCAAGTTACTGTTCAACATAAATTTGTACATCCCCGGTGAGGATATAATCTAAGGATTAAAGTAACTGTTTAAAATGTTTCAAACCCCTTTCAATAATTATATTATTGGTAGTACTACTAGTATTTTGATTCTATTAGTGCTTTGTATGAATTGTGGGATAAGGTGAATGAGTCATTAAAATATTTTAATATTATCATCTTTGGTATCTTTGAGTAGTAAAATTCTCTTTGTGGAGTAAAGAAGTTATAGATGTAAGCTTGAAAAAGTTAAGTAAAATATCTTGTAGTGTGGAATCTGAATTAGAACTATTATTCTGAATCCTTGAAGTGTTTTATCTTTTCTGAAAAAACATATCTCTGTCTCCTTAAAAGGCCTATAAACCATGACCAAACCAGTAACAACAAGAATCTTTGGGTCCTGGGGTGCTCTCTCCAGGTTTGAGACAAGAAATGTATAGATGAGTCTGGAACAGCATGCCATAACATTAAAAAGATATCAACATAAGAAAGTTGTTTTAGGGGCACCTGGGTGGCTCAGTGGGTTAAAGCCTCTGCTTTCGGCTCAGGTCATGATCCCAGGGTCCTGGGATCGAGCCCCACATCGGGCTCTTTGCTCAGCGGGGAGCCTGCTTCCTCCTCTCTCTCTCTCTGCCTGTTTGTGTTCTCTGTCTGTCAAATAAATAAATAAAATCTTAAAAAAAAAAAGAAAGTTGTTTTAAAGGACTCATGTACCGAAGTACCTGATCATGCTTCCACTGATCAAAATTGGGACAATTTGGACATCAATGAGAATAATAACTGAAATTGGTTGAAACATATTAAATATGCTTAAATCCATAAGTTTTTGTTGTTATTGTTTTGTTGTGTTATGTTTTGTTTTACCATGGGAGGATGCTAGGGAACACATTCATTATTTTGAAAACTAGTAATGGGAAAAATGCAAGCATTTGTCTTGTCTTTTCTAAATAACCTTTTCTACTAGGTAACCAAAGAATAGTTTCTCTTTATAGCAGCATTACAGATAATAAAGAAAGAAAGAACGATAGAGTATTATCATTTTGTAACTGCTAACAAGTTAACTTATTGTTAGCATTGTTAACATCACAGAGAGACAATCAGTCTCTATTATGTTCCAGATAGAACATAATTCCACCTATGAAATGGTCTTGACTAAAGGGAAGGAGGAGGAGGGAAAGAAGAAAGAAGAGAAGGAGGGGAGGACAAAGAGGAAGAAGGGGTGAATCCAAATCTGGTAAAGGGTCCAGAGTCAACCGCCAATTTACAGGAAATATAGAGACCAGAGGAACTTAGTTAACTATACCATAGGAATGTGATCAGCAAAATCCAGACAATGCAAACTTTATAGTAAAAGCAGCTTGAGTTTTTCAACAAATAAATGGCAAAGACACAAAAAGAGAAATAAAGAGTAGATCTACAAAGTAAAAAAAAAAGACTTAAAAGAACTATAAATCTACATACTGTGCAGGCTGAAAAAACATTTATGAGATTTATGAGACAATTGGATAATTGAACTCTGGGTATATGATGATATTAGGAATTATTATTAATATGTTGAGCATGATAATGATATTGTGATAATGTTAAGACACAAAAGCCATCTAGTACTGATGTCTTGATTTCTAAACACTATTTACCAACACTACAAAGAACCAGGGATCCTGGGAGAATTATTTGAAACTAGGATTAGAGCAAGAAAAGTACAAGATGATCCTGGAACATCTTATTCCAGAGAATCATAAACCTCCCAGGAATGAGAAAGACACATACATCAGTACAACACAAGAACCAGTTTGATGCAATTTCTGCTGGCCAAACCCAGGACAAAATGATCATCCAAACAAATAATGACAAGAATGGATTATAATACAGTGAAAAAGAAGTCCACAGAAATAGTCTACAAGTCCATAGAAATACACAAGTCACAAAACAAAGAAAGTAATAAATACATAAAAGGAAGGAGAAGGAAAACATTATCTAAGTAGAATGCCAATAAATACAGAAGGAATGGAAGAACTGTTAAATATTTGTTTTGTAAGCATGATACTAATAACTCGCTCAAGCAGGAATCATCATTTTACCTATTTCACCAATAGATAAAATTTATGTATGCCATTTCAAAGCACCTACTTACACACTACTTGGTAATTACAGAGGAAACAGGTGAGCCTTTACAGTGAGGAAATCTGGCACCAAGTGACCAAAATCAACATCACCAATACTAGGATAAACTGACATCAGTTGTCTTCTAAGATGATGCCCTTGCCCTTAGAAGGACAAAACACCATTTATGTATTATCCTTTCTAAAAAATCTAATAAAATCAAATCATGAGGTAATAATAAGACAAGCATAAATTGAAGGACATTATACAACAAGCCTGTACTTTTCAAAATGTTAATGACATGAACAATAAAGGGTAAGAAAGGAATTTCCAAATAAAGGCAACTGAAGAGACATAACTACTGAATGTAATGGGGGATTCTATATTGAATCCTGGCTTAGGGGGAAAAAATGTTGCTATAAAGTACAATGTTGAGAGAGTCAGTGACATTTAGTATAGCTCCATATTAAATACAGTTATTAGCAATAGGTGAATGGTTAAATCTGGTTGAAGTTATTTTTTTTAATTATTATTTTTTAAAAATTATATTCAATTAATTAACATATAATACATTTTTTGTTTCAGGGGTACAGGTCTTTGATTCATCAGTCTTATGTAATACCCAGTGCTCATTACAACATACCCTCCCCAATGTCCATCACACAGCTACACCAACCCCTCACTCCCCACCCCTCCAGTAACCCTCCATTTGTTTCCTATGATTAAGAGTCTCTTATGGTTTGTCTCCCTCTCTGGTTTTGTCTTCTTTCATTTTTTCCTCTCTTCCCCTATAATCCTCTGCCTTGTTTCTTAAATTCCACATATCAGTGACATCATATGATTTTCTTTCTCTGATTGACTTATTTCACTTAGCATAATATCCTCCAGTTCCATCCACATCATTGCAAATGGCAAGATTTCGTTTTTGATGGCTGTGTAATATTCCACTGTGTGTATATATACCACATGTTCTTTATCCCATCTGTTGATGAACATCTAGGTTCTTTCCATCGTTTGGCTATTGTGAACATTGTTGCTATAAACTTTGGGGTCCAGGTGCCCCACACATTCAATGCAATCCTTATCAAAATATTATCAAATTTTTTTCACAAAACTGGAACAAATAATCCTAAAATTTGTATGGAATTATAAAAGACCCTGAATGGCCAAAAAATGTTAAAAAAGAAAACCAAAACTGGTGGCATCATGATTCTGGACTTCAAGCTCTATTACAAAGATGTAATCATTAAGACAGTATGGTACAAGTGCAAAAACAGACACATAGATCAATGGAAAAGAATAAATAACACCAGAAATGGACCCTCAACTCTATGGTCAACTAATCTTTGACAAAACAGGAAAGGATATCCAATGGATAAAAATCTCTTCAACAAATGGTGTTGGGAAAATTGGACAGCCACATGCAGAGGAACGACACTGGACCATTTCCTTACACCATATACAAAAATAGACTCAAAATGGATGAAAGACCTAAATGTGAGACAAGAATCCATCAAAATCCTAGAGGAGAACACAGACACAATAACCTCTGTGACCTTGGTCACAGTAACTTCTTACAAGACACATCTCCAAAGGTAAGGGAAACAAAGGCAAAAATGAACTATTGGGACTTCATCAAGATCAAAAGTTTTTGCACAGCAGTGGAAACAGTTAACATCAAAAGACAACCAACAGAATAGGAGAAGGTATTTGCAAATGGCATATTAGATAAAGGGCTAGTATTCAAAACCTACAGAGAACTTATCAAACTCAACATCCGAAGAACAAATAATTCAATCAAGAAATGGGTAGAAGATACAAACAGACATTTCTGCAAAAAAGACCTCCAAATGGCCAACAGACACAAGAAAATGTGCTCAACATCACTTGGCATCAGGGAAATACAAATTAAAATCACAATGAGATACCAACTCACACCAGTCAGATGGCTAAAATTAACAAGTCAGTAAAGGACAGAGGTTGGTGAGGATGTGGGGAAAGGGGAGCCCTCATACACTGTTGGCGGGAATGCAAACTGGTGCAGCCACTCTGGAAAACAGTATGGAGGTTCCTCAGAAAGTTGAAAATAGAGCTACCCTATGAACCAGCAATTGCACTACCAGGTACTTACCCAAAGGTAGAAATCTGGTTGAAGTTTATATGAGAATCCATTATTAAAATTCTTACAACTTTTATGTAGTTCTAAAATTTCTTTGAATTTGGGTATTTTAAAGCTAAAGATAGCATTTTTCCAACTTAATCTATAGATTCAGTACAGTCCAAATAAAAATCCTAGCAAGTTATTCTGTGGATATAAACAAACTGATTCTAAATTTTATGTGGAGAGGCAAAAGACCCAAGATAGCCAACACAACTTTGAAAGAGAACAAAGTTGGAAGACTGTTGCTACCCAACTTCAAGACTATCAAGCTACAGTGATCAAGACAGTGTGATATTGGCAAAAGAATAGACAAATGGATCAATGGAACAGAATATAGAGCCCATAAATAGATCCATTTAAAGATAGTCAACTATTTTGACAAAGGAGGAAAAAACAATACAACAGGACAACTAAAGTCTCTTCCAGAGATGGTGCAGGAAAAACTGTTCATCCATATGCAAAAACTTAAATTAAGACCCAGAACTTATACCCCTCACAAATTAACTCAAAATGGATTACAGACTTAAATATAAAATACAAAACTAAGAAACTCCTAGAAGATAATATAACAAAAAACCTAAAATGATCTTGGATATAATGACTTTTTAGATACAACACCGAAGTCATGATCCATAAAAGAAATAATAAGCTGGAATTCATTAAAATTAAAAACTTCTATTTTATGAAAGACAATGTTAAGAGAATGAGAAGACAAGTCACAGACTGGGGCAAATATTTGCAAAAGACATATCTGATAAAGAACTGTTATCCAGAATATACAAGGGCATTAAAGACGATATAGACCTCACTAAAGATGATATACAGATGGAAATAAGCATATGAAAATATACTTCACATCATAAGTTATCAGATGCAAATTATAGGGAAATTCCACTATATACCTATTAGAATGGCCAACATCTGGCACACTAATAGTGCCAAATGCTGGAGAGGATGTGAAGCAACAGGAACTCATTCATTGTTGATGGGATTGCTCCTTCATATTTACTCAAAAGAAATTGAAAGATTAGTCCATAAAAAGAACTGCATACGGATGTTTATAGCAGCTTTATTCCTAATTACCAAAACTTGGAAGCAACCAAGGTGTCCTATAGAAGATGAATGGACAAATAAAGTGTGGTACTTTATTTGAAAGAAGATGGAATATTATTCAGCACTAAAAAATTAGTTATCAAATTATGAAAAGACATAGAGAAAATTTAATGCATATTATTAAGTGAAAGAAACTAATCTGAAAATGCTATGCATACTGTATGACCCCATCTATATGACACCTGGAAAAGGCATAACTATGGAGATAGTAAAAAGATCAGGGTTATCAGGGTTTGGGTGAAAATGGGGAATGAATAGGCCAAACACAAAAGACTTTTAGTACAGTGAAAATACTCTGTGTGATACCATAATAATACCATTGCATATTTGTACAAACCCATGAAACTACAACAGCAAGAGCAAACCCTAATCTAAACCATGGACTTTGGGTAAAAATGATGTGTCAGTATAGATTCATCAATTGTAAAAAATGTACCATTCTGATGGGGGATATTGATGAGGAAGGAGGCAATGATCATGTCAGGGTAGGGAGTATATGGAAAATCTCTGTACTTTTTTCAGTGTACTTGTGAACCTAAAATTGCTCTAAAAAAAAAAGTCTTTAAAAAGTACTCAAAACAGAAGAGTATGAGGAAAGTTTGGGGTAATGGAAATGTCCTTTATCTTGAGAGTAATGATGGTTTCACTAGAGAGTACAGCTGTCAAAACTCATACAATTTATACTTTAAATGGGTTTCATTTATTGTGTATTTTCTAAAAATTTATTCATTTGAGAGAGAGAGAACACAATCAGTGGGGAGAGAAGGGTCAGAGAGGGAGGGAGAGGCAGACTCTCCACAGAGCAGGGAGCCCAACATGGGACTCAATCCCAAGATTGACCTGGGACCATGACCTGAGCCAAAGGCAGGTGCTTAACCAACAGAGCCACCTGGGTGCCCCATACTGTACATTAATTATACTTCAGTGACATTGTTTTTCAAAGTGTACATAAATCCAGAGCAATAAAATAGTTTCTTCTGAACATAATTATGAAGGCAGAATAAATTTTCTTGACTCTATATTAATTTACATAATTTCCATTTTAAAAGTTCCCATTTTGGTCTAATTCTCTCCAGACTAAAAGTGCATTGAAATGCTAAATAATGAAGCTCTTCAGCATATATCAGTGTGGTCAGTTCACTGCAAATTTAATTTATGAGAAATAATTTTGCAACTCTTTTCTCTGTATGAATATAATCTAATTATTAACAGGAACTTTGAAAAAAAAGTCAAAATATAAGCTTAAAATATAACATCACTCAAATAGCAGATACTTCTTGTAAAGTGTTAAGAATTAAAAATAATGGAAATAACTGCCTATAGTATGAATAAGGAGAGCTTTCCAAATAAATAAACAAACACAGAATGAGTAAAGAAGTAAAATACTTAAAGTTCAGAGCCTGGAAGGAACATGGAATGCCAAGAAACATGACAGAGAAAAAGACAAGTTTGAGAATTTTAGGAAACAAACAAAATACCCAGTGGTAAAGAATGCATTCTATGTATTTATGTGTGTCTATATACATATATTCTTAAAAGAAAAAAAAAAAACAGGTTACAACAAACAATGAAAAATATAAACTCATTTTAATTTACATACAAGAAAAAAATGCCTAAAAATTTATACAACAAAGTGAAAGAGTAATTGTCTCTTGGTGGTGGGGATTTGGGTGGTTGTTAAATTCTTATTATTTTTGTTCATCTGATTATTCTGATGTGTCTACAGTGAGTATGTGTTTCTTATAAATTCAAAATAGAAATAAAAAAGGAATTTAAATTGCTTCCATGCAAATTAAACTGCAAAAAATAATGATTTAGGAAAAGAATCCTTATCTCTTAAAGATGTATACTGAAATATTAATGGTCAAAATATTCTGATGTTTGGAATTTAATTTAAAATCACATGGAAGAGCTTCTTACACTGTTAAGGGGAATGCAATCTGGTACAGCCACTCTGTAAAAGAGTACGGAGGCTCCTCAAGAAGTTAAGAATAGAGCCACCCTACAACCCAATAATTGCAAAGTACTGGGTATTTACTCTAAAGATAAGATGTAGTGAAAAGAAGGGCCACCTGGACCCCAAATGTTCATAGCAGCAAAGTCCACAATAGCCAAACAGTGGAAGGAGCTGAGATGTCCTTCAAGAGATGAATGGACGGAGGGAGTCAAGATGGCGGAGAAGTAGCAGGCTGAGACTACTTCAGGTAGCAGGAGATCAGCTAG
This sequence comes from Lutra lutra, assembly GCF_902655055.1. Classification (NCBI taxonomy): domain Eukaryota; kingdom Metazoa; phylum Chordata; class Mammalia; order Carnivora; family Mustelidae; genus Lutra; species Lutra lutra. The sequence continues at coordinate 111,119,075 of NC_062278.1, forward strand.
ATAGCTTATCTAAAGATTGCAAACACCTACAAATCCAACGGGAGATCGAAGAGAAGAAGAACAGCAATTCTAGAAACAGAAAATCAACCACTTTCTGAAAGGTAGGACTGGCGGAGAAGTGAATCCAAAGCAACGGCGGGAAGATAGACCGCGGGGGGAGGGGCCGGCTCCCGGCAAGTGGCAGAGCAATTGGGCGCTGTTCTCTGAGGGCGCACTGAGGAGTGGGGCCCTGGATTCTCAGCTCCTCCGAGCCAGAGACTGGGAGACTGCCATCTTCATTCCCATCTTCCGTAACTCTATGGAAAGTGCTCAAGGAACAAAAGCTCCCAAAAGCAAACCCGAGCTAATTACTCAGCCTGGCCCCTGGTAAGGGTGGTGCAATTCTGCCTGGGGAAAAGACACTTGAGAATCACTACAACAGGCCCCTCCCCCAGATGGTCAACAAGAAATCCAGTCAGGACCAAGTTCACCTACCAAGGAGTGCAGTTTCAATACCAAGGAGAGCAATGGAATTCTAGAGGAGGAGAAAGCAAAGCACGGAACTCATGGCTTTCTCCCCCTGATTCTTTAGCCTTGCAGTTAATTTAATTTTTTTTTCTTTTTCAATTTTTTTTCTCTTCTTCTGCTAATTTTTTTTTAACTTTTACCCTTTTCTTTTTTAATGTTTTTAACTAGTTTATCTAATATATATATATACTTTTTTCTTTTTTATATTTTTTCTTTATTCGTTTTCTTTTTTTAATTGTTTCTTTCTTTTTTTTTCTTTCTGAACCTCTTTTTAACCCCTTTCTCCCCCCCCTCACGATTTGGGATCTCTTCTGATTTGGTTAAAGCATATTTTCCTGGGGTTGTTGCCACCCTTTTAGTATTTTACTTGCTCCTTCATAAACTCTTATCTGGACAAAATGACAAGGCGGAAAAATTCACCACAAAAAAAAGAACAAGAGGCAGTACCAAAGGCTAGGGACCTAATCAATACAGACATTGGTAATTTGTTAGATCTAGAGTTCAGAATGACGATTCTCAAGGTTCTAGCCAGAATTGAAAAAGGCATGGAAGGGACGCCTGGGTGGCTCAGTTGGTTAAGCAGCTGCCTTCGGCTCAGGTCATGATCCCGGCGTCCTGGGATCGAGTCCCACATCGGGCTCCTTGCTCAGCAGGGAGCCTGCTTCAGCCTCTGCCTCTGCCTGCCACTCTGTCTGCCTGTGCTCACTCTCTCTCCCTCTCTCTCTCTGACAAATAAATAAATAAAATCTTTAAAAAAAAAAAAGAAAAAAAAAAGAAAAAGGCATGGAAGATATTAGAGAAACCCTCTCGGGAGATATAAAAGCCCTTTTTGGAGAAATAAAAGAACTAAAATCTAACCAAGTTGAAATTAAAAAAGCTATTAATGAGGTGCAATAAAAAATGGAGGCTCTCACTGCTAGGATGAATGAGGCAGAAGAAAGAATTAGCGATATAGAAGACCAAATGACAGAGAATAAAGAAGCTGAGCAAAAGAGGGACAAACAGCTACTGGACCACAAGGGGGAGAATTCAAGAGATAAGTGACACCATAAGACGAAACAACATTAGAATAATTGGGATTCCAGAAGAAGAAGAAAGAGAGAGGGGAGCAGAAGGTATATTGGAGAAAATTATTGGAGAGAATTTCCCCAATATGGCAAAGGGAACAAGCATCAAAATCCAGGAGGTTCAGAGAACCCCCCTCAAAATCAATAAGAATAGGCCCACACCCCATCACCTAATAGTAAAATTTACAAGTCTTACTGACAAAGAGAAAATCCTGAAAGCAGCCCGGGAAAAGAAGTCTGTAATGTACAATGGTAAAAATATTAGATTGGCAGCCGACTTATCCACAGAGACCTGGAAGGCCAGAAAGAGCTGGCATGATATATTCAGAGCACTAAACGAGAAAAACATGCAGCCAAGAATATTATATCCAGTTAGGCTATCATTGAAAATAGAAGGAGAGATTAAAAGCTTCCAGGACAAAAAAAACTGAAAGAATTTGCAAACACCAAACCAGCTCTACAGGAAATATTGAAAGGGGTCCTCTAAGCAAAGAGAGACCCTAAAAGTAGTAGATCAGAAAGGAACAGAGACAATATACAATAACAGTCACCTTATAGGCAACACAATGACACTAAATTCATATCTCTCAATAGTTACCTGAATGTTAATGGGCTAAATGCTCCAATCAAAAGACACAGGGTATCAGAATGGATAAAAAAACAAAACCCATCTATATGTTGCCTACAAGAAACTCATTTTAAACCTGAAGACACTTCCAGATTTAAAGTGAGGGGGTGAAAAAGAATTTACCATGCTAATGGACATCAGAAGAAAGCAGGAGTGGCAATCCTTATAGCAGATCAATTAGATTTTAAGCCAAAGACTATAATAAGAGATGAGGAAGGACACTATATCATACTCAAAGGATCTGTCCAACAAGAAGATCTAACAATTTTAAATATCTATGCCCCTAACGTGGGAGCAGCCAACTATATAAACCAATTAATAACGAAATCAAAGAAACACATCGACAAGAATACAATAATAGTAGGGGACTTTAACACTCCCCTCACTGAAATGGACAGATCATCCAAGCAAAAGATCAACAAGGAAATAAAGGCCTTAAATGACACACTGGACCAGTTGGATCTCACAGATACATTCAGAACATTTCATCCCAAAGCAACAGAATACACATTCTTCTCTAGTGCACATGGAACATTCTCCAGAATAGATCACATTCTCGGTCCTAAATCAGGTCTCAACCGGTATCAAAAGATTGGGATCATTCCCTGCATATTTTCAGACCACAATGCTCTGAAGCTAGAACTCAATCACAAGAGGAAATTTGGGAAGAACCCAAATACATGGAGACTAAACAGCATCCTTCTAAAGAATGAAGGGGTCAACCAGGAAATTAAAGAAGAATTGAAAAAATTCATGGAAACAAATCATAATGAAAACACAACGGTTCAAAATCTGTGGGACACAACAAAGGCAGTCCTGAGAGGAAAATATATAGCGGTACAAGCCTTTCTCAAGAAACAAGAAAGGTCTCAGGTACACAACCTAACCCTACACCTAAAGGAGCTGGAGAAAGAACAAGAAAGAAACCCTAAACCCAGCAGGAGAAGAGAAATCATAAAGATCAGAGCAGAAATCAATGAAATAGAAACCAAAAAAACAATAGAACAAATCAACGAAACTAGGAGCTGGTTCTTTGAAAGAATTAATAAGATTGATAAAACCCTGGCCAGACTTATCAAAAAGAAAAGAGAAAGGACCCAAATAAATAAAATCATGAATGAAAGAGGAGAGATCACAACTAACACCAAAGAAATACAATTATAAGAACATACTATGAGCAACTCTACGCCAACAAATTTGACAATCTGGAAGAAATGGATGCATTCCTAGAGACATATAAACTACCACAATGAACCAGGAAGAAATAGAAAGCCTGAACAGACCCATAACCAGTAAGGAGATTGAAACAGTCCTCAAAAATCTCCAAACAAACAAAAGCCCAGGGTCAGACGGCTTCCCGGGGGAATTCTACCAAACATTTAAAGAAGAACTAATTCCTATTCTCCTGAAACTGTTCCAAAAAATAGAAATGGAAGGAAAACTTCCAAACTCCTTTTATGAGGCCAACATCACCTTGATCCCAAAACCAGACAAGGATCCTATCAAAAAAGAGAACTACAGACCAATATCCTTGATGAACACAGATGCAAAAATTCTCACCAAAATACTAGCCAACAGGATTCAACAGTACATTAAAAGGATTATTCACCACGACCAAGTGGGATTTATTCCAGGGCTGCAAGATTGGTTCAACATCCACAAATCAATCAATGTGATACAACACATTAATAAAAGAAAGAACAAGAACCATATGATACTCTCCATAGGTGCTGAAAAAGCATTTGACAAAGTACAGCATCCCTTCCTGATCAAAACTCTTCAAAGTGTAGGGATAGGGGGCACATACCTCAATATTACCAAAGCCATCTATGAAAAACTCACCGCAAATATCATTCTCAATGGAGAAAAACTGAAAGCTTTTCCGCTAAGGTCAGGAACACGGCAGGGATGTCCGTTATCACCACTGCTATTCAACATAGTACTAGAAGTCCTAGCCTCAGCAATCAGACAACAAAAGGAAATTAAAGGCTTCCAAATCGGCAAAGAAGAAGTCAAACTATCACTCTTTGCAGATGATATGATACTATATGTGGAAAACCCAAAAGACTCCACTCCAAAACTGCTAGAACTTGTACAGGAATTCAGTAAAGTGTCAGGATATAAAATCAATGCACAGAAATCAGTTGCATTTCTCTACACCAACAACAAGACAGAAGAAAGAGAAATTAAGGAGTCCATCCCATTTACAATTGCACCCAAAACTATAAGATACCTAGGAATAAACCTAACCAAAGAGACTAAGAATCTATACTCAGGAAACTATAAAGTACTCATGAAAGAAATTGAGGAAGACACAAAGAAATGGAAAAATGTTCCATGCTCCTGGATCGGAAGAATAAATATTGTGAAAATGTCTATGCTACCTCAAGCAATCTACACATTTAATGCAATTCCTATCAAAGTACCATCCATTTTTTTCAAAGAAATGGAACAAATAATCCTAAAATTTATATGGAACCGGAAAAGACCTCGAATAGCCAAAGGAATATTGAAAAAGAAAGCCAAAGTTGGTGGCATCACAATTCCGGACTTCAAGCTCTATTACAAAGTTGTCATCATCAAGACAGCCTGGTACTGGCACAAAAACAGACACATAGATCAATGGAACAGAATAGAGAGCTCAGAAATAAACCCTCAACTCTATGGTCAACTAATCTTAGACAAAGCAGGAAAGAATGTCCAATGGAAAAAAGACAGCCTCTTCAGTAAATGGTGTTGGGAAAATTGTACAGCCACATGCAGAAAAATGAAATTGGATCATTTCCTTACACCACACACTAGACTCAAAATAGACTCAAAAATAGACCACAATAGACTCAAAAATGGATGAAGGATCTCAATGTGAGAAAGGAATCCATCAAAATCCTTGAGGAGAACACAGGCAGCAACCCCTTCGACCTCAGCTGCAGCAACATCTTCCTAGGAACATTGCCAAAGGCAAGGGAAGTAAGGGCAAAAATGAACTATTGGGATTTTATCAAGATCAAAAGTTTTTGCACAGCAAAGGAAACAGTTAACAAAACCAAAAGACAACTGACAGAATGGGAGAAGATATTTGCAAACGACATATCAGATAAAGGGTTAGTGTCCAAAATCTATAAAGAACTTAGCAGGGGCTCCTGGGTGGCTCAGTGGGTTAAAGCCTCTGCCTTCGGCTCAGGTCATGGTCCCGGTGTCCTGGGATCGAGTCCCACATCGGGCTCTGTGCTCTGCTGGGAGCCTGCTTCCACCTCTCTCTCTATCTGTCTGCCTCTCTGCCTACTTGTGATCTCTGTCACATAAATAAAATCTTTAAAAAAAAAAAAAGAACTTAGCAAACTCAACACCCAAAGAACAAATAATCCAATCAAGAAATGGGCAGAAGACATGAACAGACATTTCTGCAAAGAAGACATCCAGATGGCCAACAGACACATGAAAAAGTGCTCCATATCACTCGACATCAGGGAAATACAAATCAAAACCACAATGAGATATCACCTCACACCAGTCAGAATGGCTAAAATTAATAAGTCAGGAAATGACAGATGCTGGCGAGGATGCGGAGAAAGGGGAACCCTCCTACACTTTTGGTGGGAATGCAAGCTGGTGCAACCACTCTGGAAAACAGCATGGAGGTTCCTCAAAATGTTGAAAATAGAGCTACCTTATGACCCAGCAATTGCACTACTGGTTATTTACCCTAAAGATACAAATGTAGTGATCCAAAGGGGCACGTGCACCCAAATGTTTATAGCAGCAATGTCTGCAATAGGCAAACTATGGAAAGAACCTAGATGTCCATCAACAGACGGATGGATAAAGGAGATGTGGTATATATACACAATGGAATACTATGCAGCCATCAAAAGAAATGAAATCTTACCATTTGCGACAACGTGGATGGAACTAGAGGGTATCATGCTTAGTGAAATAAGTCAATCGGAGAAAGACAACTATCATATGATCTTCCTGATATGAGGGAGAGGAGATGCAACATGGGGAGTTAAGCGGGTAGGAGAAGAGTAAATGAAACAAGATGGGGTTGGGAGGGAGACAAACCATAAGTGACTCTTAATCTCACAAAACAAACTGAGGGTTGATGGCGGGGAGGGGGATTGTGGGGGGTGGGGTTATAGACATTGGGGAGGGTATGTGCTATGGTGAGTGCTGTGAAGTGTGTAAACCTGGTGATTCACAGACCTATACCCCTAGGGATAAAAATATATTATATGTTTATAAAAAATAATTTAAAAAAAGAGAGATGAATGGACAAAGAATATGTGGTTCATATATACAAGGGAATATTACTCAGCCATCAGAAAGGATGAATACCTACCATTTACAACAATGTGGATGGAACTAGAGGGTCTTAGGCTAATTGAAATAACGAATCAGAGAAAGACAATTATCATATGGTTTCATTCATATGTGGAATATAATAGAGCAGAGGATCATAAGGGCAGGGAAGGAAACTGAATGGAAAGAAATCAGAGAGGGAGACAAACCATGAGAGACCCTTGATATAAATTATCAAGTATCTGGGAAACAAACTGAGGGCTGCTGGAGGGGAGAAGGGTGTGGGGATGGAGTAGCTGGGTATAGGTATTAAGGAAGGCACGTGATGTGATGAGTACTGTGTTATACACAACTAATAAATCATTGAACACTACATCAAAAACAAATGCTGTACTATATGTTGGCTAATTGAATTTAAGTTTAAAAAAAAGATGGTTGTAAAAAAATTAATCACGTGCAAGGGGAGGAAGTTGAACAGTGGTAACAAACATAATTAGCCATGAAATGATAGTTGTCAAAGCTGGATGACAGGGACATGAATGTTCATTGCAGTCTTCTGTCTTCTTTTGTGTATGTTTAACATTCTCCACAAATAAAAAAAGGTTTTAAAAGATAAGCGGACTGAATAAAAAGTTTTGTTAGAGCCACCAGTGTTTACAACACTAAAAAAAAGCTAATGCAGACATCTGACATCTTGGTGACATCTCTGCTCAGGGCCTTTCTGAGAAGGACCCTTAGGCTATGTCAGGCAGTGCACAGCACCCTCTCCTGAACCACCCGGGCATCATGCACTCTGGGCCATGCACTCAAGGCCATCCCCTAGCACCATCTTCAAGATCCAAGTGTCACTTCCTCTGTGAAGACTTCCTGACTACACCACAGCCCCCAACTGAAACTAACCATTCCTCCCATTGTGTCTTGACAACAGCATGTATACCCAGGTTGTATGGGTTGGTTTATAAAACCTGATTTCTCATCCCAACCAGGCGCCCTTTACATGGATTACTCCTCTCTGTATTCTTAGGACAGAACCTTTTGCATAAACATTTATGTTTATGTTTATAGAATGAAATCTTTCTCTGAATTTCCTCCTCATTTGTGTGAATGAGTCAAATTTCTCAAGATCAGAAATTTGTTTTTGGTCCCTGGAAGACTGTCACTTCATGATTACCTTGGTTCCCAGCAAAGGGGTGGGTACCCATCTCATATACCAAATCTCCTGTATAAGAAAACAATAGGATTCTTTCGTCTCATCTAAGAGAGTGGAGCCCAGGAAATTTATCAGACATCCAAGAATAGGAAACTAGAGAGTGAATATAAACAGGTAGAAAAATCTAGAACTATAGCCAACTACACAGAAAAGTATCCTAACAATTTTAATTTAACCTGAAAACAATCCTTAAGAATAAGGCTCTTCTGAATTCTTTTCCATTAAACTTATCTGGAAAGTGATATTGTCATTATTGTCATTTTGCATCAATAAAATGGTATAACATGCAAGTCTTCTGAGTCTGATCTACCCATTAGTCCCCAAGCATATTCTCTTACCCACTACTTTATAACATGTGCTACTTTGCCTGGTGGGGTTATGGCCTTCTGTCTAAATTCTGTGAACCTGAAGGCTAATCAAGTGCCACCTGTTGCCTTTAGCCCCAAACAATCTCCATTTTCCCAAATTCTTATTACTTTCTCATTTTATCACTTCTTTTTCTGTGTCATAGTTATTTGTGTAAGTGTTTCTTATCCTCAAATACCTCAAAACCTCTGAGAACAGGTTTTCATATCTGAGTCCAGGTGAAATATATAGCCATTGTCTTGCTCAGAAAATAAATGGATTGAAGGAAGAATCAATATTTGACTATGAAAATTTTTCATCAAATTGTGTGTTGATTTTGGCATTGGATAAGCATTCCCCAGGCTACTTCTATTTTCTTTATTTCCCCAAATATTTGCTATAGTCAAGTTTGTGAGTAGGGTGAAGTCAGACAGTTTTCCCCAATAGGGCATTAAAATCCAAGCAAAAGCAAAAAAGCCCATTCAGGAGAGTATCTAGCAAGTCAAATATATGGTAACAACACCCAACATGAAACCATTCTTTTTTTTTTTTTAAGATTTATTTACTTTGTGGGGGGGAGCACACAAGGAGGGGGAGGGCAGAGGAAGAGAGAGAAGGAATCCTCAAGCAGAATCCCTGCTGAATGTGGAGCAGGAGCCGGGACTCAGTCTCAGTACCCCAAGATCATGACTTGAGCCAAAACCAAGAGCTGGCCACTCAAGTGACTGAGCCATGCAGGTGCCCCAAAGTGAACCCATTCTTGACAACTGAATGGCAAACATTTCCATAACTTGTTCAAGTTTAATTGTGGGGCTCTTGAGGTCACGGCAATGGTTTTGCTTCTGTTGGGCATCTGGTGGGACTTAATCTGCTAACTGGAAATGATTAGTGTGATCTGATGCATTTCAAAGATTTATTTATTTGTGAGAGAGAGGGTGTGTGCAAGTGAAGGTGGGGCAGAGAGGGAGGGAGAGGGACAAACAGACTCCCCACTGAGCATGGAACATGAAGCAGGGCTTGATTTAACTACCCTGAGGTCATGACCTGAGCTGAGTTGGACCATGTCTTCATTCTCTCTTTCTCTCTCTCTTCTCTCCTAATTTTCTTCCCTCTTCTCCCTCACTTTCTCTCATTCTCATGTGATCACCCACAATTCCCTCCATTTCCTTTTCTCCCCATTCATTTCCTTCTTCTTTATCTCTTCCTTCCTTTCCCACTATTACCTCTTCCTTTCCTCCTCCTACACCCTCTCCCTCCCATGTCACTTATTTAAAAATGTGGTACATCAAATAGTTAACTACCTTGGTCTGAAAACCTGAACCTAGATCTGTCCACTGGGTGGGACAGACACCAGAAAAGCAGGGAAGAGAGAATCAGCTCTAGATAATGGAGTTTCATTCAAAGGTGTGGCACAGAAAGCCTAGTGACAAGTGACAAGTGGGCATTCAGGCAAAAACTGCCATCAACGACGTCTAACTTGAGGTGGTGGGTTATCCCAAAGGTTGGCTAGGCATGATGACACGAGACAAGAGACAAGATGACTGGGAGCAGTCAATGATTGGAGATCTGGAAGTGTAGTAGACTCAGGGAGGCACTTGTAAGGAGGCCAGGCAGAGCCTGAGCCATTTGTCTAGTGTTTGTCATACATGGTGGGACTGACAAAAACAAGCAGAGCTCTGACCATTGCAAGCCTGGTTCCTGTGGAAATAACCCAGGTCGAGCCTCTTAGCAGAAGGGAACAGAACATGAGAAGAGAAATTTCCCCAAGAGGAAATCAATAAAAGAGCTCAGTTACAGGAGCAAGGGAAGTGTCTCATTCCCAAAACAGGCTACTCGTGGGCAGAGCAGGACAAGCCTGGGCTGCTGACCTAGTTCCTCCTTATGTAACTCAAAAAGGAACAAGTCTGGTTCTAGAAACTGGAGAAAGGATTAGCTTCCAAATAGGGGTTCAGTAGCTGTGGGTCATTCCAAGAAGAGGCAGTGTTCTTTTTTTTTTTTTTAAGATTATTTATTTATTTATTTGACAGAGATCACAAGTAGGCAGAGAGGCAAGCAGAGAGAGAAGGAGGAAGCAGGCTCCCTGCTGAGAGAGAGCCCAATGTGGGGCTCGATCCCACGACCCTGGGATCATGACCTGAGCCAAAGGCAGAGGCTTAACCCACTGAGCCACCCAGGCGCCCCAAAGAGGCAGTGTTCTTAAGGTTATGATTGCAGACTACCATTAGGTATCCCCTGGCTGGAATACCAGATAATCTCCTTAGGAAATGGAAGACCTTGGGAAAATAACTTACCTTCTCTTTGCCTTAGTTTTCTCATCTATGGAGCGGGGGAAAATAGTATCAATGTCGTGAGGCTGATATATGGATTAAACAAATCCATATTTATAAAAAGATTAGAATAGGGCTTGGCATATAGTTTTGTTATGAATAAATGAATAGGCAAGGTAACTTCTCTCCAGACTTATATATTTTCAACCAAAATAATTTCTTAAAATCCTTCTATTTACCCAAATCAATTGCATGACAACTAATAGAATCATTAGTTTTTCAGGGCAACAGATCCATTTTTCATTCACTAAGCTTAAACCAGCTGAGACTGACTCCAAGTTAACCCAATGCGATAAAAACTGAGTGTGTCTTACACCAGTTAGAATGGCCAAAATTAGCAAGACAGGAAACAACATGTGTTGGAAGGGATGTGGAGAAAGGGGAACCCTCTTACACTGTTGGTGGGAATGCAAGTTGGTGCAGCCTCTTTGGAGAACAGTGTGGAGATTCCTCAAGAAATTAAAAATAGAACTTCCCTATGACCCTGCAATTGCACTACTGGGTATTTACCCCAAAGATACAGATGGTGTGAAAAGAAGGGCCATCTGTACCCCAAGGTTTATAGCAGCAATGGCCACGGTTGCCAAACTGTGGAAAGAACAAAGATGCCCTTCAATGGACGAATGGATAAGGAAGATGTGGTCCATATACACTATGGAGTATTATGCCTCCATCAGAAAGGATGAATACCCAACTTTTGTAGCAACATGGATGGGACTGGAAGAGATTATGCTGAGAGAAATAAGTCAAGCAGAGAGAGTCAATTATCATATGGTTTCACTTATTTGTGGAGCATAACAAATAGCATGGAGGACATGGGGAGTTAGGAGAAGGCAGTTGGGAGAAATTGGAAGGGGAGGTGAACAATGAGAGACTATGGACTCTAAAAAACAATCTGAAGGGTTTGAAGAGGTGGGGGGGTGGGAGGTTGGGGGAACCAGGTGGTGGGTATTAGAGAGGGCACGGACTGCATGCAGCACTGGGTGTGGTACAAAAACAATGAATACTGTTATGCTGAAAATAAATTTAAAAAATGATTAAAAAAAAAAAAAACTGAGTGTGGAAGCTGCTCCACCTGTGCAGTTCTTGGGAAATATACCAGCATTGCTTTCATCCCTTTCACTTGAAATGTCAGCCTTACCTCTATTCTCCTCCTTCTCATCCTAATATCCCAGGAGACAGCACAGCAGTGTAGTGAAGAGGACAGGTTGTAGAATTAGCCATAACTGGATTTCAATGTCAATTCTACACTTTTTTTTCAGTTTGGCAAATGACCTATACTTTCTAAGCTTTAATTTTACCATTTTAAGTGAGGATAATAATACTCATAGACTTGTTGTAAAGATAAGATGAGATTTTGCATGCAAAGGGCTTACTTAGCAGCATGCCTACCCATAGCCAGTGTTTAATACCTTTTTAGCCTAAAACCATAGATCATAATCCAGTTTAGTCTATCTTTTCAAATGTTTCCTAACTCCATTCCCTCTGCCCCATCCTTCCATACTACCCTAGATCTCTGATGGAGTTTTTGTGTTTATCTCCCTGCTGGACTATAAACTCCTTATGCAGAAACAGATTCTGTTTACCCTCACTTCTCATCTTACCTTATCTTGGATGAACATAATAGACATTCAACAAATGTTTGTTGAATAGGCGCTACAGAACTTTATTTTCTCTGTATTCTTTGTGTAATATGTAAAACACAGAAGGCAAAACCCCTCCAGGTTCTCAAGTGCTGCGATCATGCTTAATGGGCATTTATTTGAGTCAAATCAAGTCATCCATGTGAGGACTCCAAGACTATGATCAGTGGTCTGAAAACCCTTCCCACAGGAAAGTCTGACTAGTGATTATGTTTGGCGGTTGCATGACATTCTCCTTAGAAGAAAGATGGCAATATCTCTTTTGCAAGGGACAAAAGAGGTTAAGGGGCTGAGAACTGGAGAGCAAAATGAAGCCACAAGAGGAAACTCTCAGCTTCACATTTATTTGTGTATGTATTTGGTCATTACTTCTCAGAAATAAGTATTTTTAAACAATCCAGCAATTAAGTCTGGCAATTTAATTGACAACTGATGAAAAGCAACATACTGTGGCTCAGTTAAGTCTTATTGATCTTGCTATTTGCTCCCCTTTCCTTCAGTGTTGCCAGTAATTTGCCAGCTTCATTATTGACTATGTAAACTGCTCAAACTTCTATGAGAGACCTTCAAGAATAGAAAGATATGACATTGTGGTCCAAACTGGAACAGTTCCAAAAAAGACAACTATTCTTAATTGATAATTAGCAATGGGGGCAATCCGTAAACAAGCCATCACTGCTTATGAGACAAGCCTGGACCCAGAATGGTGGTGTTCAAAAGAGGGAATTGCTATGCCTTTGATTGTTCTAAGCAAACCCATCTGCTTAATTGAATTCATTGGTCTATCCAGTTTGTTGATAGCACTAAAAATCAAGGAGACATCTCGTATTGGTGGCCTTATTCATGAAAACATAAATGTTCTGTTTAAAATTAATGTACTTTTCGGGGCAGCTGCGTGGCTCAGTCAGTTAAGCAGCCTAGTCTTGGTTTCAGCTCAGGTCATGATCTTGTAGTCAGGAGACAGAGCCTTACATCAGGCTTCATTTTGGGTGTGGAGCCTACTCTCTCTCTCTCCTCCCTCTGTCCCCACCCCCATGCATGTGCATGCCCTCTCTCTCTCAAATAAATAAACTCATCAAAATTAATGTACTTTTCAGCTTTTCTCGGTACTTGAAATCTGGCAATTATTGTCAATCTTTATTATCTTTCTTACCAGAAAAGATAACCTTTAACTAACCAACAAACTGGAAAATTCTAAAAAATGAAAATAAAGTCCATTGTTTCTTAGAAGACAGCAGAGGAGGTATGAGAATGGCTTATGAGTTTTAGAAGTTGGAGAAAGATGGCATTCTCTCAGCAAGGGTCAACAACCTTAGGCCAGTGACTGGGGGACAGAATTGGGAAGACCATTCTGTCCATTCAGCCAGTAAAATAACCGGTAGTTGATCACCTCCTGCCTATGGCTCCTGCCATTGAGCCTTCATTGTGCAATGGGACCACCGCAAACCTTTTACATGCTGTCTCCTCCAAAATTCCACATTCTTTCTTCACCTAATCTTCTAAAATTTAGTCTGATCATGTCAATCACCTTCTGTACCCTCACATTAACCCTACATTATTTCCTCTTCCAGAAGTTTCATCCTCTAGGCCTACTTGCAGCCACCCCCATCTATCTAGACTTCCAGAGTTCTGGGTTTTGATTAGAGTCTTCTTTCCACCTGGTATTTTCTCTCTTGTCTTCTCTGTAAGGTGGCCTCGCAAGCATTCTTCAGGGCTCAGGTTAAAAATCAAACTTTCAATGATGCTTTGTTGTGTCTACCCAGTCACAATTAATCACACCTTTCTATGTGACTGCAGAAAACCCAGTTGATGACTCTGTCATTGAAAAAATGATGGCTGTCTCTTCCTTTAGGTTGGTTTGTGAGCGCAAGGATTATGTGTTACAGAGGCAATGTTATGTTTGCAGGAAACCATTTTATTTTCCCCTGGGAACACAGAAGAACCATATTCCTCAACTGCAATATGTCTAGATGTGGTTTTGAAGCAAGCTATGACCAATGCAATGGAGGCAAAAGTGACATACACAACTTCCCACTGATCCCTCACATATAATGCATACTCTGCCTTTTTTTCTCTTGCCAATCACTTAGCTAGAAGTTGAGGACTCCAAAAATCTACTGAATAAAAGGATCTTGGATCTCTGAGTTACCACCTGAAGGAAATTACCATCCTGAACATCAGCACCAGATTTCTCTGAGTGAGAAATAAACCTTTAATTGTATTAAGACTCCGGGATTTGGGGTGTTATTACAGCCTCCCTTACCCTGACTAATACCAGGTCTTGTTCCACTTTATGACGCCTTCTTTCTTATTGTATTTTCTACTTGCCCACTCCTCCCAGTCTACACAGTCTTGTTCTGGCCTCACTTTCCTTCCAGTGAGCTTAGATCCCTTAGATCCTTAGATCCCTTGGTCAACCATTTAATGGTATTTTTGTCATGCCCTAGAATCTTTTTCTGATATTTTACTTTATGAGTGTAAATTGTAGCTATAGTAGTAGTAGCAGTAGTGGTTCTCCAGTCTCTTCGGGAACAGAAAATGCTTTGCAGATTATCTATTTTTGCACTCATTGTCTTACTTTGATTTTTGCCTCTCATGGTTTCTGGCTTAGCTCGAACACTTACTACCTGCTCTCTCTTCTCCTGAATCTAAATCAATACCACTAGGGAAAGTCACAGAAATCTAGTCTTTTAAGAAGCAGATCAAATAACTTTCCCTTTATGAAGTCTTCTTCAATATTCCCAAGTGGACATAGGTCTCTCCTCTGTGTTCCCACAGAACCTCAAGTATCATTGCGTCAAATCTTATTGCATTATTATTATCTCTTTGAAGAGGGCAAGACCATGAGGAAAAATGCCTCACACAAGCAGTTTGTTAAGTAAGGAAAGGAAGCAATTGAATCTACTTATTGGAGAGATGGCTTAAGCATCTTAAGCATTAACAGTTTAGGATTCAGAGTAAATGGAGTGAAAGCAGAGAGAAAGGAGTCAATCCTGGTATGGGACAATTTTGTAATAACAAACTAAATTTAACCTGGCTGAGCGTGCTGTATTATTCTATGATGGTCTGTCAGGTGTGGCCACAAGAGACAAAAGAGAAACCCAGGAAAAAAAAGTTTGTTATACTCACAGGTCCTAGAGAGACAAAGTCACCATAAACAATGAAGGGTTATACAAGAGGGGTACTAAGGGAGGCAGCTCAACCACGCAGGTAGGGAACCAAAAGAGAGTGAGGCAGAGAGCCAAGAAAGAGTGAGGTCCCATGGGCAAGTGCCTTTATTGGCACCAAGATGGAGTACTCAAGAAAAGGTGCAAAGGGGTTTCAGTGGTGCATTTTAATGTTACTAAGTCACATCTGGAGAATTTGTAGAAGGGGCCAACCTTATTACACTGATATACCTGGTCACCTTGGTAGGATGTCACCTGGGATACTAAGGCAGCAGAAAAGAATAAGGGTGGGGGATGAGTATGAAACTTTAGAATTTACAATATACTGTATCTTAGATATGTTCTAAATGCCCTCAGTAAGCAGAACTATGATGAACAGATGAAAGTCACAAGCAGAGAGATAACCATTTAAGATAAAGAAGGCCTTTCTAACCATCAGAGATGTGCAAAACAGAAGAGGCTACCTTGGAAGGCAGTGACCCTTATTATTGAAGGTATTTAAGCAGAGTCCAGATGGTCACCTGTGGGAAAGTTACCACACAGATTCACGCAGCATATAGGATTCATGTAGTGTTGTATGTGATATTCATTAGTAAAGAGGAAGCCAAGACCCAGCTTGTACAGGGCAATCACATACAAGGTGAACAAGCAAAGGTCAAGCTAAATGGATTTCTTTGATCATCCTTTCTAAAGGTTTTCTTTATGTTTCCAGACCAACGAGATATTCTGGATGTAAAAATATCTCTAAGTTTAATGGAAACTACTTCAATCAATATTACCCCAACTGCTGATACAAAGCCATTTGCACAAAGACTCTTAGAATTCCTAAAATAAAGGGAATCGTGGCACTTGGCTTATCTCAGTGTTTCCTAGAAGTTCTGCTCACAAAACTTTTTATTGCGTAACATACCTGTGAATATTTCATGGAAGAATTCTGTTTCTGCTTTCACCTGGATAAAGGTGTCTCCCTCTGAGGAAAGGTAAATGCAGAATTTTCTTCTTTGCTAATTTCAAATCACACTAAGACATACAGGAAAGCTATAGGCATAGTGAGTGATTCTTACCCCCGGTGGAAAAAAGGTATTTACCAAACTCGTATGCCTTTTTTCCTTTAGTAATGATCCAAACCTATAAGAAAGATGTTAATATTCTTCTTTTTACCTATGGAGAACCAGAGGCAGTATCTAAAGATGATGCAGGATCTTCCTATTTCTCAACTCAGCTAGCCTTGAACTGAGAGCCCAAAGATGGAAGAATCTGAATAAAGACTGTCAAGACTACTTCCAGCTTAACAGCCAACGATATTTAATTTCATAATTTGAGAATTGACAGTCTCCAGAAGCATAAATGTCACCTTGCTAATAACTATTGGAACCCATTAAATCCAGAAATTTACTTTCCATAGTTGCCACAAGAATGAGGATGCAGGCAAATATGATAATTACTCAATGGCAATATGAAAATCAATAACCTATTACCTCTGTCAGCTATATCCCCAGACTGGGCAACCTTAGGAAGGAGAAGCTGATGAGTTACCATGTGAGTGTGAGTCAGAACCTATGTAAGTAGGCTGGAAGTAAATGATTTCGATGTTCCCGTAGTAACTGGGCCAGACAGCAAATGATGATAAATTATAGATCGTTTTACCTTCAAAAATACCTTTTATTGTTCTTTCAGGGGCTCTTATTTTGTTACCAAACTATTAGTTAAGTAAAATAAAAATTGGGTTTTCTCATTTGTATTTATCAACAGCATACCGAACTGCCAATCAGAACTTGGGATCCCCAGCTGCTGGGATGGTATAACTGTGTTAATTTGATGTAACTCTAGTCAAAAGCAAGGAAATTTGTATTTCAGACACCTTCTGCCTCCTCATTACAGGTAAATGCACAGCTTCTCTGAGGGTATTTAAAAATATAAAAAGTAGTTTGAGATTATGGTGAGAATGGGTTGAAAAACATTTTAAGCCTTTTCTTCATATATTTTGCATTGTCTCATTGGCATAATTTTCTTATACTATTTTTGTAATTGAAAGAATTATTAAACCAGATAATAATCAAAGAGAAAAAAAGCCTGAAAATCCTATTATTGCCTTCACAGTCCTGTGAGGATCCAAAAAAATGTGGAAAACTAGCCTAGATATATCTCTATGGACCTTCTGACTCAAAAATGCCAAGGAAAAAAATCCTATGGCTTTATATTTTGTTTTGTTTTCAGGGAGAAATAATTACCCGCCTTCCAGTATGATCTCCATTAGCTATTGTAACAATTCTGCAGGGCTTTTTAATACTCCTGGTAATGAGGCATCCTTAGGTCTTTGCATTAGGTTCTTTCAGTGTCTTGCTGGGAAGGCAGAGTGGTGTAAAAGAAAAATAATAATAAAATAAAAAGCCTTCTTGTTTCCACATCACAAATCATAGGCAGAAGCACAAAGGGGAGGTAAAAATCCCTAAAACTCCACATCCTGCTATGCAAGCATTTAAATAATTAGTTTCCTGAAGATTGGCCACCAGACTTGTAAACAGCTACAAAGGTCTTAATATTTATTTTAGAACATATCCCCAAACTCAATGCAAACAGCCTACAGGTTGGTCATTAGTTGGGTATCATTTATCTCCTTATTTTCTTTGCTTGAAGCAGGGGGTACTGGGGAAAAGAAAAACAAAGAGACTGATTCTACCATTATTCTTCCACTAAGTTCTCCTTAATGTTCTGTACAAGGAGAGGAAAAATCTGTGGGAGTGGGTGTCTCTCCACCAGCTTCTTCCTTGCAAAACTCTTGCATAAGATGCTACTTTTCACTGCCTCTTTTAATGACTGTATTATTCTGATTTTATTAGTTTGGCTTCATTCTAACTTCCACTAATGGATGAGTTAACACATGACTCACATTTATAGTTATTTATTTTGATGTTTGGGGATGCAGGAATGCTTTATAAAAATTCCATCTACATAAGTATCTGGATTACTTTGCACTGAAAGCCATATTTTATTACCTATAAGAGAAAGCTCTGCACTGAGGAGACCAGTAATATGGGTAAATTGATAGCATTTTTGCCATCCTACAAGTCTAGAGGACATGAGTGGATACACTGTATCCTCTGTTTAAATTCTTCCCAGGCAGAGAGTGGGGTGCCTGAGAAGAAACATTGGGGCATTTGGGTCGTAGTCTGCTTTAGCCAGAGCAGTGGGATAGAATAAACAATTTCCTAAAGATACAGAATTAAGAATAAATTAAAACATATATCTATTAAATATAAGGGCAAGAAAGTTGGAAAGAAATTCAATTTGAACTTTTAAAGCACATATTGTGTACCAAACTTGGTGCTAAGGTATAGGGATAAACAGGTAAAAACCCAATCACCTAAGTTCAGACATTAACACATAGTATGTATTTATAAATAGTAGCCATGAATATATATGAATAAATATATGGATATATGAATAAAGGCAGTCTTGAAGAAATGAGTTCCAGTTTGGCATAAGGTGAAGTAAGCACACATTTCCCTGTCTTTCCCATTGAACGTAACTAACAATACTAGGCAGTATGCACACAGCATCTACCTGTGGACTCTGAAAGGTTAACACTAGCAGGCAGTTTGGGAAATTGGGATTACTACTGATCTCAGAATGCCTTTATAGCTCCAAACCCAGCAGTGTATGCTGGGTGCAAAGAGAAAGAACTCTTAGTGAAACCTGCTCTTTCTGGCTCAAGGAACAGGAGATTGGGCCCCTAAAGGACAGAAGGAGTATGTAAATTCCCTGTAGTGGTGGTGCTTGTTTTGTTATTTTTCTTCCTCTCTTTCCCCAGCCTGAAAGCAAACCCATGGTGGCCACAGTGGCAGTAACAGTGTGCCAACAGCAGAAATGATGGCAGTGCCAATAGCACAGAGGCCTAAAACCCTGAGCCAAGAGTTTGGGAGGAGTGTCTGTTCATATCTTCTGCCCATTTTTGATATGATTATCTGTTTTGTGTGTGTTGAGTTTTAGGAGTTCTTTATAGATCCTGGATATCAACCTTTTGTCTGTACTGTCATTTGAAAATATCTTCTCCCATTCCGTGGGTTGCCTCTTTGTTTTGTTGACTGTTTCCTTTGCTGTGCAGAAGCTTTTGATCTTGATGAAGTACCAAAAGTTCATTTTCACTTTTGTTTCCTTTGCCTTTGGAGACATATCTTGAAAGAAGTTGCTGTGGCTGATATCAAAAAGGTTACTGCCTATGTTCTCCTCTAGGATTCTGATAAATTCCTGTCTCACACTGAGGTCTTTTATCCATTTCGAGTTTATCTTTCTGTACGGTGTAAGAGAATGGTTGAGTTTCATTCTTCTACATATAACTGTCCAGTTTTCCCAGCACCATTTATTGAAGAGACTGTCTTTTTTCCACTGTATATTTTTTCCTGTTTGGTCGAAGATTATTTGACCATAGAGTTGAGGGTCCATATCTGGGCTCTCTACTCTGTTCCACTAGTCTATGTATCTGTTTTTATGCCAGTACCATGCTGTCTTGGTGATCACAGCTTTGTAGTAAAGCTTGAAATCAGATAACATGATGCCTCCAGTTTTATTTTTGTTTTTCAACATTTCCTTAGCAATTCGGGGTCTCTTCTGATTCCATACAAATTTTAGGATTATTTGCACCAGCTCTTTGAAAAATACCAGTGGAATTTTGATCGGAATGGCATTAATAGTATAGATTGCTCTAGGCAGTACAGACATTTTAACAATGTTTATTCTTCTGATCCAAGAGCATGGAATGGTCTTCCATCTTTTTGTGTCTTCTTCAATTTCTTTCATGAGTGTTCTGTAGTTCCTCGAGTACAGATCCTTTACCTTTTTGGTTAGGTTTATCAAAAAATGGGCAGAAGATATGAACAGACACTTCTCCAATGAAGACATACAAATGGCTATCAGACACATGAAAAAATGTTCATCATGACTAGCCATCAGGGAGATTCAAATTAAAACCACATTGAGATACCACCTTATACCAGTTAGAATGGCCAAAATTAGCAAGACAGGAAACAACATGTGTTGGAGAGGATGTGGAGAAAGGGGAACCCTCTTACACTGTTGGTGGGAATGCAAGTTGGTGCAGCCACTTTGGAAAACAGTGTGGAGATTCCTCAAGAAATTAAAAATAAAGCTTCCCTATGACCCTGCAATTGCACTACTGGGTATTTACCCCAAAGATACAGATAGTGTGAAAAGAAGGGCCATCTGTACCCCAAGGTTTATAGCAGCAATGGCAATGGTCGCCAAACTGTGGAAAGAACCAAGATGCCCTTCAACGGACGAATGGATAAGGAAGATGTGGTCCATATACACTATGGAGTATTATGCCTCCATCAGAAAGGATGAATACCCAACTTTTGTAGCAACATGGATGGGACTGGAAGAGATTATGCTGAGTGAAATAAGTCAAGCAGAGAGAGTCAATTATCAAATGGTTTCACTTATTTGTGGAGCATAACAAATAACATGGAGGACATAGGGAGATGGAGAGGAGAAGGGAGTTGAGGGAATTTGGAAGGGGAGGTGAACCATGAGAGACTATGGACTCTAAAAAAAATCTGAGGGTCTTGAAGGGGCAGGGGCATGGGAGGTTGGGGGAGCCAGGTGGTGGGTATTAGGGAGGGCATGTATTGCATAGAGCACTGGGTATGGTGCAAAAACAATGAATACTGTTACACTGAAAAGAAATTTAAAAAAAAAAAGAGTTTGGGAGGAATCCTCATTGCTTTTCTTTCCCTTCTCAATCCTTTCACCGCTTGACCTGGGAGCACACACCAAAATGTCACAGTAGGGTAAGTAATTCATGTCTTGCTAGCCAGAAGACAAGGAACAGAGATTCTCAGAGCTAGAAACCTCCCAGGAGATTGTATAGCCAGGAAAGTTGAAGGTAACTAATCCTATAAAGAGGAGTCTCAACTCCTGGGCTGACCCTTACCCTTCACATGAATACAGACTTTGAGAACTGATGGAGAGAACAGAGCACTGTTTAAACCCCTACTAGGCATCAGAAGGCACACAGGAGAAACACAAATAGAACTGCAGAGATTTAACAACTGAATTGATATTTAAACCACAGATCCCAGAACACCAGCTGAAACATCTGACATGAACCTAAATCAATTGCTTGTTTAAAAAAAAAAAAATCAGCATTCAATAGTTTCCAGAGGACTTAAGACCAAGAGTCTCACAACATGATATTCAATATATCCAGGACACAATCCAGAATTCTTTAACATATGAAGGACCAGGAAAATTTCAAAGATTTGTAAGGAAAAAGACATTCAACAGATGCTAACTTGAGTGTTAGAATTTTATCAGACTTTAAAGAAGTTATTTTAACCATGCCCCAAGTAGTGAGGGCTATCACTCTTGAAATAAATGGAGAGGAAAAAACCAAAGCAGAGAAATAAAAGACATTAAAAAGGACCAAATGGAAATTTTAGAACTAAAAAATACAATAACCAAAATATAAAAATATACTGGATTTATTCAATAGCAGAATAGAGATGACAGAGGAAAAAGGTCATTGAACTTTAAGACAGATCAATAGAAATTGTCCAATCTGAACAACAAAGAAAAAGAGAAAAATAAGGAGCAGAGCCTTGGGGACCTCTGGGACAATACGAAAAGATTAATAATTGTATTGTCAGAGTCTCAAAAGGAGAGAAGAGTGATGCAGACAAAATTTTTGAAGAAATAATGATTGAAAATTTTACAATATTGACAAAAAAATATATAGACTCAATCAGGACTAAGAAATATACTAAAGCCCAAATAGACAAACTCAAAGAAATTCCATGCCCAGATACATCATAATAAAGTTGCCAAAAGTAGCCAGAGGAAAAGACAACACACTACAAATAAAGAACTAATGATCTGAATGACAACAAGTTTCTCATCAGAAACAATGGAGGACAGAATGCAGTGAAATGACATTTTTTATATCCCGAAGGAAATTTACTGTGAATCCACTTTTTTCACCTCATACTATGAACAATTTCCCAATCACTCAATAATATTTAAATACTGTAATTTGTAATAAAATTACAGGGTTTTTTTTTTAAAGATTTTATTTATTTGTTTGACAGAGATCACAGGCAGGCAGAGAGGCAGGCAGAGAGAGAGAGGAGGAAGCAGTCTCCCCCCTGAGCAGAGAGCCTGATGTGGGGTTTGATCCGAAGACCTTGGGATCATGACCTGAGCTGAAAGCAGAGGCCTTAACACACTGAGCCACCCAGACACCCCTACAGTTTGTTTTTAATACTTTCTTATTTAATCATTTTCTTATTGATGAGCATTTGTGTTTTTTCCAAATTTTGCTCATAAATAGTGCTGAGATAAATATCATTGTACATAAATTATTACATACCCCTCTATTTCTATTTCCATTACAAATTCCTTGTAAGATAGCCATTGGATCAAAGTCTACAATTAACCTTTAAATACTTGACAGGTATCATCAAATTGTCCTCCAGAAAGGATTTTATTAAGTTATCACTAGCACTGTATGAGACTGTATCAGCAGTTTTCAGAATCTTTATCAATATAAAAACTAAATTGGCATGCTTTGGCTTCATTTGGAGTTTTAAAATTACATGTAATATTAAATATTTTTCAAATTTTTTTTAGCAATTTAAACTTCTTTTCTTATGGATTGATTCATGACATTTGCCTTTTGTCAATAACTTTTCTTAATGACCTTATGAGTTCTTATTCTGAACCAGTAGTGTGAATAAAAACCAAAACAGCCAACCCAACAATTCCCTATTGTACACTGTTTTAACTTGCTTATTTTTTCCTATTTACCACTCTTTCTCTGTAATATATACACTTCTAAAGATTACATCAACCACTACCAATTGCCCAAATCCACCTCTGCTGTCTTGCTCCTTATCTGACTTGCTTATGCCAAGTTTAAAAATCACTCCTCAGCTCCATTGCTTTTTAAGTTTCTGTCTGTAAATCCATACAGAAAAACACTTACTCTGTGTGTGATGTGACAGGCTCTGTCCAGTTCATAAATACATTAAATGATATTTGCAAGATTTTATTAGCAAAATCAAATGGTGATGGTACATTATGTCTTCCCATTTTTTATTCCTTCCTTTCTTGTTTCAAGTTTTTCTTTAAATTCTAGTTAGCTAACATATAGTATAATATTGGTTCCAAGAGTAGAATTTAGTGATTCATCACTTACATATAACAGCCTCTTCCCTGTTTTTTAGGAAGAATTTCCCCCATGAGGATGTAACCCAGGTAACTGAGTATATAGTTTAAAGAATCCTAGAAAGATAATGGCACCTCACTTTTCAGTTTTGTGTTTGCTTTTTTCTGTGTATTACAAGGATTTTTAATGGGAAAATAAAGATGATCTCTCCTCGGGTATTACCAGATTTTATACTAGAATTGCAGGAGATGGTTTTCTGTGGTAACTTTCCTTCCTTCCTTCCTTCCTTTCTTCCTTCCTTCCTTCTTACAGTGGGGTTTAAAGCATAAATTAGAGTTCTTCCACATTAACATAGGAAAATCAGTCCAAGTAACAATATCCACATATGCAAAGGTATAGAAGCATGATGTCTAGCGAACTTGGAAAAAATATAAGCAGTACATTATGACTGGAGTGTGAAGTGCAAGGCTGGCAGATCACTGGACAGGGCTGAATGAGAACCATTCACCTCTGAATCCCTCATCTCTTTTTATCAAACCAGGCACACACCTTGGACATTCTTCCCGCTGGAATCCTTCTCCAGCCTTTAGTGTATGCACCTTGCACTATGAGAGAGCCAGAGCACCAGCCCTCATGTGCCGCCCAATGGTTACAAGCGCTGTTTCCAGCTGATTCATGACTCACCTACCCATGTAGTTCCATCTTTAATCCACATCACCTCCTCCCTTGTTTCTCCAACTTCTTGTCAGTTTCAACCTTACAAATTTATCATCCGTTTCTGATCTATCTCAAGAATCTCCCACTTCATTATGCCATAGCTGGCATCGTACGTGTTGTAGTACCTATATAACAGTCTACTGGGTGCATGCTTCATGATTCATTTGACTGCTCCCTATGAATGGACTTCTGGGAAAAAAGGATAATAACCTCTTTGGACTGTCCTCCATACTAGCTCAGGAATTATTCTCCTACAGCAGCCCTCTGGGGTAGAATCATCACCTTAGACTCTAAGTACTCCAGATTTAGGGGAAGACTAGGATATAGCTTCCTAATCATTTTCCAACTGCACAGGATATTTGCTTCCCAAATCACTTCGGCCTTCCTCTTACCTCCATTCCTACTAACCTGACTGCCAGACCTGTCATTGAATTGGCCTCTCAACTTCTGTCTGCTTCCTACAGAGTTCTATTTCTAAAACCCAACTCTCCTGATGCCACCCCTTAGTCCCTGCTCTCTGAAAAGCTCTTAGTTACACAGAGTAAACCGAGAAAGGAGCTCAAGATCCTCCACTGCCTGGCTTCAGTTTAGCTTCCTAGCCTTATAGTCTATGTACCACAAACTCATCAGTCCGTGCACTACCTGCTATTCCTCTAATACCCCAGGCACTTTTATGTCTCAGTGTCTTTGCTTAAACTGTTCTGTCTGCTGGAGAACCTTACTTGTCCCCTAAACAAGATTTTACCTGTCAAAATCTTTTTTATGAGTCAAGGCCAAGCTCAAATGACATGTTCATAAAACCTCCCCAAAATTTATTTCTTCTTTCTTTTGGATCTCACATGCACATATGCATTTCTTCAGGACCATATTTTCAAAATATATCAAGTTATAACATGGACTAGCTTTCTGTGTATCTGCTTGAATTCCTTTGTAAATCTCTGATTAGCCTTGGGAACTCATCACTAGAAAACCCACTTTATAGGTGTAAAGCTGTCTTGGCATGAATACTGCTCTATTTTATTGGCTTAAAAACTCATTTATAAGGTTTTGGAGAACACAGAGACAAATGAGACAGTCTCAGTCTGTTTTGCTCCAATTATAAGGCTGGGAAGCCAGACAGGTACACACATAGTCTCAGAATTGTGATAAATGTTTCAAACATGCTCAGAGGGCTAAGGAGGCATACAGAGAAGCATGCCTGACTATCTGGAGAAGAGAGGAAGATCTGGTCAGGGAAAGCTTCATGGGATGGAGAGTGCCTGGGGTGGCAAAGGGAAACGAGCACTGGAGGCAGAGAAAATGGGTTTTGTCCATCAGAGCCCTCCTATCCGATCACAAATGCAAATAGCAGAAAAAGGGTGACTTTTACAAAGAGCAACAGAATTTTCAGAGGCAAGGATAAACTAGGCCACACAAATAAGCCAGAACCAAGGCACTGAAGGCCACATGGAATCTTCTAACATTGACTTCCCCTTCTCTCTCACTGCAGACTGGCTGGGTCTGCTTCCCAAACCACACTAGAAAACAGGGTCACCTAGAGCTCCTCGGCTTTCATGTTTCTGGTCAAAGGTTGTGTTATTTACTGCGACATAATAGATTGCCTCAACCCTTTGTGACCTAAAACAATATGTTATTATTATTATTGTTGTTATTATTATTATTATTATTATTATTATTATTATTATTATTATTTCATAGCTCCTGTGTGCCAGGAATCCTAACATAGCTTACCTAGGTATTTCTTTTTTTATTTATTTATTTGACAGACAGAGATTATAAGTAGGCAGAGAGGCAGGCAGAGAGAGAGGAGGAAGCAGGCTCCCTGCTGAGCAGAGAGCCCGATGTGGGGCTCGATCCCAGGACTCTGAGATCATGACCTGAGCGGAAGGCAGAGGCTTTAACCCACTGAGCCACCCAGGCGCCCTTACCTAGGTATTTCTGGCACAAGGGCTCTAATGATAGCGTAGCTAAGTTGTTGGCTAAGTACGTGGTCTCATCTGAAGGCACAATTGGTTGGGGAGGGAGCACAGAATCTTTTCAGTTTACTCACATGGCTTTTGGTAGGCGTTGAAAAATCCAATTCCAGACTCACTCATATGATCGTTAGCAGGCTACAGTTCCTCATGGGCTATTAGACTGAGAGTTTCAGCTCCTTGCTAAGCCACACAAACCTCTTTGTGAGACTGCTCACAACATGATAACTTCTTCCTTCAGCATGAGTGATCAGAGAGAGAGAAAGAGATAGTGAGCTCTTACAGTGGAAACCACATTTTTTTTGCAACCTAACCTAGGAAGTTACAACCCATAACTTCAGCCATATTCTATATATTAGAAGTGCCTCCCTAAATCCAGCTCACAATGAAGGTTGGGGGTTACAGAAAGACATGAATAATGCAGGTGGGATCATTAAGACCCATCTTGGGGACTGCCTATCCTAACTGGAACCTAAGGCACAGGGGAGGGTTCTAATGGGCTCTTCTGATGTTAAGTGCCTATCTCTGTACCAATCGACCGTGTCCATAGGGTCAGAGTTGCATCACAAAATATACCCTGAAAGCCCAATCCTGAGGAGAGGGAGAAGTTTTCAGGGAAAAGGTGCTGAACTGCCCATTTTTATCAGGTGGAGGTATTCACTGTCCCTTGTGCACACACACATACATACATAAATGCTCATCGACAAACACACACATAAATACACATTCACATACCTGATCACCCTGCCTTGTATTTGTTGCACATATTAGGATTCTGAAAACACATGTGTTTGAACAAAGTTTTAACTTTGAAAACATATTTGAAGAGACGGGTCCAGAAAGAGCAGGATGGGAGAGCAGATTGGTGGCAGAGCAGAGCAGAAGCTGGCAGAAGACTGATGTTTCATGCTGGTGTCTACAGATGATGCCCCAGGGCCTTTGGAGTGGCTTTCAAGGAGAACAGTTGAGGCCTTATTGATGATTGGGATCTACAAAGAAGCACAGTGAGAGACAACTGATTTGGGTAGAGGAAAATACGGCACCACAGTGCCTCAACTGGGTGGCTGGGTCAAAGGGAAGGTCTGTCTGAAATGGGTCAGACCTGCCATGCTTGTTGCTTGAGGGGACAGAGTTGGAAGAGATTTGGCATCTGAGGGGGCAGGCAATCCAGAGTGGGTGAAGCCGTTCGCCTCAGTGGCTCAGTTGGTTAAGTATCTGTTTTTGGCTCAGGTTATAATACCAGGGTCCTAGGATGGAACTCCACGTTGGGCTTTCTGCTCAGAGGGAGCCTGCTTCTCCCTGCTATTCCCCCTACTTGTACTCTCTCTCTCTCTCTCTCTCTGTCAAATAAATAAATAAAGTTTGTTTTTTTTTTTTTAATTTTTTTATTTTTTTTTCAGCATAACAGTATTCATTATTTTTGCACCACACCCAGTGCTCCATGCAATCCGTGCCCTCTACAATACCCACCACCTGGTGCCCCCAACCTCCCACCCCCCACCCCTTCAAAATTCTCAGATCGTTTTTCAGAGTCCATAGTCTCTCATGGTTCACCTCCCCTTCCAATTTCCCTCAACTCCCTTCTCCTCTCCATCTCCCCTTGTCCTCCATGCTATTTGTTATGCTCCACAAATAAGTGAAACCATATGATAATTGACTCTCTCTGCTTGACTTATTTCACTCAGCATAATCTCTTCCAGTCCCGTCCATGTTGCTACAAAACTTGGGGATTCATCCTTTCTTTCTTTTTTTTTTTTTTTTTTTACAGCTTTATAAACATATATTTTTATCCCCAGGGGTACAGGTCTGCGAATCGCCAGGTTTACACACTTCACAACACTCACCATAGCACATACCCTCCCCGATATCCATAACCCCACCCCCTCTCCCAATCCCCTCCCCCCATCAACCCTCAGTTTGTTTTGTGAGATTAAGAGTCACTTATGGTTTGTCTCCCTCCCAATCCCATCTTGTTTCATTTACTCTTCTCCTACCCCCTCGACCCCCCATGTTGCATCTCCTCTCCCTCATATCAGGGAGATCATATGATAGTTGTCTTTCTCCGATTGACTTATTTCGCTAAGCATGATACCCTCTAGTTCCATCCACGTCGTCGCAAATGGCAAGATTTCATTTCTTTTGATGGCTGCATAGTATTCCATTGTGTATATATACCACATCTCCTTTATCCATCCGTCTGTTGATGGACATCTAGGTTCTTTCCATAGTTTGGCTATTGTAGACATTGCTGCTATAAACATTCGGGTGCATGTGCCCCTTCGATCACTATGTTTGTATCTTTAGGGTAAATACCCAGCAGTGCAATTGCAGGGTCATAGGGTAGTTCTATTTTCAACATTTTGAGGAACCTCCATGCTGTTTTCCAGAGTGGTTGCACCAGCTTGCATTCCCACCAACAGTGTAGGAGGGTTCCCCTTTCTCCGCATCCTCGCCAGCATCTGTCATTTCTTGACTTGTTAATTTTAGCCATTCTGACTGGTGTGAGGTGATATCTCATGGTGGTTTTGATTTGTATTTCCCTGATGCCAAGTGATATGGAGCACTTTTTCATGTGTCTGTTGGCCATCTGGATGTCTTCGTTGCAGAAATGTCTGTTCATGTCCTCTGCCCATTTCTTGATTGGATTCTTTGTTCTTTGGGTGTTGAGTTTGCTAAGTTCTTTATAGATTTTGGACACTAGCCCTTTATCTGATATGTCATTTGCAAATATCTTCTCCCATTCTGTCAGTTGTCTTTTGGTTTTGTTAACTGTTTCCTTTGCTGTGCAAAAGCTTTTGATCTTGATAAAATCCCAAAAGTTCATTTTTGCCCTTGCTTCCCTTGCCTTTGGTGATGTTCCTAGGAAGATGTTGCTGCGGCTGACGTCGAAGAGGTTGCTGCCTGTGTTCTCCTCAAGGATTTTGATGGATTCCTTTCTCACATTGAGATCCTTCATCCATTTTGAGTCTATTTTCGTGTGTGGTATAAGGAAATGATCCAATTTCATTTTTCTGCATGTGGCTGTCCAATTTTCCCAACACCATTTATTGAAGAGGCTGTCTTTGTTCCATTGGACATTCTTTCCTGCTTTGTCGAAGATGAGTTGACCATAGAGTTGAGGGTCCATTTCTGGGCTCTCTATTCTGTTCCATTGATCTATGTGTCTGTTTTTGTGCCAGTACCATGCTGTCTTGATGATGACAGCTTTGTAATAGAGCTTGAAGTCCGGAATTGTGATGCCACCAACTTTGGCTTTCTTTTTCAATATTCCTTTGGCTATTCGAGGTCTTTTCTGGTTCCATATAAATTTTAGGATTATTTGTTCCATTTCTTTGAAAAAAATGGATGGTACTTTGATAGGAATTGCATTAAATGTGTAGATTGCTTTAGGTAGCATAGACATTTTCACAATATTTATTCTTCCAATCCAGGAGCATGGAACATTTTTCCATTTCTTTGTGTCTTCCTCAATTTCTTTCATGAGTACTTTATAGTTTTCTGTGTATAGATTCTTAGTCTCTTTGGTTAGGTTTATACCTAGGTATCTTATAGTTTTGGGTGCAATTGTAAATGGGATGGACTCCTTAATTTCTCTTTCTTCTGTCTTGTTGTTGGTGTAGAGAAATGCAACTGGTTTCTGTGCATTGATTTTATATCCTGAAACTTTACTGAATTCCTGTACAAGTTCTAGCAGTTTTGGAGTGGAGTCTTTTGGGTTTTCCACATAGAGTATCATATCATCTGCGAAGAGTGATAGTTTGACTTCTTCTTTGCTGATTTGGATGCCTTTAATTTCCTTTTGTTGTCTGATTGCTGAGGCTAGGACTTCTAGTACTATGTTGAATAGCAGTGGTGATAACGGACATCCCTGCCGTGTTCCTGACCTTAGCGGAAAAGCTTTCAGTTTTTCTCCATTGAGAATGATATTTGCGGTGGGTTTTTCATAGATGGCTTTGATAATATTGAGGTATGTGCCGTCTATCCCTACACTTTGAAGAGTTTTGATCAGGAAGGGATGCTGTACTTTGTCAAATGCTTTTTCAGCATCTATGGAGAGTATCATATGGTTCTTGTTCTTTCTTTTATTAATGTGTTGTATCACATTGATTGATTTGCGGATGTTGAACCAGCCTTGCAGCCCTGGAATAAATCCCACTTGGTCGTGGTGAATAATCCTTTTAACGTACTGTTGAATCCTATTGGCTAGTATTTTGGCGAGAATTTTTGCATCTGTGTTCATCAAGGATATTGGTCTGTAGTTCTCTTTTTTGTTGGGATCCTTGTCTGGTTTTGGGATCAAGGTGATGCTGGCCTCATAAAATGAGTTTGGAAGTTTTCCTTCTATTGCTATTTTTTGGAACAGTTTCAGGAGAATAGGAATTAGTTCTTCTTTAAATGTTTGGTAGAATTCCCCCGGGAAGCCGTCTGGCCCTGGGCTTTTGTTTGTTTGGAGATTTTTGATGACTGTTTCAATCTCCTTACTGGTTATGGGTCTGTTCAGGCTTTCTATTTCTTCCTGGTTCAGTTGTGGTAGTTTATATGTCTCTAGGAATGCATCCATTTCTTCCAGATTGTCAAATTTGTTGGCGTAGAGTTGCTCATAGTATGTTCTTATAATTGTCTGTATTTCTTTGGTGTTCGTTGTTATCTCTCCTCTTTCATTCATGATTTTATTTATTTGGGTCCTCTCTCTTTTCTTTTTGATAAGTCTGGCCAGGGGTTTATCAATCTTATTAATTCTTTCAAAGAACTAGCTCCTAGTTTCGTTGATTTGTTCTATTGTTTTTTTGGTTTCTATTTCATTGATTTCTGCTCTGATCTTTATGATTTCTCTTCTCCTGCTGGGTTTAGGGTTTCTTTCTTGTTCTTTCTCCAGCTCCTTTAGGTGTAGGGTTAGGTTGTGTACCTGAGACCTTTCTTGTTTCTTGAGAAAGGCTTGTACCGCTATATATTTTCCTCTCAGGACTGCCTTTGTTGTGTCCCACAGATTCTGAACTGTTGTGTTTTCATTATCATTTGTTTCCATAAATTTTTTCAATTCTTCTTTGATTTCCTGGTTGACCCATTCATTCTTTAGAAGGATGCTGTTTAGTCTCCATGTATTTGGGTTCTTTCCAAATTTCCTCTTGTTATTGAGTTCTAGCTTTAGAGCATTGTGGTCTGAAAATATGCAGGGAATGATCCCAATCTTTTGATACCGGTTGAGACTTGATTTAGGACCAAGAATGTGATCTATTCTGGAGAACGTTCCATGTGCACTAGAGAAGAATGTGTATTCTGTTGCTTTGGGATGAAATGTTCTGAATATATCTGTGATGTCCATCTGGTCCAGTGTGTCATTTAAGGCCTTGATTTCCTTGTTGATCTTTTGCTTGGATGATCTGTCCATTTCAGTGAGGGGAGTGTTAAAATCCCCTACTATTATTGTATTCTTGTCAATGTGTTTCTTTGATTTTGTTATTAATTGGTTTATATAGTTGGCTGCTCCCATGTTAGGGGCATAGATATTTAAAATTGTTAGATCTTCTTGTTGGACAGTTCCTTTGAGTATGATATAGTGTCCTTCCTCATCTCTTATTATAATCTTTGGCTTAAAATCTAATTGATCTGATATAAGGATTGACACTCCTGCTTTCTTCTGATGTCCATTAGCATGGTAAATTCTTTTCCACCCCCTCACTTTAAACCTGGAGGTGTCTTCGGGTGTAAGATGAGTTTCTTGTAGGCAACATATAAATGGTTTTTGTTTTTTTATCCATTCTGATACCCTGTGTCTTTTGATTGGGGCATTTAGCCCATTAACATTCAGGGTAAGTATTGAGAGATATGAATTTAGTGCCATTGTATTGCCTGTAAGGTGACTGTTATTGTATATTGTCTCTGTTTCTTTCTGATCTACTACTTTGAGGGTCTCTCTTTGCTTAGAGGACCCCTTTCAATATTTCCTGTAGAGCTGGTTTGGTATTTGCAAATTCTTTCAGCTTTTGTTTGTCCTGGAAGCTTTTAATCTCTCCGTCTATTTTCAATGATAGCCTAGCTGGATATAGTATTCTTGGCTGCATGTTTTTCTCATTTAGTACTCTGAATATATCATGCCAGCTCTTTCTGGCCTGCCAGGTCTCTGTGGATAAGTCTGCTGCCAATCTAATATTTTTACCATTGTACATTACAGACTTCTTTTCCCGGGCTGCTTTCAGGATCTTTTCTTTGTCACTAAGACTTGTCAATTTTACTATTAGGTGACGGGGTGTAGACCTATTCTTATTGATTTTGAGGGGGGTTCTCTGAACCTCCTGGATTTTGATGCTTGTTCCCTTTGCCATATTGGGGAAATTCTCTCCAATAATTCTCTCCAATATACCTTCTGCTCCCCTCTCTGTTTCCTCTTCTTCTGGAATCCCAATTATTCTAATGTTGTTTCATCTTATGGTGTCACTTATCTCTCGAATTCTCCCCTCGTGGTCCAGTAGCTGTTTGTCCCTCTTTTGCTCAGCTTCTTTATTCTCTGTCATTTGGTCTTCTATATCGCTAATTCTTTCTTCTGCCTCATTTATCCTAGCAGTGAGAGCCTCCATTTTTTATTGCACCTCATTAATAGCTTTTTTGATTTCAACTTGGTTAGATTTTAGTTCTTTTATTTCTCCAGAAAGGGCTTTTATATCTCCCGAGAGGGTTGCTTTAATATCTTCCATGCCTTTTTCAAGCCCGGCTAGAACCTTGAGAATCATCATTCTGAACTCTATATCTGACATATTACCAATGTCTGTATTGATTAGGTCCCTAGCCTTTGGTATTGCCTCTTGTTCTTTTTTTTGTTGTGAATTTTTCCGCCTTGTCATTTTGTCCAGATAAGAGTTTATGAAGGAGCAAGTAAAATACTAAAAGGGTGGCTACAACCCCAGGAAAATATGCTTTAGCCAAATCAGAAGAGATCCTGAATTGTGAGGGGGGAGAAAGGGGATAAAAAGGGGTTCAGAAAGAAAGAAAAAAAAAACTATTAAAAAAAAGAAAGCCAATAAAGAAAAAATATAAAAAGAGGAAAAAATATATATATATTAGATAAACTATTTAAAAAACGTTAAAAAAAAGAAAATGGTAAAAGTTAAAAAAAATTTAGCAGAAGAAGAGAAAAAGAAGAAAGAAAAAAAAATTGAAAAAGAAAAAAAAATTAAATTAACTGCAAGGCTAAAAAATCATGGGGAGAAAGCCATGAGTTCCGTGCTTTGCTTTCTTCTCCTCTGGAATTCCGCCGTTCTCCTTGGTAGGTGAACTTGGTCCTGGCTGGGTTTCCTGTAGATCTTCTGGGGGAGGGGCCCGTTGTAGTGATTCTCAAGCGTCTTTGCCCCAGGCGGAGTTGCACCGCCCTTACCCGGGGCTGCGCTAAGTCATCCGCTCGGGTTCGCTTTCGGGAGCTTTTGTTCCCTGAGTGCTTTCTGTAGAGTCCGGAGGACGGGAATAAAGATGGCGGCCTCCCGGTCTCCGGCCCGGAGGAGCCGAGAGCCCGGGGCCCCACTCCTCAGTGCGCCCTCAGAGAACAGCGCCAAATGACTCCCGTCACCCTGGCCTCCGGCCGCGCTCCGAGCTGACCGAGCCTGCGACCGGTTCAAGGCAACCCTGAGCTGAGAGTCACTCCTCGGCTCTGTCTCTGCAGCCGGCTTCCCCGTTCTAATACCGGTAAGCTCTGCGACACTGAGACACCCCCGATCCTTCTGCGACCCTGCGGGACCTGAGGCCGCGCTTACCCCGCCTGGGCTTCACCCCAGTTAAGCCTCTGGAGCGATGTCCCTCAGCGGAACAGACTTTTAAAAGTCCTGATTTTGCTCAGTTGCTCCGCCGCTCGCCGGGAGCCGGCCCCTCCCCCCGCGGTCTATCTTCCCGTCGCTTTGGATTCACTTCTCCGCCAGTCCTACCTTGCAGAAAGTGGTTGATTTTGTGTTTCTGGAATTGCTGTTCTTCTTCTCTTCAATCTCGCGTTGGATTTGTAGGTGTTTGCAATCTTTAGATAAGCTATTTAGCTGATCTCCCGCTACCCGAAGTAGTCTCAGCCTGCTACTTCTCCGCCATCTTGACTCCTCCCCCCTAAATAAATACAGTTTAAAAAAAAAAAAAAGAATGGGTGAAACCAAGTGGGACACCATGGGCCAGGACTGCACAGGAAGAGAGATGGGCACTTCCTCATCACAAGGATAAAGTAAAGGAAAAGCACAGGAGGAGAGAATGAGGAAGAGCTCTGAGAGATGCTCCTGAGGGGGGAAGTGAGGAGAATCAGAGCAGAGAAGGTCCATTCCTCAGGCTGAGAGATGTACATTGTCCTCAGGAGACTGAGGAAAGCAGGGTTGACTTTGGGGTTTGGGGATGGAGGCAGAATTTACACAGCTATTAAAGGGACTCAGTGGGGCTCAGGACTAAAAGACTGGTGATGTGTGGTGAGGTCTCAGTTGAGGCCAGAGGATGGAACTTCTCAGTGGGTTTAGCCATGTCCCTTTACCGAGATTTTCTACGTTTCCAGAAATCAGCATCCCTGCCCAGCCCTGTGGGATCCCAGGACACCTCAAACTTTACTGCTGCTTTTCCTTAGACCTGGAGAAGCTAAAAATTGTGTCAATGGTGGCCAAATGGAAAGTATTATAAAGACGGGGGTCAGTGGCTCTTCCTATTGCCTATGTTATATGCAGGGACAGAGAAGAAGTAGAATTCAGTAAAGCAGAAAAATATTTCCCAGGTAAATTTAGGAAAACTATGACAACTTTGCTCTATAGGACAACAATTAGGTTACAGGATGACATTTAATTCCTCAATTGGATATTTTGCTTATGTACTTAAGACTAAATGAGCTTAAGCTGCAGCCTGAGCTATTCAAGCAAATGTCAAGGAACACATTTGTAGGGCTGCTAAAAAGCAGGATGGCATAATGGTTATTATTGTGGGCTGTGGAGTCATGCTGTCTGGGTTTGAATCTTTGCCTGTGCCACTTCTTCATTGCATGACCCTGTGTGAGTTATCACCTTGTAATATGTCATTTTCTTCATCTCTCGAAGAGTGATGACCACAGTACCTACCTCATGGGGTTGTTGTACAAAGTCCTTGGCACAAAGCCTGGTAAACAGCATTCAATAGTGATTAGCAGTTACCATTTTTTAAAAATCAGATTGCTTGGTGAACTTCATAGAAACATTGGTTATCAGAGTGGGGAATGTCCAAGACCACCTGGTCCTAGGGCTTCCGACTGTACCACTTGGAGCACACAAGTGAAAGAGAGAAAGAAAGGTGCTTCTGGGGTGCTTTTGTGGGGAAAAGCAGGGGGCAGAGCCACTGTAACACTATTCCAATCTTTGATAAGAATCGCTCTGCTTCTACCAATTTCATGTAGTTGGTAGGTGTCTGCTTACGTTGGGAAAGAAGTTTCGATGTCAACAAAAGAAAACTGAACTAACTTTATAAATGAGGAACCTGAGGTTCAGAAGGGGAAAGGACTTGCCAAGGTCAAGTGATGAGATGTCAACTGAGTAAGATCTACGAGCCAGGCCTCCAGTCTTTAGTCCAGGGTTGTCTCTACTACGGCTTCTCATGTGTCCGGGCTCCATCACAAGAAGGCATATGATTTCCTCTCCCACAGGACCTAGCCTATTCACCACTTCCTCAAAAGAACCCTTCATAAATAGCCAGGCAGTTGGGTACCCCCTCCTAGAGCTCCTTCCTGCATCATGTTTTAAACATCCATTATTCCTGATCCTTCTTTCAAATTTGATTTTTGAAATTTATTTGAAATCTGAATCATATTTTAATCATGTTGGACTCCCTGATGCCAGACTCTGTGACTGGCACATAATAGGTGTACTGGGCAAACAATGGCCGCGAATGCACACTTAAATCATAAGCTGGTGTACCAACATGATGGGTAATCAATGTTGTTCTTATGACTATGATGAAGGAGCACCAGAATAACTATGTCCCAAATGAGCTCATTACTAAGTTGGCTAAAAACTTTTGTAAAATTTGTTTCTGTTTGAGAATAAAATGTGAGTCCAAAATGCCATGTAGGGTTTCATTTTTGTCATATAAAATGCCTCTGGGGTTGGCAGAGGGGTGCAGGGAGAGTGGGAGGGACTGGTGAGGGACAGGCAGGATCTGCAAGAAGATTTCAGGAAGCCTCACTGACCCTGTACACGTAGACCAAGGCTTCCCTCTTTCTCACATAAGAGCCTGCTTAAGGGTCCAAGAACCTTCTTTCTGAAAGCACATTCCATAGCTGACTGATTAGGGGAGACCTTTTAATGATGGCACTAATAAAAGAAGACCCAGTGCCAGAGGGGACTGTACTAATTAAGAGTGTTAGTCAGGAGAACACCCACACAGACAGCTCCCAGTCTTCTCTCCAAAGCGGGGTGCCAGGAGCTGCCAGTTGTTGCTGCCCTCTGTGCCCTCTCTTTCACACCTGGGGCCCTGTTTGTTCCAATCTGCTGCCTACACAGTCAACCCCCTGGAGAATGTGTATGCCAGCCCTGCCCAGGCCAGGACCTGAGGAGGTGGCACTATCAAAATACCTGGGACACCTTTCTCTCTGCAGAAAGCACTTGCCACTATGCTCAGTACTGAGGCAGATGGAGAGATGGGGCACTGGGCCTTCCTATTCCCTGCCCCTCAACCTTCTTCCCTTCCTTCTCTGTCCTTCATCTTATAACCTTCTAAACTGATCAATTCTCCTGTCTGTATCACTCAATGTTTTCCAAAGGGGGGGGAATATATATATATATATATATATATATATATATATATATATATATGATCATGTCTGATTTATTTCAAGGAGATGGCTAAGGCAACCATCAAGTCTAAAATTTATCAGATGGGCCAGCAGACTGGAAACTCAAGTGGCTATCTAGAGACAGAATTTCTTCTTCTGCAGGAAACTTTTGTTTTGCTTCTGAAGACTTTCAACTGATTTGTTGAGGCCCACTCATGTTTTAGGAGTAATCTTCTCTACTGAAGATCAACTGATTGTCGATGTTACCCCCATACATATTACCTTCACAGCAACATCTAGGTTAGGCTCTGATGAATAACTGAGCATGATAGCCTGCCCGAGTTGGCACACAAAAGTAACCACCACACTATCTTCACCTCTTTGGACCTTTCAGTACTTCTCTCAACAAAGCAGTAAAGTTACCATGATGTCTGTTCTACAGATTAAAAAACTGAGGCTTCTCTAAGTTGTACATTATTGCCTTCCACATAGCCAGGAAATGCCATTGTTCGATGTTAAAATTAAAATGCAGCTTTCTCCCAAAGAACAAATAATCCAATCAAGAAATGGGCAGAGGACATGAACAGACATTTCTGCAAAGAAGACATCCAGATGGCCAACAGACACATAAAAAAGTGCTCCATGTCACTCGGCATCAGGGAAATACAAATCAAAACCACAATGAGATACCATCTCACAGTAGTCAGAATGGCTAAAATTAACAAGTCAGGAAATGACAGATGCTGGCAAAGTTGTGGAGAAAGGGGAACCCTCCTACACTGTTGGTGGGAATGCAAGCTGGTGCAGCCACTCTGGAGAACAGCATGGTGGTTCCTCAAAAAGTTGAAAATAGAGCTACTCTATGACCCAGAAATCGCACTACTGGGTATTTACCCTAAAGATACAAATGTAGGGATCTGAAGGGGCACATGCACCTGAATGTTTATAGCAGCAATGTCCACAATAGCCAAACTACGGAAAGAACCTAGATGTCTATCAACACATGAATAGATAAAGAAGATGTGGTATATATATACAAGGTATATATATACAATGGAATACTATGCAGCCATCAAAAGAAATGTTGCCATTTATAACAATGTGGATGGAACTAGAGGGTATTATGCTTAGCGAAATAAGTCAATCAGAGAAAGACAATTATATGATCTCCCTGATATGAGGAAGTTGAGAGGCAACGTGAGAGGTTTTGGGGGTAGAAAAGGAATAAATGAAACAAGATGGGATTGGGAGGGAGACAAACCATAAGAGACTCTTAATCTCACAAAACAAACTGAGGGTTGCCCGGGGGAAGAGGGGGAGGGAGAGGGTGGTTGGGTTATGGACATTGGGGAAGGTATGTGCTATGATGAGTGCTGTGAAATGTGTAAGCCTGATGACTCACAAACCTGTACCCCTGAGGTTAATAATACATTATATGTTGATAAAAAAATTAAAAATTTTTTAAAAATGCAGCTTTCTGGTAATCAATCATCTATTTTATTTATTTATTTATTTATTCTAGAGACAGAGAGAGAGAGAGACCCAGGAGGAGGGTCAGAGTAAGAACTAGAGAGAGAATCTTAAGTAGGCTCCATGCCCAGCACAGAACCTGACGCAGGGCCGAATCTCACAATCCTGAGATCATGACATGAGCCAAAATCAGGAGTCAGACACTTAACTGACTGAGCCACACAGGCGCCCTCATTGGCCTTCAGTTTTTTTTTTTTTTTTTAAGATTTTATTTATTTGTCAGAGAGGGAGAGAGAGCGAGCACAGGCAGACAGAATGGCAGGCAGAGGCAGAGGGAGAAGCAGGCTCCCTGCCGAGCAAGGAGCCAGATGCGGGACTCGATCCCAGGACGCCGGGATCATGACCTGAGCCGAAGGCAGCTGCTCAACCAACTGAGCCACCCAGGCGTCCCTGGTCTTCAATTTTTAATATGCGATCATACTGCCTTTCTCACACAACACTCATTCATTCATCCCATAAACACATATTCAGTCCCTACTGTGTGCCAGGTGCTGGCTTGAACAGGATGGACACGGGGGCCTGACATCACGAGGCTGACCCTCTGCTGGGCAAAAGTGCCCACAAGTTTCAAAAAGGTTTCCCTGAAATGACTGACGACCTCTGGAAGAAGCAGGATTGTCATTCATAAAAAGAACTGTGAGACTGAGAAGACAGTTCAGAAAATGCAGCAATTTTTTTCAGAGACAAAGACAAGCTAAGTAAACCCAGTATCAGCTTAATCTAGAAGAATCTGAGCCCCACAGCCCCCTGCAGGAGGAGGCCTGGAGTCTCCTTTGGCATGAGAGAGGATATAGGGCTGGGAGGTGGGTGGCAAAGAGCCTGAGGCAGAAGTGGCCTGGACCCCCCTCCACTCCCCTGCAGGCCTCCCCTGGCTTCTACCCCTGGGCTCCATGCCCCATCCATGAGCCAAATCTCTGACAAAGAATGAATCAAGGCTCACCTTTTTGGTTGATGAAGACATCCTGTTTATTTCATGGAAACATTTTAGTACTTATTTGGTTTCCTGAAAATGTGGAATGCATATCTTAATCCCATATCTAGGCACCCCTTCCCTCTCACCATCACCAAATTGAAAATGAACCCTCTCTCCTCAAAATAATAGTTGTATAAAATTTTATGATTTGCAAAACACTTTCAAATATATTAGCCCATTAAATTCCTGCGGGGAAAATGCAATATAAACACTATGAAATTCCTATTTCACAAAAGAAACTGAGGCCCAGAGAGAGGGCAAATGAATTGCCCCAGGTCTTGAGGCCAATATTTGTTGAGGGCATTAGATCTCCCGTAGTTCACCAGTTCTTACGGCCAGGCCCCCAAAGCAAACATCATCAGTCTTCTAGATCGTTCCCCAGTGCTGCCATAAAAAAGTCCCACAAACTGGGCAGCTTCAACTCAACAGAATGTATTGTCTCACCGTTCTGGAGACTAGAAGCCTAAGGTCAAGTGTTGACAGGGTTACTTCCTTCTGGAGGCTGTGAGGAAGAGTCCGTTCCAGGCCTCTCCTGAACCTCCTCGTGCTTGCTGCTCATCTCAGGCGTTCCTCGGCATATCCCTCTGATCTTGCCCTATGGGATATTCTCCTTGTGTGCATGTCTGTGTTCAAATTTCGCCTTTTCATAAAAACACTAGTCACATTGGATTAGGGGTTCACCCTACGCCAGTATGACCCCATCTTAACTCATATCTGCAACAACCCTGTTTCTAAGTAACATCACCTTCTGAGGCCAGGACTTCAACATAGGCATTTGGTGGGTGACATAATGCAATTCATAACAATTAGTGTTCCTCCAATCCATCATCTTACTAACTCAAGAAGTGGGGAAAGCCTCATGCCGCTCCCCTCCCCCGCCCCCGCAACAGAGCGTTACAAGCTGGGCCTGCTTTAAGCTGCATTAGGGCACATGGGACCCCACTGTTATTCAAGGTGCAGGTTCAGTGAGGGTAGAACAACAGACCATGTGCTTCCTGAGAAACTGTTGACTGACAGGAAATAATTCAATTAATGAAATTATCAGACTGTAAAGAACCATTAGAAGGGATTTTAACCTGAAAAGGGAAGAAAAGTATTGCTGGGTCTGTGTGTTGTCATCTCCAAACACTGAGGAAATGGCAGCAGTAGAGGTTGTATGAGGTTAACTAGATAATGGAAAGGTTAGCGGTGCTCCTTGGGCACATTAACATTCCTTCGTTGCCATAACTACATGGAATTGTCAGCAAAGTTTTTGTAATCCAAAATAGGATTACAATATTTGAATGAGGTTATCTCAGACCAGAAAGCCTTCCAAAATTACCTAGACTTTTCTAAAGGGAAATCTTCAGCCTCATTACAAACACACAAATTATAGCATGCCTGCTAGAGAACTGTTTTGAGTCAAGACTTAAGAGTAGGCTTTTCAGATGAGTTAGAGCATGAAGCAGTGCCCGGCCACCCTTGGTTCAGTAGGGAAGCCTTGGGTTGTGATTGGAAAGCGTGAATCTCCACCCTGCCTTGCTCAGTCCCTGTCTGGTTAGCTAGGAGGCAACATGGGACCCGTTGGGCGTTTTAGGTCAGACAGACTTGGGTTTGTGTAGTGTTTGTTACTCACCAGCTAGGTTACCTTTGGACAGAAATCTAAGCTCTTTGAGCCTTGGTTTCTTCATTTGTAAAATTGGTACAAAAACACCTACCTCCAAAGTTATCAGAATGAAAAGAGATCATGCATATAAAATGTCTGTCGTGGAAATACTCTTGATATGAGTTCATCTGTTTTTCCTCTTCCTCTTTCCTCCTTGTCCACCTAGTTTTTGTGATGATAACAGAGGAAAACAGAAATGACCAGCTCTTGGAAGACTTCTTAAAGGAGAAACATTTTTTTTTTAGGTAAAACAAATGATACCGTCTTCCTGAAACTCTTTTACTGTCGACTTGCTGATATTTATGTGGCTGTTGCATAATTTCAGTAGTTGGTTGGGGCTGATGGGATTGCCAAATTGTTGTTGGTGAGTGCAGAAAAATAGCATTTCCAGAAAGGGTTTCTAGCAGGTATGTCCTGGTAATCTGATAAAAGATGCTCGCAGTAACCTGCTGGACACCATCCCCACACTGACATGCGTTCTTTAGGCTACAAAGATTTTGGTAGGGCCTTTTCTCCTTGAGGCCCACTTCAGTCCTGCCTGTGCCTTGGGGAGGACCCAGGTTGTTATTACCAGTCTGGTATGTCACGAATACACGGAGTCTCAAACCAGCTTATGAGTACTGGAGCCAGGACCTGGGAATTTGGCCTCTTAGTCCACCCCACCACATTGCCTTATGGCCTGGAATTATCAATCCAAACTCCATCCCAGAACTTTGCGCCAGAGGAGGAGCTAATCCCCAAGTCTAGTCAGTGTCCATATCTGTGAACCTGGGTACCCTGAGAGGAGGGGAACTTCACCTGGATTCTCACTTAACCAACAGCCAGTTTAATCTTTTGTTCCTCTTTACCAAAAACCAAAAACAAACAAACCAAATCTTTATCACTGTATTGAATATAGCTACTTTTATAAAAAATAATACCAAATAGATAAAAAACATAATTTTATTTAGTCATACATTCACTGAAGCCTATCATGTGTCAGGTCAATTCTATGGGAACAGAACATTAGTCAGATACAGACACTGTTTCCAAGGAGCCCATGGTCTAGCAGGGAGGATAAGACACACCTGGGATGCCAGGAAGCAGGGGCGTCCTAAATGTCGGCACCAGCCAGCCTCGTCCAGAACCTGAGGGACGTTGGCATGAGCTGTTCTCTTTTTGATCTTCCTCAATTAGAATATTCCTTCTGTAGACAAAGGTATCTCTCCCAAGTGTCTGGAGTTGTACTGTCCACCAGAATGTTCAGCAGCATTAGAATATTCTTTTTTTAAAAGTTTTTATTTATTTATTTGAAAGAGAGCAAGAGCGAGGGGAGGAGCATGGGAGGAGAGAGAGGGACAAGCACTCTCTGCACGGAGCATAGAACCCAACGTGGGGCTTGACGCCAGATCCCTGAGATCATGACCTGAGCTGAAACCAAGACTGAGCCACCCAGGTGCCCCTGGAAATGTTCTATATGGGTACAGTCCAGTTTAGTAGCCACTAGCTATGTGCGGCTACTGAGCACTTGAGAAGTGGTTAGTGCAACTAAGGAAATAAATTTCTACCTTAATTTTAAGTTCAATTGTCACTAGTGTCTACTGTATTGGATAATGTCATTCTATAGGGGAAGTGGACAGATCTTTATGGCCATTTCATTCTTGGGAGGTACCTGCAGGTGGTGATGGGAGAAAGCTCTCCCACCACCCTGCTTCCCCTCCAGGACATCTGTCATCACTTGGTTCTCCTGGGGCATATACCAGGAGGCTAAAATAGACAGGCCTTGGTCCCCTGAAGTGCCACTAAGCCAGGCCCTCCCCACACCTACGTGTGTCTGCCACCAGCAACGCCACTTTCTCCACTGACTGATAACATTAATAGAGTCTGGCAAGGCACAGCTTTGGAAAGATGCTAACCCTCCATGAAAGAGAGGCAGTGAGTTGTCCAAAAAGCTCCAGGCCTAGCTATCAGGGATATGTGATGCCCTGAAGGAAATATGGAGGGGACAGGAGGAGATCTTTGATCCAGTCCCAGCCTACTGTGAACTTACTCTGTGACCCTGAGTAGCTGTTTCCTCTCATTGGGCCCCAGTTTCCTTTTCTATAAACAGTGGTGGTGGTGGTTGGGGGTGCATTTCCTAATTTGTCAGCCAGCTCAATGCTTCTGAGAATACTTATTTCCAGAGACAGCAAATCAGATAGTGAGGCAGCATCCAGGGATTTATTTTTCAATGTGAAGTATAAGGCAAAACCAATTTAGCAGTAAATTTTAAAAATGGGTTGAGTTGAAAGTACATGGTGTTGCCGGTAACCAAGTGTTACCGGTGAGCTTAGGAAGGTGAACTTCATAACAGTAGGAAGCAAGGTCCTGAAGATTACAGAGGAGGAGGGAGAAGCCGACATGGAACCAACAAGAGAAAAAAGCAGAGCATAAAGATCACAGGGGCCACACAGTGTCGGATAAACAAGATTGCCAGACTGCAAGGCAGTGAAGGGTGAAGAAGGCAAGCAATCAGACCTCTGTGAACTGGAGAGAGCAATTCGATCCAGGGTGATGAACAGCACATTTTGCCCTTGATGCAGAAAATCCTGATTTCTTCAGTTAATATCTAAAAGCACAGAGAAGAAAAATGCCTGTGGGAACAGCCTCATGATACTCAGTCAGTCAGCAAATATTTCTTGAGCTCTCTACATCAGCGGCTCTCAATCCTAGCTGAAAATCAGAGTCACCCAGGGAGCCTACAAAATACCAAGTAAAAAACCTGACGTCCAGGCCCTGATTTCCAGAGACCCTCCTTTAATGGGTCCGGACTGTGTTCTGTGCTGGTGGGTAGTAAAAGCACCCCTCATGGCTCCAGTTTCCTGCCACAGCCAATAACTTCTGGTTCCTTATCTGCCAAGCTTTGTGCTAAAGCTGGGACCTAGGATGGGAACAAGATGGACATGCATGCCCCTGTCCCCACCAGTGTAGATATTTTCCAAGGCAATAAAGACCCCGTGCAGTTTCTGGGGTGAGAATGACCTCTATACTGTACATGGAGGAAATGATACTCAGAGAGGTAGTTTATTCCCCAGGTCACACAAATTAGGACTCAAATCCATTAGGACGAGTTTAAAACCCATTGCTCCCTTCCTTTACACCACGTAACCTCAAGCAACAAGACACTGAGAAAGGTGACTTTCTAGTGGTCCCTTCTCTTTAATTTTCAGACACCTGAAATGTTCACCAGGCTTTGACTATAGTGATTATTGTCAGTCCTATAAGTGCCCAGAGGCTGCAGGGAGTGGCTAAAGGCTAGGGACCCCTAATATAGATTATGGTAGGGACAGACCTTACCTGATGTCCCTAAAGTGGAAAACACTAATTTATGGATACCTAATATTTGCCAGGCAATGTGTTAGGTAGTTATTAAAGGCACTCATACGAAGAGAGTGAGTCTCAATCCTCAAGGATTACATTGCCTGGTGGGAGGAAATAAGTGCAATATGACATGATCATGAATGTTTTAGAGCAGGGGGTCTGTAACCTTTTTCTGGAAAGGGCCAGATAACAAGTATTTTCAACTTTACTTAGAATTGTGGTCTTTGTCACAGTTTCTCAGTTCTGCCATCGTAACACAGAAGCAGCAACAGACAGTTCACAAGTGATTGAGCATAGCAATGTTCAAATAAAACATGATTTATGGGGCGCCTGGGTGGCTCAGTCCGTTAAATGTCAGACTCCTGATTTCGGTTGGGGTCATGATCTCAGGGTCGTAAGATCGAGCCCTGCATCAGGCCCTGCGCTGGGTATAGCCTGCTTAAGAGTCTCTCTCTCCCTCTCCTTCTGCCCACTCCCCCTACATTCTCTCTCTCTAATAAGTTAAAAAAAAAAGAGCCACATGATTTATGGACATAGAGATTTGACTTATATATGATTTACACATGTCACAAAATCTTAATCTTCATTTGGTTTGTTCTGATCATTTAAAAATGTAAAAAAAATCATTCTTAGCTTGCAGGCTATACATAACAGGTGGTGGGCTGGGTCTGGCTCACAGGCTGTGGTTTGCCACCAGTA
Source organism: Lutra lutra (assembly GCF_902655055.1). Classification (NCBI taxonomy): domain Eukaryota; kingdom Metazoa; phylum Chordata; class Mammalia; order Carnivora; family Mustelidae; genus Lutra; species Lutra lutra. The sequence goes on from NC_062278.1 coordinate 111,164,070, forward strand.
TCATGGTGGGGAGCATGTGGGAATGCACAGCCGTCTCAACCAGGTTTGGAAAATCAAGGGAAACTTCTCAGAGGAGGTGGCACTTTGACTTCCCCTAATTCACCTGGCTGTCCTTTAGCCAATAGTTGTTTTCCTAGTTGGAACATAGATTCGAATCACTTATAAACTGACTCAAGTGCCACTTTGAATTCTCTAGGTATTCTTTAAAAGCAGAAACAAAGTCAGACTTAAGAAGAATATTCTCAATATTTTCACTGGGTGCCCTCCTTGTGTTGGAATGTAGGGCTCTAAGGTTCTTGTATGGTGAGGGAAAATGATTCCTGTTTTGGCAGAAGTTAGGAGAGGATGAGACAAAATATGGACTGAGCATCTACTATGTGCCAGAAACTGTTGTGAGCATTTACTTTGAGTTTTCTCCCTTAATCCTCACAGGTCCCCTATATCGCCTTATTGTGCCCACTTTACAGAAGAGGAAGCTGAAGCTCAGAGGTATCAACCTTCTTAAAGTCACAAAATCAGTAAGAGGCAGAGCCAAAGTCTGGACTCGGGCTATCCAATTTTGAGGTACAGTCTCCCTCATCATGCCTCATTTTCTTATAAAATGATCATACCTCTTGAACAAGGAGGTTTGCTAACGGAATTGAAATAGCACAAACGTTTCTAGAAAACTTCTAAACTAAATCAGTACCTTGGGAAAAGAAGTTTGAATTAAAATGCATCTGTAAAATATCTGTCATCCTCACTGGCTCACCTGCCTGCACCAAAATTTTATCCAATTAAAAGATTTAAGACAGGGGCTGGCAGGAAGAGAGATGGCTTTTAGAAAGCCAGTCTTTACAAGGGCTCTGAATATTACTGGAGCCTGAAAGATTCATACCTCCAAGCATCAATCTTGGGGGGCATTTTAGAAATCAAAACTTTTATATAAAAGAATTCCATCCAGTAACGAAATTCACTCCTAGTTTGTTAATATCTCCTTGCCCTTCGTATGCAGGGAGGGGCCTAGTAAAACTGCTTCCGGTTTTGAGGCCAGTTTCTTTTTCATCATTTTTAGAACCAGTCTGCTAATGTTTCTTTCCCGGGAAATCAGGGCCACTTGATACTCACTAGAAAACTCAGGGAAAAAAGAAACCCTGAAACAGCACTGCTCCGCCCCAGGCAGGAGCTCTGTGCAGCCTGGACGTCCAGTTAGTAACCCTTGTTGTTTCCCAGTTACACATGATGACTCAGGCGGTCATGGCTCCCCAGACTCCACTAGGGAATATCTGTTATGACTCCCCAGTTCGCGTTTCCAACTCTTCTGGCAGCAGGCTACTCTTCCTCAGGGACCCAGCCCTTCCCTATCTCCAGTCCCTGCAACTTCAAGTGAGACACGTGACCCGGGCATCTGCCAGTCACTGCTGTGACCACTGCATGTGGGTGGGCACATGCCCCAAGCCTCCCTATATAGAGTGAATTTTGGAAATTTTGCTGGTAATGCTTGTGGGAGGTGTGTGTGTGTGGATGATTTTCCATTTGATGATGATGATGATGATGGTGCGTGTGTGTGTGTGTGTGTGTGTGTGTAGATGATTTTCCACTTGATGATTACCTGATAGCCTTATTGATACTTTGTGGGGAAATCAGTTTGGGAATGGAGTTGAAACAAGGAAGGAAAACAGAAACAGAGAAGAAGAAGAAGAAGACAATTTTCATGACATCAGTGAGCCTTTGCCACATCTGTTAGATAAGACAAAACATTCTATTTTTTGCTTAAATTTGAATTTGGTTCCTCTCACTTAAAACAAAATGAATCATAGCTGCAACTTGAACCTCCCATTTTCTAATCCAGTCCTAGTATCAGAGTCCCTTTCTTGATCTCTGTCCCATGTCTCTGGACTCATCACCCAGGGAGTGTCCTGGTCCTTCTGCTCCTGGGACCTACCTTGTTCTGGCCAGTTCCACCTCATTTTGTCTACCCTGGAGACCAGACATTCACCAGTGCCTGCTCCAGACTCAGCACTGAAAAGGCCACCTTTATTCTCTTTTAGTTTTACATTTATTACATAAGCAAAACATATTAATAATAGAACATGGATTTAATATATGGCTTACTGGAGAGAAATATTTGTTATTTATAACCTTTCTTTACCTAAGAAGTGTGGATCCAGGTAGCAAGAGGATCTTTTGTTTGCTGAGGGTAGACAAAAACTTTCATTCTCAGTATACTGGCCATAGACATATATAAAGATGATATTAAAGAGTGGGAAAGGATACACAAGCAGAGGATTGCTCTGCCAAAGAAGAGGCCCTGGGAGAGATGGCCAGGGCAGGTGGGAAGGGGGCGGGGGACAGTGCATAGCCAAAGTACGGATGGAAATAGGTATGGAGTAAGAGGCAGGGCTCTGGTGAGTTTCAAGGTACACTCCTGTGCACTGTGAAATGTCAGTCTTCTCCCTACCTTCCCCTGTGAATTTGACTGTATTCTGCATTGTTCATTATGCCAGATGAGTGAAGTTAGTTTGAAAAGAGCTTGAAAAAAGAGAACAGGGGGACAGGAGCAAGCGGCAAGCATATCAGACATTTGGGCTGAAAGGAATGGGGACACAGATTCTGTCGGGTAGAGGACTAGACAAATCCCCTTTACAATAATTTCGTTAATATCCCAGCTGAACTGAAGCTCCAATCTAGATAGTAATTGGAGTCTGGTAATGCCAAGCTTTGAAACTTTACATCTGCATTAGAGCCTGGAGTTTTCTGGAAGGGAATTGTTCTTTGTCCTTGTACCTAATTTGCATAGTGAAAATTTTTTATTGTCATTAAATATACTTTTGTTGTACAATTTTTAATAGCTTCATAGTATCCACTCTGTAGCTGCAGAAAAATTTATTTAGTCAATATTTTTGTTTGACATTAAGATTGTTTATATGATTTATTTAAATAAACCACACTGAGATGTTGTAGATATGTTCTTTTAAATTTTCCTCAGAAGAAATTCCTTGGAATGGAATTCATGGTCAGAAAAAAATTAGTATTTTCAGGGATATTTAAGATTTGTTAAGGCAGTGGAAATATATTTCCCTAGAAGCAAAACCTTGATAGTTGCTTATAAAGTTAGCAATGAGCAGCTTGAACTCACAGCCCTGAGATCAAGACCTGAGCTGAGATCAAGAGTTGGACACTTAACCAACTGAGCCACTCAGGTGCCCCTACGTCCATATTCTTGGGAAAGACTTATAGCCAGGGTGCTAGGGCCCTCATTTCTTCCACAGGTTTCACCTGATTGGGATGAAAATGTTGACTCAAGTAGCTATCTCCATAGGGAGGTTAAGAAGTGAACAAATAATATTGGAACTCTGGAATCTTGGGACAAATTCTGTAGAAGACCTGTACCCTCTCCCTGTTCTCCAAATATTTTTTGTGTAAAATCTCATTACCTCTACTTTGCATACAGAAAAAGAACTCAAACTTCTTGAATCATATCCAAAATCCCCAAACCAATAAATGTAGATGAGATGATGGAAATAGAAAATCACCCTTTTTTAAAGCTCTCATATAATATTTGATTTAGGCAAAGGTCATCAAAGAAGCTAAAATGCATAAAAAGTTGTAGTAAATGGGATATTCACACAGTGACAAAATATCACTATGCAATTTACTAATTCAAATGGGAAAATATATCATCGCAATAAAAAGGTCTGATGGTGGACATGTCGCACCAGGTGAGTGAATTCAGCCTCAATGATAGTGGGATGACTTAGCATTAGGTACCTCTCTATGTACTTCAGTGCAGGATTCAAATAGCACTTATGACATATTTTTGACCCAAAAGAGTTTAATCTGAATGCAATTAAGCCCCTCCGGGCCTAACTTCCAGTTTCTAGAAAATATGAGGGACAAGAGAACAAGTTAAATGATACCATGAAAAAGCAATCAGCAAAATCCTGAGTGTAGGATGCTGCATAGGACAATCACTGAAACTCTTCAAAGATTCAGTCACATATAAAAACAATGTGGGAGAACTGCTTCAGAGTCTAAGCTGAAGGACATAACAACTGTGATGATTAATTGTATAATTGTATGTGCAATTTGACTAAGCCATGGGGTATCCAGATATTTGGTCAGACATGATTCTGGGTATTTCTAGAGGAGCTTCACATTTGAATGAGCAGACTGAGTAAAGCAGACTGCTCTTCAAAATGTAGGTGGGCCTCATCCAGTTAGTTGAAGGACTGGATAGAAAAAAAGACTGAGTAAGAGGAACTTCTTTCTACCAGACTACCTTCAGGCTGAGACATGGTTGTTGTGTTTTTTTTTTTTTTTTTTTTTTTTTTTTTTTTTTTTGGCCTTCAGACTTGAGCTGAAAAATCAACTCTTCCTGGATTGGATGCCTGCCAACCTTGAACTGAAACTATACCTTTTGTTCTCCTGGGAAGTTTCTAGCTTGCCAGTTGCAGATCTTGGGAATTGCTAGTCTTTATAATCACATGAACCCTTTTCTTACAATAAACTTATGTATATATCCTATTGGTTTTGTTTCTATGGAGAACCCTAATACAACAGCTAAATCCAACATATGAGACTAACCTCAGATCTGCGAGGTTATGTGGGAAAAAAATAAAATCAAAATAGTTATATAAAAGACATCTGTGGGGCAATTAGGAACATTTGAATATCAATTCCATATTGGATGATACTGTGAATGATTCTTAATTTGGGGGGAAGTGATAATGGCATCATGGTTAAGTGAAAGATGATTTTTGTTCTTAGGAAATGAATGCTGAGATACTTAAAGTAATGTGGCTTCATGTCAAAACCTACCCTGAAATGGTACAGAAAAAACATATATACTGGGTCTCTGGGTGGCTCAGTTAGGTTAAGAGAGTTTCAGCTCAGGTCATGATCTCAGGATGCTGAGATTGAGTCCTGTGTGGGGCTCCTTGCTTAGCGGGGAGCCTGCTTGAGATTCTCTCTTTCCTTCTGCCCTTCCTCATTCCCCACTCATGCACATGCTCTCTCTGTCTCTCAAATAAATAAGTAAAATCTTTTAAAAAGCACATATATACAGAGAGAGAAGAAAAAAAGAGACAAGATGTAACATTAAATTGTTTTATCTCAGAGCAGGGTATGTAAGAGACATTATGTTATTCTGCTGACATTTTCTGCATGAAAGGAGTATCCTAACCTTGCCTCCTGCAGTGCATCTAAGGCTGTATGCACTGTGTGCATGTGCCTGGGCTTCAGGGAGCTCTGGGGGCCCATGGCCTGTCCTTCCTTCGATGCACCAGGCTGACACGATGTCTTCCCCTTCTTCCTTTGTTTTCTTTCTTTCTCTAATTTCTTAAGAAATAAGCTTAGTGCATCAAATTTAAGACTTTCTTCTTTTGTGATATAAAAATTATTTGTAAATTCTTTTAAAATTTATTAAAAAATTATTTGCCTTCTAAGTTTTAAGGCAAAAATTTCCCTTCTAAGTTCTGTTTTAGCTTCATCTCAAAAGTTTTAACACATTTTTGTTCAGTCCATTCTAAGTATTTTCTAATACAACTTTATTTGATCCATGAATTATTTATGTGTGTTCTTTTATTTTTAAATGTATGTGGGTTTTAATGATCTTTGATAATTATTTTCTAATTTATGAACTGTGGTCAGGGAACATGGTCTAGTTTTTACATTTGTTTTTACAACTGTTTTACATCTGGTTTGTGGAGGAGTGTGTGGTCAATCCTGGTAAATATTTTATGTAGGCTTGAAAAAGTGGGTTTGCTCTCATCTGGAGACGGAGGGCTCTAGCTATGTATTTGCACGAGGTCAAAGATGATAATCATGATATTCAGATGTTTTATAGCTTTATCAAGATTTGCCTATTTATCTGTTAAATCCAAGGAAAGAAGATTAAAATCTTCTACCATAATTGAAATTTTACCGGATTCTTTTTGGAATTTGGATGACTTTTCTTAATATATTTTGAGGACATACTTTTAGGTTCATGGGAGGTACAGGGTTAAGATCATCAAAAATAAGAAAAGTCTGGGATACTGTGACAGTCTAGGAGAGCGAAAGAAGACCTAAAAACTGATTGAATGCCATAGAGTATTCTGGATGGGATCCTGGAACAAAAAGAAGACATTAGTTCAAAACTAAGGAAATCTTTAGTTAATAACAATATATTGATTCAATCCTTATGACAATGGATCATACTAATGTAAGATGTTCATAATAGGAGAAACTGAGAACAATGTATATGGGAACCCTGTGTACTACCACAGCAATTTTTGCAATTTTTCTGTAAATCTAAAGCTATACTGCAATTAAAAATTTATTTTAAACGAAACTGGTTCAGGTTCATGATGCCCTTCAGAAAAAATGTAATCCCAAATATTTGCACGGATAAATCCCCACAGATATTGATCTCAAAACCTAAAATTAGAAAAACAAAGGAAATTAACACTGAGAGAGATAGAGGGAGAGACAGAGACCAGGAGACAGAGAATACATGAGAAACAGCAAATTAAGGGTTCCCCCAAACTTAAGATAATAATATTATCTGCTATAGAGTATAAAAATTATTTTAAATAATTAGAGGTATCAAAGAAGGAATTAAAAACATGGAGAAATAATTAGAAATAGTGGTTTCGCTCTACATTTTGTTCATTTATAGAAAGAGTTATGAAACCAAAAAGGCAGAAATGACCTTCTTTTAACAGAGAAATAATCAGAAGAATTTTCTTGCTCAGTGGTATAAACAACCATGCATCTTGCTCTAATATGAGTGGTCATTATCAGACACATAGTCTCAAATGTCAGCTTTAGAAACACTTGTTAGCAAAATACTTGGTAGCAAAATTTAGAGCAACCTTAATGAAAAGTATGAGAGCACCATTACTGAATGATCACACAAAAATTTAGGGAAAAGAAATCATAGAAGATAAGGTTTCCAACAACATACCAAACTTCTGTTCTGTTTCCCTCTACCCTGAAACAGGGATGAACTTTCTAAAAAAAAAAAAAAAAAAAATTGCAACTGAGTCATTTAGTAAAGAGTTTGCACAAAAATCACTAAAGTTTGTCTGCAATCTCAAATAAATGATTTTGCAGATTCAAAACTCTTACAAACAAAAGGGTGAACTGAATGTAATTCTATTTTGCTTTCTAGTGTACCTGCAGTTTTAATTCTATCATCTCTGGAGCCTAAAAGTATCTGCTTACTTGTAGAAAAGCATCTGATATCCTTACATGCACTTTTAAGCTTCTTGTCTGCAGCATGAGTCACGTCAGAAGACAACAGAAGACCCTTTTAAAACAAAAGAGCGAGAAAACAAAGGGACAGAAGAACCCTTTTGATGTTAAAAATTCTCCTTAGAGTTCTCTGCACATTCAGTTGTGGTCTATGCAGCTACGACTCCATTAAATGATATTAACTGTCCCAAGCCAAGAATTATTTTATTTTTCCTCCTTTGTCTGAAATGTAACTCACCCACATGGGAGTCGGTTAGTCATCATCATTTTTAAAAAGGCAAAGAAATATGCTACAGTCTGATTACATTCAAATGCTCAGGACATATCAGTCAGCCAGAAGAACATCTTGGGTTCCTATTAGAATTTTGTTGCAGAGAATATTATCAATTTATCACCCTCCACCAGGTTTCTTAGGTAAGAGATAGAGGCTATTTTCATTTTTTTTCACAAAAATTAAAAGCAAGAAGGAGTTTGTCTGAGCAAATGAAAAGCAAACAAGAAAACAGGAGCCTGTACTCCTGGCCCTTGTGTAGACCCTAAGAAGATTTCTTCTGGGGATACTTGGTTTGAATAAGAGGATGAAAGTAAGTGAATGTATCACATGTAAGAGGCAAATGTAATTCTTCACTTTCTCATTCCCTCCAGAACAAATCCTTTAGCAACTCTAGACTACAGAACTTCCAAAATAGTCACCAATCCAGACTTCATTCATGTCTCCTTCTTCCTCCATATTCCAAGCTTACTATCATCCTATCTCAGACCATGACAAAGACCTCCGGAGTGCCACCCTTGCCTCTCCTGCCTCCTTCCATCCATTTTGCTCATAACAGCTAGAGGGTACTTAAAAAAAACAGAAGGAAGCAAGAGTCATTCTCCTTCATCAAGCCCTCTAATTACTTCCCATTGGAATAAAATTAAAACTCTTTAGTACAGCCTCCAAGATTCTGTATGATCTGGTTCTGTGCCAACAAGTTTGACCTGAACTCCTATCATGCCCTCCACTCACCCACAATTTCCCAACAATACTTGCCTTGTTTCTGTCTCATAGTCATGCCCATTGCCACCTCAGGGGCACTTGTACTGGCCATTCCAGAGCCTGAAAGTTTTTAAGATCTCAAAATGCCTACTTCCTTCATGTCATTCAGGTCTTGGTTTAAATGCCACCTCTTCAAAGAGGACATGTCAAACCCCTGTCCAGTTTGCTAACAGACATTCTTTTTCTTACTACTTGTTATACTTTGCTTTTAGTACTATTGATTATTCAATATATTTTTAGTCTATTTATTATCTATTCCTTCCTGTCTCCCATTAGAATCATAGGTTCATGAAAGCAGGAGACTTGTCTGTCTTGCTCATTGATATATCTCCAACATCTGGTGTAACGTTTAACATTTAAGTGAGTCATAAGTAACTGGTTTTTTTAATAAGTTAATATCCGATTAAAATGGTGGATGCAATTATTTTCAAGACAGAGACCACATAAAAGTTGGCCAAATATATAATATGGTAACTATTTGCTTATAAGAATAGAATGCATTAAAATCGTTTAAGTAAAATAACACAACAATTGAGACATTGTGTTTTACCTTGATTCATGTCCAAAGATATTGACAAATACCTATTTGACAATGACGATTGGCTATCCACCTACCTTTATGACATCCCCCCTTCCTTATTGTAGGATTAATGCTGGAAATTGGTACCCAACCAGGGACCATGTTTTCCAATCCCTTCCCACTCACCCCTCTCAAGCTTGTTGTTCTCTATGGTTATTTTGATGAGTTCTAGCTTATGAACTGTTAAGGAAAATGATACGTATTTGTTCCAGGCCTGGCCCCTAGAGCCCTTCCATGCAGTCCCCCTCCACACTCTTGTCCACATCTGACTGGCAGGAATGGAGGTGAGGCTCAGGACAGGAAGTGTTGTGTTAAAGATAACAGACCTTCTTGAGTCTGAGAATGGCTACATAGAGAAAGCCATACTGCTAAAGTTTTTATGCACTGGTCCTGCTTCCTGAGTAAAAAAAAACCAATTTTCTATTGCTTTTGAGCCATTACATGTTGTAGGGTCTACATATTCCTGCAGTTGTCCTAGTAACTAATATTTAGGTTTTGGGTAAATTGAAAATAACACAAGAGCAGGTTTGGCCCATTAAAATTCTTCTGTTTGGCTCTTGGGGATCTAAAAGTGAATATTTTTACACTAAATTTCAGAGGCCAAAAAAGAATGAAATATTGCAGAGTATGAGGATATATGCTACAGATAAGAAGGTGAAGGGTTCAGAGTCACATGGTGATAAATGGTTTCCAGCTGGCCACACTCCTGCCCAAAGGCAATTAAAAGACTTCCATTGCAGGGGAGGGGGAGATAAAGTGTATAGAAAGAAATTCTTCCAGGGAAATGGCAATATTTCCTTGGTCAGTGTGAGCTCGTAGTTAAGTTATAAAGGAGGAAATTTTTACCTGTGGTTTCCTTCTTGGTTCCTTACCCTCCGACCAATGCACATGCCTTCTTCTTTCACTTGTTCCTTCAAAAGGGTTCTGTCCTGGCAACAGCAATTTAGCTTCTAGCTTGGTTTGTCCATCACTTTCCTTGAGCTAGTTACCTCACTTCACTAGATCGAAACACCTTCTTTTCTAAGAGGAGGTAGGGTCATGATGTCTAGCTGTTAGGTTGAGAATTGTTTCCTATTCTGATGTAACATTGAGCAGAATGGATTAATTATTGATGATTCAGTGTCTTGGGCCTCACTATCCTAGAGAAACAAATCTCCAAGAGTATACTGAGAGGTCTTTGGGCTAGGTATTGGGCTAGGATTGAGGGTGAGAAAAACTCATCCCTCAGTGTTCTCTGAAAAAGAAAAACAGATCTTTGGCCATATGAATGATACCAATTTTGCCTGAAGGAGGAGATCACAGCCAGGATCATTGAGGCCCTCCTGCTAGTCTGTGAGAGTTGTTTTTCTGCTACCCCCTGCCAAAGCTCATTCTCAATTTCCATCTGAATGACCTCTCTTTGGAGATAATAGAGCAGCCTTTGTTCTTCTTTATTGTGAGACTCTCATAATGTGCAAATTCTGTGCAGCAGCAGGCACAAAGACTACATAATTCTCATAAGTTAATTTCCTCTATCCCCCACAATAGCAGCATGAGGTGGCTCCAGCTAAGACCAGTGTGGCCCCAATGACTGCAGGGACCTTCAAGAACACTTAGGGTACAACTTTACATCTTCCTCTGATGAAGTGCAGAGATATTCTAAGGGGTGTCACAGCACTTTGAGAGACATCTTGACCAGACTCACAGAATGGTGAGGAGATTCAACCAGCATGACTCATGGCTCTCATCAAGGAAACGTTTGGGATGTTCTAAGGAAGAGGGGCTAAGCTTGCTCTGGCAGCCACAGTGAATAGATAATCAAGGATGGGTAGATGGAAGCCACAGGTAGATGGAAGCCACAGGGAGCTTGATTGCACTCCAGAGGAAGAATGGCTGTCCTTGGGAGGGAATGAGCTCCCGGTCCCTACGGTGCTCATGCAGACCTGAAGAACCTCTCAGAGGACATGAGGCAGAGGAAAACCAAGGTGGACATGGAAGAGAGGAAATTTTAGCTCAATATCAGAAATGATTCTGAGAAAAGTATTTAAAGAGATCTTAATTGACTGAGATATTCAGAAAAAAATTCCTCACTTTGATCAAATACTGGACTATATGACTTCTAAGTTTCATTTTACTCAAAAAGCCTTTAATCCCTTTAATTCTCTTTAAGTGGGATTACTTTTTCAGTTAATTTTTAAATTTTAAAATTAACACATGCTTCTGATTGAAGCCAAATATTACCCAGAAAAGCTATAAAGATAGAAATTTCTTACTCTACCTCTTCCAACCTGCCCACACCCTTACCTCTTATATGTGGTTTCTTAGCATTTACAACCCTGGAGGGATTGGAAAGAAGGTGCCGTAGCTTTGCAAAAGCAGCAGTTTTTCTTGTTTTTCTTGTCTTTTCAGTTTTTCTTGTCTTCTGATTGAGGATAGAAGTAATAGTTGAAAACATTTTCCTTCAGAATTTTTAAAGCATTAACTTTCTTGCCTTTAGACTTTTGGTGTTCTACTTGGAAAGGCCACTGCCATGTTGACCCCTAGTCCAGTTTCTTCATTTAGCAATTTTTATTTTTCCTTGGCATTTTAAAATTGCAGGGATTTTGTTTAATTCACAGAGTGGAACACTTGGTGATAGCTTTCAATCTGAAAAGTCATAGCTTTCATTTGTGAACTCTAGCCATCGTTTTCTGCCCTTATTTTTCCCGATCATTTTCTGGATTCCCCCAATAGTCCTACAAGACCATACTTTTCTCTAATCTCCTTACCTATTATTTCTTATTTTTCATATCTCTGGATTTGTTTTTTGGTTGCTATTCTATTTTTGATAAATTCTTTTGATTTCTTTTTCTGATTCTTTTACTGAGTTTTTATTTCAGATATGTTTTTTTTTTCATTTTCAAGAGTTCGTTCTGGTCTTATGAGTATTTCTCTCTATGTTTCCTCTTCTTGTTTCAGCGCTTGGGAGATATTAATTATAAGCTATTCTATTTTGATCTTCTCCGAATTAGTTTATTATTATTATTATTATTATTATTATTATTACTTGTTTGTTGCAATCTCTCTCTTACTCATATTTTAAGCCTTTTCAGATGTCTGGTGTCTTCAGTTACACATTCCTAATTTTCTGCCAAGTGTGGATGAATAAGATGTCGACTCTGTCTTTCCTGGGATGTTCCCAAGCATCAAGTCAGGATTGCATCTGGAGAGCCTAGATACCAAAATCCGTAAGTCTTTTCTCTAAATCCCTTCAGTTTCCTCATAAAAGAAGACATTTTGTCTCAAGGCTGGGACCCAGCTGAGCTCCGGGAGTGGGGCTTAGAAAGGTGGATGGGAATCCTTGGGTTCAGTTTTCAGATTTTCACCTTAACACTTTTTGGGGCCACATTTCTCATAACAGCCCTGCACTGTGCCTGGTATCTCCAGATCAGGAATTAAATGATTCTGATTTTCAAAGGAACAAATCTCAGGTCTCTAGTATCGTGGAGCCCAGAGAATTTTCTGGTGGTCTGGAGTAAAGAAGGGAACTGGAGCTCCAGCTATCCTCTTTTTGACTTCCAACTGATCTTACTTTTACCCCCAGCAATTCTGTTCCTGCTTTCTTGCTCAGGGCTGACTCTTGAGGAGGTCTATAGGTCAGGTTGGCTGGCTTCCAAGAGCAACTCATTCCATAGGCCCTGAAGTTGTAACTGTCCTTACCCTCCATTCAGACCTCCCCAAACAAGCCAACATCTCTTATTTTCTGCAAACTTCTCCTCCATGCTTCCTGTCCTCAAGACAAGGCTTTCTGTGACCAATCTATTATTTTCAAGGGAAGTCCAGATTATTTTTTAAGGCAATATTTGAAACTGTAATTGCCTTCTAGGGCTTTTTTTTGGAAAGTTTTGGAAATGTCTGCATTTCTTAGTAGATGCTATTTCCTCAATGTTCCTGAGACTTTGTGGAATCATAGCCACTAGAAGCCTCAAGAATCCTATACAGGAAAGTTGCCTCAGTAGAGAAGTAGAAACAAACACTTAGAAGTTTCTCTTGGAACGCAGACTGCCAATTGTTTGAAAAATTCAAGGAGTGAAGAATCATCTTAAGGTAGCTGTAAACATCAAGCTGATAGAAGGGCCTCTTGAACTTCCCACATCACCCAGAGAATTATTCCAGGTGTTGTTTTTCTTATTGTCTGGAGGAGTTGTAGGAGGGCTTTTCCATTTTCTGGTTTCATCTTTTAAAGTCTAATCAGACTTGAAGCACTACCGTCTATCTCCTCCTTAAGGAGGTGCTGAAGAGCATCAGATGTCTGGAAAATCTTCCACGTGAGCAGACACACTCATGTCCTCACACATGCTTCCAATTATTTAAACTTTCAAAGGTTCTGAAGTTAAACAAGTTCTTTCCAGGGAAAACTGACTTTGTCCTCTCTAACCTACTCTCTTTCCCAACCTCAGCACCTGTACAGGAATGTCAAGGACACCTCCATAAACTGGGTTAATATCAGAAAGCTTCCTCCACCAAAAACTGACAGAGAACCACACTAATGCTTGGAAGCTTTTCTTCTGTGGGGCTGTGAATCTCTGCTTCTCTCTCATTAATAAGAGAATTTTACTTCCTTGGGCAAAATGGAGTGCAGCTGTCAGTTATCGATGACAGAGAAATCATAATATTATTCTAGTTTATCTTCAGCACCTCTCTAACTTTTACTGAGTTGTTTTGGGTGCAAAGCAAGTTATTTTTGGTTTTTCAAATGTATTAATCTTCATGAGGAGGAAGCAGAATAGCAGAGTGTTTAGGATCTCAGTGTCAGACACAACTGAATTGAAATCTTGGCTTCTCCATTAACTAGCTATGGCATTTTGAGCATATTATTTAACCTATAATATTTATGTATTATCTATGGAATACATAGTAAGGGTCCTTTTTCAATAGAACACTGAGGAGGATTAAATGAAAACATGCTTATAAAGATCTGAGCATATCGTTTAGCATGTAGTAAGTGCTCAATTAACCTAAATGATTATTGGTATTGGAAGGTTTAAAGGAAATGCACATGTGCACATGTGCATGTCTAACTATGTTGGGTGTGTGAAATTGGACTGCAGAGGTCTTGTTTTGTTTTGTTTTTAAAATTTTATTTTATTTATTTATTTACTTATTTGAGCACAGACGGAGAGTGATAGGGAGAAGCAGACTCTCCACTGTACAGAGAGCCTAACGTGGGGCTCAATCCCAGGACCCTGAGATGATGATCTGAACCAAATGACCAAACACAGATGCTTGACCAACTGAGCCACCCAGGCACCCCAAACTGCAGAGGCTTAAGAGACTTAAACCAAGGAATATTGCAGCTGTACTGGAATAGACTTCCTGATAATTCCCCTCCAACACCCATCAGGATTCCTCCACAACTCCCTGCTGAGGAGTGGTCACATGGCCTTCCAGAACAGAGCTCACTATGCCCAGAGGTTTCCCATGTCATCTTCAGAAGGCTGATCTGTTCATAAACTATTTTGATCATAAGCCAAAAAATTCCCTATCATTTTCATCTGTTGGCCTCTGATTTTCATCTGAGCGCCCTTTGAAGGCCTATGATACAAGTTTAATCTGACCTCCACTTCATGGTCCTTCGGGAATTTGAACACAGTTATCAAGTACCCTCATGAGATTTTTCTTGGCTGAGGCCCTAAGCAGAATGTTTATTTCTTTCCAGGATTTGTCTCCTGCTTTGGTCTCAGGCCCCCTTCCATCTTGGACACTCTTCTGTGTTATCATGAGTGGTACCTGGTGCTTAATGTGCAGTTGCAGAACTGTTTTCACCAAAGCAAAGCTCATCTCTTTCTCAAGGAATTTTAAGTCTCCTGAGCTTTGTGAATATTCCCAAAAGGCCATGTGAAAGAAATCTGTATGCCAAACAAATTTTTAAAAAATGAGAAATCCAGGATCCAGTAAATTTGAGCTCATTAAAACTTCTTTGAATCATCCTAAGAAATGACTGTTTTAACAGTGGGGTTTGTGCTTTTGTTTATCATGGTGTATGTTGAGAAACTGTGAGGCAGACTAGATTCTCTTTTCAACTCTACTTTGAGAAGCAACCCTATGATTCAAGTACAAGATCAACTTTGAGTTCAAGTTCAGTTTCTACCCCTCATCAAAAACAAATGTAAGTTGTGTGAACTTATTTACCTCCTTGAATTTTAGTTCCTCACATCTTTGAGATAGAGCCCAAATCTCTACCTTCCATGACAACAATGAGAGATTCAGGAGTCAGTGTTATAACACACCCCATACAGGGTCTTAACAGCAAGTCTTATGAGGTACAACCCCCTAACCATTTCTAGTCAATATAGTCTCAAGATTATCCATATTGCAAGGACTCTTTCTGGCTCTCCATTTTTATGACAATCTGTTAGAAAATTAAAGACTATTAGGAGATGTGACTCTTTAAGTAAAATAACTGGCATGCTGTTAAGAGTCTTGGAATCTATTTCCACTCAGCTCCTGTGACTATGGGCAAGTTTCTGCCTTAGCCAGGATCTCAGTTTTCTTATTTGTAAGTGAGGATCCTGGTTATGATTGGAAGTTCGTGTGTGTGTGTGTGTGTGTGTGTGTATGTGTGTAGCTATGTTGGGTGTGTGATATTGATATCTCAAATGTGACATTCTGTGATTCTAATTTACTCTTTCCCTTTCCAGTTTACATCATTGTTTGATATTTCCTGGAAGTTTACTTCAGAAAGCTAAATTTTATTTTAACTCTAGAAACATATTGAATCAGAGAGAATAGAATTCCTGGAAGCATTCAAGCTAATGCCCCGAATAGTAATTTAGACAATTTCTTCTTACTCCGTTTTATGACCAGAAGAACTTTGGGTTTATACACAATGTCAGGATGTGCATCACTTCTACTTCCCAGGGAGGAGTCATTCTAAGAAGGATAAAGGGATGGGTCATTTATCAGTTGACAGTTGCTGAGAAAGAGGGATGCCCTATACAGTAGCAGGGCAGGTATCTGGGGCAAGCTCTCCTAACTAGCAAGCTTGCCTTGCAAGTTTGCTTCAGTGATGATGAACCCCTGAGTAATATCCACACATCCAGGCAAAATGACACATGATAAGTGCAGGAAAAAAAACAAGAACCCAACATTTCTATAACACCATATACTTTTCATCATGTTTATGTCTATTGTAACAATATAGACCTTAATATGCAGCTCTGCAATTTGCAAAACAATTTTACTTCCAGTAGTGCACAATAACAATAATCCTGCAATATAATGGGGCATGGCAGGAAAGAGAAGACTAGTATTAATTTGTCTTGGTAGAAAAAAATGAACCTGAGTGAAGTTATAGTACTTTGCAAGGTTTTATAGATAGGTAAAAATGGAAAGAAGAGGCAAAATCAAGACTTGAATTTAGGTCAATTGACTTCAATCTCTTGTTCAGTTCAGTAGAACATTTGCCTCTCATTATCTGCAACTTGACTTCCACAGGGGTGCTGAATGCAGAGGACTAGTGGAAAAGGATACCACCATGAAAAGGACATCATGGAGAAAACCGTTAATTCCAATAACAAAGGGGAAATCTGGAGGTCAGAGCAATAGGGCAGTGGTCACTTACAAAGGAATAAGATTTAGAGTAATAGCAGACTTCCCATCAGCACCTCTTGGGGATTAGGAGACAATGAAAATTCTTCGAATTTCAGATAGAAAAGGATTTCAACATAGACTTCTGTATCCAAAGCGTCAAGCAAATGTAAAAACAAAGACTCTTAAGATACATCAGAATGTGCAAAAACTCAAGTTCACTGTCTTTATACTATGATTGAAAAACAGTACTTGAGATGTGGTTCTCCACTAAAATAGAACAGAAATGTGAGAAAGAAGACAAAATAGGACACAGAATTAGTGGCAGCAGAGAATTAAGGGCAAAGGATCAAAATCAAGTAAGGGAAGCTGCATTACATGGGGCATTTGGAGGATTCTCCTTTACCCTGAAATATGTTCATGGCATAGAAGCTTTATTTCTATGTGACTTAATCCCTGGTTCTATATAGAATCCGTTACTCTTCAATTCCATATTGAATAATATTTACATAATTATAATATTGTTCATTCTATTCATTCATTTTCTTTTTTATAATCCATCTATTGTATAATCACCTAAGATGTATTTATAATTATGGAAGAGAATGTAAATGTAATAACTTTAAACAGTATAAAAATGATTACAGAGGAGAGACAAATTAGGAGATGGAAGGGAATGCTATTGTCATTTTCTTTATAGTGGAGTTTATAGCTGTCTAGAGTTAAGTGATAAGATAGGGTTAAGTTACTCTTGAAGACAACATATAGAATACCCAAAAATAATAATCAAGCTAACAAAAATTACAAAGTGGGCAGGGAAGAAAAAGTGGAGAGTTATGTCAGTGAATAGACTCTTCACATGTAATATCTAGGAAATAAGAACTCTGTCTAGAGTTAAGACATCAAAAAGTAGGTTCCGGGGTGCCTGGGTGGCTCAGTGGGTTAAGCCGCTGCCTTCGGCTCAGGTCATGATCTCAGGGTCCTGGGATCGAGTCCCGCATCAGGCTCTCTGCTGGGAGGGGAGCCTGCTTCCTCCTCTCTCTCTGCCTGCCTCTCTGCCTGTTTGTGATCTCTGTCTGTCAAATAAATAAATAAAATCATAAAAAAAAGTAGGTCCCTAGGTATGTTATATAAAGTTATAATAATAATTACTAGTAAAACTAAAAAGAGGGAATACTGACAGTGACTATCTCTGGGGAGAGGGGTTGGTGAAAAAGTGGGGAATGATTTTACTTTATATTTTTGTTCTTCAGCACTGTTTGAATATTTTAAAATTCTGTGCATGTATTAATTCTATATTTAAACAAAGGAAAACTCAGCTATTTGAGTATCTAATAACATGTGGATGAAAATCTAGATGATGGCTTGACTTGATGCTGGCACATACTTAAATCCATTCAAAGAAAATGAAGTGAAGACTGAAAAATCAGGTTCGTCTCCTTTATTTTAAAAACAAAATACTGTGAGCCAAGAGAAAGTAAGTGATACAGTACAGTGATGACCATAAAAGTCAGATAAATATTCTGTTCAAGAATGAGTTAAAGGTTTATTCTTAGGTAGCCAACATTGTACCAATTTTGAAACACTGTGATTGTCAAAATTTGGTAACTTTTGGCATAATTAACTACTTGGTCTCAAAAGGAGACAGGAGTTTGACTTCCTTCTCTATCTGTTTCATTTCCTTGGTTATTTACTTATAAAATGGGATGATATCAATGCCTACTTTATTAAGCAATGGCTCTCCAGGCACTGGTCTGAACCACCGAGTCTTAGACCAATGCTATTAACATGATTGTTATGCTTTGCTCATCTGTTGTAGTACAGGGAAAAGTCAACACAGATTTTGGATAGATTTACACATGAACAGATATATTTTGTCTCTCACGTAGCCTGTCAAAGTGATGTGGGCAGAAATTCCAGTACTCTATAACCCACCAGGCCTTTGAATCAGATCTTTTTTGTGATAGGTTCTAATCCTCTTAAAGGACATTTTTCCCTTTGTTTATTGACCATGCAGAGGTGCTAAACAGGGACATATGTCTGCCCCAAACTATTTAGCTTTTCTTCCTTCCTTTTTTCTTCTTTTTCTCCTCTAACAACTCTCCCTGACCCCCTCCTCCTCTTCTTCTTCTCCCCCTCCTTCTCTTTCCCTCTCTCTCCTCCATCCTCCTCTCCTACCCCTCTCCTCCCCCTCCTTCTTCTCTTTCTCTTTCTTCTTGTTCCCCTCTAGATTAACCTCAACAGATAACTTAGCTTTTTATTTTTTTTAACTTTTAATTTTTATTTTTTAAATTTTGTTATTTTTCCAGCGTTCCAAGATTCATATGGAGGGATGGGCGAGCCTGGTGGTGGGTATTAAGGAGGGCACGTATTGCATGGAGCACTGGGTGTGGTGCATAAACTTAGCTTTTTAAACCTTTTTTCTGTTAAGTTCAATACCTTCTTAGCCCCAGCATTCTCTGCCTACTCTACTACCCACCTATATGCCTGCATGTGCCAGATTAACAGACACTTCGTCAGGCTCCACAGAGCCAAGTGCTCCACCACCTCAGTGGGCTTGATCACATGGTTCGCTCTGCCAATACCATTCCGCATCCACCATGTCCAAATCCTATCCTCTGTTTGAGTCCTAGCTCATGAATCAACCTCCTCCGTTAAACCTTCCTTGATCTCCCCGAACCTAAGCAACTTCTTCCTCCTCTGCTCACTAGAGCTTCTCTAGTCCTGTCTTTCAGCACAAGTCTTTGTGAACCTCACCCTGGAGTTGTTTATGCCTGTGGCTCAACACCTGACCATTCTGAGGGATCCTTATCTGTACTCTCTCTCTTTACCCTCCTGTTACACAAGGACTGGCACACAGTGCACAATAAATAGCCATTGAGTTCTACTGATTTGTCAAGGCTTGCATCGCTAGTAAATGGTAAAGTTAGGATGAGAACCCAGGTCTTTGCCTGTGGGACTTAGTGTACTTTCCATTATACCACATGGCCTCACACATTCTGCCACACATTTAAGAAGCTGATCTGAGCATTTTGAACTATGATAGGGAATCAGGGGGCAACTGTGACCTATCCCAGCTTGATATCAATTCAGGCTGACAAGGTAAAGCATAAGGTATGAAATTGTCCTTGGATGAAGCAAATGTTAGGATTTGCCATTTCGATATTTCATACGTAGCGAAAACATGTCAGACTCCATTAGACACCTTCAACATCTCTTAAAGGGAGGATAGAAGATGTTTGGTGAAGTCTCATGGCTGCTACCTATTTTTTAATCTATCGTCTTCAGGTGAAGAAAATAAACTGTCTTCCAGAAGTGACTCGCACTAGAGAAAACCTTCAGAAAGCATTAGGCTTGCCGTGTGTACTCCGTGATTGAAGAGGTGGTTTAAGGAGTTAAAAACTTTGAGGCTGACATTTAATAAATCTGTCTTCCTGGACCAGATTAGAAAGGGGAAGCAAAATTTTGTTTTATTATAAGTAATCATTACTCAACCAAGAAATTCTGATACCATTTTCATCCTTTAAAACTTTGAAACCATAACTCTCATTCTAAAGTGTTGTTAGGCTTTCCTTTTTGTGTCATCCTAAGCAAGTAATTAATAACGATTCAGAAACCTACATACAATGCGAACCACTAAAGACAGTTTAGCTGAAGATATATTCTGGGTCAAGGAAAACATCTATAGCAACTATACAATAACATGAAACTCTCCCAATCAAACCTGTATTGTCTGAATCTCTACTCTTTCCCAGCACCCAAAGAAGTTCATATCCTCTTCATTTGTCTTCCTTCTTATACACAACCCACTCACATGAGATCTCTATTACCCAGTATAACTCGAGTGCCCCTGTTCTGTTTGGAAAATTGAGGCTCGAAGGAACACACTGTCTGAAGTACATCGTGATTTGCACAAAGAAATCTTTTATCTAACACTTACATGAAATAAATCCAAGTACTTGACATGAGAATAATCCTGAGCTTTTGCATCATAGGTAATATCTAGACACTTGTAATCACACCACTCCTCTAGGATTTCAGAGCACTTTATACCCAAGGGATGGACCCACAGGAGAATCCTTTCTACCACTGACACTTCTGTAGCTTTGGCGGTGTGTTTCTCATCACTCTCTTTGTTTATTCAACTAAGACATTTTTCCTTCATTTACATGGACTCTCGCCCTCTTTGAAATGAGTGCCACTGATATAAGCAATACAAACATTCATTGGAAAGCAAAGATGAAGGAGCAAGGTCTTATTTGGACACTGTAGTGGGTAGAATAATGTCACCAGCCCTAACCCCTGTACTGGTAGGTGTGACCTTATTTAGAAATAAGGTCCTTGTAGATGTAATTGAGTAAAGGATCTCAGGACGAGAAAATCCTGGATTTAGAGTGAACCATAAATCCAATGACAGGTGTCCTTGGAGGAAAAAGGAGAACAGTTGAGACACCAGACAGAGAGGGGAGGCCAATGTGAAGAAGACAGAGGCTGGAGTGGGGCAACCGCAAACCAAGGAAGGCTAAGGACTGCTGGCAACCACCAGAGCTACGGGAGCTGGAGGGAATGGATTCTTTCTTAGGCTTTCAGAGGGAACCCACCCTGCCAGTATACCTGGATTCAGACTTCTTGCCTCCAGAATTATGAGAGAATAAGTTTGTGGTACTTTGCTATGGCAGCCCCAGGAAACTAATACAGGCACAGTGCTCGGTACTTAAACAGAAATTACTGGCTTGGCTGGAGTAGAAAATATGTATGTGCATGTGCATATGTGTATACACACACACATATATAAGATGGAATTAACACAATGATCATAAACCCCCTACTCCATCACGAGAGTGGTAATCGAGAGACATGTCCATCAAATGTCTGTTCCGTGAGTGAATAAAGCAGTTCATCAAAAAATTAGTCTCTCTCATAGTAAGCCTGCAATTCTATACAGTAGAAAGTGGCTGGTTTAAAAATCAGGGGATGAAGGTTTGTTCCAGCAATGGCCTAGAACAAGCTACTTTCTTTCTGTGCCTCAGGCTTTTATTTTATTTTTTATTTTTTGGTAAAATGGGAGCAAAAATCCCTATCAGACATCCCTTATCACCTTTCCGGGAGTTGTGAATAAAGTAACTGGAGTGAAAGTATAACCAGAGAGAACATGCCAGAAAGTATAAACAAGAAAAACCAGTCCACATAACTGGATTCTTCATAATGTAGCTTACCACAGAGTACTGCACATGGGGGGGCTCAGAAAATGTTTGTGGCCCGAACAAGGAGTGTCCAGGAGCGTTATCCTCAGATTAGAACCATGAAGCCTCAAAGCTGAGTTTGTTGAAAGCCCTTGGAAATAGACAAATGAAACAACCACACAACTGTCCTCTTCCTAACTTCACCAACAGCACCTTGGGGAATAAAGTAACTCAGCACTTTATTTGTTATTTGCAAAGAGGATTGAGCAGCTCCCAGCAGCCCTATCCCAGTGCAGATGGAGTCCCGACTGTCAAGGTCAGCCTGACCAGAAGGCCAAAAGACAAACCTTCTCTGGGTTTTAAATTCTAAAACTATTAGTGTGTCATATTTGGCATTTTCTCATTTCGTAGAATCATAATGAGGCACTTTATTTCTTATTTTTGAATAACTGCTAACTGGATTCTGAGTTAATGTAGAATTTGAGACTTATTATTTCTCCCATCAAAGTTCTTAGTCCTACTCTATTTCGGGCCCCTGCCAGAGAGTCTTTTTCTTGCAACATTATGATTCAGTTGGTTTATGGAACATCTAGATTGTGCTTTTCTAGTTGTCAGGCAAGCTTCAGAAATTTTACTGAATCACTGGTAAAACAGGAAGGAGCCTTATAGAGATATTCTTCAGGGGGTTTTAATCAGGAATCCATGGACCCTTGTTAGGCCCATGTAAGGGTTTCAGGAGTGTTATAAGCCCCTCAAACTGTTTATACATTTGTCTATGTATGTGTATTTGGGGAGAGCAGTCACTTCCAGCAGATCTAGAAAAGGTTAAGAACCAGTGAGCTACTCCAACTTTCTCATTTAAAATATTTTTACTAATATGCTACTACTATAATCACTGTATGGAACACTTACCATGGACCAGGCTTTGTGTAGGGGTTTTACCTACATAAACTAATTCAATCCTCAAAGCAACCTCCAGCCTGTCTTTGTATTATTACTATTCGTGAAACAATGGAGATTTGCCCAACTTAATTTCGCTTAACTTCACTAGGCCAAGGTCACTAAGCTAATAAGATAGACTAGAATTCCAATTTATCACAGTCTAAAGAGCATTTAAAAGAGGATTTTTTCCTCTTAACTCTGTGAATGTTTATCTCAGTGAACAATCCCTCCTAGAGTTACTGATTTCTGCCAGAAATTAAAGGTCACCACTCAATTTCAGTTTGTCCCCCATAAGTGGGGTGAATATTCTGCCCCTTGTACTGCCCAGAGCCATAGGTGTTGGGTGCTAGAATGGTGGTCTGATAGGGAGAGGAGGGAGGCAGAGCTCCTCTGAGGAGCATGGTGCACACATGGGAGGGGTCTGACTATGGCTCTGTGAAGAAATGCCACAGCAGACTGCTGATCTGGTCCCCCTTGCAAATGAGGACTAAAATTCAATGAGTGGAAGTGCCTTCCCTAAGATACTAATTAGACTGGAGCATAAAGTAACAGAAGTTGTAAAGACTGGGAGGCAGAACACCCAGGTTCTAGTCCAGGTTTTGCCTTGTTGGCTCATTGGACAACCTCAGAATAGAACCCCTTCTCTGTTCCTCCATTTCCTCATCTGAAAAGTAAGGAGATTCACTTGTAGGATTTCAAATTTACTTCCACCTAATCAGGCCAGGGATGAACTAAGCTCCACTTTTTAATATGTTTTAAACATGTGCAGCCAAAGTGCAAAGTACTAGAACA
This sequence comes from Lutra lutra, assembly GCF_902655055.1. NCBI lineage: Eukaryota > Metazoa > Chordata > Mammalia > Carnivora > Mustelidae > Lutra > Lutra lutra. Next base: position 111,187,369 of record NC_062278.1, read on the forward strand.
ATAAATCAAATCTTACATAGTTTTCAAGGTCACAAACAGAGTCTGGGAGGATATTTTTATTTATAAATCATTTCTTTTTTAAAAGGCACATAGAAAGTTAATAGAAGTCATTATGGGTAAAATTGTCAGGAAAAAAACAGCAGAGCATGATCAAAGGTAGGCAATTTAAGATGATGGATTATCAACACTGGCTTGTCTCCTGTCAATGCAAAAAGCTTTCTGACAGCTCTCTTTCCATTTCCAAAGCTCTAAACTTAAATAGCTCTTCACAAAAATGATTGAACCAGACAAATTGATATAACTGTTTTATGAGGCCTAGTGCCCACTAACCATCTCCTGCCTGATCTCCCAACTTGATCTAACAGGTCTATGAACAAAGGGAATGGCCATTGACTGAAGTACTTACAATATGCCAAGGAATACATAGGGTACCTAACATATATCATCTCACTTAATATTCCCAACAACCTTATAAGAAAGTCTTTAATATTCCCATCTTACTCAGGAGAAAACGAACACTCAGAAAAGTTTAGCAAATCAAGAGTTACAAAGTGCTGAAACCAGAATGAGAAAATGAGACTATAGCCAGATTCACCAGGAACTCAATGGAGGTAAAACTCTTCTTCAGACCACAGGTAATATATTTACTCATTTATGGACTTTTTACTATCCCCCAGAATTATGGGTTGAATTGTACCCCCACAAAATTCACAGGTTGAAGTCCCCATAACTGGGAATGTAATCTTACTTGAAGATTAGGGAGTCTTTACAGAGGCAGTCTGTTCCAGTAAGTCATTGGGGTGGGCCCTAATCCAGCATAAGTGCTATCTTTATACAAAGGGGACATTTAGATACAGAAACAGACATGCATCCAAGAAGAACACAATGTGCTGCTACAAGCCAAAGAATACCACATGTTACCAGCAAACCATCAGAAGCTAGGCAGGGGGCATAGACCACCTTCCCCCTCATAGCTCTCAAAGGGAACCGACCCTACCAGCACCTTGATTTCAGACTTTTCGCCTCCAGAACCAGGGGGCAATGCATTTCTGTTGCCTAGGCCACCCAGTTTGGGGCACTGTGTTATGGCAGCCCCAGCAAGATAATAAACCCAGTTGGTTGGATATCAACACTACTGGGTTGATGAGAACACAAACAGTCACAACCATGGTAGATCCCTCACTTCAGTGCAAAGCTTCTCCTACCCATTTGTTCATTAAAGCTCACCACAATCCCAAGAGGGAGTGGGAAATGGCAAGTATTATTTCCCCCATTTGACAGATAAGGAATTAGAGGCCACTGGTCTAGACTTGGTCACAACCAATAGCTTAGTAATCAAGTGGCAGAGCCAAAACTTGGACACAAGGACTTCTCTGCTCTGGGTCCCGTGTGAATCCCATTGTACAATGCTCACTCCTGGAGCAATGTGAGGGAACACTGAGCAGAGTCATCTTCCCTAAAATATTAGTATCACCACCTATCTTTTCACTTTTTTAGTTTCCATCATTTTAACTTAAAAACTATTCAGAGATGTGAGCATTCCATGAGTGAGTGAAGCATAAAGAAACCTTGACTGTCTCATTTTTCAGAGGACTTCTCCCAGAAAAGCCTGCTACCATGGGGACTCTGTGTTTTGGCTTGGTCAAGGAAGATATTAAAAAGAGTCAGCCAAGAACAGCTCCTCCCAATCCAGGGCACATTTATTGACTCCCTACCATGCCCGTAGAATTGTGATGGGCCCTTGGAAGATGAAGGTGACTAACATATAGCCCTTATCCTCAATGTTTTATAACCAGGGAGAGCAGACACATAAAGTGAGAGTTTTCCAGGGGGGCACTTGGCCTCTGATGGCTCAGAGAAAGTCTTTTAGGAAGGTCTGATGGCAAGCAGAGTCCCACCTTAGCTCTCTCAAGTCTCCTAAAGTCTTAAGTCCCTCATGTCGCCTGGCGAACAAAGTTTTCAGACACCTCTGAAGGTTCATTACCCAGAACACCCAACATGCTGACTTAAAAAGGAAGCCAAATATCTCACTTCCAAATTTATAACTTCTTTCTTTCTCCCCAAAATAGTTTCCACCTTCACCTGAGTGATAGTGGGGAAATTTTTATATCTTATCAATCTTTTCAATAATGTTCTATATCATGATTGTTCTATATTCTTTTTTTTTTAATTAATTTTTTATTTTTTCAGCATAACAGTATTCATTATTTTTGCACCACACCCAGTGCTCCATGCAATCCGTGCCCTCTACAATACCCACCACCTGGTGCCCCCAACCTCCCACCCCCCACCCCTTCAAAATTCTCAGATCGTTTTTCAGAGTCCATAGTCTCTCATGGTTCACCTCCCCTTCCAATTTCCCTCAACTCCCTTCTCCTCTCCATCTCCCCTTGTCCTCCATGCTATTTGTTATGCTCCACAAATAAGTGAAACCATATGATTGTTCTATATTCTTGTACACTTACTATGTGTCAGCTACTTTGCTAAGTACTTTCTACACTTGACCTCATATCATTAGCATTTTATAGTTAGTAAATTCCAAGAGATTAATTAATTTGCCCATAATCACAAAAGTGGCAGGGCATGAAAGTTCTTTACCCAATATTCACTCTACCCTCTTACTCTCTAAGCAACTCAATTTTTTTCAGGGTAGCAAAACACTCAGCTTAAAACTACATTCCCCAGGGTGCCTGGGTGGCTCAGTGGGTTAAAGCCTTCATCTCAGGTCATGATTCCAAGGTCCTGGGATCTAGTCCTGCATCAGGCTCTCTGCTCAGCAGGGATCCTGCTTTCTCCTCTCTCTCTCTCTCTCTGTCTGCCTGCCTCTCTGCCTACTTGTGATCTCTGTCAAATAAATAAATAAAATCTTAAAAAAAACAACAACAACTACAGTCCGCAGTATCCCTTACAACTAGGGAGGTTATGTGACATAGTCAATTGGAGGCGGTTGGTCTTAGGAAGCTCTTGAAAGGAGTCTGAATTAGCTGGCACATGCCATTGTGTCCCTTTCCCTTTTCCATCTATCTGATTAGAACAATGCTGTAATGGCTGGTGCTCCTGCAAGTATCCTGGAGACCAGGAAGAGTCACACACACACACACACACACACACACACACACACACACACAGGATGGCTGAGCAGCACAGGAGTACTTAGAGTCATCACTGACATTTACAAATGATGTGTCAGTAATGAACCACCCACCTCTGGATTTTTCATTGTTTTATTAAAAAATAGATCTCTGTATGTTATTTATGCCACTTTTATTTGTTTTTCTCTTACTTGCAGTTGAATTCATTCCTCGAGTGATACACATGAACCTGATTAGTGATAATATATTCCTCAAGGGCAACTACTGTTCCCCAAATTTATACCCATCAAGGTCTCTCCTTTAGTAGCTGGGAGTAAAGAGAGGGAGGACAGTGTATGTTCATAAGGCAGGATTAAACAAGGAGTAAATGGGACATAGGTGGGAGAACTATATGAGCATGAGGAGAAAGAGCTTGGTGAGAGACCAGCAATCAGGACTCTACCCTGGCTGGGTCACTAAATGATGGTGCTTTTGAGTAAGCCGCATTCTGGACCTTGGCTTCTTCATCTTTACATTGAGAAATTAGGCTAGGACATGGTTCCAACACAAAGGGTCAAGTAGGCTATAAGCCTCCCAAATCAAGGAGCCCCACATTCCCAGTAATTAGAAATGATGTTACTGTGAAGAGCTGCCCTGGAGCATTTCATATTCAAGTAGAGATTCTTTGAGGCTGTTGGAACTCTTTCACCTGTCCCACACTCCCACATTACTCAGGAGACACCCACAAATGTGCACAAAGAATGGGCAGCCTACCCAGAAGACACCTCCCCATAAGTATGAAGACTTCCCTGTATACATTAAGTCCTCCCTGAGTTCATGAGATCCTCCTCATGTGCACCAGATCTTCCCTGAGTGCATTAAGTCCTTCCCTCTCCCATTCTGTCTTCACCATTTGTCTCCCACATACTTATCTGAACCTGGTGAATCTAGCAGATAAGACAATTCCCTCACATAGGACTATAAAATCACATTTTTTTAATCTGAGAAGTTCAAAGAACTGCACAAAATTATACTTTCTCAAGTGTTCCAAGAAATTCACAGATATTTCGTTTACATATAGAAATTTATCATCAGCAGTCACATTGAGATTTTTGAGCTCTGAATTCCCTTTATAGAATGAGACAGAGCATACAAAAAATACAAAAGTATAAAACAATTGTTGAACAGACTTCAGAAATGGAACAAAAAACAAAAACAAGAGCAAGAAATCCTCAGATCAGCACAGTTAATGAATACCACATAATCTCACACTATTGCTAGAAGAAGCCACAAATCTTGTTCTGAACTTCCTAGTTCAGGCAAAAATTCAATCAGTTTCAGAGCCACTGACTTCTTAAAAATTATTTAGTCACATAGCACACTGTAACCAAGCCAACAAATGCAGGGCCAGGGTCTGGACCCTTGTATTCCTTCCCAGCACTAAACTCTGTCTCAGTGAGCCCACTGGCAGTTCCTTACAGGCCGGGTAACCAGAAAGCCATGGGGCAAGACTTCCCTAGAGTCCGCAAAGCAAAGTTGTTCACCCAATAAGCGTTGAGCAGTTTAAGCCATCAGAGATTGAGATTCTTTTTAAAATTTAGTATATATTCAGCATAGGCAAACCTTGCAGTAGCAGGGCTACATTAAGAATAAGAGCAGGGAGATGGCTAGTTAGAAATGCATCAATTAAAAAAAAAAATCACAGAGAGAACTGTTGGTACACATCCAAGCATTACCTTGGAAAGAGAAAGCCACCAGAACCAGACCTGGAACTTGTGCTTTGTGAGATGGGGAGCCTGATGCTATTACCATTTGATATGTGAGATTCCTCTTACTATGAATCTAATCTATGGTTTTAGGGGCACCTGGGTGGCTCAGCCAATTTAGCATCTGACTCCTGATTTCAGTTCAGGCCATGATCTCAGGGTTGTGAGATGGAGCCCCACATTGGGCTTTACCTTGAGCATGGGTCCTGCTTAGGATTCTCTTCTCTCCCTCTTCCTCTGCCCCTAAAAAAAAAGGGAATCTATGATTTTATACATCAACCTCAGGATCTTGGCTAGTCCAGGACTGCTCTAGGAGAAGAATACACCTCTGGGTGCTTATAAAATCAGGTTTAAGCCTACAGAACTGAGGGTCAGATACTAGACCAGGACCAATTCTGTAAGGGAGCGAACACCTACTGCTAGGACTCTTAGAAGATAAGTGGTTCCCCTAGAGGCCCCTCTCTCCCTTGGTCTTGTGCTCAAACTTCCACAGGGGTAAACTCTGAGGAGGCTCAACTTCCACATCAGTGCTTGGCTTTCCTGCCCCACCTCTTGCCTTACTTATTTGGGTAACCTTGGGTCTGGCTACCAGTGATGCGTATTTCTTCTGGAAATTTGTGCCTGCCTCAGACCCTGCACAGTGATGTAAAAAAATTTTCACATCCCAAACAACCAAATTGCTAGTACTTTACATTTACTACGCCCATTACCCACAGGCAAATTTGAAAATTATAGCTCTTCTCGGGTGTTTTATATCAGATTTCAAACAGCCCAGCCCAGCATGAAACCATGGGGAACTGAAATGAGGATGGAGGCAGAAGGTGGAGCAGTATCAACTTTATCTTCTGATTAGTTGAGATGAAAAATGACTTGAGAGACACAAATAGAATGACAATAACATGGTTCATTGGCCTGATTGCTTGTTGTTCATAAACAGATAATGGACTCCCTGGAAGCTTGTGTGGCTTAAGTCTGGGATGACCACACAGGACTGGCAGAACTGTTTCCATTTAGGTGTCTAAAGGCATCCCTAGGCTAATGTAAAATACCAAAAAAAAAAAAAAAAGAAAAGAAAAGAAAAGAAAGAAAGAAAGAAAGAAAAAAAGATAAAATGAAGAATTCATAGTACATCCACTATTAGGAAGGATACAGAGCAATATAGTTACTTACCCTTAGAGTCCAGGCTTGATACAGTTTCCCTTACAGGGCCTTTGCTGAATCTTCTTCTTTTCCATGATCAGGAACCAAGTTCTAAATTCCTGTATCTTTTTTTAACTACCTTATTGAGATATGATTAATATACAAAAAGCTGTACATATTTAATGTATACAACTTGATACGTTTGGATAAGTGTATACCATAAAACAATCACCACAACCTATGCCATAAACATATCCATCACCTCCAACAATTGCCCACTAAGCTACTCTTTTACTTATTTGTTTGTGATAAGAACACTTAACTCTTAGCAGATTTTTAACAATACAACACAGTATTGTTAACTTTAGCTCTCTAGATCTTATCTTTTTCTTTTTAAGAGAGGGGAGAGAGGCAGAGGGAGAAGGAGAGAGAGAATCTTAAGCAAGATCCATGCCAGTGTGGACCCCAACATGGGCTTGATCTTGCAACCCTGAGATCTTGACCTGAGATGAAATCAAGAGTTAGATGTTTAACTGACTGATGTTACCCACCTAGGCACCCCTAAATCTTATCTTTTATAAAGAATTAGAACTCTGTAAACTTTAACTAATACCACCCTCCCCCCTAATTTGCTTCCCTCTGGTCCTGGAAACCACCACTTTACTCTTTGCTTCTGTGAGCCTGACTATTTTAAATTCCTTATGTGTTATCATGTAGTATTTGTCCTCTGTGTCTCTTACTTCACTTAGTATAATATCCTTTAGGTTCACCCACATCGTCACAAATAGCAGGACTTCCTTTTATGGTTAAATAATATTCCATTGTATGTATATACCACATTTTCCTTATATATTCACTTGTCAATGGACAGTCAGGATGTTTCCATGTCTTGGTTTTGTGAAAATACCACAGTGAACATGGGAATGGAGATATCGCTTCAAGATTCCAATTTCAATTCCTTTGGATATTGCTGTGGGATTGCTGAATCATATGGTAATTCTATTTTTAATATCTTTTAGGAACCTGCATACGGTTTTCCATATTGGCTGCCTTAAGGAACCAGAAAGAGAAGAATAAACTAAGCCCAAGGTGAGCAGATGGAATGAAATAATGAATGAAGATGAGAGTAAAAATAAGTGCATTAAAGAATAAAAATGATAGAAGAAATTAATGAAATTAAGAGTTAGTTTTCTGAAAAAAATTAACAAAATTGACAAAACTATAGCTAACCTTAGAAAAAAAGGAGAAAGCTCAAGTAAATAAAATCAGAAATGGAAAAGGAGATGTTAAAACCAACACCATAGAAATAAAAAAATATCATAAGAGATGTTATGGACAGTTTTATGCCAACCAATTGGATAACATAATAGAAGAAGTGAATAAATTTCTAGAAACATTCAACCTACCAAGACTGAATCAAAAAGAAATAGAAAGCCTAAATAGACCAATAATAGAAGTCCAATGTGCTATCCATTGCACTACGGAGCCACCTAATAGACCAATAATAAATAAGGAGTCTGAGTCAGAAATTAAAATACTCCTAATAAAAAAGGACCAGATGGCTTCACAGGCGAATTCTACCAAATATTTAAAAAAGAATTAATATCAATCCTTAAACTTTTCAAAGAAAAAAAAAGAGAAAAGGGAAATCAAAACTTATTTTATGGGGTAAGCATCAATCTGATCATAAAGTTAGATAAGAACACCACAAAAAAACTACACACTGATATCCCTGATGAATGTAGATGAAAAAGTCCTCAATAACATACTGATAGCACATTAAAAGGATCATATACCATGACCAAGAAAGATTTATTCCTGGAATGCAAGGATGGTTCAACATACATAAATTAATCAATTTGATGTAATGCATTAGCGAAGGAAGGATAAAAATCACATGATTATTTCAATAGATACCAAAAAACATTTGATAAAGTTCAATACTCTTTCATGATCAAATTTCTCAATAATTTATGTATGGAAGAAAATGCAATAGATACCATATATGAAAATCCTATAGCTAATGTTATATTCAACGGTGAAAAACTGAAACCTTTCCTTCAAGATCTGGAATAAGGCAAGGATGCCCATTCTTGCTATTTCTATTCAACATAATACTGGAAGTCCTAGCCCAAGCAATGAAGCAAGAAAAAGAAACAAAAGTCATCCAAATTGGAAAGGAAAAGGTAACATTATTCATTTGCAGATAGCATGATCTTATGCAATACCTTATTTGAATCATCTTCCTGACACTTATCCTACCGTCTTTACTTTGAAGTCATTCACCTGAGTGTCTTACCATCCCTAGTAGATAATCAGTGTTTGAGGGAGGGGCTGGGTCTCTTCCTTCTATTTCCATTGTAGTGATGGCTTCATGTCATTCACCCTGCAGGTGCTCAGTACAAATGAAGAAAGAAAATATGGGAGAAACTATTGTGTAATGGGGCTTTTCATGAATGTACAACAGTTTTCTAAATGGCTTCACAGATCTGATCCCAATGTGAATCTCCCAAAAACCCTCAGAGGTTTACTAGAACTATTAAATCTTCTCCTTTAGATTAAAAAAAAAAAATGCTTTTACCCTCTATAGTCATTTTTTTTCATGGATCATCTCTAAAATGAGGTTTATAGTAGTCCCTACCTCATAAAATTGTCACAAAGACTCAACGGAATAAAAGAATTAATACATGTAAAGTCCCTCACAATAGATCCTGGCACATAGAAAATGCTATATATATTTGCCATTATTAATTGTTATCATTAGTATCTTATTTCATCTGGAATCAGAAGACAAAGACCTACATTTTCCGCTCCCAAATCTAGGGGGTTTTTGGCACTGCCAGGCCTCTGGCCAGGAACAAACCAGGTCTGTCTCAAGCCACTGCCTTCTGTAGCTCTCCATGTCCTCACCTATGTGTCACAGGCATTTGAAGTGGACATTCTTTAAGAGCACTGCTTACCACAGCCATCTATCACAACTTCATGAAGATAAATGTTCTTCCCTTGCCTAGCAGCTTCTCTTTCTCCTCCATGGTTCACTTCTTTCCTCCAAGAGAAGAGAAAGACCTTTTGCTCTTGAAGACTATAGCCCTTCTAAATTCTAAACAGCCATCTATCTGTTCTCCACCTCGATATGGGGTGGGTAATGCCCTAAATGGGCAGAAATTCCAGGGCATACTCTCTATCAGAGAAATAGTTAGATAAAGTGAATGGAGAGCAGAGAGACACACAGTAGCAGTGAGGAGGCCCTAAGCACAGTCTCAGCACTGATGTCATATGAGCTGACCTGGTTCCCAGAGGAAGAGAATTTTGCTGGAGGTGGGCCACCTTGGCTTACACATTCACAGCCAGGTGCACTAGCTGTGCTGTGAATTCTTACTCTGGTTATTAAAAGATTAAAAATAAAGAAAGAGTTAAAGCACCATGTCCTAGGGATCCAAACAGACATTAGTTGCTGGATTATTTTTACACAATAGAATGCTTTCACGGTTCTCACACCTACTTGTCAAGGTCTGGTTGGATGTCCTGTCCTACAGGATTCCTCTCCCACTAACTCCCAGCAGAAAAACAAACAAACAAACAAACAAATGAAAGACCCCCACCTCTCTCTCTTCCATATGGATGAATTACTGCATTTCTTCTGTCTTCTGAAACATTTAGCTCTTTTGCCTTGTAAAAACTGTCAGTCAAGATGTGTCTTAACTTCCTAATCTCAAATACCCCTCCATTATGCAAAATTAACTTTGCTTTCTTGGCTGTCTGGCAGACCCTTCTATATGGTACCTTCTTACTTTCTCATTGTTATCTGCCTGTAAGTCAGTCCCCGAAGTTTCTGCCATCCCCATTTCTGAGTTCCACTAGAACAGAGATGTTTTTTGCCTTCCTTCTATGTCCAATGTTTCATACAGTGTTAGTAATTGTTATCTGAATTCTGTAAGATCAGTGACCAAGTTTTAATCATCTCAAAATATGCCCAGCACACAGGAACTTGTTTATTACTTGTTAATTGAATGGACATTCTGAACTGGTAGCTATTTCCAAGGAAATAAATCTCCATTTTTTTTTCAGATTTACATTACAAACTTAGATAGTAATCTAAGGGCATAAGGGATATGACTGGGAGGAGTGGTTCCTTGTAAAGTTTTGGTTTATGACAGTCATATTTTATGAAAGCCCATTAGCTTTGCAAAGTTCTTAAGTCATGAACTTGGGGTTCATAAGTCAGAAACTGGGAAATGGTTTTAGAATAATGCATGTAGCTCGACTCATACTGATAGTTGACTATCCAGACTATGTATAAGCACTGGTAGGGCTAAGAAAACATTAGTTCCTTAAGCAACACATTTAACTTTTAGACAGTCATGTTAGAACATGATTCCTATATTAGTCAGTCATTACAAATAATAATTAAGATGACTCTGTGGCCCCAAGAACATGTTTTATATAAAAGCAAATAAACAAAGAAAAAGCAAGGTATAAAAGCCAACATAGGCATCATGAATAAACCTATGGAAAAAAAATGTGCATGGGGAGAAAGATGTGGAAGAAAATACATCAAAATTATAGTTCATTCACTCCTTTACCAAATAGCATTAAGGCCCTGAGTCCCAGTGATGAAGTTGGGCTGAATTTTGTTTATTTTCTCTATATTCCACATTACCTCGCTTAGGCTTATACTAATTATTAAAATCTTATAAGGCTTATAAGCCCTTCCTTGTACTGAAAACATATGGAAAAACCTATAATTCTTGAATCCTGGAGATCTTAGGAAAGGTATCATATCAATAGCTCTTCACATAAAGATGTAGAGCTTCTGCTGAGGAAGAGATTATCAGTTGTGTCAAGGAAACTACCAGCTAAGGCAATCCTTTCCTCTGCTCTACAAGAACAGATCAACTGCACAGTTTTCAGGTTGAAAAGGACCTTCAAATTTATTTATTCAGATTACCTCAATTAAGAGAAGAGCTAGACCAAAAATTCACAAGATAATGTTCTAAGACCTCGGTGGTAAAGGGAAACTTAGAGTTGGACCCTCCAGCCAGTGTCCCTAGATATTCATTCAACATCAATTTGAAGTCTTCTAAAGACAAACAATTCCAGATATTTGGTGAAATTATTTCAAAAGAGACGCTTGGCTCATTAAAGCCTTTATGAATAGCCTTTATGAAATAGTGCATTTCTACACTTCAAATAGCTCTTTCTCCGTGTTCAGTTGCTTTCTAAAGGCTCTGGGCTGAGAAGTGTGTGAACACCTGCTCCCATCAATTACATGATTGGTCCTCCTGCATTACTACAGATTTATGTCCTCCCTGCAATATGGCCATGAATGATAAGCAGCATCTCCTTCATTAAAAAGACAGATGAATGCCAATCAAGCCAGGGCCACTTTACCTGACATGCCAGCACAGAGTTTGGGGAGGGAGTCTGATGATCCAGGCTGAAGCTGTCTCAGATGAAACTCTCTGAAAGTCAGTAGAAATATTACTGGAATTCTAAATTCACTAATAATGGGGTTCAACCAAATAGCCTTCCTGGCCCATGCTGACAACTTCAAAATTGATTTTGGTTGTTCTTGCTGTGGTAAATAAAACCTCCCAAGATAGCTTGCTGCTTTAGTAAGCCATGTAACCTGTATTCTCACAGCAGCTTAATGTCAAAGCTAAATAGTGTTCTTAGGCAGAGAGAAGTCTGATGCAGACAACATGGATTGCCCTGGGAGAGGCATATTTTTCGTCACCTTAATGAGATTAGTAATATTATCTTCATTTTTAAGGGACTATGTACTGACAACCAGAATCTGTCTCAAGAGTCTTGCTCCAAACTTCACAAGATTATCCCCTCAACAGGTTCATGCTTCTTTTTTTCTATTGCACAACAAGATGGGGTAGGGGTGGGGGATAGGGAAATCATAGGGCTTGGTAGCAAACATGCTTGTCATGCTCAGGGGACAGCAAAACTCAAGGACTCCTTTGTTAAGTTCTGCTTGCAATGTGCTGTTTGCAATATAGAATGTTTTTTTTTAATTTTTTATCCTTTAACAGTTTCCTGCCTCAACTATTTTACTCAAAATGATTACTATAATTCATTCGTATTGCACAGGCAAGCTCTTAACCTGATTGGAAATTAAAAAACTATTTCCTATTGATGACATTTCCTTTGAAATGAAAGTTCCCGAAATGGATGTTCCTGGGAAGGTTCTAACTCATAAGAATTGAGGAGAATATTAATTGTCCTCCTGTTATTTATAATAACAGTGTCACTAAGACTGAACAGGTTGTCCATACAAGTAATGAGAACAACCCTGAAAGATGCCTACTCTGGGAGCAAGGTCTAGAAAGAGCCAAGATGCAAAAAATCAAATGTATTTCACAGAAGCTGAGATGGATGATTTTTTTGCTCACATTCTCTCAGAAATTGATCTGCACTGTGAAAATAGCAGAACACCTAACACTTGAAATAAATATATTGTTAATCCAAATTGTTTTGTTGGTTGTTCTTTTATCAAGTTTTAAGTCCCTGCTTGCTTTCCTAGATTAGAATGTATGAGAAGCTCTTCCTGCCCAACAAATAGCACTGTGACAGAGAGAAAACGCACCTGTTCAATTCTCTGCCATGACCCAGGCTAGGTAGGACACGTAAACTAATCAGCCTTTGTGCCTCAATTTCTCCACCTGTAAAGTGGGATTCTTATTCATGGCTTGCCCACTGGACTGGGTTATTGTGAGGATCAAATAAAATAACAGTTATGAAAAAGTGATATCAGCTAGAAAGTGCTCCTGTGTCACTAAAATCATATCTTGATCACATCATTTTGTTTTGTAGGGGAGGAAAATTTTGTTTCCTTTTAATCTCATAGGGTTAGTGGTTGGGGTACTTGAATCAAATGGATAAAAAATTAACAAAAGAAAGAATAGTTTTTATAATGTATGTATGCATAGGATTTCACAACTTAAAATGTGGCTCAGGGAGGTGACTATACATTAAAGTTTACATACCATCTTAGGCTAAACAAAGGAAAATAGGGTTTGGGGCTTCTGGGCCAGGAGGCAAATTACGGGAGGGTGAGGGGAGGAGATGTACTGTGAATAAAGGTTTTCTCTTACGTAGCTAAGAGCCTCTCAGATGATGAGTTGTCTCCCAGCTACTCTTAGCTAGGAAGACATTTTTACAAATGGAAATTTCCTTTATAAATGGAAATTTCCTTTACAGAAGGAGAAGTTTATACTCTTATTTTTAGACAGATGCAGGAAAGGTAAGAGCTTTTCCTGCATCTGCTGGCTCTCGATTGCTAATTGTCTTAAGTTCAAAATAATCCATATGTCAAGGAGGCATATTTGGGGGTGGCGTATTCTGGTAGCTTTCGGTATCATAATTTATTTGACATCTATCTGTCTCCCTAATGGACTGTGAGGTTAGGACTTATCAGTTTCCATGTCAAATTAACAGGGCATTTCTATTAGTATCTTTAAAAGGTTGGGGTTTATGGGACACCAGATGTTATATAAAGAGAAAAGAATAATCAATTACTCAGTTTCACATCACAGAGAACAAAGATCCAAATATTTCATTGCATTATTTCCCTTTTTTGACAGCATGCAAACATGTGTCATATAGTCGCTAACTAACCTGAGAAGGATTCGTCAGCCAGGGCTCTGCTTGAACGTGATAAGGAAGCTTCACACACATACACATGCACACAGCCTGCCCCAGGGAATAGTGTAAAAAAGCAGCACAGAAAGAGGCGTGTGTGGGCACCGGTGTGCCTGTATGTGTGTTGAAGGTGTTTAAAAGAAACAATAGGCTCCCAATGGTATCCCTGTGGCTAAGCCCCAGCAAGACTAACCTAACTGCAGTTTCAGCCTTTTTTCAGAAGTGGAATTTTAAATCAACCGGTCTAGAATTTCCTTATCTCCCCTAGTGAGGTAATCTGCATGATAGGATCCCTCTGCCTTCCTCTACAGGAAGCAGGAAGAATCCACTCATTCAGCTACTTTGTTCCTCCCTGCTTCTGCCAATGAAATCCTTCCAGTTTGTCCCACTCCTCAGATGGAGCTTCTTTGTGCTTCCTAGATGAGATACTACCTGATTCGTGAATTGTTGAATCAAGCCAGTTAGAGCTTTAAATGGACTCTGCTGAATTTTGTTTTTGAACCAAAAAACCAAAGCAGAAGAAAAATGAGGCAGAGCGATTAACCCAATAGAAATAAGACAAGGTTTTTGCTGCTATTGTTAAAGTAAATGGATCAGGAAAGAAGGGGGAGATGTGAGTAGCACAATCAGGGGAAACCCAGAGTAGGAATAACATCCACAACACATCCCTCATACCTCATGTAGTCTAACAAAGGTTGCCAAGCTCCAGTTTTCTGACGTGCCAAGGTGCAGAGAAGAAAGGTGGAGTAGTCATATAAGTCACATATACAAAACCCGTGTCTGGGAGAGAAACACACACTGGCTTCCAGAAGCAGCACAGCATCCTGCTATGGAAACATTGTCCCCTGAGCCCTGTCATAAAGCACATAGTGCTATGGACAATATCGACAAATTTCCACTAAATAAAGGGCTTTGACTGTACCATGCCAACGTCAGGAAAAGTAACTCTATGAGTGGCCAAATGCATGCTTTAAATCAGAAGGGGCCCAGCTGACCCTCCAAGCCTTTACCAGCCAGGAGACTGTGGACTTATTGCATAATCTTTTTAGCTTGAGTTTTCACATGGGAGAAAGAATATTATTTACCCAATAGGGTTTCTGGAGAAAAAAATTCAAAGACAAAGTACCTGGTAAATAGTAATTTCTCCAAAAATGTAAGGCTTCCTTCCCTCTATGTGAGGGCCCAGCAAATCTGGGGAGAACCCAGGCAGTCCTGGGCCTAAGAGAGAGGCTACCTCTGACTTCACCTATGAGTGTGCGGTGGACACATCTCTTATGAATGAAGACCTGAATCCAAAATTAGGTTTCCTCAAGCATCCTTCATACTCAACTTCTCTCTCATGAGCCCATTACATTAAGAGTTAATTTATAACAAGTAGCTTGGTAGCCCAGCTCTTTGTTCTACCCTCTCTTAATCTGCTCAGCAAGACCACAGGCATTAACTACATGAATATATTCTGCATTTTTAAAAGAAAAAAAAAAAAAACACTAAAACCTGCCACCCCTGGATACTTATCCCTTCAAGGAAGGCTTAGACCTCAGCAGCAACAAAGCGGTGGTGTGTGGGACCCCCCACAGGGTTCATGCATTTCAGAGCTTGTAAGAAATTATCTGTTTTGCTGGGCCCTCGCTGGGATCAATCAGCCCCTCAGTGGTTGGTGCCAATTAAGAGCTAGTGTGATGCAAAGAGGGTATTTTAAACACTGTTTGACACCAAGTATGTCCCTGTCCTCTTCCCTTCCACTTCCCCTCCCTTCTCTCTAACTCTTCCACCAACCACCTTCCAGACATTGTCTTCTTTCATCTCAGAAAGTCGGGAATGTCCCCAGAGTAACGGTACCTGTCTCTTCCGCAGAGAGATGCTGATTGCCAAGTGATCTCCCACAGCCCGCTGTAGGACGGTGCACAGAATATCACCGCCTCAGCTCCCCACCACCCCTCTAAGGCCCCACCACCTCTCCACAAAACTGTCAAGTCTTCCTCCTGAAGATCAGATCAACTCTGCCATTCCTCTGCTTCAGATAAAACCCCGGCTCCCCATCCTGACCCAGAGGATAAAGCCCCCCCAGAGCTGATGCCTATCCGTTCCGCTTCATGTCTCGCCTGCCTCCTCCTTTCCCAATCTTTGTAATTCCTTATACATTCAGCTACTTCTTGCCTTTCTATTCCTCCCTCTTCCTAAAATGCCCATACTACCCTGGCCATCCCAGAACTAACTCATAGACATCCCTGACTCACCTCTAGCATCTCCCCCACAAGAAAGCTTACCCAACGCTTTCAAGATGACTTAGGTGTCCCATGTGTTCTCTGGTACTCGTGCTTGCTTCAGATATCACATTCCTCAGACAGCAGTATCGCAGCTGGTTCACTTGTCTGTCCCAACTCCCCACCTCTAACCAGACTCGGAGTCCCTTGAGAACAAGTGTAGCCTTGCATATCTCTGCCTTTTTGGTGTCTGGGATAGTGTTTCATACATAGTAAGTAAATCACGAGTTCTCAACCTGGCTGCTTTTCACCGTCACCGGAGTAAGTCTATTCACAGTGCAGATTCCCCAGCCTTACCTCGGACCTACGCCATCACTGTGTTGGTCCAGGGTGGAGCCCCAGTTTGTGTGTGACAGTGTCTCTTATGATGGGCAGACCTGATTAAAATAATGTGGCAGGACTAGGGGCTAATACATATTTAATGTCGAGAGAATGAAAAAATATGTGAATGTCTCCATTTTAGAGAGGTGGAAACAAGCTTGAAGAGTTGGAAACTTGGCCCAAATTGCACAAAGACTTTTGGGGAGATAGTCATACAAGGTGGCATGAGATAGAGCCTTTCTTGGACCAGAGTTATTTGTTTCCATGTTGACCACCTTAATTACTTTCCCAGCTTTAGTGGGCAGGGATAGGTCTGGTTTATCGATGGAACTTATTAAAGTCTGACCCCATGTCTCACACATAGTTAGCCCTCACTGTTTGTCGAGTACAACAGTACAGTGTAAATCTAAGGGTGGTATACTCAGAGTTAGAAGCCTTGAGTAGGCCTGGCTATGGCACTAACTTCTACTTCTTCTAGGACACGAATTCCCTTGGGTCTTAGATTCCCTAACTACATAGTTGAAGAGGTGAGCTACACAATCAAAAGTTGCTTCCAGCTCTGACATTTTTAATCCAATGAATGCAGAAGACCTGGAGTCTGAATCTCAGCCTAGTGGTGGATGAAAGTCCTTTGTTACGATTAAGCAAGATGGTGGTTGAGGCCCAGAGGGAAAAATGACTCAACTGTACTGTACTGTTTGGTTTATCTTGAACGTGACCCGCATAGAGAGCTGCCTTTTGTTCTGTGAAAGACAAGTGAGTATTCAGCCCTAAGCATCCCCAGGGCTTGCCTGAGATGCTCATCTTGGTATTCAGACACCAGCAAAGATCTCCCTCTCCTGATCACATGGAGTGCAGTAAGAGCGGAGTCCCTGGAGGGGCATGATGTGTTGGGGCATGCAGCAGGAGATCATGGGGTCTCTGTTGCCCACCCAGGAAGAGCAGCAACCTCACAAATACACCCCAAAAGATGATGCACAAATCACAGACCAGTTACCGCAACTGATTTTCACAAACTTAGAGAAAGAAAGAAAACCCAAACAAGTATTACCACCTCTTCCTTACAGAGTGGGAAACTGAGGCTTGCCGAGTGTAAAGGATTTCTGTATAATTGTGTGGTGATGAAATGGTAAGGACCTGAAGGTAAGTTTTCAAATGTAATGTTCCTTTAGCCACATCATGTTGCCTCCTTTTCTTTTCTTCTTTGTTCAATCCTAGCGAAAATTCTGACAGAGAGGAAGGACAGGTATTCCCATTTCTATTTCACAAAGCAGGAGTTTGCTGCTCAGAAGGACTTCCAGTCTCCCAGTAAGTAGCAGCACTTCCCAGAGCCCCACATTAAAACTACTGGTTTTTCTTTTCTTAACTATATATTATTATGCAACCTTACTACTACTATCAGAGAGGCAGAACAGGCTGGTTTTGCAATCCCTAATTTTCTAAGGCAACTGAGTTCCAGAGAAGTAATATTGAAGGAACTTATTCAAGAGGAATTTATGAATTTGGGATGGCAAAAGAATGACTTTTCCAACAACTGGAGTTGTCCCCAGTTGTCCACAGGGCCAGAGGACCTCTCAAACATATGGTACAAGGGACTATGGAGGAAAAGGGAATTGTCTGAGATGTCCATGAAGCTCCTTCCTGGGCCCTAGTGTCGATGAATCATGTCTTACCCTAATCTCACAGCCAGGATGTGATCAGTCCGGACCTTACCCCTAGTACTTTATCCTGTGCCTCTTTCATTCATCCCAGCAATTTTAGACCTGCTTCTCCAAAGGTATCAAAATCCAGTTGTTCTAAGGGCCAATATAGCTATCATTTGAACATTAGCTAAAGGGAAAAGATCCCTCTGTAGGTTTACTGGGTAAAACATTGATGAAATGCCATTCAACAAAGCCTGAGCATTGAACACAAGGTAACTTTTTGGGCTTTTCTCACCCCTTTCATCCTGATTTTTCCACCAAATCCCTTTAGGACCTGGGCAAAGTTACTTTCCCTCTCTTGGCCTTGAGCATCCTCTCTTGTAGGAAATGACTGTTGGGTCAGAGGTTCTTTCAAGTTCATAATATAATATTATGAGACCACAGGTCAACTTTATCTTTGTTACCAGCCATTGTGAAGCTGGCAAAGAAGGAGCTGTGAATAACCAGCTCATCCTGGGGTGAAGCAGAGAATGCCAGGCTTAACAATGTTGGCTGACACTCTTTACCAGCCTTGAATCCATCTGAGTTTGGGAAATAATAAGTAGCCTAGAAATAATTAAACTGCAAAGTCCTCTGGTCTCATAAGTCCTAAATGATGCTGTAATTTCTTTTGTTTGTTTGTTATTTGTTTTTTGAGTCCCATCCTGGTGCCAGTCAGGCTCTGTCTTATGACAGAAGCTATAGTGGTGTCCTCCTACCATGGCCCATCTCTATTTTCTGTTTCTAACAGCTCATCCTCCATCTCCCCATACAGGTCTCCCAGCTGATGTTCCTGCCATTTGTTGAGTGACAACCAATTTTCCTACCTGTCATTATCAATTCCACACATTAACTCTCCTATCTGCCTCAGCTGAGGCCTCCTGACACTAAAAAGCATTTCTGAAAAGTGATTTTCCCAAGCAGAATAATTGAAACTTCTTGCACATCTAGAGAACCTTTAGTCCGAAGATCTCAGAGTCATTTCTAAATGTCACTAGTAATGTACCATTTATACTAGGGAGCCAAACTCTTACAACCAAGGAAAACTACCCAGCAACTAGCTTTTTCTGTTTTCTTTTACTTTGTGGTTCAGAGAATGTGAAAGTGGTCTAACTTGCTCCCCCCAACCTTTTTAAAATTAATTGACTTATCATTTGCTTATAGTCCTTTTAGACATGGCCCAAAAAATGGTTAATAACAGGAATGATGACATACAGATAACAATCGTACAAAGATCCCTTTTACTTTTCTTCAAGGAGGTCTATGAGCTGCTGAGGTTTTAAGACTTGATGCAAACCTCTAGAGTGTTCTCTGAAGCTTTGAGAGACAGGCAGACACATTGGTGAAAAGATTAGTCTTTGCTCTTAGGATAGCTGGATTTAAGAGAACAACAACACAGGTTTAGGCAATCATTTACTATTTGTAAAGTCTTTTCATACGTATTATCTTACTCTGCATTTGCTGTTTCCTCTATTTGGAATATTCTTCCTTCAGATATCCACTTGACTTGCTTCCTCTCCTCCTTTGGCCCTTGTTCAAATATCCTCTCTCTCTTAGTGGCCTTAAGAAAATTGTAATTGCACTTACTCTACCTGGTACTCTCTCCCCTGATACACTTTTCCTCCATGGCACTCCTCACCATCTGCCTTACTATATACTTTATGTAGTAAATGCAAGCTCTGTGGATGCTGGGATCTTTGTTGTTTTCACTGCCCTATTCCCACATCTTAGCACAATGTCTGAAATATAGTAGTTGTTTAGTTAACACATGTTAAAGGATGAAAGGTATAAATCAATGTATTTGATCCTCCCAAGAGTCTTGAGGAGCATGAGTCACCATTATCACTATTTTGACATGAAGTGGCCAAAGTTCATAGAGGTCAAGCGGTCAGGCCAAGTGGATGAGAGAGACAGACCCAACTCTCTTCTCACTGCCTCACTCTGCTCTATAGAGACACGTTTCTAAACAGACACAGTAATGAGTGAAACCTCCCATTCAGGAAGAAGTGCTAAGAGCCTTAATGCTCAGTCCTGTGCCTTTGCCCTTATATTAGATCTCTCTTGGCATTCCACCTCACCTGCCCTCCAGGGTGGCCGAGTTCCCAGGCACCCACTCTATTTGATGATAGCCTGCCGAGCTAATCACCCCATTAAGGTAGAGCAAACAAAGAGAAGGATGAAATAATTGCCAAGTCAACAAACTTGAACGGCTGGCCAGAATATGGTCAACACAGTAATTGCTCTTCTCAAAAGAAAGGAAAACACAGGGACTAGGTATTACCACCTAGCTCTTGTCTCTGTCTAATGGAAAGTCTTCTTTCCCAGTTAGCTGCAGAGCAGATACCTGGGTTGGCAGCTTTCCTACCCCCACTGCCCTACCTTGCTGCCTTTATTGAGAGATGTGGACCATTACTCTGCACTAAAATTCATTGTCCACACGCTCAATACTTGACAACAGTCTGAAAATTGATCTGCTCAAATATTTTTAGAGTTAAATTAAGGCAATTTGTCGTTCCACTGTGCCACACCAGCATCCCAAGAGATAGAATCGTTGGTAAAAGGATAATTCTGTTTTTCCGAGAAAGGAAAGAAGTCTAGAAGGAGTGAGGCAATCCAAAATCTTGGTAATATTGGTTATATAAGATAAAAGAAAAATGCCATTTGTACTGCTCTGTGGCTTACAAAGAACATTCACATACATCGTCTCTAGGATTTAAGTTTCACACTATGCCGAGGAAGCAGGGGAGTATCTGACTCGCCATTTTACATAAGATGGAAAAAAAGAAGCTCGTGACTTGCCCAAGGCCACAACCTGATAAGTGAAAAAGCAATCACTAAACCCAAGTTTTATGACGCTAAATGAAATGCTTTATGACCCTGATGTGGTAAGAGTATGTGTGTGCATGTGTGCACGTGTGTGCACATGTATGCGTGCACATGGGGTTGTGTGGGAAAAGAGAAAGATGGATTCTTTCCCCACCAGCTCCACACCTGCAATGTTGTCTTTCCCATGCACTCCTCCTAGCTCCCCGTCCTCAGAGAGCACTCTCATCTATCAGAGAGCATACACTCCGGCAGTCCCCAAGCTGGCTGTCTCCAATGAAGTACTCAGAAGTAAGACTTAATTCCAAAAGTAGTTGACTTGCCTCAGAAGCATGGGCTTTGGAGTCACAGATGTGGGTTCCAGCAAGAATGGATGACTCTGAACCTCGAGGTCCTCACTTCCCCGTAGGGTCATTGGCAAACTTATATGAAAAGGCAAGTATGGTTTCTGTCACAGTGCATGGTACACAGTAAAGGTTCAGCACATGTGAGCAGTTACTGTTCATTGCCTTATTCTCTCCTGCATTACATCTGTGAAGCTGGTATCCAAGGCTGAGTTGTCTCGCCTAACATAATTATACTAATGCCTCAACTAGTCATTTTTGCATGATGATTCAGGAGAGCAATGACATCCTCTCCTCTGAGGAGTTCCAGTAGCTGAATGGCAGTAGCAACAACATCAGAAGTCACTCCCACTTCCTGAACATTTGCTCTGTGCCCAGAGTTGTTCTAAGTGTATTTGATGGATAACTGCCATTTATACTGTCAACACCCTTATTGTGTAAGGCTGTCTATATTCCCTTTTACAGATGAGAGAGAATACTAAGGTAAAGAAAGACTCAGTAACCAACCAAGGATGCAAATCCAGGGAGTCTACCTGGCAGAGACAGGCTCCTGTACTATAGGCTATGTACTGTATGTACTGCAGACTATGTCACCTCAACAGCACAAGGGTTCCACCAGGAAGCCCTCCTCTCTCCCAAAGCAGGGCTTGACCCTTCCCAGTTGCCTCCTCTCACCTGCAGATTCCATCCTGGACTTCTGCAGCACAAGCCCCATTTGGAATCACTAGGTATTGACACTGGACAACCCTAGAGAATTCTACTCATCTAATAACTCACTCATTTTTCAGATGGAGCCCAGAGTGGGGATGAACTACCCGAGGCCTTGCAACTGAACCTTGACATGATACTCAGGACTAGGTCCATGGAAATTTTTAAGACACCCTTCACGCCTTGGTTGCCAGGAGAGCCCCATTGTGTCCCTCAATTACTTCCCTGCCATAGTGGCTGGCTCCTCACCATCCCACCAGTGCAGGCTGGTATGGTTTGTCTTGTCTGATATTTGTACTTTTTAAAATCATATCTGTGCTTTCTAACATAGGAAACTAAAATTCCTTTGGGGAGACAGGTAGAATATATAAAGAATAAAGAAGTGCATAAGTAAGTAGATGACTACAAATTTTAGCACTCTTTCCACTGACATTTACTTTTCTTCTTAAAAAATCTGAAGAATGTACATGCAAGATAGGGAAACAAATCTAGCAGGGATTATGGCTTATAGACTGTTTTTTCAAAGGGAGGAAAGAATAAGGAGAAACTTGGGACTATTGCTTCTCCATGTAGGCAAGACGATGTCTCAAATGGTGCTGCCTGCTGAATGGGAAAAGCACAAGCACAAAGGCACTACATTAGGATGGCAATGTATTAAGAATAGGTCTCTTCATCTACTTAATTACTTAAAAACTAGGTCCCCAACCGTTGCCCTGACTGGGCTTTCCCCATGTTCTCATTCTTTCTGATCCTGTAACTCGATGAGCTAGGACCTTTGCATGAGCCCTTGTCTGTAGACCTTAGCCCTAGCTGTCCCATCAGCCTGAAACACTCCTGCTGGCTGGTTCTCTCTGGTCATTCACTGCTTAGGTTAGATTTCACCTCCTCAGAGAGACCGTCCCTGGCCACCAACCACCTCCTTCCCAGCACTCCAGCAAAGCATCTCGTGCTCTTTTCATCACAATGTTTATCACTGCTTATTTTCTTCCTGGGTTGCTTATTTGTTCATTGTCTCTTCCTCACAAAAATACAAGCTCAGTGAACAATGAGCGAGCTTCTCTATCGTGTTCACCATGGTTTCCTTAGGGCCAGGACTGGGCCTAGCACACGATAGGTACATAAGAATTAACTGTCAAGTGAATGTAAATAAGATCAATGAGAGCCTCATATTGTAAGTTAAGTCTAATTCACAGAGACTGGCCCAAGCCCATCAATCCATCCATAGTTAGTTGACATTTGATGTGTGCTGGGCACATTTTGTAACCTGGAGGTAAGGATGTAGCTGCAGAGATTCACACAATTAGTCCCATAGAGTAAGAAGTTTATCTCCTGGTTGGGGAGTTAAGACATACGCATTTGAAAATATAGGTGAAACAATGCAGCTAGTGCTCAAGGACACCTAAGCGTTCTGAAAGTAGAAGTATTAAAAGCTGCATACACGGAGAGGAAAGAAGATATGCAGAAAGGTTCAAAAAAGGGCCATAGCTGTCGGATATCCATGGCACACAAGCAGCAGGGACAGGACTGCATTTTCCCCATCTCACCAGCCATGGCCCTTCAGCTGCATTACAGGTATCCTCAGTGCCTCCATGACTTTGAGACCCAGTGTTGGAAGTTTGACTCACAACCTGGCATGTGGAGGAGAGCTCACACTGGTCAAATGCTCTCTCTGTGCAGCGCACTATGTTAGTTGACACGGGCCATCTCAGTTATCCTCACAGCAACCCTGTTGCAGAGGTAGTATAACTCTCATTTTAGATCTATAAAAATTGAGACCCTGGATGGGAACTCTTTCACCCAAAGTAATACAACCAATGGAGCCTGAGGTATCCACCTGTGTAGACTCCTATGCCCTTCTCAGTTCACACAGACGCCTTCTTGATCAGACTGGTAAATTGCAACTTGCTCAAGGTCGCACAACAGTTGGGAAATCATTTCTAGGTCTATCTGAGTGCCACATAGGTGCTCTTCTAAAATCTGGCGGAGCTGAATGAGAGCAAACTCCACCATTAATCCTCTTGCCCCAATGCAGAAGGCAAGACCTTCGGAAGGCTCAAATGTTCAGATAAAAAAAAAAATGTTCAGGTGTTTAAAATGCAAAATTGCACTTCTTTTGGATTCATTTGGTGCTCCCACCCTTATTCCCCATGAAATGATTCCCTGGTGACAAGCTGTTTAAAGAATTTTCTCTCCACTTTTCTCTGCAGTGCGGAATAATTGTATGTCATCAAAAGACTAGGAATAGTCAAGATTGCAAAATTCTTGCTGTGCTCTTGGCAAAATCATTACTCATCAGCCAATGTTTAGAAATCAGAATTCTCCCCCTAAGTGCCATTAAACACAAATATTTATCAACGCTGTGCTAGAACGTTAGGCTGACGAAGGTTGTGTGATTGTGGGTGTTCATGTTTGTACATAATAAGACTCAGTTTTACAAGAAGTACAAGATGGCTTACTGAAGAAGCTATGGCCTTCAGATACCCACCTACAGGCAAAGGGGGGTTTTACTCATTTATTTCTCAAAGAAATGCTCAAAACTCAGAAGCATTCCCCAAAGATAGCCAGGGAATTTCTATCTCCTAGCCCTTCGCAGGCATTGTAAAGGGTGCTGCCTATGATAAAATGAATGGTAAGCTTAATAGGAGAGACAAAAATAAACATGAAAACATAAATAACAGTTTGGAGTAGCACATGCTGATGGATAAATCATTGCTGTAAACTCCGACTAGAATTGGAAGAAAATGAGGCTTTCAATCTGTCTTCAATTTTCCCAACACGTGGCTGCTACAGCCTAATCTAAAGCAGGTTAGTACATGTCTGAGGTCAGGTTTCTTAGAGGCTGAGCCAGAGGCCAGGACTCTAGTGCCAGTGATTTAGTGAGGGGAGCGCTTTCCAAGTAAAGAGAGGGAGAAAAGTAGGGCAAGGCAGAGGGGAAAAAGCTCAGTAGGCTCTGGTCTAAGAAGGCTCCCATTCTGCCTAGAAGTGACACGCTGGGAGTGTCGTGACCAGCAACAAACAGCAGCTGAGGTTGTGTGTTGGGTGGCAAAGGCTTCTGGATAGGGCACCAAAGTCTCCACTGTGGTACTCGTTGCTCTCCTTGTGAAGCTTTTCTGTCATCCTGCAGAATAAGGTGCAAACTTTTCAACATAAGATTGGAAACCCTCTGTGTTCTGGCTCATGGTTCTGAAATAGATTTTCTAAAACTCTCAGCGTACTGATGTATTTGTTCAAATATCTATTTGTATGCAGGACATAGCATCAGAGAGGGGTCACGGGAACCACGAGGCAGGTGCTATTTTATCACCACTTGACCAATGAGAAGACCTGTTTGAAGGTTCCATGACCTGCTCAAGGTCACACAGATAAGAAGTGCTAGAACCCAGGTGTCAGTGATAGAGTCTGGGGCTCAGCTCCATGCTCTTAACCACTAGTGATCAGTAAGGGAGGATTGCTAACCACTTCCTATTTGGATCTAGCCGCTGAGGACGGGAGAGGCAGCACGAAGCAATCAGGGCACTTTTTGCAAGCCACCCAAAAAAAGCATTCTGCCTACTCATCTGCTTTTTTTCAAAGGGAAATGGCTGGAATGAACAAAAGAAGCAAGTTCTTGGAGCATACTTTATGTTTACATATGTATAGTTGTTGTTTTGTTTATTTTGCTTTTTTTTTTTTCCCTAGAAATCTCTGCATGGGAGTAGGGCATCTCTGTTTCCTCATGAGTACAATGGGCTTTTACCTGTTCTGCTTATCTCTAAACACATTCACATGGGTTCCCCACTCAGTAATAAGCCCCACAACAGTGGAGATTGTACCTAGCCTATTCATCTCTGTGTCTCAAATTCTAACCCAGCACCAGGAGTATCATAGGCCCTGATAAATGCTCATCAATGGAATGAACGGTAGGATGGCTGAGAAGATAATCCAGTGTTTCTCAAAGGATGGCTCGAGGCCACCTG
The DNA here is from genome assembly GCF_902655055.1 of Lutra lutra. Taxonomy (NCBI): domain Eukaryota; kingdom Metazoa; phylum Chordata; class Mammalia; order Carnivora; family Mustelidae; genus Lutra; species Lutra lutra. The sequence continues at coordinate 111,213,094 of NC_062278.1, forward strand.
CTCCAGGACTATCTGCAGAGCTTGTTTGAAGATTCCTGAGCTCAGAGTGACTTCTGTTCATTGTTTGGGAGCTACCAAACCACATTATGCAAATACCTGTAAACTCAGCTCAAATTGAACAATTCAATTAAATTAACTTCTGGTTAAATTGTTTTTATGATTTCATAAAAAGAGGAATAGAGGAAATCCTCCTGTTCCTCTCCACTTTCCCTTTAATCACCTCTCCCTGCTCTATTTCCTCTCCCTCTTCTGCTATCAGGGTTATTTATAGTTGCTGGCTCAGGACGAGGCCTGGGAGAACAGACATAAACCAAATCTTGTCCTCTGCCCCATGCATCTCACAGTCCAGCAAGAGAAAGGAAACGGTAATTCATATTCAAATGTAATAAACTCTAGAGCCCAAATAAGCTAGGGTCACTTAGCTTAGTCACTTGGATCACTTAGTCACTTCCACAACTTACCAGGGTAAAGAAAGTGGTTACCACTCTGTGTTGGGTTTCTGGCCCTTACAGACCATCCTAGAAATGTCGAAGATCAAAGAAACTAAGGTGAAGCATTCTATTACTTTTTTTTTTCAGCTTTACTGAGGTGTGACTGACAAAATTGTAAGGTATTTGAAATGTACCTTGATCTGATTTGATATACATATACATCGTGAAAGGATTTTCACTATCAAGTTGATTAAAACATTCATCACTTCACATACTTCTCTTTTTTGGGAGATGGGTGGGTGAGAACATGTAAGTTCTACTTCCTTAGTAACTTTCAATGACATGATATCATGTTATCAACTACGATCACCATGTTTTCCATTAGACCCTCAGACCTTATTCATTTTATAGCTGAAAGTTAGTGCCTTTTACCCATTTCTCCCCCATTTCCCCCAAACCCTCATCATTGGCAACCACTTTTCTGCTCTCTGTTTCTCTGAATTTGACCTTTCATTTCTTCATTTTAGATTCCACATATGAGTGATATCATAGAATTAGTCTTCCTTTGTCTGGCTTAAGTGTGGTTGTATTTTTCAATATAAAATTCATTTATTTTTTTTCTTTAATCATTTTTCTTCCAATTCATAAACTCTTGCTTCCTTCCCCTTAGAAACCCAGTGCTCTTCTAACCTCAGAACCTGTTTTCCTGGGTCAATAATTCTTCTTTCCAGATGGTGTCAATTTTATTTCTTTGTTTTTTTATTTGTGCCCAGTTTAGGCACATGGTAGGCCAGTAAATACTGGAAAGTCAACATATTTTAGATTGCAGTAAATAGTAATAATCAAGAATGTGCCCTGAGGGGCACCTGGGTGGCTCAGTCGTTAAGCATCTGCTTTCCGCTCAGGTCATGATCCCAGAGTCCTGGGATAGAGCCCCGCATCATTGGGCTCCCTGCTCAGCAGGAAGCCTGCTTCTTCTCCCTCTCCCACTCCCCCAGCTTGTGTTCCCTCTCTCAATGTGTCTATGTCAAATAAATAAATAAAATCTTAAAAAAATAATGTACCCCCCAAATTCATCTAGTACATGTCACTTTTCTTGTCTTCATTTGTTTTTATTATGGGTAAAGTTTTTAGCACCTTCATTTCAGGTACAAAGACAATAGTGGATTTTTTTTTTCTGTTGACTAAATTCGGATTGCTCAAACATTTACTGTTTAGCAAAGTTGGGCATGAAGTTGTGTTCATTTTCTTATGTCATGAGCTCGGCATGTTATATTCATTGTTCAATTCAATTTCACAACATACCCCAAGGAGATATTATTATCTTTGTTTACAGAATAAAGACTCAAAGTCTAATTCCACAGCCCATTAATATGAGTGGGGACCAGGCTTCTTTGACCACAACGACCAAGAATTTTCTCCCCCATATAATACATGGTCTATTCAGGAAAAATATGGCACATGCACAACTAATTATCATATCACATCACACTTTCTTCTTGACATTTGGCTTCCCTCTCTCTTTTTACTCGTCTCCATGCCTCTGAACAAGGTACAGCAAAGGGCCATAAATACAGTAGCTTTTGAGAAAATAGATATTGAGTGGCTGAATAAATAAATGAATAAAAAGAAGCCAGTAAGCTAGTGCAAGCAATGAGCTCTGGGAGCACTGAAGGTAAGTGGGAAAGTGGCTGAGAATGTTTCAGAGAGAATGAGGTATTTGGCAAGGGGGGGATTTCATAGATAGCCAATGTGGGAAAATGCTTTTCAGTAGAGAAGCATGGGAGGAAGACAAGGGGGTGGAAAGAGCCTGCATGGGGGGCAAGGGATTGGGGAAAAGAGACTGAGTAAGTAAGGCACACAGGGGAAGTCAACAGGAGATGCAGTGGCAGAAAGACTGACACTGTTGACTGAAGGGAGTGGATGTTGGGACTCCTCCTTAGGGTCATATCGGAGGAGATGTGATATTACCCGTGTGGGACAGAGAGGGAGGCAACAACTTCAGATCTTCACAAGTAAATCATAGAATTTATTCTGGACACTGACATCTAGTCAAAAGTTCTCACCATCAGCTCTGAGCTTCAGCTGAAGATGATGACAAGAATTACACAATTCCAGGCAAAATAAAATGTTTTCCCAAAGGTTATCACACTACTCTCTCCCCAGCTACGGGAAGCCCTGTGAACCTGTGCTCTCATGCTGAAGAGCCCTTGGGGCCTTGTCAGGGAAGTGTTGTGTAAACCTCCTCATCTTAGTGAAAGATCCCTGAGCAACATCACCTGCTGGCATTTCATTGCTCCAGTGGGCTGCAAAGGACCCTAATATAACAACCAGTACTCACGGCCCACTGTCCCCGTGGCCAGACACAGACACTGTCAGGACCCCCCAGGCTCCTCTCATGACCCTCCCTTCCCTGAGTGCCCTTCAGGGTGGAAGACGGCATGGCAGCTAAAGAGATCTCTCTCTCGGGAACGTCCAGTATCAGATTCTGCCTCAGACCTCTGCCCTCTCCTTGGGCAGGGCGCACAGGTCACACCAGACTTTTAAAACCTGCCAGCATGTGGTCTGCCCATGTCCTGTGGTGGAGGTGGATGGAAGGAACACTGACTAAGAGGTCCTGACCGGAAACCTGTTGTTCTGATGACAACAGGAAAGTGAGAGGGACGTGACACCCCCCACTCCCAGGCCTGCAGAGCACAGGTGACAGTGAAGAGATTTACAGCTGGCTTTTCTCTAAGTATGCCCTGCCCACTGGCCACTTCATACCCGTGGAGTGTCAGAGACCTCAGGCTCTTTCCTCATTCAAGTATTCTGCTTTCTGACACTGGGGTGTAAATAGCTAAAATGAGCAATAGGTTGCCCACCATGCCCTTCCCCCCCTACAGGAGTATTTGCATTTTAACAATGGTTGAATGCCAGTAGTAGTGGCTCATTCATGACGGTCGGTTGCCAGAGACCTTCTCTGTGATACTGGAGTCTTCCCTGCTCCCCAGATTTTACCCACACCCATGGATTCATCTGTGGTATGAAGCACTGGAGCAGAAGTCCAAATACTTAGACTCGAATCCCACCTCCACCATAAATGGATAATACAAACTTGGACAAATTGTTTAGATTCTCTAAGACTTCATTTCCTCAGATGTGCAATGGAAATGATTCCCTTCTTCTTCATGTCACAATGTGAGAGGACCATTCAACCTGAGATTCTACTGGGCAGATAAACTTAGCTAAGAGCAGGGCTCACCCGGCCTCTGAGCTCCTACACCTGGTCATCTTCTACGCAGCTTTTGAGAATAGCTTCCCCACCTTTGAGTCTCATCAATCTGCTCGTGAATTTTGTGTGGCTCCCTGACACCTACTGGCTCAAGCCCAGGCTTCACAAATTGGTCCCAATCTACCTTTACTTCTGTGTCCTGGTGGCAAACAACACCAGGTAGTCTCTTTTGACCACAACCTATTCTCTTTATACCACCCTGCCTGCCATAAAAACATGGCCATATACTCAGGAAAAATATGGCATGTACACAATTATCATATCACATCACTCTTCTCTCTTGACATTTTGCTTCCCTCTTTTAATACTTTATGTACTTTATGTACATACTTTATGTACATCACTTCATGAATCCTTATAAATGGGATTTGCATATGACTGTGATTTCTATTTTATGGGTGTGGAGAATGAGTTTGAGAAGGGCAAGTGACTTGTCTATGAATTGCACATTTATTAAAGTAACGCTGAGAGTCAAACCAAAGCCAAATCTTTTGCATTAGGTGAGATCTATTTCCTTTCTGGGTAGTCCTTGAGTTTGAACCATACTATGCAACACACCATCCCTCAAATGCGCACAACCTATAGATCACCATCTTTATGCATTTACTGGTGCTGTCACCTTCCCCTGGCTTGCCCTGCCCTTACTCTACACCTGTGTGTAACCCCAGTGTGACCTCCTTCAAGAAGCCTCTCCTGTTGATCCCAGCCCCTCTTGCACCTCCCTTGGCTCCTTGTGCCTTTTTATTAGGTTTTATAGGTCTGTCTGGATACTCCATAAGGTGGCAAGTCCTTTGAAAACAGAAACAAATCTTATTTGGCCAATACCTCCTAGAGTATGCTGGAGAGCAACCTGCGCTCAGACTGCATCACACCAGGGGCTATGGCAGTAGCAGATTCTGAAACCTTCTATCTGATTGACTCAGCCTTTAATTTTCACAGTGATGCAAGAACTGGTCAACCCTCTTTTACAGATGAAGGCTCTAAAGCCCAGAGAGAATAGATTTGCTCACAGGCACCAGCCAGAGGTAATTGCATAGACAAGGCAGGTGACAACTGTTCCCACTCCTTGCCTCCCGATCTTTCTTCTCCACTGATGCTTGGCCTCCAGGCATGCAGTGAATGTGTGTTGACATTTTTCAGAGGCCACAAAATAAGGGTCAGAGAGTTCATTAATGGTGAGAACCAATATTGTTAAGCTCTTGCAGTAACACTGGCGCTGTTCTGAACACCACAGGCTCCTTGTTTACTCTAAGAAACAATCCTTTGAGGTGAGGCCCATGTTTATCATCATCCCTGTTTTATACAGGAAGAAACAAGTTCACAGAGAGGTTCAACTACTTGTCTGAGGTCACAACGTCAGAAAGTAGTGGAGTCAGAGTTTAAACACAGAGAGTCTGACCCATATGAAACTGTGCTCTGCCAGCTCAAAAGCCAACAGACCTGGCTTCTGAGTCCTTAGGATCCTCAGTCATACCTGGGTCTCACATACCTTATTGTGGCTCATAGGGTGGTGGTGAGGATTCATGGGGTAAATGATGCAGGATGCCCCATGCGAGGCTCAGCATGTGGTAGACCTTCAGTAAATGCGAGCTCTGAACATTGCTGTGAAGCATCTCTCTGTGACAGAGTCCAGACCGGCAAAAGATTCTCATGGCAATGAAAGAATCTGGCAAATGGAAATGCATAATTAGCTATTTATTTTCAGGTCACCTCCATGAGTTGAGATAAAACATTAAGTGAATCACTCCAGTTGTAAGAAAGAGATAGGAAAGAGTCAAGGTTTGACACTGGCTTTTAAAAGCTCTTAAATAATTACAGCATTCAGAATAAACAAGGCCTTCATGCTTCATTAGGCAATGTGTATTATGGCTCCATTAACACACTGCAGTGCTTTTCCAGCCTCCATGTTTCCGAGCACGCTGAGAAGGGAGCTGAAATCATCAGTGTTAATTGATAGCTAACAGAAACAAACTTCCTCAAAGGGGCCTGATTTTTAGGTCTTAATTTGATTAATTATTAAAGCTTCTGAAAACTATCTCGACAGGGCAACAGGAAAACCAAATAATGTTACTGTTTATTCATGTGAAAATACAGCCTGGTTAAAGACTCTGTGTACCTACACCTTTTAGTGTTTGTCTTGTTTCTCCCCAGATAAAGAGGAAAGCTGGAGCATTTAAAGATAATTAACAATTACGTACTGTTCTCACTTGAACTTCCTGGAAAATCCATCTTAGTTGAGACAATTTAGAGAGAGAGGTTCCACTTTTGATCCTCTCTCAACCTGTTCTGATACATCGATAACATACAATCTATTGGTCCATAATAGATGCAAGGCTTAATGAATTAGGATGAGTGGCCCTCTGAGTAAATACCACTCACTAGCACTTTTATAGTTATAGATACATATGTAGGTATAGAAATAAATAGATAGACACCAATATGGACATAGGCATAGATGTAGATGTAGAGATATTTTAATAAACACATGTAGGCTATTCTGTATAGTGCTTAAGGTTTAGACCCTGACGCCAGATTCCCTGGTTCAGATTCTGACATCATTACTTTCTACTGGATAACCTTGAACAATATATCTAAATCTTCTACGTCTCAGTTTCCTCATTTGTAAAATGGGGATTTAAAAAATGACCTCATGTGATTTTTGTGAGATTAAATGAGTGAATAAATGTAAAATGATTAAAACAGTTTTTGGTATAAGTGCTTTGCTAGTATTTCCTGTTACTGTGATCATGATTTTATCTAGGTGCAGGCCCCACTATGGGGAAGATAGGGTCATCTGATGTGGGCGTTGTCCTCAGGAAATTCATTACCATGTGCTTTGAGACATTTGCCCAAATAACTATACAATTTGCAAAACAACAAGAGTTTCAGAGAGGATCTTAACAAAAGCTACAAAAATTCAGAGGGAATGAGAACATCTTCCAGCAGGGAGGATGAGTGACCCTTTCCAGATCAGGAGGACATTCTACGGGGAGGAAAGTTGTGAACAATTGCCTCGAAGAAGAAAGTGTAGAGGGTTTCCACCAAGAAAAGTGATGCAAAATGCTAGTAAACTGACTTTTAAAACTAAGCAGGGAAAGAGAAATAAATTTGGGAGAATGGGGATTAGTGGGTGGACAAAGTTTGATAGGCCTTCTTAAGTTCACCATGATGGATGGTGCCAGAAAGCACTATACAAGACCAAAGGGGATAGGGAAGCCACAGATCACCACCAGAAGATAGAATGTGATCATCAGTAGAAAGCACACACCACTTGGCAGTTAAAGGAAATGAGATCTACTTCCTTCTCTTCCTCCTACTAGTCCTGGGGAGATGTTGGGCAGTTCTCTATGCTTTTCAGGACTCCACTCATGCCAACTATAAAATAAGAGATTGGGATTAAATAATCTCCAAAAACCCCTCCAGCTTCAGTATTCTAGGACTCTGCAATTTTGCTAAGAGCTGAGATGCCTCCCTTTCGGCCCTGCCTTTTTGCCCACTCACATACTTTTCCCAACCCTTCCATTCCTTCATTTGTGCACAGGGAGATAGGACACAAATAACAACATACCAAGAAATAACCCCAAAGTGAAACCATCAGCAAAGAGTTAAAAGTATGAAAAGCAAAGGTAGAGATTGAAGTTGAAGACCAGACATTTCTGTAGACAGGATGGGAATAATTTTATGGCAAGGCCACCTTTTCAGGACCTTCATGACTTGAAAGTAAAGCTATTAAGTAGCTCAAACCACTCTTTTTTAATGAAGTGGTTCTTTGGATAAACACTTCAGGCTAAGAGGCAATGTTGCTGCAGCTAGAATTGGAGTGTTCTGCAAAGCATTAACACAACCTCTCACTGTCCTTTATCCTACCCACTCCATGTGAAGTTGAGATATTCGAATTAGTATTCAGCCAATACCATTTGGAGTCCTTGTGTTCCCCAAGTTTCTCAATATTTGACTATGTCACTTCTGTTGACATTATTAACTTCTCATTAACTTTAATGGAAGCTGTGGGGAGGTGAAGTCCATTTAGTTATTTGGGACTTTTGCTTCTTATGGGTAAGTTTTGAGCTTTATTGAACTCATCGTTATAAATATACATTAGGTAATGACTACTAAGGGACAGTAGCTCCTGAATAAAATGGAACATCTCCATCCAATTCATTTAATAAACTAATAGATGTTAATGAATAGAAGAATAACAAAGGTCATTGAGTCCTGCCATCATTTGAATCTCCTTTTAACATTCTTACCAAGTAGTACTCTAGTCTCTGCTTGAACAGGTCTAAAGGCTGAAAGCAAACTTCTTTCAAGTGCTCGTTATGTGACAAATATCAAAGATATCACCATTCTGCTTACCTTCATTTGGGCACAGTCCTTTTTGTATTCATGGTTCCCAGTTTGCCATGACCAATGTTTTTCCTAAGACCCATTTTAAGGTTGCCATTGACCTGCTTGGGTCAAGCCCAGTCTTGGAGAAGAAGACCTTGAGAGTGCATCCATGCCTTAGTAATGATCATTTGGTCTTAATCTGTTGGGCAAAATGTAACAATACTCATGGTCAGCAGAATAACTGCTCTCTCCAAAGATGTTTATGTCCTAATTCCTAGAAGCTGTGAATATATTGTCTTACATGGCAAAAGAGACTTTGTAGATATGATTGTGTTAAGAATCTTGAGATGAGAAAATTATCTTGGATTATCTATATGGGTCCAAAGGACAAATGTCCTTATAAGAAAGATGCAAGAAAGTCAGGATCAGAGAAAGAGATATGACAGAGTGATGTGGGGCCATGAATCAACAAATATGAGAAGTCTCTAGAAGATGGAAAAAGTAAAACAAAAGGATTCTTCCCTAGAGCTTCCAGAAAGAACATGGCCCCACTGATATCTTGAGACTGATTTCAGACTTCTGACCTCCAGAACTAAGATAATACATTTGTGTTACTTTTAGCCAATAAATTGTGGTAATTTGTTACAGCAGCATTAAGAAATGAATACACTAATAATAATAAAATCAATTTATGCCTTAATTGGGTGAGTTCACCTAGAGGTAGATCATGTTCTATGGAACTGACCCAAGCTATCCAAATTCACAAGGGTTTGAGAGTACAACCTGACACTAATTTTCTTAATTATGATATATTGACATTGTTTCACCCAAGATGCCCCATCTCTAGGATGAGGATCCCTGAAAATGGAATTAATCATCAGAAGGTTGTCTAGTGATGGAAGAATCAGAGCAGAGGAAATCAGATTATCTTTTCAGATATTTTTTTCTGGTATGGAGAAACTTAATAAATTTCTCTGACCTGTTGTTGCTCAGGTCTGGAGAACAGATTCTGTCTCATTTAGAAAGTACTATAATCATTGGTCAAATTTCCTTCTCCACTTTTCCTTTATTATTTGCCCTAGTCAGTCACAAAAGTACCCTTCACCTTATGCTGGTCCGAGTCACACCTAAACACATCTTCCTGAAAGACAAGACCAGTTAGAAGCTCCAGGCTACCATGCATCTTATATATGTTTGAAACTGGAATCTCTGAAATATCTTAGAGAAATAGAGAGGGAAAAGCCATAGTTTCACTAGCAACACTCATCAGTCATCTCCGAGTGATTATGCCCTGGAAACATTCCATGTACAATAAATGTCATACATTTCTTCTAAATTAAATTCCAGAGACCAGTATTTTTCTGACATTCTCCCCAAATCCTTGAGCTATGCCTTGCTTTGTTCTTATGGAGTACTTATCTCAGTATAGTTTTGAACTATAAAAGAAATCTGTGTGCACACACTTTGGTAAGGAACCTCAGACTAATTCCTCTCCTTAAGGTCTTATGTCTGATTTGTCATCAAATCCTGTCATTTTTTTCCTCCAAAATGTCTCTTGATTTGTTCTCTCATGAGGTCAGGCCTCCAAATCTTACACAACCCAACAATCATTTTGGATATCTGTCCTATCAGGTTGCCTTGAATTCAACCAGTGGATGCTGGGAGGGGTTTTAGAAGTGGCTTCCCCATCTACTGGCACTTTTGCCTATTCCCTGACCTATGTACTCACTCCTCTACCCATGACCATTTAAGAGGTGGCTTTAATTTCACACCAAATCCAATGTATCCAACTGACTTACAATTGGTTCTCCATCTCTTAAACTTTATTTCTCATTATTTACAATAAGTATGTTAATCAAATTGCTTTCCAACAGACCCAATCCAACAAGACCCCCTAGAAAGTTGTCTGTGCTGGATATCAATCCTAGACCCACCTAAGTTCAACAGGAAGAGATGCCCGAGGGTAACGACTCTTATCTGATGCAGAGTTGATGACAAAATATAGTGCTCTGAGGTCAAATATAGCTGGATTCCTGTCTCAGCTCTGTCATAACCTCGCTGAACCTCAGTGTAAAGTAATAATACTTATTTCATAAGGTTGAAAGGATTAAATGAGAGGATCTGTGCTGTTGTTATTTAAAGTCCTGTGCTCTTTTAACTTTATCGTGTGGATTCTTAAATAGAAAAACAAGCAAACAACAGCAACAAAAATTCTCAGGACTCTGAAACTTATCCAAGTTGCTGACACTAAAGAACCTCTTAGATTCAAGATATGTTAATGCCTTATTGGTTTTTGTGTTTTGTTTTGTTTTGGTTTGGTTTTTTCCCTTACTGGTTCATTATTGACTCCACAGAGTTAATGAGAAGACATACTTCTGCAAGCCCATGTAGGGCTAGAATAAACAGAACTCAAAGATGGGTGGTTATCCTGTGAGTTTAATGACAGCAAAGTAGGGCAGCCAGTGATTTTATGACAACAAATTCTTGGAACATAACAGGGTCACTCTGATATTAAAATAAAAGTCACTTTAATGATAGTCTTTGCAGTGTGTTACCACATAACGCAAAAGAAATATTATCTCATACTAAAATCTAGTAATTAACTCTGTCACTAACTAATCTTTGACCTTATTTCCAAGATCTGAAGGATAGAAGACAAGGCCTTCTGTCCAATGTATTCTACCATTTAAGTTTCTTCAGGTTTCCAATGCTGCAAGAACTATGAGAGAGAAAAAGAAGGAACAAGGGAGAGGGAGAGGGAGAAAGGGGGCAAAGAGAGGTAGGTAGGCTTAGAGTTAAAAACTGTCTGCAAAATTGAATTAAAAGCTAAGGTTTATTTAATTATGTGAGGATAGTAATGACATATGCAGAATGATCTTCCTAGTCATCTTAGAGCTGCTTTAAGTCAAGACTTTAAATCATGACTTCTGTTTCCAATGATTACCTCACCTTATAAGATTTGGTTACCACAGGATTTGGGGCTGCCTCATGAGACAAGTAGCCCTGGAAAACTCCAAACTCTAGGATATCTTCTTTGTGTCAAAATATGAAGTTCCAGGCAGGTTCCCTGGCTCCAACTTTGAGCCAATCTTTGAATCAAAAGGCTGGAAGGCAAAGCTGAGCCTATAGATTCCACAATCCCTAGAGGCTAGAAGAAGGAGACTTGTGCTCCTGTGAATCAAGAACACTTGAGGGAGGTCAAAGTCTCTCTACTCCAAGAAATAGCCTTAGGCTGACAGGTTTTTAGCCTAGTTCTGGGAGAATCATTTCTTACCTGAGTCACAGAGAGCACTCAGGCTGAAAGCTCGCTTCTCATGCAGACCCTGTTCTTCCCTTCAATATCCACCTCCTTCCTTGATGGTAAGATGTGCCTGATGACTTAAGAACCTTTGAAATCCATCTCTCAAAGTCTGAGCTAGAACCTAGTCCTTAGTTCTTGGTATTGAGCCTCCAGAACTGGGGTTCTCTCCAGCATCAGGCATGGTCAGCCAAGGAGATCGAGCTTCATGTGGGAAGCCTGGAGAATGGGAGCAAGAGACGGGAAGAAGAGCAGGTTTGTGGCACATTCTAGTCCTTCTCTAGTGAAACCTAAAGATTTAAGGTATTTTGTGATCAATCTGGGGTCTTATGTCCCACGAAAGAGGAGCTCAGCAGAGTTCCCGGTCTCCCTGAAAGTTCTGTCTTTTCCAGTCATTCTGCCATCCATCCAGAAAGAATAGCGGTTGTTTCTGCCATCTAGAAAGAATGAAATGAGCAGCCTGTGCCTCAGGGCTTTCTCTTTAATGTTGCCATCAGAAACTAATAAAATGCATCAGGGTATTATTACTAAATACATTTATTCTAAATCAGACTGGTATGGAGGTCAGTGATTATGTTCACTTGTATTTAAGCAAAGAGAAATTGTATATTTGGTGTAGATTGAGACAGAAACAAAAACCCAGACACTAGAACCTGTGTGTCTAAATCCCAGGGCTGAAAGTGTTTTCTTTCTTTTCTTTTTTTTTTTTTTCTATTTGTCCTTCAGCCTAAAAAAATATACCAAGAGTGACAGGAGTGCCCTGTATTTGTTTCCTGTGTCTGTTGAAAAATTACCATGAACTTTGAATTAATGAAACTAATGAAACCATGAACTAATGAAAAATTACCATAAATAAGAAAACACATACTTTATTCTCTTATAGTTCTGGAAATCAGAAGTCCAGAATCAGTTTCACTGGGTCAGATCAGAGTCTCAGAGAGGTAGTGCTCCTTACAGTAGCTATAACCTGTGTCTCAGCCTTTCCAGCTTTCAGACCTGCATTCTTGGCTCATGGTTCCTTCCTTCCTTTGCAAAGTCAGCACCTTGCCACCTTTCATCAGTATCCCCTTGCTTTCCTCTCTGTCAAATCTTTCTCTGCCTCCTTCCTACAAGGAAACTTGTAATTACATTTAGGGCCCACCCAGAAAATTCAGGATACTCTTCTCTTCTCAATATCCTTAACTTAATTAAATCTGCAGAGTCCCTTTTGTTACACAAGAAAAAATACATGGATTCCAAGGATTAGGACCTGGATTTCTTTAGGGGGCACCCTAAGAAGTAGAAAAGGGTGATGAATCTGACACTTTCCAAAGTAAAATTAATCTGAGGGCTCACCAATGTGATCCTAGGTCAAAAAGCCAGCAGACCCTCTTTCCCAGAGCGTCTCCAAAGGCTACTCCAGCAGTAGGTAAGATTCTCATGGAGATCCAGCACAGCCACTTGGCAAACAGACACACTGGTCAGACTATGGCAATGAGCAGGTAGTAGCACTCCAAAGCTCTGTGCAGTGGGACCTCTCACTCCCATATCTGAGAGTTTGTGCCCTTCCTGGAAAGCCTAGATTTGACTTTAAAGCCCCCTTCTAAACCTAGTGACAATTTCTGGTCTTTCCTCGTTCTGAACCTATCCTGGAAAGAGTGGAAAATAGCAAACATGGTGCTGTAACATGCTAGATGCTCTGGTCGCATGTCTGGCTATGAGCCAGTGTCTCAGGGACAACCAAGGGCAGATGCAGGGATGATCAGGGGCTCCAGGGAGCTCATCAGATCCTGAAGCAGGTGGATGCTGTCTTAGTGTTGGAGCCATGAAGACGACCTTCTGGAACATGTTTGGAGGTTCCTGTGTTTCCTGGGTAACTTCAAAACAGAGCCACTTGTCTGAGCCAGTGCCTTTTCTAGTAGAGACCTTTGTCACAAGATCTCCAGAGCCCGCTCCCAGAATCAGGTAGTCCAGACACAAAGGAGAGGCAGAGGAGGGCACACCCTTAATTCTCAGCTCCCAGGCTGAGATGTATTCTTCTTGCCTAGTGGATTCTATTTCTGCAGGCTCTCTACATTTGAGATCTGGACCCTCTATGTTCACCCTGTGCAATACCTATGTTCCCTCCAACACCCAGGGAGCCTGAGAGCTACCAGAGTCTGTGGTTGGCCATGGTATTCCTCCTCTCTAGAAAGAGAGATGACCTTGCCCCTGGGGAGCTGTTGTCCCCTCCGGACTCCTAAAAGCATTTTTTTTTAAACTCCTTTTATCTTTCTTATTGGAATACCCTTACTCTTGCATGTCTAATATTCTGGGTCCTGGGGTTGCATTTAAATCGAGACTTCTGACTGGCTTATTGGGTCCAGCATTTTAATTGCTTTCCTTTTCTATTATTTGATGGCTTCTTTTTATTTAATGACTTCCAAGGGCTCCCGTGACACCCAGATTATATAAGTGCCGGGGCCGAGATAAATGACGCCAGCAGCTTTACAGCCTGGAAGGAAAACATTTAAAGTGAATTTAATTTCATTCTCCTTTTATTTTAGCACCCAAAGACTAGAGGAAAATGATGTGAAAGTTTTCTGTTTTTCTTGTTCTGCAACAAGGGTAGAATTTGCAAATGGAAAAGCTTTTTTCTAATATCAGTTTATTAATTTTTTTTATAAAAAGCACTCAGAGTATGGAGTGATTCTGCTAGCCATTTCTTTGTTATTCTCAATTTGAACATTCCAACATGATTGCTTTTAAATGCATCTCCAGGGTTTCAGCTATTTTTAATTAGTGAGGCTTCTTTTCTTTTGTCTTTTTTCCTTTTCTTTCTTTTCTTTGTTGTTATCACTCTAATTGATTTGTTTTCCATCTTCCCACTCCACCAGTCCCTGCCTCCTCACCAAACTCATCTGTTTCCCCATCATATCCACTCATGGTTTTATAGAAGCTGGTAAAACTCTGCATTCTCTGCGTCTCTAAAGGTCTCTGGTTTTTCCTCAGGGCCTCTCATCACCTCTCATCCTCATGCTTAAGAACAGAATCAAAAGTTTACAAGGACGTGTCTTTTCTGCAGTGAGGAAAAACCCAATATGCTGTGATACAAAAAAGAATCATAAAATTAGACATGGAAGACTAAACATTTTAGCCTCTCTGCAATTTTACCAGAGAGGAAACTGAGCCCCAGCCTCAGGCACACTTAAGTCCGAGCTGGCCTCTATGGGGTATCTGCCAGGAGAGGCCAACGCAGTTGCCTCCCAGCCACCTAGGACTCCCAGCCCACTCCTGGCAGGGGCAAGGCAGTGGTGGTCACACACCTGTTCTGCAGGTTGGGTCATCCCCTGGGCTCCCATCTCTCCCTCCACAAGAGTTTAGTGGCAGCTCTGGAATTTCTCTGCCAGAGCCCTATTGTGGTGGTGTGCAGTTGAAAAAGGGCAGGCTTGACAGTGAACAAAAATGTCAGTTCTAGTCTGATCTTTGACACTGATCAGCTGTATAAATTTGGATGAGTCATTTCAGTCTCCAAATTTCAGTTTCCTCTTTGTGAAATGGAAAATAAAATCTACCTGGCCTAACAGCATAAGAAATATGGCCAATGTCTTGTCATAGGGATGTAACTGGACACCTGGCAGCTACACTCACAGTGAACACAGCATAATGTACAAGCTTGTCAATTCCCTAAGTTGTACACCTGAAATAAAAGTAACATCCTGTGTCATCTGTACTAAACCAACAAAAACGAATCTACCTGTTCTATAGCACAGGGTGGTGATAAATTCCCTCTCCAAGAGGGAATGTGTGTGCTTCCAAGACACACATCTTTTCTGGTTTTCTCACCTCCATGGCCTTTCCTTTCAACCTCCTCTCTGAGGTCTTTTCCTTTCGTGCACCTCCTACTGTGGGGTCCCCTCAGACAGCTGGCTAGGCTAGCCCTACTTCTCTGCTGACTCTGCACACTTTTCTGGGAAAATTTCACCCCTTGGTATCAATGACTACCCATGAGTTTGACTCCCAAATCTTTTTTTTTTTTTTTAAAGATTTTATTTATTTATTTGACAGAGAGAGATCACAAGTAGGCAGAGAGACAGGCAGAGAGAGAGGAGGAAGCAGGCTCCCTGCTGAGCAGAGAGCCTGATGTGGGGCTCGATCCCAGGACCCTGGGATCATGACCTGAGCCGAAAGCAGAGGCTTTAACCCACTGAGCCACCCAGGCGCCCCATTGACTCCCAAATCTTATCTCCAACCCAGAACTCCCTCCTGAGGGATTGTCTGTCTTATCTGCTCCTCCCCCCTCAGGCTGTCCTCAGCACCTTCCTTAACTCAGCATGCCCACTGCAACCTATCCTCCTTCCCCTAAGCTTCTCTTCCTCTGTTGTTTGTCTTGGGGAATGGCACCTGTGTTACTCTGTTGCTTCCATCAAAAAAGTAGTAATCATGGGGTGCCTGGGTGGCTCAGTGGGTTAAAGCCTCTGCCTTCGCCTCAGGTCATGGTGCCAGGGTCCTGGGATGGGGCCTGCATGGGGCTCTCTGCTCGGCGGGGAGCCTGCTTCTCTTCCTCTCTCTCTCTGCCTGCCTCTCTGCCTACTTGTGATCTCTGTCTGTCAAATAAATAAATAAAGCCTTTAAAAAAAAAAGTAGTAATCATGTTAGCTTCCTTCTAGTCACATTGAGTAGGCTACAATACTCTCTCCTTTCTTTCTCCTGAATTTCTTTCTTTTATACCATTTTATCCATCCCTGTGGTCTAGTCAAGGCTCTGATTGTCTCTTACCTAAACTATTTCCACTACCTCTAACTTGCTTTCTCTTCTTTCAGTTTATCCTCTATCAATTCATCTTCTACATCACCACCACACTTAACTATCCCAAACACAGTTCTCATCATACTCTCAGAATTTGTAAAAGTCCCTCATCCTCTAAAAAAACACAAAAAGGGCCAAACACTTTCACAATGTTCTTCATGCCAACTCTTCAAGTTCCTTGATCTCCCCTTCTCCACTAACACACACACACACACACACACATACACACACACACACACACTCCACACTATACCAGTCTTTGGC
The DNA here is from genome assembly GCF_902655055.1 of Lutra lutra. NCBI lineage: Eukaryota > Metazoa > Chordata > Mammalia > Carnivora > Mustelidae > Lutra > Lutra lutra. The sequence goes on from NC_062278.1 coordinate 111,229,457, forward strand.
ATTACCAAAATTCTTAACTCTCATTAGAGGTCTCAGACCAGCTTGTAGCAGACCCCTGTTAGAATCTATTTGCAGTCTTCAAGCCCTTTTCTTTGACGCTTTCACTCACAGTGGAGAGCCTTGGAAACCATCTTTGTACCACTTGATCTTCCCATTCTGGTCATGTTGATAGGGCTGGCATAGATTCTGAACCCAAGCTCGGCCAGATTTTTATTCTTCACTAGGATTTTAGAATTTAGATTAAAGGCTATAAATTAGAGACCTACGGTTCAGCAGGTTCTTTTTCTGTTCTTATTCGATCCCGTTATGTACTTGGCAGTAACCTGCCTTGGCATCATGGGATGCCCAGGTTCCCGATCGGACATTTCCATTCTTGTTTAAGCAAGACGGAATGAGTTTCTTTTACTTGCCACCAAATGAGTCTAAGTCACTTATCAACGTGTTGAACATCTGCTTTTCCTCTGACTGAATCATCCTCCGATTTTTTTCCATCTTACAGATTTTTATTCATCCTCAGGACCAAGCTCCTTTGCAAAGTCTTCAATACTCCCTCTCTTAGAAACAAATTTATTTGCTCCTGCTTGTGAGCTATCCCTGTATTTGCTATCACATTTAGTCATAGCTATGTTTTTAAGGCTGTTTTGCCCCTAAGCGCATGAGTTCCTGATGGCAGGAACTATGTCATATTCATAGGTATATCTCTACCACTAAGGGAGAGCTTCACACCTAGAAGACACTCACATTTATCTTTAATCAGTGAGTTGATACTTATGAAAGGCGCTCTGTAAACTCTTACGGTCTGTGCCAGTATTAGCTGGAAATTCCAAAAGGCAGCTATTTTCTCCCTGTATAAAACACAGACCTTCCTTTTCATATAATCATTAGGCGACCCCATAGGTCATGCCCTGAGTCCTAAACTCCTGATTAATGCTTTGTCCTGAATTTTATATTTGTCATAGATATTATCAAGTGATCAACTTTTCATAAAAATTAAGACAAATACAAGAAGAAGGAAAGGGACTAAAATAGCCAGAAATTTAGAGAAATAAAAGGCTACATGCTAATAGATCAGCCTTCCAAATAGCTCTCTGGCTTTTACTTGAAGTAATTTTAAGGTTGACTTTTCAAAAAATATTTTGACAGCCTACTTCAACATTTCATTTTCATTTTAGAGTTGCAGAGTATGGCAAAAACTTTTATTTTTATCCCTAAAAATGTTTCTTAGTTTCAGAAAGAAAGTGAAAAATTCTCACATACTCTCTCAAAACAGAACTCATTTATCCTCCATTCATTTCAGAGAAAGACTTGTGTCCCTGCATCAACCACCTCAAAAAAGTATGAACAAGCAGCAGCCTAAACTCTTCTTTGAGGTCTAAGAAAAATTCTAGGACAGAGTAATACATCTTAGAACTGATTTATCATTCTCGAAACATATTCTGCATTTTCCCACCTTTGCGTATTTGCTATCTATCCCCTTGACTTGGAATAGCACTCACGTGCCTCTGCTCCACCATCTATGAAAAGCTTAGCTCCTGTAATAACTTCTAGAGTTAACGTATGTCTGACTGATACTTATGAGTACTTTTGGAAAGATGGTGTAATGAGTACCAGTAAAAAAATCAGGAGAAGTAAGCTTTAATCCTGAATGTAACATTGAATATGATGCTTTTCCTCCTTAAACCTCACTTTTGTCATTTATAAAAAAAAGAGTCCTCAGTGTTTGGGGAAATGTCTTCCCATGATTTGGTAATAGTAATGGAACCAAAAGCCAGTGCAGATTACCTTTCATTTCAACCAACAGCTAATCAATGTAGCCAGTGTACCATGAGGCAGAGTCCGTTGAAAAAATAAATTGATTCATTTACCCTTGTAGTTATAATCCTTCTTTTCTAGACCTTTAGATTGTGTTTTTAAAGACTAATGATATACTATATGTTGGCTGGATGAACACAATAAAAAATACTTTAAAAATATTTTATTTATTTATGTGAGAGAAAGAGAGAGTGCACAAGCCAAGGGGAGGGGCAGAGGGAGAAGGAGAAGCAGACACCTTGCTGATCAGGGAGCCTGACCTGGGGCTTGATCCCAAGACCCTGGGATCATGACCTGAGCCAAAGGCAGATAATCAACTGACTGAGCCACCCAGGCACCCCTTTAGAATATTTTCTTACTCTCAGAAAACAAAAACAAAAAAATAGACCACACTCAAGTTTGTGCAGATGGGTTAAAGAATTGGAGTACATGTTACATGCAAAAGAAAAAAAAGAAGAGCAGGAGAAAGCATTGAGGTGGCTAGGAGGGAGAAGAGAGTATGTGGGTATAGTGAGGGGACCAAAACATGGGTTTTCCTGCAAAAATTTAGAGGGCTTTCTTTGAAGCAGTGAATAGATTTGCTCTGTCTAGCCCCAAAGTTCCTCAGGAGGCAGTAAGACCTTCATCACTAGAGGAATTTAAGCAAAGTATAGATGATTTGTGGATAGGTATATAGTAGAGCAAGTTCAAGTATTGAATGATGGGTTAGCACACAGCCCCTAGGACAGATTCAGGTTCTGAATGATGGATTAGCACATAGCCAGAGAATGCTAAGATTCTCTGTTGTCCCAACCACATGTGGCTCTGGGGCAGCTCTCAGGCCAGAATTGGAAGGGCATTGGTGAACCACTAGGATGCCATCAGGATTGCTACAGCAATGAAATATACTAGATATAAGTTTACCAGACTCCCAAAGAGGGATAGCAGGTAATACAGCCTTGGGCTATAATGGTCATAGCCTAGCCCCAGTGAACAACCCAGACAAGGAAAGACTTGGCTGTTTAGTCTCCTAGGTCAGTCTCTCGATTCAGCTCCTTCCAGGTAGAATATTAAATAGCATGTTTCAGCTTTTCAAAACTGGTGTCTTAATTGTTCAGTTGTCTGTCTCCCTGGGACTACCTAATGGGAACTTACACTAACAGGAATCAAGGGAGTTTGAAACACCTGCTGAGATGCAGAACATTCTCTTTATAGTCAATTTCCGAAGAAGCAATTTCAGTGTGGCCAAATCTTGATGGGATGAATAAAGACAGAGTGGCAATAAGGAGACTGACTTCATTATACATACAAATTTTTAAATGTAACAAATTATAATGTTAAAGTTTCCCGGAAGCACGGAATCCTTATAGCTTAATGACAGGGACTGGGAGGCCAGCAGAATTATTTTGCTTTTAGTTTTTTTCTTTGGTAAAGAGAGATCACCCAGTCTCATAGCACCAAGAAAGATCTAAAGACAACAACAGCTTCTCTTCCCTGCACAAATTTGAAAAAAATTAAATGTTTATCAATAGGGGAATGCATAAATTGTTCTGATAAATTTATGCAATGAAATACTATGCAAAAGTTAAAATGACTGAAAAACACAATTGTAGGCTTTCAAAAATATGTAAGCTGTTATTCATAAAGATGTTTAAAACACAAAGCAACCCAACATATTATTTATGATTGTCTGCATACATGGTAAAAATATAAAACTATGGGCAGGAAGAGTAAACACTGAATTGATGATAGTGTTTATCTATAAAAGGAGAGAGGAAAGAGAACATAATTGCAAAAAAAATAAAAAGGAACCTCAACTTCATGTGTGAATTTATTTGATAAAAACATTGGAATGAAATTTAAAAATTAAAAAAATAAATATTGGGGGGCACCTGGGTGGCTCAGTGGGTTAAAGCCTCTGCCTTCGGCTCAGGTCGTGATCCCAGGGTCCTGGGATCGAGCCCTGCATCAGACTCTCTGCTCGGCAGGGTGCCTGCTTCCTCCTCTCTCTCTGCCTGCCTCTCTGCCTACTTGTGAGCTCTCTCTCTGTCAAATAAATAAATAAAATCTTTAAAAATAATAAAAATTGGGGCGCCTGGGTGGCTCAGTGGGTTAAGCTGCTGCCTTCGGTTCAGGTCATGATCCCAGGTCCTGGGTTCGAGCCCCACATCGGGCTTTCTGCTCAGCAGGGAGCCTGCTTCCTCCTCTCTCTCTGCCTGCCTCTCTGCCTACTTGTGATTTCTCTCTGTCAAATAAATAAATAAAATCTTTAAAAAAAAAATAAAAATAATAAAAATTAAAATTAAAATTAAAAATTAAATATTTTTTATCAAGGTGACTTGCCTAATACATTCAAGCCCCTTTTTTCCTTATTGGCTCTCAAAATTTAGTGTGTATCAGAATTGCCTGGAGGGCTTGTTAAAATACAGACTTTTGGACACATTCCCCAAATTTCTGACTCAGTATACCTGGGGTTGAGTCCAAGAGTTTGCATTTTGGACAAGTTACCAGGTAATTCTAATGTTCCTGGTCCAGGGCCACATTTTGCAGACCAATGTCTCATCATATAGCTACTTAGCAGTGAATATGCATTCAGACTTTAAACTGCCTAAGGACGGAGACCTTTAGCTTAATCTTTATAGCTTCCACCTAGCAAATAGACTATCAATAAATATTTTGTAAATTGAAAGAACTCATCATCTAAAAAATTGCAGACACACATGCGTGTGCGTGCACACACACACACACACACACACAGACAGACATACACAGACACATTTTGCACTATGATAGCCACTCAGCAGGATGCAAAATAAACAGTATATTAATGGTAATAACTTGGCAATTTTAGAAAAGCAAATAAAATGTTACCTAGGATGGTAGATCCTCCTCAGGGAAGGCCTCAAGGTATGGTCAACAGTGTTCTCATCCCCAGTATGTTATACTTCTCAAGTCAGAGGACTTGAGAAGTTCCTAGTGAAACCCTAAGTCAAGAGAGTAGATAAAATAAGGACACTATGTCAGAATACTGCAGTGATTTTTTTCATGTAATATCCACTCATTCACCTCCTACTTACAGTCCATGAGAAGATGACAGTTGGACTCCCTGAATCCAGTGGGTGGGGTGAGATCCTAAGATGTGAGGGACCAAGCAGTGGACTTGTGCCTACCATAACAAGCAGCAGAATGAGAGCAGGAATCAAGGAAGTTTGATCTTCAGAGATCTTTAAAATTGCTTAATTGATCAGAGTGTCCCTAAAACTGAAATGGTTGAGCAGCTTTACTTGATTTGTCAGAGGAGCTACATTTAATTTTATAAGCTCTGCCATGTGAGTCATCTATGGCTTTGGCCAAGTTACTCAAACACTCTGAACACCAGTTTTTATATTTGTAAAAAAGCAGAGGTATAAACTTTGCCCTAATGCCTAGTTTATGAATTATAAAATGTATGAATATTTAATGAGATAACATTTGTATAATACTTAAATAAATTAAAAAGGATTAAGCAACTGTAACCAACTCTCACCTTTATTATCAACAATATCTGTTAAGAAACTGGTATAAGCCTGTGACATAATGGGCTTCCAAGAAGACACAGTCTAGTAGAGTCTAAACTTCTTCCTCTCAGAATTTTTATTTTAATAGGGAAGTTAGGATAAGCATAAAAACATAAATAGCTACAGATACATAAACAAAGACATAACCATGGAATCATACAAGTGTGCATGTGTGCACATGCACAGACACACACACACACACACACACACTGCTAACAATATGAGGTAGCATTAATGTCTATATAAGAAAGTCTTGGTTAAAATAAAGGAAAACTAAACTCTTTTTTTAAAAATTAGGAGAATTTATTAGATCATACATATGATAAGTACAATAAAAATGTTGCTGTTGTTATCATTTGGGATAAGCTTAATACTATACTTTGACAAAGTCACCAATGACCCCCTGTCCTTACATGACTGCACTGTGCCTTCTGCAGTGCAGACCTTCAGACAACACTGCCAGTCTCAATATGATTGACAGAAGCTTTCATCCTTCTTTATACATAATCAGCAGAAAAATATGTCCCAACAGTGCCCAAAAGAGTCTTAAGATTTACTGTGATTGGCCGTGTGCCTAGCCATGAACCAATGTCTAGGACCATGGGATGGTACATACTAAAAGACTTAATCCATTCTAAGATCAATACTGGGCTGGAAGTGGAGTTGATCTTGTCCAATTTGGCTGACAAGCACAGGAGACAGTACACCAAAACAATTCAAGATGCTACTGTCAGGGAGGGAATGGGCATCAGAAAAGGACTGGGGAGAAAAAGGAGAAGAAGGACAGCAGCAGCGACATCAGGAATCTGCCCCCTCCAAAGACAAACAGGTGATCCATAAATACGTGTTTTGGTAAATCACAAGAGAGGAAAAGCATGAGAGTCAGGAAGTTCCAAAAGACACTGTGAAGGTTATAGACCTTGCGTGGTCTTATGAGTACACCATGCTGTTACATGTATAATAACAAAAAAAAAAAAATGATGATGAAGATGTTGGGGAGAAGTCTGGTAAAATCATTGCCTTTTGTCCTTGTTTTGGGGAGTGAATGGGAGAATGTTGATGGGAAAAAAGGAAGGAAGAGCTATGTTCTAGTTAAATTTGTAAATCTTGATTTTCTTAATGTGTATTTTGTAGTCAATAAATTTTTGCCAGGGACAGCAATTCTAGTGTAGTTTAATGCATTCTTTCCTAAAGTGTGCCATCTGACCTTAATGTAGCATTGGAACTGAAAATGTACTTTTATATTTTTATACAAGAAAGATATAATTAACCAGCAATTAACTGAGAATGCATTATCTTTCTTAACTATTTGAACTCTACTTTAAAAGCCTGAATATCCTTGAAATATTGCTTATTTTAATAAAACTATTTCATATCTGGATAACAATTTCAGTGTCTTAATGGACGCTATTCCAGGGATGTGTGAAACATAGGAAAGAGAGTACTTACGTGACCTAGAATATTTATCTGAGACCTTGAGAGCTGTATCAGCTTCAGTGGCATAAAAGCCTACTTAGCAAAAGTTGACCTCATTTGTACATTTCAATGAAATTTCTCGGGTCTGCAAATCCCAGCCTCAAGACCACTTTTCACAAGATATACATACAAGAGCAGAGGTAGGAAGATATGGCCACTACCTAGTCATAAGTGAGGCAGATTCCATGGCTTGTAGAATAAAAATGGGGACTAATAGATTTGTAATTGCTTCAGGGGAAAAATGCCCAAGCCTGAGTTGTTGTGAAACCTGTGTGTGAGGAATTGAATAGAAAAAGGAGTGCTTAAATCTGAGGTTGTGAATTTCATTTGTTTGTTTATTCGTTCACTTAACAAAACTCCAACAATGACGTTAAACGTATGAAAGGAAAGATGGCAAACAGTTCCTTGGAAACAATGCCCCTAATTAGGTCACAAAACCAAATCTCAACCCCAGAACCTAAATCCATTTCTCCTCTGACAATAACGAAGAAGTAATATCCATGTGTGTTATATACAAAAGAGCTATATTTAGATGGTCGGGAGCTGAACTGCTCTCAATTTGCCCAGCAAGTCATGATTTCCCTGTAATTCACTTCTTTCCCCTAAGATATAGTGGGGAGAGCACTGGATTGGAAATCAGGCAACCTGGTTTCAACTCCACCAAAAACCAGCTGGTAACATCTTTGGGCAAATTACTTAAACTCTCTGATTCTCGGCCTCTTCATACGTAAAAGAGTATTAACATTTTCAAACCTAACTGAGATCATGTTGCGAAAGTGTGCCTTATATCATTAGACGTATAATTTATTAATTCCATCTAGAATAAAAGCATTTAGACCTTCAAACCATAATTTAAAAACTAATAAGAAGAATAACTTAAAGAAAGAAAAGAGGGAGTTGCTGACACCTCTTTTCTTTCCTAGTACTCTAGGTGAACTTCCATTATAGTATTTGGTCATTTTTAATGACTATGTCTTACCTACTAGACTCAGTTCCCTGAAAACAGAGACGTCGCCATACAAATTCTCTCCCAGTCTCCAGCAAGCCTTTGACACTGAGGCACATTCTAGGTAATGAAAAATTGTGCCTCTGGAATCAAAGCACTCATGTTCACTCCTAAAGAATTTGGGGTGGTCCCTGAAGTGTATGCTGCCTAGTCTTGTAGGTATGGCTCCTGACTTCTCTGAAGATGGCCTCTCCAGGCCCAATTCCATCTCCTTGGTGTGAGTGAGAGTCCCACCACTTGCTGGGACAGCCTTGACATCTTCATTCTAAGACAGATTCATTGTTTGCTTTTGGGGGCTAATTAAGTGAAAGACTATCTCCTTTGAGTTTTCTTTCCCCTTCATCAATACTGTTAACTGTTTCTTCCTATGTCTTTCTATAATTATAGGAAGCTATTTTGTATCAATTGCCTTGTCCTCTCTCAGATGCAGGTCTGCTGCATAGCTGAAGGTGAAGAAATTTCAGGGACAAAGTTACCATTCACATCAGAAATACACCAATTATTTAGATGTGCAGATTACTTAGGGGAAGTGTAGTAGAATAAGAAGTTAGAGAGGGGGAATTTAGGCTTTGCCCCATCTCTGCCCCATCTCTGCACCTTTGGTACTCCCTAGGTAGCTTTGGAACATAATTTCACCTCTCCTTATGTCAGCCTTCAATAAAATGAATAGCGAGCACCAGATGACCTTTGAGCCCTCTTCCGTGTCTGACATTTAGAATTAAAGGTTTATTTTATGTCACCATAAAATAGAATTATCTGTATATTGAGAATAGTCTGAGCCAAGGCCAAAATAATTGGTGCTGCATTAGAATCAAACCTGAATGTGCATGATCTTGAAATCACAAATGTGTAAGAAGTGTTGGTGAATCTTTTCTTGGTAAATGTAAGCCCCATGGTTGGTTGATACAACAGCCTAACGGGGGAACTTTGTAATATGGTTAAAGAAAGCTCAACTGGGGGCGCCTGGGTGGCTCAGTAGGTTAAAGCCTCTGCCTTCAGCTCTGGTCATGATCCCAGGGTCCTGGGATTGAGCCCCACACAGGCTCTCTGCTCGGGGGGGAGCCTGCTTCCCCTCCTATCTCTCTCTGTCTGCCTCTCTGCCTACTTGTGATCTCTGCCTGTTGAATAAACAAATAAAATCTTTTTTAAAAAGAGAGAGAGAAAGAAAGCTAAACTAATTGAAGCTTCCAAAATGGATGAGTCTTCTAATCGCATGCTGCTATGGCTATTAAAATCAAAACCATATGCTGTATCTTTCTAGTGTCATGCCAGCATCACATAGAATAGCCAGTAATGTCACTTTCCCCTGCCAACTAAAGCATTAAGAAAGAATGTTGTCACCTAGTAAATAGAGATTTGTGTCACTTAAGATTCCTCATGGACCATTTATTCTTTAATGAACGCTGAGAACCTACTATGTACAAAGCATTCTATGAGATACTGAGTGAACTATACTTATGAACCAGATGTATATCTACTCACCGGAAGTTTACACACAAATACTTATTCTCCTACATACATTCATACTGTCATGATAAAGGGTAAGAAGGGATAAATAAACACCATGGAAGAGATGCAGATTAAGTATTCAGAGAAAGGAGCTATCCCAACCGAGGGCATAAAGAAAGAATTTTATGAAGCAAGAATATAAAATAAATCTTGACTGTTGGGTTACATTTGGACCTGTGGAAATGACAAGACACAGCAAAAATAAAGAAAGAGGAGCTAGAAAGCATATCCCAGTGACAACAAAATTACCGCCATTAACATTCAATGTTTACCACTACTTATTACATACTACGAACTTCCAATACATGGTCTATTGAATCCTCATAACTCTAAGGAATGGGTTCCATTAGTATGCCTATATTTAGATAGGGAAACTAAGGTCCAGAAAAGAGGAGTACCTTAGTCAAGCCCTCCCGTTATTAGAAGTAGCAGGTTGTTGAGAATTGCTGAAGTCTGTGGCTGTGGCAGGGAGGAAGGAAAATATAACCTAAATGGTTCATTGTGGCTAGCTGATAAACAGGCTGGAATGTTAGACTCTTTCAGTGAATCAAACATAGGAAGAATGCAAATGAACTAGATAGGAAGTAAAAAATAAAAACTTCCATATATTAAAAAAGAGCTATATTCCATTTATTAATTAAAATGTAAGAACTCAGTACCTCCCTGGCACATTTGTCAGTGTTGAAGTACAGAATGTCAGTCACATCTGGAAGGGATATGACTCTCTTTCCCAGTATAACCCTCTGCTTGTGAAGGTGGTAAAACTGAGGCTGAAAGATAATTAACCTTGATCAAATGCTCCATTCAGTTTAGGCTTTAAATAAAGAATAAATATATATGTAGGCTCACGACTGCATAATTCTTGCCAATTATTTTCATACTGCTGTTGGGAATTGACAACTGAAGATGATACTAGAAAGTTAAGATCCCCAGGCACTCATACAATCTATGCGCTGCAAAGAAAACAATTAAGTTGTATTCTCTTCTGTGCTTTAATCATAATAATGTGATTCTATTATTTCACTGAGTTGATTGGTAACCAGATGTACATAAGGCGTTTAACACAGACAGATCTCCTAACTGGACACACATTAATTCCCTCCTAAATGTCTTGTAAATAAAAGATCCACCAGAACCTCAAAGGGTCTTCTATTTTCACAGAGATTAGTAAAGTGGCTCAGATTCTCTCTTGTTTGATCAGCTGTTCAGGAATTAATTCTGCTAAGCCACATTCATATTAAAATGTATATCGTCCAACAGAAATATTTTCTATAAAGTCCCTCTTAGATGTTTATACGCTGCCATCAGTAAGCTCACACTATGGGGATCTATATTGAGTTTATGTATTTATATTGGGTTTATTGTTCTACTGCAGCTACTCAGAAATACAGTTGACAGTTAAAACAGACTTCCCCGAAGGGACATCTATTTAGAGTCTCTGTGAGTTAAATTAGCAACATTTTAATCTCTGTCTTGAGTGGTACCATTCAGTATGTCATTATAATATTAATAATATTAGCTAGCATGTATTATTTTTATTATAGTTTGCATTTTTATTTGATGCTTTCTCTGATCAAATCAAGAGAAGGCTTGAGATCTCTTCTTCAATTACCCTGCAATTATAATATTGTGCTCCAATACCTTCAATAGATAGCATTCACTGGGTAAATAATACACATGTTTTTTTTGCAACCCATATTACTCTCATCTGAAAATTTAGAACAAAAGTAATATTTTCCCCTGAGAAAAAAATTTAAGAGCTTCCTTTTAAAATATGGGCAGCCTTTTAGCCGTGTTCAGTTATGGAGAGGATTGTCAAAGAAGATATAAAGGCAGTGGTGTTTCTGTAGATAAATGTCCACAAATAAGAAACAATTGTTAAAGGCTCAATACTTCATTTTAGCTATTTAAGCCAGCTTCTTTCCCTCAGCTTCTAAATGATTCCTCCATTCCATTTTTCATGTATTTTACATATTAGCCCGGTGGATAGTTAGATATCTCAGCCTGCTTACCCATTTACCCATAAATACTCATTTCAATATCTAATTTTAATTGTATTTAATATGTAATTGATATTTGCTGCAGCCTTATCCAATTATTGCCACTGGGTTAAAGTTAGAATTCATAGAGTTATTTGAAATTATTTGTTTGAAATGACCCAAACTATAAGGCTTTCCATTTAGGGCAGAACTTTTATTACCACTGTGAATTTTAAATATTATGTCTGTGAGATTTAGAGTGCCTAACTCAAGTAACTTGACTGAAATCACAACTGAAACTAATCCCATATTATTGAACAAAAAGATACACAATGAGAAATCAAATTTTTGTTTTTCATAATTTCACCATAATTTTATTTTGTATTTACAGTCTTCAATCTCTAATGCAAGGGTCTTGCTGAGGACTGGGAGATTAGGGAAGAGGGATGAGGTTTGGAGGAAAGGAATCAGAGGTCTTGTATGGACAACAATAATTAATAAAGTTAACAGGATGTGAAAGTCTTCCAGAAGAAATTCTTGCAGCCAGCTTTGCGTTCTCGGGGTGCCATGGCAGGGTTTGAGTTAGCAGATCTCTGCAGTTCCAGCCTCATTTCATCCTGCTCAGCAGCCTGGGACAAATCTTCAGGTTCCAGGGCATCGTTCTCTGTCTGGTTGGGTTCAGACAGCAGCTCCGCCAAGAAGTACTTGGCCAGTTCCTGTAGAGGGTAGAAAGGATATAGAGAGAAGAGATGAGGATGATGATGGGTGATGGAGAAAAAGAAATGGCAAAGCCTAACTTGGAAAGCAGATTCAGCTACACCCCAAACCCAATCTTCACAGCTGTGCACTTTTGCACACTTAAAATCAGTTGAGGATATAAAAATAAAGGTAGTTCCTATATCACTGAGTTACACAGATACACTAAAAATACTCAAATGTTTCTGCATGTTTCCTGCCTCTATAGATGTAACACACGCATACACACAGAAATAGAAGATTGTTAATACAGTTTTGCAAAGATAAAACAGTGCCAACAGTTTAATTCAATTTCAATTCCCAGCTCATGAGCTACACACTGGAATTGTTCTTACCGTTTTTGCTAAGTTAACTGTGGAGAATGAGACCTTTCACAATCTTAAACATACTGTGTTTTGTCTGCAGGGTGCCCTTTAGCAACCTGGAGGGAGGAACTCCTCAGGAAGGGAGCCTTCAGAGGGCCGCTCTTTTTCAGCACCTGGGCCAGCACCTCCGCTTTCAGCCCTGCCGGATGGCTGCCTCATCCCTTCCTGTTCAGCTACCCCGGTCTTGGGATTTTCTTCAATGCCAGAGAACTTACCTGAACTGTGACCGACTGCGCTGACCAGGAAAAAAGAGAGGTAAGAGGAGATTCTGGACTTCAAAAGTTTTCCTGAGAGCTTTGGGAGCTGAGGGACCCAGAAGAGCTCCGAAACTCTTCAGAAGCACCTCCTAAATCCACCCAAAGGGGTAGGGTAAAGGCTAAGAGAAGATTGAGGGATTCGGGAAAGGGAGGGGAAGACGTCGAGGAAATCTCCTTACCTGCTTCCCCGCGGCAGCTGCCAGGGACTTCTGCAGAAACTGACGGAGTCGGGGATCCGAGGGCGCGCCGGTGACACCGCCCAGAGCCAGGACAATGGACAGCGCGGCCAGCGCGCACTGGAGGCGGCAGGACAGCATCTCCGCGCCGGGGAAGCCGAGCGAGAGGACGGTTGGTCAAACTCTAGGAGAGGATCCGCAGGCAGCAGCGATAGCTCTGAAACTCGCGACTCCTAAAGCGGCTTGTGTGCTCTCCACCGGCTCCCCGCTTTTTAAACTCTCTCTCTGACGTCAGACGAGGAGGCGCCCCCAGATCTCACCAGCGCTTTTACGCACCATTACCCTCGTGAAATCAATCACAGAAGTAAGAGGAGGCTACACAATCCAAAGTGGTTTACTTAAAAAAAAAAAAAATCATAATCCTTCACCCACATAGGCCCACATGATTTTACACATACCACAGTATCTATACAATCTTTTATATTGTCACTGCTGTGCACACGTACATTCCATGATTTCACTCATACATATGCACACGCACACACTAAATTACACATACACTCAAACCCCCAGCCTTGGAAGAAGCAAATGCTCCATCACACCCCTGCAGACACAGAATGTACCCAGACAACTCTGTCTTTCATCATACTCAAACATTTTAAGAGGGTCAGACAAATGGAGAAGTATTTGTGTGGGAGAAGGGGGGATTCAGAATCATTCTTCTAAAAACAGATTTGAGATGGAATGTGGATGTTAGGAGTGAATCATTTCTTTCTCCATTATCTCTGTGAAAAAGTCTTGGAAATTAAGACGTGATGGATTCTAAAAGAACTTCAGTTATCTCTACAATGGTGGAGAAAGTACCTTAGCCTCACCCTCCATCCCACTTTCTCAGCAGCTGCAAGATTTCTGGTCTGCCTGCCTTTCTTCTGTGACAAAATATATTAAATATTTAAAAAGTGAGCCTGACTTCATTTTGGTGCCTCAAAACCTGGAGCTGGAAAGCGATCTCAGAAACCATCTACTAACCCTCAGAGTTTGAGTTGCTGAGTCTAGGGATGGGTAGTGCAATGCTCTGGCCCAAATATTGCACAGCTTCAGCAAGGGCAAGATCTCCACATTTCAATACCAGGGATCTTTTCACTCAGCTCTAAGGTATCTATCAGATCCCTGGCCAGGAGGATCAGTTTTAAGTCAAGGACCCCCACTCTGGACATGCAAAATCCAAGAACCCCCTGAACACATGTGACCACTATTCTGTGTCTATGTGGCAATAGAATCAATAGATTCTTGGTTAGATCCAGAACTCCCCTGCTCCCCACACACATTAAAAGGAAAGTTAAGAAATACTGTCCTAGAATTGTGGTTGTAGTCTGGTTGGATGTTTGGTCTCCAGACCAGAATTTCAACAGCTCCCCCCCCACCCCAAATAATTTGTTATCAAGGAAGAACTAGCTAATGTCCCGGCATGAACTAGATGATCTCTGCAGGCTCTTCTAGGGCTAACAGTGTATGTCCTTCAAGCTCATCAAAAGCTAAAAAGATATTCTCTGTTTCCAGGAATCAAGTGAATCAAAGAACTTGACCAATCCTGTCCCCAGCCATGCATCTTGTATATATTCTCAATACTGAGACCAAAAATACCATGTTCAAAGGCAGGAGGGTTTGGGAAGTGTCCTGAATGGCTTGGAGAATTGTGACCATGTCCTTTTGTGTCTGTAAGCCAAGGCTGTGAGAAAGTCCACAAGGAGTGTTAAAGTTTCCAGGGTTTGGCAGGTCCAGACAAGGCCAGCCACAACTGGGGCATTAAAAAGTCACTCACATGTGTTGGAATAGTCTAGGAGGGCAATGAATTTGGGACAGAGGAACCCAACTTAGGAACTATATGTTATTTTTCTCTATATATCCTGGAAACTCCTTGGCCCCTGACAGGAGACTCAGAATCTAGTTATATCAGCCCAATTGTCCACAGGCACCATGCCCCCCCACCCCCTCCAAATAAGCTCATATCTCCTCTGGCCAAGACTTGGTCCTTGGCAGCCCCACTGAGTAGAGAAGAAGAGTTTTCCTATAACAGCAGCTAGCCCAGGAACAAATTACAGCCCCACTCCCTTGCTCTGTGCTCTGGGATCTCTATGACTTCCCCTCCCCAGACTCCTGCTCCTCTCTTCCCATGTCCTTATCCTTTGCCTCTGTCCTTGCTTCTCATTCTTCTTTCTCCTTTTCCCTAACCTTTCTCTGACTTTCTCTCAGGATCTTTCCTATTCTATCTTTTTGTTTTCTCTTTATATCCCCTCTCCTCACTCCTCTTTGCAGCTCCCCCTCTCTGCCATCATTTTCTGACTTCAGTCTGGTTAGATCTGGCTCTTTCTCTCCTTCTCTGCACTTCCCTTCCCATCCAGCCTGGCTGATATCTATCTACCCTAGCCTCTGCCTCTAGCCTCTCCCTCCCTCTCCTGATTCTCAGGAAAAGTACTCAAGGTCTCTAGCTATGTAAATAGTTATATGGGAGTAGTTGGGTCTTGTTACTTTCTTCATAGCCCTGCTGAAGTGCTAGGGCTGTGGATAAGTTGATTTCTGGGATTTGTTTTTGTTTGATTTTGTTTTATAATCCTTGCATTGTTAACCATCTAAGAACCACTGGAGAAGACAAGCCAGGACAAAAGAGGACAGGAATTCTTCCTTAAAAGCCTCCATGATCAAGCTTTGCATAAACATTGATGTAGCCCAGAGGAACCTCATACCTCCCCAACCTAAGCCCTCTGCAGCCAACCTCCAGGGCTTCTCTTCCAAGTTCCAAAGCCTGGAAGGGGGAGAGGTTTGAGGTTGTACTGAGGAGCTATTTCAGCCCTTGGTCCCCAGGAATCACCTCTCCCCATCCTTATGCAGCCCTCTGTGGTTCACAAAGTACTTCCTCATCTGCACATTAGGGCATGCTAGCCCAATCTCCCAAAGAAGAAAATTAAGGGCCTGAGAGCATAAGTTTTTTCACAGAGGCTTGCAACCAGGAAGTGGCAAGTTCAGAGGGAAGGTGTTACTCCATGTTAGAACCTTTCACACCCCCCTCCTTGTTCTTAGGATGCAAGAGATACCTGGCTGAACATCCTGCAGCCAGGAGCCAAGTGTCTACAGAAAGCATCCAGGTCTCTTCCATGTGATAGATACCTGGAAACAATATTCCACCACCATATGAAATGTACATTTGGGGGTGACTACTTGCCAATATGAGGCATAGAAACCCATTTTAATGAGAAAGAGTAAATTGTGAGCAGATATAGATGCTCAACCTTCAGCAATGCAGGGAAGTACAAAGTGTCTGTACTGGGAGTTGAGAGACCTACATTCCAGTTCTGGATCTGCCGTGATCCAGCTGGTCATTGCTTTCCTCATCTGCAAGATAAAAGCCTTGATAGGTAATTTTTGTGGTTCCTTCCAGCCTTAAAAATCAAAGAGTTTAAGTTTGAAGAAATAAAGGGACAAACTAGACTGCATTGTGATATAAAAATGCTGTTTCTTTCGCAAAATGAGGACTTTATATGGAAAAAGATTCTGGCTTTTATATAATATGAAGGAGGAGGCCAGAGCAGTGAACATTTCATAGGCCTATTAGAAAGAACATTTGCTCTTGAGTCTTGCTTCTGCTACTGACCTGCCCTCCCCACTCTGGACCTCAGTTTCTCCTTCTGTAAAATTGATTCACTCAAATTCTTTGCACACATAAGTACTGAGAATCTGCACTGCTGAGAGGTCAATGATTTAGCAGTGAACTAGATAGACAAAGTCCTACTAAGGGAGACAAAACATAACCACATCAAATAATTAATTAGTATGTGTCCAAATTGATAAACATTAATGCAAGATATAGAGTGTGAAGGTTAGAGAATATCTTTCTGAGGAGGAAATATTTTAGCAGATACCTGAATGAGGTGAAGGAGCTAGCCATGCAAATATCTGCAACAAGATATTTCCTTGTCAGGTGGAAGGACAATCAGTGCAAAGGCCCTGAGGTGGAAGCATGCTTGGTACATTCAAATATAAGCAACTAGATATCTAGTTGCTAAATACCTAGGCAAGGGCACTAGAACAGAGTAGGTGAATCAGAGAGGGCTAGCAGATGAGGCCAGCCAGCCAGGCAGGAGTCAGATCACATAGAACCTTGAAGGCTCTGGTAAGGAAATATTTCCTGGGAAGGTAGGTTTGAGTAAGGGACTGACCTGATTTGATATTTTGAAAGTAATGCCTTCTGCTAAGCAAATAATTAATTGTAGAAGGGCAGGCATAGAAGCAGAGACATAGCCCAAGAATCATTTAAGAGAAAAGAGGAGTCAGAATGGAAGAGACACATTCTCCTTTAAACAGGAGTGGCCCAACTGGTTGGCTGAACATAAAGGCATTTCATACCTCCCCAACCCAGGCCTCCAACAACAAGCCCCCCAGGGCCTGTATCCTTGGAAGAGGAGGTAGTTTGCGCTTGTTATTGGGAACCATATTCCCCAGACTAATTCAGGCAGGAGAAGATGGTATTCAGGGCTGGAGTGATAGCCATGAAGGAAATGAGGCCAGATTAGGTTTGAAGGACATGCTGATGGCTTGTTTGGATATCAAGTTAAGGAAATGAGAAGAACCACTGGTAATCCCAAAAGACTAATCCAGACATTCTCTAAAATGTCTTCAAATCCCACAAATTCCTGAGAGTACAGGAAGTGAGTTTCTGATGAAGATTCCTGGATATTTTGCAAATGAAAAGATATTTTATTTCCCAATCAGAAGAGGGTGAAAAGGGCACCTGGGTGGCTTGATCAGTTAAGCATCTATCTCTCTTGGCTTTGGCTCAGGTCCTGATCTCAGGGTCGTGAGATGGAGCCCTGCGTTGGATCTGTGCTCATTGTGGAGTCTGCTTGAGATCCTCTTTCTCTCTCTCTGCCCTTCCTGGTTGTGTGCTCTCCCTCTCTCTCTCTCAAACAAATAAATCTTAAAAGAATAAGGGAGGAGGAGGAGGAGGAGGAGGAAGAAGTGGAGGAGGTGGAGGAGGAGGAGAAGGTGAGAATTTCAGGCTGTGGGAAAAGCAACATGGAATCAGAATGGAATGGAATCATCCTGGCTCGGATGTCTGAGGCCCCTAGACCTAAGTTCTCAGTTTTCTCCTGCTTTGAATGGGTGTGATAATCCTTGCTTTTGCTAAAATAGGATTTAAGAACCAGCTCAGACAATATAAGAGGAAGTGCTTGGTAACCTATAACACATGGTAAAAAATAAAGGCCTATTATTGTTGTTGTTACTCAGATGAACACAGCCAGTTGTAAGCCAATAGGTGACAAAAATGAACCAGGTTTTGGGTGCTCATTGCCCTGCTGATGCTCTGACCTGCCAAGGGAACCAGGCCTGCCTCACACTGAGCACATGTGATTTGAAGGCCCAGGAAGATCTCTTCCATAGAAATCCAGCACACAGATACTGGAATTAATTCATTAGAAAATAGTCTCTTTTCTTTTATATACTTTTCCTTGGAGACATAGACATCAAAACTCCATAACTATTAACACTTTAGTGTGAATTCATTTATTGAATTGTCTCAGATTTATAGCTGTCTCAAGGTTTGACTTAAGTTGGGAGGAGACCAATTTGGAGTATATGACCCACCCAATAGAGGGCAAACTTGGTGGTTTGTGGCTTGGGTGATGAGGCAGTCTATGGTGAGCCTGCAGACTTCTTGCCAAATGGTAGAGTACAGGAGAATTCCATAGGTACCTTCCTTCTATAGCAACCTTATCACCATGGAGCCCTAGAATGAAAATTTACAATCCTCTAAGGGATTCTGTTGAGCTGCACTTCAGCTAGCGCAGTCCCAGCTTGTGCTTCTATAGATGCTGATGGTAGAGGAGTCAGACTTTCCTACCAAATTGGCTTTCACCAACTTCTACAAAGCCTGGCCTAATGTGACTGTATTAGATAATGAAGCATGAGTGTGTTAATGAATGAAGGCTGTAAGGTTAACTTTTTCCATGAGGAGGACTGGGTGGTGACATCTCAGACTGGTCTCTTGCAGAATTTTTCTATCTGGTCTCTATCCTGTCACTTTCCAGCTCAAAAGGTTTCAATGACTCCCCAGTACCAAGCACTTCAATTCAAGCAGATCAGCCTGACAGTCATGTTTCCTCAGCCCCTGACTTTCCCGGTCAGTGTCACTCTGTGTCGCTCCCTGTATCCCAGGCCTCCCAGTACCCTTGGCCACCTGCTCTTCCTCTACACACCCTGAAGTCTCTTGCATCCATTTTATGTGCATGCACCTCCCTCCACCTGGAACACATCTCTGTTGACATAGGACAACTTATTCTAAGATGTTTACAAGAGTCTTTTAGAACCAATATGGCCTTCTCCTGTGCTCCTAGTAGAGACTCTCACAGATCATTTTATATTTCCATTATTTGGGAATCTGTAAGAAGAGGAGAAACCTTGTCTCAGCTGTGTTTGTATCCTCCTCAGAGACCATAAAAATGTGAAGTACAGAGTAGTCCATAAAAAATATATGTTGGGATGAAGATAAACTTCTCTCTCCTTCTATGTGAGGTCTCTATGGATTCTGTAGGTAGGATAAACATCATGAACTTCACATAACTGTGACTACTAGAAGTTCTAAGACTATTAGAAAACAGTCTCTTTTCTTTTATATGCTCTTGTATACCCCAACCCTAGACTGCTGACACTCTCAGGAACACATATCCATGGAGCCCTTAGTCCTCCCTGAGCTTCAGAAAGAGAAACCTTTAAACACTGCTCAGTATAATTATTCCTATATGCCAAGAATGAAGTGAAGGCATAATACAAAAATGTTAATATAGTTACTGAAATTTTAAGAGTTTTTACATCTCTTGAAAGGCCTAAGGAGGACACATCCATGACCACTGACATGGGCTTATGTCCATGGTGCACCATAGGAGTGAATAACAGTGTGAGCCCATGTCTGCATCGTGTGTCACATTTGATGGAGTGTGTTAGTATCAAGCGGACAAGGCAACAGAGGGCCCAGGTTACACAGTATGCAGCTGGGCTGATGTCACAACTCTTTCTGCCACTCCAACATTTCCTGTCGCACTAGAGGTAGGTAAGGAAACTTTGTCCCTAATTGTCCTCTCAATTTCCCTTTCTCATCGTGGGTCCATCAATCTTTCCAGAAGCCTCCCACTTGTTGATTTATGACTTCTCAGCAGGGCTCCCCAGTAAAGTGACAACTGAGCTCTGCCCCACTGTGCCACCCAGAGAATGCTTCTCCATTCTCTTTTCCTACCTGCCTCCTAAAAACAAGGTGTTAAATCTGGGGTCTTCCACGCACCTTCCCAGGGCAGCCATCCATGGAAGAGCTGGGTCTGAGAAGTGAGGCGAGAAGCCAGAGCCCTGTCCCGCAGAATAGTGTAGAACAGATGGTGAAGCTCCTCTTCAGGCTGATCCTAAGACCTGCACTTTGAAGTGTGTGGTAGGGGCTACACAAACACAGAGCTGTCCTGTGGAGGGAAAGTAGCCCTACAGCTACTCCAATTTCCTCACACTCAAAATTACAAATATTCGTCTAGACTAATGATTCTTGAGCCTGACTTCACAACACGATTGCCTAGGAAACATTTTTAATGCATAGATGCTGGGGTCCCCTCTGCAAAGATTCTGATGCAGAGCCTGTATCTTTGAAGAACTTAATTCTAGAAAATGCTGGAGTCATAAACCGCTACCTGCCACTCTCCCTCTCACCTCTCACTCTGCTCTGCCCCTTCTCCCTTTCTCTTTCTCTTGTGTTTTCTTTTCTCGTCTATCTTCCTTGGTCTTGCCCCTGTCTACCTTCTCTCTCATCCTCTTAACTCAGTCATCCCCAACAATCCTTTTCACCTCCTGGGCCTGCTTTGACTGAGCAGAACCTGAGCACAGTGGGCCTAGCTTTGCCTTTGAAGGGTTTACTACTGCCACCAAACCTAAATCCTCCTTAGACCCGCTTTGGCGATTAATGTGTCAGGCCTTCATGCTTTGTGTCTCCATCGTTTTCTGGTTGTGCATTTCCTAATCCCATGAAACAAACAGACCTGCTCTCGCTGCCCTGGCTGAGCATAGCTGCTTTGGCTCCGGGAGACGGAAGATGTTGTTAAACTGAACTCTTCTTCCCTCTGCTGGCTGTATTGGTACATGACAGCTTCGTCTACAATTTCAGGGCCGGGTTTGATTCATTTAATTCTGTCAACTTTTTAAAAGCACTCACTTTGCAAAGAGCACTGTGTTGGTCCCAGAGTTGCAAAGAACTAGGCAAAAAAGACTCACTTTCATCAAACACTCGATTACTGAACACTTTGTAACAGGTGCCGTGCTAGGGATTCAGAGATGACTAAAATTCAATCTTGGCTTTGAAAAGAAGTCACAATCTGATAAATGACACAGAATTTTGCCTGAGCCATAGAATCGAAGAATTTGCCCTAGAAGGGACCACAGATACCTTCTGAACCAGTGTTAGTCATTATAGGCTTCCCAAATTAGGCTTAGAGCTTGCCGCACATGGGACTCAGGGACAGCCAGGATAGGCAAGGGCATGTTGCAGAAATTCTTTCTGGACCTCTGCACAGGATTCTGCCACAGAGTTTCATAGCTACAAAAGACCCAAAGGGAAAACTAAGTTTGGACATTGCAGATCTAATATAAACCACCCTCCTGCATGTAATCCAAATTTCCTCCAGCCTCCTGAACTGTACTCACAATCCATTTCCCATTTATAGCTGGTCTCAGAATCATTGACCTACATAATCTCCCTTTTCACCCACTTGTAAGTACATTTGCAAGGTTCTTTCATGAAGGGGAGACCCACCAAGGATATCTCATGTGTGTCAGGAGCTCCCTTTTGTAGCCATTCCCATCCTCATTCACTGCTGTGTCTGTCCAGACCCATCTTTCCCAGCATTATGCCCAGGACCAAGGACACTTCCCTGGACCATTGCTCTCTCCATGATGCCCCCAACTGCCATTTCCTTATACCGGTGATTCTAAAACTTTTGACTGCACCAACACAAGAAAAACATTTTACATCATTATCCAGTGCACACATACACCCCTGCACATATTCCTCAGAACAATACTTACCTATAATACTGCAAGACCCCATCCCACCCTCCTTCAGACAGACATATCTGAATCAACTGAATTGCACTTATATATGCAGTGGAATTTTTTCCCTGGGAAGTTCCTCAATGTCTGCATATGTCAGTTGGTCAAACTGGAAACCAGGCCTAGGATAGCAGTAGGAATGGTGGGTGGGTGTGCTGATAAAAGCCTGGAGGAGTGCAATGATTTGCCCAAACCACACAGTGAATTGGTAGCAGGTGGGTACTTGTCTGAATGCTGACAATACAAATATGGAGGGTTTGGGGGTTTTGGGATTTTCTCTTTCCCACAGCATCATGGGAAATCCACTTAGCTTTCAACCTTTTTACACCACCATCTTCTTGTTTGGCTCTCTTCCCCTTGCCCTACTTCTGTACTTCCTAGTCATAGATCTTTTATTATAAACTGATGAACCAATGCCATGCCCTGAGGAAAAAATAAACCCTTTAGCTAATCAACATGTGACAGCAGGGGTTAAAGGGAACAGAGTCAGCTTTGGGTTTCTAAAAGGACTAGTGTAGCAGGAAAGCTCCGTTCTTAGATCCAAGGAGAGGTGAAAGAGGTAAGAAAAGATTTCTGCAACCAGCAACAACCTTCTAGTCCTGTTCAGTCCTCAGATTCCATGCCCACCTAAACCTATGTCTTCCAGATCCTTCCAAAGTCCCATTTCCTTCTTTAAAAGAGGTGGGGCATTTTTGTATAGATCTACTTCTGGCAACTCAAGAGGACTGATGCAAACCATATATGGCTTTGTTCTTCTAGAACCCATAACCCAAAGCAGCAGACCTGCACATCTAAATAATTCTGAAATAAGAGGACTATTTGTGTGTTGTGTTGTTTTGTTATGTTTCATTGTGGTAATTACCTTACTCTCTAGCAATATTTTGTTTGCATGTTGGGCTCCTGGCAAAAGGGTTTCCTCAACATCAGAGACTATGGCCGATTGCCTGGAATGTATGAAATATTCACAAAATGCTGGTCAAATATTGAATGAATGTTGACCCTACTGTCTTTGACTATCACATTTACCCCCCCAATAATGCCTAAATTTACTTCTTCTCATATCATATTTCTCTCCCTCTCCTTTTTGATGGCACATTTAAGTAATCACATCTTGTGAATTCTATAGGTCTACATTTTGTTTTTGCTTCTCTCCATTGCTGTCATAGTAGGCCACCACTCTAATTCAGGACCATATTGTGTCTCTTGTGAACTATTTTTAAAAACTTCCTAACTGGCCTCCCATTGTTGGGTCCCATCTCCAACCCCCAACCCAGTTTCTTCAAATATACTCTACACACTTGGCCTGATTCAACTTATAAACACATATCTGATGATATCATTTGTCTCCCTTCAAACCTCCAAAAAAAAAAAAAATCACTGCTTCCTAAAAAAAAAAAAAAAAAAAAAAAAAAAAAAAAAATAAGTCCATGATCCTTATTCAGGTTTTTGAGACTGTGAGAAATGTGGTTTCAACTTCTTCAAGTTTGGTTCGCACCAATGCTTCACCCTCTAGAAAATACATGGGCTCACCAGTCCCTAAACTGGCCATTCACTTTAGTCTCTCTCTTTTTTTTTTTTTAAAGATTTTATTTATTTGTCAGAGAAAGAGGGAGAGAGAGCGAGCACAGGCAGACAGAATGGCAGGCAGAGGCAGAGGGAGAAGCAGGCTCCCTGCCAAGCAAGGAGCCCGATGTGGGACTCGATCCCAGGACACTGGGATCATGACCTGAGCCGAAGGCAGCTGCTTAACCAACTGAGCCACCCAGGCATCCCACACTTTAGTCTCTCTTAAACTGCTCATCCTGTTCCAAGTGTCTGCAGGACCTGTGTTCACATTTCCTTCTTTCAATGTCTACTTGCTCCTCATAGAACATTTCCCATTTCATATTTTCCAAGGAAAAAATAAATCCAGAGACAGTGCCCTCTCTAAAAAAAGAATACAAAATTATGAATACAAAATTCTCTCCTATCATCAGGGAGAAAGTGAATAGAGATTCATAGAACAAAATTATTGAGCCTTATTGAGCATGAGGGACACTGAGGTGGGTGCTCTGGAAAACTGCCAAGCGGGAAGACAATAAAGATAAATGTAAAATGCTTCTCATGCTCAAGAAATTTATAAGGCAGCAGGAGATTCCAAGATATGCTAACAGCTGTCATTCAAGATAGTGTGGATTTGTTAAGTGTAGGCTCACAAAACAGGGTGAGAATGTGCTGGATGACATCCTTAATTCTGTCTCTAGGCATCTGAGACAGCTTTCTAAAAGATGAGCATTTTTTGTTGTTGTTGGACTTGAAGGAGGGGAGTAAGCTAGTTGTTGATGAAGAATGAGGACCAGAGAATTGCAGCCTTGGACATCAAGAACACCAGGGACACATGGTGAGTTTGGGAGGAGCACTTGATGCTATGTGACTCAGGCTCCAATGTGCAGACTAATGAACTAGGACCCTGATGTGTTCCTGGTGGTCTGGTTCAGCTCCAAGTGACCCAAAATTCAAAATAGTCATGGGTGGCTTTAAGAGCTAGGATGTTTATTTCTCTTGTGCATAAAATTTCAGGTTGATGATCCATGGTTGATAAGGTATTTGGTGGTATTAGGTACCAGGTAACTTCTATCTGTCTCTCTGTCATGTGTGGTTTTGGCCTCATGACCACGGGTAGCAGATCTTTGTTGAGGCAGCTGGCTTAACTCCTCCCCCGCCAAAAAAAAATTCAAGGTGAGGAGAACAAAGGACACATGGTCATCATGGTCATCATCTGTAGGAATAACAACAGATCCCAATCCATATGTTTTGCTTTTGGTGTGCCTTTGACACACTCTTATTGAAAGGTGAGTTATTTACTCTCTCTCCAAAACTGGGAAAATTTTGTGATTGTTCTGACTGAATATGGTGCACTGACACTATGTGATTGCCAAGCTAAGTCACAAAAGAAATTTTAAACTTTGCTTTCCTCACTGGGATTCTCGTTCTTGACACCTTCAGCCTGGTGGCCCAATAGCCCACATGAAGGAGACTCAGGACTCCAGGAAAATAGTTACCCAGCCAGCCCTCCATGCTTCAGCTCCAGCAACTGAGTGCAACTGCATGAGAGACAGCCAGTCGGAAGCCCTCAGTTGAGTTCTTTCTGCCCTCAGCAGCCATGAAAGATAACAACTATTACTATTGTTTTATGCCACTAAGTTTCTATTAAACAGCCATCTGTAACCTAAACACTGTCTTTTAAGGAAGTTTCCCCAATGCTTTTCATCTGTAACTTCTGTGTAACTTATGTCGTATTGGCCAGAACTTAGTCACAAAGACATAACTTACCTGCAAAGGGTCTGAGATAAGCAGGCTTTATTCTACGAGGTTGTGTGCCAAGCTAAGATCCTACTACTGTGGAAAATGGGACAAAGGATTTTAGGAGAGAACTAGTGGTCAGTCACACCTAAGAAAAGAACTCTTTGAAGGACCAGAGATGCATGAATACAATGTACTATTTTTTTTTTTAAATGGTTACTTAATGTCACCTAATATGTATCTAAATCTATATAGGTTATTTATTTAACTATCTTGATCTAGTGAAGATTCAAGTAAATTTACAGGAGTAGAATTTTAAAATCCAAATTAGAAGTTATACCTTCAGGTTCAAGGTGGTACATGTCAGCCAATGCACCTATTCTCCAAACCTTCTAAACTTCCTAAATTCCCTATGGCATAATCAAATGTAAAGTAGAGAGAGAGAGATCCGTATTCACTGGGAACCACAAATGTTACATTCCCAAAATGCTGAGAGATATATGTATGATACCGTGGTAAGCCCAATGCCACTGAATGTGGACCAATCTGTGGATCTCCATATGCAAAAAAAAGTTCACCTCAGCACTAAGAGGAAAAGACCACCTCTCCTAGCAGAAGAGTACTTACTTATCTTTCCAGGCTTGGAGTGGCAAAGACAGTGGAAGGACAGTCAAAAGGGGCAAATCTCCACCCCACTTCTGGAACTACACCCGGTCCCCACACAGGAAACATCTAGTCACTGCTCTAATTTGGGATTAAATTTGCAGAAAAGTAAAGCAAGGGAATACCACTATTAAAGTCAACTCCTAATAAGGTATTCCTGGAAGTCAGCGAGAGAAGCAATGACAACAAATAAGACAACAAATTGATCTGCCACAAAATACAGAAAAGGACAGTTTTGCCATACTCCTATGGCCATGCAGGGTAGCTACATCTAAGGGAGGCTCCTTCCCTATCAACCCCTTGATAACATGACCTCTTCTAGTAAACCAAACTTCTAGGAAATAAGGCATTTTTCTTCTCCTTTTGTCAGAGACCAAATAATTTGAAGAGACATGACAGTCTCTAACAGAACACTCCCTCCATCTCCCTGCTGTAAGCATCGGGGGAGAAAAGTCATTAAGTGTATGAAAAATTATAGTTCAAACACATAAAGACTATCTAAAAAATCAGAATAAATGTCTCCCTCTCCTCTGTGGACTATGTTACTACAAGAAATAAAACAAGCAAAACCTCAGAAACTCTCTGGACTGTATTCTCTACAAGATTTGTGAGGCTATTGTACACACACACACACACACACACACACACACACACACACATACATTTTACATTATATCAGGCAATGTAAAAGAAAGGAAAAATTAGGTTGATAACAAAATTTTTCTCTGTCTCAATAAGCTCCAGAAGACATTGAAATGATGCCACCAAGTTTTGAGACAAAAATAAATAAATAAAATATTATGATCACAGAATATAATCTTAGCCAAGCTATTCTGGGGGAATAAGAGCAACAGAAATCTTGGACAGCCAAACCAACCACAGACCCTCTCTGAAAATACTTCTCACAAAAGTGCTTCAAATGAAAGGAAGAAAATAAATAAAAATAACGACCTCAAAAGTGGGGTGGGCTTTCATAAAGACGGTGAGGAGAAATAAAATTTAAAATTTAAAAGTCAATTTCTAAATTAATATTATGAAACATAATGCATGTATCTAATATAGTTCTTGAAAGAAAACATATAAGCCATAAAGGATTTTCTTAATTTAGTAATAAAATATTAGCTCATTCTAACAAAACTGGAAATCCAAGTTGGCAGGGAAGAGGGTATGTGAAATTTGTCCCTATTCTACCAAAAGAATTAATAGCTTATGTAACATTCTTGAAATAGATTTAAGAATATGGGTAAAAATACATTTTCCAAAAATGTGAATATAATCAGTACTAGAATAGACATTTGTTGTTTAAATTTTTTTTTCTTTTTAGAGGAGGAGGAGAGAGAGAGAGGGCATGAGCAGGGTGGAGGGCAGAGAGGGATGGAGAGAGAGAATCTTAAGCAGGCTCTACACCCAACATGGAGCCCACTGTGGGACTCGATTTCACAACCCTGAGACTGTG
This sequence comes from Lutra lutra, assembly GCF_902655055.1. NCBI lineage: Eukaryota > Metazoa > Chordata > Mammalia > Carnivora > Mustelidae > Lutra > Lutra lutra. Next base: position 111,256,862 of record NC_062278.1, read on the forward strand.
ACCTGAGCCAAAATCAGGAGTCACATACTTAATCCACTAAACCACCCAGGTGCCCCTGTTGTCTAACTTTTTATGGGAAGTAAAATTTTTAAAAGTCTACCAATACTATAAAACAGGTTGTTAAAGGATTACAAAGCATGAAAATAGAAATAATTTTTACATGAAGTCGCACTCCTTAATTTCTAAGTAAAGACAAATACATATATTTCATTTTTATCCTAAGATTTAGAAACACCCTTTTAAAACTTCTAAGTCCTTAAATTTTATTTTACTTGGTTAATTGGTTTTCTCAGTTAAATATCTCAGAGTCAGAAAGAACTCTTTCTATGTATTTCTGTTTTTGAGTTCACGGAGACATCTGAACACCCCATGGATACTAGAAGAAGTGATATATAACCTGCTTGTCAATTTCCAAAGACCACCAGAAACACACTTGTTACCGAACAAAGTTGGGTTTTTTGATTGATTGCAAAGAGCAAGGATGCATTTAGCAAACTTGAAGCATCTCAGTAAGAGGGCATTAGAAAAGACACACTGTAGCACTGGGGCATGTGACAGGTGGGGGAAGGTTTGTGTAAATGGGCAGCTCTCTGGAATGGATATTATCAGAAAGTGGGGATAATTCTATGATGGATATCTTAATTATTCTTATCTACAAGGCCAGGAGATATGACTGGTAAAGAAATAGTGGCCATTCATATTAGCCACGATGGGGGGGGGGGGTTTGGTCATCTTTTGCAGTTTGAACAATGTGCATGCTTCTGTTTTTATTCAGATACAGTTACAGAGTGATCTTATGCTTGCCTTGACCCAGCATCACCCCAGAATGATCCGGCTGAGGTTGGTGTTTTATGAAGTGTTTGTGTTCAACAGGTGAACACCACAACCAGCTGTGAAGGTTAAGGCAGCTCCCAGATGCCAGAGGCTGCTTTTCTCCTTCTCACCTTTTATATAAGCACTTACTGATGTATGAACACACACACACATCAAAAGTTTTGCATATTTTATTCTGTTAGAAACATTTATTCTTGTTCAATGTATCTATGATGGATATGGACATATGTATAGTCAAATATTTAAGGAAGTAATTTGTTTGAATTGTAGTTATAAAAAGGAGCAAAAAAGGAAAAATCATTTGTACCATAACTGTCCTCAGTTGAATTCAACATATGTGAACAATTGGGACCAGAAACTAATTGCCTACTTTCATTGATTATTAAAATAGTTAATTGACCTTATTTCAGTATTGAATAAACAACATTTTCTGTTATGTCACTGAAGTTAATAGTTTTGTGATCTGCAGCCCAGATTCTCATTGCCTGCAGAGCACTTGAAGACATCGTTCATGTCTATCCCTAAAGCAGAGGCTGAGAGTCTTCTCAGCTGCTGGGGAGAGAGAGAAGTGTGGATGGAGATTGCAGTGAGGGGAGGTTAAATGCTTCCTCTCATTCACAGGTGGTGTCAGGTACAACATCTGCAGCCATTCTAATGCTTCTAGGAGGCACCAGGGTAAGATTGCTGTTCAGTATTATCTTTTCATTTTCTTTTAAAGACAAGTTCTAGGGGTGCCTGTGTGGCTCAGTCAGCTAAGCATCTGCCTTAGGCTCAAGTCATGATCCCAGAGTCCTGGGATCAAGTCCTGCATCAGGCTCCCTGCTCAATGGGGAGTCTGTTTCTCTCCCTTCCTCAACCTCTCCCCCTGCTCATGCTCTCTCTCTCTCTCTCTTGCTTTCTCAAATAAATAAATAAAATATTTAAAAAATTAAGACAAGTTCTAAAACTAACATTAAAATGTTTACCATAAATCAAAATATTCCTCCCTCACTCCTTACTTGAGCCAGGAAAACCATTTTCACCCAATTCCAGCCTACCTTGTTTTCCACGTTTTTGCTAGCCTTGTTCCCAGATTCCTCTTGTGCTCCATCCTCCTGACTTCTTCTTGGTACTTGGTTGCTTACCGCTTCCTGGATATGAAATGGGTTATTCCTGGCTCCCTGCCAGCCCTAGTCTTGACCTCCCAACCACTTCCATACATCCTTCAAGACACACCCACTGCATGACTCCTCTTCTAAGAAACCATTCCGAGCCCCGAGCCCCTGAGACATGATTAGGTTGTCTTCTCTCCTAGCATAACATTGATTAGCACACATTATGGGCCCTCCAAGTCAGAAACTGTCTGATTACCTTTGTGATCGTGGGACTTAGGACAGGCAAGCAATCAAATAGAGTAGATGTATATTGACTTATGGAAGAAAATATAACTCTATAACCATAGAATATACCTCATACCATTTTTTCAGGGATTTTTAATGGGTTTATACTGATCCATTCCACTGTATCCTTGGACTAGTACCCAGATCTTGAGTCTTGGTATCACATACTTTTGCATGCCTTACTGTACTCTTCATCAGGGAGTCTGCAGACTGCCAACCAGCAGCCAATGAATGCTATCTGTGCTATTCAATGGTATAAAATCACCACAAAGATGTACATGGGGGTTACAGAGCATTACCTTCCTATAATTCCTAGTACTTGTAGGATATACACAGATGTAGTTGTAGCATATACACAGACACCAAAAACTAATAATAAGAAGAAATATCTCTTTCCAGGTCACAAAGGCCACATGAGAAGTGGGGTACAAATACTCATTCCCCATAACAGCATCAGAGGCACATGATCATGGGGCTAATCTTACACTGAATGTCTACGAGAGGTCTCCTAAACTTCCTGTCATCTATTCCAGTAGACAAATTTTCTACATTTTTCAGACTTCTCTGTTTCCACGTTTCTAGAAATCCAGCCTCCCTTTCTGTCTTCAGCTATTGGTCTGAAGTCCAGATGTCATCCAGATGTTAGAGGGTGGCTCTGCCCTCTGGGCAAGGTGCTGGGGGTCTCAGTACCTGTCATGTTTTAAGCCATACAGGCTTATTTCATTTCTCATTTGTTGGCCATCTGGGCTCCTCCACTAACCAGCTCCAAGCCTTGCAAAACTAAACATCTTGCTCAGACTCATTTTCCCCTCTGTAAGTGTGGATAATTATAGCGCCTATCTCAAGAGTTGTTAGTAAGGGTTTGAAGTTGTACATAATAGCTGGCAAAAGTCAGTATGTCCTTCCCTCCCAACTTGGGGGTACCACAGTCCACAAAACATACGCAGGATGGTTCTTGGTGAGAGGGAAGGTGTGGGAGATATTACCGCATCCAAGACAAGAAATTAGTCCATCAAACTTCTGATTAAGCAGTTATTGTGTGCCAGGTACTGAGGAGAGGTAAGTTAAAAACAAGTGACTGTGGTGAGCAGACACACATGCAAACAGCAGTGACAACACAACATGACAAGCACAGTAGCAGAGGTAGTCCCACAGGGGTGAGACGCTAAGGCTGCCTGGGGCTGTGAATGAAGGCTTCACACAGGAGCTAAGGCTCCAGCTGACCATCCCCAGGAACAGGATAGCCATAGAATTGGCTGAATGGTACTTTTATTCAGGATGGCAGAGGAATATCTCCCTGCATTGTGTAATTAGTGGTAATTAGCTGTAGCTCACACATTCCTTTAAAACACAGGAATATATTCTCCAAGACACCCCCCATTAACCCCCCCCCCACACACACACACAGTGAAAGTAAGAGAGATTGAGCGCCGTCATCTTGTGGTGAATTTCAACAGCGTCCTCCTTCCCAGGAGATAAGTTTAGACAAGACTGGGAACCACAAATCCCAATCCACTGACAGCCAAAAACACAGAGATTACAAATTTATTTGTGTATCTCTAACACATCACATCCCTACCTGTCCCCGTCCCTAGAAGGCTCCATGATACATCCTTTAAACCCATGCCCCCCTCTAATTTTTGTGAATTCACATACATTGAAGTGAGACTTTCAAGCTCTAGACTAGTGCTGTCCTGTAGAAATTTCTGTGATGATGTTCTAGGTCTACATAGCTCAATATGGCAGCCTCTCACCACACATGGCTACGGAGCACTTGATATGTGGCTGGTGCAACTGAGGAAATGAATTTGTAATTTTATTTCATTTTAATTGAAATGTAAATAGTCTCATAAAACTAGTGACTACCAAAGTGGACAGTGCAGCTCTAGCACCAAAGTCGAAATCTGCAACTTTCAGAATGGTGGGAGCAGACTCTCCAAAAGAGGGACTAAATCAAGATGCACTGAGTATTGATGTATGGGAGGGATCACTGCTACTCCAAGGGGAACAGTGGCAGGTCAGAGGCTGAACATGAACCTGAGATGAGGCCAGGGCATGAGAGGACCTACTAGGGTCCCAATGGGGTGTGGGAGATGGAAATGGAGCGAAAGGTGGGGTAGAGATGGGGGCGGAGGAAGTGGAGGGAGAAGAGACCTCCCCGTGGGTTTACTACTACCACGAAGCCTAAATCCTCCTTAGAGCCCCCCCCTCTGTAAATTTTAATGGAAGGAACATTATATATCCCCGAAAGCAAACCTCCCATTGTGCAGAGGAATAAACTGAGGCCAAGAGAGAGCTGTCCAGAGCATATATTGACTGCAGAAGAATCACAACCAGAAGGGTTTCCCCCACTCCCAGCCCACATGTGCGGCTCCACTAAAGGAAGGAAGAGCCACGGAAGGAGAACTGCAGGTAGACAATGAGCAGGCAAAGGGAGGCCCCGATGAGGCACCAGCGAAGGGAGAAGAAGTTAAAGCCCGAACCCTCCTGGGTGCTTGGCTTGGAGGCCCCTGAGAAGGTGTAGGTGGTCGCCTCCTCCTCCAGCAGCTTCTCGCTGGGCTTCCAGTGCACGATGCCCTCCTGGCAGGCCTCACAGAACTCGCTGCGGTGCGGACCCCCGTCGGGGCGGCTGGCCACGTGGATGCGGTACTGGCCGCCATCTTCATCGTAGCACTGCTCGCGCAGGCTGGTGATGAGGTTGTCCACCAGGCCCTCGATGTTCTCCTCCAGCATGCTCGACTCGTCCAGCCGCGCGGTTCCGCACTGGTGGCATAGCTGCTTGAAGACGCGCATGCGCACCGAGCCCGCCCGCTGGGCGCGGTCCAGGTACATGTGGAAGAGGATGACCACGTTGGCCGACTGCCAGGTGTGCCAGCACCAGGAGCAGTGGAACCTGCGGGGAGGGGAGGGAAGGATGGAGAGCGTCCGCCTCCCTCCCAGCGACAGCCTGCCCTGGAGGAGCCCAGAAAGAATGAGTCCTGTGTGCCTGTGCCTAGAGGTAAAGGCTGTTTGTTGGCTGTCCCTTGGGTTCCTTAGCGCTCCATACGCTCTGTCTCCTCCCAGTGAGCTCCCCTGGGACTCGAGCAGTGTCCTCAGGAGCCTGGCACTGGAGCCATCTGGCTTCTAGCAGTCTCTCCAGCCTTCCCCCTGCACACCTTCCTGTGGCCTCAGCTCCCCTTAAGCCTAATGAACTCGGGACATGCACCTGTACCTGCATAGGGCTTACCCCCCAAATCTGAGCCTTATTTTTCATCTGTGAATTGCAGGATTATGGTGTCCAATAAGGCTTCTTTCACTCAGACCTCCCCTGCCTCTACCTGTCTCACTCATGCATCCTGCCTGCTCTGGGGAGGAAAGGAGATGCCTCCAATGACTTGAGCATGGACCACCAAGGATAATTCAGAGAGTAACCTCCAAGAATCCACCAGATGGACTGGTGGAAGGGTGATGGACCGATGGATGGGTGATGGACCAACAGGGGGAGGACTATAAAGTTTGGTCCCTGTACCTTCACAAAGAACACCCTCTTACCCCTTGACAAGTCATCCCTAGACCCCACCCTAGCCTTGCCATAGAGACTGGAAAAATGGATGCTAGTCTTCAGCCTCCTCCACACACATGCACAGGGGCACACTTACATACACACAGGACACACTTGAGACAAAGTGGGTCCCCTTGAGTCCCAGCCTTAAGCATAGTGGGAGGAAGTGGTCTAGGTCTCATAGCCAAGCCCCACTCCCTCAAGTGTCCCTTGTTCACCTTCAGTGATGGAACACTCATTACCTCCAGGACAGTCCCTTCCTTCCTGAGAGGAACCTCTTCCAGAACCTGTTAGAACTGCTTTACAGTCGAGCATCTACTGGGTCTGGCCTCACTGATGACTCTCTCTGGGTCCCCTGTATAAGGGCCCAAAGGACTTCTGATGAGGAACTCCATTCAGTGCAACAGACACCACTTAGCACCTATGTTATGCCAACCACCACACAGTCCAGGCTATGGAGTAGAGATGAAGCCAAACCTGACCCTGAGGCCTGGATCCCACGGACAACATAAGCACAGAACACTTTCAGTATAGCCCAAGGCCAGGCTGGCCAGTGAAACAGCCTGATTGGTCCCCACTCATGCTGGGCCAGAGCTGTGGGGCACCAGGATTAAGCTTACAAGGAGACTTACAAGGAGAGTGAGTCTGTGCATAGAGTAACATAAGAGCCGCAGTTCTGAAAGCCTGCCTGAGGCCAGCTGGGAGCCACAGGTCACCAGCCAGGAACAGGACCAGCGGAGACTTGAGGCAAGGAGCAGCCACAAGCCCGTGGAGCTCAGCCCCTAATCCCCCAGGCCCCTGGGCTCCTGGGCCCAAATTCCCAGCCCGTTGCAACAGCCAGCTCAGGAGCTTCATGTGTTCTGTCTCCTTCTTTTACAGCTTTTAAATCAAACCAATGCAGAGTTGTTTCTTCTCCCTCAAGCTAGATCTCAGATCTTCAATTTCTAAACAGCAGATCTAGTGCAAGGGGACCTTAAAGATCATCTAGTCAACCTCATTTTATTGTGATGAAACAGAAGCAGAGAGAAAGAAAACTATCCACAGCCAGCCAGAGACAAAGCCAGGACCCAGTGTATAACAGGTGCACAATAATGTTTCCGGAATTGATGTGAATTGAAATAAACCAACCAACCTCTGCCTCTCTGTCTTTTGTCCCAAAGACAAGTTCATTCTAACATTGATAGGTCTTAGAACAAGAGTACAAACAGAAGCTCCCCACCCACAGCCTACCCCCTAGTGCCACCCCCATCAGCATGCCTCACCATAAAAACATGCATGAATAACCCACTCTTTGTGTCCAAGTTCTGTGTATCCACATCCCCTCCCTGAGGGCCTAGGGGTACCATCTTTCCCTGAATCAGTGGACTTGGGGAAGAGGACTACATAGGCCCTGAAAGTGAGTTTGAAGCAGCTTGGGCAGGGAATTCTGTGGTTCTGATCCCAAATCACAGTCTAGAAGAAGGAGAGGCATGTGGGCTTCAGATGGATATGTCCCCTTAGCCTCAAGGACTCCTTGCACTATGGAAAGCATGAGATTCATATGAGGTATAGGTCCCTGGACTTTAAGGACCTAAGGGAAATTGTGTCCCAAGCTAAGTCTTTTTGTTGCAGACCCATAGACAATAGAGCTGGAATGGTTTTAACTGATCACCTAAGGCCAACTTTCTGGTTTTGTGAATGTGAAAATTGGGGGAAAGGGAAAGGGACTTTTTGCCAGTTCATAGAATTAGTTAGCCATAAAGGCAGTTTCTAGAACATAGCAGGTGGACAAAGGTACTCAGGTCAAATTAGACAAAGTTGACTAAACAGACCTAGGAGCAGAGCATAGGCCGCAACCCTAAGCTAAAGGTTTTCTTAGTGGACCTCATGGCCTCTTCCCCTCAGTCCCCATTATTCTTTAAGAGATTATGAAAATGTGAAAACATCTAAAATGTCAGAGATTGTAAAGACATTTTAGCTCTTTGTTTAGTAGAAAACCAAGACCCAGAGACAGAAAACAACTTGCCAAGGTCACCCGGGGAGTCAGTGGTACAGCTGGGATTAGAACCTAGGCCTCTTTGACCCCCTTGGAAGTTCCTTCTCTATCCTCTAACCAGAGCTGACCTTAGGACCAGGCTCCATGGATCTCTCTGCCTCCCCTTGGAAGATGCCCCCAAGGCTCCCTGCAGGCCCCTCCCACCTGGGCTGCTCACCTGCCCGAGGCATGCTGTTCCAGGTACTGCTTCCAGCCCAGGGCCAGCTCATTGGGCTTGAGGTTGGGATCTATGATGAGTTCCCAGCTATCAGCTGGCTTGGCCACCTCCATCTTCTCATAGAAGACTTTCTTCCACTCACAAGTGGTCAGGCTGGTAGACATGGTCCTGGTGGTAGGGAGGGAAACTTGAATTCAGCCTGAGTGAGCACACAGAAAGAGCCCAGATCGATGCAGAGCAGTTCAGTGTCTGTGGTCTGAAAATCCTCATCAACAGGACTAGGAGGAAACAGGACCCAGCACTATCCTTTGTCACCCTGGCACCTGTTTCCATGGTAGCTGGGCTGGGAGCCAAGAGCCAGGCCTGGGGAGGAGGGAAGTCCCAGGAGAGAGCTCCAGGGACCGGAGCTGGGCTGGGAAGGCAGGGTTGGGTGGAAGGGGCAGGGTGGGAGGCTCAGACCCAGATCACAGCCACCCAGGCATTCAGGGGTCTCCCCCTCCTGCTTCCCCTACTGCTTCACCCCACTGCCCTTCCAAGTATCTTGTGCATTGTGTGCTATAGTGACTATGACACCGTAAGGAGCCAAAGAGAAGCAAGGGCTGAGGAAATGCAGAGCCTGCAGCTCACACACCTCCTGATGTGTGGGGACCATCATTCGCTATTTACAATTCATCAATTGCTTGACCTGTGTGCTGGCCAAAGTGGGAATTAACTCCCCCTCCTTTCAGATCCAGAAACTGAGGTTTACATGGCTCTAAGAGCCTCATCCAAGACTCAGATCCAGGCCTTCCAAAACCAAACTCATTTGTTCATTTATCAGAGTACTACTGAGCTCTTAACACGTAGGGATTGAGATAGGAGTAAGATGCCCTTGCTCAAAAAGATCTCAAGCAAGTTGTGAGATAGAATACAATCTGACATGCTGTAAAAAGCACAATGATAACATTTCAGATTCCTAGAGTTTTAGAATTGTTAGAGTTTGCATTTGGTTTCTGGTCCCAGGCCATACAGAAGAAGTTGCTGGAAGAACAAGTTTGTTCTGTGCTGCAGGTTTCTGCTATCTCAGCTGCTGCTGAGAGAGGCCAGGCAATGGAGCACCCACAGTTCCCTAATGCTTGATTTAAATACTTTAGAGACTAGGAGGGAACCTGACTCCAGATTTGCATAATCCACTTGAAGGCACAGACAGCAGAGGGAGGCAGCCAGGGCAGGAAAATAACCAGGTTGTTTGGCACTTTGTCCAGGCTCTGAGCAAATCTGCTTGGCCTCAGAACCCAGTAGTTTCCCTCAGCGGACTTCCATCTTCCCACCTGCACAGGAGAGCCTGGCTAGAGAGTATCTACAGTCTCTTCCAGCCATAATCCGCCCTGATTCTTTAACCTGGAAACCAGATCCCTGGAAAGATGGAGGCACACAGAGGAACAACATGCAGCATGAAAGAGGTTCATTGGAGCTGGAAGAGACTTTTCAGTGTTGAGTTCCAGTCTTGGCATTTGTCTCCAAGTGGTTTTTGCATGGGGTGAGGTCAAGGACAACACCACTGCATCATCTCTTAGAATGGGGAAACGTTCTCCACTAGCTTTATGGTGAGAATGTCAGAAAGGACAAAACTATGTCTTAGAGCCCTTGACCAAGAGCTCTAGAAGAGACGTTTTCTAAAAATATGGTTTCTTCATTGACTTCTTTATCTCTTGCTGTTGAATGCAGACACCTGAGATTCAGAAATGGGAAATTAACTTGGCTTCTCATACTGGGCTCAGGACTGGGCTGCTCATACCTCCCTGGGGTCAACTACCAGCCCAGGTGAGATGGGGGACATGTGGGTTCCCTGGAATTGAATGACTTGAGGAGTTTAAGGCCAAGTCTGGAGCCACATCCAGAATGAATCTGAAAACAAATGACAAAGAAGGAAAACCAAAAAAAGATAGAGGGTGGAAATTGTCAGGGTTTATCTGTTTGTTTTTACCCAAATGATGCAATCCCCTTAGGTGTGTAATTTACATCAGGTGTAATTTAGAGTGGGAACCCTCTAAGCAAAGACCAATATAATTCATCTTTCTGTGCAACAACCCTGTTTCTTTTCAAGAAAAAAATGTGCTTATGATCCAACCCAATGAACAGACTACCTCAGTTTTCTGTGATGGCACTGAGTTGTACCAGAAGCCACAAATTAGGAGCTCACTAATGTAAAAATGTGTGCAGCTGTGGCCATCTCACATACTGGCCATTTCATTATACATCACTGCTGTCTTTTTAATCTAGATAGTATTTTTTAATAAAGGAAATTTTATTCGTTTATAAAATAAATTACTATGCACCTGTATTGTGCAAACAAAATCGGCAAAAAGGAGAAGGATAAAATATCTAGTCTCCTCTCCAATTTGGAATATGGGTTGATAAATAGTAATAAATACTTTTGTAAAGTGTTCATTACTCAAATGTTACTTACTCAAATAATACAAGGGATGGCATTGTAGAGTCTGGAATTTGAAGGTAATAAAGACTTGGGGGTGTGGGTAAGTATCACTTGAAGGCTTTTGAAAACTGTATGTAACCCTTATCCCCACAGGTTTCAGTGCATGGTCTTGAGGGGGGATATATCCCTTCTACCCACTCCAGGCCCAGGGAAGAACCCCTGTCATTGGCCACCGTTGTTACTGATGGGAATGTGTTGTTGTTCTAGAGGTGTTTGAGGGCCCAAGAAGAAAAAAAAGAAAGTGAAATAAAAGTGAGTTAGTACAATTATGTAGGATAATTGAACATAATAAAGAAAAAAAAAGTGAGTTAGTGGTTCCGGATAAGAAGCAAATCCAGAGGAAATGCAAACTATGTCCAGTCTTCCCCCAGCTCTCTGCAATTCAAAGATCCATGGAAGGTGCTCCAGGACAAATGCCAGGTTCCCAGGGAATCTTTTTCAAGGGTGGTTAAGAAGGCCTCTCCATCCCCAGGATGTGGCACTTGGAGGCAGCCCGGCCCAGGCTCTACTCTTTGAGCGGAGGTGGACTCTGAATCCTGGGAGCGGTCACACGGTTGGAACAGCTCTCAGGACATACAGTGAAACTGCTTCTGGGAAGTATTTCAAGTCACGCTTTTATCAGTTGGCGCCAATCAGAATAACTGCAGGCAGCCTAGATCCTTTTCCTGCTGGTATTCAAGGGTCCAAATTCTATGGGCCATGCTGTAGATACCCCGAAGTCTGTATTAAAGGCGACCATATCTACTGTCACTTTTTTCAGAACCTTATTTTCCTAGGCAAAAATTTCATGAAGAATTGTTACACTATGTAAGGGAAGTACATAAACAAAAAAGAGTGCTCCCTGCTAGGGAAAAAAAAAAAAAGAGGATGGGGGTCGACTAAGTGAGTTAGTGGTTAGGAAAGAAGAATACAGAATTCTCTGCTGAGAAGAGACAGTCAAAGTCGGAGGGTCTGGAGAGACTTTCAGTAGATAAAGCCTATGCTGAATTCTGTCCAAGAGGTTGAAGGCCTCCATCAGAGTTCCTTAGCTATTCTCAGTGAACCTGCTGGTTTCTGGTGAGCTGAGGCTCAACACACACACACACTCACACACACACACACACACACACACACACACACACACACGTAAATAACTAGAGCTCCTCCCTGGGACAATTCCAGGCATCATGACAGAGTGATGAGGAAGCCTGGGGAAGCTTATATCAGCTGTTAAAACTTGCCTTCTAAAATGACATTCGTCACTTTTCCTCACATTCCATTGGCCAAAGCAAGTGACACAGCCAAGCCTGCAATGGCACAGGGAAATATATCTTGCCAAAGGTGAGGTGGTAGGGGTTGCTTTATGGGGTGGCCCTGAATATTATGAACAACAATAAAATCCATCACAGGACCCTCCTGAATAATGGGCACCCTCCTAAAACAAGGTAGCTGAACTGGTTCTATGGTGCAGGGTAGTTACGGATATGACATATATTTTTTAAAAACCGAGAAAGCGATTGTCACCATGTCAAGATAGTAATTGTCTCTGTGCAGACAGGGAAAGGTGACTGTAATAGGGGATTATTATGTATTGGGGATGGGAGGGTTTCTAGGGGGCTGGCAAAGATTTCTCTGACCTGGTGTGTGCTATGCAAGTTTTTGGTGCATTATTATCCTTCAAATTGTATGTGTATGTTTTATTACTCCCCTGTATACATGACCCATGACACAATATAAAGAAAATGGATACTACCTCTGCCTTTCCCCTTTCCTCAGATTGTCCCAAAGTATCAGAGTCTAGCAGTGGCCCTTCTGAACATTAAAGAGGCCTAGAGAAACCATCATGTCCTTACCCTGAGAGAGGTTTTAGTTGGATGAGCAAAGGAAGGTCAAAGAAAGAAATTATGAGACACAGTATCTTGTAATAGTAAGCTCTTGGTAAATGTCCCAGGATCTCGAATGCACTTCTTCTCAAGCCCCTGCCGCAATATCAGTACATTCCCTCCACAAGACTGTCTTATTCATCTTGTATGTTTTCTCCAGTGAGTATCAAAACCTGAAACTCATAGTAGGTGCTAAGTAAAATCATGGTTTAAAAAAAAAGATTTTATTTATTTATTTGACAGAGAGAGAGAGATCACAAGCAGGCAGAGAGGCAGGCGGGGCGGGGGATGGGGGAAGCAGGCTCCTGCTGAGCAGAGAGCCCAGCGTGGAGCTCAATCCCAGGACCCAGAGATCATGACCTGAGCCAAAGGCAGAGGCTTAACCCACTGAGCCACCCAGGTGCCCCTAAAATCTTGTTTAATGAGTGAGTAGAGGCAAGACTTTACTGTGTGTATCCTTTACCTTGGAGGCTGACTGTGAATTCTAAAAACATAAGAACCATATAATAAGTCTCCACAGACCCAATAGCACATTATAGGCACATTATAGAAGTACAGTAGGTGTTGTGATTTCATTCAGTCCATAGCGGCAAAGATTTGTTTAATATTCATGATGTGCTAACATGAATGTTAGTGCAGAGAGGGAAACATTAACACATGATCTTTCCATGAAGTTTCCCCTCAAATTCTGGGACTGATGGGGAATTCCAGCACTTCTAGCTTCTTGGAATTATGTTTACAGTCATAAGTCTAGTCTAGGATATCATGTTTTCTGTCACTATAATCTCGACATAATGCCAGTTATCAAAAAGAGGGGAGAAACCCTAAATCTACCCAAACTTACCTTCAAGGAGGGTATCTAATTTTTAAATAGACGTCTTACTTCCCTCAGACATATCAGATATATTGGGCACCCTTTTAAGAAATATCAGAAACCATAATCTGTATGCTGGGGCTGCAGATCAGTCATGTGCTAGGGGTGATGTTATTCACAAACCATTTAAGGAGATGAGCTTGAAAAGATATATTTCATTAAGTTGTAAGTTCATACTGATATTTTCCAATGGGGTTTTAACATTGTTGAAAAGTATTTTTATCCCAACTATAATTTCAGCCTTTTCTTCTTATAAAATGATGCTATAAGTTATTTAAATTAATATAAATAATTGTTTTGTCTGTCAACTAAGAGTTCATTAGCACTGGATACTACCATTAGCACTGACTATAAAAGCACTAAATAATTAATAATTAGGTTAGATCATTAATTTTTTGTATGCCCCACTGATTATATACACTCAAATCACTTTATTTCAAGTGAGGAGTAATGCGTTATTTACGCCTTGGTGATTTAATCACTTCTACGACAAATTGTGTGCTCTGGTTTTATTTATTCATTCAACATTCAATAACTATTGAGTACTTGCTAGGTCTCCCTCCTTTCCTAGGTGCTGGGGATAACACGGTGCAAAAAAGACAGAAATCCCTTCCTTCATGGTGCTACATTCTACGGAGAGAGATAAACAATAAAATAATACTGTAGTAGATGCTAATAGGACAGAATTTTTAAAAAAAGTCAACAGGAGAGGGAGATCGAGAGTGTATGGATGGAGGGGATGAGAGAGGATTACAGTTTAGACAGTATTGGAAGAAAAGGTCTCAAACGAAAGCCATATTTGAGAAAAGCACCAAAGAGATAAGAAAGGGTGTCCTACCAATGGGCAAAAAGGCACTCCAGGTGGGGCAGACAGCAAGTGCAAAGTCCCTGTGCTTATTTCCTGAAGCCACTGCACAAATTTACCACAGATTTCATGGCTTAAAATAACAGAAATTTATTGTCTCACAGTTCAAGAGGCCAGAAGTCTAAAATCAGTATCACTAGGCCAGAACCAAGGTGCAGAGCCACATTCCTTCCAGAAGCCCTAGAGAAGACTCACTCCTTAGCTTGTGGCCTTATCACTCTGGTCTTCGAGGTCAGCATCCTGGAATCTCTCTCTGGTCTGTCTTCACATTGCTTTCTCTGTGTGTCATAAAATTTCCCTCTGCCTCCCTCTTATATATGTGATTGTATTTAACCATCCCCTACCAATCATCCAGAAAAATCTCCCTGTCTCAAGATTCTTACTGTAATCACATCTGTAAAGACCATTTTGCTATGTAAGGTAACATCCACAGGTTTCAGGGATAGGACATGACTGTCTTCAGGGGCCATGTCTCAGCCTCTCACAGCGCCTCAGTGGGAGCACCCCTGTGTATCCAGGGGAACAGTGGGCAGGCCACCGTGGCCCAGTGGCTTGCTCATAAGCCAGCGTAGGAGTTGGAGAGACCAACCACAGAACATCAGGCAAGAGCCAGCTGGCACATGGCCTGCTAGGTTTTCACAAGAGCTGGCAAGAAGACTTGGATCAGCAGAGTAACAGGATGGAACTTAGATTTGAGTAGAATCATCCATATGCCAATCTAGGAGTAGACTGCAGGGGACAAGCAAGGATGCAGGGGAGGAAATTAGGATGTTCTTTCAATATAAGAGAAGACAGATTGACAGCCCTGGGGACAGAGCGGTGGGGTTGGACTCTGGTGAGAGGGCCAGATTCTGTACATATTGTAACAGGATGTACCGAAGATTGGATATGGAGTATGTGAGAGAGACGGAAGGGTCAAGGATGACCTGGGCACCTGAGGGGCTATCACGGAGGGAGGAAGAAGGAGGAACAGCTTTGTGGGGAGATCAGAGGCACAGTTTGGAAGATGCTAAAATCTGAGAAAACCAAGCTGTTATGTCAAGTTGATATTCACATGTAGTTTGTTTAATTTATTGTACTATAAAGGCTTCAGAATTTTAACTTGTAATTCTTACCTGGCAAATGCTTCCAGTTACCGATTTTTTCGTTGGTCCCAGCATTTGGTTACTGAGGGGAAGGAAAGATGCTCAGAAAATGCAGTGTGTCCCCTGGTGATGTATGAGGGCCTTTCCCACTCCTTGTCTGTAATGGCAAACGCACACTGACACGTTCAAGGTTTATCTACGGGAGTCCTTGCTGCCTAAACCCCACCTGGTTATCATGGTCTAGAATGGACATAGACCTTCTAGCATTGCTATTGAGAATCTTGCAAGTGTAGCACCCAGAGCTCTTGGCTTTTAATGTGGGGCAAACTACCAACAACATTATAGACCAAAGAAAAGGTAAGACAAAGACATGTGCTCTTGAAACACCTCTTTTGGAATGTATCCAATTCGACCTCATATTTATGAAATCCTTTCTCATCTTGCCTTCATATTAAAGATTTTACATTTATCTTTCCGCTTTTACGGCACTACCAAGGGTTTCCTCTGAGTGCACAATGTATTTGGATAAACACGTGCACCACACATATTTAAAAGAGGCTTCCAGAAGGAATGCTGCATGAATAAAGGCTTGAAGAACCAGCCATTGCAGTTAAACAGAGGCAGGGAGTAAATGTATCCTAAGCAGCAGGAACGCTCAGCAAAGAATTCAAGAATAAAATAATATAGAATCATTCTGGACACCCTGAATCATCTAGTACATGGGCATCACAGAGAGGAGTGATACAGGTTGAGGCCTGAGAGGTGTGTGGGGCTGGGATTGTGAAGGACTTTTTTTTTTTTTAAGATTTTATTTATTCATTTGACAGAGAGAGATCACAAGTAGTCAGAGAGGCAGGCAGAGAGAGAGGAAGAAGCAGGCTCCCCACTGAGCAGAGAGCCCGATGCGGGGCTCGATCCCAGGACCCTGAGATCATGACCCGAGCCGAAGGCAGCGGCTCAACCCGCTGAGCCACCCAGGCGCCCCTGTGAAGGACTTTTTAAAAACATTTTATTAGGGGCGCCTGGGTGGCTCAGTGGGTTAAAGCCTCTGCCTTCGGCTCAGGTCATGGTCCCAGGGTCCTGGGATCGAGCCCCGCATCGGGGTCTCTGCTCAGCATGGAGTCTGCTTCCACCTCTCTCTCTCTGCCTGCCTCTCTGCCTACTTGTGATCTCTGCCTGTCAAATAAATAAATAAAATCTTTAAAAAAAAAAACCATTTTATTATTTTTATTTTTTCTAGATATAATCGCTCTCCATTACTGTAGAAGTTTAGGTGTACAGCACGACACTTTGACTTGTGTATAGTGTGAAATAATCACCTCTGTAAGTTGAGTCAGCATCCATCATCTCATACAGATACAATAAAATGAGAAAGCAAAAGAAGAAAAGGAAATTTCTTCTCCTTGTAATGAGAACTCTTAGGATTTTCTCTCTTCACAACTTTCCTATGCATTATCCAGCAGGGTTAGCTGTAGCCACATGCTGTCCCATCCATCCCTAGTGCTTATTTCTCTTCTGCCTGCAAGTTTGCACCTTTTGCCCATTTTTCTCCTAGTCTCCTTCCCCCTCCCCCTGCCTCTGGTAATCACACATCTGATCCCTTTTTCTATAAGTCTGTTTTTTGGTATCTGTTGGGAGCTTTTTTATTTTTTAAGATCCACATGTAAGTGAGATTATATAATATTTGTTTTTGTCTGTCTGTCTTATTTCACTTAGCATAATGCCCTCAACATCCCCCCATGTTGTTGTAAACGGCAGGATTTCCTTATTTTTTTTTAATGGCTGAATAATATATTTACACACCACGACTTCCTTAGCCATTCATCTACTTGATGGACACTTAGGTTTTAGGTATTGTAAATAATGTCTCTATAAACGCAGGAACGCAGGTATCTTTTCCAGTTACTGTCTATGAAAGATCCTTCAACACCGTGTGAAGAGTTAGGATTTTGTCTTAGAGGAGATACGGAATGACAGAACTGTTTTAAGACTGAAGCATGTGAGCAGATTTGCCTGTTGGTAATCAGGTATTCCAAGCCCTCGCGCTCTTTCTCCCTTTTCTCCATAAATTGGCTGGTGTGTCCAGTACTGTTCTCGTGACACTCTGGCTCTAGGTTCTGATCTACTTAGCTTCTTGCAAACCCAGAGCCCTCTGCAGGAGGGTGACAAGAAGCTTCACTCCATTGGACCATAGAGTATTCTGTTGTGCCCAGCCAACTGAGACCTACTGGATTAAGTGCTAAGCAAATGAAGAAATAAACAATCTATATTGCTTATACCGGAAAGCATTGAATACTCCAAATCTGAGTATTACATGTCTTTAATGACCTCATTTTGTCAATGAAACTTCTACGGACCATTTTCCCAGATGAAGTTCCTATGAACAAGGAATGAGTAACTGTTATTTCTAAGGTGGCATTTGTCAAAGGAACACAGACCCTCTCAGGAGATAGCCATCAAATTGCCTTAAGGCTTCCACTTCGTTTTAAAAAGATGATACAGAGGCACAGGAAAATCTTTTTTTTTTTTCCCAAAGATTTTTTTTTTAATTTATTTATTTGACAGGGAGATAGAGAGAGCACAGGTACATAGTGCGGCAGGCAGAGGGAGAGGGAGAAGCAGACTCCCTGCTGAGCATGGAACCTGACAGGACTCAATTCTAGGACTCTGGGATCATGACCTGAGCTGAAGGCAGACACTTAACGACTGAGCCATGCAGGCGCCCCAGCACACAAAAATCTTAATGTGGATTCATGCTGGTAGGCAGGGGAAAGAGGGTGTTTAAAAAGAACTTAACAAATAATATACTCAAGAGTACATTCTATGATACAGTAGAAACTGCCATTGCCAGATGTATAACAGTTACTTAATCTGTCTCACTCCTTTCAAAGGCAATTAAGCAAATCCAAGAGGGTTAAGAAACTCTAAGATTCAGTCCAGAATGGTTTCAGTGTCCAACGGGACCTACTGATGGAAACTGGTCAGAGTACGACACCAAGCTCACAGGTAGCTGCTGTTTCCACATGGGAGCCCAGGTCATTCTTCCAAGAGATGTATGATGCAAGAAGTAGCAGAAACTGCAATGCACTTCTGGAGGCCCCAGGAACTGGGCAAGGAAACGGCAGATTATTTCCTCATCTTAAAAATTCATTGGGAAGAAAATCCTAATAAAATTTTATTATAATAAAAAAGAATAGTGATAGAACACTGACTTTACTTCGTGTGTATTTCTAAATACTTTACGAATATTCATGCCTTTTGGCACACAAGAACACTATGAGGTCCGTACTATAATTACTATCCCCATTTTACAGGTGAGGAAATGAAGCACAGAAAGGCCAAGCCGTTTACTGGTGGTTGCATTGTTACTAAGTGACAGTTCTAGGATTTGAACCCAAACAACATACCTCACTGACTGGATGCATTTATCCACTGAGCTTTTCCCTAGATCCAGTTTTAAAAGTAACAAACTCATTGTAAAATTTCAAGCAATACAAAAATATAGTAACAAAGAAGCAAAAATTCCATATGCTCTTTACCCCACCTCTCCCTGCCCTTCATTTTTTGTGTCAAGTTATTATGGATAAAAAATTTAGAATTTATTTGATTGTGGAATGCATTTGATTAAGAATGGATCCTAATGTTTCAGTGTCTATAATTTGTAAGACTTATAGCATCGGTGTCTTTCCAGGGTGGTACATGCTGATTTATGAGACAAAGAGCCTTTCTGTGAGCCTGTGTTAGTACTGGGCACCCAGCTGAGGCCAGCAGCACACCTCCCCAGCTGCCTCACATCGGAGTTCACCTATGTGACTGCAAGGCAGCAATCCTTCTGGGGCACCTGAGTGGCTCAGGCGTTAAGCATCTGCCTTTAGCTCAGGTTATGATCCCAGAGTCCTGGGATTGAGCCCTGGGTCCTGGAATCTGAGCCCTGGGTCCTGGGATCCAGCCCCAGTCCTGGGATGGAGCCCCAAATCGGGGCTTCCTGCTCAGTGAGAAGCCTGCTTCTCCCTCTCGCACTCCCCCTGCTTGTGTTCCCTCTCTCGCTATCTCTCTCTATGTCAAATAAATAAACTTAAAAAAAAAAAAAGCAAAAAGCGATCTTTCATCAAAAGAAGGAGGAAAGGGGTGCCTGGGTTTCTCAGTGGGTTAAGCCTCTGCCTTCAGCTCAGGTCATGATCTCAGGGTCCTGGGATCAAGCCCCACATCGGGCTCTCTGCTCAGCGGGGAGCCTGCTTCCCCCTCTCTCTTTGCCTGCCTCCCTACCTACTTGTGATCTCTCTCTCTCTCTCTCTCTCTCTGTCAAATAAATAAATAAAATCTTAAAATAAAAAAAAGAAGGAGGAAACTGTTAAAAGTTGAAAAAGCAGTGAATTTATGATGTGAGGTCATGTTTTGGTAACCCATGACGCTCTCTAAATGTGACTCCAGTAAAAACCAGAAAGCCTTCGCAAATATTTCTGAGTTTCTGACTCAGGATCCAGGAAAATCGAGGCAGTACCCACCATGGGGACTATTTTTAAAAGGCGTCCATTACTAAACAGTCACTGACTCCACGAATGCAGAGTGTCAGGTGAGGCTCTGAGGCTACTGGGATGACCGGAAAACATTGCCTGCCTCCTGGACTCGGTCCAGGCCTCTCCATATATCTCCTTTGTTTACAGTCTTGAAGCAATCACACCTTCACCTCGTGGCCTCCTGTCCATGAACACTTGCTCCCTTGCTGGGAAAACTGTCTTCTTCTTCTCTGATCCACAAGTTGTTTAGAGGTAGAAGTTTTAAAATTTACAGACAAATGAAATTTTTCAAGCCCCCATTTTATCATTGATTTTCTCCTTAATTGCATTGTCTTGAGAAGATGTGGTCTGTATGGTCACAATCATTTGACACCTTCTGAGGCTTCTGTTGAATTACACTTTTCTGTGTTTAGTTTTTAAAAATTTATATTGAATCTATTTAGAAAGGTAGCATACTATTATAAATAAAGGCTAATAGAGCAAGATATGGAATTTAATCTCAGCTCTGCCAGTTATAGTCTGAATAAAATTAGGTGACTATCTCAGACTCCACATCTGAAAGTAGGGGTATTGATAGAAATCATGGCAGTGGGTTTTTGAGGGGATCAATGAACTCATAATTGTATAGGGCTAGAAAAAATTCCCAGCCCGTAGTGAATGTTCAATACATGTTATTTACTATTTACTATTATCATGCCATTATATTGCTATTATTATATTCCATGTATATAACATTCTTTTTTTTTTTAAGTTTTATTTATTTGACAGAGAGAGAGATCACAAGTGGGCAGAGAGGCAAGCAGAGAGAGAGAGAGAGAGGAGGAAGCAGGCTCCCTGCAGAGCAGAGAGCCCAATGTGGGACTCGATCCCAGGACCCTGAGATCATGACCCGAGCTGAAGGCAGAGGCTCAACCACTGAGCCACCCAGGTGCCCCTAATATTCTTTTTTTATTAAAGAGTTCTTAATTTGTTCTAGAGAGAGAGAAAGAGTGCATGAGCCAGGGGAGGGGCAGAGGGAGAGAGAGAAAGGAAGTAAACTCCCCATTTAGTGGGGAGCCCTATGCAGAGCTCAATCTCAGAACCCCAAGATCATGACCAGAGCTGAAACCTAAAGTAGAATGCTTACCAGCTGAGTCACCCAGGCACCCCTCTATATATGTATAATGTTTTTGTTGTTGTTGTTGTTGTTTGCCAAGGTGTGTTCTCCAGCATTTCTATTTATTTGTTTGTTTATTTATTTATACTAGTTTCAGAGGTAAATGTAGTGATTCATCAGTTGCATATAAGACCCAGTGCTCATTACATCACATGCCCTCCCTTAACACCCATCACCCAGTTACCCCATCCCCCCACCCACCTCTCATCCAGCAACCCTCAGTCGGCTTCGTAGAGTTCAGTGTCTCTTCTGGTTTGCCTTCCTCTCAATTTTCATCTTCTTTTATTTTGCCTTCCCTTCCCCATGTTCATCTGTTTTGTTTCTTAAATTCCACATATGAGTGAAATCATATGGTATTTGTCTTTCTTGGACTGACTTAGAACAT
Organism: Lutra lutra; assembly: GCF_902655055.1. Lineage (NCBI taxonomy): Eukaryota > Metazoa > Chordata > Mammalia > Carnivora > Mustelidae > Lutra > Lutra lutra. Next base: position 111,278,028 of record NC_062278.1, read on the forward strand.
TCTTAAATGACAAAATTATACAGATGAAGAACAGTGGTTGCCAGGGGGTAGGGCTGAAGGGAGGGGTAGGGCTTAAGAGACTGTGAAGGGGTAACACGCATCCGTGATCTACACATGAGATAAAATCACATGGAACTACACACACACACATACACACACACACGCGCGTGCACACACACACACAGGAGGACATGCAAAACTGGTGAAATCTGAATAAGATCAGTAGATTGTAGCAACTGTGTTGACTTCCTGGCTTTGATGCTGTGCTGTGGTTACCTAAGATATTACCACAGGGGTAAGCAGGGACTTCTCTGTACTATTTTTGTAACTTCCTGTGAATCTATAATTATTTAAACATAAATTTTAAAAAACTTCCTGGAACATTGTGAATGTTCAAGAAATGTTATTTAGCATTATTATTTTTGTCAGAACAGTTTTTCAAGTTTTTGTGCATTTAACATACATTAATTTTGAAATAAAATAATGTTATTTTTAACATAAAGATTTGCAAGTTACAAATGTTAAATATATAGGAACTCGGAGTCCCTTGTGAGCTGTTAGGTAGGCTGGAGTTTGTGATAACTAGTGTTTCATCCTAAGCACCTTCTGAACAGTAAAAATGTTGGGAGGCATGTTGGAAGCCCCAGATCCTGGGTCTGTGAATGTTGATCCAGTGGATGCAGAAAACACTGGAAACAACAGATGAGAAAAGGCGGTCCTCCAGCAATTATTGCCTTCTGCTGTCTCCATGAGTGATTTCTATTCTCAGGACACCCCTAGCAAGAGCAATCACTGTCTCCCAGTTACTTAGGCTGGAAAAGTCAGGGTCATGGTTTCTAGAAGGGGCCTTAGAGATTCACCTGCGCAGTCTTCTCATGTATAGTCAGAAACTGAGGACCCAGGGGAAGCAGCTTTCTGACCAAGCCAAGTGACCTTCAATCAAGGTCAGAGCCGCTGGCCCCGGCCAGCAGGGCTTGGATGATGTCCCTCCCTGTCATGTACTCAGGGTTACCGAATATGATCGAGAGAGGAAAGCTCAAGGGGCAACCCCGGGTCCTCAGCATGGAAGGGGAGGAGCAATATACTCGGGGTGCAGCCAGTCCACACCTGGTACCAGGCATCCAGAGCTCAGGGCGACACTGTGATGCAGAGGCAGAACTGCGTGACATGACCTGGGAGCTTCCTCTCTAACATTCAGAGTTTGGGATTTTGACCCAGAGAGAATTCTAGCTCTGAAATTCTTTTTTTTTTTTTTAAGTTGTTATTTATTTATTTGAGAGAGCGAGTGTGTTCGCACTAGTTGGGGAGGAACAGAGGGAGAGGGAGCATGGAGCTAGACGTGAGGCTCCATCTTAAGACCTCCAGATCATGACCGGAGCTGATGACAGACGTTTAACTGAGTCACCCAGGTGCCCTTCCAGTTCTGAAATTCTAAACTCTCTCCTTAACTGTGCTGTGTAGTTGGAAAAGCCATGCACTGGGGTGCATGAAGAAAGGGGCCCCTTTTTGTAAATTCAACAGCCGACACACAGAGGTAGCCCCTGTGCTAGCTGAGGCCCTCTCTGCAAGTCGGAAGGTAAGAGCTGCATCCCCAACTTTGTCACTTACTAACCCCCCGTGTGTTCTTAGGCTGTCTGCTCTGAATCTTTTCTTCCTTCATGGTCAAGGTTGTGGTGAGGATTAGGAGAGCTCTTGGCAATGACAGCCCCTGGAGATTCCGAACGTTCAGTTCTATTTATTGCTACTGTCATCTCATAAGCCCCTTCTTCCTCCAGCGTTCTATTAGGGATCACTTGCTTTTGCCTGAGAATGGAGACCCGAACTCTTTTTTTACCCCAGGACAGCTGCAAACTTGAAACAAAGCAATGACTTTCAGAGTGGAAATTCACACACCCAAGTAGATCTCTAAAGGAGAGATTTGGGGGCCACAGGACCTCAAATCACATCTTAGAGGCCACCAGCCGATCCCATGGGATGGTTTCGCTGAGCTGAAGAAGGGACTTATAGGAAAGGAGCAGGCACAAAGGCCCAGGAAGGCAACTAGAAGACATAGCACTAACACCATAGACACCTTCCTGCTTCCCTGGAACCAGTAAGCAGGGCATGAGCCTTCGAGTGCGGTATGCCCTGCCACCTTGTGGCTGTTTGCTAGACTGCCTCAAATGTGTAGGTCCCGGAAGAGCAATCAGACCAACTGGAACCCTAATCACCCCTCACTCTCTAGCTCCATCCTTCAACAGACCTGTACCGATGCCCATGATGGTTCCGGCTGAGGAAATTCCTGGATGGTTGGTCCTGAAGGAGTTCCTGGGGTGGAGTGCTGAGGGAGAGTAGGAGAAAAAGGACATGCTAAGTAGAGGGCATGGTGTATACACAGATTGCAGCCTGGATTGTTGGGGAGGTGATGCATTTCTCCACTCCCGTGGAAGACAGGGGATCGAGGTAGAAGTAGTGAGAGGTGAGACACAGTTGTACTATCAGAAAATGATGTGTGTGAAACCCCAAGTCAGGGTGGGCTGGGAAGAAGATGGACAGAAGCCACCCCTGGAATGCAGCTCAGTTCAGGGATACAGGAACTGTCTGGCTCTATACAAAATGGCCCCAGACTTGTGTGGCCATGCCCTTCTTTCTTGAGGGTCATAGCAGACCCCTCCTCCTGTCATCTTCCTATGATCCAAATGAGTTTCTAAATGGGATGGGACCTCAGAGCATCTCGAGCTTGAAAGGGGATCTTAGGGTCACTTAGCCCAACCCTTTCCCCACATCATCACTGTCAACTGGTTCTGTATCTTCTGGGAACTCACCTCAGCAGTGAGCTCAGGAGCCCACTCAAAGCCCCTTCCATTTTTTAAAAATTTTTTATAAACATATATTTTTATCCCCAGGGGTACAGGTCTGCGAATCGCCAGGTTTACACACTTCACAGCACTCACCATAGCACATACCCTCCCCAATATCCATAAACCCACCCCTCCCTCCCAACCCCCTCCCCCCATCAACCCTCAGTTTGTTTTGTGAGATTAAGAGTCACTTATGGTTTGTCTCCCTCCCAATCCCATCTTGTTTCATTTACTCTTCTCCTACCCCCTTAACCCCCCATGTTGCATCTCCTCTCCCTCATATCAGGGAGATCATAGGATAGTTGTCTTTCTCTGATTGACTTATTTCGCTAAGCATGATACCCTCTAGTTCCATCCACGTCGTCGCAAATGGCAAGATTTCATGTCTTTTGATGGCTGCATAGTATTCCATTGTGTATATATACCACATCTCCTTTATCCATCCGTCTGTTGATGGACATCTAGGTTCTTTCCATAGTTTGGCTATTGTAGACATTGCTGCTATAAACATTCGGGTGCACGTGCCCCTTCGGATCACTACGTTTGTATCTTTAGGGTAAATACCCAGCAGTGCAATTGCTGGGTCATAGGGTAGTTCTATTTTCAACATTTTGAGGAACCTCCATGCTGTTTTCCAGAGTGGTTGCACCAGCTTGCATTCCCACCAACAGTGTAGGAGGGTTCCCCTTTCTCCGCATCCTCGCCAGCATCTGTCATTTCCTGACTTGTTAATTTTAGCCATTCTGACTGGTGTGAGGTGATATCTCATGGTGGTTTTGATTTGTATTTCCCTGATGCCGAGTGATATGGAGCACTTTTTCATGTGTCTGTTGGCCATCTGGATGTCTTCTTTGCAGAAATGTCTGTTCATGTCCTCTGCCCATTTCTTGATTGGATTCTTTGTTCTTTGGGTGTTGAGTTTGCTAAGTTCTTTATAGATTTTGGACACTAGCCCTTTATCTGATATGTCATTTGCAAATATCTTCTCCCATTCTGTCAGTTGTCTTTTGGTTTTGTTAACTGTTTCCTTTGCTGTGCAAAAGCTTTTGATCTTGATAAAATCCCAATAGTTCATTTTTGCCCTTGCTTCCCTTGCCTTTGGTGATGTTCCTAGGAAGATGTTGCTGCGGCTGAGGTCGAAGAGGTTGCTGCCTGTGTTCTCCTCGAGGATTTTGATGGATTCCTTTCTCACATTGAGATCCTTCATCCATTTTGAGTCTATTTTAGTGTGTGGTGTAAGGAAATGATCCAATTTCATTTTTCTGCATGTGGCTATCCAATTTTCCCAACACCATTTATTGAAGAGGCTGTCTTTTTTCCATTGGACATTCTTTCCTGCTTTGTCAAAGATGAGTTGACCATAGAGTTGAGGGTCTATTTCTGGGCTCTCTATTCTGTTCCATTGATCTATGTGTCTGTTTTTGTGCCAGTACCATGCTGTCTTGATGATGACAGCTTTGTAATAGAGCTTGAAGTCCGGAATTGTGATGCCACCAACTTTGGCTTTCTTTTTCAATATTCCTTTGGCTATTCGAGGTCTTTTCTGGTTCCATATAAATTTTAGGATTCTTTGTTCCATTTCTTTGAAAAAAATGGATGGTACTTTGATAGGAATTGCATTAAATGTGTAGATTGCTTTAGGTAGCATAGACATTTTCACAATATTTATTCTTCCAATCCAGGAGCATGGAACATTTTTCCATTTCTTTGTGTCTTCCTCAATTTCTTTCATGAGTACTTTATAGTTTCCTGAGTATAGATTCTTAGTCTCTTTGGTTAGGTTTATTCCTAGGTATCTTATAGTTTTGGGTGCAATTGTAAATGGGATGGACTCCTTAATTTCTCTTTCTTCTGTCTTGTTGTTGATGTAGAGAAATGCAACTGATTTCTGTGCATTGATTTTATATCCTGACACTTTACTGAATTCCTGTACAAGTTCTAGCAGTTTTGGAGTGGAGTCTTTTGGGTTTTCCACATATAGTATCATATCATCTGCGAAGAGTGATAGTTTGACTTCTTCTTTGCCGATTTGGATGCCTTTAATTTCCTTTTGTTGTCTGATTGCTGAGGCTAGGACTTCTAGTATTATGTTGAATAGCAGTGGTGATAACGGACATCCCTGCCGTGTTCCTGACCTTAGCGGAAAAGCTTTCAGTTTTTCTCCATTGAGAATGATATTTGCGGTGGGTTTTTCATAGATGGCTTTGATAATATTGAGGTATGTGCCCTCTATCCCTACACTTTGAAGAGTTTTGATCAGGAAGGGATGCTGTACTTTGTCAAATGCTTTTTCAGCATCTATGGAGAGTATCATATGGTTCTTGTTCTTTCTTTTATTAATGTGTTGTATCACATTGATTGATTTGCGGATGTTGAACCAACCTTGCAGCCCTGGAATAAATCCCACTTGGTCGTGGTGAATAATCCTTTTAATGTACTGTTGAATCCTATTGGCTGGTATTTTGGCGAGAATTTTTGCATCTGTGTTCATCAAGGATATTGGTCTGTAGTTCTCTTTTTTGATGGGATCCTTGTCTGGTTTTGGGATCAAGGTGATGCTGGCCTCATAAAATGAGTTTGGAAGTTTTCCTCCTATTTCTATTTTTTGGAACAGTTTCAGGAGAATAGGAATTAGTTCTTCTTTAAAAGTTTGGTAGAATTCCCCCGGGGAAGCCGTCTGGCCCTGAAAGCCCCTTCCATTTTTACACATCTGTTCAGAAATCCTTTCTTTCACCCAATGGAGTTCTGCAATTTTATAATTCCCAGCCATGGGTCCAAGTTGTGTTCCTCTAGGGTCATACCAAGGAAGTGATTAGAAATATGAAGCTATTTGAGGAAGGCAATCATTTAGGCGCTGCTCTAAGGTTTCTGGTAATAGAAAATCATGTCAGCATAAGGCAGGGGTTTTAGTGGAAAGAACACTGGCTTGGGTATTTGGGGAGCTGGGTCCTCCCCCTCATAGAATGTCTTTGCTAAATGTCGCTTGGCTTTTTTTTATGCATGATGAAAGAACTGTATTAGATTAGAGATTCCCAACCCTGGCTGTACATGAGTGTAACTGGGGGAGCAGTCAGCAGAACACTTAAATGCTCCTTATGGCGAGAGCTGCTGGATTAGACTCAGTCTCCAGTTCTTGTTAAGGGGCTTTTATCAAACCTGTAATAGTCTGGGATACACATTCTTAGCAATTCCTATTCCATAGGGACCTATGTGAATCCAGATTTTTCTCCCTTATGCTTAACCGAAGTGTGGTTACTGAGCACAGTTACTGTGTCCTCTAATGTTTTTCTGATGTGAGACCCACCAATGATATGAGAAGCACGGTTGGGTAGAGGAGAAGTGGAGAAGCATTGCCTGACCTCAGCCAAGTGACCTGGTCTCTTTGCATCTCATCCTCCTCACCTGTAAGAGGTCACCCGAGTCCCACTCCATGGGTTGTGGTGCAGGTAACTGAAACCATGGGGGCAAAGCCCAGTGCCTGGCCTTGAGAACATCCTCAAAATCTCGGTTCCCTTTGCCTTTGGCAGCAGGGAGAAAGTAAAAAGGGAAGGTGAGGATGGTGTCACTTCTGAGAGCATCTCACTATCTATCCCCTCTCCTACCAACAATCCCCGTCATGGGTTGAATTGTGTCCCCTCAAAATTCATATGTTGAAATTCTAACCCCAGGAACCTCAGAATGTGACCCGATCTGGAAATAGGGTGGTTGCTGATGTAATTAGTTAAGATGAGGTTCTTAGAGTGGGCTCTACACCAGTTTGATCGATGTCCACATAAAAATGGGAAGATGAGACACAGGGACATACACGCAGGGAGCATGTGAGGGTGAAAGCAGAGACCAAGGTGATGCTTCTACCAGCAAAGGAGTGCCAAGGATTGCCAGCAAACTGCTGGGAGCTGGGGAACAGACTGGAATAAGCTCTCAGAAGAAACCAATCCTGACAACACCTTGATCTGAAACTTCCATCCTCCAGATCTGTGAAACAATTCCATTCTGTTGTCTGGGCCACACAGTTTATGTGACAGCAGCTGTAAGAAACTGAGCCAACTCCAGAGGCGGCTCCTATGGGTGGCATCAAGGAGGACAGTTTTTTCTGGACAGAAGGAGGCACTGCAGTCCCACAGGAAGGAGGGGGACGTGTGAAAGCCCTGAGAATGTTCCTGCTGGATTCCAGCTCAGCAAGCTGTCTGCCTCGTTCAAGGAACAACTTGACATTCTGAACCTCACCCTGCTCAGGACTGTCACTCATTAGCCATAATGTTGTATCCCTGTGTTTCTTTGTGATGTTACCTCCACATTTCTCCATGTTTTGTTGTCCCAATTTGACCACACACTCCTTGAATGCTGGGATGATGCCATAAAGAAAAGTGAGAGTCAGGGGCCCTCGCTGATAAAAATTCTTGGTGTGAGGCACCTGCATGGCTCAATCAGTTAAGTGTCTACCTTCAGCTTAGGTCATGGTCCTGGGGTCCTGGGATTGAGCCCAGAGTGGGGAGCCTGCTTCTCCCTCCCCCTCTGCTACTCCCCCTGCTTGTGTTCCCACTTTCTAATAAAATCTTAAAAAAAAATTCTTGGTGTGACCTTAGGGACACATCCCTTCTCCCTTCTGTACCTAGTGTCTTCATCCGAGAGATAGGTGCATAATCTTTAAGGCCCCATCTAGTCACCATATTCTGTGATTCTGACTCTTAGCATCCTTGTTATTTAACCAACCTGCTTGCTTGGGATGCAAAAGGAAGGGAGACTCAGGAAACGCATCTTGAGATGTGCTGACAAGCCAGCCTTTTGGGGTTAAATGTGTCAGACTCATTTAATGAGAGGGCTGGACCCCAAGGGCTCAGGGGTCAGTATGTACTGCAGTGGCTCCCAGCCCCACTGGGTCCCCCTCCTAGGCTCTAGGGCTTCCCACTTCAACACCCACCTGTCTATAAATCCTCTCCCTTAGTGATTGCCGATGCTTCCTCCTTATACTGTGCGTGCCTGACCTCATGCCCATGGCGGGACTGGGCTCCAGAATGCCTGTTAGAAGCTGCCTGTGGCTGCTTCGGGGGCTTGGAAGAACAATGCTACCTTTCCGTGGGGCTATAGTATTTTGAGTAGCTCACTTGTCTTACCTCTGAGGGATCACAGCATGCCTCAGCCTCCACTAAGAAGAAGCCTGGACCTGATATAAGAGTCTTTAAGGATCTTCCTAATGGCAGATAGTCCAGAGGCTGGAGCAGCTGGGTAAATCATGCTCTTCTGGTTCCAGGAAACAGGGACTCACACAGACCAGTTCAAGTAATGGTGGGTGGTATAGCAGTGAAAGCAGGGACCCGATTGAAAAGTGCTTATAATAGGGTTGGAATCTTTTAGAAATCGAAGACTGGACACTCAATGACGAGCTTCATAGAACCAGGTGCTAGAAGGTCATTCTGCTTCCAAGCTTCCTCTGGGGACCTCAGTCCAGTGCTCTGCGGCTAATGTGACCCCACTGCTTTCCAGGGATTCATTTCTGTCGGCATCTCTCTGCTTCTCTTCCCCGTTAGTGTTCTCCGAGGCATGCTTCTGGTAGAACACGAGGCAGCAAAAGTGAAGACGTGTGAGTGAACGTTTTTATTGTTGAAAGCACTTAGTACTTCGTTTATCTTTACATTTATATTCCCCAAATTTATATTTGGGGAAAATGCACACCTAAGAAGTATATCAATTTAAAGGAAATCAGTAATAAATAGTCAGGGTGGGATGCTATAGCAAAATCATGAAGGTGGGTCACACATGACCAAAGTCTGAGAAACCCTGGAGTGGCTGTCCTCGGATCCAGTGTCTACCCTCAGACAAATCAGCGTTCAGGGAAGTAGGGTTGCCTGATGTGGGATACAGCTGCCCAAGTTCTGGCTCTTCTCCAGAGGCTGAGGACAGAGCAGTATCTTCGGAAAAATTCTGTGGGCAGGGGCAGCTTGAGGTGTTACTATGGACCTCTAGGTTGAGTTGTAGTTCTGGGGGCCACTGTCTGGGAGTGTCTGACGTGGGCGTGTGGTTTCCAGCCTTCTGTGACCTTACTCTGAGGGGAGGTTGTGAGAATTGAATATGATCATTGATACAAAGGTGCTTTGAAAATCAAACTAAGGAGATAGTTTGGCAACCTCCCTCTGCTCTTCCGCCTCAGTCTCTTCATGGGGCGATGACAGATTGAGCTGACAGAGGGAGCTTCCAGCTTCTTCGTAGTTCTGCTTGGTTCTAAGTGCCCTGCCTCTCCCAGTTTAGCCCCCAACCACCAACCTGGTGTCCAGAAACTTTTCCTCTAAAATGCCAACACTATAGAGAAGATCACGAGCCCCCTGTTCTCTAAGTTACGTATTTGTAAAATGTGGCATTCGTGCCCTGCTTTTTTAATAAAAATTCCATATTCCCTTGGCCTAGCTTATCTCTTTAGAGATGTTTGCTTTTTACTTAGATTGTCAGTTGGCTCCAGTTTCTCTTTGATCTTCCATTTTGTTTGAACTCGAACGCCCTGGGCCCACCATCTCTCTATTAAACAGTAATGACACATAACCGAATTCATTTGGAGGCCCTCTGGGAGCGGAGGGGCCCTGAGGCAGCCTCCCTCAGGCCTGTGAATTGTCATTTCTGAAGGCTTCCGTTTTGTAAGTTCTTTTGCCAAGTTTCTATGGGAGCGAGGAGATCATCTTCTCCCTTTTCAAAGAGCAGGGTGAGCTGAGGCCTCGAGCTGGCAAGTCCTCTAAAGTCATTTTTCAAAGGAAACCTGAGCCCAAAGGCCATGTGGCTGGCAAAGGGTGGTGTGACTGTGAGGCTCTCTTTGGGGCTTTGGGTGCTCAGCCCCACAGACCTCTCAGCACGTGCCCGTAGCCTGTTGCAAAGGCTCTGCCAGGGGCCACCTCTGTCCAACCTCTGCTCCACAGCCCCACCCCACGGCCACCCAGGAACCAGGAGAGGGCGAGTGCGGACTTTCTCCTCTGGGCTGGGGGCCAGGACCATGCTTGTCCTCACTGTTCTTAGGTCTCATCAATCAAACTTGCTCCTTGGGGCTTTTTGAGGTGAAACAAAGCTGGATGCCAAAGCAAGCTGGGATGAACTAATGTCTGAATCATGGACTCATAAATTATCTAGTTGATCTAATCCTCTCATGCACAGGTTGGGAAAGGGACACAAAGGGGAAATGGTTGTCCCAAGTCACAGAGGAGGAAAGGGCTGCTTTCCACCAGAGTTCTCTGGACCAAGAGCACTTCTCCAGGGATGGAGGTTTGCTTGGCTGGATGCGAGTCTATATGTACCTGTCAGTCATCAATCACACAGCAGGTACCGGAGACGCTCCAAAGGCACCAAGGCTGAGAAATGTATGACAGGGCCAGACCTGTTCATATTGTCCCCTGAACCCTAGCAGAGAGAAATTGTTTCTGAAGCCAGGAGGCAAGAGGCACTTTCACAGAACAGGCAAATTCTCCAAGACACAGAGAAGGAAAGGACGCCTATACCTTTCATGTCAGAAGGGCTAAAAGGGAAGTCACAAAAGCTTAGCCTAGAGCTTTGAGCAAAAGACAGAAGCGAGAACCAGCCAGAAAGAGAGGTGAGAGGTGGTCCATCCCATATCCCCCGCCGGAGCTCCTCCTGACCAGAGTCTGGAGCCTGCAGCCTGTCCTGGTCTGGGAGCCAACAGTGGGTCCCTGCCCAGCTTCCAGGAGCCAGCCCCAGTCTCAGCCTGCCCGAGACCCCAGCAGCCAGCAGCCACTCCTCTCCACGAGCCAGTCCCGCTAGGTTCAGAGCAGAGGAAACCAGACCCATTCAAGTCCTGATCCCCACACAAGGAAAGACCTCTGGAACGAGCCCACTTGACTTTTCAACATTTTATTCTTGTATTTGTACAGCTATATTTTACAACGCGGTAATGCAGTTTAGACACAGCCAAACCCTGTCTCCGGAGTAGTTCTAACACAAGCATGACGCAGAATGTGATGAGACAAACATTCCCAAGGAGAGCTTAGTGAGCGACAATTTCAAGTCCCTGTGTCTGCCTACACTTCAGAAGGGATGGCGCGCTCGTCCATCACTGAAAACTTCCATGAAAAAAGGCACCGTAGGACACGTTGTACAGGTATATATACAAACCGAAAACTAGAACAAAACTACACATTTTTCCTTCGGCAGCTTTTTTTTTTTGTTCTTTTTGTGTTTTTTTTTTAATACACACTTTGTAAATTGTAAACCTTCACTTGCAAAAAAATACAAATACACTGAGGCATTTTAGACAAAATATTTTCTTACTTATACAGATGCAATACTTAAAATATTCTCTTAAGTGCTCTTTCTCAATAAAGATTCTCAGATCCGTGTCTGCCTGCAGATACAAAATCGAGCCTTTAACGCAGTTTATATTTTTAATATATCTTTTTTAGGTTTATATATATTTATTTTATATATATATATATTTATATATTTACAGCTCTGCCATATATTCCTTCACCTTTGGTTAAAAAAATTAAAGCCCTCTCTTTGATAACATACCGAAGTCTCTTCTTTTAAAAGAATGCACATTTACATACAAAAGAAACATCTGTCCCCGCAAAACATATACATTCCTCATTTTGCAGACCAAGTCAAGTCAAAACTTTTGCCTACTCCCTCACTTTGATATATAAAATGGTTTTGCTTTTTGCTGACATGGTTTGCCTTACACATAGGAGAAGAAGCAATATTATTTTCTTAATGTTTTATGGCAGTAGGGGAAGGGAAGCTGCCTTGGCCCCCCAACCCCACGCCCCTCCCCCCACCCCCACCCCAGCTATGATTTGCACTAGTGGATGAAAGAGGCACTACGTCATGGGATGAAAGTCGTAAAGTGTTACAGTATCCTTTGGGTAGATTCTGAGAAGGGACTCGAATGGAAAGCATCAACACTCCATGCTTCAGCAGGCTTTGGGGAGCTCCGGGGGCAGGTCGGTGGCAGACACTCGGTACTGCACCTTGGTGTTGGTGATGGCGCCGTGCTTTTGGCGCAAGTGAAGACGCAGCTGGCTTTTGTGACGGAAATGCAGGTTGCACTTCTCACACTAAAGGAAAACCAGAGGCAAACCGTTAGCTGTCACCAACCCCAGGGATGTGTCATTGCCCGAAGACCCAGAGAAGGAGATTCTTCCTCTGAGAGATCTGGGCAGCTCATCCCTCTGGGAGGCCAGGTTGAGAATTCTGGCTCCAGCTAAGTGATAAGGAAGTGTTGTGCAAATGCCCCTTCCCTCTTTTCTAAAGTGGGGAACTGTTGCTCCTGCTTTTCCCTAGCCAAGTGCCCCATTTTGCTCCATGGGTCCTGGCTTCCCCTTCAGTAAAGGACTAAGTCGACACGCTCTGAAGGTCACTCTTCACTGGACACTGGTGCATCTAAACTTCCAGCAAATACTCATTGTAGTTTTACTGTGTGCCAGGACTATCCTGACACTTGAGTGAATTTTTTATCTGAACACATCAACTCCATGGAGAAGGTGCTATTATCAGGCTCATTTATAGCTGAGGAAATAAGGATATCACGAAAATTTTTTAAAAATTTAAAAAGTTAAAAATCAAAAAAATTAAAAAAAAAAAAGAGGAGATTTAATTTGCCCAAGAACAAAAGGCAAGAGAGAAAACATTCACTCAGGGACTGTTAAATAAGTGGATAAAAATATCTCCATTTGCAGGTTCCCATCTGTGACACAGGTTAGCCATTCACTCGTTCATTCTTGTGTCCGTCACTACCTACAGTGAGGCCATACACCCACCCAAGTCAATGTCATCGATCATAGTGGTTTTCACGCTTATAAACCACGGGACTCTCTTTTCAAGTTCAACAGAAACTCAAAAGGTAAAAGAGGCGGTGGGGTTGACTGAAAGAGCACAGTCTGAACACTGTTCATTCATCTAAGGCATCCTCATCCTTTTATAGAGAAAGAAAACTGCGGTCCCCTGAGAGAGGGTCACAGCTTGCCTATGGCCCTAAAAAGGTCCTTGTCAGAGTCGGAATAAGAAGCAGATATCCCAGCTGCCCACCAGTATCTCTCCCCTCTGTAGCAGAGATCGGCAAACTATTTTTAACTGGGAAAGAGCCGGACAGTGAATATATCACAATGACCACTCTGCCCTTGTGGTAGGAAAGTCCCCAGGGATAATATGTAAGCAAATGAGCATGGCTGTGTCCCAATAAAACCTTGCTTATGGACACTGAAAATTAAATTTTATGTAATTTGCATATGTCACAAAATGTTATTTCTCCATCTTATAGCCACTTAAAAATATTAAAACCATTCTTAGCTTATGAAATGTTCAAAAATTAGCCTGCAAGCCACATCTGGCTGAAACCCTCCTCCTGAACACTAGGATTCCAATGGCCCACTCATGGTACCTTGTCACGTAGCTGGTCACCTGCTCCTTCTTATAATGGCCTTTTCCCTGTCTTTTTTTTTTTTTTTTTTTTTTTTTTGTTATATCACCACACTTTTCTGAGTCTCCTCCCACTCTCATGGCTGCCCCTTCCCAAACACCTTAGGTCCTCTTAAGGAGACATCTCACCCAGCACAGCGGCATACTGTAAGAAGCCACTTAGTGTGGAATGAATGGATGACTCCAGAATCGATTATCTATAGTCCAGACCTCTTTCCTAGGGCCCAGATCACCTGGCCCAATACCCCTACTTTACAGATGAGCAAACTGAGACACAGCCAATGTCCAGCAGCGTGTCTGACAACCAGTCCTCAACCAGGTCTTATGACCATTAGTTCAGTGATCATCCCCCACTGTGTGCTTGAGATTGGAGCAAACATTTCTGCTGCCTGCCTCTCCCCCACCAGACCTCCCCCAACCCTGCCTTGCCCAGGCCAGCTGACAGCCACAAGAGGCTCACATACATGGTAAGGTTTCTCTCCTGTATGGATTCGCAGGTGGCTCTTCAGAGTCTGAAGGTGCCGGAAACGGGTGCCACAGATTTCACAGGGATAGGGCTTCTCTCCAGTGTGGATGAGCACGTGGGCACGGAGGTGGGCCACCTGAATGGAAAAGCGAAGCATGAGAGGCTCTGTTGGGGTGGGCTGTGGACCCCCTTACCCCACCGCCCCCTGGAGTCCCTCATCAGCACACGGAGGCCGAGGGGTCTCTTCCCTGTGGCCCTGCTCACTTGTACAAATCTGGCTCCACATGTTTCGCATTTGTAGGGCTTCTCTCCAGAGTGAATTCGGGTATGGGTTTTCAGGTTGGCTGGCCGGTTGAACTGGGCTCCACAAATGTTACAACGATAGGGTTTCTCACCTATTCCCGAAAGAAAGGGAACAAAGAAAGCCATATTTGTTGGAGGTCTCCACAGTCCCGGGTCCCTGGATCTCAAAGCCACCTGCCCTTCCTGGGCCATGTCAGCTTTCTCTCCTTCGGAAGATGTCTGATAGAGGATGCAGGGGCCTGCCAGTTCCCCGCCCTCACCAAACACACACATACCACCACAGGCTGCAGGCTGGGGCAGAGGGGACACAACATTGGGGGTGGGACAGGGAAGCAGGGAGGGAGGTTCCAGGAGGCCTTTGAAACAGCTATGTCATTAGGATGATCTAACTGCAGACTTGGATAAGTCACTCTCCTTCTCTGGACCTCAGTTTCCCTTTTTGGAATTTGAGGGGTGAATTTAGATGACATAGTAAGGCTCTTCTAGCTCTTCCCTTGGATTAGACTGATTCAGTAATCAAGCCATTCACCAGGAAGATACAATCAGGATGCTCTAGTTTCTCTTTTAGAAAAACACATGCTTTTCCACTTTGTGGCAACAACAGCTGGATTCCATTTGCAAGAAGGTTGGGCCTGAGTCAGAGTAGATGCTCAGGCTGGGGAAGCCAACAGAAGGCCTGAGCCTGCCTTTGTGGAAAGTTTCTGGGATAATGGACACATTTAAAATACCAAGAGAGAGTCAACTTTGGCCAAAAATTGGGTCATTAGAAGCTACCTGGTAAAGGAATGTGAGTTGATAAGGAGCGAGCCCTGAGAGGAAATCAAGAGGCTTTTAATTTTTTTCTGGGGTTACAAAAACCCAATCTGCTTCACCCTCCTGGTCTTTGCTGTTTCACATGTGTGCTGGGATTAACACTTCTGCCCCAGCAATGGTAGAGAAGCAGGAAAAAGCGTCTCCGAGAAAACACAAAGAATAGAGGGAGTGGTTGGGTTGCTAAGCTAAACACAACAGGGTTAGGCCCACATCCGGATCCGAGCAGGGCCTGCTCCCTGCCTCAGCCCACCGGGGATCAAGGCTCCATGCTGATTTCTCTAGGGTCCTCCCCCCATCCCACGCAGGAACCCTGGCCAGCTGTGGTGGGGCGCGGTAGGGCCATACCCGTATGGACGGTCTTGTGGCTGGCGAGGTTGCCCTTGTAGCGGAACGAGGCCTGGCAGCGGTCACACTTGTAGGGTTTGTCACTGTGGGTCTGCAGTGTGTGTCTCTTGAGTGAGGCCTCCTCAGAGAAGCGGCAGTCACACTCATTGCAAAAGAAGGCCCCATTCTCTGTTGGAGGTGTGGGGGGATGCCACCGTTAGAATGTGGAAGGGAGGTAGGGCTCCAAGGCCACTCCCCTCTGCAGCTGCCTTCAGCACCACATGGAACCCCCAAGCTCCACCCACCTGACATTCGGGGTCTGTAGGCATTTTATCTTTCTGAGCATTTAGAGTCTCCATCATGGAGGAGAAAGGAGACAGAGTTGAATACTGAGGTGCAGAGGGGAAACTCAGACCAACAGCTACCCATACGGCCTTCAGGGAAGCTCAGCAGGGCTCCTCCGTCTAGAGAGAGCCCTGAGAATGGACTTTTCTTCTTGGTTCACTGTTTTATTTACATCCATACACAGGAGCCCTCAAGCAAGATCCTGAGCCTCGATAAGCCTATCTCCAACTCTGTCTTCAAATCAGGACAGTCAACCCTGGTTTGCACACCCAGAGGAGCGTATTGTAGGACACAAAGCGTTCTAGGAATGTGAGGTAGAAAATCCAACAGTACGTGGAGGCCATTAAAGGAGGAAGTAAACAGGGTCACCCTGTGCCTCTCTGCATTCCACGTCCCCCAAACACTTCTATGAGACTGGGAGAGCCAACAAGAACAGAAGTAGAAATGGCCAGAGGGAAGGAACTGGATGCAGAGAAAAGGCAAATAGCCAGGGGGACAGACGGGGACAGTCCCTGCTCTCCAACTACATGTCTACAACCCTGTGCCAAATCTCACAGTGTAAGTAACCGATTTTTCCCTTCTATGAGAACGTTTTGAAAATGACAAGTCATGGTGGCTCACCCCTGATTAGGAATGACTAGGGTATCCTCCTGCAGCCAGGAGGAAAAGATTGCCTTTTTTATCTAATAAAAACTGGGGATGCCAATCACAGAGTGTCCAAAACTTCAATTTAATAATTCAGTCCAGCTAACCTAATTCAGCTACCATTAGCTGAGCACCTACTCCATGTTAGAAACTCTCTCGGACCTAAGGGAGATCAGGAACAAGTAAGCCTGGCTGCTTGTCCTTACAGAAGGCAGGGGGGAGCCGACACGGATCAGTCCGAGCAGCTAGGTCCTGAGCAACTGAGAAAGCTCTGGGAGTTAGAGTCAGTCCCACAGACCACCTTGGCTGTAATGCCACTGAAAAGGCTGTTTGGTCTTTCTCTATTACCCCAGATTAACTCCAATACCTCTTTCCTTGTTCAGGTCAGCCTGGTTCAAGAGGTTCAAGAGGTCAAGAGTGGGGTGACAGGCTGGTGATTCTATGTGCCAGTGACCTTCTGGTCGGGGACTTCTCCCAATCAGGAACAACAGCATAAGTGAAACGGAAATGCAAACCCCAGGGAGCAGAGGCAGGGGCCTTGCTTATCTCTGGGAAGGGACTCACCACAGCTGGAATCCGAGTACTCAGACTGGGTCTCTCCCATCTCCTCGGGAAACGTGGGGCCGGCGGTATGGAGGCACATCTCTGCATGCTGGGGGGACTGAGAGCCGCAGGACGTGCACTTGGGGGGGTGCAAGTAGAGCGGGGAGTGGCTCTCGCTGCTGCTGCGGGGGGAGCCTGTCAGGGACCTGTGGGCAGGAGGAAAGAGAGCTTCAGCAGTTGGAGAGGGTAAAGCGCTCAGCCTGGCCTGGAGGCTGCCCCTGCCTTCCTGGGCTCAGGTGAACCCAGAGGCCAGAGCTGGGCTGCCTCCTTCTGGATCTGGGGCCACAAAGTTATCCTTAAGCCCACTTCCAAACAGCATATGCCCTGAGATCACTGGTGGGGTCGAACCAGACCAAAACCCCAACCTAGGTCAATGTCTTCCCCTCGGTACTGCGGTCTGTTGGTCCACTCAGTCCAAAGTGAGTACGAGCTCACCCTGCCACCCTGAGACCAAAGAAGCTGCCCTTGGGGTTCCTGGAACGCTCTTCTTCCACAGCTGGGAGTTCTCTCTCTTGCTACGACAAAATACACCAAAGCTTACTATGCTTCCTTACTGAGGCCAATTCCATCAATGGGTGCTTACTCCACACCTCTACTGTACCCAGTATTCAGACAAGAACAGAACATGGCCCCTGCATCCGTCGGAAGAAGTGCCCCCTGTGGGAGCCCCTGACCCCAGGCCCAGACTGCCTCTGAAAGCACCTGTTGACGATGTTATTGAGCCGGCTGGCCTGTGGGATGGTGGAGTCCTCCCCGCCGCCGCTGAGCTTGGTTGGGGACTGGAGGTCGAGGCTCTCGGGCTCCATCGGCGGCTGGCAGGCCGGCGGGGCGGTATAGGCTCGAGGGGAGAGGCGGCCCAGCTCGGCCTGCTCAGGCCCCTCCGGTTTGGCATTCTGGTTGAGGCTGTTGAGCACAATGAACTTGTATTTCTTCCAGTTGCAGGCTTTGGGGTCGGTGGGGCTCTTGGCTGGAGGCGAACCAGAGGTCTGGAGGATGCAGGCGTTCTTGCTACTGCAGGACTCCGTGGGCGAGTTGGGCTGGCAGTCGGACTTCTGGGGGCTCTGTGGACTGACCAGACCCTTGCGGTTCAGGGGCGCACTGGGGGGCTCGAAATGCAGGGCGATCTCATCCTCTGAGGAGGGCCTCTCTTCCTCCTTGCCAGCCTTGTCACAGGGGAAGTATGGGGCACTCCGGGCCGAGGGGGCGGCAGGCTTGGGGCCTTCGGCCACGCCGTAGTGCATGTCACTGCGTGTCTCCTCTGGGGCCGCCTCCTTGGGTGAGTAGATGCTGCTGTGGCACACACCGGGAGAGATCTCCATGGCTGGCCGGCTGTAGTCACCAGGGATGGGCCTGACGCTATCACAAGGGTGGGCCCGCTCCTTAGGGAAGGGATTGGCCACCGGCATCCGGGCATCCCGCAGCTCTTCGTCAGAGAAGAGGAAGCTGCTGACAGGGAGGTGACTGTAGACAGGATAAGAGGCCGGCGGGGTGGACAAGCCACTGTACAGGCTGGGGGCGAAGGCTCTGCTTTCGCACCCAGGGGCGTTCCTCAGCGGCAGGTTACTCTCCACCACCTCCCGGCCCCGATAAGCCATGATGTCTTGGGGCATCAGCATCCGGCTGTTCAGAAACTCTTCACGGGGAGGCTTGAGCGCAGGCACCATCTCTGCTTCACTGCGGGAGAAAACAGAGAGGAGACAGGGGCCTCCAAGTGAGAACCGGTGAATGGAGGACCTTCCGAGAGACTCTGGCACACGTAGCCACATTTGTGCTTGGTCAGCCAGACATGAGGGCTGTGGCTTGGGAAGAGAAATTCTTGCAGTCACAAGGCTTTTATGCTAGAAATCTAACAAGCTGGGACACAGCGCGGGAGACTGGGCCCAGACAAGAGCAGTGAATCAGCCACACAATGTGTGCCCGCTTAGACCTATGACCCCATGTTTAAGCCACATTCTGTGTATATGTGCGTGAATCTGTCATTCTTCAGATATTACACAACGTAAAGCTTTCAGAGCCCTTATTTCATCCATGCAAAATCCTGCAAGGGAAGAAAGGCATTACTGTCTCCATTTTACACCCATGGAAATGGAGGCTCAGGGAAGGAAGAAGTTACACAATGCATGTTCAGAGGGTCACCGACGAACCGGTGCCCAGTGGGAGAAAGGACTCACCCTGCAAGCTGCCTAGAGGCTCGGGGGCAGTTTTCTTTGGAGGACAGGCAGCAGCCAGACCTGCTTTCCAATCCCAGCTGCGCCACTTAGTGGCGACGGGACCTGGAGCAAGTTACTTAACTGCTCTAAGCACCAGACCTGACCCAGAGAAAGTACTCGAAAATGACCGCGATGATGACCTTGCTACCATTATCACCCACAGGAGACAACAAGCTCTCGCTACACAGACTTGAAGGGACATTATGCGGGTGAAAAGTAGGTCAGCTCAACATGATCACAGTTAACAGAGCTAGAACCAATGAGCAAAGGTTAAGGGAGCCAGATTTCGACTTGCCATAAAGAAAAGCTTTCTAACAGTCTGAGGTAGACAGCAAGGCTCTGGGAACACTGGGTTCCTGTCTCCTGAAGGTGATCAAACAGAGGCTAGAAACCCTTCTGTTTCAGAAGGGAGGCAATCATCCTAGAGCAGCTGAATCAAACATGCTAAAAAAGTCAAGCCCCGAGTTTCTGCTCCACTTAGCAAAGCGTTTTGCTTTTTGGGCTCTCAGGTCCCCCTCCCCCACCCCATGCCTGCCTTAAACGATGGGCATGTCTGACCAGCCCTCAAAGAGGAGATCAGACCCAGTGAACTCAATTTAAGTCCATAAATGTCCTCTCTCGGAGGAGCAGGGCAACACGAAAGATGAGGAAAGCAGCGCACAGTCTGGAAAGGGAACTAAGGCGCTTATGTAAACCATTAGAATAGAAGTTGAAAGAACTGAAACACACATGCAAATAGTTAAAATGGGAGGAAGCTCTAACGGACAGGCAGGCGGCTCAGGGATACAGAAGAAGAGCTGAGGGAGGAAGACTGGCAATCGTAAAAAAATCCCCAGAGGAGCCGGCTTCCAAGCTTGGCCTGGCAGGATGGGTGGGAGGAAAGGGCCCATCCAAGGCATGGAAGAAAGCAAGAGGGGATTGAATGCATAGGGCATATCTGGATAGCAGTGCAAGAATTAAGAAGGCAGACGTGTGCAAAAGCTAGCGGAACCATAGGCTGTGGCGTATCGTAGAGGATACGCATGCATTACCAAGGATTTCGGGTGCTTTCCACTTCCAAGGGCTCTGCCCTCAGCAGCACCTCACCTGGCCTTGATAAACTTCCGGCAAGTGTCCACAACATGCTCCATCTGCAGGTACATGGCCGTGGCCATCACGGCCATGATGTTGCCCTCCCGCAGGTTGAGGCGGGACGTGTACATGAAGTCCAAGAGGATACAGAACCCCTCAGGGTTGATCTCGGGATCCAGGTTGATCACACTCAGGTTACATTTGAGCTGGTCCGTGAAGATGCTATAAAACAGGCCACTGTAACGCAAACACACTTGTCACAAGAACGGACGGGACTGGCGGTCAATTACAGTCAGTGTCAAGGCTTGTCTCCTCTCCCCTGGCCTCGCTCCAGAATTTCCACGGCAATTAATAATAACTGCCACTTACAGACGGCTTACTAAACGCCAAAGAGTCATTAAGCACTTTACATACATTATCCTGTGTTCCTCACAACCTTGCCAGGTAGACATTACCATTCTTCCCCTCTACACATGGGGGAACCCAGATCAGAAGGCAAATGATGTACTCAAAGTCACAGAAGCTATTTTCCTTATCGTCTAAACTGCATGGATTACCAGAGTGAAATGTGCACTCATTTGCAGTAACCATTTTTAGTCTATAACTTTGAGATAAGCATTTCTCTTCCTATTCCAACATACGATCCTTATTTTTAAAATGCTATTGTCTGTTTTTAGAAACAACTTGGGTATCGACGACAAATAAATAAAATGGTGCCTATGTCTACAGTCTACTGATTTTCTGCAAGTCTGGAGACTTTCTCAAGGTCAATATTCCTAAGAGACAAAAATTAATCCTCAGGCTGTACCTCCAGGGACCTTGTTGTCTGGTAGAGGAAAGAGGGCTCAATTACAAGTCAGGATTCAGGCTGGCATCTCAATTCTGCTTGTTCTGAATGGGTTGCCAGAAGTGAGCCAGGCTTTAACCAGTAAGGAGCTGTGCAACCTTAGGTGAGATACTTAACCTCTCTGAACCCTGGTTTCTTTCCCTGTAAAGCAGGAACAATAGCGTCCACCCGACAGGGTCATGCATGCCTGGCCCAGAGGAAGCACTAGGTTAGCATCTTCTATTACTTTTACATCTCCATAAACTTCTGTTCTTGCCACTGTTAAAACACAGGTGTTTGCTGTAGATGTTGGGTAAGCTCTCTCCTGGCAAAAGCGATCCCTGACTTTACATCAGCTCACCTATCTGTACCTTCGTTTTACTGTCTGTAAAAGGGAAGTAATTATGCCTCCGTAACACGGAAGGCTACTGCAGAGATCCAGGGAGATGAGGTAATATGAACCAGCTCCAAAAACTCGAAATACTCGACCAATTAGGAAGAATCGGCCGGCTCTTTCTCCCTAACTCTCTCACACACACATAGCCTGAAACACCCGTGGAAAGAGAGCCACGGGATAAAATACATGCATTACAGAATCAAAGGGCAAAAGACTTCAAATTCCCTTGCTTCAAATACTGTAAAACCCCCTTTCACATCTCCTTTCTTCACTGGTTGACTGAAGTTATTCTCTGTGTTTGTCCCAAACACATCCTTTCTTGAGACAGTATACCATTTCTGCTCCCTCTCTTCCCACAGAACAGAAACTCTTTCTTCTCTACTGTGTGTTCATTCACTCGCTTCCTGGGAGCCTACTCCGCCAGGCCACACGCTGGCAGTCTGGAGACAAACGAGACGTAATCCCAAACACAGCAAAAGGCCCGCACAACCTGCCTGGCCGCCTGCCCACACCATCCCTGCCCTCTTATACGTCCATCTTTCCCCTCCCCCCCTCACCTGCAGGCCATGAGGACTGTCTTATGGGCTCTGAACTGCTCACGGCTCACCACGATGACAACATCAGTCAAGATGTCACGGCTCCGGAGGCGATTAAGGTTGAGGAGAACGTCACTGGCGTGGCGGGTGAACTGGATACAGCTGTCAGCCGGGGAGGCCATTTTGTCTTCACCTGGAAAGAAAGGGGTCAAAATCTCATGAGTTCTCCAGAACCCGATTCCTGCTTACCAGGGGGGTGAAGACAGACAGCGCAGCCTGCTAACACATGGGCTGCACGCCGAGGTGCTTGTGCTTGGTCTTGGACCAAGTTTTGGGCCCATCTCTGCGCATTACTGTTCACATCTGTAAGATGGGAAAAAAAAATCTTTCTCTAACAAGTTGGACTAGAAAGCCCTTTTGGGGACAGCAGTAATGAATGAATATCTGTAGAGTGCTTTTCCCACATACCAAATACTCTGCCAAGCACGGAGAAGCAGTGAGTGTGTGACAGGGAGAGAAACCACGATTTAAAGGTTAGCCCGCCAGCTTTATCTTTTGCTAGCTGCGTGACTTGGGGCAGACTGTTCACTGTTTCTGGGCTTTGGTTTCCCTAATTGGGAGAAGTACTACCTATGTGGTTGTAAAATTTAGAGATCTGTGCCTGGTCCCTAGTAGGTTCTCAAAAATCACAGTTATTCTTGTCAGGATCTCATTTCATTACCCCAGTCACCATCTGTTCTTCCTCCTTTAGGCTCTCGAGTTGTCTGAATGTACTCCAAGCTCCTAGCACACTGCTGGTGCATAGTAGGTGACTACATTGGCTCTGAACTCCAAAACGAGTGAGGGAAGGAATGATCGTACCACAGTTAAGATAGTCTTACACAGGGGTAAATGGGTGAGGGAGAGGGAATCGGCTATCCTTTATCTCCACTAACGAAAAGTGGCCAAGTTCACGGCAACGCATGTATCGGCCAAGTCAAAAGAAAGTTTGTCCACAAAAGTTTAAAGCATATAATTAGATTTACTTACCCAACGCCTTGATTCACAGTCCAAAATTTTGCTTAAAATCTGCAGGGAAGGGAAAAAGCAAACAGAAATTGATTCCATGAATGTTAGATTGTCCACTATGGTCTTATTTTAGGACACACGTACACAGTTTTACTTTGATAGCTGTAGCCTGCCAGCTGGAGCGGTTTTACCACAAGCTAGCAAACATTTTTCCAGCTCTACTCTTACGGAAACAACAGGCACCCAAAGCTATGCGATAATCATATTTTTGCCCTGAGCACTGGAAACACAACTGCATACATTAATTATATGTACATATACACATAGAGTTCCTTTGTCAAAGTAGAAGGTGTATGCCATCCAAAGGCCACTTGTGTTCATGGGACAGAAAAATATAAGAAAAGTGGGTTCTTTCAGTAGTAATGAGAATGATCCTTCGGGGGCCCAAGAACTCTGAACAATCTCCAAAACCTGCTAGAATATTATCTTTAGAGTTTAAAAATGATTTCTCAAGGTCTACTGGAGTCAGTACACTTAACCCTATTTCACTGGTGATGAAACGGAAGCTCAGCGATTTAAGTGGCTTGGGTAGGACAAAAAGTCAGGCAGTAATTCCTGACTGTCTGATCTTTTAAGACTAAATACAGGATCTGCAGAATACACCCAGAGATGACGTGACTATGCTTTCCTTGAGTATCTTTGTCTTTTTCAAAGTTTCCTCTTCTTTCCCTCTAGGGTGGAAGACCAGGTATAGGGCTACACACTTCCAAGCTTGTGCTCCCCCTACTGGTCAAAGAGTTAGCTGCGTGCTTTAGCTAAGAACTGGCCCAGTAGCACTCATGACATATGTACCTATTCCAAATTGGTTTCTCTAAAGCAAAATGATTTTAAAGCACAGGTGTAAGACTCTCACTTATGATCATATGTGGGTTACAAAACAAAACAATATCTGAATCCTCTTCCACTCCCCCCATCCCTTCCCCCCCCCCCCCCCCCCAAGCATAGCCCTTTAGAGCTATTTTCCGGGTAAAGGGGCCTGAGGCCAGGGAGGTCATGTTGGGCCACATAGATGGTTAGTGGCCTGGCCCAAGGTGTTCTGGCTCAAATTCCTGTCCCTTTTCCAAATCAGCCTACGTGCTGTAGAACATGCAAGACAGCACCCTAATGTGGGTGAATCTCATTTTTAAGTTCCTTCCCCCACACAAACACTTTGCCCCCATTCCAGTCTGCTGAATCTTACCAAATGAGCACTCTAAAATGAGAGGTTTCCTTGAGTCTGTAACCAAACATTCTGACATTTCTCTGTGGTCCCAAGTGCCAGTCACTCAATCCCATCGGCTTCAAGGTTAGTGTGTGCATGTGAGTGAGTGAGGATGAGGGAAGGGAATGGGGGAAGGGAGAGGACAGGAAGAGATGAAAGAACCTATTTCCTCCTCTCCCATCCTAACTCAAGATGGGCAAAGAGAGATACACTAGATCAGTCCTAACCAAAGTTCAGTGATTGTCGCCGTTGAAAAAGAATGCTGAAGACACATTTGAGTTTCATTTATAAACCGTCTCCTCCTCCCCCATGAAAGACGCCCCTGAACACTTCTGAAACACCTAAGGCTGTCCTTTAGCCAGCTTCAACCACCAGCTTGCTTGTGAATTCCCAGTCACAGACTTTTGGAATCACTGGAAGCCCAGATTTGCAATTTCACCTTGGCAAGTGGCAATGACTCACTCATTCCATATGCAGATTGAAACAAACAAACAAAACACTTGCCATTCCCAGGGGTCTACTTGTCAGCCTGGCCCTGGGGTTGGGCCATTTCCATCCTCTGCTTCTGCCCAGCTTGGTCAAAAACAAATGCACACACACTGAGGCCCACATCCTTATTAAATCCACTCTTTCTTCCACCAGCACTAGCTTAGGACGCCCCCCAGTTAGTGAGCCTGTGTTATGGTGGATGTGGGAAGCCATGTCTCCCTCCGGATGCTCCAAGTGTGGAAGCACCTAGCAGCCGCTTTGCTTCTTACCAGCCACCTGGCCCTTTCCCATCTGTTACTGTATGGGATCCTTGTAACAGCCCTGATTAACTGAAAAGGTCACTGAAGCTCCACGGGACAAGCCTCGCCCAATACTGAAAGCTAATCTCCAGCAAAGTCCTGGACAAACTCTGTTGCCTAGCTCCAGCCATCCCACCGATGCTACACGCAATACTCGTAACACAAAACAACTGCTAAGAGAGCAGGGCTGTCCAAGAGAAAACTGAACTGCAAGGGCCCGGACCGAACTCTCTGGACCCCAGTCCCGCCCCAGCCGCAGTAACCACCAAGCCAGACCTAAACGTTGTCTTTCCACCCACACACTTTCTCTCTTCTGCCTCTTCAAACTCTCTGGACTTGCAATTTGGCACCTTGAGAAGGCAGATCTTTTAAAGGAGTTGGAGAAGAAAAAAAGAGGAACCCTTTCCTTTAAAAAAGAAAGAAAGAAAAAAGGGCAGAGAGAGAAGAGAAGACAGCAGAAAAGGAAGACGGAGAGACGAGAGGAGGTGAGAGAAGGACAAGAGGCGAGGTTAAGAGCGACAGCGAGAGTGAGCCAATACCAAAGGCTCCATCCATTCTTTCAACCCCGTCCCCGGCTTCTCCACTCGGCGGCCACTAAGCAGCCGTTTCCTCGCGCGCGCACACAGGAACACAAACCCGAATCCTGCGCTCCGCCGCAAGCCCCGGCTACATTGCCCACCCCGACCTTACCGTACCTGCCCGCCAGGGACCGCCCACCCCCGGGCGTTCTGCGGGCACCGCTGCCCATCTGCCGCGAAGCCCCCGCAGGCGCGTCGGAGGCCCCGTGGTGAGATCGTGTCAGCCCTTAATTTGGTTACATTCAAATAAAACGTTTCGTGCACTTCGGTAGCTAACATTGTGTGTGCTCTTTTTTTTTTTTTTTTTTTTTTTTTTTTCCTGTTACGCCGTCAAGGCAGGGGGTAGTGAGGGGAATGGCACAGCCCTCTCATTCCCGGAATGTAGTCGATCTCAGCTCAACGGATTTCACAGAACACTCTCTGCCTATCGCCGGCTCCAACGAGAAGTAACTTTCCAGGAAGCTGCCGGCCCCCGACGGCCGCCAGGATCGCCGCCTGCGCCGCCAGGGCCGCCGGGGATTCACCCGGGGAGGGGGGGCCGCCCCGGGAGGCTCGCGGGGAATAGGCGCACTTTCCTCTAAATCCCTCGCCCGCGCCGGGTCCAGGACTCTGAGTTCACCCGGTCCAGCCCTTCCCCCAAAAGTTTTATAAATGGGGAAAGTCGCACAAGTTAGTAGCAGAGTAGAACCCAGGAATTCGGGTCCAATCTGAGACTTTATAACTTCAAATTGCCCAATTCTGGCCTTTGTTTGCCCGGTGCGTCATTTATTTATTTTTGCTTTTTGCTTGCCTCCGCCCCCTTTAAGAGGATGGTTGCGCCAGGCATCAAGGTCAAAAAGACGGGAGTCCCTAGGACTGAGGGTCTCCATCCAGTGCGCGCCAGACTACTTGTAGGAAAACCAAACAGAAAGCCCCTTCCGCCTACGTTGGCAAATAGGGGAACCCTGCTAGGCTCGGTTTCCGCCCAAGTCTTTAGAATAGGAGCTGCAAGGCCGAACCTGGCCAGATTTCGGGATTTCGGAATCCGATTTCTCCGAAACCGTAGAGACGCGGTACGGATTCCGCAGAGGCCGGGGCGCTGACCCCAGCGCGCGCACGAGAGAGTTCCAAGGTTGGCTCGCTTTCTCTGGGCCTTCCTCAGAATTAGAACCCCTGGGCGCCCTCTCCTAATTGGTCCTATTAGTGGGCTCCGAGAGGACTTTTTCGGGGCTGGGGTTTGGAAAGACGCAGTACGTAAGGCCGCAGTCCAGTCCTAAAACTGGCGGGTGGCGTCACACTGCGCCGCGCATCCCATCAGCAGCGGAGGCGGGGTCAGGGCGGTTGGTAAAGACTGGGCCTCCTCCGCCTCATAAAGCCCTACCTTGAGACTTTCTCATCCCTTCGCCCGGTGGAATCAAGGGGAAAGCGAAGGTTGAAATTTAATATGGAATGGGGTGAGTATCTAGGAAGGGAAGTGAAAATTAAGTACATGCGCTTATTGGAAATTAGGATTCCCGTGGTTCCGGGAGCTCAAACCTAATCATGTCTTACCGCTGCTAAACACTAGAGAGAGCCCTCCATCAAGGCTTGAAACCGACAACCCCCATGTAGCTCCGCCTCTCCTTCCCATTGACCTACTTTAGACACAGTCTCCAGATTTGGAGAATGCCTCTCGCACCCCCCCCCCCGCCCCTTCTCTAATCCCGGCCGGCCCCTGGATTATTGGTAATCTAATAACTCCAATAACTCGCCGAGAAATCCGAAGGAGAATCTTGAAGCGCAAAGCACTGTTTAGGGGCAGGATCTAGGAATTTTGATAAGGCTGGAGCTGCCCTCGTGAAACCAGCATCAGGGCTCCTGCAGGAGCGCTCCCTTTCTGCGCAACGGCTCAGCTAACTAGCCGCTCCAGTTTAGCCACGGTGGTCCCGCGGTAGGGGGTGGGGTTAAACCGCGCCTCTGTTTTTGCTTTAAGAGTGAAACACTCTTCGCTCTCTTGACGGGGAGGGGGGGCGAGAGGGCGGAGGAGACGACAATAAATGAAAGCGAATTTGATAACACGGTAGGCTCAGCAGTCGCTTTGGGTGACCGAGGTGTCCGGGGACATTATGTCCTGACTTTATTTCTATCACGTTTCCTGCCAACAGCGCTCTTTCAAGCCTGCAAGCTTCTAGGAAATGCAATAAAATAGAGGGATGTGTTTTATCATCAAGATCTGAAGAGGAGCTGCTGAAGGGACGCTCCCCATGCGCCCAGCTCGCGACCGCCTTCCAGAAAGAGCCGGCAGACAATGCCAGCAAACCGCGTCCCCGAGCAAAGATATCTCGGCCATCCAGGCTGGACTGGGCTCAGCCTTTGCAAAAAGGCTGCCGGGGGAGGGGAGCGGCATGATGTCCCCAAGCAAACAATGCCTTTAAAAATCCGATCAGGACAAAAGTCAGCCAAGGTCTTTATTCACGTTAATGAAGATGGAAGGCACTAACTGTCCTTGGAAAGCGATGAGTCAAACTTGACCGCTCTTCAAACATATCCCCAGATTCGTTTCCAACCCGAACAGAGGCGCGTTTCTCCGACGCGGCCTCCGACTGCTCCCGCGGTGGGAGAGGCTGAACTCGATTCCCTCAGACCAGAGCGGTGGAGACGGCATCTCCCGCGAGTGGGCGCGCCGGCGGCCGTCGCTAGGGGTCGCCGGTACCCCTACGCGCCTTTGCCATCTTAAGTTTTGAACTCCGAGAAAATAAAACTTTGCTTGATAAGCAGCTATGTGGCCCAAATTCTATTAGGACTACACCCTGCCTGTCCACATGAACGCCCCCCTCCATCCCCGACACACACACACACACATACACACACACACACACACACACACACACACACACACAAGATCTCTGCCCAAGCCACTAAGCAGTCTGGAAGAAAGGGGAAGATGGTCCTTCAGAATCCAAAGGCGAGCCTTGGGTGCAGCGAGGTGCATCTCTGCAAGTCTAGGGACTGGGACTTAATCACCCACTAACACAGGCACACTCCTCAAGATCTGGGACCCCCACCCCCGAGCACTGCGGTAGGCTTCCCTTATCTGTCACTGAAAATCTTATGCTGTACTTTCTAAAACTCCTCCAAGACATCTGGGTTACTGTT
The DNA here is from genome assembly GCF_902655055.1 of Lutra lutra. Lineage (NCBI taxonomy): Eukaryota > Metazoa > Chordata > Mammalia > Carnivora > Mustelidae > Lutra > Lutra lutra. The sequence continues at coordinate 111,306,563 of NC_062278.1, forward strand.
TCCAGCTATGCTGACCTGAGACATTAAAGTCATGGGTCTCTCTTACTGCTGCTCCTTTCTCTTAGATACTTCAAAGGTGCAGAGATAAACTTGCCTTTGACTTTAAGTCACTGACCTGGAATTCAGAAGGTAATACTCTGGTCCCGGTTAGGGTTCTAACTCACCAGCAACAGGCGCCCCTCATGAGGCCGCTTGTTTTCTCAACTGTACTAGAGTTTTATGTCCTAGAGCCTCCATGCGTCTCTCCACTACCCACTTCACCCAGGGAGACGCCACAGCGACAGAAAGCGTGTTCAAAACGGGTTATCTTATTAAGGTTCTCTTACTGGAGGCAGATTCCACTCGCTGAGCGACGGTGGGCATGGCAAACATCTTAAGACTTCCGAATTGTCATCTATCTTTCCAAAATTTTGGAGGTTAGATGTCATCCTCATTGGATGTTGCCCTCTTCTGTCAGTCCTAGCACCTGGTAGGGATACTTGGAGACCCGAAGGTGACAGGGTCCGTCCGCCGCCCTAGGCGAGGGACTCGGCTACGATCCACCACTAGGTGGCAGACTCGGTCCGTTCGAAAATCACCGCGCAGCCACAGCCTTCCACAACCGACTGCCCCCCGCCTTTTTTCTTTTTAATCTGTTAGCGGGAGGAGGTTGCTTCTATAAGCAACGCTGCAAAGCATTTAATTTACTGGATGTAATTCCGTTCTTCCCGATGCTCACTCCTCTAGCAACCAACCACAACGCAGTTTCTGGAGCTGCGTTCACGTATTATACGTTGGTTTTTCCAGTCCCAAAGGCTGAGTGTATTAGAAGGGAAGGAAAGGGTGCGCTTGTCTTCAAAAAGAACGGAACTCGAAGGTATTAGGCGAGCTTCTTGCCAAACACTGGTCGAACAGCAAAGAAAGTCGGGAATAAACTCCTGATCCCCATGGAGAAAAGGGGTCCTGGAGGACAAGGGCAGGGTTCTACCCAGGCTTACAGCGCTCTGTAAAGGCGGAGGGGGGGGGGGAGTGGGAGGGGGTGAGTTTGGTCTTTTGGCGGGGCTGCTGGTCACAGACTGGGAGGCGGGGAGGACTGGGAAGAGCCATTCCTGGCTTCCAGCGGGGCGAAGAGAAAGGGGCCGGCTTCGCCACAACACAGCACTCTCGCTCGTATCACTGCGGTGGCATTCCCACTTGTTGCGCAGTGCTGGAAGCCGGCACGCGCCACAGTACTTCGACTCCCAGAAGGCTCCAAACCCAGCTACAGACCAGCTTACCATTGCCCCACGCCATCCACAAACCTCCGTCCCCAACCCAGCCGCCATAGACGCGACCATCACCGCCGGCAAAACTACAAGACTTCCAATCACTGGTTGGTTTTTACACCAAGACATTCTTCCTTATCTCAATGTCAGACTGGCAACAGAATTCAGGTGCTCTGAGAAGTCAAGTCCAAGGGGGAAGGAGGCTACCTCCGTCTGGAGAACTCACCTACTTAAAGCCTACTAGGCAGCCCTCCCCCGCGCGCGCGCGCGCACACACACACACACACACACACACACACACACAGACATACCCACACACAGGAACTTCTTTGCCTCTTAGGACACTATCCTAGCTGGAAAGCAACACTTTTCCACCCCATTTGAGAAATCAACTACAAAGTCCTTTTTTAAAAGTTGGCTTTATCTCTCCTTTCTAAAGAAAAAAAAAATCCTCCTAAGGTCATTTCACAATGTTTTTCAAATATTTGACTTTTGCAAACAGAGAGTTTCACCCACCAAGGGGTGGCGCTGCCGCACTACCTCCTCTGAATCTCTTCAAGTTTTTCACAATAAAGTGGGTTGTGAGTGTGGCTACCGGGCAAGGGAGAGAGGGAAGGAAGGATTTTGACATCTAGTCCTGGCTACCATTTACTCAACCAATAACTGGAACTCTTTAAGGCTCAGGAAACGACAGCTTAAGAGTTAGAGTCCCATCCCTGTCCAGCAAACCCAGAATAAACTGGAGAGTCTTTTCAAGAAAGCATGGGGTAAAACCCTGCACAAGTGAGCGCAGAAGAAAAGGCCAACTGGAGAATTCCCTCTTCTGGCTTCCTTCTCTTCAGGCTCCCCAGTTTACCAACAGCTTCTGGCCTTACTGTCACTATCAGCAGACCCTTAAGATAAGCCAATGCTTGGGCCTGCAGTATTGGAAAGTCTTCCAAATAGGATATTGGAAACTTCTATTTATAAGTGGGGGGAGGAGGAAATATTTCCCATCTACAGGTTTCTATTTCAGCCTGAGGACCCAACTGGAGTCATTTTAGCAAGGGAATGCCCATCTCCTGGCGCCCTTCTTTCCATTTCCTTCTGCCCCGGAGACAATATTCTTTCTCCTTAACCAAAAAAAAAGGTATATATTTTAAAGCAAGAATGTGATTTCACCTCATTCCTTTGAGCTCATGTTTGCTACCTCCAGGAACAGCGTGTGGACTAGGGCCAGATGAACTTCAACTTGGGCTGCAGATTTACGAGGTTCTGTGCCAGTGCCAAAGGCTCTTGGTAGTAAATAGTGAGCAAAATAGATACCTGTCTCCTGACAGATCTTGCCGGCCCCCCTCTTATTTTTTTAAGTTATTTATTAAAACCACACACACCTTGCAAAGAAAAAGGGAAACTGGCAGTCTCTGTAGAGGAAGCCAGTGGCATCGCTCAGAGCCACAAACTGTATTTCTAAACAGCCCTTTCCCTGGTTCCCTCTGTCCTGCCCCAGTTTTTTGGCTTTTTTTTTTTTTTTTTGACAGAAAAAAAAAAAAAAACATCTATTGATACTTTTCTTAAAAAAAGAAAAAAAAGTAAAGAGCCACAACATTTTCCTCCTGGAAACTATAAACTGAATGGAAAAAAAAAATCCACAGAAAATTAAATCAGTTTCCTGTGGCTGCTGTGGGGTGGGGGGGTAGATGACCAGCTCTCTCTCTCTGTGATGGACAGGGACCCAGTAACAGCTCTGGACTTTCCGTACCCTATTTGGGGTTCTTCTCCAGGTTCAGTTGCTGGGCCCCTACCACCAACTCTTAACCACTGCAAAAAGGGGCACCCCATTAAAGGGGTCTTTTTCATTCCTTTTTTTTTTTATTTATCTATTGGGTTGTGTTTTTGTTTTCTGTGGAGCAGCTTCGAAACTCACTATTGTAACACTAGGTCCATTTTTCGCCAGAGTTCCAATAACACGGCATCATAAAGGCAATGCAATCCACAGTTCTCAAGACACTGACCACGGTCACTACCTCTCGCAGCGGGGTGGCCCCTAGCTCCCGCTGCCCAAGAGCGAAGCCCATTTCCGAGGATCCAACTTCCCACCCGCTCCCGCCCCGGGCCGCCGCCGCCGCCGCCTTCCCCCATTCTTACTCCCTCGAGGAGAGCCACAGGTTGCAAATCCAACCAACCTCTCAAAACGTTTTTGCAAAATCACTCACAAAGATCTCCCTTTCTCGCCCGCGCCCCCTCCTCCCTTGCTGGGTCCCTCACCCAGGGCCACAGCGTGCCCTTCTCTCCTCCCGGGTCTTGCACGTAGGAACGCGGGCTGGGGCTGTTTGTTTTTCCCCTCGCCCCTTGCAAGGACCTCGGGAACCTGAAGCCTGCGTCGTCTACTCTCCGGTCTGCAGTTGTCTTTTTACAAAGCTCGCACCATGGGAAAAAAATAAAACAAAATTAGGAGAGGCGGGGAAACAGCCATTGGGAGCTAACACCGAGTCACGCAGCGCCCAAAACACAAACACCGCGACCGCCAGAAATCCCGCCACCTTCCCGCTCGGCTGGGCCGTCCTGTGAAGGTTCCCGGAGTCCCGCACGCTAAACGGCACCGCAGGTGCAAACGCGCACCCCTTTGCCACCCACCCCCCAAATCCCTGTCCCGCCACCAGCCTCTCCCCTCAGGATGAGGAGAGGGAGCGCGCGGGGGTTCCCGACTCCCTCGACTGCAACCAAGAAAGAATAATTTTCAAAGTATTCAACATCCCCGCCCCCAGGCAAGCTAAACCTCCCCCAAAACACAGGGTAAGGGGACACCAAAGGGGTCCACCAAAGGGGACACCAAAATACTCGGATCTCGTTAGGAAGACCGCGGATCTAAAAGGAAATAGTAGAAACGATACTTCAACTGGGCTTATTTGGGGTGGGGGGGGGAGAAAAACAAAACCCGAGGAGTTCGCTTGCATTTTTCCTCCCAAATCTCGGCTCGGAGGCAGGGAATCTAGAGGAGCGAGGCCGGTGGAAGGGAGCCAGCGGGGCGAGCGAGCGGGCAGCCTCCCTCCTCGCCTCCCGGAGTCACCAAGAAGGACGGGAGAGGAGAAGGAAGGAGAGGCGAGGGAAAGGAGGAGGGAGGGAGGGAAGAGAAGGCAGGATCGAGGGAGCGAGGAAGGCAGTTTGCAAGCGAGAAAAGAGGGAAAAAACACAGCCGCCCGAATCCAGCGAGATCACAAGCCGTACGCAAGCAGCAGCAGAAAGAGCGAGAGCGCGAGCGCGAGCGCGCGTCCTCTCCGTCGTCTGGGGCCAGACAGCCCCCAGACTTGCCCGGAGCACCCCCCAAACACTGTCTCGTCCTCTCGGCTCCGGCCGCCCCCTAATTCCCCTCCTTCCTCTCCTCCACCTCCTTTTCCAAAACCAAAACAACACAAGGGAGGGTGGCAAAAGCCTCCCCAAACCGGCCGATTCACTCAAAGACAACAAGAATAAAATAATAAATATATAAAAATCTATATCCTAGAGTGGGAGAGACGTGGGACTAATCTTCGGCATTTATTTTAACACCTGACAGCTAGAATAAATAAATATATACATTTATATCAATAGATACACATAGGAAACTTGGAGCCAAAGCATTTGGCAAGAGCGGAAAAAAAAAGAATTAAAAGGTAAAATAATGATCATGAGCAGCGGCGGCGGCAGCGGCACCAGCGGCACCAGCGGCGGCGGCGGCAGCGGCAGCAGCGGCAGCAGCAACAGCAATAATCACCTGGTGTCCGGCCTTTCCTAGAAACTTCTTGCATCACCACTTCTAAGAACCCCAGTTCTAAGAATCAACAGAGCTCAATTCTCGGAATTTGAGCTGCGGACTTTACCACTGCTACGAGGCAGGGGAGGACTCGGTGTCAGCTCTCCGGGACTTTTGCCTCTCTTAGCCCATGGAAAACCCTCAAAGCCACAATATTTTTCCAGTTCCCGGAAGATTTCGAGGTCCTCAGCTGCGGAGCGTCTCGGATTCGGAGGTTCCGGTTCGAAGCTCGAGGGGCCAGACGGCGTCCCTCCCTCCCGGGGCCCCGCACGATGGTACAGCCCGCTCCGCCAGCGTCACGTGGGCGCCCCCTCTGTGACGTCGGCGTCTTCGCTGTAGCAAAGCTCGGCCTCTGGAATTCTGAGAACTAATTTGCTATTCGGTGACATAAGAGGGGGAGTGCGCTTTGCTTTCCCGGGGTCTGGGGCTAATTCCTCCTCTCTTACCCATAAACTCAGCTACTCGAGCTAAATACACAAAAGGGAGAGAGAGGTTCGACCCGTTGGAAAAAGTCTGTTATATATAGTAGCTTTAGAGGCGAGTAAGAGAAAAAAACAATAAACACCACAGCTCTTTCCAGCTAGAATATTAGGCACCACGAGAAAAATATTTGCCAAGCAGTTTTCGGTGGGTTCATTTGCTTTATTTTATTTGGGACGTCTTTCGGTTTTGTTTTGTTGTTTTTTTCCTTGTTGATGTGGTGGCTTGGGATTTTTTTTTTTTTTTTTGGTGGTGGTTGTATTTTGATGATTTTCGGATTTTTTTTCCTTCTTCTGATTTTTGCCTTTTGCAAGTTTGTGGTGTTACGTAAATACTAGGATCCCGCGTCGGTTCGATTTTGTTTTTGTGTGTGTGTGTTTTTTTTCCCCCTATCTAATCGCTCAAGCGTTTTAAAGAAGATGTGTTATTTTAATATTGAGACTGTTGAGAGCTGCTTCAATTTTTGATCGCATGTAACAATCCCAACCCCCACTTTTTTGGGGGGGGTTGCAATTTTCTTTTTCCCTTGGACTTTTTTACTGAGAGGAGGCTCTCCTGCACTTGAGGGACATGTTCAAAGGATTTGTTTTGGTTTGGTTTGTTTCTTTCCAGGACAGCAAGTGGTGGGTTTACTCTTTCTGTTATTGTTGACTGTTAGGACATTTCTTGTTGGAAGAAACGTGTGTGTATTTGGGTATGTGTACGCGTGTGTTCTACAAAATTAGGTGAACCAAATACAAGTTTGTGTTTTGCTTTTTCTTAAGGTCTCGATCCCCCGCGCTCTCCCCCACCCCCGGCTCGTTTCAAGGTCGTTGTAAAAAATCTCTTCTGTCTGTGTTTAAGAGATCAGCCGGAGGGAATTCTAAAGGCCTGCCGTGCCAGTATCACAGATACTGCGTGTGTTTAGAACAGCCTGTGCTACAACTACAGCGCGCGGCACGCAGCACAGGCTCCTTAGCTCCGGAGCTCACTTGGGAGGAGGAGGAGGAGAAGTGGGGGGAACTCTTTCTTTTCTTTCTTTCTTCCTTCTTTCCTTTCTTTTTAAAGGCAAATGCAGTGCAGAATCATTTCACTGTGGGCCTTGGTTTGTTTATTCAGAACTGCCAGTTTCCCTATTTAAATGTTGGTTGGGGTTTTTTCCCTCCTACTCATCCCCGAATGAGGGAGACTCTTGTTTCTTTTATGTCTCTCTCTTAAAAAAAGGGTGTGAGGGGAAAATAATATTTCAGATTCCTCAAGAATTAACCCAAAATGTTTGGACCAGAAACAGCTTTCAAAGGTCAGGCTGTTCTGAGCCTTGGCTATGAGAGTCCTTCAGGCGACTCATTAAATTACAGATGAGTTCTTAAAGGTTCCACAAAATTTCTGCACTTGTTAATTTCCAAAAAAGATATGTCCCAAAATACTCTACCTCTCCCAACCTCAAATTTGGGTTTAAAATGGAGAAGTGAGCAGAGCTACGAAAGATTACGGGCTGTTTCTTGGGATATTTGGGATCTCTTTCCCTGGAAAAGTCCGTAAGAAGTTCAGATCTGTTGCTGAAAATGTTATTGTCAGTGCACCCCTCCCGCCGCCACCACCTTTAAAAGGCCGTGTTGGGAATTTTAGATCCAGAAGAGGTCCAAAGGGCTTGATTATTTTCCACGAGTTCTGGAGCTTAGGAAATATGCCTAAGTGTCTGTTCCTATGAAATCTGAATATTTTAATATTTATTGACAGATGGATTGCTGCAGCCTCTGCAGAAAAGCCTGTCTTGTAAAGGATTTTTGAAAAATATACATAGGCCTAATCCTGTCACTGTTGTTGAACATTTTACCCCCAAAGACACATGATATTGTCAAGTGCAGATTCATTCTGCCAGAAGGTGGACTATCTGCTTTTTTATTGTCTCCTTCCCCTCCCTTTTCAGAGTTTTAAATGAATTCCACTGGATTCAAAACGATACCCCGATTTTGTCAAAGCGATTTTCTCTGTGCGTTTATATGTGTGATATTTTTTCTATCTTTGAGAGTAGTAAGAACTTCAAGGTTTCTCAGGTGTATCTATATAGGGTTTGGAATGTGAAGTGTATGGCTCTGCTCTGTTATCGATCCTATGATGGAGATTACTTTTATGGTTTTTGGTCACTTTTCTAATCAAAGTTGCCACCGTGCCTCATTGGTCCCTTGACATCGCCCCCCACCACCCCAATCTTAAACACTGTTGGTTTGTCCCTCCTGCGTTCTCTTTGCCACTCCAATCTTAGCCCCATGGGGGCGCTGCAGAGCAGAGGGAAATCTGCTCCCACTGGCAGTAGAACTAGCCAGAATGGGGGCTGGGAAGGAATTCACCCTTCTTGCACCTCAGACCTTTTTAATTCTTTTCAGGCAGCCCTTGGAAGGAAAACCCACCAGGCCTAGTTTATAGATAATTAACCCCACCACCACGGAACTCAAACCTTCTCAGCACATTATTTCTGGAACCAAGTGCCAGAGTCCCACATTTCTATGATGGTGGTTTTTTGTTTTTGTTTTTTTAACCAGATCAGTGTTTACATTGAAAGAAATTGATCAGAAGGGCACTGTTAAAAGGAAAAAAATATTGAAAATATTCGAAAGATAGAGACTTTAGGTAGATCTCTTTCTCTCTACCGAATGAACAGTGAGGAAAATTGTGTACCCCTCTCTCAATCTCCTTTCAAATCCTGGGAGCATAACTGTCGGATTTTATACCAGTTGAATTTCTTCCACATTGTCCTCCTTTCTCTCATTCTTGATCTCTCCCCATCAGTAGCCAGTTGGCATTACTGTGTGGGCTCCCTTACTCCAGCAGTGCTGTGTTATAGGATTAAAGAAAGGATTGACTTGAATATATTCAAATTCTTTTAAATCAACCTTAAGCTCTAAAGAGTGATTCTGTGTCTGGGGTCTTATGAGTGATTGCTGCAGACTCAGAGGGACCATGTATCAACCGGTCCTGTTATTTAATGGTCACTGGCTAGTAATACTCAAAATAGAAGACCAGGCCATTCCCTTTGCCCAGTGGACTGGGCATAGTACTAGGTTCCCAAACGCAGCTGTTGGGTAAATATAAGCTTTGTTACAAATAAAATAGCCTGGTCCTAATATTACATCTATTTAAGGAAAGGGACAGATTTTACATCCAGTTCCCCATAATTCAGTCATAGCTGAAAAGGAAGCTGTCCTTGGAATAAATACTGTCTTGTCCTCTTTTCAAGGGGGCTCCAAACTGGAAGTCAGTTTCACCTGTCAGGAACTTCTGGTACTTTGGTAGATCTTTCAACTATCACATCTCAGAATTACAGATTTTAGAATGGGAAAGAACCTTGTAGATCAATCATATAACTCCCCCAGGCTTCTCTCTTTTGAGAGGACAGGCTGGCCCTGTGTGTGTGAACGTGTATGACCCCAGGCATGTGTGACCCCAGGACACAACTGAAAATGGGTCCTCGTTTGATGGTCCTGCGTCATTTCACAGAATGAGGGTGATCTGACTGCCTGGCTTTGGAGGAAGGTGTCCGTTTTTCTGGCAATATTGGGGAAAGCGAGGCTGCTTTGGGTTCCTCGTTAACTGTAAATCGGTCTTCAGAACGAAGAACTCCTGGTCATGATGCTACTACTGAGTTTTGATGGACATTTGGGTTTGGTTATGTTTGTCACCTAAGCTGTGGTACTCGACACTACTTCTGTTGGGTGTGGGTGGTGCTGTCCACCTGCTGCGGAAAATTTTACCTATTCCTCTTCTCTCAAATGCTTCATTTAGAGTTATTGTAGACACGCTCCCTATATTATCCTTGGAGAAAGGAGATTTCTTGGTATATTTTACAGAAATTGAGCAGAAAGTTTCGAGACAATAAAAGAAAAAACAGAAGATGATTTCCAGCTACTACCTTCTGAAAAAGAAGTGTCAACGTTTAATTTTGATCCATATGCTGCCTGCTTTCAGCTTGTTTTATTCTGAGACTTTTTTTTTCTTTAGAAACCTTTTCTAGCCTAGCTCAGAGTTTCCCCCCAAAACACTGATTTTCCAAACTTTTCTCACTTTTTAAAAATGGAAATAAATATCGGGAGCTTAAAATAGAGAAGTGGGGGGGGGCGTGCCTAATCATTTGTTTATTGCATTGGATCACTGTTTTGAATAGCAGGGTTTTCACTTCCTATGAAACCCTAGCATGAAGGAAAGCAGCAGCTGGACCAGGAAGGGATGAAGAGAGGAAAGCACTTGAGTGTTTGTAAACTCTGTGTAGCTGGCCCACCCTCCCTGCGGCTGCCTGCCTGTACTTAGCTGTCTTTACTACCTAAGGCTAGAAGTGGAAAAACTTGATTTGCGTGTTGTGCCTGCATTTTTTTCCCCCTTCTTCTCCACGCCGCCCTCTGTACACCTGACCCTGAAGAAGCCTATCTGAAGCCAGCTCGCTGGCAGGCAGAGCTGGAGAGTGGAAGAATGTGCGGAGGGAGGGAGCCCTTCGGTACTTTTCCATTCACATCTCCACAGTGGCTTTTCTTGTTTATTTCACCCTCCACCCGCAGAAACCTTTCAGCTGCCTGAATCGAGTCATTACACCGCTCCCTGAGGTCAGACTACAGATGCTCGGTGCATGTTTCCTACATGTCGGTGTCTGTGTAACATAGGTACATACAGAAACCCACACACATGCACACAAACACGAAACTCCACAGGGGCATGGTGTGAGGTAGGAAGGAAAAACAACAAACCTGGATTTGTTGCCAAAAAAACCTTGGCTTCTAATTACAGTCCTGCCTGGAACTCCCTTATGGAGAGCAAACCACTTGTCAGGACTCAGTTTCCTCAGCCTTGCGAAGAAATAACTCCGATGATTTGCATTATGTTTTTCTGTTCTAAATTCTATACCTTTATATCCAAATACATATTTATATAACTTTAAGATGGGGGGGGCAATGGAAAGGAGCTGTATCATATGTGTACCTGGCATAGGGTAAGGGGTTAAAATTTAAACTTCTAAGTAAAGAAGGCAGTCCCAGAATCCTCACCTCTATCAATTTTTAACCAATTGTAGACCAAAGTCTGGGGTTTTGCTGAGTGGGTCCAAAAACCAATTGAGGATTTTTGACGTTGAGTTGGAGGAGACAGTTTCTAAGACCTTGTACCTTTGCTCTCCAGCATTCATAATCAGTTGTGACAGTTCCCAAGTGTCTTTTCAGCACTATCGTTCTTTTTTTTTTTTCTTTTTGCCTTCTGTTTGTTTTTGGAAACTGTCCCAGTCAATGATAGGAAAGAGATGACACTTGTAAACTGGGCAGTCTTTAAACCACTGGGCTCCATGTGGATATGAAAAATATGTCCTAACATTCACACACACACACAAAGAAAGGAAAGGAAAAAAAAAAAAAAAAAAAAAAAAACCTAGAGAGAGATTCCTAGTAAGAAACTTAGAGGTAATTCAGCCATAACTGCCTTAAAAGTAATGATTTGAAGTTAGAGGAAATAACAGATGAGGAGTTTGCCCTTACCAAAAAAATAATAATAATAATAATAATAATCCTTGATCTTCCAGAACAAACTTGAAGACAATAAAAAAGATACTTTCAATCAGTATTTCCTATTTTTTTTTTATCTTCATTTTTGAATCAAAAAGTCTAAACTTCTCAGACCCAACTGTCTAGATGAAATAAGGTCTTTGACAGACCTTGGCATCCTCAGGAAGTAATAAAACAGCCCCTAATCATTAGCAGTCCCATCCTACCGCCACTGTTTCTCCTTTGGCTTAGGCCCTCTGAAATATTGCTGTCCGTGTACAGGGAGACATGGAGTCAATTACACTCTTAGTATAGAACTCTTGAGTTATAATGTGCTAGAAGTGGGAGGGTCCTTAGCAAACATCCAATCCAATGTTACCGATAGTATACAATTAGACACTGAGGCCCAGACAGAAGGCATTTTCCACATCCACTGAACCGCTGGCAGAGCCAATCTAGAATTCTGATGCCCTGGTTCTGTGATTATTGTGGCTTGTTGTTGTTGTTGTTGTTGTTGCTGTTTTCCGTAGCTCATCATGGAAAGAGGATATAGGGTGGGCAGCCGTGCAAAAGAGCCATTCGGTGTGGCCTTACATTCAGAGCAGACCTCAGAGTTGGACTTCTGATATGCGCTCCACTGAGGTTCTGCTTCAGTCCTAGTGGTGCACAGACAGGATCGAAAGAAGACCTTCACATGTGAGTTTTGTGTGCGGAGCCTACTGCAGGACCCAGTGTGGGAGCCCTCCCAGTCTCCCATGGTGCCGAGATTTCACACTATTACTAAATCTAGAGCTGTCCTGAATCATGTGATTGTATTGGAACCTGTGTATGTTGGTGTTTAAAATGTAAATTTTAAAATATATTTGGACTTGGGCGCCTGGGTGGCTCAGTGGATTAAGCTGCTGCCTTCGGCTCAGGTCATGATCTCAGGGTCCTGGGATCGAGTCCCACATCGGGCTCTCTGCTCAGCAAGAAGCCTGCTTCCCTCTCTCTCTCTCTCTGCCTGCCTCTCCGTCTACTTGTGATCTCTCTCTGTCAAATAAATAAATAAAATCTTTAAAAAAAAAAAAAAAATATATATATATATTTGGACTAGAAGCAATGATGCCACAGTAGCAGTGAACACACCTCATACCCAGATTGTACCATAAAATAAGGATTTGCTAAAAAAAAAAAAAAAAAAAAAAAAGGGGGAAAAAGAAAAAGACACCAAACAAATACACAAAAATCCCTACATTGCTGGGGGATATATCAGAGACACTGGCACCACCGGAAGAGCTTCCAAGGGGCAAAGCTGCAAAATTTGAGTGACAAGATAGAATAATGTTAGATGATAACCTGAAGTATAAAATAAATGTCTACACATTTACACAGATATAAATAAATTATGGGAAAAATTAATAAATGGAAGAGAAGAGACAAATTTCCCATGCAGAAGAATTCCAAATAATTTATGTAGATGCTCTCCCCTGAAGGAGGGAGAGTATAATTCCCCTCTCCTTAAGTGAGCTGGGCATAATGACTTGCTTCCAAAGAGCATAGTATAATAAGGGGAGCAGGGGACGTAATTTTATATGGAGAAACCAGACTAACACTACAGCAGCCAGGACATCAAGGTCAATATCAACAATGGTAAACCATGAACAACCAACCAAACAAATAATGATAAACCATGTTGATTGTATGTACCTTTGATATAAGGTGGTGAAATGGGTCATTACCTCTGTGGTCTTCCCCATACCCCAGTCTGTTTATGAAAAAACATCAGACACATTGTAGGAGAGGGGCGTCCTACAAAGTGCTTGACCAGTACTCCTCAAAACTGTCAAGGTCATCAAAAACAAGGAGATGCTGATAAGTTGCCATAGCCAAGAGTAGCCTAAGGAAACATGATAACTTCATGTAAAGTAGTACTTAATGGAAAAAGACAGAAGGTAAATCTAAACAAATCTGAATACATGATGGACTTAATGGATGGAGTTAATCATATTGTGTGAATATCAATTGTCACAAAGGTACCATACTAAGGTGAAATGTTAATCATGGGGGAAACTGGGTCAGGATTGTTCTCTGTACTATCTTCACATTTTTTATGTTACAAAACCACAAATATGTGTGTGTGTGTATGTGTGTATATATGTGTGTGTGTGTGTGTGTGTGTGTATTTGCACACATACACATATATATAATCTCTCTCTTTCTCTCTTTTTTCCCCCATACTAGAAGCCTCCAAAAAGTGACCCAAGCTTCTCTTGAAATCTGAGAGGTCCTGCCCGCAAAACAGAGTCCGGACAATGAAGGAACTTGCCTTTATTCTTTCAGTTTACTAAATTGAAAGCAGTATGGCTAATTTTTGTGTGTCATCATCTGGATGGAGAGCACTAGGGAGGCACCAAAGGCCAAATGTCGTTATGGTGGTCGATGACTCAAGCCACCTCCTTGATCTGCTTATTCAACATTTTCCTGTGGAGATTCTCTGTGAAAACAAGGTCCTGAAGAATCTTTGCCATCAGTCCAAATGGGGCATACAGAACTTGCAGATTCATAACTGAGGTTGTGGGGAGCCCGAAGAGCTTCCCAGGATGTCTGCTATTTCATTGTACAACTCTGATAGAACTGTTGATCTCATCAGAGTTGTAACTCTGGGTGTCGAGGAGAAATAGCTGACTGGACCCATGACTCTAGGACTTTGTCTTCATCATCTGGATTTGACACTACAATCTAAACTCTCCTCAGCCTTCAGCCTATTAGTTCTGCAGTTGAAAGGTCCAGAGAGACAAATGGTTTGCAAAGACAACCCCCAAAATTAGTGGTAGAGTTGATTCCCATCAACAAGTCCACCCTGAATCACTTATTTTGCAGCTGTATCCACTCTGGAAAGCTGAAAGCTGCTATTACATTGATGTACATTACTTCAGTAATGCCTCATTAATTTCTAACCAGTTGTCAGTTACCAACAGTGTCTAGTTCCCATGCAGTACTTGAGTTTTAAGTGTCTCTTCCTTTTTTTCCTATCTTTTCCCACATCTATCAACCTCTCTGCCAAGTGGCTATAAAATCTTTGGACCAATACTTATGTTCACTATGGAGGCTGACATTTAAATAATACTTGGTGAAATTCACTGAGATTGAATCCTGTCATACTATATTTTGGTTAGCATGACTCTTTCAGTGATCCATTTGGTCACATGTCTCAAGAATCAAAGTTCAGCCCTTTGAATTAGTAATTCTACTTCTAGGAACCCATCTTTGAGGTGCATACAACATACAGGAAAAAATTCAAACATATAGGGTCAAAGTCGTTGAATGAATATAGGTATCTAAGTGTTATATCTAACAACAACAAATACGCACAACCTCCATGTCCCATTGTGACTGACTTGAGGGAAAAGGTGTTGGGTGGAGAATGATGAAGTGTAATCTAATTTTTAAAAATTGGAATTGGAAAATACTTATGGTAATAAATAAGGTGAAAAGTAGGATATATATATGTAATATATATATATGGCATATTATAACTATGTTTAAAAATACCCTCCATAGAAAATAAATGGGATATAAACAAGAATACACAATAAACAAATATTTTGGTTGTCTTAGTGTAGTAGGATTATGAATGCTTTTCTCCTCCCTTATTTTTTTATCTTCTAAATTATGTAATGTTTATATATTAGTTTGATATCTATCTTCTTCCTATCTATCTCCCTATCTCATAAGCACACACCTATGACACTAAAAAGCCCTAAGTGAATTCTTTTAAATGCAATTAGTTGCCTAATTCACAGGTCTTCAATGTTTGGCCTAAAGTTAATGCTGTCCACATCTTTAGGACCTATAGCAAAAGTGAGAACAGAGCACTCACTCTTAGAGAAGACCTTTCACTTTGGGAGACACTTGTCTCCACAACAACAAACAGCACCCTTGTGGAGCACACACGTTAACCTAAATGAGATTAGGTGATCTGTAAATCTTTTATCTATCCCTGCCCCCTGGGTCTTAGTGTGCTTCTCCTGTTTGTTGGTGTTTCACAGCATCTGCAAATGTCAAGAGGTTTTCTTGTTACTTTGGTATCTCTCTGAGGTCACCCCCAGCATTTTCCTGGTAGATAGACTGCCTTTTGGAGTTCTCTGGGGGCTACTGGTCATTTATTTTTGATTCTTATAACAGGTTTGACTAGTGAATGCTAAAGCAAAACAATTTTTTTTTTTCCCTTCGGAGAATCACAGTCTATTAGGAACTTTGGGGAGTATACTATTATTTGAATCACTGATTTTTGGCAAAGGGCATGGGGGTAGACATCAGAATCAAGGGGGTGAGGGTGAGGACCATGCTTCTCAGAAGCCCCACTCTCCTGAAACTAATGTCCTTCCTCACACTCCTCACCCCATTCGTGCAAGTTCACTGACCGTCTCTTGTGAAGGAAACACTGCATTAGATGCTCGGAAACCAATATGAATACGATATGATACCCCGGGGGCACAGAACCTACTGAATCATCAGAAACTCAGAAAAGTGCTAAAACTTGCTTTAGGTCATACAAAAGATAGTCCCTGAGCCAGGACAGGGCCCCAGGGGTGTCCTGACTCTGAACCAAACAAAACTCTGTGGCTTCTTCTCAGATGCTGTGTCCTACCTCCCACTCTGCCATCAGTGTGGACATTCACACCCCCCACTTTGGCAGTTTCATTCTCTGAATTTTTCACTCCATTTTGTTTAGAACAGATATAACCCAGCCATTTCAGTGTACCATCCAGCAATACCCAATACCCAACATGGGAAGATCCCCATGAGCCTAGGCACACACAGAGCCTTGGCTATCTTCACCACCACAATCAACAGCTAGGTTCAGTCTGCAGGCCAGAGCTTTGCCTGGACCTGATTTTTGTATCTTCTTGTAACTGATAGGTTCTACCATGAGTGGTCATATCATCCAGCATCATCCTCTCCCAGAGCACACAGCCTCCAGTAACATCTGCAACCTGGATGTCAGAACCCAACAGCATCCCTAGCAGGAACTGCACACCTAATACACCTTGATGCCTGCTTCACTCTAAGCCCAAGTTTGCTCCGGCCATCCCAGACCTTTGAGTGACAAACGGGCAGATGATCTCTCCAGCTGCCAGCCCTGCATCCAGACCACTTTCCATAGCACTGTCGTCACCAAGACCCAGCCCACCCAGGGTTGGGCCTATCTACCAGTGGTTGTAACTGTTTCCTCTTTGTGGCCAGGCAAGGATGGATTGGATATAATGATACACGCATAACACCTCCAGGCAAGATTGCGGCAGTCTTACTATTAGTTAGCCCAGTAGCATTCAATGAGGAAACTTCAGGGTGCCAAGAATAACCCTACTCTTTGGAGACACTGGCACTACAATGCTAGCCAAATACTCAAAAGAAAGCGGGGACAGAAAAAGATAACTTCTGATAGTAATAAAAGCCATACTTGGTGACGGCAGATTAAGAAAAATTGGTGGAGGTGATGGCAAATCGAGAAATCAAGTGCTTAAGTCCCTCCAACTTTTCCCAGTCTTGCCTCCTACAACCGTTTTATACACCAGACTCCGAAGACCATGCGCTTACCTCATCCCACACCCCTGCCTCAATCTCTGCCTTTCTTCAATAGGTTAGGTGCTCCTCAAGGGTAAGAGTATCTCATTTTTGTTTTCCGACACTTGTGCCCAACACATTGCTCACTTAAGAAATGCTGGTTAAGTTCAAGTTAGGTAGAACTGAAAGAGAATTTGATGTGAAGTCCAATGATCTGGGTTCCAGTTACAGTTCCATAACTGACTAACTTCTGTGGGTCTCGGTTTCTTGTTCTCTAAAATGGTAATTTCTGTTAAAGGACTACCTTACAGGGTTCTCGTGAGAATTAAGGGTGGGGAAAAGTACTTTGGATGTTACAGTGCACAGGTCAAAGTTGCTGAATGTTGAATGAATGGACAAACTAATGAGTGAACTATCATAGTTAAGTAAAGCCTTCAGGTTATTCCCTAACAGATTCTGTGACTCAGATTATGTCTGGGGAACAGTGATTTAAAGTGCCCTGTCTTGACTTTGTAACCATCCTTAAATATATTCATTTCACTTCCCAAAATATTTTAACCTTTTAAGTTCAGGAAGACATAAATTAACTGCTAAGGATTCATACTGATCCAAAAAGAATAAAAAAGATCATCAGAAAGTCTTTTTGTTCTTGAAATGCAGAATTGGAAATGAACCTTTTCCCAGTAGTGGGAACTGAAATCCAGTACTAGATCCTCCTTTTCAGTACCTTCTTCCTCTTTCTTCCTCCTCCTTCTACCTTAGCCCCTCCTCATCCCTCCCCTGCACCCAAATGGAAAAAATCATTTGTTTTGAGTTAACTTCAATCTTAGTAAAAGGTATAAACAAAGTCCAAATGAATCAGGGCTATTTTCTAGGATTAACAAGGTGGATTTCTATACATTTTTCAAGCAATTGAGTTGATGGGCGAGTTACTACAAGATGGTTGATAACTTTCTACCAAAGGGTTGACCTGTGTGACAGGAGGAGCCCTGGGCCAGTGACATCCTCTTAAGAGAATCCCTGCATTTAGCCCTCCCATCCCCACAACAAATGCAGAGTGGATCCACGAATGATGAGGTGAATATAAAAAGGGATTTTGAGCAAGTTGTTCTTGATAGGGAGGAGGAGAGAAAATAGGAGCACAGGTGCTGGAGAGAAGTAAGGCCTTCGCTCTAATAACTGCGCAAAGCAATAACTCAGCAGATGAAGCAACAGACCTTTGTTAAAGTCAAAACTATTCAAAAGCCCATATCCTGGTTCCTGCAGTCTATAACAATAGGGACCTACATGGAACGAAATACCCAGTAGACTTAGTAGAAATAGGTGCTCAATGTTCTCAACAGAGGGCCGGGGGCAGCGGGTGGTAGTGGCAAGAGGAAACTTCTAGAATTGGTAGCCTGTCTGCCTGTACTTGCCAGTTTTGCCAGCACCAAGCTCTTGATCAACAGCTCATTTATTTTTGGATTCTTAGAGGTGGGAAGAAGAGAATACTGGATGTATATGGCATTAAAAAAAAACTCCAACGTGGGTGAGCTGGGACGATGTCCAAGCTGTGCAAGGGCAGCCACCTCCCCCATACGATTCCTTTTTTTTCCCTTTCCACCCCTCCTGTTCCCAACACCTCTCACCCAACCATACCTGTAGAAGTCACATTCCTGCACAAAACTAAATGTGTCTGGGGAGGGGAGGGAGGCATAGCAAAGGAACATAACACCAAAATACTTCTCATCTCAACTCCCCAAACTGGAAAGTTGTAGTAAGTGCTGGAAGGTTCTAGAACTAAAAAGTTTGAAGAAACAGGACATAGTGGGATATATTTCATTATCTTATCACCCATTTGGCTGGACCTTTTTAGCATGGGATAAGCATTGTTGATATTTTCAGGTCTGATAAATATGCAACCACAAAAATTACAAATTTAGAACCTACTGTGTGCTAAGCACTGGGCTAGACTTTTCATATACAAAGAACAATGACAAACTTGTCCCTGGAGGAGCCCATAGTCTAGTCAAGGAAACAAACATCACACAAGTAAATACGCAGAGGAATATTTACTATAAATTATGATAACTGAGATGCAGGAAATACAGTACCATGAGGTGGGGGAAGGACATCATTTGCTCAGGGTACAAGCCTCTCTATTAAAGTAGGCTTTAAGCTGAAAAAGAAGGATGGGTTAGCCAGGCCAAGAGTGAGGGGTAAAGTGTACTGGGCAGAGTAAACAGAGGTCAAACAACTCTCTAAACCCCCAGCATGGTCAGAGACCTGAAAGATGCCAGCATGGCACAAACAGAGAGACTGGTAGAAGATGAATTTGGAGGGAGAAACAGGAGCTAAACCACAGGGGCCTTTGTAGACCATGGGCAGGAATTGAGAGTTTATTCTAAGTATATTGAGAAATCACTTCAGTTTTTTAGGCTAGGTGATGACATGATCTGATTTATATTTTGAGAAAAGCACCCCAACTATCACATGGAAGGTGCATTAGAAAGGGGTGAGAGTAGAATCTTTAAGAGGCTACAGTAGGAGTCGTTGTGAGAGAGGAAGGGAGATGGCAGTGTAGGTGGAGAGGTGGGCAAAGATTTGAGGTATATGTTGAGGGTAGAATTGACAAGATTGAAAGAAAGATTGGATTGATCAAGAGTGGGTGGTAAAGAGAAGGGTTACTAAGAACAAATCCCAAGCTTCTGGTTTGGGCAATTGGGTGGGTGTTTCCATTTACTGAGTTGAAACACTGCAAAGTAAAAGTTTCTGCACAGCAGTTGCTGGGAATCAAGAATTTGGTTTTGAACATCGTACGTCTGAGATGTCTCTGATGTCAAGGTAGGGAGTTAGATATGCAAGATCTGAACCCAAAAGATGGGTCTGGTTTGGAGATATAAGTTTGGGATTCGTCAAAATAGACATAGTATTTAAAGCTGGGAGAAAGGATTGGTTTTCATATCAGGCCAGGCATGAAAAATAGAATAAAAAACCAGTAAAGGTGGAATGACCCTTAGAGATAGTCCAGTCCAAACTCACTTCTCACCCCATAGCAAATAGGAAGTTAAAGAAATAAAGCTACCGGTGGAAGTAGAGTTAGTGATAGATTAATTCTTCTTTCGGGATTAGCACTTTTGTTGGTTTATTTTACATTGTTTTGTCAACATTTGACATCAAAATGGCTGAGACTAAGGAATCTGTATAGCTCTATTGGTGTGACTCATGGTGTCACCTCCCCTACCTTATAGTTTCACCTGCCACATGTGAGCCACCCACGCTCATTACTAACTTGCTCCCTTCTTCCTTTAGCCAACATAAAACCTTTTTTTATATATAGATTTTATTTATTTGAGAGAGAGAGAGAGAGAGAGACAGTGAGAGAGAGCATGAGAGGGGAGAAGGTCAGAGGGAGAAGCAGACTCCCTGTGGAGCTGGGAGCCCAATGTGGGATGCTGAGATCATGAACTGAGCCGAAGGCAGATGCCCAACCCAATGAGCCACCCAGGCGCCCAACATAGAACCTTTTCTCCTGGTTCCCTACTTACTGAAAAAGAAGGTGCCGCCATTCCAGTGGACATACCTGTGCAATTTAATATCGAGGAAGTCTAAGGTTTAGAGCAGTGACCAAGGGGTTGAAGGGATGTCCCTGTGAAGCTCCATCCTACTCAGCTTAGTGCCCACAGCCCCTGTGATTATTTAGCAACTGGACTCTCTCTCCTCTTGAATATGACTGCCTGAATTTCAAGAGCTACTTTTCTTCTCCTTGGTATCCTAATTCAGCCCTGGCTCCTAGGATAAGTGACCTACCCATTTAATACATGTTTTCAATGAGAGGGACCCAATCCATGGAAGCCTTTCGTTAGACTCAACCTACCTTTAGTAATTTTTCCATCCTTCCAAGGAAATACATTTACTAAGCACATACTATGTGTGCTAAAAGGTTGCAGTCGTGTTCAGCCTTTAAAATACAGTTATATGGGTGTTGTTATTAGCTCTTATCCAGTATATTTAGGTGTACATTTGCATACCTTCCATCCAATTCAGTAAATATTTAATGCACATCGACCATATGTACAGAGGTGCAAGAGGAAGCCTCTGTCACTCAGGGCTCTAAGACCAGTGCAGGAGAGCAATATCGACAAACATACAATGATAAGGGCTATCACTAAACGGTAACCGGTTTATTTTGATTGACTATGGGAACATGATTGCTTCAAACCAAGAGATCTAGGAAAGTTTCTTGGAGGGATAGAATTTGAACATCAAAATAAAATAATGTAGGGGCGCCTAGGTGGCTCAGTCAGTTAAACATCTGATTCTTAAATTCAGCTCAGGTCATGATGTCAGGGTTGTGGGATTGAATTCTGTATTAGATTCCATGTTCAGTGGGGCATCTGCTTGAGATTCTCTCCCTCTGCCCCTCCCCTTGTTCTCCCTCTCTCTAAAGAAAATAGATAAATTTTTAAAAAAGCAAGAAAACAAAAGAATGTAAGATAATGAACGTATTCTTGACATAAACATCAAAAGTATAAGGATAGCTTTGAAATAATGAAAACTAGATATATATGGTCCTTAGTATGTACTGGTTTAATACATACATGTTCACTCTTGTGAACTTACTTAATTCAGCCTTGTAAAAGGGGTGGTATTGTCATCTTTACTTTACAGCCAGGAAGCTGAAGCACAGAAAGGTCAGGTAACTTAAGATCGAGCAGCTAACAAACAGCAGAGTTGGGATTTGAACCCTAGGGATTTAAGTCTGCCTATAGCCATTATGCTGTACTGCCTTACAAATGAAGGGCAAAACTTCCACACGGGTAAGGTTAGGAGGGAGTTACAGCAGATTAAAGAGAAGGGGTATAGGGAAGGAGGGTATTCCAGACATAGGAGAGTTAAAAGAATGGCCCAGAGATAAGGTGTACAATTAACAGTACTTTATTTTGTCTAGGAAGCTGTCTAGTTTGCAGAGAACTTCTTCAGCCTTTCCTGAATGTGCTTCTCCTCATGACCCTGTGAAGCCATGATTATTATTCTAATTAGAAAGAGGAATAAATGGGGACCCAGAATGGGAAGGCACCAGCTGGGCTGGTAGCTATAGCTTGAGGTTCAAAATCTAGTCATTTAACTGCAGATAAGTGCCTTTTCATGGACTGAAGTATTAGCAAGTAAATACATTCATTGCTCCTACCCTGAGCCAGGCCCTGTGCTAGCCTGTTCATATATGTTCTAATTTCATCCCCACAAGAGCCCTGAGAGGTAGGTGTTGTTACATTTCAAAAGAGGAAACAGTTCAAGTCTGCCTCTACTTGACTTTTTTTTTTTTTTTTTTTTTTGAGAACAATTTCCTATGAGGCATGTTGGTTTTCAGTTTCATGCCTTGCCTGCTCTTTGGTCCCTGGGAACCCCTGAGGACAGAGTATTACCTGTGGGTTAACACATGCAGCTTTACTGAGAATGGAAAATCCCAATTAATCTCTTTGCCAAAATCTTCAGTCAGTCTTGTTTTTGGCCAACCTTTCCTGTGTGCTGAAAGTCAACATTTAAATATGAAACTCGGCTTTGGTTTCCAAAAATTTAATTGCATTATTAAGAATTAGTTGAAACTGGGCTTTGTGAATCTAGGAGGAGAAAGCTGGGAAGAAGGCTGACCAGACACTGCAGGCTGGCCCACAGTGCATCGCGATCATGGAAAAGCTCGATGTAATCTGCAAATGACCTAGCTGATGGCACCATTTCCAGGTCAGCGCACACCTGCTGTGTAGGGCATAATTCTAGCCCCTCTGTGGGGAATATGAATCAGTGGCTAGAGAAAGAGAACGGCTTTACCAGAGATCCAATGACAAGTATGTCAAATACCAAAGAAAGACAATCAGGCAACAGCCAGTTAAAATTCACAGCCCAGGCCATAGACTTGGGCCCTGAGGCTGAATTCCGGGGCATTCTCCTCATTTGTGCATGTTCAGTCTGAGAACCAGGTATGGAAGACTCTGTGTTCAGTCCTCTTGCCTTCTGGGTTGGGTTAAGACTCTTAGGAGGGTCACGATCCTAGCCTAGAATGGCATCATTGAAAAGAGGCAATAAAAAAGAAAGATAAGATGACTTAAGCTTTCAGTGCAAGAGGAAGGAGAATAGATGGAGTGAAAATTGGGACATTCCAACTTGATTTTCAAGGATGGGGTTATAATAAAGGGCTTTGTTTTGTAATTCTGTTGTCAACCCTTTAAAAAGAGTTTCTCTGCGAACTGGATGACAAACCAGAGGTCTAGTATGATTTCTTTCTGTGCCTCTTGCCTTGGTTTGCTCATTTAGTACAAAGGGAAGGCTACTGCTACCACAAGGTATTCTTTTGAGGATTAAATGCCATGAAGCACAGTCAACGGCTCATTAATATAAAATGTGTAAAAAGTAGGCTGTTTGTTGTACTGTCCGGCTAGCCCAGCCATATGATAAAAAACAGAACTAGACAGTTAGTATCATCGAACAGAACCTCTGGCAGATAGCTGAATGTGGTGGGGGGGAAAGAGATACTGAGAATTTCTATGAGCCAGCTGCTCTGCTGAGCCCCATACAACAAAACCTTATTTTTTACTGCTGGGAGACATAGGCAGGTGTCTTCATCTCCTAAGGCAAGGGCCAGAGGTTATGAATGGGAATAGCCTCCTGAGATCAAAGAGCTAATAAGTAGATGAGGGGGATTCAAATCCCACTTGAGTTAAATCCAAAGCCCATGCTCTTGTCCTTACACCATCCCACCAAGTTTTCTGCTTCCTTGCGAAGACCCATTTTTCAGGGTTTCCATAGAACCAACAGAGAATGGTGGTGGCTAGGGAAGGAGTTATTTATATATATATATATATATATATATATATATATATATATACACACACACACACACACACACATATATATGTATGTATATATATATATACTTTTTTTAAAGATCTGTCTATGAATCACTGTGTAACCCTCCTTTTATGAAGTTCAATCTTGCAATCTAAAAAGGCTAAGTGCACAGGATGACCTAGTTCACTTTCACTCCTAACACTGGAATTGGTGCTTTACACCAAAGGGGCAATGGGTCCCCTTTGCCTCCAAATCCAAGTAATTTTTATCTACAAAAATCACTTATTTAAAATCCTGTGTATATTTTTTCTTATGGCTGCCTGAGGCCAATGCAAAGAGATATGCCTCCCATATCTTTCCGCCAGCAGCCAGTAGGTGCTCAATAAACTTTCTGGCACATAAATGTTTAAAGCAAGTATATTGTCAGCATGTTATAAGATTTTTTTGGGTTTTGCTGAGGGTTCTTTTTGCATTTCTCCAACTTGTGGGCCCAGTATCAATCCATCTGTATACCCACCATTGACCCAAATAAATTTAAATACGTAATTACCAAAACCAAACCTGTTACCATGTTATACATACATACAGAGATACCTGCATATATTTGGTGAACATTGATTAAATCCCATTATGTGGCAGACAACAGATGAATTACTGCATAAGTGTCACCAGTTAAAATCTAGACTGAGAGAAATAAACCCACACTTATATGGTCAGTTAATATACAACAGGAGGCAAGAACACACAATGAGAAAGAGTTTCTTCAACAAATGATACTGGGAAAACTGGACAGCTCTGTGTAAAAGAATGAATCTGGACCACTTACTCATGCTATAACCAAAAATAAACTCAATGGACTGAAGACCTAAATGTGAGAAGGAAACCATAAAACTCTTAGAAAAAAAGAAAAAAGAAAGAAAACACTGGCAGTAATTTCTTTGACATCAGCCTTAGCAACATTTTTCTAGATGTGTCCTCAGGCAGGGGGAACAAAATCAAAAATAAATGTTTGGGACTACAGCAAAATAAGAAGCCTTTGAACAGTGAAGGAAATCATCAACAAAATGAAAGACAGCATACTGAATGGGAAAAGATATTTGCAAATGATATATCTGATATGGGATTAATATCCAAAATATATAAAGAACTCAAACAACTCAACACCAAAAAACCAAACAATCCATTTAAATAATGAGCAGAGGAGCTGAATAGATATCTCCAAAGAAGACATACAGATGGCCAAAGACACAAGAAAAGATGTTCAACACCACTCAACATCAGGGAAATGCAAATTAAAACTACAACTACAATTAAAACTACTCCCTGATATGAGGGAGAGGAGATGCAACATGGGGGGTTGAGGGGGTAGGAGAAGAGTAAATGAAACAAGATGGGATTGGGAGGGAGACAAACCATAAGTGACTCTTAATCTCACAAAACAAACTGAGGGTTGATGGGGGGAGGGGGTTGGGAGAGGGCGTGGGGTTGTGGATATTGGGGAGGGTATGTGCTGTGGTTGTGGGGTGTGTAAACCTGGCGATTCGCATGCCTGTACCCCTGGGGATAAAAATATATGTTTATAAAGCTGTAAAAAAAAAAAAAAAAAAAAAAAAAAAAAAAAAAAGAAAGAAAGAAAGAAAGGATGAATACCCAAGTTTTGTAGCAACATGGACGGGACTGGAAGAGATTATGCTGAGTGAAATAAGTCAAGCAGAGAGAGTCAATTATCATATGGTTTCACTTATTTGTGGAGCATAACTAATAGCATGGAGGACAAGGGGAGATGGAGAGGGGAGTTGAGGGAAATTGGAAGGGGAGGTGAACCATGAGAGACTATGGACTCTGAAAAACGATCTGGGAATTTTGAAGGGGTGGGGGGTGGGAGGTTGGGGCACCAGGTGGTGGGTATTGTGGAGGGCACAGATTGCATGGAGCACTGGGTGTGGTGCAAAAATAATGAATACTGTTATGCTGAAAAAATAAAAAAAATTAAAAAAAAAAAAAAACTACAATGAAATCACACATATCAGAATGGCTAGAATCAAAAAGAAAAAAAGTAAAGGCATTGGCAAGGATGTGGAGAAAAAGTAACCTTCTTGCACTGTTGGTGGGATGCAAACTGGTGTAGCCTCTGTGGAAAACAGTATGGAGGTTCCCCCTCCAAAATTAGTAATCTAGTTAGGTGGATAGATAGATAGATAGATAATAGAATATTACTCAGCCATGAAAAGAATGAAATCTTGCCATTTACAACATAAATGGATCCAGAGGATATGATATTAAGTGAAATAAGTTAGTCAGAGAAAGATAAATGCCATATGACCTACCATATGATGCAATAATTCCACTATTATTTGCCCAAAGAAAATGAAAACACTAATTCAAAAAGATATAGGCATTTCTATGTTTATTGCAGCTTTATTTATGAGAGTCAAGATATGGAAGCAACCCAAGTAGCCACTGATAGATGAATGGATAAAGAAGATGTGATATATATGTATATATACACACAGTGGAATATTATTCAGCCATGAAAATGAATGAGAGTTTGCCATCTGCAAGAACATGGATGGACCCAGATTGTACTATGCTAATGGAATAAGTCAGACAGAGAAAATCAAATAACATATTATTTCACTTACATGTGAACTCCAAAATCAAAACAAATGAATAAGTAAACAAACAAAAAGCAGAAACAGATCTATTAATATGGAGAACAAGCAGATGGTTGTTGGAAGGGAGGGGGGTGGGGAGATGGGCAAAATAGGTACAGTGGAATAGGATGTACAGGGCTCCAGTTATTAAAATGAATAAAATAAGTCATGGGGATGAAAAGTACAGCATAAGGAATGTAGTCAAAGGTACTGTATTTGTATGTTGTATGGTGATAGCATTGTATGGTGACAGGTGGTAGCCACATTTGTGGTGAGCATACCATGACATGTAGACTTGTCCAATCACTGTGTCTTAACACCTGAAACTAATGTAACATTATTATGTTATGTCAACTATATATGTCTATATGTCAACTATACTCCAATAAACAAGCAAATAAAATCTAGTCTGGGATGCTAGGCATGTCATTACTTATGTCATTGCTTAAAAAAAAAATTCTGATGCTTAAGAAGGTCAGTGGGCATTGTTCCGCAGCAATATTAGTCTTCTGCTCTTATTAAAAGTTTAGCTCAAAATCCTGTTTTCTTCTAAATGGTTACCATGTACTGCCATGAGAAACCATTCACAGCACAAGACAGTGGCATAGAGAAGAGTTTGTATTCACACTTGGCACATGGACTTTCCTTTTCACTTTTTGAATTATGTTTTAAAGGTTAGGGTCTGTTATCTCTACGGGCCCTTGATGTTTTAGACTCATGTGTTATTTACTTGCCCAAATTCAGGCTACTAAGGCAGCTGCTCAATTCATTGCATCAAGTCTCTGAAAAGCTAGTTTAGGGAAAGAACAAACAAACTCTTAAAACTGACTTCTTTGAACTGTGACGCCAAATACTTGTGTGACCCTAGGAAAGTTACTTAATTTCTCTGAACCTCAGCTTTCTTATCTCTAAAGAAAGTGGTAATAATACCCAACTCACAAATGTATGTAGGGACAAACGAAGACATAATCGCTAGTGCCTGGTGTACAGGGAACAAATAGCATCTCATTTGGACATGAGCCATGAGCTCAGGAAGGCACATCTTCCAATCCCTCCTCCCATGTCCCTCCCTTATTCGAAAACTCAGATGAAGTGTTTCTTGAATTAGTCACCAATTTGGAACTCCCTATCCTCCTTTCCTTGTCACTGAGGTAGATAATCTATATGTGAGTCTGAGTGACTATTTCAGTGATACATTCATGCATTTCACTAATCCCTACTACATGGTTCAGCTTTCAAAGTGTGAGGCACTTTCCATCCTTTACCTCACTTGATCTTTACAACAGCCCCTCTCCCCACCATGAGAACACAAGCCAGTGTTGTTTTCCTTCTTTGACAGATAAGCAAGTAAAGATTTAGAGAGGTCAAGTGGCTAGTCCAAGGTCACACTTCTAGATTTTAGGTCTATGACTCTGAATTCCATCCATGAGCTTTCTATTTTACCAAGCAGCCATGAGATTTTTGCTACATACTTAAAGACAGACACTAGGTGCTCTGGAAAAAATAAAACCAGATAGGTACATGCTGATAAAGAACGAGTCAGTCAGTCTAGCCCTATCTATCCCATGGGGTCCCACTCAGCCTCTGTCCAGTATCCCTCTCTCCTGAGTACCCCTTTTTCAGCCCCTGGTCACTCAGATCCTCCTGTGATTCAGAGGCTCACTCAAACTCAGGCTCTTCCATAAAGCCTTTGGCCAGCCACCCCACCCATTTCTTCAAGTAATATTTACTGAATGCCAGGCACTGTGCTCCCCTGTGCTTTGGAGTTTCCTCTAAAACAGGAGGGGAACAGACAATACACTCAATCGTAAATACGTAATAGTTTTGATAATAATAAATGCTAGAAAGGGAGAAGGCAGGGAAAAGTGGCAGGGCATGTGTTGGGCAAGGTGCAGTGTGAAATAGGGTGCTTGGGAAGGTGCCACTAGGCAGGTGACACAAAAGACTGAGAAGAGATGAAGAAGAGAACCATTTGGATATCTGGGGTAAGAGGTACCAGGCAGAGGGAACTATGAGCACCAAAGGCCCGAACGAGAGCATGCCTGTTGTGTGAGGAACAGCAAAGGGGCTGTATACCTGGAGGCTGGTGGTGCCACTAGAACAGAGGAAAGGAGGGCAAGGCAGTGAAAGAGGAGGACAGAGAGGTAAGGACGGCACGTTATATAAATCCCACTGGGCACTGGAAGTACTTCCTATTCCCCTGGATGTGATGGAAACCATTGATGGCTTGGACAGGATCCAAAGTTTATTTTCACAGAATCCTTCTAGCCACTCTGGGCAGATAGGCAGGGCTGCAGCATCAGGAGCATTCAGGGAGTTATTATAATAATCTTGAAGAGCTGATGGTGGCTTGGACTAGGAAATATTGGGGAGTATTCTGTATAATTTTTAAGGCAGAGCCAATACTGTTCCTGATAGTTTGGATGTTGGTTGTGGAGGAACAGGAATCAAGCCTGGCTTCATTTTCTTTGGTCTGAGCAACTATAATAGATGGAATTATTATTTACCCAAAAAGGAAAGACGGCAGGTGGAGCAGAATTGAAGGAGTTTGGGGCACATGAGGAACTCTAATTTTGATGGTTCAGTTAGAGCACCCAAACAGACAGTCAGAAAGTGGTGCTTGAGTGGGAGCTAGATTTCTGAGGCTGATGTCCCAGAGAGAAATCTAAGCTAGAGACAGAAATCCAGGAGTTGTCAGTGTTAAGATCTTATTAGAACTATGAAACTGAATAAGATCCCCAGGGAAGTGAGCACAGAGCAAGAAGTTGTCCAATAGCTGAGCCTTGGGACACTCCTCAGTTAGAGGTTTGGGAGAGGAAGAGGCACCTGCCAAGGAGAATGAGACATGGCCAGGGAAATAGGGGGAAAAAAGCCCCCCAAATCCCTAATTGTCTTTTCTATGGGATCCTAACAAAATGTGTCTGTGCTCTTTAGGTTTGGGTTGAAGTTTCCTTGGTGGAGACAAATGAGAGGCATCTTTAGAGTGAGACTCCTATCAGTTCTCCACGCACCACAGAGCCTAGCATATAGGAGCCCTTCAGTTAAAACTCAAGTGGTTGTCTTCCAACTGAATCATAAAATGACCGAGTACAAGAGACCCAAAGAATAATCTGGCTTTGTGATTTCCCAACAGTCTTCTTTGGAGCAAGTCAAGGAGCTATTTTCACTCATTATTGAGAGAATTATTGAGAGCTATAAAGCTGTGACCCTCCTTCCCTAGAAGGGCTAATACAACCTACACTCACAACCTCACCCCTTCTTTCTAAGAAATATTTATGATTTTTTTCATCAAACCTTAAACATTTCAGAAAGCTTCAAGTGCATGACTCTAGTCAAGAGCATGCACAGGGCTGGGGGGCTAAGGAAAAATACATTGTACTCAGAGAACCTTGAACTCCAATTTCTGAGTAATAGGAGAAGAAAAGACACCATTGGCCACATGCCTTTCTCTAAAGACCAACTGAAGGCTCTGTTCCTAGACAGGGTCATAGAGATTGTCTAGTCCAACCACCTCTTAGAAAGATGAGGAACTTGGGTCTAGAAAGGCTCCAGGATCTTTGTTCAAAATCACATACCAATTGTGTTTGATCCAAGGCTAAAAACCAGGTCTCAACTTGAAACTTTCTGCTCAGATTCAGATTCAACTAAATTCTATGAGCATTTACTATATGCCTGGAAACATGCCAGGTGCTTTTAGATGTTGTCATTCTTAATCCTCACCACAATCCTTAGGACCAATAGTATTATCTCCCTTTTATAGAGGAGAACACTGATGCTCGACAGAATAGTGACATAGCCACGGTTACATGGCTGGTATGTTAGAAGAGTAGGTTTGGAGCCTGGGTCTGTTGGACTCCTAGTCCAGTGTTCTCGCTCCAGCACACCTGATGCCTTCGTCTGCAGGGCTCATCTCACAAGGTCATGTATACCCACAGTCCAAGTGACTGCCCCAAGACCCTGACCTCATACCAAGAGGTGAGGCACCTCCAGCTTGGTGTGTTAGTGAGTAACTTAACTTTGAGCTCAGAGCATGGACTCTGGAACCAAACTGTGTGGGTTTGAAGCATGATTGTACCACTTACTAGCACTGCAACTTTGGGCTGTGTGGCTTCCCTAAGCCCCAGTTTCCTCATCTATAAAATGGAAACAGAGATATACTTACTCCCAATGAGTTAGGATTAAGTTATATAATACATCTATACCACTTACCATAATATTGGCCATGTATAGCAGATGTTCAATAAATGTTAAATGTAATGGTCAATGGGTGACTTTTAAAAAACCCTGGAGCTCTTTTGGAACATACTGTCCAATGCCTCAAAATTCTTCTGTAGAGTATGTCCAGGTGGGGAAGCCAGTTCTAAAATTCAGATCTGACATGTTTTAGCAACGTATTCTGTATCAAAGAGGGTTCAACTAGGAAGGAGAGCCACCACAATGATATGGAATTATAGGAATTAGATCTTACACAACCAAGATCACTACATACAAAGACCAAAGGTATGTAGTGATGAGAAGTCCTAAAACCCATTTGAAATACCAATGACAAAATATTAATAGTAAATGTGCATGCATATGTATAAGAAAAAGGACTGGAAGGAAACTCGCCACAATGTTCACAGAAGATATATCTGAGTGATGGGATCACGAGAGGTTTTATTTTTACTTTCACTTATTTGCTTTCTCATTTTGTACACTACACTCACATTCAAATCAGAAGTGATTTAATTGTTAATATTTATTGCTCATTGACTTCTTACTTTATCTAACAGTTTTTTTTTTGCCTCTAAAATAACTTTACAATTATAAAGCTAATTATGGGAAAGAGGCATGGTGGAAGAAAGAGTTAGAATAGACAGAGTAGGAATACAGGCTAGATAATCACTGTATTTAAGTTAGTAAACTTAATCCTCTGGACTCTGAGAGTCCTGAAAGAAGATATTATTCAAGTGAGAGCTTAAAAAAATGTGTGTGTACACACACACACACACACACACACACACACACACAGAATCAAGGCCCATCTCAGGGACTGTCTGGGTCTTATATTCTTTGTCGCCCTTTCTCCTCTCTAAAATAAAAGCCCTCCACATTAGGGTTTTCCTGTTGTGTCTGTGTGTTTCATTTGCCATAGCTTAAGGTCACTGGCAGAGGGAAGGATTGGGGTTGGGGGGTTGCTGGTTGATCACAGTGAGACCTCTACCTAACTACCATGGGGAAGGGGGGCAGTTCCCCTGCTCATGTCATCCTAGCAATTCTGGTAAGAAAGAGACAAATCAGAAACAAGAAGCTTGGGCATTTTTTTGGCATTCTTGGTCAAGCAGGTTTAGACCAGAATCTGATACTCTAGAGGGAATCAAAGAATGTCAGGCTTGGAAGTATCAAAGACCATGCAGTTCAACTATCCATTTGATAAATGGAGACACTAAACCCCACAGAGTCAAATTATTTGTCTGAGACCATGCAAAGCCCGGAGAGAAGCAGGGACTTCATAATCCCAGCTGAGTATGCCATCCACCATACCTTGATCTCTCTGGGGTCTCACCCTGGTTGATTTATGATGCTGATAATAAGTGAGAGAGGAGGAGAGAGGGGAGGAAATGCCCTTAAATCCCATTCTTATTTGGTAGAAACTGAAAAACACAAAATTTGTTAGTTTCCTTCAAGATCCTGTACTTCCCCCAGTAGTAGACACAGCTTCTGATCAACAATCAGTATATCTTCTCCCAGAATTCCAGAGGTGATCAAGGTAAGTGGTGCTCAATCTAGACTCGGCTAGACAAAGTTTTGGGCAGAGCCAACCGGCTTGATGTGTGTTCTATCTCTTACTCTCTCACTGGTAACAGATGTGTACTTGCCTGAAGTTGCTACCTGGATCTCAACAGAAACCTCATAACCAGTCACTGCTCCCAGAAAACCTTCCTACCAGTAAACTCACACATAGCTCACCACTCAGCTAAGACAGTAATGAGCCAAGAAAAGCCAAAAAGAGTGTGGTTTTGATATACAGAATTTTACTCCTGGAATTAGTCAAGTACTCATGGGCCAGAGAATTTTCAAAGCTGTCTTAACAAATAATCCTTTTCCTTGATACTCAGACACTGTGCAGAGAAAGAAGGATGAGAACATAATCTTTTCAAAGTTTCATTTTCTT
Organism: Lutra lutra; assembly: GCF_902655055.1. Lineage (NCBI taxonomy): Eukaryota > Metazoa > Chordata > Mammalia > Carnivora > Mustelidae > Lutra > Lutra lutra. Next base: position 111,338,740 of record NC_062278.1, read on the forward strand.
AGTCCTTTTAGTAACTCCATGGACCCAACTCTCAAGCCTAAAAACTTAATCTTAAAAGATTATTGTGTGGGAAGAGGCAGCAAGGTGTAGAAAAAAACATACTGAGCCTCAAGTCAGAAGAGTGGCTCTGTTTTGGTACTTCTGTCTATCAGGTGTACGACCCTGGGCAAGACATTTCTCTTTCTGGCCCTGCTTTTCTCCATGACAAACTGGGATATTGTCCATGCCTGTCCTCTCAAACCCTGTTATGTCATTCATAGGATCAACAAAGTGACTACAAAAAACGTTCAGATATTATTATTTGCATTCCTCATAGTTTTAGTGGTAGTTTTCAATAGCATTGGCTTTCTCCATAAAATGAAGTTGGTCTCCAGATACCAAGTGTTTATATTTCTGAATGGATTGGATAAAGAAGTTAGAAGCAATAAATAAATAAATAAATAAAAAATAAAAGTCTCTCTTTTCCTGGAAAGCTCTATTATTTAATCCTCTTCTTGGGGTGAAAAATCCCAGCCACACTGCAAGGAACAGAACACAGGCTTCGGTGATCTCACTACCCAAGGGCTGGTATCGCTTCCCTTCTTTCACTAAGAGATTCAAAACTCTTCTGTGCAGGCTACTCTGGCAAAATGTTCATGAAACATGTAAGCCCCCTGCTTGAAAATGTACTGTAATCTAAAAACCAAAAGGAAGACAGAGGTGAAGGGAGAGGAGTGAGGGCAGAAAGAGAGAGGACTGTACCGTTTGGAAAGAGCCTGGCTATGGAGACTTATAGTTTAGTTTAGAGCCAAATAGTTTTCTTCAAACAAAGAAGTTCACAGAAATCCCAGACAGGAGCAGACAGGAGCGAAACATGAGCCCTACTTTCCAGCTAATGGTGTTACCACCCATTTGTGGTTCTTCAGAGAGAATGCTGGAGTGAGCCAGGCCTTCACACCCAGCTCTACAGCAGCAAGCATAGACCTGGCCTTTCAGGTACAGTCCTTCTAGGGATGGGACTATCTCCCTGGCCTTGGGTTCTTCTGCCTAGATCCAGTGTGAGTCCTGAAAAGATTATGAACCCTCCAGATCCACACAGACCAAACTGCTGTGTCTACCAGACCAGACTGTACTACTCCTTAACCCAACCTGGCAAATCAACACAAACCCACAGTGAGTGACGGGAACCAGCAAAAGGAAGGTACAAGAGCTACAGGACCTTCGAAAGAGCCTGAAGAGAGAGTTAGGATAGGAAACCCCTTCAGTAGCTCCTTTACTATGACATTCTTTATATCCTGAGTCACTCTGTCACTCTTCGCACCCCTCAGTTCAAACCGAGACTCCACCAACTTACCAGATCTGGACAGATGCTGCAAAGTTTGCCCTTCAAACGACTAAGACAGGTGGACGTGGGGTTCTCCCAGTTGCATTTCAGATCTTCCCATGCACCTCCTTTCAAGTTGTCAGTTCTCAGCTGGATCAAGAAAGACCAGCCTGGAATAAGACAAAGCCAGGGATCATTAGCCAGGGCTTAGCCTTGAGCAGTGCCTGTGTAATTATACTACTCGGTTGATTGATGAAAGTTCAGTTGGGAAATACTACATTTTAAGGAAGTGCAACCTTTTAACTTCTGAGTTGGAGCAGGCAGCAGACCAAAAGGAGAAGGACTGGATTAAATTATAGAACAATCCTTTGAGCCATGGGTACTGAGCTGGATACAAACCGAGTCAGGTCTAGGAATTCTCAGAGGATCCAGGGAGAAATGAGCAGGCACATAATTGTCAGGTATCATAAATGTGGGCAAGGTGATCTTGCACCCTCCCATTTGCCAAGTCCAGGTTTGGACATGTCACCTTTACTGAACATTTTTTTCACACTGCTGCCATCCACATTTAATTAAAATTTATTACCTAAAACACTCAACTAGCCTATGTATAGAGTTGGCTTTTTAATCTTCCTCAACAGGGTTGAACAACTCATATCTTTTTTTTTTTAATGTAAATATGAAGGTAAAACCCATCCCACACATTCCCAGAATTTGCCTGGTAAGAATCAATAAAACCAGGGCACCTGGGTGGCTCAGTGGGTTAAGCCTCTGCCTTCCGCTCAGGTCATGATCTCAGGGTCCTGGGATCGAGTCCCGCATTGGGCTCTCTGCTTGGCGGGGAGCCTGCTTTCTCCGCTCTCTCTCTGCCTGCCTCTCAGCCTACTTGTGATCTCTCACTATCAAAGAAATAAATAAAACCTTTAAAAAAAGAATCAATAAAACCAGAAGAATCATAAAATTTTGGAACTCAGAAGGTCTTTAGAAATGACTCCACATCATCATTCCATGAATCACCAACATAACATGCCGAACTAAGTACTCATTGATCTCCTTCTTAAAGAGCTCCAGGCTGGTAGCTCTTTCCTTCCAATGTGGCCCATTCCATGGTTGGTTAGATTAAGAAGTTGGACCATTTAAACTTGGATTTATTTAATGGTCGCTAATAGAAAGGGATCCACCACATCAAAATAGCACTTACCAAAGATATTTGGGGCTATGTGTAATTGGTGACTTCAGTGGATCCATGATCACAGACTATACTCCAAATCCCAATGTGTATATAAGCCCTTGGTTAGGACTGTGAACAGACAAAATTGTATGCTGCACATAGTGTACACCTATTGCTAGGATTAGAGAAGCATTTGCAACAACTCCCTGTCATCATTGGTCACAAGAAAAGGAACTTGATCTGATCTACTTTAATCTTAGCTTTTAAGAGAACATGTAAAAATCAGGTCAAGATCACACTATTTCAGACATGAGATGATCAGTCTATCTCTCCCACCACCTTAGTCATCTCTACTGGTTTTCTTCTTCTTGAACCTCTGCCTAAGTCAGAAAATCAGAGATTCGGGTGCCTAGTAATAGTTTTAGAGCTAGAAGATTTCCTAGTGATTTCCTCATCCTTAAACTAGGAAACTGACACCCAGAGAGGGGAGGTAACTGACCCAAGGTCACAGAGCTCAAGTCACAGTCCTGGTGCTGGAGCCAGGACCAAACCCCAGGTAATACGTTGAGTATGCACAGAGAGTGATGGTGTGTCCAGTGTGCTTTGGAACCAGAGAAAGTTTTATGAAACAAGAGAATGTGCCAGCCTTTCTGTATTCCACTTGGCAACTTCGTGGAGTAAGGATTGGTAACATGCTTTTTAAGATATCCATACATTATCATATGATCTCCCCGATATGAGGAATTTGAGAGGCAGGGTGGGGGGTCGTGAGGGGTGGGGGCGGAAATGAAATGAGATGGGATCAGGAGGGAGACAAACCATAAGAGACTCTTAATCTCATGAAACAAACAGGGCTGCTAGGGGTTGGGGGTAGGGACAGGGTGGCTGGGTTATGGACACTGGGAAGGATATGTGCTATGGTGAGTGCTGTGAAATATGTAAGCCTGATGATTCACAGACCTGTACCCCTGAGGCAAATAATACATTATATGTTATGAAAAAAAGATAACCTTGGGAAAAAATATCCATACATTACACATAAACACACTGCAAATACTATCTAATTACATCTGTACATGAATATACCAAAATTATCGTCCTCATAAGAACTGCCAATTACTGAGCACCTACTATATATTCTGATGCTCCTAATGACTTTATGAGGTTGGTGTTGATACGATGGTTTTTCAAGTGAACAAACTGAGGCTCAGAAGGCACAGGGCCAGTGAAGCAGGGTCAAGAACTGGGGCCCAGCCTTCCTGGCTCCAAAGCCAGTGCCATGTTCACCATAGTCACCCCCTTCCTATAGTGTATCTCAAACCTGCGCCTGTGCCCAACCTACTGACAAGCCTTGAACATCTCAGATGGCTGCCACTGGTGGAATGAACTTGAGATACAGGCATGGAATTCCTTGACTACTCAATTTAGTTATCTCATCAGTCAGCTTGAGAAGTATCTCCCCCATTTACTGGTGTGTTCTTCTTATCTAATGCATCTTATAGAGAACATGGCAAAGGGAAATCCAAGCATTTGCTAGTAGGTTACAATGTTTGATATGTAAACATAAATAAACAAATAGAAATAATAACATTCTGAAAATACTTATTCATTAGTCATAATTTTTAAAACTTTTATATTAAAATATATTTATATTAAGAGACTGTCTGAAAATCTTTTAAGAGATAGCATCTGAGTTGTCTAGTATATATATGTTCTTATTCTTTGCAACAGAAGTATTGATTTAACAAAAAAAGGAAACAGACTTTATTAGCAACATAAAAAATATGCAGGATGAAAATCTTGTATTTTCTTTGACAGCATTTGCAAGAAATCAAAAGAGTTGTGTTGCTACTTTTGAATTTATGTCTTTGAAATTAATTTTGGCTATTTAAGAGTTTCCAGTAGGAGAACCATTGCTTTCCTGATCAAAGCTTATGGAAGATGAGAGATCCTTTTTTGTGTGTATAATAGAATCAATCCCTGAAAAAAAAATAAAAGTAGCTGCAAAATTTAAAATCAGAACTTTTTTGGAGTAAAGCTAGATCTATAGCTTGGTTATAAATTCTTTGCATAAATAATTTTAATGCATATATTTTAAATGTATTTTTTGATTTTTAAAATAGGAAAAAAATACATGGATTAAGTCAACATTTGCCTTAATAAAGAAATATCTACTTTCTAAGTTAGAGTAACACTTATATACAAAAAAATGGATCATGGATTCTGATAGGAGCCATGGTCTGGGAGAGTAAAAGAAAATATAACTATGGTCCTCTTAAAGTTTTGTGTTAAAGTACACAAATGGGAAACATCATGATCCGTTTGGAATTCTGCTGTAGGGAACAATGATATGGCAGTTCAGAGAAGCCAGCCTCTGGCTGATGGAAGAACTATCTTCTTATGAACAAAGTTTTCATAAGATGCAAGATGTATGATTTATACTCTAATTTCATACCCAAGTGAAATATGAGCATCTTCTTTTCCTTCTAAAAATCACTGGGAATTTTTCAGTTCAAATATAAAAACAAGTAGAGTCAGTGATAGAGGACAGTAAAAATAACCAATGTTTTGTGAGTGCTCCCTGTGAGCCAGGCATTGCCCTATGTATTTCACAGCTCTGTGAAAGATGGATTGCTATTACTTCCACTTTTATATATGCCCAAGTTTGCACAGCTTCTACATGAGGGAGTTCTTGTTCAGAGTGAGACAGTGCCTCCCAGAGCCTGGGATCTTCTACCACAATGTTGCCCTGTTTCTGTCCAGCCCTGGCTAGTGAACAGGTAAGTCCTCCACTCCACATACAGTAGCCCAAGGAGCAGGGTGAAGCTGTGGTGTGTGTTTGAGCGGGATCTTCGTGGTTTCTGCCACCTAGATGCCACCATCTTCCTTACCAGACAAAGCTTCCTATTTTGATGAATGAGTCATCTAGTTATTCTTCGTGATCTTTAGTTGAATTTCCTTTTTAAGGGAAGGCTTTTTCATGGTTGGCACCAGACTTACCCTTAACAGTTGCCTCCAAATATTAGATGGGTCATTCCCTGAGCTCCAGTTATCTTTACTCTGCCAGTGTCTATTCTTAGATTTGAAAAACAACAGTAGATTCTTATGGTATCAAAATGTAAGCACCCAAAGACCAGTGCTCATGGGTGATTCATTCTTTTTTCCTATACCATCTGCCCTTTACATAGCTGCCTTTAATAAATATTGAAAGAATGAATGGATGATGGGTAAGTGTTGAAAGAATGAGTGAATGACTCCCCTTTGAGAGCTTTCTGGACTCAGCAGTCCCCAGACATCTTCTCTAGGACCAATTCCTTCAGTCATTAATTCAACAAATGTTCACTGAGTGGCTATTCTCTGAAAGAGAAGGTGAAATCCTGTGCATGGAATAGGAATGTTTATGCTTAAAGATTGATTCTTCTTCCCTTCCTTCCTTCCTTCCTTCCTTCCTTCCTTCCTTCCTCTCTTCCTTTGTTCATTTACTCCATTAATTATTTACTAGGTACTCCCTATGCTAAGAACATGCAATAATTAAAGACATAGACATGAAAAAATGGATTCAGACTGGAAATACCCATTTTCTTACTTGACCATTTAATATCTGTGTACTTGGGCAGCTTTCTTAACCTCTCTGGTTCCCTGTTTTCTCATTTGCCAAACAAGGGAAATATAAGTATCAACATTCTGAGTTAGCTGCGAGGATAAAGGAAGTCACACATGTTAAGTTCTCAATAAATCTTAGCCACTGACTGGCACCATTTCCTTGGTAGGTGAAATGAAGAAGACTTAGACATAATCCTTCTCAAGGAAACTGACAAATCACAAGCATATACACTATTAGAATATGAGGCACAAATAAAAATGCTAGGGGTGCTCTGATTAAGTAGACATGACTTACAACAGAGGAAATCACAGATAATTTATTTCCTGAAGGAGGCTGCCTTTAAGCAGGTTTGGATGTATAGCCATAGAGGGCAAAGGCATTTTAGAAGGTAGAGATACCATATCTAATAAATGGAAGTATTAAAGAACAAGCCCATAATCTGTGCTCTTGAGTCACTGGTTATTAATTTGACAGGACTTTAAGAGACATAAAGTTTACATAGAGAGACAATTCTAGAGAGAAGGATTAGGAATATTTTGGGGAGGACTTTGAAAACCAGTCAAGGGGTTTTGGTTCCATTCTATGTAGATGTGTGTGTATTGGTGAATTTGTATGCTGAATTCACTAGTTTCATTTCTGTTTTCGACTGTGGGTGGATATGGACATCTGTATTCAAACCTTTTGCATTTTAAATTATTCTTTCTTGTTTACAAATTCAATCACTTCCCAATGTCCTTTAGCATTTGATATGTTGCCTGAATGACTCTGTAGCCTATGAAGTAGGCCATATGGAGAGACAAGGAAATGCACATGAACAGGTAGGATGACCTACCTGTGCCAAGAGCTGCTTGGGTGGATGGGGATGTCAATGTCAAGGCTTCTAATTCTAAGATTTTCTGTTTTCTGAGGGATGTGAAGATACTATGAGAGGGGAGCCAAGGGCATGTTGTCTGAGTGGTGGAGGAGAGAAATTTTGATGACAGGGCCCTCTAGCCAGAGGACAATTCTGCCACCACTGGCTGCCTTCTTTTGCTGTGATGCAGCAGTAAGAACTATGCAAAGTGAAATCAGCTATAGATATTTCCCTTCTCTCCTGGCTTGGCCCAGTGGGTACCTCTCTGCTGGCCTCAACCCAGGTTTCTTAAAAGGCTTCAAAAGAAATTGTTATTGACTGAACTCTGGGGTTATTTATAATGGAAACCCAGTCTCTTATACCTCCCGTCCTCCACAGAAGAGTTGGGCTCTTAATCTGAACCTTGGGGAATCAGAGGCCCAGTTTGCTTTATTTAGCTTTCAGGACATTGGATTTTTTTTTTCAAAGAGCTCAAAGTTCTATGAAAGTAAAAGTATCTATGTCCCAATGTCTTGACCAATTTAAGTAAGTAACTCACCTTCTTCTCCAAATCCTGTTCTTTTATTTCCCAATGTTGAACATTCTCCCTTGTCCCTTTTCTTAAGCAGTTGTGCAAAAGAACAGTTCAGATAAGAATCAACTTTTGAGCACACCCCAGAGGCAATTTACTTAAGTGGTATACACACACACATACACACACACACACACACACACACATATAAAATCCAAGTGTGTTTATCTGACAATTTATCTAGGAGTTCATGAGGTCCAAGGAGGAGGTTCGGTGACTTTGTGTTCCTATTCTGTAAACTTGAACACTTGTCCTTGTACATAGTAAGTGCTCAATCATTTGTCGGTAAATGAATCAGTTAGTAGTGTGCACTGTCTCTCTATGTGAAAAAGTTCAGATCTATACTTTGTGGTCTATTACCGTGTGGTCTATTACACTCTATGTGAAAAAGTGAAGACCTACACTTTGTGGTCTATTACTTATAGTAGAACTCATAGAAACACACGAGTTTCTATGTGTCTTTGCCTGTTTCCTATCCCTTCTTTGTCTCTCTCTCTCTCTCTCTCTCTCTCTCTCTCTAACTCTCTCTCTCTTGCACACACACACACACACACACACACACAAATTACTAGTCAGTTTTTAATATTTTGCCTATGTTCTATTTTGCTAGATACCTTGATGACCAGCCACTCAAGTTGTTGACGAGTTTTATTTGGACAAAGTTTTATTTGGACAAAGTTTTATTTGGACAAATACAACTTTATTTGGTATAAAGTTATGTCACATATACTGTACATGCCTCTACAAACTTGTCATTTTCACTTAATAATTAGTTGTGTGATCTTAGTCAAGTCACTTAGATGTTTTGAGCTTCAATTTTCTCATCTATAAGATGGTGATAGTAATGGTACCTACCTCTTTATAATTAAAAGAAATAATGAGGAACAGAGTATTTACCTCACTCTTGGAGCACGGAGTTTGTGTTCAGTAATGTTTGTTAAGATGACAACAGTATTTTTTTTTTTTTTTTTTTTGTCTAGGAAAATGGAATGGCACCATGACATGTATGCATTTATAAGCAACTTCTTTTTTGGTAAGGGGTGAGACAAAAAAAAAAAAAAATCTAATAAAATATTTTAATTATTCATACATTTATTATCTTAGACTACCCACTTAATCAAAGTATTTGAAAAGGCTTACAATAAAATAGTGTAAATAATATCATCATTAACATTTGGATTAAGAAAATGATGAGTTATTTATTCAAACCAAATAGTTATATAGTCCTTTGCAGACTACCTGATATTTTCCCAAACATTATCCATTGTAATCCTTAATTTTCACAACTCTTGTTATGGAAGCATTATTACTTATCCTATCTGCGGGGGAGTAAATTGACTCACTCTAGTTCTTATTGCTCAGTACGTTGTTAAGAGATTCAGAAATGTTCAGGAGCCCAGGATCACTGTGCCATCTTCCCCTGCTAGCGGAAGAGCTAGGAGTCAATTACCCCTTGGTATTTACTTAAACCACTGGGTCCCCTTTTCCAAGATCAGAGCTGTGCCAAAGGGGCAATAAGGCAATAGTCAGTTCCAGCATTAGATCTGATGTAAATCCTGGCCCTACAATTTTCTAGCTGTATAACCTAGGGCAAATAAGACAGCTCTCTGAGCTTCATTTGGCTAGTCTGTAAGGTCAGAATAATGACACCTTGCCGATTTTTGTGAAGATTAAATCAAACAGTGCTTACTGTGTGGACAGAAATGTGGAGCACAGGGCACATGACATCTGGCTATCCACAGACCCAACTTCGAGACTTGAGTCTTAGCTCTTTGAAGGTGTGACTCAAAAGGGGGAGTAAGGGCGGGAAAAGTGGGAGGAATGTTTAAACCCAGGTAAAAAAAAAAAAGGGTAGGAGGCACTTACAAAAAGAGTACAAGCCTGTGGCTACCCATCCCATTGGACCTGGAAGCTAGAGAGGGTAGAGAAAAAGAATGGAATGAGAATCAGGAGATCTGCAGTCTAGACTTTTTATTGCTAATTCAATTGTATGATCTTGGTCAGATTGCTCCCCTTCCTGAGCCACAGTTGACCACTGAAAAACAGACAGATATCAAATAATATTTTGATATTTTGTCTACTTTGTGTTTTGATATTTTGTCTACTTTGATATTTTGTCATAAATTTTAAGCAATCGGGACCTCACTGAAGGAAGAGAACAAACATGAAAGGGTTGAACCTAGAAGTTGTAGGTGTGTCTGTTTTTTTTTTTCCTAAATGCTAACCAATTTGAAATATTGAGCACTTTACATTTTGAGTCTAAACCCTTCCCCCACCTCCAGTTATATTCAAACACTTAGGAAATAAGGATCATTATTCACTTTCGTTCAGTCCTATATCTTATGTTTAGCAACAGACTGGGAAAAAAATGTCATCTAAGCAGGCCAGTGTTATATCCATGAGCATCTTAGCTATCATGTGATACAATAAGGAAACATGCTGGATTGAAGATATCCAACTGGGCTGTCACTTTAATGATCACACTAGATCCAGCTGATTGTGAGAATGTCTCAGTGATGCACAGTGGGGCTCCTACCAAATCAAAGATAGAGAAAAGGAGAAGGAGCAAGAGGGAGAGAAGCAGAGTGGGTGGGAGAAAGGAAAAGAAAGAGTAGGAGGAGGAAGAGGAAGAGAGACAAGAGAGCCGACTCATGGATGGCAATTCACAGTTTACAAAGCGCCTAAACAAAATAATATCCCATCTTGATCTTATAACCCTCTGTGATTATTATACTTTTGCCGAAGATGAAACTAAAGCCCAGAGAACTGAAGTCACTGCCAAGGCCATATGAACTGATTTCATTCCAGGGGCATTTCTTTTAACTATTCTCTTTCTATGTCCTATGACAGGCTCCCCACTATTCTGTGTGAGCACCTTAAGAACAAGACCAGATTACATTCGAAATCTATTCTCCCTACAAAATCTGAGGTTCAACACATCTCCCACATCGTAGGTGCTCTGTAGATGTGTTGTGAGTGAATGAACAAACCCCCAGGTAGAGCACCTAAAATCTGATGCTGTAAGATGGGCCTTCTCTATTTCCTAGTTCCATTCTTTTGGTGATGGGCAGGACAAGGTGGGACCGTTTACTCAGACATGCCCATCCATCTTTTCAGGAATCAGCCCAAGGACTCAAGTAATGGCATTTAGTCATTTATGGAGTTAAATTAGTATGCAGTCCTATATACTAGAGAAATTCTCACACTGCTTCTTTCATGCCGTGAGGTGGCAAAACAGGAATTGTTTGTGACTCACATTTTACTGAAGAGAAGACTGCGGTCTGGAGAAGTTAAGTGGCTTGCCTGGGCTCACCCATTGTGGGGTGGCTGAGCTCAGATTGGAAATCTTCCACGGAAGCTCTGGGCCCTGTTCTCAGTGTTCTTTTTCTATGTGTCCTTCTGACACCTCGCAATGTCTTAGCCAACTGAAGAAGGATACAAACTGCCTGCACCCAAACCATCTGACGATGGGAACAGTCATAGAATCAAAATAATATGGCAGCCTTCCTATCTAAAGAAGATCTTCCCATCGCTATAATCACTTTTATGGATGACAGTTAGTACTTTTTTTTTTTTAAAGATTTTTATTTATTTACCCGACAGACGGAGATCACAAGCAGGCAGAGAAGCAGGCAGAGAGAGAGGAGGAAGCAGGCTCCCTGCTGAGCAGAGAGCCCGATGCGGGGCTCGATCCCAGGACCCCAGGACCATGACCCAAGCCGAAGGCAGAGGCTCCAACCCACTGAGCCACCCAGGCGCCCCGACAGTTAGTACTTCTGTCTGTAAAATTGCTTCAGTTTCCCTGGAGGACAGGTAAACATCCATTATTTGTATGTGCTCTACAACTTGGTAGCAAAGGCCCCATGATGGATGATACGATAGGACTTCTGGCCCTTCATGTTTCCTAAAATTCATCCAGTTGACTGCTCATTTGGCCCTTTCACAGTTGCCATTCTTGGTAATGATCTCAGAGGGACATTTTTGTGGTCATTGTTTCCATATCTGAGAGAAAAAATAGATTTTTAATTCAAAACATTGTGTTAGAGAGATGGCACATTGTCTAATAAAATAGTCAATATATGAAGAAAAATAGTTCACTCTGAATATTTTAATATAAATATTTATTGAATGCCTACTATATGCCATACTCTTCTAAACACTAGAGATATAAGAAAGGATGAATCCAATAGACAAAATCTCTGAGCCCATAGAGTTTATATTCTAGTGGGATGAAATGGACAGAAAAGACACAAATAGGAACTGTAACGGGGTGCTGAGTGCTATGCAGAAGAATGCAACAGGGGAAGGGAAATAAAAAACCATGGGTGCGGAGGGTTACTATTCAGTAGAGGTGAGATTTCAATCAAGGTCTTTGGACAAGAGCACACCTTAGTCCTTATTGCCATCTGGAGGGGAGATGGTGGAGGGGACATGATTTGAAAAGATCGTGTAGTGGGAATGTGCTTAAGTGTCCTGGGAACAGCAGGGAAGTCATTGTAGCTGGAGCAGAGTCCATGAAGAGAAAACGGTAGGAGATGAGGTCTGAGAGGCAGCAGGGGAGCCTACTGGGCATGTCAGGGCCTGATCGGGATTATGGCTCTGAATCTGAGTGAGACAGGAAGTCACTGGAGCATTCTGAGCAGAGATGTCACATGACCTGACTTGGGTTTTAAATGGCACCTAGCTACTATGTGGGGAATAGACTTGATGGGGTGGGCAGTGAAGGGAGGAGGGTATAGGGAGGAGAAGGGAGATGTATAAATAGGCTATTCCACGAGTTTAAGCTTGAAATGACTGTGGCTTGGACCATAATAGTCTATGCCACTGGCCCAAAATAGAGAGAAATCTCTGAGTCAAATTTAGGGATAATTTGTCTTTAAAGGCTTGAACTATGGATGAGAGTTCAGGAAAATGTAAACTCACCCAATTTTAAATTATGTGACTATTTCTACCTCTCTAGAGTAATGCAAATAAATGTTATCTTTGCTAAGTATATAGGCAATTTTTCTGTCCAACTCTGAAAAATAAAGTAACATTATATATCATTTTTCTTGGTTCTTGTATGACTTGAATCATTAAATGGGCTGTGAACTGAATAATTTAGCCAATTGTTAAGTTGATAAAGAAGCAAAAGAAAATAACTCTCAGGACTGTAGATGTTAATCATAAAGCTGAGTAACTGTAGTCAGAAAAGTTGAATTTCTCTCAGGAATGTAAATATTGTTATCTTAAACATATGAAAAAGGCACAGGTCACTAGCCTTGGAAGAGAACCCATTTTGTTGATAAAGAAACTGAGACTCAAAGAAGATAAACTGTCCAAGTGTTACTAAAGTTGGACCAGAACGTGATCCAAGTGTGGCTCACAAGTTGCCTCCTCCAAAAAAAGGTTTTCCTTATAAATATATCTTGTCGCTAATATATTAGAGGGGTTCAAGTAGATTGTTTATGGGCTTCTCCAATTAAGAACCCCAGGCTTGTCCATTTCTTCAGCACCTCACAAGAACTGGCTTCCATCTATGCTGTCCTGACCACACCATCTTGGTTCCTTGAGCTCTTCTTTCTCTGACTCACACTCTTATCCTCACATAACTCTATGGGAATTCAAGTTTTTCAGCTCTGTCTGCTTTTCCTTGGGGACTCCATCTGCCTGGCTTGTTTCTGCTCACTCTACAGAGAGGGAGAATTTAAGGAGGAAACACCTGAATAGTCTTTCATTTATTTATTTATTTATTTAAGATTTTAGTTATTCATTTGACAGAAAGAGAGCAAGGGCAGAGAGCACCCGTAGACAGAGCAACAGGCAGAGGGAGAGGGAGTAAGTAGCAAGCTCTCTGCTGAGCAGAGGGCCCTGATGCAGAGGTCAATGGTGTGCTCAGTATAGAGCTCGATCCCATGACCATGGGATCATGACCTGAGCCGAAGGCAGCCACTTAACCGACTGAGCTACCTGGGTGCCCCTGCACCTTGATGTACTGATGAGTTGGGAGAACCCCCAAACTTCATTCTTTTTGTTCTCCCACAAAAAGGGTTTATATCTTCAAGCCTTGGAATTTCAATATGTGACTTTGTTCCCACTACTATACATTTATTTGTGCATTAATATTCTGAGGAAAGAACACGGTATGAATTTGCATGCCAAAAACTACATAGGATTCTTTTAATTATGTTTTTGGGTACCACAACTTTGAAAAACAAATTGAGAACAAGGATCAGTGAACTTGGAAAGGCACTAGAAAGCTAGCCGGCTGTACTTCCATCAATGGAATGTACTTCCATCAATGCCATTTCTCCCCAGGGCCTCTGGGCTTTCTGACACGGGCAAAAAAGGGAAGAGGAGACTGGGGCTTTGCTGGCAGGATCTGCTGGGGGACTCAGAGGCTCATGCCTAAGATGACCATGCACCTACCAGACTTGTTCTTCCCATCTCCAGGCCCTTTAGGAAGTCCTCTCCTCACCTACAATCTCAGCGTCCTCCCTCATAGTCTCAAATTCTGTGACTCCTTTTCACACTGATTAATATCTACTAAGACCTTCTCTTGTGCTCACTGCTATACTGAGCATCATGAAACAACGGAAAAGAAACATGTCATTTCTTCCCTTAGGAAAAAGTAACTGGAAAGGAGGCCTGTGTGCATTAGTGAAAAGTTTGCATTATAGATTTTTTTTGGTTAAAGGGATGAAGCTTTAGTGTCTTTATGCACCTTTAGTCATTCAAAATAAGGCCAGAAAATGCTGCCTCAGAAAACACTTAGAGGAATGCTTTAATTAATCCACCAAAATGCTTTGAAATGAACAAATCAAGGGCTTCTTTGTAAATGAGGGGGATCAGAAACTCAGAAAACAATTGATTCTCTTCAGTATTTTAAACATTTTTGTCATAGTTTTACAATATTTATTTGTTATGTTACAAGGGGGGGAAATAACAGTCTAGAGATTTTTTTTGAGGGATCACATTTTCAGAATGATTGGAATCTACAATCTGCAGGAGAAGTACAATCCCTCTGCCTGGAAAGCTCTGCCACTCCTTTCTACTCCTTAAAATTCTAACGATCTTTGAGGACTGAGTTCAAAGATTGCTTCATTCAGAATAATAGTAATTCTGTGCGGTTGCCTCCGTGCACTGCCTTCGAACACTCCTGACCTGCCCCTTGCTTCACAGCAACTTGAGTACATGCCATCTCTTGTCCCAGGCTGGGCTCCCCGGAGCAGGGAGAGTGTCTACTTCCCCTGCTCATCCTGCATCTTGTGAATTGCAGGCTTTCGCATGATGTTAGAGCCACGGTCTGGTTGCCGTTCTGTGATGGCTGTGTCTGTCAGTTCAAATACAGGTTCAGCTGTTTCTAACACAGACCTAAAACGATAACGGCTGAAGCAAGCTAGGAATCTCTTACTCGTTTACATAAAAAATCACCCACAAGGAGACTAGGTCTAGCCAGGGAGTGCTATAATATTTGGAAGTCAGGCTCTTCCAGTCTTGTTGCTCTGTTATCTCTAGTATGTTGTCCTTATCTACAGGGTATAAACTAGGTTATCTACCCTGTTTGTATCCCAGACCATTGGAAAAAGAAGAAGGGGAAGTAGAGGTCCCCTACTTCCACTGAAGGCACAACTGGGCAGTGACATACATTACTTCCACTCATATCCCATTAAGAACTCCGTGGTATGGTCCTGCCTAGTGAGCTCTGTGCCACCGTCCCCACTCCTGTGGGATGTGAGGGCCTGGTGTGCACATTTCCTCCCAGCTCCATGTTCCACGAGTCATGCTGAGTTGCTTAAAATTGGCTATGGGAGAATTAACACTACAGATAATAATCAGGGCTTTTGTGTTTTTCTTCTAGAGAAGCTGGCTAAAATTTACCAGTAACCCACAGCACCTAGCTGCAAGAGAAGAAAGAAGATGTAGTCTTTTTTTTTTTTTTCTTTTTTACTCGACAGCTATGTTTCTAGCTAACAATTCTGTATATGGGAACAAGGAATTGTATTCCTATAGAAGCTCCAGATGGATATTTGGAAACCATTAGAAGTCTCTGTAAACATGACATCATCTGGAAACAGGAAAAGGAAAATTGGAAAACCTGTTCTTAACTGTGAGAGAATAGATCTACCTATAAGTATGTGTAGGTGGGGCTTATCACCACCATCTCCAGTCACGGAGCACATTACAAGACAGAAGTTCAGCTTATTTGCGTGTATTAAAGTATAGACATCTGGGTGGAGGTTGCATGAGTCAAATTCTGCCCTGACTGTTGGCACTGTGCAAAAATGCAGCACGGGTTCCCACTAGCACAAGTGTCCAGGTAGCAGATGAGTGATCACTTACAATGTCTCCCAAGAAAAGAATCCATTCAGAATGGAAGTTATTGTGCTCATCTCCAAGTTCATTCTTCAGCCTCAAGCATGCTTCTCCTGATCCCCTCAGATTTGTAGGGCTTCCAGTATTCTCCTTTTCTGCACTCACCACAGTTGTAATTATGAACACAATCCTTTGGTTCACGTCTGTCTCCTCTATTGGACTGTGGAAGCAGCGACTGTATTGTTCCCCTCACATTGTGTCTGCTGCCTGGAGCAGAGGGCATGACCACAGTGGGCACTCAGGAAAGCATGGGAAGAATGAGGGACAGATGCTGTGCTTATAAGCTTGTAAACTGCTCACAACAATTATTCTTTAAAAACAAGGTATTTAGATATAAAACAGAACAGAAAGCAAGTGAAGGAAGTGGTATGAAATACTACCAGACATCGAGGGGAACTGAACTTGATTCTAAGCTTCCTGGAAACAAAGTATAAAAAGAGAACACCCTGGGCTACTGAATTCTCTTTGTCTAGTAGGACAAAATACCTGAAGCCCTCTGTGGAAGTCAAGTTTTCCCAGTGATTGATTAAAATGAGACTATTGTTTGCTCCCAGTTAATGTATAAGCATGATCGAATCTCTTTTAACTCCAAAGAAGACAGGGAAAGAACAGAAAGCTCCCTCCACCCCTCTCAGCGGCTGTCCTGCCCACCCCAATCCCTTCCTACATGGGCTGCATTGGCTCGGCTTCTTCATCTCCCATTCACGGCTCACTTACTGCACTTGCTTCAGCTCTCTCCCTTCTGCCTGCCCAAGCTGCGATCATGTCACGGAAGGCAACAGCAAAGCTGTCCAGGCTCTGTCTAAACTTCCATCTTTATTGCACTCGACATTTCTTAATTATTTGAAACTCTTGTCCTCACTAGATCATGTCCCTTGGTTTCTGACACCAAACTATACTGATTTTCTTTCCTATCATCCTTAAATGCTCTTTCTCAGTCCCAGTGAAGGATTGCTTGGGCTCTGTTCCTCTATTAGTGTTGGCATTCCTCAGGTTTTAAAAGTTTTTTTTTCTTTGACCCTTTCATTTCTCACTCCACATGTTCTTCCAGGCAAATTTTATCTGCTCTAATGGCTTTAATTGCTATCTAGATTCTAAAGACTCCCAATTTTAGATCATCCAACTGGATTACCCACCTGAGCTTCAAACCCAGCATGCCCCAAATCGAGCCAGCATTTTTCCTCTTTTTTAATCTTTTATTCTTCATGGGTTCCCCATCTCAGTGAAGGGCCCTGCCTTCTATCCAGCTTCTCACGATAGAAATCTTGTCATCATCTTTAACTCCTCTCTCTCTCTGACTCCTGATCCCCTCACATCCTGTCAGCGTGACTCCACTATTGGCTCTCATCAGTGTCACCTCCTTAGTGCAGGCCCTTGGGTTTTTGACACAGATCTTACTTAACCAGCTATGCCCTGGACCTGTCCTCCTGAGTGGTCTTTCTGAAGCAACACTTGGAACTTGTACCTGCTCTACCTGAAACTTATCAGAGGCTCTCCATGATCTTTACCCTAAAGTCCTAACTCCATAATGAGGCTTTAACAGCCCTGCCTGGTCTGCTTCTTTTTATCTTCCAGCCTTACCTCTTTCTTACTCCCAAACCCCACTTGACACACCACACCCCTGCCAGCTGCATCGCACTTGCCTCAGGGCCATTGCATGTGCTATCCCCTACTCTCCCCATCCTTCCACACATGTCCTGGATTACTCCACTCACTCTTCCACTTTCACCTTAGAAGTGACTTTATTCTTTCATGCATTCAGTAAGTACTTCCTGAGCAACCTACTGTGTGCCAGGCACCACACAGCCACTTATGATACAACAGTAAGCAAGGCACATGTGGCCTCTGTCCCTAGGGTCCTAGTCCAAGAGGCTTTCGTTGATTTTCCAAGACTGTGCAGGTCTCCCACAGAACCCTGTCCTCATCCCACATGGCACTGTCTGCAGTGTACATTAGTGACTTTTAAACTAGGGTATAATCTAGATCAGCAAATTTTCTGTAGAGGGACAGATGACAGACGACAAATATATTTGGCTTTGCAGGGGATATCCAGTCTCTGCCACAACTACTCAACTCTGCAATTGTAGCAGGAACACAGCCATAGGTAGTTCACAAATGAATGGACACTGCTGTGTTCCATGATTCTATTCACAAAAGCAGATGGTGAGCCAGCTTTGGCCCATTGGGCAGAGTTTCTTGACCCCTGCTCTGAAGAGCTAAACTACGAGGGTCTTATTCACTTCTGTATCCACAATGCAAACATGGTGCTTGACATAGAGGCTTCCCTATGAAAGTGTGCTGGGTGAATAAGTGAATGGTAAGTGAACAAATCAGGACAGACCTGTTCACTCTTTCTCCTGTGGTCATATCTCCATGCTCCACATCCGCTCTGTGTAGTCTGTGAACCCTCAATGGGATAGTTTTTCATCTGTTGTGCTCAACTAAACATTTAGGTTGAGCAAATACCGTGCCAGCAATTCTGGTTCCTTTGGCGGATGGGGTCAAGTTTTGAGTCCTTTGTCGTTCGCTACCCTCAACCATGGTTCACAGCCCAGTGTTTTGTTGTTGTTGTTGTTGTTGTTTTCCTAGATATGATAGTTAAATATTGTAATATCCAGATGTACTTCATCTAATTCATTATGGACTTTAGTCATTTTATTTGTGTTTGTAGAGATGTAGTCATTCCTCTGTTCCACAACTCTTTATTTAAACCTACTTTATTCTTTTTTAAAAAGATTTTATTTATTCATTTGACAGATAGAGATCACAAGCAGGCAGAGAGAGAGGAGGAAGCAGGCTCCCTGCTGAGCAGAGAGCCCAATGCGGGACTTGATCCCAGGACCCTGGGATCATGATCTGAGCCGAAGGCAGAGGCTTTAACCCACTGAGCCACCCAGGTGCCCCATATTTAAACCTACTTTAAAACTTCTCTGGAGGGGCGCCTGGGTGGCTCAGTGGGTTGAGCCGCTGCCTTCGGCTCAGGTCGTGATCTCAGAGTCCTGGGATCGAGCCCCGCATCGGGTTCTCTGCTCGGCAGGGAGCCTGCTTCCTCTCCTCTCTCTCTGCCTGCCTCTCTGCCTACTTGTGATCTCTCTGTCAAATAAATAAATAAAATCTTTAAAAAAAAAAAAAAAAAAAACTTCTCTGGAACAGGTAGAAAATTAGAAAAAATTCAATTAAATCTATGCACAGAGCATCTAATATGCATGGGGCACAAGCAGAAGCTTCAGTGTGCAGCGGGGACAAAGATAACTCAGATAAGGTACTGTCACTAAGGGGCTTATAGTGCAGAGAGGAAATAGGAAGTAAGTAGGAGAATAAATAATTCTGATTCAATGTAGAAAATGCTGTTTCTTGAGGAAGGGATCAGCAAAGTGCTCTGGGGCTTTCATAGGGAGTAAAGTTCATTTTCAGCCAGAGATCAAAGAAGGCTCGGAGGGAGAAGTGTGTAATCTGGCCATGGAAAGGTAGGTATTTGGATACTGAGAAGGCACTAAAGGACCTTCAAGACAGAGGAAAGTATAGGCATGCCCACAGTTACTAGAAAGCAGGTTTTAATGAAACCATGTCCAGGGACTGGCTGATAAAAGTGCAGCCAAACCCCTTCAAGAAGGTGCCAAGTCCATTCTGGTCTGGAATGCATTGATAATTGGGACATTATGCTCAGAGACTGCAAATTGACATTCTGTCGTCATCCCTCTTGGAATAGAAACCCTGGTCCTTTAAAGTAATTAGCACCAATTTGGAGCATGGGTGCAAAAATAAATCACAAGTGTCCAAAAACAGATACATTAAGTTCAATGATTGAGAAGCAAGTGTTTTTATTAGCTCCGCCTATGTAAACAAAATCAAAAGCAATTAGCATTTAAAAATTGAAGGGAAAAGGAGAGTTCAAAGTTCCCACTGGAAAATTATTATTTATATAAATGTCCACAATAATGACTTCCATCCACACTTTATGATCTCAGTCACGTTATTTCAGTGGCTAAAGGATCAGTGTTCTTTCCTGGGAGTGAGGAGAGAGAATGGTGATTCTCTGCGTGTTTTCCTGGTTGGAAATGGGAGGTGTGTGTCTGCTGGCAAACAAACAGGTAGGGCTTCATCTCTTCTGCCCTACTTCTTCACTGTGCCTCATTCATCCTCTGGATGGATGAGAAGAAGGATTGCTGTCTCGAGATGGTCAGCAGATCTGCCCCCAGGAACCCACTCGTACAAAGCAGAGTTGGCCTTTGCTAACAAAACACCTGCCTGTTGGAGAGAGCCCCAACGCCTCATCCTGAAGAAGAATAGCGGTTCCCATGGACTGACCAGTGCATGTTCCAGAGTGGCCTTTGACATGCTCTCTACAACATGGCGTGCCTCAGTCTGGGATGGAGCCTCACTGCTCACCCTGGCTGTGAGGATGGGAGGCAAACTGGCCACGGAGCAGCTGAGGCACTGAGGTGGATATGTGGGGAGGTTTGGTGAAATCAAGCACACCAGCATCTGGCTCAACAAGTCTGAGGTGAACTATGTCACTAACTTGCTGTGGAAGCCTGGCAGAACCAAATGTTCTTCTCAGCCAGATTTTCCGCATCCTTAAAATTAGGAGCTGAGCTGTGTTATCTTCCTGCTTTAGTCCATATAGCTTTGTGGTGGCTGTTTTTTTATTGTTGTTGTTTTGTTTTTGTTTTTGTTTTTGTTTGCCGTTAAAGACGTAATTCAAGTCTTTCATCCACCTCTTTCCATCTACTTGCTTAAAAAGGTGTGGTGAATGGAAGGTTGGGGGGTGGGGTATAGGACTCAAGTATTTTTCTAGTCCTCATATGTAAAATGTGTGAAAATCACCCCCATTCTTTCTTCCCTGAAAGATGGTGGCTTTAGGAACACAAGTCTGATGTGGAGAACAAAGAAGCTTCATTTGGCAGGGGCACGGAAGAACCCACCGGACAGCTATCAGTCAGAGAAATAACCATCACATACAAAGTGGGAATAATTAAGAGCAAAAGGAGAAAGCATTTGTTCAGAGTGGCGTGGTAAAGGCAGCTATGGTTCAACCTCTTGGTTCTAAATCCTCTTTCCACCATGTGTTTCTTTCTCTAGCTTTGGGATGTCTGAGCAGGAATCGAGGTTGAGGGATTGACAACCATACTTCTACTTCAAATAACAGTATCAGCAGAGTCTTCTGGTGGATGGGAGGCAGGGAGTGGATTAAATCTTTGACCATTAGTTTTTGTTAGGATTTAGCTCATTTTTTCATACTTCTTTTCCTCCAAGTTTCTTCTTTCCCCTTGGATTAACACCAGTCACCCTAGCCACCTTGCACATATAATTTTTTTTTTCCAAAATTTGAGAGCTCAAATATCTCCTTGGGTATCTTCCTATCTACCAGTTAGTTTCTATTCCAACACCTCATTCATACTTTCTTTAGCAGCTACCTCAAGCTTTTCCAAGCTCCCTGTGTAAAGGTCCACCTCCTCTGTTAACCTGTAATTATTTGAGAACTGGAAACATCTTTGTATCCCTATTTCGAAGCCCAGAAGTTCTGCTCAGTTGTTTATTGAATAAATTAATGGAAGAAAGAGGCACTTCATCTGTATCCAGATTGTTCCCTAGAAGCACCCCTGGAGTGATGATAAGTTTATTAGTGGCCTCCATTTTATCCTTTATAAGGAATTGGGAATAGTCAGAGAATGGGAAAATCTGTCTTAGAGGCTTCAGATCCCCTCCCTATGTCTCTAAGGCTGTAAACTCAACGCTTATCCATGAGCACTCAGGTGTGATAAGAGTACACAGAGGGATCCTGCCCAGGCTTATGAGATGGGGGAAAAGAGCAAGAAGCCAAGTCCTAAACTTTGAGTTGCCAGTCTCAGCATGAGGGCATACCAGAGCCAACCCCCCACTGGCTTTGGCCAGGGTCCTGAGTCTGTTTTCTGTGCATCAGCATTGGTCAACCTGGCCACTGGGAGGGGATCCTGGCATGGGTCCAGCACAGGCATGGTACCTAACACAATTGTGGATAGAGTGGGGGACTCTATGGCCTCTTTGCTCAGAGCTTGGAGGAGGAGAAGGAGGGGGAGATAATACAAAAACTTATCTGACTTCTGTCCAAAAAAGCAAGCAGGAGAGCAAAGGGGAGCCTTCTCAAGTGTTGGTGAAAGAAGAGTTGGCATGGGGATGGGGAGGGAGAGGAAGTCCTTGTGGACAGGAGAGAAAGTGTTTGGACTGAGGGTAGAGAAATGAGAGACAGAGATAACAAAGGGAACAAACCAACATGGAAGGAAGGGAAGGAGGGATGGAGGAAGGAAGGAAGGAAGGAAGGAAGGAAGGAAGGAAGGAAGGAAGGAAAACAGAGTAGAAGAGAAAGGGACAGAGATTCAGAGAAAGCATCAGAACTAGAGTGGGAATGAGAGAAAATTTGGGGGATAGGAAGGAGAAGTGGGGAAACAATGAGGGAGTGTGGGTACACACACAAGACATGCACTTAACACCAGCCTGACCTGCTCGGCTCAGGAGACTTTCTTTTGTGAGCCTGGCAGAGGGAAGATCTGTACACAGAGGAAAATGGGCTGACTCCTGCCCAGGGCCTGTCGGAGGATAGAACAGATCAATTAACCTGGGTGGGGCTCCCCTATGCCAGACCTGGCACTGCCAGATCTCGGTGCTTGGCCAGGCCAGGCCAAGGACTCTCACATGATGGCTAAGTCATTAAAGGGCCATCAGCTGCAGGGAAGAATCAGCTTTTTGCTCTGAGAAAAACCCTCTTCCTGGGCTGATGTGACCTCTGCTGGCCTGGCCACCACCAATCTTCCAGGCCTGATCTGGCACCCAGTTAGACCAAACCCCTTGGCCTGGGGAAACTGGGAATCTGAACAGATTGTGAGGACCATTTGGGGGCCAACAGGGCCTGGTACATACAACTGATGGAATGATCCTGGGGCATGTTAGTGGGTGGAGCAGAAGGCATCAGGAACAGAATGTCCCACAGATCTTGGGGGTGAGGGGAGCATGATTGATCCCATTTCAAGGACAAGCTTGTTTTCCAGGAAGTGCCCATTTGCGCATAGCCTTAAAGGTTGAGTGGGATCCAAAG
Source organism: Lutra lutra (assembly GCF_902655055.1). NCBI lineage: Eukaryota > Metazoa > Chordata > Mammalia > Carnivora > Mustelidae > Lutra > Lutra lutra. The sequence continues at coordinate 111,361,669 of NC_062278.1, forward strand.
GGCAGGCAGAAAAAGCCAAGAGATCCCATGGCATGAGAAGTGCAGGTAAAAGTGGAAAGGTGTATAAACCCAGGAGGTTGGAAGATGAATGGTAGCAGACAGGCAGGCCTGGCAGCAAATAAGGCTGGGATGGTGGTGGGTCCAGGTAAGGACAGACAAATGTAAAGGCACAGAGACACTCAGCATTTTAGTCAAAAGGGAGCTTAGAGATGATACAAATCGTTTTGTCCTCATATTTTTATTTTCAATTTTGTGTGTGTGTGTGTGTGAAGTAGAACACCGTCTGAGGTTGGTCACAGAGGAAGGGACATGATAGTAACTCAGATTATTTTGAACTACATACGTTGTTGCTCTTCTCTTAAGAGCCTGACCGCTTTACCTGGTGTGGTGGCCTGTCTCTGTCTTCTAAGTGGCTTTTCTCTCTTAGGGGCCTTTCCTCCCATCTCAAGTCCTCATACACCCCTCCAGATGGCCCCCAGCCCAGTCAGCTGTCTCTGCTGGCCTCCCCCGGGTACCAATAGGCATCAGGGAAGACCAGGGCTTCCTATCCTCCTTCCCCAGAGGGCAGGTGTACACACATACACATATTTGTAGAAAAGGAATCGCGCCTCACACATTGATCTGCTTTTTATTTAAAACTACATTGTGGAAAAAAATCCCAACTCTATGCCTCATATACGGTCTAGTCCATAGACTAGATGTACCATAGATTTTCAACTATTTTTTTGCTAATAGGCACTTCTGATGATGATTCACCCTGTTAGCCTTTACCAGTGATGCCTCTGCAAACATCCTTACATGTGAGTCTTTATGTACTCTTGCTATCATCTCTATAGGATGGATTCCTAGAGGGTGCTAAATCAAAGAATACATACACTTTACATCTTACTAGGAATTACATCATTCCTTTGAAAAATGTTGTACTAGTCGATACTCCAACCAGCAGTTGAAAGGAGGGCCTCTTTCATGCTCAGCCTCCTGACCTGAAATTGCCTCATCACTTTGAGGGAATTGGCAGTTGTCTAATAATACCCACAGAGGTATTGGCCATGCTGGCACCAAGATTTCAGATCTGCGGTTACTATACAAGATAACACACGTAAAATATTAAGGGTAGTGCCTGGCCCAGTGTAAGTGCTCACTGGATACTGGTTGTTGCTCTTATCGTTGCCATGATAGGGATGTACCAGAAGCTTTCACAGCTGGTTCCGTGGAGAAGATGAACTGGAGAGGAGAGAGAAGAGGTCAGGAGGCTCCAGGTAGCTCCGCCCAGGCTGAGTGAAATGCCCCTTCTTCTGTGCTCCTAGTCCCGCACTTAACCTCTTTGCATTCAATGTAATTAGTGATTCATCTCTTCCACCACAACACTGTCCCTGGAGGACAAGAGGTATGTTCTCTGACATTGGAGAGTGATGACCCATGTGCTGGGATGCTGTAGTCTCCCTCAAATGCCCAGAGGGAATTTGAAGCCATAAACTTCTGAGTTTGAGACTCTTTCCCTCCATTATTTTTTTAGTGCCTGAAAGTTACCAAGGAGAAAGAGTCATTACACCGTAAATTATCATGTGAGTCTCCTCTCCTCAATTTGGACACAGCCTCTTTAAAAGAAGAATCATATCTCAAACTTCTTTTATCATCTTTTCCACCATGACAACCAGTGTGTTAAGGAAGGCACACAGGAGGCACTCAGATGCATACAAAGTGGGGGAAAGTAATGGGACTGGTGTTTGGTGTGATTTAAGGAAACCCGCTCCTTTGCTTTAGAAGTGTGTGTGCTTTGTGTTGATTGATGAAATCACCATGTGGCTATTTATCTAAAAGGCCATTTTACCTTTGCAGAGCGTTGACTGCACTGTTGGAACTGCCCTGAGAATGGGCTGGCCTCTGCTGCCCACGCTCACCAGGGCATGCCCCACCTGCTTCAGCAGCAAGCTGTGCATCCCGGAGGGCCAGAGAAGAAGGTCTGGGGAAATGGGATTTAGAAGGTAACAGCCACTGGGAGAATTTGGCCCCAAAGCTGAGGACTCTTCAATCAATATGCATGACTTTCAGAATTCCTATTTTAATCAGCGAAACGGAAATGAAATTCCAATGTAGCTTTTAGTTTAAAAAAAATTACAAGTGGTATATGATATTCATGCATACCATTTCCTCTGAAATTCTTTTTAAGAATTGAAGAAAATAACCATATAACATACTGGAAAGAACACTAGCCTAGGCGTCCAGAGATTTAATTTCATGCCCTAAATTTATCACCTAGTAGCTATGTGATCAAAAGTAGTCACTTCCCCCCATCTTACCTCATTTCACTCATATATAGAATGAGAGGTTTGATGCTATGTAATCTCCCCTTCAACTCCTGGTAATAAATGAGTCTGTGATTTCCTAATTGGTATTGAAGACTCATCCATCCATCCATCCTTTCCACAAATATTTATTGAATTCCTACTTGTGCTATGTCCATGTGATTCAAGTCTTCTCCTTGGTTTAATAGATTGATGGCATCATCCTCATTCCAAGCACCCAGATTCAACATTCTGTGTAAATTCTGACCCTCTTACTTTTTCACCCACTTCACCTCCAACCAGTCTGCAGTGTTTATTCTTTCTCTGGGTCCCTCTGGTCCGTCCCATTCTTTCCCTGCCCACTGGACTGCTCCTCTTCTAGTCTCCCCAGCTGTGACCTGAGCTGCTACAGAACTTTGTAAGTGATCTCCCAGCCTCAATAGTCTTCCTTCCCAATCCACTCTACATGCCGTGCCTAGAGTTGTCTCCAACCTTTCATTTTAATCAACATCTTTCGAAGGTTTGTTGAATGTGAACACTGTGCCTGGACCTTTAAGGAGCTCACAATCCAGAGAGGAGGGCAGACAAAATCAAAGGATAAGGATAATACGAAGCCAGGCTGCCATGATGGAGGAGGGCACAGAAGGTTAGATTTCTTCTTTTCTCCGGGTAACGGCTTCTCCTCAGTTGCTCCCTCTTCCATGTTCCCTCTACACAGCACTTTTATTCATGGCTTCTAGCATCTCACTCATCACATACTTTTACCATTCATTCCCCACTGTCTCTCCTTAACAGGACTATGAGCTCCTTGATGGCAGGGATCCAATCAACTCAAGTGCTCTAAGTCACAAAACTTGAGTGGCTCCCTTTTGTGCTCTGGGGGAAGTCTAAACCTTTATAGTGGATATTTAAGGCCCTTAAATGTTTGGGTCTATCCTTCTAATAAACTCTGCTAATCAGCGCATATTCGGTTCCATCCCAGTCCCACACCTGCTTCCTCCCACCCTGACGTAACCTCTAGAATCTCCTCCCTTAGGTAGGCAGCAGCTTGACCACACCCACTTCCACATTCACTGCCTTTGGGGAAGCCATTCCCTCTTCTGAGAAGACCCAATACATTTTGTCACCCTGGGCTCCCCCACCTGCAGCGATTTACCGGGAGGGTCCTAGCCTCTCCTTAAGGTCTAGTTTTAATTCTGCTTTTTTCAAGAACCTGCAAAGAATCAGATCTACTCATTCAGACTTAATTTTTACCTGCTTTCAAATATTCCTTACAGCCAATGTTCTGACACATGGGCAGTCTATCATCTGTCAAAAATCTATCAGATTTTTCTGAACCTTTCTGTGCATTTCCTATATTATGAGCTCCTGGGAAGAAGTGCCCATGTCACTTGGGTGTTGGGATCCTCTGTGGCACAGATCCTAGAGCCTGACACAGGCTCACTCGTGTACTGGGCAGTTGCCATATGCCAGGTACCGCCCGGGCTTTATGACATTTCATCCTCACAGCAGATCGGGAGATTGGGCTCAGAGAGAGGCTAAGTAACCTGCCCAAGGCACCAGCAGGCACATGATACCATTTAGATTTGAACACAGGTATAAGGAGCAGCCTACACTGCTTCCCTACAAGCAGGCACAATAAATGCTGATGGTTTTGTAGCCATTTAAAGGAGAGGTTGAATCTATACTTAACAAGGATATCTTGATTCCCTAGGGAGATGTCTTCTTTTTTTTTTATTTAAATTCAACTTAATTAACATAGAGTGTATTATTAGTTTCAGAGGTAGAGTTTAGTGATTCATCAGTTGCTTATAACACCCAGTACTCTTTCCATCGCGTGCCCTAGTTTATGTCCATCCCCCAGTTACCCCAACCCCTTACCCTCCTCCCCTCCAGCAACCCTCAGTTTGTTTCCTACGATTCACAGTCTCTTCTGGTTTATCTCCCTCTCTGTTTTCATCTTGTTTTTCCTTCCCTTCCCCTATGTTCATCTTCTAAGAGGTTTTTTTTTTTTTTTTTAATGAGTTGGCATCTGATGTTGCCCTTGAAGACTGAGTAGAAATTTGACAAAGAAAAAAAAGGTAAGAGTATTAAGATTTGAGAATAAAATTTGAGCTAATTCCCTGATAAAGTGAATAAAGAGTGTTTGGGGGAAAGGTGGGGAGCTAGGTACTGACTCACTTTCCCTAGCCAGACTGTAAGCAACTGAGGGAAGGACACGTCCTGGTCTTGTTTGGGACTATACATACCTCTGTCGCCCATGGCAGAATCTAATACAGAGCACATAGTCAATCAATATTTTGTATAAACTAACCTACTCAATAGGTACTATCCAAGCATTTTCCGTGTTCATATCATTTTTTTTAAAGATTTTATTCGTTTATCTGTCATAGAGAGAGAAGTGAGAGCGAGCACAGGCAGACAGAGTGGCAGGCAGAGGCAGAGGGAGAAGCAGGCTCCCCGCCAAGCAAGGAGCCCTACGCGGGACTCGATCCCAGGACACCGGGATCATGACCCGAGCCGAAGGCAGCCACCCAACCAACTGAGCCACCCAGGTGCCCCCGTGTTCATATCATTTTAAACTCACTCTTGGCTAGAATGCTGCATCCCTCCCTGCCTCTGTGAAGGCTTTAAAAGCCCAAACCCAAACTTTCATACCCTGAAAGTGAAACCTCCAGACGCTAGAAATTTCACTGACCAACCTAGTTTCACCGATCGCCTGAGTAAAAAACAAACATAAAACCAATAAAACAAGTTATGAAAATCAAATATGAGAAAAGTAAAACTTCAGTTCCAAGAAACTTAGTTATTTTCAGTAATGTGCCTCCTGCAGGGAAACCTGAGTGCTCGGGTGGCATATCAGTTTCATTTCCAGCTTCCACCTTCTGTCTCCTAACGAGAGAGGAAAAGCCCCTCCACCCAGCAGCTGTGCAAGGGCCCTGGGTCTGGAGACACAGAGGGAACTGAGGCAGAATCTAAGAGGCTTTTCTCATACTGTACTGTTTTGTATTAGTATAAGCTGTAGGCAGGCCTGGGTCGGTGAGCATATTCAGATCACAACATTTCTTGAGTCAGTGAGTCAGAAAACAGCTTAAATCAGAGCTAGCGTGTGGGGAATTTAGCATGATCAAGTAGAAAATGCATTCAACTTGGGACTGAACGAGCCTGTTCCTTCTCTACCATATATTATCTGGGCAATCCTGAGCAGTGCCCTCCCTCCTCTGGGCCTCAGTTTCCTCTTCTAGTTCTCACGCATGTGGCAGATCCTCTTTATGGTAGGAGAAAAAAAAATGCGTACAAAGCATCTAGAGTTGTTTATGAAAAGGAGACATTTCTGGAAAGCTCTCTATGTGCATGGGAATCTGGGAATCAGAGGGTTTTCCCCTTTACTCTAACCCAAGGCTTCAATAAACGTGGCACGGTTAACATTTTGGGTTAAATACTTCTTTGCTATAGAGGGTCTCCTGTGCATCAGGGGATGTTTTGCCTCGCTTTTGATCTCTTCCCACTGGATGCCGGCAACTTCCCCTTCCCTCTGCCGAGCTGCAGCAACCCAAAATGTCTACAGGTGCTGCCACTCTTTCCTGGAGGCCAAATCAGCCTCTGTTGGGAACCACAGGTCCTGAGCATATCCTCAACCCAAACTGGCAGATTCCTTAGAATAAGGTTGCTGATGATGGGTGTGGAAACCAGGCACGTTCTCTCCACTCCTAAGGACCTGTGGTTGGGGCGTCCCTGGGAATTCAAGAAAATTAGAAATGCTTGCAGTCTGGAAGCAGGAAGCAGACATCGGGCGGGGTCCCTGGGTTATCACTCACTGTCTGTGTGACCTTCATTCTACCGCTTAACCTCTCTGAGCCTCAGAGTCCTAATGGATTCAAAGGAAGCAAAACCTCTCCTCCGTGGATGTTCCTGCCATCCTCCCCACCGAAACGTTGTCAGGAGAACTAGAAGTAATGTATGTGAAAGCCCTGTGGGCTAAAAAAGCAAGACAAATACACACATCACTCTAAAGATTTGTTTTTTTCCCGAGAAAGCACAGAAAAGGAACTTTATTCCTGGATAATTTTTTCTGTCATGAGCAGTCATAGTGACATTGCAGGTACCACCGCAGCAGTGATGAAAATAAATAATGGAGAACATTCTCAAGGAATACTTGAGACAGTACCAGCTTTAAGGCTTGATCTCTACTGGGCCGTGAGTTAGCATTTTTCCCTTGAAAATGAAAGACCTCCTCAAAAAAGGCATTATGCTGTCAGGCCGAGGTGAGAATGTGCCATCTGGCTGTTCACAGACCCGGAAGTAACTGAGCCTCTGCTAGCTCTTTCTTCAACCAGGCTGTCAACCTGGAAGATGCCCAGGTGACTCATGCCCGCAGCCACGGAGAACTTCACCACTATGAGGGAGCTTCTGAATGGTGGCTGGCTCCTCAGAGCAGGCGCCAAGGAGCTCTGGTCACAATCAGGCCTAGAGGGGGCAGCCCTCCCCATGTGTCACACCCAGCCAAATCACTCTGGGTGTAGGGTTTGAACGGCACTCTCCAGTTGTGGAAAATGCGCACCCAGAAAAACAGCCTCAGAGGCAAAGTTACCAGGTCAACAGGCAGATGACCATCCAGGACACTTCATTCACTCAGAAACAACCTAGAATTTCAGATCAGAAGCCTCTGGGGTCCAAGGAACAGGTAGATACTCGTTAGAAGGGAAACTATAACTCCCACTGGTAAACGCTTTGGTTTATGGACCACTTCTTTGCCCTCTGAGGGTTGTACAGGAGAGTGGCTCAGGGCGTTCACTTCTGAACCCCGAGTGTGTGTCCTGGCTCTGCTCCCAACTAGCTGCACGGCTGTGAGCACCCGGCAGTGGGGACACGGCAAACGCTAACTGTACCTTGGATGTGCTGCACGGCCGACTCTGAGGTGGGTGATGTAATTGCCCACCCGCTGCCCATGTGGAATCTGAAGTTCAGACAAGTGCATCCCCACACAGCACCCCCACACCCCTTTGCCCTAGTCTGTTAAGTCACTCTTCCTTGTGTCTCTGCTACCTGAATGCCACCAGACCAGCTCCTCTACAAACTCTGCTTCCAGAGTTCATCTCAGCTTCCTCCAAGCTCCACAGCACTTTGTTCGGATCTCTCCTGCACTGTGGCGCCCACCGGACCATACACCAGGCAAGGAAAAGGACCAGGGTAAGGACATGACCCACGACCGCTGCAGACTGAAGCAGGCGTGCTGCGGCTTCTCCCGTCCCTCCTGGGCTAACACGTCATGGGACCTCGCAAAGCCCTCCCCGCATTCTGGTTCCAATCAAAGCTACCTCCACGTATGTTCTCCCTTGCCAGACAGAGCGTCTCAGGGGGTGGAACAGCTCAGAGTCACCTCCGCCCCCGCCCCAGCCCACGGCCGCCAGCTGCAAGCGAGCGAGCACGTCGGGGGCACCGAGCGGAGGAGAGCTGGCCACCGGCGGTGATGGTGCTGAGTGACTGAGTGACAGCAGAGTGGAGCGCGGTGACACGGAGGTTACCAGAACCGAAACCCAGCCGCTGCGAAGGGTAATATGTGCAGTGTGTTTCACTATGACTGAGTGAACAACAAGGGATCCACGAATCAGACCTAGAAACGTGGCCCACTTGCTGGCACACTGGAAAGAAACGGGGAATGGAAAAGGCCTATGGGCGGAGCCTATCTTATCAGCTCGATCCTGATCTATAGATTATTGTAGCCTGGCCTGTGGAAATACTGTTTCCCTGCTGGTTAAAAAAAAGTCACTTTTTTTAAAATTGTAAGATTTCATTTATTTATTTGAGAGAGAGAGAGCACGAGCACAGGCACACAGAGGGAGAGGGAGAAGCAGACTGCCCGCTGAGCAGGGAGCCTGATGTGGGACTTGATCCCAGGACTCTGGGATCATGACCTTCACTGAAGGCAGAGGCTCAAGACTGAGCCACCCAGGCGCCCCCCAAAACGTAACATTTTAAATCATTGAAAAAACTATTGTTATTGTCCATTGAGGAAGATCAGAGTAAAGGTCCAAAGTTAGAGATAAGAGAACCCCTCTCATCCTAGTTAAGCACTCTTACATTTCATTACTGTTCCCTTTGTCCCACCTGACTGATTGGATGCAGTTGAGATCAATCTGATCCCGTGTATCTCACAATATGTTTTACTTATTTTTGAATAAATAACACATGCAGAAGGTACAAAGCTCAAAGGCACAAAAGCGCAGGGAGTGAAAAGTCTCTCTCTCAGTCCTGTCTTCCCCCACTCAGCTTGCTCCCAGGTCCCTCATACATCCTTCCAGAGGAGTCCTATGCCTACCTCTGGGCAGTTTTCTGAGTGAGTTATCAGCCCTAATCCTTCAAGATTCTCAGGAACCAACATTGTGTCTCATGTAGCATCTCTGTGCTGAGAAAAGATGAAATTTTACTACCTCCGTTACTCACATCAGCAGAATTAGATAGTGCCATCCCTTAAAAAGTGCATTCTTAGTTGGCAAAGGTGGTTGGAGGTACCAACAAAGATATAATCTTTGAACAAATTCCTGTCCCAAAGATTTCCTGAGATGTTCCCCGTGGCCCCTAGTGGTTTAAAAGAATGTAGACCTTGAAATCACAGTCTGTGCGTGGCTGGGTTATAGTAGTATAGCTAAGAAAGACATGAAGGCCAGATCATGACCCTAAAGGCAGGCCTCTCCTTCTCCCCAGACCTGACCTGGCCAGGACTTCCTCACTTTGTTCTGCCCCAGGGGACCAGGCTGCGAGATGTGGGAAGAGTGGGTGGGGGAATTCTAGTTCCAATGAAATAGTTTAAAGAAAGTCATTGCCACAAAATCTAGCTCAAAATAGAGAAAACCGTTCTATACTTACCCACCCAAACTTTGTCCTCCTCAAGCTCAACTCCCCACTCCACATACAAGGAAGGGGAGGAGCGGTTCCCAGGATTTTCCTTACGATCTGGTGCCCTGTGCTGCCCCGTGGGCTTACACTGTCACAGATCCTCCTCCTCTGAGAAGGCCACCCACCATCTCATTGTGGAGTTTCTTGCCTGTAGGCAGTTCCCAGAGTTTTTCAGGAATCAGGCTTCAGTTTGGAAGTTTATTTACCAGTGAAGTGAATTTCTATCTGTTCTCCTTCCTCTCCTCCCAGTACCCATCTGAGAAAGTTACAGAAGGCATCTCGGATTCACAACACCCCCCGCCAACCCCCCACTGAATAACACGTCGTCTGGCAACAGGAGGCGTTTGATTACATTTGGATGGAACGCCTGCATCAACTCCAGTTGTCCCCGAATTGGAACTGATGGGCCTCACGTGCCGCAGCCAACAGTTTGCCTTCACCCACTCCCCTCTCCGAAATGAACCTTTCTCTGGGAAAACAAGAAACCTACGTGCCATCCTGGGTGAGAGACGAGCAAGAGCTGTGTCCCAGCATCGCATCCCAAGCATGGCAGGCAAGAGCTCACTGAGGGCTTTCCAACAGGGAGCTGTGTTTCGCACATCTCTGGAAAGACCCTCCAAAACAGAGGATGCAAATGCTCTCTCCGGGGCACTGCAGTCTCTGTGTCCAGTTCAGTGCATGGGCATCTGGGCCTCACTGTGTGCAGTAGAAGGCAACTGGCTGCTATCCCTTTGAGCAAATCTCCGTGACCCTGCTCCCCACACTCTGCCTTGGCTCTGTCACTGCAGCAGGCAGAAGAATGGCTCCCCCAAGACAGCCACATACTAACACCCAGGCCCTGTGACTATGTTATATTACACAGCAAGGAGGGATTACTGTTGCAGATGGAATGAAGCTGGCTGATCAGCCAAACTTCAAACATAGAGACTATCCAGAATGATCCATGTGGCCACGGTGCAATCAAAAAGTCCCCAAATAGGCAGAAGAGAAAGACTCAACCTGGCCATGAAGATAAAGTACAGGGTCTTGAACTAAGGAATATGGGCCAGAGAATCTGAAAAGGCAAGAAATTGGATCCTTCCCTGGAGCTTCCTTGATATTAGCCCAGCGAGGCCACTTCAGACCTCTGACCTCTAGAACTGTAGTATTCGTGTTGTTATGCAGCAGTAGGAAACCGAGACAGTTACTGTGGACTTGCCACGTGCCAGGCCTGGTGTCATATGCCCAAGGAACGTTCCCACAGCATGTGGTTTGTAGTGTGTATTAGTCATCAGGGTCCAACCAGGGAGGCAAGCCACTCTGTGAGTCTAAACACAGGGAATCTTATAGAGGTGATAGAAAATATTGAAAAGTCAATCCACCTACTAACCATAGCAGGGGTGGCCACTAGGCTGGGCCAGAAGGACATAGAGAGGAGGCCATAGTACCAGAATGCAGAGGTCAGTGTCACATAGTGGAAGCTGGACCACGGTGGGCCTCTCCAGCAGGTGCTGAGGCCACAGGCAGGGCAGAGACCTGATGTAGAGGCTTCCGAGGCAGAAAGGAGGAGAGAGATACCCTGTGATCCCCCTTTCTCAAATGCCTTTCTCGAATCTTCTGCCAAGGCCTCCCATTGGCTGTTCCCAGACAACAGGTAACTGCCTTGGGAGCTTGAGATATGCAGGGGTCAGCCCTCCTGCAGCACAGAGCCGAGCTGGGGAAGAGCAGTCAGCAGATCAGAGGATTTAAGGATGAGTAAGACCAAGACACCTCCTTTCCACATGGATCACCGTGAATCTTAAAATACACTTTATTGTTGAAAATCCCAATTCTTTACCTGGCTTCTGAAATCCTATGTGATCTGACCGGTCCCTAACTTCTCTGCCCTCGTTCTCCAAAGTTCTCCCCTTCTCCACAACACCCCCACCACACTGGCCTTTGCTCTGTTCTCCACCTGCCAGAAAGCCTCACCCTGGGACCTTGCACTTGTTTTCTGTAACCTCTGCCAGAGAAGAAGAAATCAAGGTGTTCGGTGCAGAGTCATTACATTAACCTACCGGAACTAAAATAATTCCCAGGGACAAAGAATTCTCAATGCCTGCCCCGCAAGTGGCCCTCAGTACTTATGAAGTGACTGGATTTTATTTTATTTTATTTTATTTTATGTATTTATTTCCACAGAGAGAGTGAGAGAGAGAGAGAGCAAGAGTACAGGCAGGGAGAGCAGCAGGCAGAGAGAGAAGCAGTCTTCCTGTTGAGCAAGGAGCCTGATGCAGGGCTTGATCCTAGGACACTGGATCATGGCAGAAGCTCAACAGACTGAGTCATCCAGGCATCCCTGAAGTGACTGAATTTTAGACACACAATAATTATGCGTTCAGTGATGCATTGTCTTTTTCTTACCCTCCCTCCTTCCCCACCAACCTGTGTAAGGAAAGGGAAGTGTTACGATCATCTCCATACTTTCAATGACTTTCGGTGGACCTAGAACTTAGTAGATGCTCAAGGGGTGTGTGTTGCTCTGAGTTTCTAGGCAATGTGAGGGAGCCAGGAGTGGCACAGCACAGTCTAGAAGTGTGATTTCTAGGAGTAGCTCGACCTCGCTGTAGCTCCCAATGCCGTGCAGGTCCTTTGACTTAACCAAGGGCTCTCCACTTGGTCCTTATACCAACCCCTTCCAAAAAAAAAAAAAAAAAATTACTCTTATGATTCCCACTTTCCAGAAGATGAATCTGAGCTCACAGGGGTTAATAATCTTGCTCCAGATCTTACTTTTTCAAGTGAGGAAGCTGGAAGAAATTCATTGTTCCAAAAATATTTTTGGAATGCCGGCAACGTGCTAGCCCCTGGCTCAGTCTTCTGCACGTAGTAGGGGTTCAGGAACGGACAGTTCCAAAGAAATTGGAACAACCTCCCAGAAGATGAAAGGGAGGCCCCCAGTTCCAGCCACAGACCAAAGACCAAGACGGTTTGCCTGTGTCCTCCAGCGGGGGGTTAGCGGGACGCCGCTGCTGCTGCGTTTTGCCTTAGCGCCAGGTTCTAGGTGGTCAGCCAGACGTGCCGAGAGGCAATGACATCCCAGCAAGCCCTCAGCCACTCTCCCACTTGCCCAGGTTAATAGCCCTGGTGCTCTGAGCCGGCCCTTTCCCATACATTCTTTCCTCTTTCCCGTGCCAAGATTTCAGGAGATGATCTACAGTGGGTTCCAGGCCATTTAACTCAGTCAAAAATTTGGGTGAAAGTTTCCTCCCAGCCACCCCAGGCCGCAGATAACCCACCAGGGTGTGACAGCCAGGGTGAAGGAGGGGGAAGAAACACCAGGGAGATTTTCAGTCACGGGACTGGAGGGAAAGTTTCTGCAGCCGCTGCATGTGTCCACTCTCTTCCAGCTGTACAAAATGTGTCTGGAATGGGTTGGTTGGGAAGCTTAGATCAAGGTGCAGAAGAGACAAATCTTAGGTCTCACTAACGACCCCAGAGGGTCGCTCTCGGCCAGTGCGAAAAGGGTTGGCGCAGATGTGGGAAGGGGCAGGTGGAAGAACAGAGTGAGGGAGGCTGGGTGGCCAGGTCTATGCAGGGGCCCAGGCCTTGCCTGGCCTCCTGACACTCCTCCTGTGCTCGGGCACCTCTCTCTGTACATAAATCCCAGCTGCTCTCACAGTGCAGGATGTCCCACATACCGTACATCTGAGGTGGGGTAAAATACAAATATGCCTTTTCATAATAGCTTTACACCTGGAGCAGCAGAGGACCGGTTTATTACCTTGGTAAACAAAAGTTCGAATTCAAGCAGAGTACAAACTTTGCCCAAGGCACTTCTGATGGCTCACCTTGTGTTTGTGAAGTGAACTCGATATATATAGAATGTGAAGCAATGGAAGGCTGGGCTTTCTCTCTCTCGCTCGCTCTCTCTCTTTTTTTCTCTCTCTCTTGTCTGATTTCCAAGGTTTAAAAGTTCATGTGCATGTGGGGTGAGGGGTGGGGGAGGGTGCAGAGAGAGAATTTACTTTAGCTTTGGGGGTTTTTTTGAGCATTTTGAAATCATACTGTTTGGTGTGAAAAAATACATGAGCCAATTTATATTGTTTTCCAGCGAGAGAGTGTACTTCTTGCTGCTCTCATGGTGACAATTAGGGTTTGTGTATGGGAGACAGGGTAAACCAGTTTGGGGAACACATAAAGGAAAGAGGATTTGCATTGAACTTAAACATTAAAAAGCAATAAATATTTACTCAGTGCCTCTTTTGTGCCAAACCCAGAACCATAGACTCTTCTAAACACAACCACACGGATAGGAATTTTTGATCAAAATGTCCACTTTACAGGTGAGAAAACTAAGGCCAGATTTGCGGAAGACATTCAAGCCCCAGTCTTCTAATTTCTGCTTCTGTGGTTTCTGTACTGCCCTCCACTCTCTATACAGACCATGTCCTGTCCTGTCTCTTGTTTGTTTGTCTTTCCTTGCCGCCCCCACCACCCCATTTTCCTGCCTTCCTGCCTCGTTCTCTGCCTCTACTCAGGGAAGCGACCGATCTCTACTTTTGGATGCCTTTCTGCTTGGAGGATTTCCTTACAGTTGAGCAGTCACCTGGCCATCTGGACCACTCTCTTACCAACCAGCACCTCCGAGTGTTCACGTGCAAAGGATGCAAGACATGCAGACCAGATTTCTGCTCAAAGTGTGCTTAAAAGCAGAGGTAGCAACGTCAAGACAAGAACACATCTCGTGTTAGGTTGAGTCCACAGATGCCGCTGTGTTCTCCCATCCTCAGCTTGACTCATCAGCTAATGTGCAGCAAAACCATCTGAACCTTGGTGGTTCTTTTCCAAAACAAGCTTCGGAGCCTGAAGAACTTTGCCTATCTTTGTTCGCATGTTCGCCTCTCAGATGTTCAGCTGGGGCTTGCCTGTTGCAAAACTCAAGCCAGTGAAAGGTTAACTCTTTCATCCACGGATTAATTTCCCGGCCTTCTAAAATCAGAGTGAACTCACCAGGCTTATTTTTAAAAGAAGTCCTTATGAATGTATCAACTTTTGCCCGGTTTCACAGATGAAGGACTCCTTGAGGGAACACATTAAACAGGGGTTACAGGGGTTGATGTCATTAAGCCATTGTCAGCTCAGCAGTTCCAGGATATCAGAATTATGGCTGCTTGTGCCCAGCAGGATTTCAGGGGAAAGCCCAGTCCTCTTCTTCCAATCCCCCTCTACCCCTACCCCCTATCGTTAATGCATTTTTAATGGCAGCCACTTAGGAATGCTTTTGGCTTTCTTAGTGTGAGTTTTTTAAAAAACTACTGGAACACAAATACTCATTACAAGGAAACAGATTTCAGTTACAAATGGACTAAGCATTATCCGTGTGCTAGAACCCTGGGTGGGGAAAAACACAGGGTCTTCAGGCTGTGAGACAAAGCCTGGCCAAGGATACCTGCTTTGAGGACCCTGCTCTGAAACCCCAAGTAAGCCAAGTAGTAGAACGTTAGCTCTTACATGAAATTTAATGAGTATCTGATCTAACCCCTTTCTTTGACAGAGGAGAAAATGGAGGCCCAAAGTGGAATAAGCAAGGCCAAGGCTGAGAAGCCAGCCAGTCCCAGACCTCCCCGCTCCTGGCCAGAGCCCACTCATAGCTCTTCACCATGCTGTCTTTCATCCTGGGAGAAAGTGAGATTGGATATAGACAGATACCTGGTCCTTATCCTGGCCTGGATCCACTTCCCCTGGCTTTTCCTCAGTGTCAATGGTCAATATGTGTCCATAGATCGAGTCTGTGGAAAGAGGATTACCCTGAGAAAGAAGGGAGATGGGAAACCTGGAATAGTTCTGGAACATTGGTTGGAAATCTTTCTCCAGGTTAAAAGAACTTAGTGTATCTTTACATGGTTTTAATTAAAGACCAGATAAGCAATGCTTAAAAGGAAATCTATATTCCTTTCCTACTTAGTTTCATTTTCCTGGGCTTTTGACTTTCTAGCTAGTGATTCTAAGTGGTGTGGGTTCCTGTCATTGGGACATGTACTTAGTCAGGCTTTGACAGTGTCCTACATTGAAGTAACTGATGGAACGTCACACTGTTAGGGCAAGAAGGAAGCTTAGTGACACTCTGGACCATATCCCTCGGTTTACAGAACAGTATGCTGGATCTGAGAGAGGGCAACTGACTTACCTGGGACCACTCAGGACCTTAATGGTCTAGGACCACTGGTTCTCCCAACCACGTGGAAGGAGGGTCCCTCCATCTGACAAGTACAAGGCAGCTTCCTCTGTAACACTTGGATCTCCTTTAGGAATAACTGATGGCATGTGTCCAACTCCAGGGAGCTGAACGCTTATTGCAACCTGGGTCTGACTAGCCTGTAGACTATCCACGGGTATGGATTATGAGTTATTCTTCCATCTTCATGGAAAGACCAGTATCAGAAAACAAAAGAATTTTCCTAGATTACGTGATAAATCAGCAAAGGCTCTAAGGCAACATGCTTTTACACTATGACGACTCAGAAGACATAAATTCCAGTCCTCACACTATCTCGACCCACGTGAGAGATAGTAGGCAACTCATTTCCCTTTCTGAATCTCAGTTTCCCCATGCATGGAAGGACTTTGCTGGATGGCCTCTAAGAACATTCAGCTCTGATGGTCTGTGGCTCTAGCAAGCATGACTGTGTGAAGTCAGAAATCGATTGTTATGAGGCATATCCCCAGCATTCTCAAACTGTAAGGAATGAATGGGTTCTGCCTCCAAAACAGAAATACAGTGTCTTTTTGCAATTTGTGTGCAAATAAATCCACCAATTTCATTTTTCTTTTTTTCTGGGACTCTTTTTTTTTTTTCTCAAGCTCTTCGTGCCTATTACCACTTAACTGTTTTCAAAGGCAGATATCTAACACAACAAAGAGACTAATAACAGACAAATAGCAATAGGAAAACTCAGAAACATGTCTTTATCATTTTTATTTTTTGAGGTATATAGTAAGAAAAATAAATAATATTGAACATGTATCATAGTTTATGCATGCTATCTTATTTAAGAATTTTATTTTATTTTAATAATTTATTTATTTATTTGACAGAGAGACACAGCAAGAGAGGGAACACAAGTAGGGAGAGTGGGAGAGGGAGAAGCAGGCCTCCCACAGAGCAGGGAGCCCGATGTGATGTGGGGCTCCATCCCAGGACCCTGGGATCATGACCTGAGCTGAAGGCAGACACTTAACGACTGAGCCACCCAGGTGCCCCTTATTTAAGATTTTTAAACAATCAGTGTCATCCTGCCCCTTTTACAGAAGAAGGCATACACATGACTATTACAAAGTAAAGCCCAGATTTAAAGATTCCAAAGCCCCATTTCCCAAATTCCCAAGTTGTGAAAATAAAACACTACTATATTATTTGTTAGCAAAATTACTTGTCCATAAGAGAGGAAAACTAAATACATCAAGACTTTATTGTGTTTCTTGAAGAACCATCCCATGGCTTCCGGGCTCCAACATCTGAACATCTTTGAAAAATGTAAGGCAAAAAATGTAAGGCATTAAATTAGTCTGACTTTCCCCAGTAATTTTGGAGAGAGAGGATAACTATGTCTAGAAATTGTCCAGGCAGAAATATTTATTAGTATACCCATACAACTAAAGATTGGGTGGCTGTTTCTTTGCTTAGAATTCATGTTACCTCAAAAAGAAAAAAATTCACGTTACCTCAAACAGGTGGTGTCCTGACACCCTCCCTCCTTATTCAACCCTGTAATCCTCCCAGGGGTATAGGACAAGATTCAAGCGGATTTGAGGAAACTGTTTCGGATTCAGTCTCCCCTGTGAAGGAGTCTATATAGTGTCTCCATAAAGTGGCCCATATCCCAATGGCAAACCTATGGAACATTCAGGACCAGATCTCACAGGTTCATTCATCCAGTATCTATCCATAGCCCCAAACGCTCCTGACATACTGCAAGGAGAGTGCTACCAAGACAAACAGAACTGAGCCTTAACTTGGCCTAGAACACCTAACTCAGCCCAGGCCTAGACCCCAGGAACAACCATGGGGGCAGGGAAGGGGCTGCTTTGTCCTGTGCCTGCCTCCAGGATTGAGAGCTTAAAGTCAGGTGATGCAGCAAAGGGCCCTACATCTTCTGTTGTGGCTTTCACTGGAATGAAAATTCCCACGACCCTTTCGTCTCCTGGAAATTGCTAGAAAATGTTAAGGTCTGATATGACTCCAGAGATTTAGCTATAACTTCAGTTCACATATTTATTTTTAGAGAAGAGCTTCCAGAGGGTAAAAGTATTGTCCAAGGACACCACTGAGAGTGGGGTATGGGTGGGGGGCACTAACAGGCAGTCTTCCGGCTCCAGGTTCAATGCCCCCTTCACTGCCGCTGTGTAAGTGCCTTGGTTGTAGGAAAGACATTAGCCTGGAAGCAAAAGTCAGTCTTTGTTTCAAGAAAAATTACTGCCCAGTGGACTGATAGATCTTTACTTCCTCCAGCTTCCATCCTTATGGTGATATTGGGCTGATGGATTCCGTGACCTCATAAGAACCCTTAATACTGCAGCCACTATGAACATCCACACCAGGCTATTAATACTACACTACTCTCTGGTTCTGGAACACCCTTCCCCTTTCTCCTCATTCCAAATGCGACCACTCTCAGACCCAATTCTGCCACTTTCTCTATGGAGAGGCCGTGGATTTGCTCTGGGTCAGTTTGGGTGACTATGATTCCCTGCATAGCTCCATAGCATCACTGGCCACAAACGACATTTTGCACAGCATTCAGGATAGAGACGTGTAGCTATTAGGTTTTCTTATTTAGAGGGTTGGTGCGGGGCACCGTGCCCTGCACTGTCACACGGGGTGTCCCCGATCTGCCGGCTTACCTGTTATGATGGGTAGCCGCTGAGCCCTCAGCATCTCCAGTTCACACCAGACCTCGTCTTGCAGCTCCTCCGAATCCTGGACCAACCTGTGGAGCA
Source organism: Lutra lutra (assembly GCF_902655055.1). Taxonomy (NCBI): domain Eukaryota; kingdom Metazoa; phylum Chordata; class Mammalia; order Carnivora; family Mustelidae; genus Lutra; species Lutra lutra. The sequence goes on from NC_062278.1 coordinate 111,379,809, forward strand.
GCAGCGGAAGGCCTGTGTGTCTTACAGCTCCTTCACAACGTCACCTGGAAGCAGTGAGACGCAGGAACGGGCTCTGGTTCGTCCACGCTGATGGCAGTCTGTCCTTGCTTCCCCCACTTTGCGCCCATTTCTCCTTCCCTACCGCCTGCCCTGCTGACTCCACTGTGACGCAAAGCCTCATGCTGACTGACAGGCCTAGCCCGTCCCTGCAATTGTGAGCCTGGAGCCCCGATAATACATCTCTGATTCTCTATCACATGCAGTGGTTCTGCTTCTCTCTGGGAGCCCTAACTGATGAGGAGTCTTCTGTGAATCCCCCAGAATCAATCATTTCCCAGCCATGCTCTTCCATGAAAGCGCCCAATGCCCTTTCCTGTGGTTTAATGATTGACAGGTCCCTCTCTCATTAATGCAAAGAGCCCACATGGATTGTGTGCTTACTTTGTGCCAGGCACTGTTTTGAGCACTCATTTAATCCTTACAACAACCTGATGAGGTCTGTATTGTCATCATTATTTCCATTTTATAGACAAGGCAAGCAGGGACAGAAAAGTGAAGTGATTTGTCCATGCTAGGAAGAGGAAGTCCCAGGACTCACAATGCCAGGTAGCCCGGTCCAGAGCTAGCTCTCTTCCCCTCCCTGTTGGGAGCTCTTCAACCAGCAACCCCTGCCCTATCCCAAACCCTGGCACCAGAGTCAACAAATGAATGAACGATAAATGAACATGAATGAACTATCCACCTACTTCGTTTGAGGAGAAAATGTCTTGCCTACACAGTCGCTGATGTGTAGCATCAACACATGCAACACAAAGGTTGATGAAGGTGGAAGCTTGGGAGTCTAGGATCCTTGAATGCCATCCTTCCCAGACTGGAAGGAAAGATTATGAAGGGTCCACAGTCAAGGTCTTGTTAATGGACAAGAGACCTAATTACGCACCAAGTATGTGTCACCCAAAAGCCATCAGCATGCTCTCTGGGAGCAGTAAATTCTGGCAATGCAGTTCACCACCAGAAGAGCCTGCTTTTCTCCCCAGTCCAGGCCGATGCGTCACCCAGGGTGGGGCCCTCTCTACCCTAGGAGTGGAGGACTGAGCCTGGCTGGAGGGAAAAAGTCCCACACAGGTGCCTGGCATACCATTAGTGTTTAACACTTCACTTTTTATAAGTCATGATAAAATGTGACCTCAAGACTGTCCTTTGTCCATGTAGTACACATGGACTCAATTTCTAGTGTGATTGTCAATGTCTAGATGTCAAACTAGCATAGAAATTCAAGTGTAGGGGCACCTGGGTGGCTCAGTGGGTTAAAGCCTCTGCCTTCGGCTCAGGTCATGATCCCAGGGTCCTGGGATCGAGCCTTGCATCGGGCTCTTTGCTCAACAGGGACCCTGCTCCCCCCCCATCCCGCTCTCTCTGCCTGCCTCTCTGCCTACTGTGATCTCTGTCTGTCAAATAAATAAATAAAAATTAAAAAAAAAAAGAAATTCAAGTTTAGATTTCAAGTCAGAGTATCTTGGGCAGTACAGTCTGTTGTTCAATATAACATTGGGCATTGCCTTGTCCCCAGTCTGGAAGAGATACAGGGAAACTTATAGCCTCTATCATATGTATGACACACCAAAAATTTTTAAAAAAGAAGAAGAAGAAATAAAGTAGGAAAGAAAGGGAGAGAAAATAGAAGTATGTAGAACAGATGGTAAGGAGCAGAAATGAGTTGTCACAATTGTTAATATCAAATGCCTATATTGCTCTTCTAGGACACAGAAGGAAGGTAGGTAAAGGTCCAGAAGCGTTGTGCAACTTGAAGTGTTCCAGCACTCACATAAGAAGGGCAAACCCTCATGACGGTCGATGCATCGTTCATGTCCCATTCAATACTCTGTGCCTATTCTGCATAAACCAAACCACAAGAGGGTTTATCATCTTCACATACAGGGCTTTCTTTCAGGACCAGACTTGGGGAGGACTTCTGAATTGATCTAGTCCAAACTTTCATTTCACAGATGAGAAACCTGAGTCTCTGGAAAGGGAGATGCTCCCATTCTCACGGCATACTAGTGACTTGAGATGAGGCCCGGAGTAAAGCCGGCCCTCGTGGAAGCAGGGGAGTCAGCAGAGACCCAGTGCCGCAGCCCAAGGACAGCACCCACCCTTCTCCCACAGATTTTTACTAAGCTCTATGGCACCCGGCCTCACGGATCCAGAGTGTGCCCACCCGAGGCCCTGCTGGAAATAAGATCCTGTCACCCAGCCCACAGCATGTCCTAACCTTCTTGCCATTTTAGCCCATGCTCATAAACCTTTTTAATTCTTCCCATTTCTTCTGAGAGCTAACCTTCCAAAACAGTCACTGCCACATCCCCAAGTCTGCACACTGGAGCACTGCAAGAGCTTTTTCATGCCAAATCCAAAGAGGAAAAGAGGCCCAAAGGTTGGGGACAGAAGCACTAAGGGGATTTATTTTTCTTCCCCTTAGAAATCTTCTTCTGATCCAGGAAAGTCTTTCCCTGGAATAAAATACCACCAGCACAGAGGGCCACTAGAGACAGTTCTAATCTAATTCACTTCCTTATTGGATGAAACTGAGGCCCAGAGAGGGAGCTGCAGAGAGTGAGGCTGGCTGGGGCAGGGGGAAGCCTCCTGGGGCCTGGGCACTGCTCTTCCTGCCAGGTACAACTAGCCCCGTGCAGGTGTGCACGTGTGTGTGTGTGTGTGTGCGAGCACCCATGTGTGCCTGTGCGAGCACCCATGTGTGCCCATGCATTTAATGCCAGGAACCAGGACTGCACTGAGAAATGTTTCTGTATATTGTATGGGGTGGAGAGTCGAAGACAGAAGTGAGTATGTTTGCAGATGGGGTCAAAACGACTTGCATATGGCGGATGCAATTTCTTTTTTTTTTTTTAATATTTTATTTATTTGACAGAGAGAGAGATCACAAGTAGACAGAGGCAGACAGAGAGGAAGGGAAGCAGGCTCCCCACTGAGCAGAGAACCCGATGTGGGGCTCGATCCCGGGATGCTGGGACCGTGACCCGAGCCGAAAGCAGAGGCTTTAACCTACTGAGCCACCCAGGTGCCCCTGGCGGATGCAATTTCTATCCTCAACTGAACCAAAAATGAGGAGTCTGCCCCACGATTTTGCCTGCTATGTATTTTGAGTAGTTGTTAACCTAAAAGTAGTACATGTTTATTAGAGCAAATTTAGATGTTAAATGAAATGTAAAGGAATTAAAACTACTCATAATTCCATGACCCAGAAACAACCTTTGTCAAGGTTTTGGTTTACATTCTTCGAGGTCTCTTTTAGATAAATGTAATTATATGCCACGTTCTATTTGGTAATCTAATAATTGTATGCTCCAATGAAGCTTTTTTTCCCCTAACACTAAATATAATTCCATGGGATTTTTTTTTTTTTAAGATTGATTTATCTATTGGAGATAGAAAGAACAAGCAGTAGGAAGGGCAGAGGGAGAGGGAAAGAGAAACTCAAGCAGACTCCTCACTCAGAGGTAGCCCAACCTGGGTTTGATCTCAGGACCCTGAGACCAGAACTGGCCCGAAACCAAGAGTTGATGGTTTAAAGGAATGTGCCACCCAGACGCCCCTCCATGGGATGTTTTGAATGGCTGCATGATTATTCTACTCTACTAGTGTATCCCTTCAACTCATTTCTTACTGTTGGACAATTTTGTAACTTTTTTTTTCTCCACACCACAAATGATAGTGAGATAAATGTCTCTGGGTCTCTGGTTATTTCTGGATGAAATTCTTAAAATAGAATTGATAGAACTAAGACAATGACACTTTCAAAATTTGACATATGTATTTCCAAGTCATGCTTCAGGAAGCTCGGGTCTATTTACTTTCCTAACAACAGCATACTATACAAGCATGTGTTTCTCTATTATCTTTTGCTTATCGTTTTCTGGAATTCCGAGGAAATTTGGAAATTAGTTTAAGGACTCCTGAGTGGCTCAGTTGGTTGAGCATCTGCCTTCAGCTCGGGTCATGATCCCAGGGTCTTGGGATTAAGTCCCACACCAGGCTCCTTGCTCAGCGGGGAGCCTGCCTCTCCCTCCCTCTGCTGCTCCCCTTGCTTGTGCTCTCTCTCTCTGATAAATAAAATCTTTAAAAAATTATTTTTAATTACTGGTGGGCTGTCATTCACTATTTCCGCTTTTTTTTTTTTTTTTTTTTTTTTTTTTTTTTTTTTTTTTTTTTTACAAAAGTCATGAAACTAAGTAATACCATAAAGTAAGGGACTGACTTAGTTCTATGCTTACATTGTCTGAATTTGGTCTTTCTTTAAAATATGAGTTTTCACAGAATTATAAGTAAATGTGGGCAACTTAGCAAGTTTCATATAAATATTTCTATAAAATGTTATATTGTGCACTTGACACTTTTAAACTATAAAAAATCTTTAAGGCACTGTAATGATCCAAAGTGTGTATGTCCTGAGGTTTGGTGAGCCAGGAATCTATTTTGAGTACTTGAGTTGTTTTCAACTTTCAACGAATTAGCCAACAGAGAGTACGAAGACTTTCCTAGTTCAGGCTATGTGTTAGTATTGCACATTGAACTGTGCTCTGTGTATCCCTGGGAACCAAACCAGCCTCCATTATTGCCTTGAGATGCAAATTTTTTGCAAAATTTTTATTTTTATATGAAATAACATTTTATTTCCCCCATCTCTCTTTTACAGTTTACTGTGACCATCCAAAAGGAAATTTAAAAGAAACATAAGAAAGTATTAAAAATATAGTTATGTATTTATATGTATATTTTGAACCTTTTAAATTATACAACTAATATATGTTATATGTAGAAAGTTACAGAATAGAAATAAAAAAGGAAAAAAGTTAAGGTAACGTTTAATCACATCATGCAAAGATAAGGCTACATTTAATAATGTTAATGCCTGTCTAGCTTTTTTCCTATGGAAATGTATCCGTATTGTTCATACTGCTTGCTTTCGTCACCTACAATGATATATTGTGAATGTACTAGCGTGCCAATCTGCCAACAAGTACATACTTTTAAACAGCTTCCTAGTCCGGGCCAGGCACAGCAAGATGAAATTATAAAGCAAAAGGTGATCCGGTCCTCAGGGAGCTTATAGGTCAAACTCTCCTCTGAAGAGCAGGAAAAACACAGACTTCCTGAGCCTGGGTCTGGCAGCCTTTCTTCTGGTTTATTCTCATTACTGGGTTAAGCTTATCTCCTTAGCATTCTTTTTTTTTTTTTTTATAGTCCTAGCCATTTCCAATCACAGTTTTCCTTACGTTGGCTTTAGGCCACAGTGTCCTACTTATTTACTTAGGATCTGTAAACAATTAAGAGTCCTGGTCACACTGCCTTTTATACTCAGTGAGTCCCAGCACAGTTCCCAGAAGCTGTGGAAGCATATCTTTCATGGCAGGTGCTGCCAGCAGTAGGAGAGCAGAAATGGATCCTGCTTCTTACAGCATCCCGGGAGCAAGACAGGGACTCTCCGGCTTTCACACAGGCTTTCTGCTCCTTAACACCAGCTGTGCCCTGCACACACTTCAGTGAGATGGATCGAGCTCTCCTGGAAGGGCAGCTGAGGCTCGGAGGGTGAGCGATGTGACTGGGACCCAGCCTGGTTGAGACAAAGCAGGGCCAGAGGAAGCCCAGGCTTTGGGATGCCTGCACAGCTCTCTTACTCCTTACTCTTCCCTACTTCCATGGAAGGCATGGCTGACTTGGCTGAAGAATCTGAACAGGTCAAAGATAGGCTGCACACACTTGCACACACACACGCACATACCACTGAAACACACACAGGCACGCACTCACATAAAAACAGGTAATCCCAACCAAAATGCTCCTGGGCATTCTGTAAGAGCTCCCACTCTCGAAGGATCTGCCTTGTCTTGTGGTCCTTGCACCATTGCCGGAGCCTGATTCATACTTAACTATTGTTTGGACCAGACCACCCACAGTAAAAGGTCATCTCCAGACATGCCAGAATCTCTTCCCTTGGGAGTTTCCAGCCCTGCATCACACACAGACACTCCAGGGCATGCTTTCCCCAGCAGGTGAGGGAGTCCCAGACAGCAGACTCCCAGTGAGCACCTCTGAAGAGCAAGATGCCGAGCTAGGCTGTGAAGGGAACCCTGCGATGATTCGCCACTCTAGAAAGCACTCCATATGCACTAGAATAATACTATCACACCATGTATGTACTGTGTTTTATGATCCCTAGGCAGTGTCTCACCTGCATGAGCCCTGCATAAAGGATATATTGTCAGTACATTCAATAGATAAAGATACTGAGGTTCAGAGAGGCTTACTGGCTGGACCCAGATTCTACAGGGATGAACATAGCTTGGACTTAAATCCTGTTTCTTCTGACTCCAAAAACAATGTCTCTTCTAGTCCCCTCAAGCATTGACCTCAATATATCACATGATTCTTAATTTCCACTGTGACCCACAAGGTCAGTTCTGTGAGGCTCCCTGTCCTTATTTACCAGGTGAGGAAACAGGCTCTAAGAGGTGAAGGGGGTTAGGCATGTTCACTAACGGCCTTCTGGCTTCACGTCTGGTGCTCTTTCCTCCTCACCTGGTTCCTGCTGTGGAGTAGCTCCCCAGAGAGCAGGAGATTGCGGGACAGAGCAGTAAAAACACAGACTGACAGCAGACTGTGAGCGCCCTTGGAAGGTTGAGGGGCAATTATTTGGGGTATATTTGCAGACAGCTGCTCTGGGGGAGCCCCACGCCTGCCCAGCAAACAGGCATAATGTGTTTTGTGGTCATATCTGCCTCCTCTGGGGCACTGTTGCCTAGGATCTTTCCCCTGATATAGGCCAGGATGCCACTTTCTATTGACCAGGCGAAGTGTCCCACTTTAGAATGTCCAACTATTGTTCAGCAGTGTGGTTTCTTTGAAGAAAAGTGTGAACAGAGAAAGGTGGGGAGGAAGTTGGCAAGGAAGGACAACCACCCATTGACATTGTCCATTGTCTCTTCTTGGAAGGAATTGTAGAGCATGCAACATTGGCCCATCCTTTCACGATGTATAGAGCAGAGTCAGACATGACCCTCTTTGTTTTATAGAGATGCTGGTGGAGGGAATGTTTGGGAGACTACTGGAGAAACCCAGTGGGACATGATGGGGACTTGAAAGTGGCATTAAGGTCAGGAAGTAGACACAGATTGAAGGAAGATTCCAAAGGAAGAGTCAACCCATCTTAGGGACCAGATGGTGGAGAAAGGAAAGTGAGGGAGAAGAGCTTACGATGACTTCTGGGTTACTACTTTAAGCATCTAGGAAAGTAAGCATGCCATGAACAGGGCTGAGGACCACAGGAACAGGAGAAAGTTTGGGGCGAATATGATGAACTTTTTTTTTTTTATATGCTGAGGGTACATGTCCGGAGAACATTCTCATAAAGGTGACAAGAAGGGAAGGGGAAGGTCCTCGGAAGAGAGGTCCTGTGACTCTACCCTAGGAATTCACAGACATTGCTACCACCAACACTGGCTACTGCAGATTAATAAGGAGCAACTGGGAAGGGGGGACTGGGACTATGTTTTTAAATTTCTTTTTTTTGACAGACAGAGATCACAAGGAGGCAGAGAGGCAGGCAGAGAGAGAGAGAGAGGAGGAAGCAGGCTCCCCACCAAGCAGAGAGCCCGATGTAGGGCTCGATCCCAGGACCCTGGGATCATGACCTGAGCCAAAAGCAGAGGCTTTAACCCACTGAGCCACCCAGGTGTCCCATTTTTTTTTATTATTATTATTTTTTTTTGACAGACAGAGATCACAAGGAGGCAGAGAGGCAGGCAGAGAGAGAGAGAGAGAGAGGAGGAAGCATAGTGGGCTATGTTTTTAGAATCCATCATGAATACAGGAAAGATCCTGGGTAGGAGCAATTAGGTTTCCCTGATTCCCTCTAGCCTGTGATTTTCAAGGATTGTTCGGTGAGACAGCACCAGTGTCACAGTGAGAGGGTCATAATGGAATGACTGGAGCATTTGAGTCAGAAGGCCTGAATCTGGTGTTATAAATTATTGGTTGTGTGATCTGGGGCAAAACACTTTAGCTCTACTGATCTTCCTTGTTTATCTATAAAATTGTTGTCTTGTGAAAATGTTGTGGAAGTTACATCAGGTTGTTCATTGGTAGAGTATCAGCTTAATATGTCATACCAATAAGCCACTGATTTTGTAACTGAAATTAAATGCTTACCAATTTGAGAAGCTAAAGTTTTAATGAGGAAGTACTACGAGGCTGGAAAAACCCAGTGAATTTTTCAGACCAAATCATAGGAAACTCTCATAGTTCCAGTATTCTATCATGATGTCGTTAGGGAAAGGAAGACATAATAATGGAAGCCAGGGGATGTCCCGCCAGTCTCCCCATCCCAACCCCCACATCACCAGCTATGGGAATGTCTGTGTGCATAGAAATCTCCACTCTTGTGGATGCTGTGTTCACTGCTGTGGCAGAGCTCTATGTAATGTAATTCTGTATATCGTTGGGTCTCATATAGGGTTGAGTTTGTCACTTTTTTGGGCACCAGCTGCTTAGTATCATTCAACCAGTAATCCCTTCAGCATTAACTCTTGAGGCTATAAAAGGGATATAGGGCATGGACTTCAATTTAATTTAAAAAATTATTTATTGCACTCCTTGGACTTCCCAGGTGCTAAATGATGGAGATAGAATTTTGAACCACAGAGGCAAGGTCTCTCCCTCATAAAGCTTTTATTCTACCAAATGTCAAAGCTGGAAGAGATCTTGGAGATTGTCTGGGTGGATATAATGGGAGAAGAAACTAAGGCTGTTAAATAGAGGCCAGAATTTGGAGTGATGATTCAGGCAGTCACATCAACCCATACAACCTTGGACAAGTTTATATCACTGCAGAGTGAAAATGATGATAAAAATAAGAACTACCCTCCTTATTGTATAGTGTGGAGGGAAAAAATGGCAATACACAATTATAATTGGCAAAGTAATGCACAAATAGAAGTCATCAGTGAGATGTTTTATTTTAAAAAAAGGAAAGAAGGAAGGGAAGAAGGAAAGGACGGAGGGAGAAAGGAATAAACTCATTGCTGATGTGCATATCTTGGAAAAATACTAAATGCCTATCAAACCTTTCTTGGTTTTTCTACCCACTCCTATTCACACTGGTATCCTGTTACCAGACAATGAACCAGTCAAGATGGTAGTATTATTTTGTGCAATATAAGCCAACATTGCTCTGAAAAAAGAGGTGATTTTCTTTGTGAATAGAAATATGTTGAGTTTTGTTACATAATTACTGATAAAATTTGAGAGACTGTTTTCTCTAAAAATTCCATTAACCAATTAAATTTATTAATTAATTTTAAAAAAGGAGAGAAAAGAGAGGGTATGTATTTTCCACAGGCACATACATTACAAAAAAATTCCCCCCCCCCCCAAGAAAACCACCTATGGATTGGCAATTGTTGCTCTCATTTCTTTTTTTTTTTAATTTTTAAAAAATTTTTTATAAACATATAATGTATTATTAGCCCCAGGGGTACAGGTCTGTGAATCACCAGGTTTATACACTTCACAGCACTCGCCATAGCACATACCTTCCCCAATGTCCATAACCCAACCACCTTCTCCCCACCTCCCTCCCCCCAGCGACCCTCAGTTTGTTTTGTGATATTAAAAGTCTCTTTATGGTTTGTCTCCCTCCCAATCCCATCTTGTTTCATTTATTCTTTTCCTACCCCTAAATCCCCCACGTTGCATCTCCACTTCCTCATATCAGGAAAATCATATGATAGTTGTCTTTCTCTGATTGACTTATTTCACTAAGCATAATACCCTCTAGTTCCACCCACGTCATCGCAAATGGCAAGATTTCATTTATTTTGATGGCTGCATAGTATTCCATTGTATATATACCACATCTTCTTTATCCATTCATCTGTTGATGGACATCTAGGTTCTTTCCATAGTTTGGCTATTGTGGACATTGCGGCTATAAACATTCAGGTGCACGTGCCCCTTCGGATCACTATGTTTGTAAATACCCAGTAGGGTAAATACCCAGTAGTGCAATTCCTGGGTCGTAAGGTAGCTCTATTTTCAACCTTTTGAGGAACCTCCATGCTGTTTTCCAGAGTGGCTGCACCAGCTTGCATTCCCACCAACAGTGTAGGAGGGTTCCCCTTTCTCCACATCCTCGCCAACATCTGTCATTTCCTGACTTGTTAATTTTAGCCATTCTGACTGGTGTGAGGTGGTATCTCAGTGTGGGTTTGATTTGTAGTTCCCTGATGCTGAGTAACATGGAGCACTTTTTCATGTGTCTGTTGGCCATCTGATATCTTCTTTGCAGAAATGTCTGTTCATGTCCTCTGCCCATTTCATGATTGGATTATTTGTTCTTTGGGTGTTGAGTTTGCTAAGCTCTTTATAGATTTTGGATACTAGCCCTTTATCTGATATGTCATTTGCAAATATCTTCTCCCATTCTGTCGGTTGTCTTTTGGTTTTGTTGACTGTTTCCTTTGCTGCGCAAAAGCTTTTGATCTTGATGAAGTCCCAATAGTTCATTTTTGCCCTTGCTTCCCTTGCCTTTGGTTATGTTTCTAGGAAGAAGTTGCTGTGGCTGGGGTCAAAGAGGTTGCTGACTGTGTTCTCCTCAAGGATTTTGATAGATTCCTGTCTCACATTTAGGTCTTTCATCCATTTTGAGTCTATTTTAGTGTGTAGTGTAAGGAAATGGTCCAGTTTCATTCTTCCGCATGTGGCTGTCCAATTTTCCCAACACCACTTGTTGAAGAGGCTGTCTTTTTTCCATTGGATAGTCTTTCCTGCTTTGTTGAAGATTAGTTGACCATAATCTCTATGGAAATTACAAGTTTCTAAATTACAAGTTTTTTATTTAAATTCTAGTTAGTTAACACATATGGTAAAGTTGTTTTTAGGTGTAGAATTTAATGATTCATCACTAACATATAAACACCCAGTGCTTGTCACAAGTGGCCTCCTTAATGCCCATCCCCCACCCACGTCCCTCCATCAACCCTTCGGTTGTTGTCTATCTTTACGATTGTTGCTCTCACAATCTACATATATAATGCAATCTTATCAAAATACGAGTAATTTTTTTCAAAGAAATTGAACAAATAATCCTAAAATTTATATGGAACCAGAAAAGACCCCTGAATAGCCAGAGGAATGTTGAAAAAGAAAACCAAAGCTGGCAACATCACAATTCCAGACTTCAAGCTCTATTACATAGCTGTAATCATCAAGACAGTATGGTACTGACATAAAAACAGACACTCAATGGAACAGAATAGAGACCCCAGAAATGGACTCTCAACTCTATGGTCAACTAATCTTCAACAAAGCAGGAAAGACTATCCAATGGAAAAAAGACAGCCTCTTCAACAAGTGGTGTTGGGAAAATTGGACAGCCACATGCGGAAGAATGAAACTGGACCATTTCCTTACACTACACACTAAAATAGACTCAAAATGGATGAAAGACCTAAATGTGAGACAGGAATCTATCAAAATCCTTGAGGAGAACACAGTCAGCAACCTCTTTGACCCCAGCCACAGCAACTTCTTCCTAGAAACATAACCAAAGGCAAGGGAAGCAAGGGCAAAAATGAACTATTGGGACTTCATCAAGATCAAAAGCTTTTGCGCAGCAAAGGAAACAGTCAACAAAACCAAAAGACAACCGACAGAATGGGAGAAGATATTTGCAAATGACATATCAGATAAAGGGCTAGTATCCAAAATCTATAAAGAGCTTAGCAAACTCAACACCCAAAGAACAAATAATCCAATCATGAAATGGGCAGAGGACATGAACAGACATTTCTGCAAAGAAGATATCAGATGGCCAACAGACACATGAAAAAGTGCTCCATGTTACTCAGCATCAGGGAACTACAAATCAAACCCACACTGAGATACCACCTCACACCAGTCAGAATGGCTAAAATTAACAAGTCAGGAAATGACAGATGTTGGCGAGGATGTGGAGAAAGGGGAACCCTCCTACACTGTTGGTGGGAATGCAAGCTGGTGCAGCCACTCTGGAAAACAGCATGGAGGTTCCTCAAAAGGTTGAAAATAGGTGCTCCTGGATAGCTCAGTGTGGTTAAAGCCTCTGCCTTCAGCTCAGGTCATGATCCCAGGGTCCTGAGATCAAGCCCTGCCTTGGGCTCTCTACTCAGTGGAGAGCCTGCTTCCTCCTCTCTCTGCCTGCCTCTATGCCTACTTGTGATCCCTGTCTGTCAAATAAATAAAATCTTTTTTAAAAAGTTGAAAATAGAGGTAACCTATGACCCAGCAATTGCACTACTGAGTATTTACCCTAAAGATACAAATATAGTGATGTGAAGGGGCGCATGCACCTCAATGTTTATAGCAGCAATGTCCACAATAGCCAAACTATGGAAAGAGCCTAGATGTCCACCAACAGATGAATGGAAAAAGAAGATGTGATATATATATATATATATATATATATATATATATATATATATATACACACACACACATATATGATGCAGCCCTCAAAAAAAACCTAAATCTTGCTATTTGCAACAATGTGGATGGAACTAGAGAGTATTATGCTAAGTGAAATAAGTCAGTCAGAGAAAGATGATTATCATATGATCTCACTGATATTAGGAATTTGAGAAATAAGACAGAGGATCATAGGGGAAGGGAGGGAAAAATAAAACAAGATGAAACCGGAGAGGGAGACAAACCATGAGTCTCTTAATCTCAGGAAATAAACTGAGGGTTGCTGGAGGGAAGGAAGGTGGGAAGGATGGGGTGGCTGGGTGATGGACATTAGGGAGGATTTGTGCTATGGTGAGTGCTGTGAATTGTGTAAGACTGATGAATCACAGACCTGTACCCCTGAAACAAATAATACATTATATGTTTAAAAAAAAAAAAAAAGATTGTTGCTCTCATTTTTGTTTTTATTAAGCAAGTCCCTGAGTGGGTTTCCTGAAGACTGATGCTTCAGAAAGTTTCCATAGTCCAGTCACCAGTTGGGCCCAGAATTCTGATGTGAAAAGCCTAGAATGATCAAAGCGTGAAAGGTATGTGAATATAATTAGAAGGTACAGAACAAACAATAATATCTATGTTCACTCAAGGCATCAGGTAGTAAATTTCTCATGTGGACTAGTTTCATACAAAAAAAAATCACACACATGAATATATATTTTTTTAATTTAATTTAATTTAATTTTTTGTGTGTTCCAAAATTCATTGATTATGCACCACATCCAGTGCTCCATGCAATACGTGCCCTCCATAATACCCAACACTAGGCTCACCTAATCCGGCCCCCCTCCCCTCCAAAACCCTCAGTTTGTTTCTCAGAGTCCACAGTCTCTCATAGTTCATCTCCCCCTCTGATTTCCCCCAAATCACTTCTCCTCTCCATCTCCCAATGTCCTCCACATTATTCCTTATGCTCCACAAGTAAGTGAAACCATATGATAATTGACTCTGCTTGACTTACTTCACTCAGCATAATCTCCGGCAGTCCCATCCATGTTGATACAAAAGTTGGGTATTCATCCTTCTGATGGAGGCATAATACTGCATTGTATTTATGGACCATATCTTCTTTATCCATTCGTCTGTTGAAGGGCATCTTGGTTCTTTCCACAGTGTGGTGACTGTGGCTATTGCAGCTATGAACACGGGAGTACAAATGACCCTTCTTTGCACTACATCAGTATCTTTGGGGTAAACACTCAGTAGTGCAATTGCAGGGTCATAGGATAGCTCTATTTTTAACTTCTTAGGGAATCTCCATACTGTTTTCCAAAGTGGCTACACCAACTTGCATTCCCACCAACAGTATAAGAGGGTTCCCCTTTCTCCACATCCTCTCCAACACTTGTTGTCTACTGTCTTGTTGATTTTGGCCATTCTAACTGGTGTAAGGTGGTATCTAAATGTGGTTTTGATTTGAATCTCCCTAATGGCTAATGATGATGAACATTTTTTCATGTGTCTGTTAGCCATTTGTATGTCTTCTTTAATAAATGGTGCTGGGAAAATTGGACAGCTATGAATATATATTTTTAAACTTTATTTTTTCGGTGTTTCAGGATTCATTGTTTATACATCACACCCAGTGCTCCATGCAACACGTACCCTCCTTAATACCCACTACCAGGCTCACCGACCCCCCACCCCCCTCTGTGAATATATTGAAAACAATTTTCTTCCATGCTTCTGAAAAATATAATGCATGCTTTTTCCAACAAATAAGTATGCCTCATTTAGAATACTGTAAACGAGAAGACGGATTCCAGTAGCTTTTTGAGTCATATTACTAAAGTATGTTTTTCAGTCTCATGCCTACATCTCTTGGTCTCAGATTTGAGAAAATAAAAATATAGGTGTGTTGTGAGAAGAGGAAAGCAAGTGACCTTTCCTGAGTATCCTCTGTGCTGGGCATTATATGATGCATTTTTTCCATACCCTATCTCATTACCTCCTTAATTCTCCCCCATACTCTCTCCTGTCTAGGTCTTTGGACATGGGACTCCCCATGCCCACCACGTTTTTCTAGATCCCTGCTGCTCCCTCAGTGACACTTGCCTCTCTCATTCCACTCTTCACCTGGACATATCTTCCCCTTCAAGATTCAGCTTGGACCCAAGATTGCCTTGGTTTTCCCATTGCATGTCTCCTCAGTCTCCAGAGCTTCCCTCCAGCATGCATGATTGCAGACCATAATGTTAATGGCAGTGTGCTTTCCTCATTCAAGGGCAAGCTTCAAGAGGACAGTGGCCATGACTTTTTCAAGACGATGAGCCTAGTGCATGGGGTGGTTCTAACGACACAGACTGTCTGGTTGGAAGAACAAATGATTGAGTTATTGACTGAGCCAAGTATTATTAACCCCCAATTTTCAGATAAGAAAAATGAGGCTCAGAGAGGATAAATGGTCACCCTGTAGAGTAGATTTTTTTCTAGCAGATCTAGGATTTGAACCACATTGTTCTTGTTCTCATAGTTGCTCTCAACAAAAGTGGGAGAGTCCTGAAGTCCCATGTCCATTTTCTCCAGCCTCATATAGACCTTTGTTGGTCTATAGCAAGAAAGCACTACTGAAAAACAAAGGCCTCAAAGCATGTAAGGCCAGCCCATGGTGCAGGGGCTAGAAATTAGCCTGGAGCTGAGGAGCATCCAGAACCTCCGCTAAGGGCAGAGATGAGGTTGATTCAACATGGATTTTCTGAGTGTTTGCTGTGTGTTTCACCCATGCTGTAAGCCGTGGGGAGTTTGGAGATGGGCAGCAGATACAGCTTGACCCTCAGTCTGCCTACCAGTTCTTCAAGGCTACTTAAGGGACATGCACATATGGCTGAAACAACCTTAAATCAGAGGAGGCAGACAAGTGGAAGAGAAAAGCCCCTGGCTGGAACTGGAAGGCCTGCCTTTCTCCCCCATGACCTTTAGGGAACCACTTATTTCCCTCTGAGAGTTTTAGTTTCCACACCTGCAAAATTTAGCAAATGGACTGGCCTCAGGGAAGTCAGCAGGCCTGATGTGATTCCCAGTTTGTTTTCATTCTGCTTGTACGTTAGGGACTGAATTGTGTCCTCCCAAAAATTCATATGGTGAAGTCCTAATCCTTTGTATCTCAGAATGTGACCTTATTTGGAGATGGGGTCTTTTCAAAGACAGAATCAATTTAAAATGGAATCACTAGGGTGGGTTCTAATGCAACATGACCGGTGTTCATATTAAATAGACATGCATACAGGGAAAAAGCCACGTGACCTTGTAGACAACCACCTACAAGTCAAGGAGAAAGGCCTGGAACAGATCCCTCCCTCACAGCCCTCAAAAGAAGGAATTCTGCCAGGCCTGATTGTTTGAGCCACACCCTTCATAACCCTCTGTGTGTATGGCAGCACTGGTAAACTCATACACTATTGTTGTTATTGTTGTTGTTATTTTTAAGATCTTATTTTTTTTTGACACTCAGAGAGAGATCACAAGTAGGCAGAGAGGCAGGCAGAGAGAGAGAGGGGGAAACAGGCTTCCCGCTGAGCAGAGAGCAGATGTGGGGCTTGATTCCAGGACCCTGAGATCATGACCTCAGCTGAAGGCAGGGGCTTGACCCACTGACCCACCCAGGTGCCCCCTGATGTTGTTGATTCGAATGTTTTGGGGTTTTCCACATTGTTTCTCATCATTCTCCATGTTCTGCCACTCAGCTGCTTGGCCCATTTACTTTAGCAACTGGTTCTTTAAACATTTCAGTCAGTCTTCCGTGGGTGGGAACTTCTCAAAGTTTTCCTTTGCACGCTCACATTTCAGGACTATTCCCTGAAATCTTTCAAGACTAAGAAGCAAGAGTCACATTCTGCAAGAAGGTCTATTTCAGGACCTGGTAAACCAGACTGCATATGCCCAAGCCTGCGGTATTTAATCAGTTCTCCTGGGGAAAGGGGAAGCCCTAATTTATAGTATTTGCCAATTTCCCACCATGTCCAATTTCAAACTTTTGGCATGAACTCCCTGAAAATGGAGCTGAGAGGTGTGTGCCCTTGTCTCTGGGAGCTGGTGGGGTGACTGCAGTTGGCCACTGCACAACTCTCCCAGTGCTCCACAGTCAAGGCCCATAGTCCTTTGCACCTGATGACCTAATGATGTCTGAGCTTTTAAACCAGACTTTTAAACCAAAGTTTTTAATCCAGATGAGGAACCAAGGTCCTCATCTGTACTTTTCTTTTGGTTCACTGAATGATTTGAGATAAGTCTCTAGGCCTCAACAACTATCATTTCTAAAATGAAAACAAACAAATTAGGGGCTTGTGGGTTTGGTAGCTTGGCCTCTGGGCCACTGGGGTGGGGAGGGGGCTATTAAACTAAGCCCCTATACACCTCTTCAACGAAAGGCACTTTGCCTTTATAGACTGTGTCTGCTGGGGATGTAGGTCAGGTGTGTTTGGGGGATAAGAGTGAGGAGATTTTTACTGCTAAAAAAAAAAAAAAGTGACTTTTGAGTTCCCTTCATTTGAAATGTTTTGTGCTCCTCCGTAATTCCAGACCAAACTTTCAGCCCAAGACTTTGAAAAAGCGGCGGCTGAGGGAAGAACAGCCCACGGGGTGACCAATTCCAAAGAACAAGGCACAGGCCAAAATCACTGGATGGGCCACAGTAATGCTATCTGTTTCTTGAGTAGGTTTCTTCCAGACTCTGACAAATTATGTGAAGGGAGGAATATTTTTTACCTGCCTTTGGATGACATCCAGGTCTGGGGTGAAAGGTGGCAGCTGTTTAACAGCAATTAGGGCAGGAAGTAAAGAAAGCCACATCGCCAGGTGGAACTGAGGTCAAGAGAATGCGATGCCTCAAAATTGAATTCAGTCTCCTGCCCCAACTGGATGTCCTCTACCACCGCCTGGGGCATCTGGGAGAGCAGGGATGGCTTTCTTCGGAGGAAAAGTCCTTCCCAAAGCTCTGGCTTGATGTAGATACTTGTGTGCGAGAACAGGTCAGGAGCAAGAGAGTGCCATCCTCACTGTGTTTGGGGACTGCGTGTCTGGCAGCAATGCAGAGGGAAGGTTGGGGAGGGGGCATCTGGGTCAGGAGAACCAGGTAGCCAATTATTAGGGTTGTCCAGGGGACAGATCATACATATCTGCCTCAGTCAGAAAGAGGAACCAGAATGGAGTTTGTTCTCAGGGACACAAGCACTTCATAGGGAGTCTACCTTCTTATTCAGACTTCCCTTTTGTTGCCCCTTTAACCTCATTATTATCCTCCTTGGGTGGCCTCTGGGCTTGGCAGTTCTTCTGATGGAGGGAAAGACAGCCTTTTCTTTCTTACTTCTCTCATGCTGTCTTTATACTTGGGCATGGAACAGGGCTGAGTCAACATCATCCCAGAAACCTTGAGCCATGGAATCAAAGTCACAGCTTCCATGTGGGCTTAATATTCATGTCAAGAAACAGAACCATTGAGAGAATTTGGATTTATTTTTAAAAGTAGCACAGTTGTCTCTTTCTTCATGCTTGGTGGGAATGTTTGGGGAGGTGATGAGGGATTCTAGGGCAGTCAAAGGGTTTAAGGGCTGGAAGGGATCCTAGAGATTACATTTGGTGTAAGGAAATTGTGTTGGCCCCACCTTCAAAATACATATCCAGACTCTAATCACTTCTCACCCCCTGCAGCGACCCCTCCCTGATAGTTGCAATCACCTTCTGTCTGGTCTCTTTGCTTCTTTCCTTGAGCTTCTCAGTATATTTGAAACTCAAAAGTGAAAATGACCCTTTCAAAGTGTGCATAGAATCGTTTCACTCCTCAGTTGAAATCCGTGCCTCAGTGTCCATTTCTCTGAGAGAGAAATCTCAGTCCTCAGAATAGCCTAGAAGACCCTGCAGGACCTGGCTCTGAACTCATCTCCTGCAACCCTCCCCAACCCCCATGCTCGAATCAGCATGGCTGGTCTCCTGGCTGTCCCTAGAGTAATTCTCTTGCTTTCCCCGGGGCCGGCTGTTCTCTCCTAGCTGCCCCTTGAAGCCCTCCTTGCCTTCAGCTCTGCTCAGATTTCACCTTCTCAGTAAGACCTTCCCTGACCAGCAATATGTCGGCCCACAAGTCTCTCCCCACTGCCCCCAAGCTGGGACATTCACTCCCCCTCTGTTGCTCTACCTTGTCCCACTTTAGACTTACACGAAAGACCCTCTTCATGTTTCTTGCATTGTTTAATGTTTGTTTCTGCCGGCTAGGACATAAGCTCTTCAAGGGAAGAGACTTTGCTTTCTCATTCACCGAAGTATGCCTGCCTCATGGTGAACCTGGCTGAATGAAAGAGGATTTCTTTAACTCTTTTTTTTTTAAGATTTTATTTATTTATTTGACAAAGAGAGACACAGCAAGAGAGAGAACACAAGCAGGGGGAGTGGGAGAGGGAGAAGCAGGTTTTCCACTGAGCAGGGAGCCTGACGTGGGGCTTGATCCCAGGACACTGGGATCATGACCTGAGCTGAAGGCAGACGCATAACAACTGAGCCACCCAGGCGCCCAATCCCTAACTTTTTTTTTTTTCAATATTTTATTTTGAAGTAATTTCAAATTTACCTAAGGGTTACAAAGATAGTACAGAGGATTCAAACATAACCCTTCATGGAGAAAGTTTCACATTCTAATCAGGTTTCCTTTAAGAAACTTTAATGATATCATTCATAGCATTAATAATGATAATAGTACCAGAATTCATATGTGGGAATCATAACCCCCAAGGGGATGCTCTTGGGAGGTGGGGCCTTTGGGAAGTGGTTAGGTCATGGGGGAGAAGCTTCCATGAATGGGCTTAGTGCTCTTACAAAGGAGGCTGCAGGGAGCTCCCTTGACCTTCCACCATGCGAGGACACAGTGAGAAGGTGTCAGCTGTGCACCAGAAAGTGAGCTCTCAGTGGAATGTGACCATGCTGGTGCTTTGATCTTGGACTTCCCAGCTGCCAGAACTGTGAGAAATAGAATTTTGTTCCTTATAAGTTCCCCAGTCTGTGGTATTTTGTTATAGCAGCCTGAATAGACTAAAACACAGGTGTAGAATTCTCTAGGTTTGCAAAAGCCTTTTTTTTTTTTTTTAATGCATTAGCCTACTGGCCACTCTGCACATCTCTAAGATATTGCACCCATAAACAGATGAGAAGGGTAAGACTCATCAGGTTCAGGTGAGATCATGCTCAAGGTCACAACAGTGGCAAGGGCAAGAGCAGAGCTGGGAGGTGAGCTGTTTTCTAACTCTACAGTGGGCACTGTATCTTCTGCCCAGTGCCACCTGGGTGAAGCCGGTCTTGCTTTCCTCTGCTCTTACTGTGTCAGCTCCCTGGGTCAAGAGTGACTCTTCGACAAAGTGAAGATAGCAGCTGCCTCTTCCAGGCTGGGATGCTCCCCGGAGAGCTGAGAACAATGCCCCAATGTGGGCCTGAGTCACTGCATTCTTGTTCCCCCCACCGCACGTGCTGCCTTCACTCAGTCCCTCTGCACTGTGCCCTTGCTGCCCATGTTGGGGATGGGCTGCCAGCCTGGCACTGACCACAGGGTCCTCAGGCGCCCTCCAGACTGGTGACTGAGATGCCATCTGGCACCCACCACAGCTGCAAGGCTTCTGGTCTGGCCCCAAGAAGCAGGAGGACCAAACCAGGGTTGAAGTCTGGGGAAGACCTCCTGCTTCTGGTCCAGCCTCTGTCACTTCCTAGAGGGGACAAAGCCAAGGTCATGGTCTTCTCTAGGCCTCAGCTTCCTCGGCTATAAAATCAAGAGAATAAATAGTTCTGAGACTGATCATGATTTCTTGATCTTCAATTGTCTCAACCCCTGATGTCTATATATTCAAGGAAAAAGATTCAGGCTTTGATCCCCAAATATGAATACTGCCAGGCATGGGGATGCATCTATAGAGGTAAAGAAGGGGCAAGAAATGTCGTAAGGAGAGGGATCTGATGCAAAACCTACTGCTAGGATTAAATGAGTTAATATGGGTAAAGCACGTCATCCGGGACAAAAAAATACTTGTAGTGACAGTGGTGAGAAGAGCACTTGCCCATGAGTCTCCCTCTGTGCCTGCCACCCCACCTTAAGCTAGGCTCCCATGTTCTTGCTTCTGAAATTTGACAGTGCCCTCCAGTGTGATCTTCTGGTCACCAGATCTTCCCCTCTCCAACCAAATCTGCCTATTGCTGTTGGAGGGATTTCCCTAAAATGCTATTGTGCCATGCGTCTCTCTCCTGCTCAAAACCCTTCAGTGATCCTGGTAGCCTCCTAAGTTAGATTCAAATGACTTCCCTTGGAAGTCAAGCACCTCAACAAAAAAAATCCCCAGCCTATCTTCCCGACTATCATCCACCCCACCCTACCCCCGGCTCATCTATCCAGGACTTTGGTAAACCTACAGCCATCGGACAGGTGCAAGCTGCCCTCCCCTTGTTGAGAATTATAAGATGTACCTAAGAGATCAGGCTCTGGGGTCAGAACACCTAAGTTTGAGTAGCTGTGTAGCCTTCACTAAGTTGTAAAACCTCTCTGAGCTTCAGTTTCCTGGTACATAAATGAGGATGCTATAATGATACCTCTTACAGGGATGGTTTTGAAGATGAAAGAAGTATGGAAAACAATTGTTGTAGATATTCAATCAATGTTTATTATAATTTTATCCTTGCACTGAACATGTCTTCTCTACCCCATGCCCCTTGTCTGCTAACATTTGCCTGCCTGTCTGCCTGATGAAACCCTCCTCACTCCTCTCCCTCACTCCCCTGAGCTACTCACTCCTTGCTCTTCATGAGGTAACAACTTGATTAGGCTTACTTTTCCTCCCTGTGAAGTCCTTAAGGGCCAGGAAGAACCTGTCCCTCAGAAGTTTCTGGATGGATCTCAGAAGTTAGTGGCCAACACCTAGGAGCTCTCAATTAAGATGTGTTGGGGGACGGAATACAGGAATGTGATCCTGGAAGGCTCCCTGATGACTAAAGCCTCAAACAAGTGCAGTGTGGGGAACCCAGCACCCTGAAGTGCTGGGGTCATGATGCCACTTCCCAAACTGGGAACATAGGTGGGCCGAGCATGGGCTCTGAGTTAGGAATGCTCCCCTCTGATCACTGTCCCAAGGGTGAAGCTGCTTGAGAGCCCAGATCCAAGTGGGTTTCTCTGCCCAGGGGACTGTTGTGCCAGAGCAGGTATGGGGTGTGATGGACGAGCCCTGGAAGAGGCAGCCTGGGGGCTATCAGAGACTCTGGTTCATCTCCAACAGGCTAAGGCACCTGGGAGGAATCACCTCTCTTGTCTCTGAAGGGAAAATTGGGTTATATCATAGTTCTTAAAGTTCATTGCCCAGAACAGCAAAATTGGAGTCACTGAGAATTTGTAAGAAATCCAGAACATCAGCCTCACCCCAAAATTCTGAAGCAGCAACCCTGGGGAGGGACCCAGCCATTTGTGTTTTATCCAGCCCTCTAGGAGATCTGAGATCCTCTCAAGTTTGAGAAACACTGGGCTAGACCAGTGGGGGTTTTCAAGGCTATTCCCAAACTTTTTGTTTGTAATTGTGATGGACCCTGTTTTTGTTTTGTTTATTTTGTGTCTTCCTGGTGAAATCTCAGGCAGATGCCTGATATGTAAAGTGGACGAGAACGGAGTCTCCCTCTGGCTGACTCTCAGACTCTGCCTCTCTGATTCTCCCTCATCGTGCACACTAGTCTCGCAGGCCTCTAGTCATCTGAAGAGTATAGAATTTGGGGTCTGTCAAGCCCAGTGCTGCCAATGGGTTGTGCTTACCAAGCAGGGCACACCCTGTTGGCTCCCTGCTGAGTGTCTGCAGTAGACACTGCTCTGTTTCTAGAGGGCTGACGTGGAATGGGGTCCCAGGCCTTGGGGAGGGGACCACTGAAGTAGGGGGTATCCCTGGCTGGTGGAGGACAGCTGAGGCTTAGTGGTGTTGATCCGGTAGGCTCTCTCCCAAGGCTGCCCAGCCAGCTGCTGAGCCCCATTTGATCACGTGAGGAGGGAGACACTTTGCGTCTTGGGAAGGTGGAAGTCATACTTCATTTTCATGCCGGCTGCTTTTGGAGACAATATGGCACCACTCAGATTTTTCTGTCTTCCCTTTCATGAAGCTCAGCCGATCGTATGAAGCAGCCAAGAGACCTGCAGACATACTCATCATTCTATGATGGTTTCTGTACTTTCTGCTTCTCCCTTCTGGCTGTGTGGATAGATGAGTCACTTGAATTTCTTTATTTCACTTTCTGAGGTAAAGATGATGGTGAGGGGTGGGTGTTGGGGAAGCCCATGATTAGAGAACTTCACAGAAAAGGCCGCCCTGATGGAGAAGCAGAAGGGAGAAATGCTTGGAGGACTCTTACAAAGGATGGATGATGGCTGGTACGTTCTCTAAGGGCAGAGAACCAGACAGGCCAGAGATTACTTCCCTGATGTAAGGCAGCATCGGAGGTTGCATGCTTTGCCCGGTAGCAGAGAGGGTAACGCAGTGGAGGTGGAGAGGAGAAAGGTAGGTGTTGGGGCTCCCCAGTTGATGTGGAAGTGGCCATCTTCCGGATTCCGTCCCAGGTATGTGTGTCTGGTGCAGCTGGGCAGAAAGAAATCTCTGTGGTCTGAGACTCTGTCCCAGACAGTTATGTAATGGTGTTGTTCTCAGAAGGAGAGAAAGTACCATGCCGTGGGCAACCACTATAGGGAGACCTCATTTCTTGGTCCCGACACTATAGAACGGGACCCATGTTCCTTCCCATCACCATGCTTTGGTTTCCACTTCTGGAAATAAAGAATAATTATATCAGTTCACTTCTGAAAAAGCACATAAAGCAGGCATGATCATGTTAGCTCCTCTCATTTGTCCCATGTTACCAGATACAACGTATCTCATATCCATGATCTCACCTGGTCCTCCAATCAATCCTGGGTGGAAATCGTCATTCTTGGTGAAGAAACCCAAGACTTAGGGAGATTGTGGGTCCTCCCGAGATCACACAGCAGTCAGTGGTGGGCCCGGTTTACTGATTCCCCATTCCTGGTTTTCTCCTAAGTCCTGCTGCTTACCTATCTGTGAAATACAAAGACCTTTCAAGAGAAAGATTACTCCTAGTTGTGCCATTATTGTTTCTTGTAGCTCCAAATGCTTGCAACCTTCACAAACTGTATTACATTTCCCACTCCCGGAACTCACCATTTTCCCTTCGTAAACACTGGCCCCATGCTTTCCTGGGACACGCTGGCAGAAGACTTGGCTGTGACTTTTCCCGTATTTACCCCTAAGCCCAGACAGAATTCCCTCAGTTCCTTGGGGCTTGATGCATTTTCTAGTTCTCAATTAGAGTCGGTGGGAAACATTACTTACCTGTAAACACTGTAAATTCAAAGACTATTTAAAACACTGAGATTTGTGATTTTGTAACCTAGGAGGGAGAAACAAAGGTGTTCCCGGAGGTGGTGGGACTATTGCACATGGTCATAAATCACTGAGTTAGGATGAGAATTGTGTAGGTTCAGTAAGTGCGCAGCACTGGAGCTGGGGGCCTCTTCCCACCTGCTCACGTGGTGGCGGGCCCCTCACCTGTCTCTGAATTCCCTTTTCACTGCATTTCTGAAATAGGGGCAGTAACAGCTGTCTATGAAATGCTTTGTGACCAGGCAGCAGGCGTTGTACTGTGGCCAAGTATTATGGAACAGATGAGCTTTGTCTGAACCCATCTCCTGAGGCATTCAAGTGTGGAATATTTGGAGGAACACAAAATGCCATTGCTGGAAGGGTATTTTAGCAGTGATCTAGCCAAACACTCCACTCTCTAAATATATACTCTCTATACCACTCTCAGGGAAGGATGGTCTAGCCTTTGCTTGAATGCTTCCTATGACAGTGAGCTCACTATTTCATTTCTATGTTGTCCATCTCTGTTAGGTGGATGAGTAGAAAGCTGATGACTTTTAATTTCACCCTTGCCTCTAGTCCTGTCCTCTAGGGATACCCCAAATGAAATCTAGTTTCTACCTCCATTTCCACACTTTTCATATACATGATGTACTTGAGGATGGGTTCAGGGGCCTATCCTTCAAGAGCCCATTGTTGCCGTGTGGGCACCATGTTCAGGGGAGGGAGAAAAGCAGACACTGAGGTGTTGGGCTCTGCCTTTGTCTCTTCTAGCCTTTGGCGACTAGGAACGAGGCCCTCTCTCATATCTGTAACTAACATCTATGACTCCACTGGGTGCATGGCGGCCAGTCCATTTTACTACACAGCTTATCAGTCAGAGAGCTATTTCTTGCTCCTCTGCATAAGGATACAGTCAAACATTAATAAGAAAATTTAAAAAGGAAGGATGGATTCATTGAGTGGAGGATGAAATGTTTCTATGATGGTTTCTGCACTGAGGCGGAAAAGAATGGTGCTTGCTCTGTTGTGAACACCTGTGGCCCTTGGAAGGGATATTTATCACAGATGGACTGGGCTGTTTAGTCATCTAGGGATTATGAGCCACTAGTCCCTCCCTGCCATGCACAATCCTCAAGACTGTAGACTTACACTGAAGAGCATTTCAAAAACAACAACAACAACAACAACAACACTGAAAAAGAGACAATTTATTCTATGCCCATGGCAAAGAGTTTCTGATAGCTCAAATGTATGACATTCTAGGGTTCATTTTATGTTTCAGGAGCAGAGTGGGAAAAGATTAAAGGATTTGAGTCTAAAAGCCTGGGTTTGGGTATGGGCTGTGTCACTGCTTGATTATGTGATTTTTGGGCAAGTCACATCATCCTTATGAGTCTCAGTTGTTGAGTCAGTAAAATGGAGAAAGAAGAATGCCTAAACCGTGGGGAAGGGTGTGCATGTGTGTGTGCATGTGTGTGTGTGCGTGCACGCACACGCATGTGTGTGTATACACATACACATTATTTTTGGGATTAAATGAGCTAAAGTTTCTTCTGTAAACTTCATTAACTATTGTCACCTTTAGAATGATCTGTCCAATAAACCCTTCCCCAGTTGTCCAAGATATCAAGTGCTACTTTGTAAGGTGACAGTTTTTTACTGCACTCAGTTGTTTGGAAAGTTGGATTATGTAAACACAACTTTGAGTCTTTATCATCCAGTCCATATATATTAAAGTATAATATAACATAACTTTCAAGTGCTTCTTCAAATGTTGGGAAATGGAACTCTTGTCTTCCATTTTGAAATCTTTGTTGTATATTATAGACCAACACTCATATGTCTGTATAGTTTGTACACCAGACCACTAGGAGAATGTCAAATTACAGTTTAAAGGAATCATACCCAACCTAGGACCTTTGTTCTTTTGTTTTCCACACATGCATTTATTCTTCCATTCATTCATTAATTCATTCATTACATGACCTTGTTTACTATGGCTCTGCTATGTGCTGTGAAGGATCCAGTGTGGTCCCTTGGCCAAACAGCTCACAGTATATCTGAGGATATGAGAGGTATGCACACATGACAGCACTATATGGCAGGGTGAAGTAATTCCTACATGATATTTGCAAACAAGTTGCTGTGGAAACTTGAAGAGGAAGCAACTAATTCTCTCTCCCCACAAGAAGAAAGGGGGGAGAGTTTCGTGTTAGCTCTACCTGTCCAAACAAGTCGAATGAAATTAAAGCACATATACAGTGAAAGAGTGTGGGGATCTGGAGTCCTCATGGGTTTGGTTCCTGGCTATCTCACTTCCTTGTTTTGTGGCTTTGAACAGTTCTGTCTGAGCTTTCTCATAATAGTATCCATCTCCTGGAAATGTTGTGAATGTTAAATGAGATAATACATTGTCCAGCATGTAATAAGAGGTCAAAAAAATGTTATTATTTCACACAGTGGGTGGAGGCCAAGGTGAGCCTCAATGGAGGCATAAAATTTTGAAAGACAGTAATGGAAATCAAGGTGTTCCAAACAGAAGGAACAGTCACAGCAAAGTCCCGGGGGAAAAAAGTTTTCAGAGAAACATGTCCAGCCATATGTACCATGCAGTGAGGGGGCAATCATAGCAATGGGTGGGGGGATCGGTGATGGCTGGAGTAGATGGCCAATCATGGAAGGCTAAAGAATCTGATTTTGGTAGATAAGGGGTTTCCAAGAAAGTGTGCATGCTTCCAGGAAAATGTGCAGTCATCATTTATATTTACTTTTATTTACATAAAAGAAGTTTAGAAGTCCTATTATTTCCTATATAGATTGATTGTGGGACCCTTGTTGGATCTCCACATCAAATGACTTCACGTCACATCTCCAACTAAGCTCATTCTGAGGGGTGGGTGGAGATTCTTTGTCCTAGATAGCCCAAGAGGTATTCATACTGACGTTTTCATGTAGCTGGTCTCTTAAATTTATGGATTCCTTACCTAGATTTAACTAAACAAACCCTGACAAAATGGACAACTGGTTTTTAAAAATTCCTGTAAAGACCCAAGCAAACAACAAGAAAATGGCAGAGCTGACTTTTCTCCTATTCCTGGCTTTCCACTGGCCACATTTCAGGGGTTACAGCCAATGATGATCTAATCAGATAGAGCAAGAAGTAGGCCAAAACAAACAACAACAACAAAAAAATCAAAATTCTCAGGAAAAATACTTGAAATATGGGTTCACATTCATTGCTATTAATGATGAACTCTGCCTGGAGTGTTGATTGTTTCTTGTGATGGTAGGAAAGATAGAATGACATTATGAAGATTAGCATACATTGTATTCTTTATTTTATATTTATCTCTTCTTTTATAATTTCTGTTTGGCTTTATTTTTATAGTGTGCATAATATGTTGGCATGGCTTTGCACACATGCACACACACATATTATAAATCCATTTGGGTGCACAGCAAAATCTTGTTTACCAGTGGGCTTAAGAAAGTTTGGAGACTTGCTGATTGTGGCCATGGGAAACCATTATTGGAGGCTCTTGAGTAGTGGGAAGTATGATCCAAGCTGTGTTCAGGGTGATAAACACCAC
Source organism: Lutra lutra (assembly GCF_902655055.1). Lineage (NCBI taxonomy): Eukaryota > Metazoa > Chordata > Mammalia > Carnivora > Mustelidae > Lutra > Lutra lutra. The sequence continues at coordinate 111,407,341 of NC_062278.1, forward strand.
CACATTTTCTCAAGGAAAAAAAAAAAGTGTTGCGTAAGGAATACAGGGAGGTGAGGTCTAAAGAGAGTCATTAAACAACTTGGTTCTTCCTCTTCCAAAAATGTTCTCCTTTCCCTGCTAAGGTAAACCCTGGACTGCCTCAAACCAGCAGGAGCTATGCAGGACATGTTCCCTGCCCAGGAAGAAGACTGCCCAGGTCATCCATCAGCTAATTTCCACTCCTCCATAGGTCCTGCTTTAGGAAAAGCCAATCCTAAACCAGTCTTCAGCTTTGACTCACAGTTGCGGTGACTGAACTCCTCACAGAGGTTCCAGGCTTTCCTACCTGTAGGAGGCAGAATTCCAGAATCGTCAGAGGCACAAGCTCTGGAGTTCGACAACCCAAGTCCAGCTCTGCTAGTCAACCCTGGACTGACTTTAGCTTACCTTTCTTTATGCCAGTTTCCTCATCTGTGAAGTGGGGATAACCATTGTATCTGTGCAATGACATTGAGGAGTAAATAAGGTAATGAGTGTAAAAGACAGTACAGTCCCTAGCATAGAATAAATTCCCAAGGAATGTGAGTTCTTCTCATTACAAAGAAATGAATTGGAGCATGATCTGAAGGGCCACAGAGAAGAAATAGAGGAGGTTTCCAGGAATACAGATCCTTTAATCTCCTTAAAGCAATATCCAAACAGAAGTATAAATCTCTATGGAAGCCAGCAAGCTCAGGGATATCAGTTGGGGGTTGGGGGTGCTGAGATGGATGCCTCTGAGTCAACCTCTCTCCTTGACTCATCTGTCATTTCTGTCATCTCTGGCTATTGCCACAGTTTCTTGTGAGAAATTATGAAATAAATGGCCTGAGCAGTAATGCCTGGGTGAATAGGTGAACTCTGGGCATGTGGCCAACTCTCCATGCACTTTAACCATCCTTGGGTTTGGTGGACACTATGTGATTTAATTTCCTTAGAGAAAAGAAAAGACTAATAATCATGTTCAGGAGGACTTACAGAGGCTAAGTGAACATTCTGGGGCCTTATAGGGTGGGATCTACGGGAAGAAAAACGATGGGGTAGGTGGCAGGATCAAAGCCTGCTCCTTTGTAGCCACACCTTTTTGTTTCCAGATCTAAGAGCCCAGAGACAAGGACAGGTAATTGTAGGAATAAATTAGTTGTCACACCAATAACTTTACTTCTTTGTAGTGAGCCAGAGAATTCCCAAAGTGCTTTCATATGTGATGACATCAATGAGGGTGATAATAAGAATAAATTCTTTTACTTGGCCCTTTGTCACCCCCTTTCTCTTTCAATCTCCTAGCAGTTCCTGAAAAAGTGTTAGAATCTTTGTCTTACATGTGACAAAACTGAGCCCCAGAGACTTTGAGGAATGTGATTATAATCACACAGCTCTGAAGTGGCAGTGTCAGCTGAAAAACCCAGGTCTTAAGGCTATAAGTAGAGTCTTGTTTCTCCTCTACCACTGCTACCTCCCCATTTGGGTCACATGATCTTCATAAAATGAACCAGATCCCTTTGGTCTGGAGGGAACTTTGCTGTTCCATTGGACATTTTATCTCTCACAGGCAGATCTGACCATTGCATTCACATCAGTTTGTCAATCCCTCTGTGAAAGTGTACATTATGCCATATGGTGATGATCTTCTTATGAGCATCTTTCCCACAAGACTGTGATCTCCTAAAGAACTGGGATGCCATCTAACTCCTCCATGTGTGCCCAGAACCTAGCTCATTGGATTGGATGATTGGATGATAAGAAATGAATGCCTCCAAACTGAATGTCCTCCTTAATCCTTTCTGCCTGTTTTATTCCTATCTGTCCTTCTACCGAAGCTTAGGGCCCATGATGTTATCCATTGCTTCTGAACCTCTGTGGAATCATAGACTCTCAGCTATATTCTTAGAGCATATGTATCTTATCTCTTCAGCCTAGAGAGTTCTTGAGGGTAAAGATTACATCTGAGTGTCCAATAGGTCCCTTATGGGATCTAGGCCAGTTCAAGGTGGAGTGGATATATGATAAGAGTCCATGCCTGCATTCACATTGATGCCTGCACTTTGGCAAGAGCTGGTGGGACAGGTTGGTGGCTGAGCCCAAGGTGCCTTGGCAAAGACCTAATTGTAAGAGATAGAAAGAACAGATGGCCAGTCTTTACCTGGCTTATCAGTATGCTTCTTTCGCAATCACTGAAACTGTGTCTCATGGACACTTTTGCAGATGGGGAATTCCTTGAAGCCAGACAATAGATCACTGAAGTGATCAAGCTTCAGGGCAAAAAGTTATCACTGCAACTTATTTGTGTAAAGAGGATGTGTGAACCAGACATTCACTGTCAGGAAGGAGCAAATATAAGGAACTCTGTGAACCAGTTGGATGGGAATAGAAACAAACCAGGACACTGGGACACTGAGCTAGTTAATTAGTGAGTTGGTAAACTAGCAAGTTAGTTTGCTTAAATGAAGGAGGAAGACTGTTTTCTATAAATAAATTAAAGGAGGGTAACCACCAACAATGTCAACAAGTTCCCATCTCTTTTGGCCCAAAAATTCCACTATTGGAGATTTGTTTTAAGAAAATAATCCAAGACTAGGAAAAAGGATAGCAAAAAAGTGGCCAAAGAGGTATCATTGATAATAGAAGTGAACTGAAAATAATGTAAATTTTCCATAATAGTTTTGGAATGCTGATATAAATGACAATATATTCACCAAAGTCATATTTTGAAGACATTCAAGTAGGTCATTCGAAAGACCACATTGGAATGGTTCATTTTGTGATGCTTATGGAAAAGATTAGAACACAAAATTATATTTGTGTTGCATGTCCAACACTGTGAAAAAAATATGCTTTTTTGGAAAAGGAAGAAAGGAATGAAAATAGATGATTTTAAAGATAGTAAGTTTGTGGGTGGCTTTTTATTTCCATAATCATGGTATTATGTTTTTGTATAATATAAAAAAAATTATGTTAATCAGATGCTTAAAAGAAAAACACCTTAACAAAAGGTGTGTTGCACCTAGCAATCATGTCAGAGAAGTTAAACTTTAGACACACTCCATTTCATACCCTTGTCTTCAAGCACAGGTCCAGTTTAGATTTCTATCACTGCTAACAAGTTTGAAATTACATACTTGAAAATCAGAAAGACTCAGGACACGTAGCTATAGATATGAATATGGAGATGGAGATGGATACAGATATGGATATAGATACAATTTTCTCTTGGAAGAGCCCTCTCATGTATCACATGTCTTATGAACAATGACACGTGTGTGAGAAGCAGAGAGATTGTGATGTGCACATTTAATGCCCTTCAAAATGAATGAGAGCTTAAAAATCAGGAAGACTGTGTTTAAGGAATCCAAGTGGGAAAAAGTTCTGGTCTTGTTTTCAAATGTTCTCTAGACACCCAGTCACCACCTCTCTTTTCCAGGTAGGTCCCCTTGTCCATAAGTTCTGGGAATTAGCCCTGCAGAGCATCGTAGCAGTTGGAAGACTCAGACTTCTTTGAGCTCACAAACGATTAGCTGTCTAGGTTCTCAGTACCAAAGTCAACAGTAAAAAGCAAATCATCATGATAAAACCAAAAACACCCCTTCCCCATCCTTAAAGACCTGGATTTGTGTCTTTCAGGAATCCTATTTCTCTAGCTCTCAGAAAGAAATTCTGGGTCTTTCCACCAGATTAGCTCATTTGACCACTTGCCTCAGATAGTAGCAACTGGAATTATTAATAAAATTACTAAAGCAATACATAGATTAAAAATGTAAGTTTTACAAACTAGTTTTTAGCATTTTTATGGATCATATATTATACAGTATCAATATCATAGAAAGTAATTACATACCTCTATTCCCTACATCACAGTTTTCACAGACATTCAAAGTTCTGGTGCCTTCAGTATTTCGAAAATTTTTCTCCAGTATTTTTTTAACATTGAAATATTATAACAAAAATGAATATAGCAGTATATTGCTCCATTTATTGCAATTTTTTGGCAACAGAGAGCATACCTTGATCCAGCATAGCCAGAAAATAGATAGTTTTGGGATTATTTATATATGAATCTCTCTCTCCTAATTTTTTCTTCTGATTTTACTACATTTTATTGGATTATAGCTTATATTGCATATTGACAGAGTGGTTTTCAATTTAGAAATACCACTTTCTTTAAATAAATATACCTTTAAAAGTGAAAAACTCAAGCTTTGATCTGCTCTGTTATAATAGTTTGCTAACAAATTAACGGAAAGCAATAATTCATACCAAATAACAGGGGATAGGGTAAATTCAAAATTAATTTCAATTTCCTCCAAAACTAATTTTATTTATCTATGTTTGTCTTTGTTGTATCTTATCAATTGTTTTTCTAGCTTTTCCCTGCAGTTCACATAATCAGAGAGGTTTCTGTGTGCAAGTCAATTTGTTCACTTTTATTATTTCTCTTAAAGAATTAGGCAGATCACCCCTTTCTTCCTCAATTTCTTCAACCTTTCCTTATTTTCTTGGATCTTCCCGTGCCTTTTCTATTTCGATTATTACCTAGATTTATTTTCATTTTCATTTTCAATGATCTAAAAATGTGCTGCCCAATGTAATAGCCACTAGTCACATGTGGATATTTAAATTTAAATCAATTAAAATGTAATAAATAAAATTCCTCAGTGGTACTAGCCACATTTCCCATGCTCAATAGCCGCATGTGTCTAGTGACTACCATGTTGGCCGCATGCATGGAATATTTCCATCATACCAGGAAGTTCTACTGGACAGCACTGATCTAAAGAATTCTAGAACAAATTGTTTGTTTGCATTCCAAATGTATAAAATTTGAATATGCTTTCATTAAAAATGTAAATAAAAATAAATGTGAAAAAATTTTAAACTAAAAATACTTTCCATGTACTTTCAAAAATATTTCTTCCAGAATATTTTAAATATCAAAAATTATTAATTAAAGTATAAAAAGAAACTATGAATAAGTTACAACATCAACATTTTAAATAAAATTATTTAAGTAAAGCTCATTTTTTAATTTACTTTTTAAAATTTTAATTAAATCTTATTTATTTGCTTGAAAAATTAAACTATGCTAGCTTTTAATGCCTACTTGGTGGAAAATGTTATGCATCTCTATCAAACTTGTCATATTGATTGTGTCTCAATCTACATATATACAAATTGAGTAATATGAGTTATTCAATTTTTCAAAATATTCCTCAGCTTCCATGTAAAATAGTTGGAAATCCATGCTAATTGAGGACTACCTCTGGAGTCATGAATTAGAGCATAAAGAGCAACAAATAAATGGACACTAAGCACTACTTCCTTATCTAGAATCTATTACACTTATGCTATCTGAGAGAAAGGGATTCGACAAGTTAATTATTTAATTTCTCTTACCTAAGTGCTGTAACGATTCAAACCTCCCTGTTATCCAAAGCAGTATCCATCTGCAAAGCCGGTAGCGGAACGACCCCAAGCTTATGTAACATCCAGACATAGTTGCCTTTCGTTTCAAGGACGTGGGACAGAAGATCTGAAGTTCTGCGGACCAAAATGGTGTTTGTCAAAGAATGGAGGTTTTTGGTTATGGGTCTTGCTGTGCCCACTCTGACTACTGGATCCTGAATGACAAAAGTGTCCATGTTTTCTTTGTTTTCATGTTTATGGTATGCATCATTGTCCAATACATCTTGGAGCCCTCTGGCCTGGGCCTCAAAGATACACAGTCGGGGGTAAAGTCAGGGGTAAAAGTAAAGTCGGGGGCCCTCTGGCCTAGGCCTCAAAGCCACACAGTCCAGACTCACATGGGTGTGTTAAGTGACAGGGCTAGGGAAAGCCAGCTGGACTGGCCTATGGCATACACATTTGATGAAACATTTCCATGAGCTACAAATGAGGCACTCTGTGAGGAAGCCCAAGGAGGAGGGTATTATTATATTATCCTTCAAGCCCATTTTACAAAGGGAAAACTGAGGCCTTAGGAGAGGAAAGTCACTTACTCAAGACAACAGAGCTGATAAAAGGTAGAGCCAAGGTTCAAAACCAGGACTATCTGAAGCCAATGCTCTTTACCGAATCCTTCCATGGTCTCTCTCTCTTTTTTTTTTTTTTTTAAATTTATTTGACAGAGAATACAAGTAGACAGAGAGGCAGGCAGAGAGAGGAAGGAAAGCAGGCTCCCCACTAAGCAGAGAGCCCGATGCGGGGCTCGATCCCAGGACCCTGGGATCATGACCTGAGCCGAAAGCAGAGGCTTTAACCCACTGAGCCACCCAGGTGCCCCCATGGTCTCTCTTGATGTGAACAGCTGGCCGAGCTGTGGGAGTGGGAGGAGGAGAGAGGAGAGCTTTGGCTCCCTGGAGTCAATCATCTAGGAGAAGCCAAGATCCTGGCTATAACTGCCTTCCTTTTAGGCTGAGGAGAGATCTGAAGGCCATTGAGTTAAAACCTCAGAGTGTGAATCCCTGGTAGAAAGATGCTTGAGTGAGATTTGTTGCCTCTCATGCATGGGTCTGCTGACATCTCTACTCTGTCCAGAACTCACCACAGACACCTTCCAGACAGGCCACACTGCTTGGCATCTTGTCAAGAACTTTCCCAGTCTTACCCCAACTGACTTATTCAATGATCTCCCTTCCATCCTCACTGACCCCCAGCACAGCACCAACTTCGGTCTCCATGACTTTACATTCTTTCTCCCCTCCTGCTTTTGAATGCACTGCTCCTCTGCCTAGAAAGCCCCATTTTCTCTCACCTATCTGGAGAAACCTTGTACATCCATCAGGTTGTAATTTAAAGATCACCTCCTTGGTCACTTGTTCCTAGAGCCCCACAGGAGGTTGGTTACACCCTCCTCTGAGGCCTCTAGAACTTCACTGTGACCTGACTCAGAACCCCATCCATGATCACAGCAGACTATGATTTATGCCCATATGTGCACTAGACAGTGTGCTTCTGGGTGACAGAGGCCATGTTATATTGATGTCTTCATTCTCTCCACCCCCATCCGGTGTTCTAAGCACCATCCCTAAAATATAACAGGCTCTTCATGAATGTTCAGTGTTCAACGAATGAACAAATAAGAGCCAAGGAAAGGTGATCTTGAGGGCTTGGTTTCCTGGGAGGAGACTTTGCCCTCAGCACCCACAGCCCCCTTTGAGCAATGTCCCATCCATGGCATTGAGCCATGATCTGGGGCCATTGCACCAGCAGGAGCTTAGGGTGGGGCTGGTGTAAAAACAAACAGGGAAGACAAAAACAAGTAGCGTGTTGAAACCTTGAAAATGGTTTATTCCTTGGTGTTCACACTTGCCCCGCCTTCTAAGTCAAGTGTGTTCTTCGTCCTGTGCCCCGAGAAGATCCACTATAGCTGTGGGACTTTGGGATCAGAGCAAGGGGCCAAGGGAGAGACAAGGGAATGTGAAACTAGTTTTCTTGTTTAGCTGTTCTCGTTGTGTTGAGTGTTTGTCTTTCCAGACAGAAGAAACCCTGACCTTCCCCTGCTTTAATTACCAAATTATTTTGACACCTTGGATGTTGCATCACTGTAACACGCTGCTTTGTCAGGGACACTGGGCTGGGGTGTATCTATGCTTAGGGAGATGCAGTGACAGGAAGCTAGTTCTCCCAGTCAGGGAAATGCTGGGCAGAGGAAGGGTTCTGGGTGGGTGGCGGCGGCAGCAGAGGAAGAGATGGGGGCAGCAGTGAAGGGAAGAAAGAGGATGTTCCCTGATTTGGGAAGAGAATATCCTTTGAAAGGGAGCAGCAAGGTCTGAAAAACTGGGGGGGTCTCTGGATGATTTCTCCGTTTGAGCTTCAGGGAGGTCGTGCCCACGCAGGCAAACCGGTGAGCTACAGCTCTCCGAAAGGAAAAAAATTAGAGAACTCACATTCTCATTTGAGGGGCTACCTCTGGTTGAGTTTTCTTTACTCCAGACGTGTTTCCTCTCCTTAGAAATAAGGCCAGATTTGGAATTTTTCCCACCAGTCCCAGAATGCTTCTTCCTTAAATATTCTTGAGACAAAAAATGGAAGAGATAACTGAAACGGAGAAGTTGACAAGTAGACTTATCCAAGCAGTTTGTATCAAGGATACTGAAAACAAGCATCAAGCATTTGTCTGAACCGTGAAACACGGCCTCAGCAAGTTCAGCCTGGCGACGTAGAACTCTAGCCACTAAATGTTGTGTATGGAGGAAGCAAAGGAGCACAGGACCTCGAGAAGCCAAAAGGACGACCTTGAACCTTGAGGACAAAGCCGTGCATTTCCATCGTATGAGTCTGGGATGGGAATCAGGAAATCTGGGTTTTACTCCTTTTCACGTGTGGATCTAGGTTTCCCAACCCTAGAGTAAAAGGATGAGTCTCTGCAGGGTTTATCTTGCTCGGGTTGAGGGTGCACGACTATGTGGCGAGGTACTGGAGGCCAGTGAAGGGTGTCACATCTTCCTGGAACATCCATTTTACCTGATGGCAAACACTTTAAAACATTGTTTTTCATTCAGAGATCAATTTATGTGTTCGACAAATACTTTTTGAGCATTGGTTGTATGCCAGGTATTGTTTCAAGCAGCGTTTTAATATCAAAGTAAATATGGATATGCTCTGGGGAAATGTGCATAATTTATATGATCTAAGGTAAACAAGGGTCCCTAAAATAATTTTTCATGTGCAGGGGCCCTTCTGGTTACGTCCACCCACTCATGACCCCCAGCAAATCATACATATTTGTTCTTTGCCCCTGGACACAGTGCAACGGATAGGTATGTCTGTGGTCATCAGCCCCTGTCCAAGAGATACGGCTCATGCTGTCTTAACCACCTGAACATAAGCAAATCTTTCTGTTGGATAATAGGCTGGATATTGGTAGCCAGCAGGCAGAAGTGAAGAAAGGAAACTAACTCTTAAGGAGCACCATTACCTGCTTATAGGTAGTAAGGGTATCAGCCTTTTTAAAGCAATTTCCTGTGACCTTCACAGCCATCCAGCTGCAAAGTCAGTATCACTGCCCCCATTTGATGTCTCAGGAGAGGAAGCGGAGGCTCAAGGATGTATAGGAATTTGAGCAAAGTCTCGGGGCTAATAAACGAAGACATAAGATTTCACCCTGCTTTTTGGTCTGGCTCCAGGCCAATCCCCTTCTCACTCCATGACCCGACCCTCTAAAGGTGACGGTGATCTTGTCGCTCTTCCCCTTGCTCTCTCTCTCTGGCCCTACCGACATCATGGCAACGTAGTACTAAACTCAGTTGCTAAGGACACAGTATTAGAGAGGAAATGAAAAGGACCCCATCCACAGGACCACAGAATGTCAGGATTGGACAGGATGGTAGAGGTTGTCCAATACCCTTATTTGCAGGGAGGAAGCCTGGAGCCTAGGCTATAAAGGGAACATTTGTGGAAAGAAGCTCTGATGTTAGAAGGACTGACATCAAGGTTAAGCACTGCCACGCACACCCCTGCCCCCTGGGACCTTGAGATCCCTTAAACCTCCCAGGACTCACTTTCCATCTCTGTAAAATGAGATGGCGTCATGAAATAACGCACACACAGAAGGCTACTGTATAAAAATCATGTCCATGCATGGACACCCTCAAGTACAGATGTATTTGCCTCACCTGCTTCTCCCAGCACGAAGCTGGTACTTGGACACAGGCATCCTGACTCCCAGGTAAATATCGCCTACGGCCCCCAGTGCTGGAGACCGTCCATGCTGTTGCAAAGAAGCTGCAGCTACCCTAGCAACAGGCTCAGAATCCTTTGCAAAAGAGGGATGAGTGCGCACTTCTGTAACCTGAAGAAACGGAGGCAGCAGCCCATGGTCTGTCCTTCCCTTAAGATGCTCCTGGTGGGAGGAAAACCCACAACACAACAGTATGGTTAAATGCCTGGAGTGAGCTGGCCACTGGACCCAGAGCAGTGGAGCTGAGGTCCCTATGCTCCAGGAGCAAGTCCCTGGGAAGGGAGTTTCCCCAGAGGAAGTGACTCACTCAGGGAGTGTCCCTTTGATATGGCATGCGCCAAGCCAAATCTGTTTTCATTACTACAACATTAAGTAATGTGGATGCCCCCCACCCACCCACCACTGCCACCACCACCCCCAGGTTCTCTCCAGGCCCTCTCTTCTGAATCCACAAGGTAAATTTATGGGCAGAACACTCTGCAGGGGCACGCCAAACATCCCAAAACGCCTCCAGCTCCTCTGGGATGCCCTCTTTAAAGTTTTCCAAGTGTATGGCCACACCAGCCCTGAAAGGAGAAATGATATCACTGAGGAGAAGTAATATCCCCCCTTCAGGATATCACTGGAAACACTAAAGCCCAGAAAAGATTTTTGTCATCTGCTCATGAATCTGTACTGTAAACTACCGGAACCCGGGAATCGGTCCAGGTTCCCGCTCCTCAAGCTCAGCCCCCAGGCCCTTCCCAGTCTTCCCAGTCCATGCATTGTGGCCTCCTGGGGAGCAGAGTCTGGGTCTTCATGGGCTGTGGTAGCCCCAGCACCTGCCTGCCACCTGAACGGCACGACACATAACAGGCACTTGGCACAATACTGCTCAGTGACTGAGATGCCAACTTACTTTTCCCTGAAATTTCCGGTTATGCTCATCTGTAAAATGTCAGGATTCAATGAGATGATCTCCGAGACACTCTTCATTTCTAACAGGTATTTTTAGGCCAGCCGAGTATCTCAGTTTGGTAAATAAGGGTAGCGCAAAGTATCAGGATTATGGAAGTAGCTAGGGGGCCTAAGGATCAATGGAGGACCTACCCCTGGACATCAAGGGTTAAAAATGAGGGCAAAATGTGAGATACAAGCCCGGCCCTCACAGGGCGGGCAGCCTGGGGCGAGAAGACATCCTTGCCAATGATGAGATGCAGGCAGGTCTCCTCAGTGGAAAGAACCATCCTAAGCTCTGGAGTCAGGAGACCTGGGTTTCTGTGCAAAACCTGACTTTGTTTTGTCAGCAGATCCTAGGAAAATTCCTTCCTTTCTCTGGACTTCCTTGGTTTTAAGTCGTAACTGCCTATTCTTCCACAACATCATGGAAGGAAGATCTTCTCTCCCTTAACAGGGGGAGCAGGAAGATTCCCTCCCCTGCTGCCTGGGATTCTTTCTTCAAAAGGTGGGTCACATGGCTGACATTGCTCATTTCTACATGGAGATACTCTACATGGAGATACAGATCGAGGCCATGCCTTGATCCTGAAACCTGAGGGTGTTACAGACCTTGATCTCCTCTAATTCCTTCCAACATAGTCCCTTTCCCGTTTATTTAATATTTTAGCTCAGACACGCTGCACAGAGGGAATTATAGATTCTGTAGGATGGAAGAGACCTTAGGGTCTTTACCTCTTGACCTTCTTCTGTCTTGACATCCGGACATCCAGGCTCTGTCTGAACATCCCCAGAAGCAAGGGTCTCACTGTCTTCCCAAGGCAGCCAGTTGCATCTGGGGAATTTTTATTTATTAGAAAATTCTTCAAAGAAAAGCTGACAGGTTCCTTATTTAAAATAAGCCTCAGTGTTGCCGGTGGTCAGCCCACCAGCTGGTTCCTTGGGATCTGTCTCCTACAAAATGGTTGGGTTTTCCCCTGGAGGATTATCCTTCCATATGGATCATAAGTGCAGACGTACTGCCTTGGCCAGTGTTCCCACCTTCCCCACCCACCCTAAATCTTTGCCTTGACATTTTATGCTCATCTTGACCATTCACAAATCCCATAGTAGCTTGTTGCTTATTAAGTAAAGTCTAACTTTCGGGTTGTTTGGGGGATTTTTTCTACTCCATTTTCTTTAAGGGAGTGAGCTATGAGCTAATGAGCTAATTTCCTACAACTGATCAGGTTTAAGTTGACCCTGGTCTTAGTCCTGACGCCCTCTGTAGGGATATGACCTAGTAATGTTACCGACCCTCTCTCAGTGTCCTAGTCTGTAAAAATCAATAGTCCTCACCTCATCGGTTGCTAAAGAAATGAAATGAAATAGCACAGATGAGCTTTTTGCCCTAGTAAGAAGTCGTGTTAAGGGGACGTAATTTTCTCTCTTCCTCCTCTTTATGTAGAGTCTAAATCCATCTCTCTGTAACAATCACCACCTTCTTGGTCCTAATTCAATTCTGGGATGATGCGGAATAGACCTAAATCCCTATTCCATGTGGCAACTCTTCAAATATTTCCATTTAACCACAATCCCCTTACATGGCCCAGGGCCTCACCAGAGAAACTGAGGTGGGATAAAGCATGTCCAGGGCCTCACCACAATCTGGAAGGAGACCCAAAAAATGCTGACTTCCCAGGCCTGTAGTGACCATTCCAACATCTGCCTCCAGGAAGAGTGGGGTGAGCCAGGCCTCCGGGAGCACTCGACTCTGGCTACACATGAGGCCGAAGTGTTGAAACATGCCACTTTGATGTGGCATTAGCTCATGATATTGCTTTATTTTCTTAATTTAGAAGAAAAGCACATCTGCTAGAATTTTTAATATAATCATAAGCATAGTGGTGCACTGAAGATTTTCAGGAATTTTTCCACAAGAGCACTGCAATTTTTTTTCATATCCATGCAAATCTGTTTTTTTTCTCTTATGCAAAGACCTTCATTAAATTGTTTTCTAACCTCCCAACCTTTAAACTATTGAATCCTTGAGTGACTAATGTAGCCTGTCTAGTTGAAACAACTTCTAGAACAAGACAGGGTTTAAACAAATAGTTAAAATGACTGGCTCCTTTTGTTAAATGGAGATCCTCAAAAATCTATTTGATATCTTTTTACCTGTTTGGCATGTGAACATTATTTGATCCCATTTTTTGAACTCAATGAAATGAGACTACTAGATAAATGTGAAATATAATTCTCCTCAGCCAGTCCTGTAACATATTCCACAGGTAATTTTCCTGTCCCTGGATGTTTTCCAAGCTTGGACTGCTATGTCTACAATTCCAGGGTTCTAGTATGGCATTTTCTGAATAATACTGGAAATGTCTCTATCCCGTGGTACACAGCCTTGTCAAGGTAGGGCCAATCAAAACCATAATAATTTGTATGGTTATTTTTTCTTTACCAATCCCAATGTCCAATTCATTGATTATTTATCATCCAGAATAAATCTGGTGACTATTTTTATAAGTCATCTTTATCTAACTGTAGAACTGCTCACATGGTGTTTGCCCAACCGTTTACAAGAAATTGATCCTTCCAGCCTTCTGACTGGGAGCAGCTGGAGTTCTGGGCCAGACTCCTCCAGTGGGAAGCAGCCTTGTCTGTTGACCCCACTATAACAAAGAAATACCACCAGCTTCTTTGGGTGCCCTGTCATGGAAGGGGTTGACAAACACTGAGATGCACAGTAAATTTTAGGCCTTGAAAGTACACAATATAATTTTAATCTGTAGGTCATCCTTGCCTGACTTCATTTGCCATGTATAGAAGAGTAGCTCCGTGTTGGAAGACTTCTTTAAAATCTCAGGAGTTCACATAAAATGGGCCAAGTGTTCTTGCCGACACACTTCCCTCACTTCCCTGAAATAGGCTCCTGCCTCAGATCCTCCTCATGCAGCTCGGATGCAATTTCGTCCCAGAAACTTTCTCTGATGCCTCGCATTCCAAAGCACAAGTTAGAATTAATCTCTCCACTCTCAGAATCCCCACAGCTCTTGTTCTATCCTTATCTTACAATGTTTAGCAATTTTTCAATCAGTCACACGATGATAGCTCTTTTGGAATGTAAACTTTTGGGAGGTGATGTCTATGTTTTATTTTCAATATCCCTTAAAACATTCTTGACAGGACTTGAATTACACATGAAAGGCATTCAACCAGCTAAACAGAAGACAAATTAACTTGACACTTCTCTCTGCTTTGGTCTTAAGCACTTATATTTCATTAATTTGGAAATCTGAGTTTCTTAGGAAATATTATGGGAGGGGCAATTTGGGGGGGCTTTCAAAAAATTCTGAAAGTTTATGGCAGCTTATTTTTCACAACATGATCCAGACAAAAAACAAAACACATGGAAAGCATTAAACTTTGCCATTAAGTAGAGAAGTACAAATGAAAACAAATTTGAAGCACTGTTTCTTCTATATTAAAGTAGGGAAAAAAACTTCAATAGTCAATACTTGGAAGGGTTTTTGTGATTAAATTGCCGAAGTGGTATTTTAAATTAAAACTTTTATTTTATATAGTAGCCAAGAGTCATAAAGATGCCTGGGTGTATTTCCCCAACCATGTCACTCATAGGAATTTTAGAATATCTGCAAAGGTAAGAATTCAACAACAATAAATGAAATATGCAAAATGTCCCAAGATGTCCATGACGGTGTTTAGTAGGATAACAAAAAAATGAATAAACAAACAACACAATAGTTGAAGAAAATGTGAATATCACAAAGTAGGAGGATAATTTTATTAATTATCATATAGTATCCGAATTTGGATTGTCTATTCATCAAAATTCAGCCTTTAAAAGGAAAACGCGTATTATCTAATGTTAACTGAAAAAAAATCAGGCCATAAAATGAAATGTGCATTATGCATGCATGATGATGACAACAGAAATAGGCAAGAATGTGCAAAAATACAAGTAGTTGAATGTGGTGTAAGATTCTGGCTTGTTTTCTGTTTTAAAGTCATTACATCATCTTCTCAATGACAGACTACATTTTAAGTAATTGAAAACAAAGTCTCATTAGCCTTGTCCTTGTACAAATTCCCAGAGAGAACACATTATTCTTATTCATTTCTACCTCTGCTACTTGTCTTTGATTTGGACTTGCTCCATTCTCTTCTCCCACTTCTCTGTCCCCCTAACTAGACTAGAAAAAAAGACCCTCACCAAACAAGGAAGCAAAAGGCACTTAGCTTAGTAGAAGCAGTGAAACCAAATCCACAAACATCAGAGGACAGGATCTGATAACTCTTTCCCACCATTGCAGAGGCAGACCTAGATTCTTCAATAACCACAAGTGGCCTTGGTTTAATAAGCCCTGCCAATAATGCACAATGTCCCTATCCTCAGAAATAGTCTGGGCAGAGCTTCCAGGGGCCCATAAAAGTCTGCACTCCTGGAGGAATGTGACAACCCTGGCATCAAACACAGATTTGTCATTTTCTATAATGAGAGAATGTCCAGTTGTATCAGGCTTTTTTCGCAAGGCCAACACTTAGGAAAATGTTGAGGCTGGCAAAGTGAATTTTTACCCCGCCTAGGGCTCTTTTCCCTGCCTTCAGGTAATTCCTTGCCTTCAGATGATCACTGACATCACCTCACATTAGAGTTTACAAAACCCTTTCGCATCCAGCTTTTCATTTGTGTCAGCCCAGTGAGGTCAGTGTTCTTGTTAACTTCACTTTTCAGAAGAAGACACTAAGCTCAGAGAAGTGAAATGACTTGTTTAAGGCTGCACAGGAAGTCAAGGAGGGAATGACAACAGGAGCCCAGCCCTGACTTGGGCTCAGTGCTCCTTCCACTTCCCCTGCCCGCTGCCCTGCTTCCGCTCCAGAGGATGAGCTGACCTGATGTTCCACTCACACCATGCTTGATGTGCTGCCATCTCCAGATCATCTAGGTATGAAAGAAAGGCAGAACGGGAAGGACAGGCTGTCTTTTGTGAGAAGGAAAGCCAAGAGTTTCTAAGAAGATGCTGGGCTGGGTGCTGGGTGACTCAGTCAGTTAAGTGCTGCCTTTGGCTCAGGTAATGATCCCATGGTCCTGGGATCAAGCCCCATGTTAGACTCCCTGCTCCACGGGAAACCTGCTTCTCCTTCTGCCTCTGCTGATTCCATGCTTATGCTCTCTTTTTCTCTGTGTCAAATAAGTAAATGAAATCTTAAAAAAAATTTTTAAAAGATGATGCTGGTCTAGTCTGAACTACTGCCTCCTTCCCCTAAGATCAACTCTGGGGAACTGTAGAGGAAAAGCACTGAGTTGCAGAGAAAGCTGTGAGAACCACCCCCCCTCCACCCCCAGGATAAATGGAAGCAGCAGTTTTATCTTGTCGTTATAGAACAATGGAACATCTGGAATGGTCCTGACCCAGGGAAGAGGGTATCCAGGCTGCTGCAGCAGGATATAACCAGATGGGAGCTGTTGTTTCTTAGGCTCTTCATCTTCCTACTCTGCTGCCAGCTCCCATTGCCTTGGGACTGGCAGGGTTGGAGCTCAGGCCTCTTGAGCGAGTGATCCTCAGGCGTGAGAGCAAGGCTGAGCAGGAACCCTGCACCCGAGAGGTGAGGACAACACATGCGGAAAGACTGGTCTCAGGTGGTGATTTTTCTCTCCTTCCAAACTCCCAGGGATGATGCATTGTAATCTCTTCTAGATATTAATTCGTCCTAAAGTCTAGAGCACATCTGAGAAGCTGTTTGGTGGGGTGAGAAGTGATTAGAACCTGACATTGCAGGTTCATCCTCCACTTTGAACACTTAGATGGCAACGCTGATGGGAGTCTGGCCTTCTGCTCTTCCGCCATCAGCACTGCCATGATCCAAGAGGAATGGAAGTTCATGAGTGAAAAAAGAAGTCCTTATATTTCCAAAGAAAAGCCACAAACTAAGTTACAAATTCCAAAGGAAGCAAAGGTATTAGAACTGACAAATCAAGAATTGGCATGTATTTGCAAGAATTTGTTTAATTTTTAATATTTAAAAGAATGATGTTAGCAATACAATGAAAATAAGAAACCACAAAAAGAATCAAGTAGAAATGTTAAGTATAAGAATATAATAATTGAGATAATCAATACAATAGAAGGTAATAGAAGGTAATTAGCAGAATGGATTCGCCTGAAGAATGAATTCATGAACTGGGAGATCAGATGAGGAATTCTCCCAGCAGAAAATTATTTTAAAAATAGAAAATAGAAAAGTTAAGGTATAAAAGGCAAAAGTAGTCCCAGAAAGAAAAAAAATTAGATACAAAGGAAGAAGAGGAAATAATTGAAGGAATAATGGAGACAATTCCCCCAGAATTAAATGAAAGATAAAAGACTCAGATTGAAAGGAAGCATAGACAGCAAAAGAGACATAAGGAAAATTGTACTCCTAGACAGAAATTATGTTGAAATTTAAGAATATCAGAGATAAGGGGCGCCTGGGTGGCACAGTGGGTTAAAGCCTCTGCTTTCGGCTCAGGTCATGATCCCAGGGTCCTGGGATCGAGCCCCGCATCGGGCTCTCTGCTCGGCAGGGAGCCTGCTTCCTCCTCTCTCTCTGCCTGCCTCTCTGCCTACTTGTGATCTCTGTCTGTCAAATGAAATGAATAAAATCTTTAAAAAAAAAAAAAAAGAATATCAGAGATAAGGTAAAATTGTGAAAACTTCCCGAAAGAAAGACAGCAGATCACTTACAACGGAAAAATACTGTTATCAGATTTTTTAGTAGGATACAAGGATACAAGAAAGCAATGAAGTCTTTTCAAAATTCGGAAAGTACAGAATTTCATATCCAGCTAAACCTTCATCCCAATGTGAAGATAGGATAAAAATAATCTAAGACATACAGAGTCTCAGAATATTTGCCATGAAAAAACCCACATGCAAAACATTTTTTAGTGATGTGATTATATAGATAGAAAAAAATCTAAGGGATGATGGAAGAAATATGTGAAGTAAAGGTGATAAAATATCTTTGTAAAATTTGTGGTTGTCTTAAAAATAAAAACTAAAACCAAAAAAAAAAAAAGAGAGAGAAAGCAAAGCATATCCACAAAATGAAAGTCCTAATATATGGATAACTACTATTTTTTTAAAAGATTTTATTTATTTATTTGTGAGAGAGACAGAGATTGAGAGAGCAGAAGCAGGAGGAGTGGCAGGCAGAGAGAGAGAGAGGCATGCTCACCACCGAACAAGGATCCTGATGCAGGACTCAATCCCAGGACACTGGGATCATGAACTGAACCAAAGGTAGATGCTTACTTAACTCACTGAGCCAGGGGTCCCTAACTACTATAGATGAAGATGGGCTAACTTGACAAATAAAAACCCAAACCCAATGTGTCTATTTGCTAGACACATTGTAAGGTAACATACATGCTCAAGATGAAAACAAAGGATGAAAATGATTAATCAGGCAAGTAGAACAAAATGAAGTTGGTGTTAATGTAATATTATCAGGTAATATGAAGACCGCAACCTTTATTCCAAAACTAGCCAAGGTCTGAGAGAAAGGACAATTACATAGCTCCACTATTTATGGTTATGGATCTAAAAATTCCAAGGAAATTTTTAGGAAATCAAATCCAATAGTTAATTAAAATTATCATATACCACAATGAGCTTTTCCCAAGTATATGAGAATAACTTTCCAGTTAGGAAATCCATAAACATAATTCACCAGATCAGCTAAATATCGTTAGCACAATAAGAAAAGAAATTGGAGGGGTGCCTGGGTGGCTCAGTGGGTTAAGCCTCTGCCTTCGGCTCAGGTCATGATCTCACTCTCTGCTCGGCAGGGAGCCTGCTTCCCCCCCTCTCTCTGCCTACTTGTGATCTCTCTCTCTGTGTCAAATAAATAAATAAATAAAATCTTTAAAAGAAAAAAGAAATAAGAACTGACAAAGAAGACATAAAATAAACCTTGTTTTCAAATATGTGATTTTCGGGCGCCTGGGTGGCTCAGTGGGTTGGGCCCCTGCCTTCGGCTCAGGTCATGATCTCAGGGTCCTGGGATCGAGTCCCACATTGGGCTCTCTGCTCAGCAAGAAGCCTGCTTCCCTCTCTCTCTCTCTCTCTGCCTTCCTCTCCGTCTACTTGTGATCTCTCTGTCAAATAAATAAATAAAATCTTAAAAAAAAAAAAACAACAAATATGTGATTTTCTTGGACCAACTTTTTTTTAAGGATTTTATTTATTTATTTGACACACAGAGAGAGAGCACAAGCATGCAATCAGCAAAGGGAGAGAGAGAAACAGGCTCCCTGTGGAGCAGGGACCCCCCCCAACATGGAGCTCGATCCCAGGACTTTGGGATCATGACCTGAGCCAAAGGCAGTCACTTAACCAACTGAGCCACCCAGGTGCCCCTGGACCAAATTTCATAGTTGTTTTTGGTGAAAAGGGTAGTCATGGCTGGCACTGAAAGTTTGTAAAACCGCACAGTTCAATCTTGTCTCGTAAAGTTGAACTTCATGGACCCCAAACCCAACAATTTTCCTAACGCTGTGCTTAGAAGAGGGCTTGGCATGCTGTATGCCAGAACACACAGCTATGCATGCTCAGAGCACTGTGGTTCACACTAGCATAGAGACGAAATCCCCATCAACACAGGAGCTGATGTATAGGTCATGGTGTATTCAAATTAAATAAACTCCACCAACAAGCAATAATATGGACAAGTCTTTCCAATATAGTAGTAATTAAAAAGTAAAAATATAAAAACTATTTGTCCTTTTATAATATTAAGAATGACAATAATAAAATATATTTTAAACAATAATAAAATATATTTTTAAAGGACTACAAACAGATGAGATAAAACGATTTTAAAAAGAAAGGACTAATGAATACAAGATTCGTGATGATGATTCCTTTCAGTGGGGGGGTTTCAGGGGTAGAACAGAGTGGACCGAAGAGGCAGATGTGTTCAAGTGACTGTCAGAGTCCTAGTTTCCACATTGAAGGGCCATTTACAAAGGCTTGTTACATCAGATTAACTATGCAAATAAATACTATAGTGTCATAGGGATTATGATTAATCCAGTTCTAAGTCTCTGAGATGGAAAAGAAATATTTCAAATGGGAGACTTCAGGTGTTGAGGCCCTGGAGGTGATTTCTTTGAGCAGGAGAGCTGTCTTGAGTCATGCACTTTAGTGACCATTTATTCCATGAGCCCTGGAAGCCTGCCTAGTACCTTAAATATAAGTACCAAGACTGCTTTAAAGATCATGGCAAAGACCCTACATTTCCACACTCAGATACCCTGACATTAGCCAGAGGCATGCATTTGCTTCTCCAAAGTGGTAGTACGTTAGCCTTCTCCTCATCTAAGCCCCACCCTCCCTTACCGTTCTGCCTGCTACCTCCAGAGAGTCACTCCTAAATAGCAAAGCTAAGCAGACATCCTTTCCTACATCACTACCTCTGGAATCAAGTCTTTGGCTGGTCTTGTAGGACCTCAGTGATTTTTCCCCAGTAAAAGAGTGCTGCAATACTACCAGTCCCTGAATATTTCCTGCAGCTTTATACCACCGAGCCTTTGCTCATGCTGTTCAGTCTACCTGCAAAACTCGTACCCTCATCCATTGAAACTCCACTCATTTTCAGATCTCAGTGCCCCTTCCTATTCTGTGAAGACCTAGAGAGAAGGGGCAGTGGGTAGAAATGTTATGACTGACTAGGTGTTCAGGTATAACTACAGCTTTCCCATAGACAAAGTGTAGACATTGAGTCAAGCCAGTGACAGAGCCTGCAAATCACATCCAGGTTGCAACTGAGACCTCATTCTGGTGTTCCTCACCTGTGTCTGTAGGACTTGAAACTCTGATCTCTTTTCTAGTTTCCCAGAGGTGGTTTCCAGATAGCAGTATGGAAAGAGCTTGGGTTTTGGAGTCAAACTAACTTGAGTCATTTTGCATCTACCCTTTAAAATGCATCAATCATGTGTTGTGATGAGTACTGGGTGTTACATGCAACTAATGAATCATTGAATGCTACAGCAGAAACTAAAGATGTACTATATGTCGGCTACTTGAACATAATTAAAAAATGCTATGGGAAAAATAAATAAAAAATAAAATGAATTGAACCTATGGGACTTTAAACCTCAACACTCAGAAAAACGAAAGAACAGTTTAAATAGTGCAAATGATTCTGCCCATCATTTCATCAAGTTTGCGATGTTCAGCAATGACCATGAGAGGACATATGAGAATCTGTTGCTTATGGAAAACTACACGTTTTATACTTTATTGACAACTTAAAGGACTTCCCAGGTAATTTTGACTATGAGCAATGTTTACCTTATATGCTGGTTTTGAAATCCTAACCCTGGGTGAGAAGCTACTCTCCCACAGAAGCTTTGTGACTTTGAGCCAAGTCTTTCAATCTCCCTGAACTTTGATTTCCTCATTTCTTACATTCTTTTACAAGTGTGGCACTTAAATATCTTCCATCCCACCTGAGCTGTCTTCCCACAAAAAGTGGGATCTACATTCCTTCCTCTAGAATATGGGTGGGGGGGGTGACTTGCTTATCACCAACAGAGTACAGGAATGCAATGTGAATTCAGAGCAAGGTCACAAAAGGTGACCCAGCTTCCACCTTTTGTTTTGTTTTGTTTTCTGGTACAGTTGCTTTTGAGTGCTGAACCTCCATACAAAACTTTCATTTACTCTGACACCACCATGCTATGAGGAAGCCCAGGCCACAGAGAGAGGCCACATACAGGTGCTCCCATCCCAGTAGGCAGACAGTAGCAACTGCAGACATATGATTTATGATGCCTCCAGATGACTCCAACCTGGAGCTGGTGAGCCCCTGAGCCTTTGCATCTTCCAGCAGAGGTCCCAGACATCATGGAACAGAAACTAGCCTTCCCTTTTGTGTCCTTTTTGAAATCCTGACCCATAGAACCCACACTCATAATAAAATGGGTTGTTTTCTGCTGCTAAGTTTTGGGGGTAGTCTTTCAAGTAGCAATAGAAACTGAATCAAAGATTTTTTCTGAGGACTGAATAGATGATTTACATAAAATACCTGGTACAAGTCATGTGCTCAGAAAATAGTGGCTGGTATCAGTCTTGTGTCTTATGCCCCGTCTAGCAGCATGAGGTCAGCACATGTTTTTTCTGAACCAAAGCTTCTCATTAGGAATATCTTCCTGAGTAACTCCAAAGCGTGGTGTGTGCATTAAATAGAATGATGGATGTGAAACATTGTAACATTGTGTACAAATCAAAGGAACACTTAACATTTATATTATATTCGTCCACCAGGAGCTGAAGATGGGAGAGCACTCTAATAATCTTTCAGTGGCAATCAATATCTGAAATTCCGAGATCAAAGGACCTTGGCCTGAGGCCCCACATTTGCTCCCTGTTAGAGATCATGAATATCAACCCTCCATCTAATAAACTGGGGAAGGAGATTGTGTTATGTTTATCAGCTTCTACCGGTTAAAATGGTGACCTGTATAGGACATGTACAAGACGTTCAATTCAGCAACCGTGATGCAGAAATAAGCCCATGAACCATAGTTCCTTGCAATGGCCTGTGGGGCCAGTTCTATGGACAAAAGAACAAAGGAGATCTTAGAAAACACCCGTAAGTTGTAACAAATTGTCACAACTCAAGAGTTGCCATCTCTCCACATTTACAGGCTTCAAGGAAGGCACATCACATCCATATAAATCAAGAGGGTAAGTACCATGTTCAACTTAAATGCTGAGATTCTAAGACATAGTTATGTCACCCAGTGCATTGATGATTTGGAGGGAAAAGCACCACATAATAGAATTTATTTGTTCATTAAACGAGTTTCGAGAGATGATTATGTGTTACCTTTGAAAAGGATACAATGATGAGTCGAACAAAGATTTTTGGCCTAAAAGAACTTACGTACTAGCCAGGAAGATATGGTGCATAAATATAATTAGTCTTCTCTCCCACTACTTCACTTCACAGCCTTGTGCTCTAGCCAAACAAACCACCCATTCACTAGTCATCAAACTTCCCATGGTGTCCCTGCCTCTATTCACAGTATTTACTCCAGCGGGCTTCCTCTTGTCCTCATGACCATTTGTTTCCACAAACCAAGCTCCAATGCAAATCCCTTCACGAAGAATTTCCTGATATCCCAAAACAGTTAAGTGATCTCTCTCTTCTCTAAACATTCTTTGTATTGGCTTTAAAATGTGATACTTCATATTTGAGTTATTTATGTCCATGTCTGAACTCCCTGGGAGATAGGAGCTCTGAAGACAGGATCTGTGTCTAAGAGGTTGATGATCCAATCATATCTTCCACCAGATATAATCAAATGCAGTAACATTTTGATAAAGCGTGGCTAGTTTCCATAGCAAGTGTTACTCCTCTCTCCCCCTTCTTCTTCTCTGCATATGAAACTTAAAGTGTGGTTATGCTGTGAAGACCTGATATGGACCCTAGAAAATATGAGCCCAAAGTACAGGACAACACAAAATTCTTATGTTTCTTTTCTAATGTTTGTTTTATGAGCCTAAGACCTGCAAGCATCCCCAGACGTCCTGTGGCAAAGATCATCCTCCTAGTTTCTAAGCAAAATCCCTAAAGAATAGAAAGATTGGGCAATATTCTGCTGTGAAATGTCAGAGCTGGAAGATACCTTAGGGATTATTTAGTTTAATCAGTTTGTCTTAAATATGGGATAACTGAGGTTGGAAAAAGGGGTGAGGCTTGTCCAAGGTCACAAAGTGAGTGGACCTCAAACACAGTCTCTGAGTGGCCACAGCAGTGTCCCTGTCTATATACAAGACCGAGTTGACAAGCTGACCCTGCTCTTGTTCAAACCCTGTCTAAAAATTCTTCCCCAAAAGAGCCTAGACCATTATAGGCATTACAACAGACCTGCTGGAAGCTTTGCTGAACACATCATTCACCCAGCTTATATGAGGCTAAAGAGCTTAAAAGAGCTGGACATGCTGTATCACCAAGAGTTCCAAGGAACCACATGGTGACAAACGTAAGACTGAGTCCAAAGCCAGGAGGACTCTAATTGATGATCCAGCCAGAGCTGGTAGAAGATTGTGCCTTTAGAGGGACAGACTCCTAGATCTGAGAGAGCCTTAGAGAGCATCCACAAGAGGAAGCAGCACTGCCACATGAGAGAAGGGTCTTGTCTTCTAGAAATGACCCTGTTGTTTACCTGCCACGTCACATTCAAATCACCAGCCCTCTCCCGTCCTCAGTTACTAAGGATATAAAACAAATAGGTTGGTTAGATAATACCAAGCGTACTTTTCAAATCTGATACTTGCCTAGTCTACAAAACATCCCATTTCCTAGTCTGACAGGTGAAGGAAAGGAGGCTTACAGAGGATCTGTAACTTGCTTAAGGTCACACAGTGTGTTGGTGGTGCAGTGGTGAACACAGCCCAGGCCAGCATTTTATCTAAGGTCCCACGTGGCTGGAATCCGCTGTTCCAAGCTGCCCTGTGGCCTTGAGGGGAATTGTGCAATTGCTGTCCGAGGTCTGTTGCAACTGCCCTCTTCTCCATCCCCTTGAGACCACTGGCCACGTGCAGAGGACTGCAGGAAGAGAGTCTGAGCCTTCTTCGCCCTGGAAGTGGAGGAAGGGTCAAATCCTTGCCGTGCTTTCCTCCCTTTCAGTAAAATGAAACCAAAACCAAACCCTTTGACTTTGGAGACAGAGAGGCTCCAGAGGAGGTGACCCTCAGCCTCTGCTTTGCAGAGCCCCAGCACCGTGGGTCTGTGAGGGCAAAAGCCCTTCTGGGGCACGTGGGGCTCCCGCCTGAGTCCCTGCAGAGTGAAGCCAGATGAGGAGCGAGAACCAGAGCAAGGCACTTGACCCAGAAGCAACACTGGGGCCAGGGTGTGGAAAGCCTTCAGCGAGCATGGCTCGGAGACATCTTTCTGAGTGACTCTGGGTCACTTCCAATCCCATCTAGAAATGGGGAAGGTGGTAGGTAGAAGGAAAAAGATTCCTACTTTATACCTTACATTACCTTCGAGACTTACAACTTCTCTCGGGGCCAAAAACAGAAAGCATTTTCCTCACCTATCTCCTTTGCCATGCAGAAGAAAAGCTGTTTTAAAAAGGGGAATTGAGGTGGGCCAGCTCTGAATATCGGGCATGAGTCTTAGAAAATCCGATAGGTGTCTTATCTTAAAGACACACATGACCTAGGTCTCCCACTTCGCAAACCCTCAAGCCAGGAGAACTCTAATTGATGATCCTGCTTTTGAGGCGCTTTCCTCAAGGTCCCAAGAAAGGCTATAGCAGAGGCAAAAATTACATAGAGATTGCCTGTTTCCCTAACCCCAGTGCCTGTTGTTGGAGGGACACAATGAAAATAAGAAAGGAAGCAAGTCTCCAGAGAGATATCATGTCTCTTCCTAAGTCTTTTTTTTTTTTTTTTTAAATAAGCTTCAGATAACCAGAAGTTCGAGGTCAAAGGATAACTTAAGGCCATCAGAAGTTGGCCAGATTGGACTCGGGGCCTCTAGAGAATTCTGTCCTTTTGGCAGTCAGATACAGTGATGAACGCCAAGCCAGGCCTGTGATCTGGGCTCATCTCCAGGCTCCAGCCCCTCCGAGCCTGGGCTCCAATAGGCACAGGGAGCTCAGCAGGAAGCAGGGTCCATCCCTGAACATACGTTTTTAATCAGAGACACTGGGAGCTGGATGGAACCTTAGCATGATTTAATTCCTCTCACTTCACAGCAGATGTAGAAATTGAAGGCCAGGCCGGGGGACAGGACTTGGAATGCTTGTACGAGGTCACATGGCAATTTAGGAAACCACACAGTAGGGTGAAAAGGGGGAGCTTTGGGCTGCTAACCCGCTTCCAAATCTCTGCTCTGCCACTTATGGGCTAAGATACCTCAGCTGAGTCACTTGAGCTCCTTGAATAGCAATATCCTCATCTGTAAAATTGAAGGGGTCACAGCTACATTGCCAAAATTACAGGACTGTTAGGATAATTAAATGAGTTGAAAAATATCAAAGTGATTCATAAACAGGAAATCATTATTCATACTTTAATCTTGGTATTAAATTATAATAAAACACAACCTAATAACAACCATAGTGTATTCTCCTGAGTGCCCGCCACGTGCCAAGGACTCCACATACATCGTTTCTTTAAATCCTAGGAAGACCCAGGAAAGACTTTCACTAGTAACCATATACTTTGAACAGGATTTAAGCCAGATCATTTAAATGTAACCTCTCACAGAGTAGCTTCAACCCTGGGGTCCATTCCCAGGCCACACTTGGCTCCCCCTTTGTCTCACTCACCCCTTTTCTACTGAATTAGCGGCTCTTTGGTATTGAGCGCAGGGTGTCTCATGATTTTTGGCCCCAGGAGACAGCCCAGTACTTCATACAAGGTCAAGATCAGTTAAAAATAAGTAAAAATAAAATAAAGAGCAACCTAATAGATGAGTTAATATTCCTTTTTTAGAAATACCTTGATGGAGGAATCATTGAATTGAAAAGGGTTTTTGGTTTTTACCCACAATCTACCAACGTCCAGCTAAGCCGGATAGAGGACAGAGATGTTCCGAGATAACTAGGCCATCTAGAAAACCTGAGTTAATAAGAGTTTTTGAACAAGAAGATGAATCTATCAGATATAATATGGCAATTTGTAAAGAGCACTTTCTTTTTGCTTCCATAAACATCCTCTCTGTTAGCTTTTCACCAACCTGATCCGTCTGCCCAAATATAATTTCAGGTCTTCCCTAATACACCCCAAGTGGTGGGACTTTGCTGGTGTTTTTTCAGCCTGTCTTCATGAGGGACTCATAAGTCAACGAGAGATTGCTTCCTAACGAACAGCCTTGCTACAGGAATAACTGCCCCCACCTTTCCAGGGTTTGGGAACTTTCATCTTCCTTCGACAGTGTTGCAATCTTCCTTCTTTGGCAAGACTGCCTTTTTTGGAAGATGGCTACAACAATCTCTCCCATACCACGTGCTCTTCCAGAAACCTGTCACTCCTCCCATCACACTGTGGGGTCTGAGTCTCCTTTTGAATCTGGCTGGGTCGTGACTTGCTTGTAATCATTTCAATACTGTGTAAGTGATGCTGTATGGTTTCTGAAGCCACATCATAAAAAGTGATGAAGCCGATTCCTCTTTGCTCACATGGAGTCCTGAGCTGCCAAGTGAGCAGTCCAGCTGCCCTGAGGCTGCCATGCTGTGAGGAAACCCGAAGAGAGCCACACAGAGGGATGACCGGAAGGAGCCCTGAGAGATGCCTGGCTTGCTCTCAGCTGCTCTAGTACCCCCTCCCCAGCTCTTCCTCCAGCCTTTATCTGCAACCACAGCAACTGAGCCCTGAGCCAGAGAGGCTCAGCCCAGCCCAGCCCAGCCCTCTTAAACTCCTAACCCACAGTTTAAACCACTGTGTTCTGGGGTGTTTTGTTTGTAGCCCAAACAACTGGAACTTACCCTTTTCTCCATCCCACTGCCCAATCTGATTACAGCAGCATAGACGCATGCCAGGGCATTATTAGTATCAGGGAAGATGTTCAGTCATGCTTCTTTCATCAGCTCTTTGTTAATAGTAATGCATCTTGGCTCCACCACCTATCACATGAACGCCCTTAGGACATCTCATGACATCTCAGACCTGGCTTCCCTCAATAGGAAAGGGGAAACAGATTGTCCATAAGGACAATCTGAGGACTTCACAACACCCTATATTTTCTTGAGAATGTTCACCTACACTGCCTCATTCTAATCTTTACAACAACTTTGTGAGGTTGCTGGGAAGATGTCATTATCCCTCTGGCCTAGTTAAGGAAAATGATATTCAGAAAGGCTGAATGACTTACATAGGTCACAGGAGCTGCTGGCCCAGTTGGAAGCAGAGTCCAGATCATCCGTGTTCCAGAACCTGGCCCTGGTCTGCACAATCTCATGAAGTATCAAGGTTCCTAGTTGCTTTAATCTCTTCTCCACTTGTATCCTCACTTGTTTCCCTAAAATTCTGTTCCATTTTTGCCTGCTGCCCCTAACCATTATCTCTTCATCCTTAGCTCTTCAAATTTGATATAGACTCAGTCTTTCACAGCTTTATAATGTCTCCTTAAATCATCACTCTCAAAGGGATGTGAGACACACCCTCTTGGGAAGGAGGGCTGAATTGCCTTGAAACTAGTGAACAAGAGTTTAGATTTCAGACAAAGCCCAAATGCTTCCAGAGCTTCTTTCATTAGCTTCACATATTTGAGATCTAAATCAACCCCATTAAATGGATCTTCTGGAAAAGAGAAATCCAGCCTGGGAAGTTATCTAGTCCCACTCCTGCCTTGCCCACAACTGTATAGTAAGATCTAGTGAAGCCTCTAGTCTTAATCTCCACTGGGTCTTAACATCTAGTATTGTGGCTTCAGAGCCAATATTTGTTTCACTCCTTGCACTGGGAACAGGGAAAAACTTTGCAAAAGCTCTGCTCATCATTTCCAGTGGATGCTTTTCATCATAAAGCAGGACCTGGCAAAGAGTCAAGGAAGGGATTCCAGCCTCCCATGGGATAGCCATGGATCTCAATATACTCAGAACCCCAGGTAACACACCTGAGAAGTACCAAATCAAGGGTCCAAGGAAGAAGGCCCTGGAGTGCTATTCAATTCTCTGGGGACTTAGAGAGCTCTGGAGTAGCTTCAAAGGGGAGAGTCAAACCAATTATTAAGTGAATCTAAATTGCAGAAGTTGTAGCTGCACTAAACAAATGTATGACTTTGGGGTAATCAATTCCTCTCACTTTCCTTTCTTTGTTAGAGGGATGAACGAGAAATGGTCTAGAAAGCCAACTCTACCATGTTCTGCTCTGATGTTAATCACGCTGAGCCCCAGCTTCCACATCTGTAAAATGGGAAAAACAGCTCTATAACAAGGTTGTAGTGAGAATTAAATAGGACAGTATGTATAGAAAAGTGTAGTCTTGCAACTTAAACTAAGTGGGTGACAAATGTTATTTCCCTTTCACCAACTCCTTCCCCTTGCATTCTAATACTCTCTGCTCTCTTGATCAAATTTACCAGACAGTTGCTTGATTTTTTTCTGATCTTAATCAAGTCAAAGAAGGTTAGTGAGGTCATGGTGCATAAACCATGCTGAGGGTCGAGGGCAAGTTTTAGGTAAATTGTGGTTTTAATGTATGAGAAAGAACCTGTAACTAGTGGGGGTTTCCATTTTTCAGTGGTAAGATGCTGCAAGCATGGGTTTGCAGTAATGCAGAGCTACTCTGCTCTCGGCACTCTTGTGGCCGAAAGATGTTTTAAAAGCCCCTGTGTTCAGATGACCCTGTTACTGATTAGTAAAGTGTCATTTCTATTTTTAATTCCACAAAGAGAAAGGCAAGTGAAATTTGCCCCACACTACTATCTCCAAATGGATGATATTACTGAACAATTATTTAATGTCCTCACAACATCTGTTTTTAAAAATATTTTTAGGTCCATATTGAAACTGAAGTTTATGGATAGTCCAAATACCAAATTCCAATGCCCAACTGGATATTCTTGATACAAAAATTTTATCCCCTTGTCTAGAGTTAGTATTTGTCACTTGCCACATAAACATGTTGAGGGAAGAAGAGAGTAAGCTCAAATAGTCTATGTTTCTAAAATAATACTGGTGATGGTAACAGGAGTTCGCACTTGTAGAGCATTCTATATGTGGCAAAGAGCCTTCATTGCTATCATTTCTCTTGGGTGTCCCAACCACTCTGTGAGTACACATGGAAAGAAATTTTATCCCCAACAACAGATGAGAAAAAAGAAAGTCTGGATGTTTAAGTGATTCATCCAAAATCAAGCTGCATTTCCTGAGCTGGAGTGCCCCAGGAAGACCTCTGGTCAACTCAAGGCATGGAGGCAAGAAGTTCCTCAGTTACAAATCCCAGTACTGCATAAGCTCCATGCTTCTACGAAAGAAAGGGAGCAGGTCGAGGGAGACTTGGGCACAGACTAGAGGCACTAGCCTCTAGTGCAGTTACATACAAGTTAGGAGGAAGAAAATAGACTGAGGAATACACAGGACTGGGGAACTCAAGGTAGAGGTGGTGTATGAGTTTCCTGTTGCTGCCATAATTAATTATCACAAGCTGGTTGCCTGAACACAACACAAAGCTATCCTCTGATAGTTATAGAAACCAGAAGTCCAAAGTCAGTTTTCCTGGGCTTTAAAGTCAAATTGTCAGTGGGTAGGCTTTCTTCTGGGGGTTCTAAAGGAAAATTTGTATCCTTGCCTTTTTTGGCTTCTAGAGGCCATTTATATTGATTGACATGTGGCCCCTTCCCCTTCTTCAAAGAGTATCATTCCGGTAACTGCTTCCATCGTAACATAGCCACCTCTCTGACTGATTCCCCCACATCCCTCTCATAGAGACCTTCGTGATTACATTGGTCACAACCAGATAATCTCTCCATCTCAAGAGCATTAATCACATCTACAGAGTCTCTTTACCATGTAAGGCAACATATTCACAGGTTCCTGGGATTAGAATATGGGTTGGGAGATGGGGGGGTGGGGCTATGGACATTGGGGAGGGTATGTGCTATGGTGAGTGCTGTGAAGGTGTAAACCTGGCGATTCACAGACCTGTACCCCTGGGGATAAAAATATATTATATGTTTATAAAAAATTAAAAAAAAATTAAAACACACACACACACACACACACACAAAAAGAATATGGGCATCTTTGGAGCCATTCCTCAGCCTACCACAAGTGACAAGGTAACAGGTGGATGGTGGTAAATGCATCACTTGCATGCTGTGTTTGCCTGTCTGAAAGGCACACTCCTCCATGCCACCTGAAGTGTAGGGGCCAAAATAGAACACATATCTTCTGATTCCAATTAAAGTGCTCTTTCAGGCACATCATACCCACCATCTCAAAACTATATTTACATTCATTTTTGCAAATAGTTCACCCTTGTGTAGATGGTAATTAATATTTGCATAATGCTTTAGAGTTTATAATGTCCTTTTTTATTTACATGAAGTCATTTAAATCCCTACAATAACCCTCTGAGACAGTTATTATTAACATATTTTACAAATGAAGAAGCTAAGGCTAGGAGGGGTGAAGTGATTTGTCCAAGGTCACCCAGCTGGAAAGGGCAAGACCGGAATGCAAATCTCAAAAGTTTCATCATGTGCAGCTCAAATAATGAGTCTATACTTAAGTCCACTTTACTAGAGGTGGTAGTTTATCTTTTGGGGATACTATAAAGGTGACTGGGATCTCCAGTGTGTTCTTGAGATAAAATGAGTCAATAAGTGTGAAAGTGCTTTGTAGCAGTATGACTCACGACTACGGAAAGTTATTGATGGTATTATCATCATCATTGTCATCATCATCACCACCACCACCATCATCATCATCACCATCATCATCTGCCCTGGAGACCAAGAGAGTTCAAACATCTCAACACCGCTAATTGTTGTTCTTAAAACAATTGACTCCAACTATCTCACAGTCCCTGGGGACAGTGTCATAACAACCCATCTCAGGGTTCTGTGGTTTCTTGGCCACTGTGCAGGTGTAGCTGGAGGGAGCAGAGCCTCAAATAGATAAGCCAAATTCTTGTGCCCCTTGTGGATAAACAAGGTGGCCCCTTGCTCTATGGAGCAGGAATTGACAGAAAGATCCACTTTGTGAGAAAGGACACTGACCCTTCCAGGTGCATGGTAATATTTTATAGCTTTTACGTCCTCTTTGTTGTTGTTTTCTCCTATCTGTTTTCTTTTGTTGTGATGAGGCCTTTTGCTGTGCATTTCAATGTGTCTAATTTGGTGGGGAGGATGGGTTAGGAGGTAATTGGTAGGGATGGGAGAGTGAGAGCAGAGCTGCTGCCTAGACCTGGCCCATCTCTGATGGGTGGAGCTCCATTCCTCTCCTCTCTGCCCTCCCTGTACCTTTTTTGTAGAGCAGCAGCAAGCTTCTAAAATTTGCAACTTCAAAATCAGACCAGGGGACTACTGAGAAGGAATAACCAAGGCATCCTCCTGGGGTGGCTGAGCAGTCAGCCGGGCCCCCACCTCATTTGAGTGAGACCGCCAAGAGCCTTCACGTGGGGCCTGGGCCACAGGACCGCAATTAGGAAGCGTTCCCCGCTCCTCACAACGGCTACCCTCGCCAGGCACTGGGGGACGGAAGAGAGGCAGGTGCATTCAAATCATCCTGGTTTGACCAAGGGAAATGAAGCACTAAAAAAGCTCGGTCCCACAATGAGTCAGGATGGGGGCAGGGACAGACACCCAGAGTTCTCTGACCCTCCTTGGGAACTAGTTCTGCTTATGGCCACCTAGTCCAGGCCTTCCAGTGTTTGAAGGGAATCTCAGTTCTACACTTTTTTACTCCTGGGCAAGAGGCACTAAATTGCCAGGGGTTTCTATTAACAGTTGGTTCCACCTGTAAACACTTCTCAGACAACTTCTATTCTATTAACAGTTGGTTCCACCTGTAAACGCTTTTCAGACAACTTCTCCCCGTCTGCAATGCACCCCTCTCCCCAACAACCACCTCTACCTGCTCAAATGCTAGTCATGCTTCCTGCCTAGATTCCACCTCTTCCAAGAAGCCTTCCCTCATCCCTTCAGCTAAATCTAGAAATCTCCTCTTCCTGAGAGCCATCATTATCTCTTTTCTCAGATATTTATGCATATCGTTTTTAAATGAAAATAATTTCTCAGCTATTAAATTTCGCACCCTGCTAAGCACTTTCACACTTGCTGTTTAATTTGCTATGTAGATTTCTTTAATATTAGATGGAAACTCCTTGAAGACAGAGATTGTATCTGACTCGTCACTCCATCCAGCCCCCCTTCCCCGCACTATGCTTTCAACCAATATTTATTGGGTTAATAATTTTAGAAAATTATTTGAAAGAGTCATAAATTAATAGAGACATTGAAGCTTGCATGGGATCACCTGTTTGTCCACATCCCACCCAAGGAAACCAGAGTGACCAGTGAGAACCTGCCCGAAGGGAACCCTGGATGCCTATGGGATTCGGAGTCTAAGAAGGGTCTATAGGGTACATTCACAGGCTTCTTTGGGTCTTCATCTATTCCCCAGCCCCCGCCCCCAGAGATCCCTGGGGACCTTCACTTGGTTCTCGAGTTTTAGGTGCCATTGATATCCTGAGGTCTCCTGACTCTCTATCTCCACTACTTCTCTTCAACCATTGCATTTGTCTGTATGCATCCCACATCTTCAGTGGGGAGTTTTTCGCCAAGGCTTAAAGCAGCATGTGCAAAAAAGAACTCACTTCTCCTACCTCTCACCCTAGCATTACCAAAGCTGGTCCACGTTCTTTGTATTCAGCCCCATTAATAGGATTTGCATCCTCTCTGCCTCTAAAGCTGGAAATCACCAGGTCATCCTCACACATTTCCTTCCTTCACCCTCCACATGCCAATCATCAAGCCCTAGGAGCTTAACTTCAGAAACAGTTACCCCTCTCCCATTTTGCCTCTCCATCCTCAATGTTCCAGCTCTCCTTCAGCAGGACCACAGCAACATCTGCTTTGTCCTCTATGCCTCCTTGGGTTGCCTCCTTCAAAAGCAAATCTAACCAAGATATGCTCTTGCTTAGGAATCCCTCCTGATGATCCACCACCTGAAGAACTGAGACAAAATTCCTCAATGGTGACATGTAATACCCTTCACTGTCTGATCCCAATCTTCATCTCCTGCCTCCTCAGCCTGCATAGTCACCCTGAACTACTTACCCCAGCGTACTAATGTCTTTCACAACTCAGGGCTTTTGTTCATGCTATTCCCCTTTTCTGGAATGTACTTCTTCCCTTCTCTGATTGGTAAACTCAGTCATATTTCATGACCTAGCACACATTTCACCATCTCTGTGATATCACCACATACTTCTTTCAGGCAGAACTATTTGCTCTCTCTTAATCTCCCACCACATTTGTTTATATTTCTGTAATATCCCTGACCACACTCTACTGTAATTTTCCTTTCATGTGTCAGTCACTCCATTATACTTTAAGATCTAGGAGGTCAAGAACCTGCACTTATAATTTCTTATATCATCAGGATCTAACTCAAGATATGCTCATAGTGGGCCCCCAGAAAATCATGTATCAAATAAATCACTGAATACACTCAAGGGTTCTCTACACTAAAGGAAGCATTACACTAAAGTGAACTTCGTTCAGGACACCAGTCCCAGCTCTGCTATCACTGGTTGAAATGAGATGGATTTTGAAGTCAAAGGTATTGACTTTCAAATCCCACCTCTATAACTCACACTATCTTTGTGATCTCAAGCAAGCAACTTCCAACTCTGTGTCTTAGTATTCTCATCTCCAAATGGGGATCATCACTACCTCAAAGCATTGTCATGGGTTACATTAGAAGTTAAATGTAAAGTGTGTGGTACAGGGTCTAGTACCCAAAAAGTCACCATGATTATTACCATGAATTAACTGCATTGCCCTGGGCCAGTCCTTTCCTCTTCCCAGGCCTCCTTGGAAACTCCTTGTATGAGATGGAGGTTTAGATGAGCATATCTGAGTTTCCCTCAAGTGCCATCACTGTAAGTCTTTACAGCAGTCCAGACTTGCTGTGATCTGCATTCAGCCCTGAAACTACCCTGCCTGGAAAGAAGGACTCTAATTGTTTCTTGGATATGAGCTTTGACACTGTACCCAAAGTCAAAGTCATCAATCATACTGGGGACCCTTAAGGGCACAAACTAGTGCCTGTGCTTTCTTGTAGAATCTGGCTCAGATTTGGGTATGATCTCCAGTCTTCTCCAGTCTACTCAGCAGAAGAAGTGACAAGAAAGGGGCCAATCTCTGTGTAGCCAACCAACACTGATAATAGGGACAGAGTAGTGCAAGTTTCCAATCCCGCAGTGTGCTCCTCACTGAAATGACTTTGTGAACTTAGTTTGCAATCCTGTGTTCATCCCCAGTTCATTCTTACTAATGTTCTGTTAACATCTTAATTTGAATTGTGGCCTCTGCTTTTCACACAAAGAACACACATGAGTCTATTTAAAGTTTTTTTGGATTCTCCCAGACAGGAGGTGTCTTTCTCCCACATTTGCACATTTAAAATTTATTTTTGACATCTTAACATGATTATTTTTGTTCTTGTAATGTCATGGAGTAAAAAAGAAAAATAGCTGGTTGGGTTTCTTTCTCCAACATTAAAAGCAGGGAAAATAGCCAATTCTTTGGAAGCCAGTTGTTTGGAGTAAGATTTGAGGTCTCGCTGAGTGAAATAATTAGGCACTTCTGAAGAATAAAGCAGCAAAGCATTGTGGGAAAACAGCACACTCAGATCATTCAGCAGACTGGAGGCAGCTTTCCTGCGCTAGGGCAATAAATATCTCTGGAGAGTCACCCAATGAGGGGAAGGAACACGAGCACTGGGGTCAGTCAGACCTGGACTTAACCTCATCCTTCCCACTTGCCAGTTGTGAGATTCAGGCAGTTTCTTCAATTCTAAGAGACTCGGGTTCCCCCGGCCAAGTAAAGATAATAATAGTGCATACCACATGGTGATGTCAGGAGAATGGAAAGAACTGTATATAAGCATATGGATATCAGTAAATATTAGATCTTTTCTATGCTGAGAGTAGGGTACAAGTGAGGTGAAGCTATTTACCTTTTTACCCTACCTTGTTCCACAAGGGAATTAAGACAATTTGTACAGACACTTCTAATAGAACAAAGTGAAATTAATGCAAAAAAAAAGGGCAAAGAAAACAAGGCAAAGCAATGTCTGGTGATAGAGTCAATTGTACCCAAGAAATCAGGCTGATTAGTAAGATGCTCACAGAATCCTGTGGCCATGACATAGGTGTGTGATAAGGTTCAGCAGTTGTGATCTAACCTGTCACTCAAGAGAAGCCCAGTCCTTCATTGAAAAACAAAAAAAACAAAAAACAAAAAAATTTTTCCCTTAAGGCAAAGAGAACTAGGAGACAAAAGACCTAATTTCCCTTCTCTCCTCAGCAGTTTTTTTTTTTCCTGTGTGACCCAATACAAACTACATTACTGCTCTGGGTCCCCATCTCCTTGTCGGTACACATAGAAGGTTGGGCGACGTGAGCTCCAAAGCCCTTTCTAGCCCCTACATTTTATGACTTGATTCTATTCTCAAAATGTCTACAGCTTCCTCATCTGAACATTCACAATTCATGTGACGTTCTCATCAAAACTTGTCAGTATACTCTGACAAAACTCATTCTTCATTGGGAAGTTGAGGCTTATTTCCTTTCAGTCCTGTCATGGCCTCATGACAGAACTCAGGGAACCAATATTCTCAGTGTAATAACCACTTGTTACTTCAGTAAAGCTTACAATGGAGCTATAAAAAACAGTTAATGCTAACTTGGGCAGATCCAGGTTTATTCAGAATAGAGGTATTTTCTTCTCTGCCTTCTCCATTCTCAGTTCCTAATTCTGTCAACCTTTCATTATGTATTTGGAATGAATTTTTTTCTGATAATTTCCTTTGTTCTCATTGAGAATGTCTAAGGACCTGATAACAGAAAGCGTAGGAAGCAGCTGATGAAGAGGCTACTATGTATACCCTACTCATGAAAATCGGTTGCTCAGAGGAGGACTCTGGTCTGGCTCTTCAGCAGTAGCCTCTTGATCTGTATTCTAGGTCATAACAGGAACTCAGTCTAAGGTTAAGAGGGTCTAGATGGAGAGGAGAGATATTTTGGACATTAGGAAAAGTCTATACTCCATAACATCCACTTTACCCACCACTTCATTTCTGTCCCCTCTGAGACTGCCCTTTGTAAATCTTTACCTTCTCTAAGCAGGGAAAACCATGCCCCCCACCTACTGTCCCCCTTTCCTGGCATTACTTCTTTCATGTGTCCTACATTCCACCAGATTCTATGTACTGTTGCTCGGGCTGTCCCTCAGAGAGGATAAGTAAGTAACTTACCCAAAATATACAGCCACTAAAAGATGGAGCTGAGGTTCAAATTCCAAATTCCAAATTCCAAAGCCAGTAACTTAATCCTCATGGTTAAACTGAATTTCTTTTTTTTTTTAAGATTTTTATTTATTTATTTGACAGAGAGAGATCACAAGTAGACGGAGAGGCAGGCAGAGAGAGAGAGAGAGGGAAGCAGGCTCCCTGCTGAGCAGAGAGCCCGATGTGGGATTCGATCCCAGGACCCTGAGATCATGACCTGAGCCGAAGGCAGCGGCTTAACCCACTGAGCCACCCAGGCGCCCTAAACTGAATTTCTGATAGAATTTTATTCGAATTCTTTCATGAAAACATTCTCAATTTCTCTATTAAAATGTGTTTGTGTGTGTGTGTGTGTGTGTGTGTCTCCCAGTCCTTTAACTGGGACATTCGAATGTGGTTTGCCCATTAGAATCACCTGGGAATTTTTAAGACTTCCAAAGCCCAGGATGTACCTCAAAAGAATTAAATCAGAATCTCATCTCTGTGGGATGGGATACAGTTTCTTAGGCTCCCCAGAGATTCAATGTACAGACAAATTTATACTACTATTATAACTTGGCAGAACTCAGCCCTGTATCATAATTATTATAAAATATAAACTCCTTGAGAGCTGAAATCTTATTTTATTCAAACTTGTGCCTCCCATAGCACCAAGAAGAAAAAAGTAGTAATTCAGTGAATACTATTAAATATCACATTTGTCCAATTTAGGTTTTACCAGTTTAAATAAACATGGACAGATTAACAAGAGACCCAAATGACAGGATTAGAAATCTCTGATATTTAGGAGTGTTTCCTGAGTTGGACAAGGCCAAGAAATTGTGACTGCTTAGGGTAGAATCAAAGGACACTGATAAGGTCCTTAACACTTTTCTCCAATCACTAGAAAAGTAGAACGAGATTGATGTGTCTCTGTTTTTAATCTCTGCTAAAGAAATCGGTCTAGGCTGCCACAGAAGTTGAGTGGGTTAGACCTTAGGAACCAATTCTCAATGATCCAGAATGGAAAATTCTAGAATGGTACCAATGAAGTTCATAGACTTGTCTTCTCAAGAGAGGTTTAAGTCAGGATGAGAACACATATTGCTTTCAAGTTCTTAACTGAAGAGTCTGGATGAAACTTCCACCATGAACTACAAAGAGAATGTTATTTTTTCAAGCTGGCAATGTGGTGAATTCCTGATTCTTTCTGGGGATTACAAAACAATCCATTGTATGGGGCCCAGGCTATAAATTCAGGCTTGCAGATTGCTCAGAAGACAGTTCGAGAAAGCAAAAGGCAGATTGTCCAATCTGGCTGCTGTGTGTGCCAGGAGTTATTAATTATGTCTGTTCTAATAACAAGAGCTGGGAAGCAGCAAACTCAAAACATGTGGGGAAAACAAAACAAAATAAGATGGTAGTTAGCCTTAATGAGAGGAAGTGAGAGGCAGCAGCTATGGCACTAGGCTTGGTAAACTGGGTACAAACCCTGCCAGCAACAGATTTTAGCTCAACTGGACTTGATCACTCTAGTAGCTACAGAGGTCATGGAATCCCAGCGGACTCTCTGACATCTGCCCAGTGACCGATGAGGTCACCTTTTCTCAGCTTTTCTGGGATGGGTGAGAATGAAGGGAGAAGTTGTTGAGAGTGACAAATCAGAATCTGCTGTTCTGTGGTCATAAGTTGTCAGAGTTGGAAAGAACATTACAGATCAAATGAATAGTCCAACCCTACCCATTTCTTCACATGAAGAAACTGAGCTTCAGAGAAATTATGTGACATAATCCAGGTCACCCAACAATGGCAGACTAGGACCAGACTTTTCTCCATTCAATGTCTTGCTGGTTAATGGTAGTCTCCCTTTCTTCCTACCTGAGAAACTGGCTTTCTTTAGACTCGTACCAGCTCCTTGATTAGCCGGCAACCTCAATAGCACATTTGCCTGTGTATTTTAGCCTCCACCATGAGTATGGTCCCGGGTCAGCTCTGCTCAGTCCTTAGAACTCTTCCCATGATCTAAACCTCAGAAATTCAGGCTCTGGGGTGCTTTGACATTTCTACCAAATGTTATATGGTATTTTTTGCTTCATAGGATAGTCATCATTTTACCAATGACGTATACATTGGTTGGTTGTATA
Organism: Lutra lutra; assembly: GCF_902655055.1. NCBI lineage: Eukaryota > Metazoa > Chordata > Mammalia > Carnivora > Mustelidae > Lutra > Lutra lutra. The sequence continues at coordinate 111,446,129 of NC_062278.1, forward strand.
AGAGGCCATCAGACTTTCCCGAAGGTGTCATCTCGTGACCTACCCACCAGCATGCTGCCTGAGAGTTCTCTAAGACTCAGACCTGGCAGGGCCATGCTCCTCTCTGACCGCTTGTCATCTGGAAGATACTCACTAAATTTTACCAAATGAATAAACCCAACACTTCAAGGGAGAACTTTACAAACTAGAACTCAGAGGAAAGCCGCAAGGATTGTAAAATTTTGAATGGGATAAAGGAGAGCTTAAAACACAAAGTATCCAACTTGGAGAATGAAATACCTGTGGGGGAATTGATCACCATCTTCGAAAACCCAACAGACTATTTGGGGGAAGACAAAGAATAGGAAAAGCTACTTAAGTGGAGAACGACTTCGGATGAACATAGGAAGCAGCTGTAGGAAAGGTAGTCAGGGCCCCATTTCTAGTGAGGACCATCTTTTGATAGGAAATCGAAGGAGGAAAGAATCCATAGGGGAGGGAGCTTGGCCTATGACTTCTAAGTCTAAGGAACCATGGACAACTTGAAATAGAGAAGGTTTGGCAGCACTTTCATTAGAGGAACTTTGAAGGCAAGAGGTAAGTATCTGCTGTAAACTGAACTGGAGACAGAGGTAGAAAAAAATTGAGTTCAATGGTAAGACAAGCGCACTTGGCGCACCTAAGATCCCTCGTTTTCTAATAATAACAATACTGGTTTTGAAGTGCTTTTATTCGCCAGGCACTATATTATACCGTTAGCCTGACTAACGATAATTCTGATACAGAAACAATCAGGAAGCCCCATTTCATACAAGTTCAACTTGAAAAAATAAAGGAAATTGATTTTTAAAAACATGCTGGCAAGGTTTCTGTGAAGCTGGCACACTCAGTGAGAGAAACACAAATTGAATACAAATTGAAACAATCCTTTCGGAGAGCCATTTGGCAATTCTTCTCAAGAGCCATAAACTCATCTAATAATCCCATCCGAGGGATTTACCCTAAGGAAAATAACTCTGAAAAAGAAAAAAAAAAAAAAACCTGTATGCTCAAAGCTCTTTAAAATATCAAAAGCTGGAAAGAATCTGAAGTCCCAACAATTTGGGAATGGTTAAATAATTTATGATATGTTAACTCCATGAAAAATTATGTAGCCATTAAAATGATAAATGAGAAGACTTTGTGGCAACATGAAAGGCATATAACAAATAATGTTCAAGGATGAGAGTGGAACACAAAATTGTACATGTGCTCTGATTATAACTGTAAAAATACCTACGACTAGAAATTGAAAGGGACAACAGAGAAATAGACAAACGATGTGTATTATGAGGTTTTTGTATATAATCATTGTATACTTAAGAAAAATGAAAGCAGAGAAGCCCTCTTGTTCTAGCTAGAGAAATCAGAGACTCACAGCATGTTAGCTAGAAAGCATCGCATGGGTCCTTGGCTAACACTCTTATTTTATAATCGGGGATACTGAAGCCTTGAGAAAATAGCCTGTCTGTCCCACAACTTTAGGGGCAGAGCTGGGACTAGAACATGGAAGGTGCAAAGTAGAGGATCCCTGGAACATTACATTTCAGACTGATAATTTGTGGAAACACATGGCGTGAAGAGGGCAAGAGGGTAAAAAAAATAGTGTTGCCTGTCATAAAAATTCTCAGATGTGGGTAGTAAATCCAGTCAGTTGAGAATGTAACATCCTCTGTCTACTGAAGACCAGCTACCATCCACTCATTAAGTACGTAATGGATCTGGAAAGGGAGGATGTATTTCTGCTTTAAAGGCCATCTACTCTCCATCCTCATTACCACTTCCTGAGGTCAAGGTCTCATCAATCATTCTATAAACACTTTGTAGGCACCTATTATGTCCCAGGAGCTGTTCTGAACCCAAAGATACTATGCTGAGTAAGAGACTCAGAAAAAGAGTTCTGATAGTGCTCTCACTTCAGAATTGGAGACAGTCAATTCACATGCAAACAAATAAAGATTTAACACTGTAATGAGTACTATTTAAAAAATAACAACAGGAATTTGTGATGAAGCATAAGCAGGTGGGGGCCAAGTATGGAGTATGGAGGCGATCTGATCTGATGTAGGGATTTGAACATTCACTGGCTGCCTTTATTATTCTGGACAATTGCAACAACCCCCGCCCCCCAGCAATAGTCTCTGCCTCTTCTTACCATGGCCAAGAAAGTCTCAACAAGATGCAAATTTGATCCAACACTGACTGCTCCATCTGAAAAGTTTCAAAAGCTCCTTGTCACCCCCAAGATAAAGCTGCAGTGGTGGGCACTGCGACTGAGGTCTCCACCATAGGCTTCAGAGGTCACATTAGGCCAGCCGTGGCACGTGTCTGGCACCCCATCACACGCAGTCTCCTCGGGAGTCCCACTGGAGGCTCACTGGTCTCCTGGCTTGCTGCCCACTCTACTGAGGCTGCAGGTTCACGCGGGCTGCTCTCTCTCTTTGATCCCTCTTCTCCCTCTCTCTTCAAAGAACTCTTCCCCTCCCTTTCATGTTTTGTTTGAATGTCTGCTCTTCTTAAAAGTCTTCCCTCACTCTTCCAGGCAGAGCAGAGTGCCTCTATGGGCTCAGAGCATGCTTTCTTCACACTTACATTATAACCCTTCACACTGAATCATAATTATTTGTGTATATATGTGTGCGGAGCAGGGACCATGTCTTAGTCATGTTTTTATATCTAGAGCTAAGCCCAGGTGGGGCACCTAAGTGTTGGTGGCTCTCTAGCAAATGGGTTGGTTCATAGATCACTGAATGGAAGGATGGGTAGGTGGATGGATGAGGAGAGTCTATCCCCCTCATTTGAAAAGCAAGGCAACTCTGACCTGGTTCATCATCTGTGAAATGGAGAATCAGACTAGATGATTTTTTAAGGTTATCTCCAGCTCTGATATTCTAGGTTCTGAGAGTCCATAAATCATGAGTGGTTACTGTCAATGGAATCAGAGAGTCTTCTTGGTGTGGCCGCTTGAGCAAACTCAAGGGCTCCCGGGTTCATGATGAAGGATCAAAAAGCCTGTGGAGCCCGGCTGTACTGGAATAAATAAAACCTGGGCACAGGCTGGGTGTCCTCCTGTACCAGTTGGCAAGGCTCACCATTACCCCAACATACCTGCTGAGGTAAGAATCTTCAAGCAAAACAAGTTTCGAGTTGGCTCAGCAACAGCATAGCTATACATTCCTGTAAATTTCCAGTGCCATGCAAGGGCCTGGACAGGCCAGTCCATGCCGCTATGTTATATAGCTCCAGTGGCTACCTCTGCTTACTGCATAATCTGTGGGTGTGGTTTTCAGGATAGACTCATATAGATTTAGGTCAGAGGTGAGGACTAAAATAATCCCTAAGTCAGCTTTCGATGGAGGAGTAAAGAGTGAGTATACTCTGTTCTCGCTCTATTGGACTAGAGAAGGTGACCTGAGATTCCATTCGAGCCACAGGGCTGAGCTCGACATCAGCCACATATTCAGCCCTCTGTTAGGTACCACAAGGAACGGAAGGCAAGGAGCCAGGAAACCGGTCCTGCACTCAAGGAGTCTATGCTCTAGCAAGGGAGGTTTATAACGTATGTAAGATAGCAGAGCCAAGTTCTTTGAAGAGCAGAGAGTGAAGGAAGCCCATGGGGACACAGGTTTGGTGAAGGAAGAAAGGAATACCTCCCAAAGGAGGAAGGGTATTTGACAGACGGAAATGGCCTTCACCATGGCAGTCAGGAAAAGTGCTTGCATACAGCTATAGTGCAGTCCCGAGTGCAGGACACTGGAGGAAGGTGGGCAGTGTGTTCGGCTATAGCAGAAGGTACAGAAGAAAAAGAAGGGGAATTCTTCACCACGCTGGGGAGGTGGGAAAGAAGGGGTCAGCCAGCTCTTGAAGACCTGCCTTATTCTTTATTCAAACATATTTACCAGTGCCTATTTTTGCTATGCCCTCTTTCTACCTGTGAGGGCCAGTCTCCAAGGTTTAGAATGCATCCTATAGCCCAAGGAGGCGAGTGGGTCACTGGAAAGATCTGGAGAGACGATGATGTAGACAGATGAGGAGCCTAGCTCTGACTTGCTTCCTTTTCTCCCTGCCTTGACTTCTGCAGCAGAGGGTTGGGAGTGACATCACTCAAGCTTCACGGAGAGTTGACCCATGACCTCGTATGATCCCTTCCTGGAAGATACTGTGATCAATTATCTACTGGTAATCAGCACAAGGCTTTCGGGCTAACATGTGCACACACAAGCACATAGGCACACAGAGAGATCCCTCTGAGAAGCTCCTGGAGTTAAAGAGATGTCATCTAGAAGGCCACATATCAAAAACGTCTTTCTGGCAGCAGTAATAGCAAGGGTTGGGGCCATCGGACTCCAGGGCGGGTCTCCTGTGAGATTTCGCCCATCACTCTGGGAGGCAGCAGAAACCTCAGCCCTCTCTGGGTTTCTCCAGCACAAACAGAAGATTCCCAGGCCCGTGATCCAAGGCAGCGGTGAGAGCACTGAGCATGGTGAGAGGAAAAGAGACAAGTCAGAATTTGAAACTACAGAAAAGAAAACACTTCTAAACCAACAGAGCAGCTCATTTCAAAGAGATTGAGTCCTGCCTTTCAAAAATGCAATCGGCATTAAAATCGTTGATTTCCTTCTTCCTCTTCCTACACAGGGAGGAGTTTACTGTAAATTAATTTGGAAGTTAAGTGAGTACACGCTTACCTTTGAAAGCACCCAAGAGGCAGAGAGGGGAGTGAATCAAGCTTAAAACATGGGCAATGGAGAGAAAGATGCTGGGAATTTCAACCTGTCTGGTGCCTTTTTATCAATGTACTCTCGCAGATGTAGGGAGTCGTATGGCTCTTTGTTGTTTTTGAAAAGTTGTTATTTTGACTGGATCCTGGGGACTCCATTCGTCCTGTGAACCGTCTCAGAGCCCAAGCCAGGGCTTTTATACAGAAGGGAACTTGCAAACAGTGTGGGATGACCTTCAAGCGGTATTGATAATTGTGAGTTCCCAGAGTCCCTGAGCAAAGGGCACGTTTCTTCTCCATCTCTGTCTCCCGCTGTAGTGGAAACTGCACAACACAGGAGTCCAGCTGTTCAAAAGAGCCTCATCCTGAGCCCGGATAGACGAGCGTTCTCACATCAGCTCTAACCCTGAACATCCACGAGACTGTGGCAGAGTCACACACCCGCTCGGGGCCTTAGTTTTCTTGTATAAGAGTCAGTGGCATTAGGCATGTTATTTCTGTGGTCCCTAATGAAGTGAGCCCTGAACTGAAGTTGTTCAGATGCTAGACTGGCCGACTAAAGGAAACAGATCCTTTTTCCCTTGATGTTTTTGGTGGGAGTGGGAGGGGAGGACAAAGCAAGAACTTACTATACACCAGGCTCAATGCTGATATGTTTATTATTTCACTTGCCAACAAGCGGGTCTTGCAGATGGAGTGATTCAACTAAACCCCAGCAACCCCAGTGGCCTGTTTGGGAGTGACTATGGGTGCAGCCCAGTTTCCCACAGGATCCCAGAAAAAGAGGTTACGATCTTAACGACAGTACTGGAGGCTAATAGATCCTGAAGTATCTAACGAATTATCAAAAAAAAAAAAAATCTTAAATCGTAAGTGTATGATTTAAGTGTTTAGCAAGGTTTGTTATCATTTACTGATTTGAGAACTACAAATCAGTAAATGATATAAATAGTAACCAGATGAACCAGAATTTTCCATCACCCAGAATACCCCAGTCCCTAGCTAGCCATCTTAGGTAAACAGGAATTTACTATGGAATTAAAATAATAATAGCCTCCAAGGACTAGATTCTGGTAGTCTCAGGCTTGCCAACTGTCCAGCAATGTGTCAACTGCAGAGAGCACTCTCCACTCCAGCTGGGCATTACCGGGACCCAATCAGACTCCATTTCAGAAATCATGGGCGGTGTTTCCATGGAGCTCTGCCCGAAAAGAGGTGATCTAAATCTTGCATGAGAGATGTACATCAACAGGGAGCTTTGCCTAGAACACTGTGACCTAAAAAATCATATTAAGGAACTCAGAATGCAGAGTCAGTCTCAGAGACACCGAGTGACCTTGTGCAAGGCACCTTGCAGATTGCCTTGCCTACTTGACTCCCCTAATGAATGGTGACTGCCTCTGTGGGTACCTGGGCCAGTGGCACACCCCAGCCAGGAGCAAATATTCTGATTTTCACTGCCCTATTTTTTTTAAAGGCAACCAGCTCCTTCTATTAATCATCTTGCTGTTTGTTTGTTCTGGGAGGCAAGCACTGATTCAGAGGAAAATATCGCCTAGTGGTTAGACTGGAACAGTATCTCTGCTGCATTGCCATTTGGAGATCCTGCACAATTTATTTTTTGATATCCCTTAAATAATGATGCCTATGATGCACGTAGAGGTCAGGGCCAGGAAGTTTGCGATCCTGGCCTCCATGACCACCCTCCAACCATACCTATTCTCCCTTTATTACTCCCTTTACTAGGACTGTGTGACACAATGCATTTCCCTTTTTGTCTCAGCTGCTGGGAAGCTCAAAGTCATGCTATATGCCTCATTAAATTTATTCTGCTTCTGAGTTTTCTTCCCCCTCACTGTCCTCTCCTTTCATGACCACATCTTTACCTTTTGTCCCATGTTTTGATGAAACCATCATCTCTATATCTCATAAGTTACTTTAAATACTTTTTGGAAGTGGCATGGGAATAAATCAATCATGTGGACTTGCATGTTCCATTAAATGCTTTGCAGATGGGAAAATTTGGAAGATTAATGCTGATCCTATCATGAAGTCTGAAATTTCACTTCTAACACAAATTAATCATTACTATTTAAAAGCTTAGATATAGTCACAGCTATGAACCTTTGCCTAGCCCTCGCCATTTATAAGGTGAGTGCTTTCAAACATGTGTTCTTATTTTGTAATTAGTGTTCACACTTTACAAATGAGAAAAGTGAGGTTTGGAGAGCTTCAGTGGCCTGTCAGAGGTCACAAACTTTGTAAACTTGGATCTTCTGACCCTAAGCCAAATTTTTCACCCCTGTGCCCCCCGGCATCCTTGTTTCTCAATGATTTCTCATTTGAGCCAGTGTTGTTCTCCTTGTCCTCAAACAAGTTGTTGTGTTTATTTTTCTTTTTTTTAATGTGCTGATCAGATGGAAGCAAAAGGCCATCTTAGTGATTATATCTCTGGCTGATGTAGGTCTGCAGAAAGTCTGGAAACTGCTGATTCAAGGTCTAAAGGGTCAAGCTTGAAATGGTTGCTTCTAGAAGATGTGAGCCCCCTTGCATCATCCTGGGTTTCTGCCTCAGTTTGCCTGCCCCGTCCCCTACAGCTGTATTTGAGGTATAAAGGGACAAGGAGAAAGTATAAACTCTAATATGCATTTCTTCTTAAGTGACTTATTTAAAATACCTCTTCTTGGGGCGCCTGGGTGGCTCAGTGGGTTGAGCCACTGCCTTCGGCTCAGGTCATGATCTCGGGGTCCTGGGATCGAGTCCCACATCGGGCTCTCTGCTCAGCAAGAAGCCTGCTTCCCTCTCTCTCTCTGCCTGCCTCTCTGTCTACTTGTGATCTCTCTCTGTCAAGTAAATAAATAAAATCTTTAAAAAAAAAATAAAATACCTCTTCTTGACCTCTCTGGTACTTGAGTGGCAGGCGGAATAACAAATTCACAGATTGCCGGGACAGTCAGGGAGAACACTTCATTGCTTCTTGGGGCTTGCTGGTGTGAAAGCACTTTGATACCCTTTAGATGCAGCCTCAGGGTAGTGTTGTTTCCCCGAGTGAGTCCGTCAGCCAACCTGCTTTCATGTGACTCTGAAAATAAGGTAAGCGCTGCATTTGTATTTTGGTTTTCTCCCATTTCAGGCCATGCACCTACCCCCAACAGCAACTGTACTGAAAAGCTTCAGGGACAGTTTGTCCAGAAGGTCCACTGCCTGTAGAAACTTCTGAAAGGCCAAGCATCCTGAAAGAGCTGCGCATTCAACACTCTTCTCTCTGATTTCTTTCTCCAGGTTTGGCCAGACTCAATGCTGGTTCCCCATGAGGCCTCAGATCCTACCCACAGTCTGGGGGCTAGAGAGGCTAATCTCAAAGGGCGAGAAATGAGTCAGTTTCCACGCTCAGCTTCAGGTGTACGGCTTCCTGAAGCACAGACGAGGAAGCTCTAAATTTCAGAGTGATTGTTTTTTCTTTGCATACCATATCCGGAACTGAAACCACCAATTCATTTCACTTAAGCCCTCATACACTACCCTCAGATCATCAATAACATTCCAAATATAAGATACCAAGACTTCATCAACCGAGTCTTTCTGTCTCTTCTTCTCGTGGTGATCTTGTTAGCGTCTTTGTTTTCTTCTTTTTGTGTTAGTCCTGACAACACAGGATTTGGCGGCCTTTGCTTTTTTCACAGGTGTTGGTGAGAATTAGGAGCCAAATAGCTAAAACTCTGCTAAGAGTTTGGGCTTACTCATAACTTTCTGCTTCCCTTGTTAGTCAACTTAGCTGCCTGTGAGTGTAAAGTCATTGACTCGATGTCCCAAGAGCTCCCACGCACGGCTTACCTCTTTAACCCATGAAAGCAGATTAAAAAATGGGATCTGTGGAGTACCATGCAAACCATCTTCACAAAAGAGGAGGGCAATGGAGAATCCATGCATCCTCTTGATGCCGGCCAGAGCATCAACACATTCGCAGAAGCAAAGGCCTCTACCGTTTATACAGGACCTTACAATTTATAAACCACTTTCACATCCTTCCTCTTAATTCTCACCAGAACTTGTGAAACCAGCCAGACAGTCATTATCCTCCCCAGTTTAGAGAGGAGAGGACCCAGTGCTGATAAAGGTAGAATGATGGGCCCAAGTGGTGGTAGTGGAAAAGGCCAGAAACCCTGATGAGAAGCCAGGTCCAAGTACCATATTCCTGTAACTCCCATCTGACTGTATATACAATATAATATGACATCAAAATCCACGACCTCATGCCACACAGTCATTTGTTGACATTTTTAAACTTCAGGTCTTTTGTAGGTCAGGGTGAATGGCTGTTGGTCATTACTTTTGTATAACTCTCTGGGCCTCGGCTTTCTTTCTTTAAAATACAGAGGAATGACATTAAATGCTGAGTTTCTTTCAGTTCTAACAGTCTGTTGGTCCCTGTGTCAGGGACTACCAAATCTATGGGACAACCCAAAAACATTACCCCAAGTACTCAAGTGCTCATTACAGAGCATCAGTCCTCAGGATGGTAGTAGCATTAGGCCAAATAAGTTAGAGAAAAGAAGGATTATTCAAAATGAAACAGGTTGCTTTGCTCCAGCCCTTCTCAGAGCCTTTGCATGCAAATCTACAGGGGAAGGGGGCTATGGATATGCAACATTCCTCTAAGTTGGCCCTAGAATAGGAATCTCATGGAATTAACATTCTATAGAGCATTTTCACTAGTAGTGGGACACTCTCCAAGGATCCCATTGGCCTCTCAAAGCAGTAGCACAAATATCAAGTAATAGTTTACAGCCAGCCCAGCACCACCTCCCTCCATGGCAGTCCACACCAGGACTGCACCTGTTAGGCAGTGGAGGGTGGTCTTCCGAGCCTGCTACCACCTAGCATCAGGCAACCCAGCTGCACAGTCTGGATCACAGCCCTTTAGCGATGGAAGCCTTTGTACTGAAAAAATAAACAGAAAAACAAACAAAAAACAACAGCAAAAAAACAAAAACAAAAAACACCAACCCAAAACAAAACCTCCTAATACATCTGAAAACAAGGACTTCCACATGTTGCCCGAATATAGGACTAGCGGCAGTTCCTTTTATTGCCTTGGAAGGTTGTGACCCTTTATTTCCCTGAGAGCAGGACCCCATCATTCTCCTATTATGGGAAAGAAAGGTGAGGCTGCTTAAGGATTTCCTGTCCTGCCTGTAGTCCTTCTGCCTCCCGTGGCTCCCACAGTATCTTCACTCTGTGGGAAAAGGAATCTAGACTCTTGGAGAGACTTTGGCGTTGTGGCAGACCACGGGAAGTCCTATCTGGTCTGCAGCCCCTCTCAGCTTAACTCTTCCCCTTCAGCATCCCCTCCACAGCCTCTTCTGAACAGCTGTTGGAGTGAGGAGCCCGCTCTCTCAGAGGCAACGTGGCTCCACGTTTGAAGAGTTTAAATTGCTCGAAAGTTCGGAACCACACTCCGTCTCGTGGGAACTTCTTCCTGTGGTAGGCTCCAAACACGTCTGATCCTGCTTCTACAAGCATGAACTATGTCTCTGCCAATCTTACAGGTGACTCTACTTGTCTGAAATCCAGATCTAAAAAGGTCCAAGAGCAGCGTGTACCTCTATTCCTGAGCCCAACTTACCCTGCGGATTAACCTTCACTCACCTCTCCCAGTCCCCCTTGCTCTAGAGGGAAACAGCCTTTGCGGTGCCAAAGAAATTATTAACCTATTTGACTGGGGAATCCTGTACTCAGAGTTGAGACTTCCTGCCCTGGGTTTAGGTCCGCAAATGCCACCTTCAAGTTTAGTTGAATGCATCTGCTTTTGATCTCAGCCACACTTGTGCTCGTTTGAAAATTGTTAGCTGTAGGATAGACCGAGACAAGTTATCTTTAGTTCTAGCATGACATGAAACTTCCTAGTACCAAGCTATGCAAAAAAACTCAGGCTGAAAGAAGGCACAAAAGCACACAGTTAAAATGGCCTTGAGACTTCTGTTTAATTTGCAAGAAGAAACTAATTATTTAGTTTATTTTACTAATTTTACTAACTAAAACAAAGTTTTCCTAATTATTTAGGAAAGTTACTCATTATTTAGGAAAACAAAAGTTTTCCTTTGACTGGGCTAGATGTTCTTCCATCTTTATCAACCATCTAGTTAGTGTTTTAAGATTTTACATGCGTATTTCGCATTCATTATCTTATTTATCCTTATAACCATTTCAGGTCAGATAGTATTGCATCACGTCATTACACTTCGTGAGACTACGGATGTTTCTGAGGCTGTGGTTATGTGCTAGCTTTTGAATCTCTTGTTCTATTGCTAGAATCCTGGACTGCAGTAGAAGTCCTGGGTTCTAACCCCTGCCTGACCTTACACAAGTCACTTTCTCTCTTTGACCCTCAGCTTCTCCTGTTGTAAAATGGAGGTGTGGGTGGGGTGAACTAGAGGAGCGCCAAGAACCCCAGTCCTGTTCAGCTTCTTGTATGTATTTATCCTTGTTGACAGCATGAACAAAGAACACAAACCACAGCTGGATCCAGGAAGGCAAACCTTTGCTCACGATTTGCCCACACTCACGGTAAGTGAGAAAGAATGTCTCATTATTTTCACATCTAAAAGGATAACATGCCCACAATCATTAATTACAATGGGCACAATAAAGATTAGGTTTTAATGTAGAAATCCTGCTCGGTTGAAGTAAGAACATTTCTGAGAGAAAGTTTTGAAGTTTTGAACAAGTTTTGAAACCGCTAATGCCTTCCTGTGACGGTATGTGGGACGCAGTGGGGGTGGGGAGCAGTAAGCCAGACAGGTCGTCTTAGGGATAACCTCTTTGGTTTATGTAAAATATATGAGTCAAAGCAAATTCATTCTTGTAGGCTGCCATGCCTGAAAGAGAATGAACCCTCGCTCAAAAGAGACTGAGCCCTTCATGCAATTAATCAGCTACATCTCTGTGCCGTACGCTGCGATGTCTACTTTCCAGAGGAAAGATTATTTTCAAACCACATAAATGATGATGCTTTTGGAAAAAAAAAAAAAACAACACAAGGAAAACCCACCTCTCTTAAATGATATAAACTCGCTCATTGTTTTTATTTCGCACCCACAGTCTTGATGCCTATAATCTCTAAAATCATTTCAGTTTCCAAAAATCATTTGAAACACTCCTACACCCGGGGCTTTTGATAAACAGTCCAGCTTCTACAGAAAGAAATAGATGTGTGTGTGTGTGTGTCTGAGACTGAGAGCCAAAGAAAGACCAGCAGTGGAGGAGAGGACCAGAAGAGGAAGCAAGGGAACCAGGTAGCCTGGATGCTTAAGAATAGCAGAATAGCCGGGGCGTCTGGGTGGCTCAGTGGGTTAAAGCCTCTGCCTTCGGCTCAGGTCATGATTCCAGGATCCTGGGATCAAGCCCCACATGGGGCTCTCTGCTTGACGGGGAGCCTGCTTCCTCCTTTCTCTCTCTCTCTCTCTCTCTCTCTTTCTCTCTCTCTGCTTCTCTGCCTACTTGTGATCTCTGTCAAAATAAATCAATAGAATCTTAAAAAAAAAAAAAGAATAGCGGAGTAGCCTTTATTGTAACAACAAAGGCATTCTGTGAGCATGGGTCTTCCCTCCACTGATCTCTCTTTAAAGACTACAACAAACTTTTGTGTAGTTTCAGTCCGATGTTAAGACTACAAATAATGATTAGTGTTTTGGAGCACTAACAATGTCCCAGGAACCTTTCTGAGAGCTTCGACACGTATGAGCTCATATAGTATCTACAACAAGTCTATAAAGTTGATACAATTATTATCCCATTCTACAGATGAAACATACTACCAAAAAAACACCAAGATCCCTGAGAAATGAGCTCCCCAGTCTCTGGCTCATAAACATTGAAAGAAAGTCCTGCCTGGCCACCGTTAAGACTGAAGATGTCACTTCCTTTGGGAAGTACTTTCGGTAAGATGGAATCTTATTCTCCTTTCAGCAACCAGAACTTTCTCATGACACTGAAGCCACTACTTAAACTATAGTAATCTGTGCACATGCCAGATCATCTCCATAAGACTCCGAGTTCCTTATGATCAGAGCGATAATAAAATCATCCCTGTTTCCCCACAGCCATAACCAAGTGCCTGGCACTGCAGAGGCACTTAGAAAATACCAGTTGAGTAAATGAAGGAAGAGACCCAAGTTTTAGACCTGAGTTCTCATAACCATGTTAGAAAAATCATTACAGTCAGATCTCTAGGATCAAAGCCAGCTGAATCTTGAGACAACTACCTGTTACTTTTAAAATAAAACATTCTATTGGTTTTTAGCTCTTTGGAGTTTTTGGTTTGTTTGGTTCCCCCCTCCCCAAATTCATCCTCACTCCTTGGATTGTGATGGCATGTGGCCTGTCCTTCTGGCCTGCCAAGTGGGTTTCAAAAGAATATATCATAATGAGAGAGAGAGAGAGAGAGCTTAAGTCATATCAATTTCTGAAGTTTGTTGTACTCTCATTGCTGATCCTGATGTTAACTTCAAGCAGGTTAAATTGATAAAGCTCACCTTAGTTTTTAAGGAGTCCCTCGTCCTTTTAGAAACAGAGAAGAACCCTCTGAGAACAGAGGCCAAACCTCACTTCCAAAGCATAGCATGACCATATAGAAAAACCGGGATGTATCAGCATGGCTCTAATAAAGGTATGATCTTATAAGGAGTTCACGGAAATGGATAATCACCAAAAGATCATCCACCTTAATCCTCTCACCTGGCTGATGGGAATAATGCGGCTGAAAGAGAGAAAAAAAAAAGAGTTGCCAAAGTTAACAGATCAATTTAATAAAAGCAGTAGGGATAGACTCAGGACAGGTAATTCCTATATGAGGCAACTGTCCCTATTATATTTTGCCTGCCTTTACGACTAGATTACAAGTAAGCAGTTATTAAGATAAAGTCTATCTGGTTACATTTGGGATAGAAGTTTGATTTGGGTTTGAGAAAGTCCACTTTCTCAGGCTCAGGCAAGATCAATTTGAAGGGATTGGATGACAGGGGAGTCTATATTTTTGATCACATACTAAACATTTGTACCTACCAAGTCATGGCATGATAAATTAGTTGGTTGGCATCAAAAGTGCATGAGTCATTGTTCTCACCAGCAATAAATCCACTTGCTGGCACAGAGTGGATGAATGCAAAATGACAGCTGAGGTTGGAGCATGTTGGACTCCTTCCATCCAAGGTTCTTCAGTCTGTGTCTATGCTGGTACAAAATGTTACATTGTCCTCATACTAATACAAAGATTTTGAAGTACTTATGACCTCTTAATGTTGCTGGTGGCTAAAAAGCCATTAAAAGTAGACTATGCCAGAGTGGGTGACAAGGACAAAAGGTGAAGTCCCAGCTTTGATTGTGATCCTGAACAAGAACCTGAAAAAGGCATGTGTCTCTGAGTTGCATTTTCCACATCTGAAACTTGAAGAGGTAGACCAAGGGATGTGTGGGGTCCCTTCCACTTCTAAGATTCAATGAGTCTATGAATGTTTCGATTTCTTCTTTCTCTAGTGTGGCTCTGTGAGGCCCTTGGGTGAACAGCAGCTCAGAAATTTGTCATTTCAGCTACCAGTAAAGGATATTTGGGGGCTAGAAAGACAAACCAATCTGAGTCAAATGAACAGGCTCAGTCTCAGCCCTACACTTAGGTGATCTTGAGCAATATCAATTCCCTTTCTGAATCTCCATTTCTTTTGAAAAGTCTAAGTAACAATAGCTCCAAGTAATAATAGCTACTTCACAGAGTCATCTTGTGAGTTAAATGAGATTATGGAAGCGAAAGTGCTTATAACCTGAAAAGCATATGGAGCTGTGTGGGTGGGGATTAAGATGAAGATGTTGATGAGGAGTTAAGAATGCTTTTTGATTTTCCACAAATATACAAAGGTTTGGGGTCAACAGGCAAGGCTAAGGAAAGAGACATTGTCTCTGAGCACTTGTGTTCTGCTCACCCAGAGAATTACATATTTCTTTCCTTCCTTTTTCCTTCCTTCCTCCCTCCCTTCCTTCCTTCCTTCTTCCTCCCTTCTTTCTCTCCTCCCCACGATCACTCCTAATCTCCCCAGACCAATAGAAATCATCGCTTGTCTTATGTCTCAGGCGTCCTTCCCCCCCTTCACTGCAGACCCAACTGGAATGTCAAATCAAAACCTCTGTACAGCTATCTCACCCTCACTCTTTTAGTCTTTTAGACCATCTAAAAGAAAACGGCAGGGGTGCTCCCTGCACCTACGCATTTCCCTTTGTATTGAGGGCCAGCACAGCCTGGTCTCCCTGTGGCAGTTAGAGCTCCTGTACCATCTCCAAGTCCTCTGGGTTACCAGAGTTCTGGGTACTTCACAGGTTACCTGGCATGTTTCTGGTGATGAAGCATGACGGTATCTGATAGGAATGACATGCTAGGTAGAAACTACGGCTTTCCACCAGGATCCATCCTCTTCCAGCACTGCAAAGGACATTACGAACTCCCTGGTTCAACCCCATTGTTTACAGATACACAAACCAAGCCCTAGAGAAGAGAAGCAGCATGCTGTGTCATTTGGAACTAGAGCCAGAAGGTCCTTTCAAGGACATCTAGGCCAAACTCCTCATTGGTCAGATGAGGGAACTGAGGCCCAGCAATGTTAAGTAACTTGCCCTGAGTTAAAGAACTAGTACTGAAACCTCTGATTCAAGGTTCATATATCAGGGGCACCTAGGTGGCTCAGTGGGTTAAGCCTCTGCCTTCAGATCAGGTCATGATCCCAGGGTCCTGGGATCCAACACCACATGGGGGCTCCCTGCTCAGTAGGGAGCCTGCTTCTCCCTCTCCCTCTACTGCTTCCCCTGCTTGTGCTTTCTCTTTTTCTCTCTGTCAAATAAATAAATAAAATCTGTAAAAAAAAAAAAATGAAGTTCATATTTCATTTCAGGTAAGGTACCTGTAAGATACATACTGCAGACGCCAGGCACATGAAACCTAGGCTTAAAGGACATGTACCCAAAACAATAGGTTATTGCATTCATGAAAATCAGGGGAAATCGCTTTATAGCCATATTTTGGAATTCCCATTTTCCTCAGCAAGAGATGCATCATATATTCCCATGTACAGGGTATGATGAAGATAATAATTAAATCTGTGGTAAGGTTTAGGATATGTGAATATAGGCATAAAACATGTCTAGAATTATTTTCACTCCAACCCCAAAGCCCAAACGAGTTTAACGAAAGTCAATTTCCTGTCATCAAGAAGCAGCTGACCTGCAGTGGCCCAAAGTGGGGCCCTACTGGAAAGCTAAATCAGGAAACAGTAAAGTCCATGTACGTCTTGGGCCCTAGACCTATTACTGTAGTGCTGTCTGGCTCTGGGGCCAGGCCAGTGATGTTCTGCTAAACGCTCGACAAGTGGCTCTACAAGGGGAGGGCTGTGGTAAGGGGAGGCCCACACGTGTCATATTTTCCAATATTGGGAATATTGATAACCTCAAGATCATATTTAACAGAAGGTCATAAAATAAACAGAAAGTGGTGAATTTGATTATTTATTACCATTGCTTTTAATATAATTTTTTGTATGTTTACATGATATAATATTTAGTAATGGCTGTGCTTTTCAACCAATTCACAAAATTCCTGATAATTTGGGTTTTTTTTAAGATTGTATTTATTTATTTGAAAGAAAGAGAGAGAGCATGCTCATGCGTTCATGTAGTGGGGAGGGGCAGAGGGAGAGGGAAACAGAGACTCCCAAGCAGACTCCCCACCGATGCGGAGCCTGATGGACCCTGAAATCATAACCTGAGTCAAAGTCAGACACTTAACCAACTGAACCACCCAGGTTCCCCACAAAACTCCTGATAATTTAGCAATCAGCTCTTACAAACTGGAACAAGTCAGCTTCCACAGACTCCTGGGCCCTATGGGTCTGAGTCTGAATCCTGGCCTATTGTTCTGCCAGCTATCTGATGTTGAGTGAGGTTTTGAAATTCTTTAAGTTCTGTTTTTTCTTTCTTTTTTTAAGATTTTATTTATTTATTTGACAGACAGAGATCACAAGCAGACAGAGAGAGAGGGGAGGAAACAGACCCCCTGCTAAGCAGAGAGCCTCGATGCAGGGCTCAATCCCAGGACCCTGAGATCATGATCTGAGCTGAAGGAAGAGGCTTTAACCCACTGAGCCACCCAGATGCCCCAAGTTTTGCTTTTTCAGCTCTGGTAACAGTAACAGTAACATCATGGGTTCACTGCTGATGCTTATATGGGATTTTGCTTAGCAGAGTGGACATACACACGAAATGCTCAACAAATCACTATTAGTGCTTCCAAAGCCAGATTCGCTCACTCAATAAACATTTTGCAGGAATGTATTTTATAGGTGCCTTCTATTGTATGTGGTCTCCAGTATTAGGTGCTATACCTAAGGCTGCTAGAGAGTGCCTCAAACATTATTCTTGCCCTGCCCTCAAAGAGTTCCTGGTCTAGTGGAATGAGATATAAGACATGAACACCAGTAGTCATAGTCCAGAACAAGCTGTGACTAGCTCACGAAAAAGCAACGAGCTTGGCAAGGGCAGGAAAGGAAGAGAAGGGGGATTCAAGGAGGCCACTGTGGCTGAACCATACATTTCAGAATACACTTGGGCAAGCAAGAATTTCAGAGAAACAGAGTCCCAAGAAGAGAGAGTAAAGGGAGCAAAGGCAAAAATAAAGGAACATAGAGGCATAGACTCATAAGACTTGGTGGAACAAAGAGTATAAAGGGGTGTTGAGAGGATTGTTGGAAAGGCAGACAACTCCCAGGTCATGTTAGCCTTGAATGCTGAGGAGTCTGATTTATGTTCACTTGGGTAATGTTGGGCCTAGGGAAATGTTTTCCTCTGATAAGTGACACATATCAGGTCTTTTGATTACTATCATATTATTTTATATATTTGTTCATTGAATGCATTTTTACGGTAACCATTTTTTCCCTTAAGAGTTAACTAGATAGCACAATATATTTTTAAACTAAGTAAATTTCCCCTGTGGAAAAAATTCCTGTGCTCAGGGATAGAAGGTGGCATTATAATTCCCAGTTGAAAACAAAATCATTATTTAAAGCCTTTGATAAATATTAGGAGGGCTCAAACCAGTGGCAGTATTTCATGAGTTTTGAATTGTCTACTGCATCCCTCGTACATTATGCTTCGCACACAAAAAAGTCATATGACCTACATCTTTATCTGCTCCAGTCTTAAGCTTCTATATATAGGCTTTGGTTATGAATGTTTTTTCCTATGAAAAGGTCAGACTTTGCACACGTACCATCAATGCAAAGCCCTGCTTATTAAAAAGCAGGCAGGCGAGTTTGTAAAAGTCATTGAAATATTACTGATGTGGGGGGAAAAGCCTGGCAGTTTGCTGAAAAAAAAATGGCCTCCAAACATTCTCGGAGAGAAGATGGGGAAGCCTCTCTCTTGTGATTACGGAAGCATTTTCCTTCTGCCCAGCGCGATCTGAGGCTGTCTGCGGCACCCTTGTACAGAAACAGGCTGGGACACTCCCACCCCCAGCTCTCTCGTGCATGCTGGTGCACACATTCACCTCTGTCAGAGACACACCAAGCTCTGTTAACTCCTCCACCACACCTCAAACCCCCGTGGAACATCTGGAGGTGGAGCTGGGGAAGGTACCTCGGCCAGATAGATGCAAACCCAATTTGGGGTTTCCGGTCGTTCGCAGAGTGCGGCAGCCACCCTCGGCCAACTTGCAACACCAGAGAGAACTTGGGGAGAGTTGAACTCTTACTTTTAAGCCAAAAGTTCACAGGTTCAAATGCCCCTCGTATGTCAGCTGCTCCATAGGGCTAAACTTTGAGTCTGAATGCTCTGAAAAGATCAAGCTGCTTTAGGAAAGAGGCCCACCGATTTCATGATTTCATGCGGATGGTTTCCCCAGGAAATCAAGTTCTTTCCCAGTGGGAGATTAGTGAACAATTATGTGAACTAGACGTGATAGACTTTTGCTTTAAGAGATAGGAAACTGAAGTTTAAAGAGTTTAAGTGGCTTGCTCATGTTCACTCAACAAGTCAGGCTCCTGTGGATTCAGCATGTGGTCAAGGAGTCTGCGCTAGGATGGGCAGTGTTGTCACATAAAGCAGGGATGCCCTTGTGCTTCTTCTCAATTGGTTAATATCTACCTGTTAAGACAAGCCTCATAGAAGACCTTACAAAATAGGGATTGGCAGATTATATGAGTTAAGTTTTTTTTTTTTTTTAAGATTTTATTTATCCACTTGACAGAGATCACAAGTAGGCAGAAAGGCAGGCAGAGAGAGAGAGGAGGAGGAAGCAGGCTCCCCGCGGAGCAGAGAGCCCAATGTGGGACTCGATCCCAGGACCCTGGAATCATGACCCGAGCGGAAGGCAGAGGCTTTAACCCACTGAGCCATCCATGCGCCCATATATGAGTTAAGTATTAAGTCGATGGTCGGGAGAACCACATTATGGTTTTAGATCAGATGTTATCAGACGCTTATTCATTCACTCACTCATTCATTCATTCAGTAAACATTTATTGAGAACATGCCAGGTCTCATTTTACACACTGAGGGTACAGTATTGTAAACAAAACCAGATGCCATCCTGATCCCCTGAAGCTCAGACTGGGGGCCTCCTATGTATACACGGCAGATTCTTTATACCTTTTTTTTTTTTTTTTTTTGCTTACCCCCTTCCTCTGTCCTCTAGTGTGTGTGAGATCCTCAGAGTCAAGAGCCATGGCTAACTCACTTGTGAATCTCGCTGCCTGGTACCCAGTGGCACTGATGGTGGCAGGGATGATCTGTGAGGTTTCCTCACTCATTCCTGGATCCCACCCCTTCAGACCCCCACAAAATTCCCTTGTTGACAACTCAGACAAATCTGAGGATGTGGGGGTTACCAACATGGCGATATGAGATAAAGACATGCTTAGAATTGAATAAAGCAGTGTGAGCACTTGTAATTAAATAATAGGAAAGGAAAGGAGGAAAGAGAAGAGAAGGGAAGAGAAGGGAAGGGAAGGGAAGGGAAGGGAAGGGAAGGGAAGGGAAGGAAAGGAAAGGAAAGGAAAGGAAAGGGAAGGGAAGGGAAGGGAAGGGAAGGAAAGGAAAGGAAAGGAAAGGAAAGGAAAGGAAAGGAAAGGGGGAAAGAGAAGAGAGGAGAAGAGAAGGGAAGAGAAGGGAAGGGAAGAGCGGGGGAAAAAAAGAAAAAAGAAATTCAATCTTGTGGTAGGAGATGACCAAGAATAGAAGCCTGCTTCATGGAGTAGAGATTCCCCATCATTGGAGGGGTCCATCAGAGGCAAGGCCACCACTCAACTCCAACAAAGAAGTGAAAATAGGCAAGCATGGATGGGAACACACCACTCCTGACGGGGACCAGCTCTCCATTTTTCACCATTCTGAGTATCAGTGATGGTACTAAATCCCTGAAGTTCCATCTCTCTTTCCCAAAGAGGTCAAAATTGAAAAATTAACTTGCATCTAACTTCATCTTTACAAGTCCACAGACTATGGCAATAGTGTCGATCCAAGAAAAATGGCTTTCTTTTGTTTTATTAGCTTAACTCTCTTAAAATTCCACTTTTGATGCACTACTCACCAGCTCCAAAACCCTTCATAGTTCCCTACTGACTCCAGACTAGGCTCCAATCCCTTCTTGTGTCATTCAATATCCTTCACCACCAGGCTCCGATACCCTCCTTCGTAGCCTTACCTTGAACTTCTCTTCATCCACTACCTAGTTCCTTAGTCTGTTAAATGCAGAGCCTCTGGAACACTCCTCCTCTTTTCCATCTCCACATTTTGTTTACATTATTCCAATGCCAGTCATATTTGTGGTATCTATTTCCTTCTTCCTTAGAGTCTCTCCTTATTGGCTTACACTCCTGTGTCTTCATCAGCATGTGCCCAGGGCCCAGCCTGGCTCTCAGGTCAAGTTTACTGGCTGGAATTAACTTGGATTAGAAAACGTTTTTCCATGCAGTGTGGCAGAAGGACACATTGGTTAAGTGCAGCCCGCCTCCTCTGGTGTGAGCCCTAGCTTTGCCACTTACTGTCAGGATAATCCCAGGTGAGTTACTTAAACTCCCAGGGACCCAGTTTTTTTATCTGTAGAATGGGAAAAATAATAACCCCTATCTCATGTCAGGAGGGCTAAACAATTGATTTTTATGAAGTATGTACTTTAGTGTCTGACACCCAGCTGTTCACTTAGGTAGTGCCTATCTATCCTTTAAGGTGCCCTTCTATTTCTTCCTCCTTCATGAATATTAATTCTATTTTCCATGTATAAAGCACTTCAGAGTTTACAAAGACCTTTCATATGTGTTTTCACATTTAATCATCACAGTAATATGTGAGGTAGGTGTTGCCATCCCGGAGAGTTTGGGTAACACAGGTAAAAGCAGGGGGCGGGGGTGGTGACAGGAACTCAGCAGAGATTCTGGTTCTCTGTCCCGAGGGTGTTCAGACACAACATCTTGCTCCCAGTCTGGATCCGTGTGGTTTACGGGCTTCGCACACTCCCAGAAGGCTAGGCGGTCGCAGCTTACCTCCGCGGCAGAGTGTTCTGTGACCTTTGCTCATTCCTGTATGCAAACCTTCACTGCAGGACACCAAATAAATGTAGCAGCAGAAATAAACACCCAAGTTAGAAGGGATCTTGAATATCATTAAGTCCGGACCCCCCCCACCAAAAAAAAGCATTTTACAAATGGGAACACTGAATTCCAGGAAAGAAAACTACTTTTCTAAAGACCCACTCGTGTACATGCTCCTCAAGATAGGGTCATGTGCAGGCACTAGAGAAATAAGGACAAGACTCTGGCTCTCAGGAAAAACATAGTCTAGTAAACTATGTCCTACACATCTTATTATCTCAAATGTCTAACTCAGTGCCTAACACACAGAGTAGGTACACCATAAATGTCCCCTGAATAAATGAACAAATGAATAAATGAATATCACTATGCAGCCAGCCCCTGGCTGAGCTGACCCTAGACCCTGGGCTCCAGATTACAAACATGGGCTACCCACTGCTCCTGCCTTCTGTTTCTCCTATCCAGACTCGCTTTTTAGTGAGGTTGGAGAAATAGCTAATAAAGTTGACAAATCATGTTTATTTAGGACGTAAAAGTGGATTCCTAGTCATCTTGTACTAGAGTTTGCTCTCTGTCTCTGCTGCAGGGACGGACGCTGAGCAGGGACCCAGCAGAAGACCAGCTTCAACAGACCCAGGACCTGCCCTATGGGATGCTGGCACTATCTAAAATGTTCCCGTGTCTTTGTTGTACAAACAGAAAGCAGTATGTGATGCATATCAGCTTATGATGAATACCTCTAACATGCTTCACATCTTTCGTGATTTCACTTGTTTCATAGAATATCCAAGCTGGCAGATGCTTTGGAGATAATCGGGTTTAATAATTCCTTTATAAAGAGAGACAAAAAGTCAAGATTCAGAGGGGGTCATTGAGTAGCTCATAGTTACACATCATGTCAGCAGCCCAGACTAAACTTGCCAGCAGGTTTCCTGGCTTCTGGTGAAGACATTCTTCCCATACTCCATATTGCTGGATTTGGCATTAAGCCAGCAGACGACACTAATGCAAACTTCTCAAGAGCACAGGTTCCATATAACTTAACCTTTCTTTCTTGCACTCTTGGCATGTTTTTGGCATGTCACGGAAACTCCTTCCCTGCCCAGCACTCTGGGGTTCTCAAGGAGCTTTCATGCTCATCACGAGTCCTATTTTATAGATCAGGGAGCCTCAGGTGGCCCAAAGGGACTAAGGGCTTGTGGCTTCAGAAAAATGGTAGTGGAACTTGAACCTCAATCTTTTGACAACCAGTCCATGCCCCACCTCAACACTGCATAATAACAGTCTAACAACTCTTTGATGACCAAGTGCATGGATAATGCCAGGATGGGTGAATGAATGAAAGACTGACAGGCATAGGAATCAATCACTCACTCTTGAGAAACAAATTTTAGGAAAATAATTAACTCCAGACCCTTACTCTGCCTGAACCCATGGTGACCTGTTTTAGCTCTGTTGCCTGCGGTTTCCTTCTACTGGATGCCTCACATATGTGTTTAAGAGAAGGGGGAAAACTAAGAACTCCAAAACTCTGTGTTCTTTCAGATGCTCAGGTCTCTGATGTTATTATATCCAGTTTGAATGATTATAAGAAAGCATTAAGAAAGACCTTTAGGCACCTGGGTGGCTCAGTTGGTTAAGTGACTGCCTTTGGCTCAAGGTCTTTATCTTGGAGTCCCAGGACTGAGTCCCGCATAGGGCTCCGTGCTCAGCTGGGAGCCTGCTTCTCCCTCTGACCCTACCCTCTCTTGTCCTCTCTCTCTCATTCTCTCTCTTTCAAATAAATAAATAAAACCTTTTTAAAAAGGAAGAGAGACCTTTAAACCAACCAAATATCACCACCAGGAAATTATAACAGTAGTTATTATTTTACTGAACATCCATCCTTTTTTTTGGTCTTTTTTGTCAAAGCATATATATATAATTTGTTTAGTGGATTCATACTAAATAAACTGCTTAGTGATCTATTTTTAGCATTTCATAATAAATCACAAATATCTAGTTGGGCCATGAGTGGATCAAGAGGGAGAACAAGCATAATATTTTGACAATATTTGATCTGCTTAGTAACACATAGATGTTGAGATCCTCAAACACTGCTTTCTAATGACTGTTTTAAGAGCTCGGTTAAACCATTTTTTACCAGGCTCTGCCTGAGCTTTTCTGTTTCTAAGATGGCCATGGCTATAACACTGTTAAAATATGAGTAATTGAAAGAGCTTGGAATAACAACTTTCAGTTTGCTAACCTCTTTACACACACACACACACACACACACACACAGAGTCATGTACCTTGACACACCCTA
Source organism: Lutra lutra (assembly GCF_902655055.1). Classification (NCBI taxonomy): domain Eukaryota; kingdom Metazoa; phylum Chordata; class Mammalia; order Carnivora; family Mustelidae; genus Lutra; species Lutra lutra. Next base: position 111,469,800 of record NC_062278.1, read on the forward strand.
TTATAAGTCAATCAGTATGTTCAGTAGGCAAAGAAGGAGACTTCATATATCACTTATGTTCTGTATGACAACCCTAGAAGAGAAGCAAGGTTCATGCCATTATTTCAAAGAGGAAGAAATTGGGGCACCTGGGTGGCTCAGTCAGCTAAGCATCTGCCTTTGGCCCAGGTCATGAACCCAGGGTCCTGGGATCAAGCCCTGCATCAGACTCCCTGTTCAGTGGGAAGCCTGCTTCTCCGTGTCCCACTCCTCCTGCTTGTGTTCCCTCTCTCACTGTGTCTCTCTGTGTCAAATAAATAAAATCTTTAAAAAAAAAACATAAAGATGAAGAAATTAAGGATCAGGAGATTACATGTTCACGCCTGGGATTTTGTGTTGTTTTAAAAATAATATTTGAAGAAATAAGATAAGCAAAGAAAAATGAGCCAGTGTTGAAAGAGGAATTCCTTGGGCTGAAGATTAGTAGAAGATTTTATTCATTCATAGCACAGCGGAGACTTGAACCCATCTTTGATCTACCATTCCAGCCCACTCTTTCTATCATGCTACACTGCCTTTCTGACTTAAAACACGGTTGAACACTTGGTGATTTGAGTTCATTTCATAGGATAGATACACATACATGAACCTGCCCCAACTCCATCAGCACGAGTGCTGACGGTGCATTCTGTGGCCTCTCCAGATGGGCTGACTGCCTGTCAGGTCTGTAAATGAGGTGTAATTTGATTAACGTGGGCCACTGGTCAGGACAACCTCCCCCGCTCAGTGAGGCGCGGGCCACCGGCACGGCTGGCTGGAGAGTCAGAGAGAGGTTGTGATTCATTTCTGCCCCAGGCACCCACCTGGCCAGGCCTGGTGCAAGGGCTATGGGACCAGGGGAAAGTGACAGGCTGCAACACCCTGCCTGTGAGCCGGGCCTCGGGAGTAATAGTGAGAAGAGGGGTGAGAGTAGCAGCTGCTGGGGTTGATATTTATATAATGACTCCCTGTGTTCAAGGCAGGAAGTGAAACCAAGGTTGTGCTGAGGCACTTTCCTTCCCCCACACCGCTGCCCACGGGTAGCTCCAAACGGGTGACATGGGGAGAACCTGAGCGGGGTATGCCCGAGTGTGTGTGGACACATGCCAAGCCCTAGGCTGGTCACTGAGATGTCACAGCCGAGGCTCTGCCTGCTGACCCCAAGGGCTCCTTTCTCAGTGTTCTCAACCTTCATCCCCTCCGTCCCTCCTCCTAGGTGCCCTTCATGATGGGGAGAGCCCTAATGTTCCCTTGAAGCTTCGCAGGAATGCTATGAGGGTACGTGAGATAAGTTCTATAAAACGCAGGCCCAGGCATGCATCTCTGCAGAATTAGCATTAAGCTCTTTGTTGCTTTTCTGTGACTATTTCCAACATCGTCACCTGTGGTTTCTGCAAACGGTTGTTCCCTGACTTTGCTGCCTGCGTCGAGTCAACTTTCTGCCTCGTTCCTCTACTTTCCTTTCAAGCATTAATATCTTTTCAGACGCCCTCAGTCTTCAGAGCCAATATCCCCACCAGGGCCCACCTTCCCTCTTGCTTAAGCACAGGCTTAGAAATGCTATACCTGTCTACAATAAAAAAGGCATTTTAATCTAGATGGTGTGCCATCTAAAGAGCTTTTCCTATTCTGTTTCCCACCCTAGTATTGGAGACTATTTGCATCGTGGAGTGTTCACAGCCAGGAAAAAAAAAAAAATGGACCTTAAAAATAATCTAGCCCTCAGCCAGGAAAAAAAAAAAAAATGGACCTTAAAATGGACTTCAAAAATTATCTAGCCCACGGCTTCCCCATGAGTGAAGGGCCCACAGGAACAGCAGTACCAAGGAGCTTGTTTGGACTGTGCAATCTGAGGCCCCACTCCAGACCCACAGAATCAGAATCTGCATTTTTGCAAGATCTCTGGATGTTTCATATGTACGTTATACTTTGAGAAAGACTACCTTAGTCCAAGGTGCTCATTAACAGATGGAGGCAAGGAGGGCTCAAAGAGGGAGCTAGACCTGCCCAAGGTCACACAGCAGGAGACTACCTTAGGACGGACCTCAGTAGCCTCTGTAGTTCAAGCCTCTTCTGCATGAGGCCCTAATGAAGATACAGTCTCAGGCCAGGACTATGAAACTAGCAGGGCAAGGTCTTCCCCCTTTTCATTTTTACTCGAACTTTCATTAATGGGTATTTTTGCAATTTACTTGACCATAGAAAATCAATACAAATGGTTTTCCCACACCTCCTTTGACCTCTTGTCTGGTCTAAGTTTTCATTCTAGTGGCCGAGTTCCACAGAGCCTAGTATGTTCAATTAGGGATATTCACCCAGAGTTTCTTCAAAGAAGAGCTTCAGGGTGTTGGTAAGGAAAGGGAGATGTATTATCAAATATTTCAGTGATGCCAGCTCTGCCCCTCAGGGGCCTTGCCAGGAAGAACTATGCATGGCAGTGTGTTTTGAATCACAAAATGATGACACTCAAAGGGACATCAGACATCATCTCATCCAACCCCTTCAAATCTCTGAGCAACAGAGGAAAATTGCTTTCTTGGGTTTATCCAAAAAACTGGTAGCATATTTGGGGCAAGAGTTGAAATCTCTTGCCTCTCAAGAGTTGAAATCTCTTGCCTCTCAAGTCAGGGCTCCATGCTGTGTGACTCCTTCCCACCACCCACCAACTCAATGGAATGGACAACCTAACTTAACAGATCAGACGGTATTTACCCCGGAATTCTGAAGTGAGTCACAGGTAGAAATGTGGAGCTATTATTCAGACTGCACATGATCTCATAAATGGTCACTCACTCAGAGAGAATGTCATACTGCCAATGGGATTTCCACCCAGGTGAAGGACTGCTAGGGAACTACTATAAGATGCTGAATCAGACTGCCTTGTCTAGAATCCAGGATTCTAAGATCATGTGAATGGAACAACATAAACTATGTTGTTCTCTATGGGGAGAAAAGCAGAAGGACTTTAATAAACCAACATGTTCTTAAGAGATGGGGGCTAGGCACTTGATGTAATGAAATGTTATATGCGACTGAAGAATCATTATACTCTACCTTTGAAACTAAGAACATACTATATGTTCATTAATTGAATTGAAATAATTTTTAAAAAGGAGATTAGGGCTAGGATCTAAGTGGGGAACTACTGAAACACAGTGCTTTCAATTTTCATAGATTCAAGATGTCTGGGCTGGACTTTCACATCAAAGATCAGCTTGATTCCAAAATTGGTTGAAATGGTACTACCTCATTTTTGACAAGGATCATAGGAAATAATTTGGTACTATTGTTGTAACCTCCCCAGATAGAGAATATTAACAAAAGGATCTCCAGAATTCAGAAAACACTCTGAATTAGGCTTTCCTTCATCCATATTTTAATTGAAGGCCTGGAAGAAGTGGCACGAGGTAGTGAAACCTCCACTTTTATGAATGTCACCGAACATTTCTAGTCATCATGGCACCTCCTTTTCAGACCTTACTGGTTTCACCAGTAGCATTTTGTCAGATGCTCAAGATGCCCCTGTGAGGTACATAGACAGAGGTCGATCATCCCTATCTGAGACCAGGAACCCAAGCCTCAGGGAGTAGAGTGTTTATCCAAAGCTTTCATCACTTCAGTCCCAGTTGGACTTTAAATCCAATGTTCTTTCCATTTCACAATGCTGTTTCTAGGTAAAGAAATACCACACACAAAGCAATAGTTCCTACCATTCTGCACACTCATTTAAAAGTTACAAAACATTTGGACAACTCTGTGATTTGAGAAGGAACGCAACTAATTGCTAGGAGCATGCTGTATGACCCCGGGGGCTGTACTAGATGTTAGGCATGGTTATCTTGTTGAACTATGGCAATGATTCTCTGAAATGGGTGTTATTTCTCTATCTGTATATTAGGAAACCAAGCAAGGTTAAGCCATTTGTCCATGGTCAGAGAACTAAAAACTGATGGATCTACTATTAGAATCCTGAGTGGATTTGAGTCCAAAGCCCATGTTTCCAGGTCAAGTATTTTTATCATCTCAATATTACAGTAGAAGAAATGGACTTAGAGATGTTAATGACCGCAAATCACAGAGCTAATAAATCAGAGAGAAAGAGTGTAAGCTGGAGTCCCCTGACTTTAAGTCTCAGGGCATAAAGAATCCAAGAAGTCAGAACAAAGCTTGAGTTTGAGCAAATACAAAGCAGAGCTCCTGAGTAAAATATACCCCAGTCTCTCTAGAATCATGGACTCTCGTGTATCACAATTCAGGAAATGCCCTTAGGTTGATTACATTTCACTTCCATAACCAGGTATTGAGCACAGAGCTTGTAGCCAGTCCAGTGCAGGACTTGCATGGACCTTCTCTTTCTTGAGTCTCTTAACAATTTTTTGAAGTATTGTCTTCCTCTTCGTGCAAAGGAAAAATCAGTGACTTGTCCAGGGTCACACAGTAATAAATGACAAGGCAAAATGAGATCAGTTCTGATTGAACTCTTGTAGCTGCTGCAGCTGAGGGGCTCATGGGAATTTTTAGTCTCACCGGAATGAGTATGGGATTCAGATGGAAAGGCATTATCTCCTGTTCAAATGACAGCAGTGTGTAGGCTCAGGACAAATGTAACCATTCTATTCTATTCTATTTCAAGAAAAAATCAGTGGACTTGGGGGAAATGGGAGAAAGACAGAGAATTATTCAAAGGACCAACATGATAGAGCTTGTTGGTATAAAGAGGGACAACAAAATTAGAAGACTGAGGGGATATGACAATATTTGCTAGAACAGAACTAGGTACTTAACCCGCAAATCTCAGAAAAACAGAACTTTCCCAACCTGCCTCTACCCCAGAGTTCAAGGGAAGTAGAAGGAAGTACTACTCTACATAGTGGGTAGCAAACTTATGAACCCAGGAGATAGGAACCGGTTGAGGATGCAGCAGCACAAATGGGTTTAAGAAGGAATTATTCAGATGCCATAAACACTCATAAATTCCTCACAGGTTTATTAGAGTACGTGTGAGATCTTAGAGATCACCTGGCCCAAACTACTACCTCACGGGTATCTACTTGCTCACCTCCAATGGCCAAGAACTCATTCTTCCTCACAGCAAATCATTCCAGCTTTTGACAGCTCTGCATGTCAAAAAGGTCTTTCTTGGGCTTAATAAAACTTCCTTCTGTTTATTATATCCATGTTAGCTCTATCTCTGCCTTTGAAATTTCACACAATAAATCTGAAGAGTCTTCCTTTTTAATACCCCTTCAAGTATTTAAATCCGGCTCTTCACTTCAGGAGTTCAGAGCCATATTTAATTACCTCAACTAGTGGTGGAAGTCAAGGTCATGAACAGAGATCACTTTTACCCAACCACTGTTAAGGGCGATTTTCAAAATTCAGAAAGAAGCGTATCCTGTGCCGTGTCCAACTGTGGAAAGGCAAAAGGAACAAGTATTGGCTGGCAGGAAACCTAGGTTCTATTTGGGTTCTGTGACTTTTTATACGAAGTCCACGTCACTGTATCTGCTGCTAATTAGCAGATGTAAATTAGAGGGCAGAGACCTCACATTTCTGGACCACATTTTTTTTCTCTCCCCCTTCTCTCTCTCTCTCTCTCTCTGCATTTCTCTCTTTTAACACATCCTTCTCTCTTTCAGGATCATTTTTCATTGCCTTTTGGATATCTTTAGTTTCATGCCCAACAGACAGTTTACACTCAGTATGTCCCACACCAAATTCACCCCCTTCCACTGTACATGCATCCTTTCCCCCCAGCTTTATTGAGATATAATTGACACAAGGTATTGTGTAAGCTGAAGGTGTTGATTTGATACAATATATCACAGAGATTACCACAGTAGCATAAGCTAATACCTGTTATCACGTCACATAATTATCATTTCTTTTTGCGGTGAGGACATTTAAGGTCTACTCTCCCAGCAACTTTCGAGTATATAATACAGTATTAACTCTAATCACTATGCTATACTGTAGATCTTCAGAACTTACTTATCTCATAACTAGACATTTATACTCGTTGACCACATCTCCCTTTTTCTCTCACCCCCCCCAGCACCAGATAATTACCACTCCCGTTTCTGTTTCTATGAATTTGGCATTTTTAGATTCCACATATTATTGAGATCATACAGCATTGTATGACTTATTTTCCTTAGCATAATGCCCTGAAGGTCCATCCATGTTGTCACAAATGGCAAGATCTCTTTCTTTCTTCTGGCTGGAAAATATCCCATCGTGTATAAATACTACATTGTCTTTATTCTTCTGTTGATGGACACTTAGGGTGTTTCCATGTCTTGGCTGTTGTGGATAATGGACCACAGTTCTCTTAACGGTAGGATAAAGAGATTGAACAAAACACTGTTTATTCTCCCTTGTGTCTACAATTCTCTGGCTTGAACTTAATTAACCAGTAGTGGTTCTGACACCCAAATCCACTTCTGAATCTCCCTTCAATACACTGTCACCGGAAAGGAGTTTTACCAGTCCCTTCAGATGAACCAACACAATTGGGTAGAAATTTCATTGACCATGATTATTGGTCACTAGCTCCCCCACCCCCATTCTCTGTGAAATTAAGTTCACCTAAGGATAGAGCAGATTTCATCAGAATTTTGTTCGTTTTCAGCTAAGCTGCTTGCTAATAGCCAGAGATAAGTTAATGAGTAGAAAGCAAGCAACACACAGAAAGAACAATTTGACATTTATTTTCAGATCTTGAATCTGATCCATGGGACAAGGACCACTCAATAGACATTTTTAAAGTCAGTGACCCTGGTCTTATCCTTATAGGAATGGAAATTACATGAGCAAATAAGTTTCTTGTCCATAAAAAGACCCTGGGAAAATGGTGAAACACAGCAGTGTCCCTGAGCATTGGTGCTTAAGAAGGTCATGCTAGCCAAGGAGCCATGCTGGGAGGCACTTATGTTTCCAGAGATTTCCAAGGTCTCCAAGCTGGCTAGTGGCACCACTAAAACTAGAACAGCTCCCCTTGCACCCGATGTTGTAAGAAGTCTAACTTTATAATTTATTAAGCAACTACTACCTGCCAGGCACTGTGCTAAGCTTATGAGCACCTGTAAAGCATCTCCTTTAATCTTTATTATAGTTTATATAATACAAATTCTGAGGGAGCAGGGATTTCAGCTGTCTTGGGCATGATTTTATCTCACTCTCAAGAACATAACCTGGCATATAATAATAACAGCTGAAAAAATTTCTGTTTAATGAATTTAAATAGGCAAATTAATAAAGTAGGTATTAATAACCCCATCTTAAAGATGAAGAAGTTGAGGCTCAGAGAGATAAACTACTTGATGATTAAAAAAAAAAAAAAAAACTGGAAACAACAGGGCTGATGATGGAACCCAGGCTTTCTGATGTCAAGGTTGGTGCTCTTAATAGAACATAGCTATCTCTCAGCTTAATCGCCTTAAAAACCTAAAAGAAAACTGGAGTTAATCTCTCCAAAACAAAAAGTAAAATTTGTGGAACAAGCATCAATATCTTAATGCCAATCTTTTCGCCATTCAAATCCTTCTCACAGAACGGATGACTAAATTTTCTGCCCACAAAAGTAACATGAGAGAGATTTGAAAGTTCCCGCTAAACTTAATGAAACAAAACGAGTCTGCCCATTTCACAGAAACTGCGAATGTCTCTCTTATGGAAGACACAGTCCCCCCCAAACTTCCTGTGGCCCTGGGAGAATGCTGGCCCAGACCATGAGCAGAATAAAGACAGAACCTGACCTAAAAGAACGGCCTGTCAGGAACGAGGGCCAGTGTGTCCAGTGGGGGTCCCCAGGGACTCATCACCTGTGTCATCTACTGCACTGGTCCCTCTCATCCACCCCAGTCTTCCAAGGGGACAGGAGGCAGCATTGGCCCTTAAGTCAGGAGCCATGGGTTCTAGCAACATCCGGATAATCACTGACTGTGGGACCATGAACAAGTCCATTGCCTCTCTTGACTTCAGTTCCCCCACACGTGAGAGAGAGGAGTTTGCCCGCATGACACCAGGTCCCTTTCCTCCCTGGCAGCCTATCATCACATTATTCCCTCTTTTCTTCCACCCAGCCACACACGGCAGCACTGGCAGCCCAGAGTGACTGTGGGGAGTCCCCATGGCGGCTGCTGCCGGGCCTTACCATGCAGGTGCACAGGGACAGCTGTCTCCTCCTGCACTGGTGAATGCTCCAATTTACCTATGCTGATGAGGCTATGAATAAACAGAGTCTGCAACAAGTGAAAGGGCCGTCGTTTATTCACATTCTTTTCAGCTTTTCACTTTCCGGAGGCCAAGAGTGGCTGAGGTGAGGCTCCCTTTCCAATCCATTCCCCTCCTGCAGGGACTCAATCCTGCCCTCCACCTACACAGGGAGGACTAGGGTTGGGTAAGAAGGAAGTGCTTTGGATTTGCCAGTAGGGTTTTCCTTTTCAGAGTGTTATTTAGCCTTCCAGCTCCTCTCACATACACACACACACACACACACACACACACACACGCATGCGCACACACACGCGTGCACACTTACACACACACATATAGACACGCACATAAAACTGGGCTTTTTTAGTCATTCTGAAACTTAAACACTGGTCAGTCAGTACCCATGGGTCTTGGAAAAGACAGGCCCAACTGGTCATTGTAATGCCCTGTTCCCTGACCCAGTCAGGTTTGCCTCCCTTACACAATCTCCCGACTTGAACTCACACAGTGATGCCTCTTCACATACAACTTCTGAAGACTGGCAAGATTCTGGCCCATTCTTTAAGCTTTTGCTTCACAGACATGTTCTCCAAAGCATCTTCCCCCTCTCTGTTTTCGTTTCTCCCTTACCTTACTTAAAATTACCTGTTGCCTCTTCTGCAGCCCCGTGGCACACACACACGTTGTACACATTCTTACACACACATACACACATGCATACATTCCATAAGGTGCTCTGTCCTGATTATTTGCCACCATGCTATCTTATAACAACAAGTAGACTGCGAACTTCCAGGGAGCAAGAATTGTGTCTTGCCTGTGTCGATAGTCTTCACCGGACTGATTTGAGGTAAAGACTAAAATGTGGATGAATTCAAGAACTCTCGATGGCCGCTAATGTGTTAAGCACTCTTCTTTCCATCCTTCTGCCATAGGGAAAACATACGAGGCCATTTAAGGGTTAATTGGAAGCCTTATGATTCACCTGGTCCCACCCTAAGACGCTTCATCCAGCTTCTGTTGACTTCTGTTACCAGGCATAAAACAAACACTGTTGTTTCCCTCATTCCTATTTTCCTGGTCCCCTGGGCTGCACTCCTGTGCCGGCTCTTTTCTTTCTCACCCACCTTTCACAGTATGCATTTATTTGCATTTCCCCCCACACAACATCATCGATTTAATTTCGGTTCTATGGTGGACACTGTTTGAAGCTTAGAAGCTGGAGCTCGTCTGTCTCCCAATCCCAACAAGCAGTCATTCACTTGCATCTTTATTAATCATCCGATAACTAAAAAGCAGCCAAGACCCCGAGGAATATGAACTTGAACATGATCCCTTTCCCTGACGGCAAGGTGATCCCAGTCTAGGAGGGGAGATAAGACATGCCCAGAGATCATTACAATACCAGGTAGACGGCAGTAACTGAGGAGCCCAGACCACCAGGTGTGATACACACTCAGGCATGAGGGGTCCCTCCTGTGGGACAGGGGAGAGGGCAGGACAAGGAAAGACGTCGTGGGGGAGGTGGCGTTAAGGTGGTCCTGAAAGAATGACGTTGGATTTGCACTAAAGGGGGAGTTGCGCAGAAGGAAAAAAACAACAACAACAAAAAAAACAAACAAACAAAAAAAAACCCCAAAAAACAAAAAAAACAAAAAACAAAAAAACCCACCAGCTGAGCCCAGAGATGGAAAAGTACAGGAGCAGGCAGAGCGACTAGTTCACTTAGTTCACTCAGCTGCAGCACTGCATGCTCAGGCAGAGCACTGAGGAATATGGCTCAACATGTAGGTTGAGCTCCATGTGGGGGTGGAATGGAACAGGAGAGACTGGAGCAGGGCGACCAGTTGAGAGGCGTCTGCAGCCCTCTGGGTGAGAAGCAAGAGGGTGGTGGCAGTGAACATGGAGGGGAGGAATGGGAGTGAGAAATGTTTCAACAGAGATGCTAAATGCCTCCAAATCTCCTTGACTAATTCTCCTCCATAGCTCATACACCCATTCTCATGGCGGGTGTCATGCTACCTTCCCTGTCTCCTCTCTGGAAGCTTATCTTTTTATCGTCCAGGTGCATGACTTTCTGCCCAATTACTTGTCTTCAACCCATCGGAGCAGGTCAACCGTGCAGCCCAGTAGTCTCACTGTCACACTTGGCCTATGTTTCCCTGTGCACGTCTCCATCATCTGCGTTCTCCAAGAATAATCGCGCTAAGTCTCCCGTGGCCTCATGTGGCCGAGTGAGGACTAAGATGCCAGAGCCTGGGCAGGGAAAGGAGATTGGGTGGAACCAAGAGGGACTCCTTTTCGTCCAGGGTACCAACCCAGCTGTATATCCTCCTCCGGGTCTGGGAGCCACTGGCCGAGAAAATCAGAACGGGAAACGCAAGGGCACTGTTTTACCTCTATGAGCAAAGTGACCTTGAGTCTCTGTCTCTCTCTGATCCCCAGATTTGTTGTCTATAAAATACGAATTATGACACCCCCCTTATCTGCCCTCATCGAGGTGTTGGTGAAGTTAGAATAAGGTGTGTATGGAACCACTTTGAATATGTAAAACAAGATTTCACGGGCTTATTCTCATTCAGCTCAGATCCTATTCATTAGGACAGGTGGAGATAGAGAGAAAAAAGAGAAATATAGATGCCTGGAGAGCACCGCTGCGGGGTTCCCTGTTTTCCGCAATAGTTCTAAGACGACTGGTCATATGAAGCATCTAGATCAGTCTTCTCCTTGGACAGGTGAAAAAAACCAAAGCGCAAAGGGAAAGAGTGAATGGCCTAGGGTCTCAAGGGGAGTCAAGGTCAAACCCAGGTCCTGTGCATCTCAGACCAGGCCTTCTCCCACCTCACATCCCTGATTCTCCAAACCGAAGCCAGAATGGAAACCAGTGGCCCAGAGACGGGGCTTGCTTAACCTCTGCATTATTGGTCAATAGTTCCATAATTGAAACTAAGGAAGAATTCAGTGTGGATTGGAACAGAGCCCATTTCTAGTAAGCATAATGTTGAAAATCTTAGGTGACCATTTCCTAAAGTCCAGAGCATTCATGTCCTCAAAAGAAAGACTCAGCTCCAAATGTGGGATTGCCTGTCACCCTTCTGGATTTTTCTCGAGCATCAGTGGGCTCCATAGGAGGAGAAAAGATGATTCCCCCTACTAGCGAGCAGCTGACAAGTGTCAGTGGCTTTGAGGTGCTAATTCTCCAACAAACATTTTACATGTACCTCACCTTATTTCATGCTCATAACAACCAAGGGTGGTAAATAATGTCAGAATCCTCATTTTCCAGTCAAATAAAAAAATTTTTTAAATTTTTTAAAAATTCTATTAAAATTTAAAAATTTAAAATTTAAAAAAAAATTTAAAAAACCAAACCTGAAGACTCAGATAAGTCAAGTGTCTTGAGTTGCAAGCTGGTGCCAGGTTCGTGCCTAGGGCCTGTCTGAACCACAGGGAGACCGTTCATGGGGGAGCTGTGGCTTCCACTCCGCACCCTTTTTTGCATGGCTCCTGCTACGTATCAGAACTGTACAATGATCCTTTCACCCAGAAAAGTCTGTGAAATATGCACTCTCTCTGCTTCATCCTCCAGCTCATATGTGTTATCTTTTGGTTCATCTGTCATGGCCCAAGCATTTTCTGACGGTGGCACTGTGCTGGAACTGAGGGGCTGAAACACACTCCTGCCTTTGAGGTTTTGAAGGTTGGCAAAGATGAGGGTGGGGGGGAGACATATTGTCAGAGAGCTCTAATCAAAGAAGGACAGTTGAGTCGCCAATGAAAGACATGGATGTGTATCTGATGGTACAGAGGTGGGAGGGTAGAGGAGGGCATGTGCCCACATAACTAGGGGACCTGTGCATTCAGGGAAGGTCAACAGGGGCAGACAGTCTTGCCAGAGGGTAGGATGCAGTATGAGTTGGGACTAGAGTTCAAGCCAGAAAGTCTGGGACTGGTGTTCAAAGGAATCTTCCTTCTTCTGAAAGTGCCAGTTCCAGATCAGCCCAGACATAGATGGCACCCATTTGTGGGGAATCTCAGTTTCCCCTTTGTACAATGAAAGCCGTGAATGTCGCCTATGAGGGACCTGTGTGAGAGTGGCAGGGGGAAGTAATAGCGGAATGCATTGATATCCTCTAGGGTAGGGTGGAAAGGAAATGCAAATCACAGATATTTATAATTGCAGCAAACTGAAACCCAAAAGATATTACTGTGGGCCGCCAAGCATTCCTGCTGGAAATCCTGAAAACCTGCTACCTTGAGGCTGTGCCCAGATCCCAGCTGGAAGCAGACTTATCTCTTCTCAGCTCCTGCCAGGCTGTTCCTCATACAACAAACACTAAGCTCCCCACATAATCCTACCTACAGAGGAGGAACTCCACACCCTTCTGTCTTCTCTTTTCAAAGTACCAAGATGAGCCCTAAATCCCAGGTCATGACAAACTATTTTTTTGTCCTCGGTGCCTACCAGGCCACCCTGGCAAGTCTAGACCCTCAGAGTTGGGGGCCGCATGGCTTGGGAAACATCATAAAAGTCCCACTAGTATCCTGACCCGGCCCCTGATTCTGGAGCCTCCCCCTGCAGCAGGCTTGTGCTAGGCATCTGAGGAGCTCAGGAGAACAGCAGGAGAACAAGGGTCTGGCCTCAGGAGAGATAGAGAACAGGGTCCTAACCTCAGCACAATTTCCTCTTCTACCAAAGGGAGGGAAAGACCACATGGGTTTCAACCTTTTTCTTCTTTTAAAAATGTCAGTGGTCCCCTTTTTCACATGCTGTTCTTCATGGGACCCCATATACATAGCTGGAAGGTACCTACAGGTAGCCTCCTCAGGCATTTCAGAAGGATCCTAAACTAGTGTTTCTCAGACTTTAATGTCCATAATAACCTGGATGGATCGGGTGAAAATGCAGATTCTGACTTAGGGATCTGGGATAGGACCCAGTTGACATTGATGCCAGTGATCTATGGATCACATTGGAAATAGCAAGTGTCTAGGGCTCTAAGAATTGGTTGGAAAACCACTGATCTTTAGGAGAGACAATGAGGCTTCCCATACCCTATCCCTGGAAATATTAAACCAAAGCTCCTGGATTAGATTTTTCTTTCCTGGATTGAACTCAGCTTCTGCAATAAACTACAAACCAAGATCCTAGAATGACCTCCTTACCTCCCTCTGGCTCTGGGTGTCTACCATATATCTCTACAAGGCAATCTGGAAACATTCCGGAGAGGTGTAGCCATGAGGAAGAGCTCTAAGCCATATCCTTCTAACAGAGAAGTACAAAAGGTTAAGGTAAATCCTCTCCAACCCACCCACCACCTTAACACACAGTGAGATCAAATCAGTGTTCCCACTGGCTCTCAAAAGGATGACCTTGTGACAGCCACGTTCTTCCTGCCCTCTGGTAACCCCAGCAGATGAATGACGGAAGTCATTTTCCTCACAAAGTCCCTGTCCCTTGGGCCCACCCCCTTGGGACTGAGATGCTCCCACTGAGGTCAAAGGTATTTTTAGCACTGCTCATGTGGGACCATGCTTGGCAAATTCTCCTAGACATCAATCTTGGATTCCGCAAATGCCAGCTCTTCTAATCCAGGAGGCACAGAGGCGACAGAGAAATCTGAGTGCATTGGAAAATGAAGCACATGGCCTTTTGAGGATTTTGTCCATATGCTGTCTATGATAAAAACAACAACAGTAACACCTAATGCTCAGAAAATGCTTCAGCATTTATAGAGCAGTTCCACTGGTGTTGGCCTCATTTGATCTTCCCAAGAGGCATATGGGAAAGATAAGGCAAAAATGACTCGTATTGTATTTAAAGAAAGGGCCAAGAGACTTGGCATGGTGACAGATCCAGGAGGTAACAAAATTGGTTCTCCAGCCTCCAGGTCCAAACCCAGTGCCTTTAAATCCCCACACAACTCTAACCTTTGGCTTCTCCTTTTAGCTTTGTTTTGTTTTCCAATGAAATATTTTGAGGAGCAAAATCTGCAGACTTTCATGTGAAAAGCCTGGGGTGAGAAGTGTTTCTTTAAAAATGGAAGACCAGAAGCAAGGAAGAATGAGGCACATTGTATATCAGTCATGGTCCTCAGACGAAACAGAGGACACACTCAAAACAGGGTGACCAAAGAGAGATTAATTAAAGAATAATATATACAGTTGTGAGTATGGTTAAGGAAACCCAAGAGATGGTGTGGCATACTGGGGCTAACAACAACCGGGAGCTGCTACCAGTCCACCATCTAAAAGGGCAAAGGAAGAGGCAGTTCCCAGGATCTGGTGGCCATGCCAGGAGGCTGCAGGAGAGGGCCACTGATAGGAGCTGTGGCCTTTCATGGCAACATACAGCCTCCACTAACCTCCAGCCAGCAGGAAGGGAGATATGGGATGATAGATCCTCACCTCTCCCTCCTCCCACCCTCTGATCACCTAATCAGTGAGTCCAACCAGAAGCCAGAAGGCATGGAACCTACTGATCTCTACAAGATCAGCTTCCTGAAGAGGGGGAAGAGAAGGAGGATGGATTTAGACGGTCAAATAGGGAACACCAGGCACACAGCTACCATAGCCAAGAAATTGGTTGCAGTGGAGGTAGAGGAAGGGCAGGCATAACAGAGTCTGGCGGGCTGGATTTTGAGGAGGAGCTGTTAGCTAGGTCCTCCCAAAGTAGAGTTACCCCGGAGTCCAGCTGTCATTCCCTGGGGCCACTCTGGCCCCAAGTTTCAGGGGAGCACACAAACACACACACACACACACACACACACACACACACACACACACACACACACATACACACACACACACACAAGCAGACTAATAGCTCCCAAGAGGCCCGACCAACCCCACAGGCAGTGTTGGCTGTCTTGGAACTTGGGTTTAAATCCCAGTTCCTCCATTTTGTTTTGTGTGACTTTAGGCAGTACCTTTAATGTCTCTGAGTCTCTGAGCTTCACCTATGGGGCTAATCCTGCCTGTCTCAGGACAGATGGGCACATTACACACTGAGAAGCCATGCAAGGTCAGGATGTAAGAACATGGTAAGAACGCCATGCAAGGAAGTCATGTAAAAATGTGGTGGAATCCAAATGGTCTGGACCATCTATGCCTCATTTGCTCTCTGTAAAATTCAGCTCCTAATACCTAGACTTGAGGCAGGATAAAGCCAAGTATTCCCAGACTCATCATGTCAACCTTATGCCATCTAAAAAGAAGAAGTAAGAGGTGGCACAGTCGGTGGCAAAGATAGGACCAAGAGGCATCCTCTCATGGCCTCATGGCATGCCCCCATGGTCCTTGCCCCTTCCATATGACAATCAGTTAGACTAAGGATGAGGTAGGGTCTTGCCAATTGTATCAGTGGTGGTGATCATTGCACTTAATAGCAATCTACCCCAGGGTGGAAAAGTCCCATCATTAACCATGTCTTCCAGGGCACTGGAAAGTATGATTATTTGACCAGGATAAGGCACATGAACACTCATGAGCACCCCATCAGGAGTGTTCATCTGAGTCAAGAGAAATGTCACTTTGCAGAGGACAGGATCCACAGGCCACAGGTAAGTTGTGACGGGCAGCAGGTGGCACAAAAAATCAGAGCTTGATATGCTCCCTACATAGGAAGGAAAGCTTGGGTAGGGACACAAGAGGGTACATAAGACTCCCAACCCCAACTGGCTAGAGGAGAAGTTAGGTAGAGGAGGAAAGCCCAGCCCTGAACAGCTGATGGGCTCCCCCATGTTCTCCCTGAGAGCAGGCAGAATTGGGCCCCACTCTCCAGGCTCTCCTTTCACAGGCAGACCCCGATGGGCTGGCTTCAGGAGACACCTCCATCTGTGGATTCCTCAGTGGAGAGTTTGTTACAAGAGGATCACATGCCACATTGCAGCTTTTAATCTAAGAGCCAAGGGACGCCTGGGTGGCACAGTCAGTTAAGCGTCTGACTCTTGGTTTTGGCTCAGGTCCTAGTCTCAGGGTTGCAAGATTGAGGCCTGCTTCAGGCTCTGTGCTCAGCAGAGATTCTGCTTAGAGTTTCTCTTTCCCTTGCACTCTGCCATTCCCCTCTGCTTGCTCGCTCGCTCTCTCAAATAAATAAATCTTTAAAAAATTTTTTTAAATAAATAAAAGCCCAAATCTCCTAGGGAAGACCTCCAGCTTTCAGAATGTGTGGACGAGCTCACACCCCAGGGAGCTCATTCTGTTCTTCTTCCCTTCTATTACCCATCCCTTCAACTGCCCCTCTGCCCCACCATGTTCAATTGTTCTTCTATACACTCATTTAACCAATATTAACTGAGCACCTACTGTGGGTCAGGCACTGTGCTTATCATGAGGAACCCTGCCTTCACAGAACTGATCATCCAGATTTCACTGAAACAAATGTGGGAGCAAAGACTGGCTCGGTCAAGAGTCAGTGCTAAACAAACAGGTGCTGCTCCTGGAAGGACTATCTTCAGCACAAATATCCTGAACAGAATTGTATATAGTATATCCAGAGAGCCCAAACTGCTCTGAGGGTCAGGACAAAGGGAGTATAGGTTTGTCTCAGAGCATGGGAGGTAGTCTGGGACAGTTCCCATCTCCATGGCCCAATGAATGACCTTCGGCAAGTTCCTTCACCTGTCTGAGACTCCTTTTCCTCCTCTGAGTGACGGCGGCGGTCATCACAGTACCTCACTCATGGAACCGCGATGAGAATTAGGGTAATACATCTTAAGCTCTGAGAACATTTCCTGGGATGGCAGGTACTCAATAGTCACTGTCACAAGTGACCTGAAGCCGGGGGGGCTATGACTCACCAAATGCCTCTCACCTAGTTAGGAGCAGAGGCAAGGTTGGAACCTAGGTGCCCCCAACACCAAACCAGTGTTCTTTCCACTGCATCTCCTACCTTCCCACCAGGGAATCCACATCATGAATTTAGCTATATCCCATTTGAATGTTTAAACAAACTGGGAAATTTGAGCTTGTATCTCCATACAGAGCCTTTCTTATTTGGGCCACTAGAAAGATTATATTTCTTCCACTCAAGTAACCCCATTGCCAACAGCCAATCATCTGCCTCACCCTCCTTGCTAAGGAAACTGAAGCCTCCAACTCCATGGCCAGCACTTAGGGCCAAGCATTCCCTCCTGGCCACATCTCGCTGAATCACTGTACCCCTGCAGCCCAAATCTTCACGGTTACTTCCCCACCTCACTTCTTTGCTTAGATTGAGCACTGTTTTCACGATCTCACCAGGTAAATGTTGCGAACATGTGTGATATAAGAGAGTCCTTGTGTGAAGATCTGGGGCCCTGCAGTGGGTCCGTAGATCCACTCAATTCACAGTTCGGGTGGTGGCAAGCCCATGCCCCAACTCAGTGAAATTAACAGACGTAGGTGATTTGTGTCATACCAAAGCATATTTAACAGCCCACTGATACCTCACAGCCTAAGCCCTAACCACTTGCTGATTCCACTGAATCACAAAGTGTTAGTTTGTTGTAACTTTAGAAATCATTTGCTCTGCTCTCCCTTTCTCTTGTAGGCATTGCCAGAGTCTTAGCTTGGAAATTAGAATAAAAAGGGGTACAGAATTTGGACCCGGTAGCCAAACTACCTAGGCTCAATTCTGTTCTAGCCATTAAGGTGAGGCTTTGGCCAACCCACTTCCCATCACTGTGCCTCAGTTCTCTCATCAGTAAAATGGAGCAAAAGTACTTCCCTTATAGGACTGTCATGAGAATTGAGTAAGTTAATAACTAACAAAGTGCTTAGAGCAATGCCTGGCACATAACCGAGCACTATGTGTTTATAATAAATAAGCTAAGAAGACAGGACCTTCTGTGAGTCTCAATCAGTTTTATGCCCACTCAGCGTGCTGTCAGATTGGATTAGACAGTCTCTAGGGGCCCCCCTTTTTTTTTTTATCATGGTGGTGGCATCCCTTGCTGGAATGGGTGGTGTGCCGCTCTCTGAGATGAAAAAAACAGCTCTTTGGAAGCACCAAGAAGAACACGGTGGCAGAGGAATAACTCACCTGACTGAGGCAAAGATCTCCATGACTTTGATTTAGCCTTGGCCTTAGCCAAAGTCATTACAGGAAGCTCCTCGGGAGCTTGGCCTGGAGAGTGTGCCCACTGGTGGTCTCAGGGGGCTTCTGTCAAGTATCACGGAGCTGGCCATTGCTGGGCACTCTTCACTGCTTGCCCTCCACCCTGTCTCTCTCTGATCCACCGCATGTTTGTCCTCTTGAAGATGGCTGGGGACTCAGAATCCTCCCTTTGCTTCCACCCAGGCATTCTCCTTTGGAGTCTGATTCCATTAAAAGAATTCTATGATTCATTTGGCTCTGCTGCTGTGGGGTTTGAGAGTGGGGACAAGAGAGTGATGGAGAAAGGGTACAAGTTGGACATGCACAAAGGGCCCTGATTTGTAAGATGCTCTGTTCACTGCAGATGAGGAAAGAGTTCCAGCCCCTGCACTGGTGCCTATCATGGACCTGAGTGACAAGAAAGTTCCCCAGATGCCTGCAGAACCTCAGAGGAACACAGGCTGTCTTCAGACACTTCATTCTCTGCTATGTCATTGATGGTGACAGCCGGAGATGATGCACAGGTGTTCAGGTTTAGGTTGCTCCTCTCCTTCCCCCCAACACCCCCAACTCCCATCCTACAGCCCAGTCTCTCAGCCCAACCACTCACTGGCCAGCAGCCCACCTATACTTGCTGCTAAGTTAGAGCCACCTTCTCATTGTACCATTGTCTTGCTCTGATTTTTGGTCTCCCCACAGCCTTCAGGACAAAGTCCAGGTCCCCACTGGCCCTCAAGTCCCAATTATCTTACCTCTACAGCTTCCCTGTCCAAACAAAATTATGCCATCCTTTGCCACTCCAAGCTGTCGTTCTTCATCCTACAGTAGGAATACCTGACCTCCATATTTGAGTAGAAACCATGGGTTTAAATCATCTACTCACCGGGTGGCCTGGAGAAAGTTACTTAACCTCTTTGAGTCTCATGTTTTTTAACTACAAAATGATGCTATCTAAGAGGGGGAGGGCTTTTGTAAAGAGGTAATATACAAGGTTTTAGCACTGTACATTGGATATAGTAAGAGCTCAATAAAAGTGGTTATAGTAATAGCCATAATAATAAAGATGGGCATGATTGTTCTATCTCAAGTCATCACATCCTTCTGTGAGCTCCCAACTGAGCACCACTCCTCCTTCATTTGAAGTCTTTCTGAATTTGTGACCATGCTCCTATTCTGCATAGTATTATTGTGGTTTCCCACTTACTCTGTCTCTCCGTTTGGAAGCAGGAACTATGACTGGTCCAAAAATGGATCCTCGTACTTAGTAGGTGCTCAGTAAAGGTTTCTTTAATTTGGATGTTCCCCCTGTGCCCTGGAGGGAGGGCTGTAGAAAGTCAATGGTGCTCCTGAGCTGCTCAGGAGTAATGGATCCCTCTTTAGAAATGAGACAGAGCCACCCAGTATGGGTATCTGCCTGTAGGGACACGTGGCACAGCCTGGGCAGCCACAGGGACCAGCTCGTGATCTTCACCCTCATGCCCCACACCCTACTTCTCAAAGCCTGGACTGGTACTGTGGTTGGTCACCAGAAAGAACAGGGGAAGTGTGTGCAAGAGAGCAATTGCTTTTGTCACTAAGACTCTGCTTGGGAAATGGGAGAAGTAGAGGGGAAGAGTTCCTGTGTTCTGAGACTTGCAGAAGGAAAATGGGAGTAGGAAGGAAATGACCTGTGTTGTCCAAGGCTCAAAAGGAAGACACTGCTCTTGTATGTAGAGTTCATCAGAGAAATTCTCCTCTGTGTTCTACAGAGCTCCACAACCCTATGAGGGTGAACTCGGAGGGCTCCCCGCTCTCTGATTTATCTGAACCGCAAGCTTAGGCTGGCAGGCACACTGTTGCCTCTGCCCCAAGCTGACCTTATTTGAAATTTCCCATGTTGCCATCATGGTCACAGGACTCGGTCACCCTGGGCCGTAGGTCAGTTCACTCACAGTAGCTGTCCTCTGTGAATTTCAATCTGAAGAGACAGACTGCCCTGTCCCCCATCCCTCAGGAAACTGGATCTGCATCTAGTCCCAGGGATCAAGCATTCTGGTCTGACCCCACCCCCAAAAGAGAGGGTCATACCACCCGGCAGTGATTGAGCCAGAGCCTGAACGCAGAGCTCCACTTCTCAGTCCAGCGTACTTTCCACTCCCCGCCGAGATGCCCCTACCGGCTGTTCACTCCAAGGACATAACCCACGAAGAAAGGAGGGGTTGTGAAATCCTTCCACTGGAAGCCCAGGGCTGGCTGAAAGCCCAGATGGCTCTCTCTTACCCCTCCTAACCTAGTCTCAATTCCACAGTTTTCCTTTCACACATTCGTGTTAACCCTTCTTCTCCATGAGGCCGTGGACTGCCTTCCAAGGAGCAGCTCCTGAGAACAGCTGAGCTGACTTCTGCTTGCACCTTCCCGGACACCTCTACTGGCAAGACCTGGGCATTGAGCAATCACCTTGAGCAAACGGACTCTTCCTTGCCCTTCATCATTACTTGGCAACTCTGCAAAACAGTAACTCAACTGTTTATTTGTACTTCAAACTCAAGATTGAAAAATTAGCTTTGTATTTCTTTCTTTCACTTGAGGAAGTTACTAGGGACCTAAGGAATTTCTGGTCTTTGACTCCTGACTAGTAGCTCAGCACACCTTAATCTTCAGCTAGCTCCCAGTCTGTGCCAGGTGACACAGGATGTGCTGGGGAGGAAACAAGATATCCCTCCAGAGGGAAGATGATCCCAAACAGAGACTTACCATTGACTCAATAATACCCCCAACCACCCATCCCCATGGCCACCAACCAACTCTTGTTTCCATTGCATCCAGCCAGCCCGGGGCATTATCTCCCATGTTTGTTCTGTAGTTGTAGTTGTATAGTTTACAAATCATTTCAGCCTCTTTGCAAGTGATATACAGGACCTCTCTGAAGGATAGGCAGGGCAGGTGCTCACATTAGAGAAGTAGCTAAACCTATATATTTCTGCACATATCTGGAACTGATCTGAGCAAGCTTACATGGTTTGAAAGCAATACAGTGAGTCCCCTGACCCCAAATACACTGCCCATGTTGACTTTCTTTTTCCAATTGCTTTCTTTATTGCCCATCTCGAATACCCAACAAAAGGAGCTTTCTAGAACATCAGTTTTCTCACACAACCCTCACATTCACAAAGCTTCTGAGCCTCCTAAATACCCTCAGAATAAAACCATGATAATTTAGCTGGTCTTCAATGCCCTCCGCACTGTGACTCCAAAGTGTCCCCTCAACATCAATTCCAAGTCATCAGCTTGGTAGATCTTTTTTAAATTCCCTACAATGCCTTGTATACTTTCAACATTTAGGCCTTGATCCTGTTGCCTCTCTAGACCTCCCCATGCTTCAACTCACATGTACCTTCTCAGATGCTGCTTCAGTAGGGCTTCCTCCTGCTAAAAGTTTCTCCTGGATAGCCTTGGCCCACAGTGAACTCTACCTTGTGAAATTCCACAGCCCATGTCAATCACCTTGCTCTCTGGACCTAGGTAGCAAACCTTCTCAACAGAAATTGAAGCTCAACTCTACCACCTGTTTTCCACCTCAGCTCAAGGCTGGATGGGCTTTGCATGCTAGAAAAGGGTCATCACAGGCTTCTATTGGTGGTTATCTACTACACATCAGGTTCACGAAGAGTCTGGGGTAGGAAGTGTCTTCTCATGACTAAACAAAAAATACAATAGAAAAAATATTGGAACACACAAACAAAAAAGCCCTTATATTTCATCCCTAAAGTATTAAATGTGCCCTTCTTTGTCAAAGGAGGAGGAAGGAGGAAGGGAGGAGGAGGAAGATATGGAGAGAGATAGCTCAAGTGCAGACCCAAGGAGCCTGACTCCCATCTCTGTCTCCTCGGGGCCCTACTATGAGCATAGACCACTGGGAGTAGAGTCCTTGTGCCATTTTACATTAGAGTGTCCATTTTCTCAAGTGGAAAATGTCCCTGTTCTGTCCATCTCACTGGGTAATACATGTAAATGTGCTTTGTGTCAGTATCAGACTTATACAAAAGATGGTTAATTTCCAAAGCCCAGCCCTGCCCAGTGTCTTTCCTCTGTGAAAATCTGTGAGACCATTTGGGTCCACAGAAGAGTGAACACTCCCTTTTGTACCTGTGCTGTTGACTGATGGCTGTCTGATGCTGGAAATGTCCCATGACCCTTGGGCTATTATTAGGTTTGGTTAAATTGGCAGAGGGAGAATATAAACAGGCAGCATGGCCATCACCAAACTTCTGGTTTCTCATTTCAGGAACCAGTTTCAAAATAAAACCTTTCCCTTAAAAGAGAGTGCATTTTGGTAGCTCTTCCCAACAGACTGAAAGGAAAGGGAATTATACTTTGCAAGATTAGAGAATTTGCTTCCCTGAGTTTGCTCAGCCACAGTCCTTAACCCTGGAACATTTGTTCCAAACTGCTACTTGAGCCTTGAAGTTCAGCCAAGTTGGGTGGACTTCAGGGTGCCTTCACCGACAGCTTGTCTCAGCCTCAATGCCCTGCCATAGGACAAATGGCCATGACTCCAAATAGGACAGATTTTCAAGGAACAGCAATGAGGTTAGGGAGGGAGGAGTTTGGGCCTAGGGGTTCCAGGGTTTTTGCTCCTGAGTCCATGCCTCCCTCCAAGTTACCAATGGGACGGTATATATCCCACATTCTCATCTGAGAATCTGAGGCTTTCAGGCTCCCGAGGCCCAGTGAGCTGCAGTGAACCTTCCACATAACCTTTCCGCTCCCCTCACACACACTTGCAACCTCGCTTCATTTACCACCCCCACCTCCTCTAAAGCAGCCAAGATATTTTAAAACCCTTGTTTTGATCTTCTTTGCATATCAGTTACACTATTTCTGAGCGTGTTTATTTTTATTTTTTTTTTTCCGGTGGTGAGCCCGTTGCTTTGAGCCCTCCACTTGCACGTTTCCACTTCCTCTCACTTTCCTGCGCACTGCTGTGGCCTCAGGGCATGTGGCTCAGGCTAAGCTGGATGGTTCTCATGGGTCTGTGGCCTTTGATGGAGCCAGGGGAGGTCTGTTCTCCTACTACTGGTGCTCCATTGCTCCTGACATCTGCAGAGGCAGGATGAAACTTCAGTTATGCTGTCCCTTCCTCATTTCCTAAAGACGTAGTTCTGACTACTAGTCTGAAAAGGAGGGGGCCTGGACTGGGCATGAGGGAGAACAGAATTTTGGTTCTAACTTTGAACTGACCTTGAGAAAATCCTCTACCCTCTTCAGGTGTGATTTAATGTTTCTAAAGCTCCTTGTGGCCCTAACTTTGGAGGATTCTAACCACCATAAGGATACTGCTCTATCAACTAGCAAAATAAGCTCTGTATTGAGGATCAGCTTAGGGAAGTTTCCAAGATGGACCTGTTGGAGATATAGGGATGACTGAGATATCCCACTCTCAGGGAGTAATGATTGAGAGTTTGGGGATAGAGCATCCCCTCATGATAGGATCTTGTGAAATGTGTCTGATGTGACTTATGAGAAGACCAAGCCTACATCCTGCCAGTGAGTCAGTTACATATGCCCGAACCCACATGCTTCCTAGCATTTTTCATATCACAGCATACTTAAAATGGGTATTATCTGTACAGCATACTGGGAAAATGAATAAGGCTGCTCTTGCCCAGCTTTAACCAACCCATTAATCCTGGCTGTACTGGGCCTTTGCTGGCCTTCCAAAGTCTGGGAAGACAATATTTGGGCCCATATTTGAGAAGCTCTGGTTGAAAAAAATTGAGGTAACTCTTTGTTTAGCAAGAAGAATGGTGTTCTGGCCTCCTGAAAAAATACAAAATTCTAGAGAAGGCAGAACAGGTAGGAAGGTGAGTTCTGAAAGTAGATCACAGGACTCAGGTCGGGAATCCTACATTTGCCAATTCTGTTCCCTTGGGAAACACTAAAGCTCAGTTTCTCTGTCTTGGAAATGGAAATAATAATATTCTCAACCTAAATAAGATAACACACTTTAGCACGCTCTGGAGATTCAATAAATGTTGCCCATTATTATTATGGCTAACACAAGACAGGAAATTTAAGGTCATCTGGTCCAATCCTCTCATTTGAGAGAAAAGGAACTTCTGACTTGACCAAAATCATGCAGCTTGTTTGTAGCTGAACTGAGACTAGTTTCCGAGTCTTCTGATTTCAGTTCTGTGCTTTTTTATAATAAAGGGAATGATGTGCCACTCTGTGTTAAAAAGCATCCAACTTCCTAAGTACTTAGGGTGGGTTCTCCTTTCCTGATGATGTTTTAAAGATTGGACTGTTCATATTTGTTTTAAATTCATTTACCAATAACCCTGCCTTAGGAGCAGGCATGAGTGAGATGACCTTCTAAAGGTTTGCTTCATATTCCAAGTCAGTAGCCAAGGGCCAGATTCCTTGACTTCAGAAGTAATGGGAATGGGACTGGCTACACATCTGGCATCCAGATGCCAAAGGCAGGAGGTCATGAATCCAAGAAGTCCCATTTAACATGTGAACACACTGAATCTCTGCTTCACTCAGAGCCACACATCATGTTCAACAGCAAAACAAAGACTAGAACTTGGATCTCAGACTTGCTGCAGGTACCCTTTCCACAGAGCTCACAAAGGGAAATAGGATTTAAGACTCATTGTCCACACGCACCGATCATGTCACCCAAACCTATAAACATGCTGACTTGCCCTGCGAAGTCAATTACTCACTTAGATGTGTTTTCTTCCTTTCTTTTTCTCCTGCCAACCACAGAGGATTGAGGCAACTTATAGGAAATACGATAACGAATAATGAAGTGTGCATAAAAATAAACTCTAGTATCTTAGACCAGGATATCCAGGCCTGTACTGTCCAGTGTAGTAGCCAGCAGGCACGTGTGTCTATTTAAATTTGAATTAAGAAAAAATAAATATAATAAAAATTTATTTCCTTAGTTTCACTGGCCACATCTCAAGGGCTCAGCTGCCACACGTGGTTAGTGGCTACTCATTGGACATTGCAGATACAGAATATTGCCATGTTTGTAGAAAGTTCTGTTGGGCAAACTATCTAGTTAGGTAACCATGTCCTAGAGTCCTATATGTTTGCAATAATTAAGGTAAATTTTTGGCTCTGAGCTTTGTGCTATTAAGCCAAGAGAGAGAGAGAGAGAGAAAGAAACCAAAGCAAAGCCAGTTGTGTCATGACCAGGTTCTCAAGGGAAGCAAAGATTTTCTAGCTCTTAGACCTAAAAGGATTCCTCATAGAGGGCTATATAGAAAATATTACTGAGTGACAGAGCAAATAATGTCTTCAGAAACCCCAAGGGACAATGTAGTCCCAAATTGCAATGTCAGTTTTTATACTGAGTCACCACTGAAGTTGAGGGTATAATTCACTAGGATTTAACTAAAGGAAAACACTCCTGTGGCAGTAGGGGGGTGGTGTGCAGATAGAGATGGAAGACTCATTTACTTGGTTCTGGAGAAGAATACCTTAGCAGCTTTGGTCAGGTGATTGTCTACTGGAAGGACATCTATTCTCAGGCCAGGATGACAAGATGAAGCAGCCATTGGAGTTCTGGAAGGAGAACTCCAAACAGGAGGAAACAGTGCGAAGGTCCTCAGATTGAAAAGCGTTGGCAGACTAGAGGGAGGAAAAAAAGCCACAAAATGTGAATGTTGCAGATGTTGCTGAGGGTGAAGGGAGATGATGCTGGACAAGTAGTCAAGGGCCAAGCCCTGTAGTCTTATACTCATGGTCAGAGAGTTTAGCAGAGAGGTGACATTATTCTGGCTACTGTGTGAAAGGCGAGGTTAGGGAACAAAAATCTGTATATGAACAATGTGTTGACAGTTTGGAATAAGATGGCCATCAATAGAGATGATGAAAAATAATCTAAATTGGCATATATTTTAGATGTACAGTAATAGGACTTGCTTATGGGCTAAACATGGCATTTAAGGGAAATAAAAATAAATCAGAATGATGCGGGTATTTTCTCCGAACAGATATGTGGGTGGTTCAGGACAACTTACGCTGACAAGGGAAGACTTGATGAGGAGGAATTGGACGTGGGGGAGGGGCACATCAGTTGTTTGGTTTGGGTGGTAGTTTGTGTGAAATACCTATTGAATATACCACTATAGTTATCAAGTCTGGAGCTCAAGGGAGAAGTCAGGTGGAGATAGAGATTTGGAGTTATCTGCATATAGATGGTGTATTAAAGCCATGGGACCCAATGAGTTCATCTGGGAAGAGTATAGACAGAGCAGACACCTCAGAGCATTTCAAAATTTGATGTAGAGGAGGAAGAGCCAGACAAGGAGACAGGAAGGTAAGGTCAAACCAGGTGAGCATGGAATCACAGAAGACCAAAGACGGAGATGTTCAAGAAAGTACTAGGGATCAATCGTGTCCCATTCTACTGAGCAGTCCAGTGAGTTGAGTCCATGTGAGCTTTGGAAACAGGTAGATCTTTAGTGACCTTGATAAGGACTGCTTAAGTACAGTGATAGAATCTGAAAAAAAAAATGGAAACAGAATGAGGAGAGGATGGGAGCTGAAGGAGAGAGGAACATGGATCCTGAAGATTTTTATAAAGGCATCAAAGAAAGGGGTGGAAGCTGGAGGATCAAGGGAGGAAAGCAGGACCAAGGGAGAGTTGTTTTTTAATGGTTACTACCCAGGCATCTTTGTATGTTGATGGCATAGATGTAACAGGACAAGGGAAAATGATGTTGCTAGAGACAAGTAAGTAAAAGGAGGTAGAATCCAGAAGACAAATGGAAGAGTCACCTTTATTTAAAAACAGCAACACTACCTGTGGAAAGCCGTATATGCAGGCACAGATGCAAGTAGGTAAAGACCTTGGTGGTGGAAGGATGGAGTAACTATCCTCCAATAACAAGGAAAGTCATCATCCTAGAAGATGGAGAGGGGAAAGCATGGTGGAGATTTAGGGAGGAAGGGTAAGGTGTAAAAGGGTTGATTCAAAGATTGAAAAAAATGAATTTGCCAGAAGTGTTATAGGACCCTTCGCAGGCCCATTTGAGGGCTACAGCCATAAATTTAAAGTAAGCAGTTTCCAGCATGGGTACAATGTTTAACAACATCTTGCTGCTTAGATACAAGCAAAGGAGGAGAGGATGGTTACCTTTTATCAGGACTGGGGCTTTGCCCAATGAAGGGGAAAGCAGCAAAGGAATTTAGCATCTTGGCAAGAGAATAGTTATGGTAGAGCAGTGGGAGGTCGGGTCAGAATAGGGGCTAAGACTGGTCAGTAACACAACCTCACTGGACTCCACCTCACTCCAAATCATCTGCCAGAATGATCAGAATGCCAAGAGTTGTGCTTCATCCAAAAAGGGGAGCTTGTCACTAACTTGGTTTTGCCACATCTAGAATCCCCTCTTTCAGGTGCTGTTGAGTGCTGGACACCAAACTGGGTGGCAGAGTCACTCCCGAGTACAAAAGAAGACATATTCCCTGGTAACATACATCGTGTAGCCAAGTCTCACAGCATTGGGAAACGGGCTCAGAGCTGCAGAGAGAAGACCCATGTGTTGGTCAGCGTCTGTTCCCCCTACCAGATAAAAAGTCTCCCCCACACTCTGGGCCTCTGATCTGGCTCTTCATAACACTGACCCTGCCTAAATGATAACCTGTTTCACAGATCTGATGAGATGGTGAGTGTAAGACCATCTTGAGGGTAAGGAATTCTGGAGACAAGAGAAATCACGTTATTAAGACTCTGTAAATTGGTCTGCAAATACAGATCATCATGGCTTATAAGCAATTTGCCTTAGAACTGGAAACTGATGAAATGCTTGCAATGAAAGGCAAGTGCATTTCAAAACAGAAGCAATGGGAAGCAAGTGTCTTTCTCTTTTGTGCAACATCCTATGAACTCGTGGTTCTCACAGCCCAGGATGTTGCTGCAGCCCTCAACCCAGTGTGTTCAGAACCACACGGCACTAATTCCTGAGTCAGTCTAGGATCCCGAGCTCCTGACTTAACCTTTCAATAACTCAGTCACCTTCTCTGTGAAGTGGGAAGAATTGTACTCAGCTTACAGGGACATAAGGACGATTCAATTTTTTTTTGTTTTTTTTAAGAAAACAAGTAACTGGAAAGTACTCTCGGCTACTTTGAGAAGAGGTTGGTATAAATGTGAAGTGTCACTATTATTAAGTGTGAGGCAATCCTCCCCACCCCCAGCATGTCCCGGGGCTACAATGTGAGCTGTGTGACAGGCTATTTTTAAATCCTCATCTCTGGAAGCATATGGTCCCACACAGTGCCAAAAAGAGAAAACTGACCTGCTTCTTGTTTGTTTGCTTGTGTATTTTGACATCATGGAGCATTTTCTATGGTCTGGTAAAGATGATCTTTTCTACTCTGGACTTCTAAAGCGGGTGCTGAAGTTTTGCTACAACACAGCCTGAAACAGACATGGCCATATCACTTGCTTAACCAACAAGGAAGACCATCCTGAGTCAATGGTGTGTTTATACAGATCTCCTTCCCTCCAAATGAGTTAAGAAGTTTCAGGGTTTGCCTGGCTGTTTATTACTATTGTTATTTCTTTTGTTTTTGTATCTTATTAGTATCCACCTCTACTGACCGAAGCCCTTGTGTGCCTCAAATATACACTCTGTCCATCCTAGGCTTCATTTTTTGCTACCCCCTCTAACCGACCTGACTCCACTCACTCTATTTGCAATTTGGCAAGGCTGTTCTGAATCCAGTCAAACTTGTCACTCATCAGATTTGATTTCTGACACCAAATCCCTGGAAGATATCCAGCTGATCAGCTCAAAAAGGAAAGAGATGAAAACACCTATTTCACAAGTTCACGGAACCAGACTTTTGTGCAAGCCCCCCTTTCCCACAAAAATATCCCCCATTTTATTTTCTTAAAGTAAAAAAAGAAAGATAAGAAGGATCCCACAATTGAGTCTGTCTTATTTATTTATTTATTTATTTACTTACTTACTTTTTGCCCCCTGTAGATCTAGAATTCAACTTGTCTTTGGATCAAGTGATAAATAAAAATGGAAATAATGAAATTGTATAACTTTACTTATCCAATGTAAAAGGTAATTTATAAATGGGCTTGATGAGATGCATTCGGGAAGACAGGCCCTGCATGTTCAATTAAATGGTTAACTCCAGAAGCTGTGAAAGGACTTTTAAATGTTCTATGTGACCCTGGTGCCAATAAGAGAGCCAGTCAGGGAAATTTGTGAATGTTCCAAATAAAAATATTATTAAGCTCAAGATATATCTAGTCCTGAGAAGGTCTTCTTTAAGTATTAATGAACTCCCTTGATAGAGACGTTTGAGAAGAAGAGGAATGAGCATTTGCTGGGGATACTGGAGCAGAAATTCTGACATTGACCACCATGTGACCGGCTAAACTTTAAGACCCTCTCTGACTCTGAAAACCTGTCATTCTATGGATGAGCCAGCAACTTCAAATCCTTTTTGATAAGTAGACAAATAGCTACTGTATGACCTAGCTGGGTTTTCAAAAAAAATCTTCCAATGTACAAATAAAGACACTCCCATTTTTTTGGCCCTCCTTGCCCAATTTAACTCAAATCCCAAATGTATAGACACCAAGAGAGGAGAAAAGGTTAATAGTATGACTTGTCTTCCCTCTAAAAACAGAACTGTCTTTCACTTACATGCATTTTTTTTCCTCTTGCCATTCCTATTGGTCTGGTGCAGAAACACACCATCCCCCTGCTATAACCCCCTTGCCTCCTCTGTTTCCTCACAAGTCTATCCTTCACATGTGAGGCCTCCCCAGTCATCATAACCTATAGTTGGTCTGCAAAATGCTCTGACTTTCCCTTTCCCATAACTCTCTTCAAATTCTAAAATCCATAACTCCAGCTCGACTGGGAGTTTCAACTCCAAGTAGATTGAGCTACCAAGAAAACCTTCCACTAGCTGACTCAGTGGAACCACACCCAAAAAGACCCTCTCTGTCTTCTCCGTCTACTTCATCATTCAACTCAACTCCTCCAAGAGGCATTCCCAGCTTCGGCAGCCTGTTCATGATCTTCCCCTTCTCTACTGTCCTAGAGGTCTCAGTGTCATTAGCTACTATTGAAGTAGTAAATACATCTTTGCATCTCTGTTTTGTTTGGGTGTGTGCTGGTTTCCCAACCCAGGGCTGCAAGTTCCTGGAAGGTAGAGACCATTTCTTCTCCTTCTTTTGTAACCAACCTGGTGCCTAATCCACTGTTGGGCACAGAGTGGTAGCAACAAACTTTCACCCTCGTGTCAGGCTATAGAGTTGAAACAGTACTTCCGCATATCATTCATTAGATGCTCACAGCAACAAGGTGAGAAAATGGGTAGTCTCATATGGGTGGGGAAACTGAGGTGTGGAGAGCTCATTATACCTGCAGAGAATTTCTAGTTCAGTCTTCCCTTAATCATAACTATTAGGTGAGAAAATAAATGAACAGCTCTTTCTGTTCAAAAATTTGTGGGTAGCCAAAGGGAAATGATCATGTATTTGGCAAATGTCCCATTCTGTTGATGTAGGCTGACCTCCAAAACAGGCTGAAGAATCCACTTTGGATGGACTCAGTTGGAGAGACAAATGGCCCATGTCTCTTTGACTTTGGTCATGTTCTGTTAATGAGAAGAGAATGCAGTGAGAACCATGAGTATTTCGGTATGTGTTTGCATGGAAGCTTAAATGGAAACCAGCAACCTCAGACATTGCTCGGGGAAACCTCGTGGAAACCTGCCCACCTTGAGGCTGCTAAGGCCTTGTGACCAAGGCAGACAGAAGAGACCTGTCTGGAAGAGGCCTCAGGCCCCAAATGATCCTTAGTGCCCTTCACTTCTTTAACAACTAAATTCACCCAATCACATTTACATAAATTTTAGAAGTCTTTGGAAATGTGTTCTCATTCCTCCAGAAATTGTCTCTGAAAATTCTAGTAAAAAGTCTTCCAGATTTGTTCAGCCAAGTTCCTTTTCCCCTTCCTTTTTTTGACAATAAAAGCCACTTTGGCTCCAATTCTCAGATCTAGCAGGTGTTGGATGACACATGTTCTATGATAAATATTTATTATATAAGTTCACTCAAGCTAGTTACCATTGCTCTTAAGGCACCACTGCTGTCGTTATAGCCATAACACCGTCCTTGAAAACCAATAACCCAAGATATTCCATAAGGATCTATTTTTTTTTTTCTTTCTTCTTTTAGATTCTGTGCATTCTTTCCACACATGGTGTAATGGAGATAGGAGACAGGAAAATTTGGGAGACAGGTGTTTGAATCCTGATTCTGCCCCAAGCTGGCTCTGTGATCCTGGTGAAGTCACCTCTAGGCACTAAACCTTAGGTTGCTCTTCAGTACAATGAAGGGGTGAGAGCAGGGACTGCCAAGTTCTTGGTAAGTTCTGACCTGCCCTGACAAGAGGACAAAGTGGTGGGGGGAAAAAAAAAAGCAATTTCAATCAAGTCAAGACACATACTTGCCTTTCTTCACCCAGGATATGCTTTACATAGCTGAATTTGTTTCCTTTTTTACTGGCTCATTCTCTAGTCAGGAGCAGGGGAGAAATGGTGCCCACACAGATTAGAGAGGTCGAACCTGTGGGAATATATATGGGGTGGGGGCTATGCTGCTGAGTCAAGGAGCTGCAGACATCACTATTACTTCCACTTCATCATACTTCTTAGTTCTGGGATTATATTATATTGAATTACAGGACCTTCAGTGTTACTTAAAGCTTAACAACCTATAGGAGAACTATCAAGAAATTTCCAATCCCATGATTTCTCCTGAAAAGGCATTTAGGAACTAATTCTGCAAATTGGATTATTTTCGGGGGGTGGCACGCAGAGGGAAGGTGGGGACATTTACATCAAGAAGAAAAACAATGTGCCCTTGATATTCATTCCTCCAAAACTTTCAACTAGCTCACTAGGACTATACTGTAGGTCTTTCCACGCTTTATAGTTTGTATCAAAAAAAGTTCACATGCTTTATATCACTTGCCCTTTGAAAGAGCCCTCTGAAAGATTGCATTTGTCAGGGCACCTGGGTGGCTCAGTGGGTTAAAGCCTCTGTCTTCAGCTCAGATCATGATCCCAGGCTCCTGGGATCAAACCTCCCATCATGCTCTCTACTCAGCAGGGATCCTGTTTCCCCCTCTCTCTCTGCCTGCCTCTCTGCCTACTTGTGATCTCTGTCTGTCTAATAAATAAATAAAATATTTTTAAAAAGAAAAAAGAAAGAAAGAAAGCATTTGTCACTGTCTCTGTTTTATAGGTAAAGAAACTGAGACCTTAACAGGTCTAGCAACTTGTTGGTGTATCCAAATCCTAGGTGGCAAGGTTGAGAGTTAATCCAGATGCCCTGCCTCCTGATGTGGAATTCTCTCTGCTACCACGCTCTAAAGCATTCTTCCACCCTGTCCCATACAGAGCTCTTTCTGGCCTCAAGCACGGACGTGGGTAATTATCTACAAGCCTGTCACCGGGATTTGGCTCTGTTCTCCAAAGGGCTAATACAGAGTCACAGCTATCAGAGCAAAGTTCTCCCTACATATCATCCAAGCCTTTTTCTTCAGATGAGTACCTCTCTCATACTCCAGTCCTCTAAAACTCTGGGACAAGTTGGTGACAAAATCAGCACTGAAATCCTTTCATTTCCATCTTAGAGTCTTTGGTATTCAAGACCAAAGCGATTCAGCAGATTAGTCGCCAAATAGAAGATCAAAAATTGTGTTTTCAAGTCACTTAGGAGTCCTACTGGTCACGGATTGGCACAGTTAACTTTGACCTCAGTTTCTTCAGTGACTTCTATTAACCAACCTCGCAATATAATAGAGAGGGGCTGAGGCAGAAAGAAATGTGACTGCTCATGAGTCATTCATTCTTGACCTTCAGCATGTTTTGAAAATGTGTTGTGAAATGCTTGCCAATCAATAATTCCATCACCAAGCAGTAGAGAAGCTGGGAGTTGTGCAACAGGGGAAGCAGGGCATTAATGCCAGTCACTTAGGAGGCTCCAAATTCCTGCTGAGGGCAGGACTTACAGCAGGACCCCAAAGACACAAAATCCCCATAAAAGTTTTTAAAGGAATCAAAGACAGAACCAAGAACAAAGGGAGAGTGAAAGTAGACTCCTTTCCTTGCATGAGATCAGTAAAGTGGGGCTAGCAATTGTTTGCAGACACTCCCAAGCTAACATGTCTCTCCTCTTCTGTGAAGGGCTAGGACAAATGGTATACCCCAGGCTGCTGCTAGGGATCCCTTCTCTTTGTCCCAGATAGCAACCTGAGCTGTAACTATGACAAGAGTTATGAGTGACGGAGGGACGAAGTACAAGAGGAAAGATCACAAAACAAGAAGGCAGAGGACCAGCCTAAGCCTCTGAGCTTCCACTTGCTAGGCCTATGATTCTGGAAGAGGTCCCATCTTTTGTCATATCTTCAGGCTCTTCCTCTTTAACAAGAGAAGGCATCTGTCCCATAGACCACACAGAGTGCAGACGTGATTAAGGATATGAAAACACTTTGCAAACTATACAAATCTGAGAACTTATTAGTAGAAACCCATTCATCTGATTTTGCAAGCTTGGACAGAAAGAGCCTCCTATTTAAGGAATGGCATGACCCCATGAATGGAGTATGACTTGTGGTTAGAAGAAAAATCAACACTGAAGATGGTCCCACGCAGATGACAGAGGAGAACTTTTGAACTTCTAGTTTGAGTCAATTCACTGTTAACTATAAGCAGTGATATGCTGGTAAATGTTTAATGGCTGGTTCTCTGGGATGGAAAAGCCCTGAATTGTAGCATTTGCTGATTTCCATGGTGTAAATTCTCGCTCCACGGTTGATTTCAAGCTAGCCACGTGACATCACTAAACCATGAAGTAAAGAAGAGATGCCCACAACTGGCTTTCACTACCAGGCACAAGCTAGCTGCAGCACACCACAGAAATGTTGCTGACAGCTTTGGAAGCCTTCTTGACACATGGGACTAAAGTTTTAACAGAGCCATAGTGTCTGTTCCTGCAATAATTAAAAAAAAAAATGGGAATTCTTATTTTTATTTAAATTCGTACTTGACATTTTTACAGCAAATCATAATCATAAATTTCTTTGTGGACATTGTTGAGCCCTCAAATATAGTTCTATCATCCTTAGTAATGTTCCTCAATTTTCAAATCTGATAACGTAAGAGATCAGCAAGCAAGGCAGAATGGAACATTGCATGAAACAGAGTGAAAAAACCTGACATCAAGTGGTAGTAATTCCATCTGTGAACTTGGACAAGTCACCTCACTGCCTGCTCTGAGTCTCAGCTTCTGCATCTGTAAAAAGGGAATAGCCCTGCATTATAGGATTACTGTGAGATAACAGAATATAATGCAAATTCAAGAGTTTTGAGAACAGCAAAATCCTATCTGGGCCATGAGCAGTTCTCATTTATTTCAAATAGTGATGGCTAGACATTATTATTCATATTAATTACCAACCTATGCTTTGCTGGCCAAATCCTGCACAGGAACTAGCACCCTCCGTCTGGACACCCTGTCGTGTCTATGCCAAGGAAAGCCATGCTCAGGTGAGACCTGTGTAGTCCAAGAATGCCCCCCAAGAGCCTCTGGGATCACTCAGTTTTATTGCACCAGGCTTAGCTCTACTGCACTAGAAACTGCTTATGCCTACAAACGTCCACACTCCAAATGGCAAGGTTAAAAGCAAGATGGAACCCAGGTTCAGCCAATACAGAGTTGTCACAGTACCACCAAGGAGCTAGATAATGAGGCATTTTGGAAAATTTTCCCCAGCCAACTTTGAGACCATCTTTGAGGCAGTGGTGTTTTGGGGGAGAGTGTCAGAGGGACTGAGAAATCTGCATTTTAAAAAAGGGTCCCCTTTAATTCAGGTGCACTTGACAAAAACTCTTTATGATGTGAAACTTGATGGAGGGAAACAAAGAAAGGGTTCTCCATTGATGGTGTGCCAAGTGTTTGATAGAAAGCAATCTCTCTTAAGGGAAATGCTGATGTGCAGGGAAACACCCTTATAATCCATTTCTTGGTTGGGCTTCTGCCTTCCTTAACATAATATGACTGTCCCCACCCATCCACCCACATACACACACACAGGATGGTCAAGGTATGCAGTTTGCCAGGTCAGGCACACAGTAGGTCATCAAGTGAGGACTGTGCAATAGCAAAATCCTTCATTGTCCGCCTCCAGATCCTATCAAAGATTACTGCAGAGAGATAGATGATCTCAGAGAGATTTATCTAAAACACAGTCTATGGACCTGCTCCCCCAGAGATCTTAAAGGAAGTTCCGTCGATCCCTGTATCACTAATCAACACATCCCAGAGTCTACCTCAAGGCTTCTATTTTCCCCTCCACCCATTTGGTCAATAGTTATTCATCAGACTCCAACCATGTCAGGCATATGTACAGAGCCTAGGAAATCTAGGATGAGTGGGATTCCATTTCTCTCTTTAAGGAGCTGATATTCTCGGAGGACTCAGGAACTAAGCAGTTACTGCAGCACATGGTTAAGCATAAGTGAAATATCCCAGGTACTGAGGGAAGAAGAGGAGGCAGAATCTAAACATGGGGAGTGTCAAAAGGGGATCACAAAAGCTTCCCAGAATGGAGGACAGCAGGTTTTTAAAGAAGGGGTAGGTTCTAGGAAGAAGCAATAGCCTGTACAAAGCATAAAGACAGGAGGGGGGATGTGTGTCCTGAGGAAACAAGTGGCCTGTACGAGGTGTGGCAGCAGCTGGGGCTGGTAAGTAAGCATGTGAAAGGCCTTCTTGGCCATGTCAGGAATTTAGACTTCACCTTGAACACAAGGCGCAGCCTTGGCAAGGTTCTGAGAAGGATTAGGTTTGCATTTTTTATGTATCTGTCCCAAGACAGGCAGTGTGGAGAATAGGTTGAAATAAGAAGGAGGCCAGTTAAGAAGCCATTACAGTAGCCCAGGTGAGAGATGGGGTGCCCTGGCCCAAAGTAGTGGTGTTGGAAGTGGGGAGGGAGTGAGGGGTTTAAACAAAATCAAGGACATAGAGTCCCCAGGATTGACTGGTTATGGGCTGGGGTTTGGGGGAGAAGTTATCTAAATAAGCTGACGTTTCTGGCAAGGGCACCTTGTGTATGTGATGCTTTAACAGAGGTAATGAGCACAGGGGGATGAACTAGTCTCAGAAAAAAGTTAACAAGTTCAGTATAGAATATGTTCTGGTGACTCTAGAATATGTAGGTGAAGAAATTTCATCAATATTTATGAGGAGCCTGGAGTTCAAAAGGGGAAATGAGATGGAACGTTAAGAACTTTCTTGCATTTGTTGTAAAACTCTTGCTATAGACATATTCATCACCCCGAGAGTCATCCAGCATTAAATTCCTTTTTAAAATTGGTACCAGAAGAAAAAATTCCATCAGGACACCCCTTTCAATCAGAAAAAGAAAATGATGTAAGTCCTCATGTTTACTTTTTTGTCCTGCCTGCCAGGAAGCTCAGTTATGTTTAAGGCTCCATTGCAATAACTATACAAAATCTTATAACTAACATATTTGCTTTCCTGCCATTCTTATGGCTTTCATTTTTTATTTACAATATATCCTTCTCAGTGTATGTCCCATATTATAAGTTGCCTCTACTTCTCTTTGGAAATAAGAAGTATGTTTTCACCAAGGTTGGGTCCTATCTACTTCAAATGTGTTTTAAGCTCCTGAGAAGGAGTTCCTCTTTACAGTCTATGAGAGTAACTATTTCTTCCCAGGTATAAGAAAGAAAACCAAAAAAGGCCCTCTTCAGAAAGGGAATTGATCCTCAGCAGTTAGAACCAAGGGGGCTAGAAGCTTACAGATCATTACAGAAAGCTAGAGCTATTGATTCAAAAAGAGCATTGAAAAGGTATGAGGAGCAAAATCTGAGCAGAGGAGTTCTAGCCCAGCCCTTCCCCCCCAATTCAGCTACGCAGGGCTCTCTACTCCCAACATGAGGCAGGGCCACAGCAGAAATAGCGTCATAGAGGGTTTGGACAAATTCCTTTCAGGTTATTAAGGTTACCTTTAGCCTTTGAGGAAAAAGAATATGCCATAATAATAGCAACTCTTTTTTTTTCTAATGCTCTGACAACATTACCTAACTTAATCCACCTCGATGTTCTGACTGGCAGGTAGGGCAGGAACTGTGGTTACTCACACTTTTACAGCGATGTGTCCTCTTGCATCATGTTTCTTGGAACCATTTTTAGGAAAATAACACTGGCCTGGGCTTACTTCCCTCCACTGAGACCATTCACAGTTAAGGCAGGATAATAACAAAAGCAAACATGGTGCTCCCTGAATGTCAGCCCAGCACTTTCAGCTTCGGGAACACAGCCACCTCCATCAGAATAGGTGACCCCCACAACCTCCCTGAGGTAAGCCAGGAGCCACTTATTATTCCTACTTCATAGATACAGAAGCTGCATCTCAGAGAGGTACCCCAGTAAGTTGTGCTCCCTCTGCACAGGATACATAGCATTCAGGGGAGGGCTCTAAGATCCTGTGCTCCTAAAATGGTCCCCCACCACCAGTCCTCTGAAGCTTCCAGCCTTCAGCAACTTATTTACTGACATAGTGAGATGCTAATGATAGAAACTACCAAATGGACAATTCTACCACATTTGAATTCCCTGTTCACTAATGAGTACAGCCCCTTGATCCCACAAAATTAGTAATGGGTTAGGACCTCTTCTTTCCTTCGGATAGAATCACCGGCCTCAGAGTGGCCAGGCAATACAGCAGAAATCTAAATAATTTTCAAGGAGTCCGTGAAAATCAGAACGGTGGAAGATAAATAGGTCTCACTGGGCCAGGCTCAGAAAGTCTTCTTAGCCATGTGGCCTGAGGGCAAGTCACTTCATCTCTCTGAGCCTTACTTAGTTCCATCTGCAAAATGGATCAATAATAACCTCTGTCCTTCCTCAGCTCATAGGCTGGTTATGAAGATCATAGCTGTGCATTAATAGCATCTTCTAAAATAGGAATATGAGGCCTACTGAATCCTCTCCATGCGGGAAGCTCCAAACCTGCAATTCAGGAGACAGAGAGGTAGCATAGAAAGTGGGTGGCATGGGCCTCATGGATCGGGTGCTCCTGAGCATGACATGAGCAACATGGCTACATGAGTGAGAAGAGAGACACTGGGGAGACACACACAGAGACACGGTGACCCCTTTCCACACACATCCGAGCTGACAACAGTCTTTAGAAAATACAGTCAGGAATTCCTTTCAAAGAATCAATGAGTTAAGGGGCACCTGGGTGGCTCAGTTGGTTAAACATCTGCCTTTAGCTTGGGTCATAATCCCAGGGTCCTGGGATCAAGTCCCATATCAGGCTTCCTGGTCAGCAGGAAGCCTGCTTCTCCTTCTTCCTCTGCCACTCCCCCTGCTTATGCTCTCTCTCTCTCTCTCTCTCTCTCTCTCTCTCAAATAAATAAATAAAATCTTTTAAAAATTTTTAAAAAGAATCAGTTCAACTATTTTATTCAACAGAGGAGATAGAAGCTATATCCTTCCTACAATCATCCAATCCCAGAAATATCTTGAAACTTTAGTCAGAGAATTTGCAAAATGCTAAATAATACACATTTTTTTTAAAAACATGTCAGACTAGAGGTGGGGAAGAAACACGAGGCCCTCTAACACACATAAGTGAAAATATCCCTCTGGGTTTTAAAGAATTATGAAGAACCCTCAGTTTTCCACAAGGAGATCAGAGTTTTAAAATCACAGACAACAGAGCCAGGAAGACTTAGAGACCATTTTTCTCCTTTACCCTTCCCCATCCATTTCACAGAGAAGGAAGGTAAGACTCAGAGAGACTGGTCTCCTTCCAGTCATAATTGAGGATAGAATCAGATAGGAGCATGAGTTGTGTCCCTTGCTGCATTTAACCCAGCACACATTTATGAGGATCTACTAAATTAGTAAATCCTTGCTAGGGAAACAAGGGTGAATAAACCAGCGAATCCACTTCCAAGAGATCCCGTCCATTGGGGGAGATAAACACTGAGCAGCTGATGCTGGCCCAAAATGGTATGTGCAATATTAACAATGATCCAGAGTGCTCTGGGGACACAGAATTCAGAGCATTCAATTCTGCCTGCAGTTCTCAGAGAAGACCCCAAGCAGGAGTCGGTGTTTGAGTGTATGGACTAGACGAGCATTCCCGGCGAAGGGAACAGAGTGAGCAAAAGCAAGGTGCTGCAGGAAGAATACAGCCTGTGCAGAGAGCCACACACAAATAGTTTGAAACAGCTGGAGGGTTTATAGAAAGTGCTTGAGGGCAATCTTGGGGGATGTCAACAGCTCTCAGCTGCCATCCTGCACCTCATTTGGCACGCTCCTGAGGCTGTGGCCTGTGTCCACCTAATGGGCCAGCACAACACCTGGTCAAGTGCCGATGGCATTGTGGGGTTTAATGAATTCCCTTTGAAGATGAGAGGACCGTGAGGGAGAGAAGAATTTGCCACTCAAGTGAGTCAACTGGAACGGAAGGTATGTCTAGCTGCTCAGGCCCAGCTCTCTGGCTAGTCGACCAGACAGCCAGGGTTACCTCTCCTGGGGCCGTGGGGTTCTACTAGGGATACTAGGGAACATCAAGCTGTTTGGGTTTTTTTTTTTCCTTTTTTCTTTTCTTTTTTTTTTTTTTTCTTTTTTTCCAGCAAGTAGTTCTAAGCCACAACACTTCTGGCTCACCCTTGCATTTGTAGTTTTACCAACATAATTGATCCCAGAGCTCAGTTTCTACCATACCCATTGGTTTCCTAGGGAGTGATGATATATTTAGGTCCCCTTAGAGCATCAGCACAGCCTGGCATCCTGGGGATAGCATGGAGGGACATGTAAGAGGCAGACATAAATAGTCCTGAGCTATGTAGTCATCCTTTTGGGTGCTCTGAGCTTCCTGTCCTGAGTTAAGGTTTTTCTCTTGGGGTTAGCTGAGGCACCAAGAGATAAACAAAGCTTTAAAGGAACTCTCCCTATTGGAAAGCTCAAAGCACTTCCAGGACACTGCTTTGCCCTACCTTCTGATGTATGCGTCTGCCCTTCCCATGAATACGCTCTTGTGCAGACTCTCTGAGGTGTGTGGGGGCAGAAAAAAGACCACTTGAGCATGAAATTTCTCCGAGGTGCCCTTCCTCATACGTTGGGTCTACAAAATGTCAAAATAGCCAGGCAAATCATGCCAGGATTCATCATGGCAGTGGGCAACCACTCACCCCTGATATTCAGCCCTGAGCCACCCAAATAACTTTCAGTGACTAAGGTTTTTTTCCACTTACACCGGATTCTTCTGGTTTCACCACACAATTATATTAGCAAATGAGATCCTTGAGTAAGCAAAATAGGCCTTTCACAGACACATTCCTTAGCCTACTACATATAATTTAGAGTCAGGGAACATCTATTCACATAAGCTTTTCAAAATACACCCCTAAGCCATTTTCACCATGTAGTTGCTGTGAACCCAAAAATCAAGTACATGCAAAAGCAGACAGCCAGTAGCTTGCAAGAGAATGAGAACTGGGCAATGAAGCAATGAACAAAATTAACATTTACAATGTATATAACTGACAAAGGATTAATACCCAGAATATGGGGAGAGGGGGGATCCTACACATCCATTACAAGGAGAACAACAGAAATAAGTTAGCAGATTATATGAGCATGCACATCGCAGAAAACAAAATGATCCTTAGCATATGGAAAGATGTTCAGCTTCACTAATAATCAAAGAAACACAAATTTAAAAATTAAGAGATGCCATTTCACACCCATCAGATTGGCCATAATTTTTAAAGTCTGAAAATATGAGATGTTTATATGAAGATATAAAACAACAGCAAAGCATAACACACAACAGAACTGGATAGAAATTCTGCAATTATCTACTAGGTTTGAGGTTACATATACCTTATCTCACAGCTATTCCACTCTCAGGTATACAACTGAGAGAAATTGTTTTCCTATACACAAAGAGATTTATACAGGATGTTCACTGCATTGTTGTTCATAGGAGAGAAAAGAAATTTAGGACTTCATTAGTAGGGAAATGCTTAATAAATTGTAACACATTCATAAAAAAGGAATATGACATTGAAGTTAAAGTGAATGAAATAAAACTGATACACATTTAAAACAATAATATTGAATGAAAAAAGCAATTTTTAGAATAAATTGGTATTATATAATTTATACAAATTTTAGACATGAAACTGCAGTCTTTATTGTCTTGGACACATACTTATGTGCCAACTATGGATGAGAGAGAGACACACCATCTTTGGAGTGGTAATTGTTCTGTGGGAAAAGGAAAAGGGCTGGGAAAAGATGGGCTCTGAAAGGACTCAGCTGTCTTTGGTTATGTTTGTTTCTTTAAAAAGCATTTGAAGGGGCAGGTGTACCTCAGTGTTTATAGCAGCAATGTCCACAACACCCAAACTATGGACAGAACTCAAATGTCCACAAACTGATGAATAGATAAAGAAGATATGGTGCATGCACATGTGCATGCACGTGCACACACACGCACACATACAATGGAGTATTACTCAGCCATCAAAAGAATGAGATCTTGCTATTTACAATGACATGGATAAAACTAGAGGGTATTATGCTGAGCAAAATAAGTCAGTCAGAGAAAGACAAATACCATATGATTTCACTTATATGTGGAATTTAAGAAACAAAACTGATGAACATAGGGAATGAAAGAAAAAATAAAATAGGATAAAAACAGAGAGGGGGACAAATTGTAAGAGTCTCTTAACTGTAGAGAACAAACTGAGGGCTGCTGGAGGGGAGGTGGGTGCAGGGATGGAGTAAGTGGGTGATGGGCTTTAAGGAGGGCACTGGATATAACAAGCACTGGATGTTATATGCAACTGATGTACCCTGAAATTAATAATACACAATATGCTGACTAACTTGAATTTAAATAAAATCAAAAAAATTAAAATAAAAAAATAAAATAAAAAACTGAAGGTGTAAGGAAATGTTAGCATTCTTAAAAGTCAGGATGATGGGAATATCAATGTAAAGGTCAGGAGAGGTTCAGTTTTGCTATAGTAACAAAACTGCTGAATGTCAATGACTCAGATTTCTTTATTGCTCATACATGGTGGGTTGGCAGAGGGGCTCTGCTTATTGTCGTCACATGGGAACTAAAACTGAGAGTGTCCACTACCTCCTTGTTATTGGCTATACCAGAGGGGAACAAAGAGCAATTTATGTGGTCTAGCCTGGACATTGTCCAAGTTACCTCTTCTCACAACTAATTGGACAGAACTAGTTATATGGGCCTACCCTGCCCAAGGGGACCATGACATGCAATTCCACAATGAGCCCAGAAGTGGGAAGAGTTGGAAATTTTTTGGCTAATGACAAGGAAGTCTTTTTGTAACGAGTGGTTGTTATAGTCTTCATCATTTCTTTTTACATGTTTGAATTATGTTTCGTATTTTATAAAACAGGGGTTAGAGGGGGAGCTTTGGTTGGGAATCCAGAGGCTTGGGCTTCAGTGTGAGAAAGAGAAGGTGACAGAGGCAAGGTGGGGGGACAGAGATAGTATGACTGTCAGCTCCATGTTCCCAGACCATTCGATGTGATTGGTGACTGGCATACCCACACTGATGCTGCAATTATCCCTTATTCAGAAAAGGACCACCACGTAAATGACCCTGAGCTGGTTGACCTACTTTGCTCTTATTTCCATGGAGGTTGAGTAGGTGACAGGAAGCCTGACACAATGAGATGGAGCATATGGAGTGTGGATGGTAAAGTCCAAAGTCTTAACTAAGTACCCAGTCTGCCACTCACACACTTCCTGTCACCCTGAGCAAGTCACCATACTTCCAGGGTCTATTTCCCTCATCTGCAAAATGGGCATAACAATAACATCTACATCTTTGAATAGCTGTGATAAGCAAATGAGGTATGTAAGGTGTGTTGTAACTGTAACGTGCTATGCAGACGTTCACTATTATTAATGACCTAAATTTTGCTGCAAGGGAAGCCTCAGGCCAGATTTACATTTCTGGCCGACAATGACTCATACAACTTCCCTCACTAGAGCCACCTGGATGACAAAATGGGCCCAGGCATCATCCTGTGGTCCAACCGCTTAAAGAATCTATTGATTTCCTCTTTGAAAGTGAGTGTGGGAGCAGGGATTAAGCATTATTATAGATTCCCTGGGGAAAGCCAGGGGGAGGGTATGATTCCTAGGAGCACAGCCTGGAGGGGGAGAGGTTTTAGGCTGAGATGGAAGCCTAGGTTCCTGGGACTCGTCGAATGTTTGAGTTAGAAGACTACAGTAAGGAGAGAACGGCTCTTTCAACACCCTCATTTTCCAAAAGAGGAAACTGATGCCAGGAAGGCAAAAATGATGACCCTTTTCTGAAAGCAATAGAGAGTCAAGAGAGCTGGCATTCACCTGGGGTCTTCAATTAACTCAGAGTAACCAGGACAAGCCCCTTATGTGCAAAATGACACACAAACCTGACCCCCACAGTTACTTCTACTCTCTCTTGTTTTAGGAACACCCAGTTCTATCACATGTGAAATGCAGTATAACTCTCCCTAAAAGTGAGCTCTCTGATCCCAGTTACTGACTTTGCAGGCCGGGCTCATAGGAATTATCTCCTTGTCTCCTCCATACCTTGAAGGCCATGTATTGGTCCTCCTCCCTATCTTGCTAAAGGATTCCTTCTTGGTGACTCACCTGTTCTTTATTAACCCATAGAGCCCTGATGCTCTTGACTCTTCCCCAACCTAATAAATATCCCTACCTGCTTGTGTTACTGGCCCGGGGGATGGGGCCAGAAAAACCTTCACCAAGCTG
The DNA here is from genome assembly GCF_902655055.1 of Lutra lutra. Lineage (NCBI taxonomy): Eukaryota > Metazoa > Chordata > Mammalia > Carnivora > Mustelidae > Lutra > Lutra lutra. Next base: position 111,514,014 of record NC_062278.1, read on the forward strand.
CAGAGAACACAGGACACAACTTGGGAAATGGCTCATGAGCACCTGAGTCTGACCCCAGAAGTCACTCCCAGAGGATGCTTTGCACATTAATATCGCTGCCAATAACCCTTCTCCAGAGATCACAAGAAGCTACACAGCCAGAAGCAAGGGTAAGTCTGACCCCGCAGCAGGCACATCCTGCTTTGACAGTGAAGCAGACTCCACAGGAGGATGTCTTCTACCTCGTTACCTGGGACCTTGCCTCTGAGGCCAAGTCATTCTGCCAGGAATTCCCAGGACCAGAAAAGAGACCACTATCTCCATCGGTAGGAAGAAAAGGTGGCTATTACACCTGCAAGACACTTCACCTGTGAGGCACTTCTCAGTCTGCAAAGCACTTTCACACCCATTAGCTCATTTGATTTTTATGAAGAACTGAAAGTCAGCTAAAGAAAGGCCTATTCTCCTGCATTCTCGATAAAGACGCTCATGTGAGATCCAGAGAGGTTGAAGGACTTAAGGTCAGATCTTTTGACTCCAATTCTGATTCTTTCTTTGTAGTACAATTAAAACATTATCATTTCATTATAACATTCTATTAATGACCAAGCCAGAGGGCCAGTATTTAAATCACTTTCAAATATGAAGGCACTCATCGGCTTGCTCCTGCCCTCCAATAAACAGTTCAGGGGGAGAAACCATTTGTGAAACCAAAACGCATTTACATTGTGGTTTGTGCTGTATCTGGTTTCTAGAAGCCAGGACTAAAGTCCACTTTCACCCACTACCTGGACTTTTACTTGAGTCAGTGCAACTGAGGAAAGGATGATATGAAACAATTGCTCACATGAGCCCAGCTTGCAGCACAAGCTTACAGCATGTGTGTGTGTGTGTGTGTGTGTGTGTGTGTGTGTGTGTGTGTGTGAATTAAGAAAATCAAAGGGAAGTATAAGGTTGGGTGTAGCAGAAACTCCTTCCCTACTGCTCAAAACCCTCAACAATTCCCTATTTCTCAGAGTGGTGCAGGGACCAGAGGTGTCAGCATCACCTGAGAGTTTATTAGAAATGTGTAACTTCAGGCCCCCACCCCAGACTTACTGCATCAGAAACTGTATTATAATAAAATCCCTAGAGGTCTGCATGTATTGTTGAGAAACCCTGATGTAGAGAATATGACCCAGATCACTGTCCCCAGGGGTGAAGTCCTTACTCACCCTAGCTGCCTGAAGGCAACACTTAGCAGTCGACCCATCCTCACACTTCCCCTCTCACCTTGGCTCCTGCGATGATCTCTTCCTCTGGTGTTCCCCTGACAAATCCTTCCCATCCTTTGAAATCTGGCTCAAACACCACCTCCTCCAAGAATCCAAATTTGGTCTTCCCACCAGGAAGTGATCTTTCCTCTTTCTGGACCCCCATATCCCAGGCCACATACTTTCTGTCTTGGATTATAATTTTTCTGAGTATACTTTACTTCCCTCTCTAAATTATGTGCCCTTCAAGATCAAGATCTGGTCTGATTCATTTCTATATTTCCCAAGGCCACACATGACTTTGCAAAGTTTCTACCATAAACTGATTCTTCAATACATTCATTTTTAATGTTTCTGTCTCTAATTGAGGTGTCCAGAGCAATTAAGAAATTCACATTATTATTTTTGTTATTTAGACAACCATTAGTACGTATGATTATGGTATGGACTTGGAACTGTTTACCTAAAATATCCAGTCACCATCACCAGGCATGAGCACAGACACCCCTCCGCCAAATTCACACCTACTCTGTTTCCTTTTCCATTTGTTCTTTCCCGTGAGAAGAGCAATTGGCCAGAATTTATCGAGGTAGCAGCACACCTGATGTGCCAATTCCAGACTGATTAAGAGACTTACCAAAAGAGGGGAAAGAACTTGAAGCTATTACAGAATGGAACATAGTACCCAGGTCCCAAAGTCTCTATCAGGACCGCATTTGGGACAAGCAAAAGTCCCCTGGCCCTCGTTCAGTCGCTTAATGGAGAAGACTCCAAAGACAGAACGCCACTGGTGTTCTTCCAATTATAGAGTCATCTGATTAGAATTACAGTAAATGCATAGCTCAGTTTGCATTGTCCTGAGCTGAACCGGCAACCAAGCTTCCATGGCTGGAGCATCTGAGGGTACTGAACTCTGAAAGTCCATTGTCTCATCACACTGGTGCACTCATGCAAGGACTCCCCTGGAACAGGGACAGACACAAGTTAGGACACTCCATTTCTGGGGACTCCAGAGCTCTGGAGGCCAGAGCTGGACATATAATCGTATTACTGTTTGGAAGAAAAAACTCAACACATACTCCACACATTAAACCAACTTAGACCTTTGGAGAAAAGGTTTGCCCTTGGGATAATTTTAGAATTAATTGTTCCCTTTTATTTCTAGCCTGTTAGCATTGAACCTTGAGAAGTGGTCTACACAGCACAAGTTTTCCGAACCATAAGGTACTATTTTGGTCCATGGCTAAGTGAATTGTCTTGTTCTGTCTAGCTGTAGCGGATGAGGCAGGAATTCTATATCACAAACCCAGCCATCCCCTTTCACCCATTCCACTGGTAGCGTGAGGATTGGGAATCGTCAGGGTGTCGGGCCAAACCTGACTATCGTGTTATTGTTGCTTCTACTTTAACTACCAAACTGTTAAGCATTACTGCCCCAAACCGAGCTGGGGGCAGACACTACACTTTGAAGCCACCAAGTCAGAGTGCTATTGGATGAAACTCTGCTCTACTGGACCATGAAATGAGTTTTCAAAGGGACAGAGAATGACAAACGTGCAAGCCGTGACTAAAACTGTCTCACCAGAGTGGTAACACTCATAATGGAGCAAAAAGAAGCACCCCCATGTGATGGGACTCTGCCCAAGTCCTGGGGAGAGGCCTAGGCCGAGTCACAGACCAGAGAACAATTTGGAGATCAGCTCTGGAGCCTCTGTTTCCTCATCGACAAAGCTGGTTTCATATGTGCATTGTGAGAGACTTAGGCAATTACATATTATTCTTTTTTTAAGGTATTGGTTGAATCCAAGCACCAAAACTTGCTGGATGGATGACTTTTTGGGCCCATCTTTCCTTGTCCAGGCCCATCTGCCTCCAGGATCATCATGCTCATCCAAAGAAAACAAGAGGATTTGGGGGTTACCCAGACTCACTTTGGGAGAATGAAATCTACACCCTTATTTTCTAAATGTCCTTCATAGGGGCACCTGGGTGGCTCAGTGGGTTAAAGCCTCTGCCTTCAGCTCAGGTCATGATCCCAGGGTCCTGGGATCAAGCCCCACATCAGGCTCTCTGCTCAGCGGGGAACCTGCTTCCTCCTCTCTCTCTGCCTGCCTCTCTGCCTACTTGTGGTCTCTGTCTGTCAAATGAATAAATAAAATCTTTAAAAAAAAAAAAAGGGCATAGACACATTCCCTAACTTCCCTCTGAAGGCTGAGGGGTCTGAGTGTGCTTAGCCTCTTGTACGACAAACCAGAAAACTCTGCCAGGCCTTCAGCTCTCAGAAAGTAGCTGCTCAGTATTTCAGAAATGGGGATTCAAGGCCCAACTCAGACAGGAATCCTCGTGTCTGATGTGTTTTGGCTCCAGCCCAAAGCCCCTTTGTCGCTCAGGAAGAGAAAGGGTGTCAGAAATAAGGAAAAGGAAGGGAGCTGACTCTTCTCAGGGGCACCCCAAGAAGCACAGTGTCAGTGTCAGTACCCAGCATCTATCTATTCAAACTCTTCCTCTTCCTTTACAGATGGGTAAACATGGGAATGGGAAGCCACAGCTGTCTACTAGGGGCTGACCACGGGAAATCCTGGGCTGCGCGTGCGTTTAACTATCCCTCCACCGTTCTTTGCTGACCTTTTATCTCAACCTTGAATTGTTACCCCTTGAGAGAATACCTGCCGATGACTTGTATTTTGCCATTTCTTGTTAGTATCAGCTTTTTTTTTTTTTTTTAAACATTTTATTTATTTATTTGAGAGAGACAGTGAGAGAGAGCTTGAGCGAGGAGAAGGTCAGAGGGAGAAGCAGACTCCCCATGGAGCTGGGAGCCTGATGCGGGGCTCGATCCCAGGACTCCAGGATCATGACCTGAGCCGAAGGCAGTCGCTTAACCAACTGAGCCACCCAGGCGCCCCTAGTATCAGCTTTCTTAAAGGTACATTGTTGTGTGCTCTTCCATTTCATAGAGGAAGACGTCAAGACACAGAGGTTCTAGTCGCAGAGCAAACCCAGAAGTGGACGTGGCTGAAAGATCCTACTTCAAGCTCAGCTACAGCTTTCTAGGCTGAGCACAAGGCCGTGGGTTCAATCAGCCCAACAAGCTGCCCCAGCTTCCAGACCATCCTGCACTGTTACTTTGCTAGAATACTTGTCTTCTCTTCATTAATGCCATCCCTGCCCCTACCTCCATACCCTCCACCACACCCTCAACACACACACACACACACACACACAGACCATCTAATTACTTGTATTCGGTTTTTTTTTTTTTTAGATTCAGCTTAAGTGATATTTCTTCAAGGAGGCCCTTCCTTACCACCCCCCAAAAACAGGTTCCCCTAATCTATAGTCTCTCACACCATCTTCTTTTCATTTTTAACACTCTTTAAACATCCATGGGTAAAAAAAAAAACAAAAATTAAAAAATAAAAATAAACATCCATGGGATTGTGAGTCTCTAACCTTCATGTCAGGCACTCAGGCACAGTCCCTGCATTTTGCTTTCCATCGTACCCCCACATTCTTGCCCAGCATCTGGTACCATGGAAACAATAAAACAGGTGAATGGTACAAAGAGCTGATGGGTCAATAGCAGGATATAAGCATAGTCAAATCTTCAGTAATTCATCTCTTGTTAGTAGTGCTTTAAAAGTTTGTTTCGGGGCGCCTGGGTGGCTCAGCTGGTTAAGCGTCTGCCTTCGGCTCAGGTTGTGGTCCCAGGTTGCTGGGATCAAATCCCACATCAGGCTCCTTGCTCAGTAAGAAGCCTGCTTCTCTCTCTGCCTGCCTTTCCCCCTGCTTGTGTTCTCTCTCTCTCTCTCTGTCTCTCTGACAAATAAATAAATAAGATCTTAAGAAAAATAAAAGCTTGTCTCGACAACTTAACAACTACCCAACATCTAATTCAGAGTAGCCAACCTATGCTACTCTGCTTGTATACCTCCTGTTCCCTGTACTTGCTCTCACCGTGTGCTTACAGTTCCTACAGTCCTGGCTTCCCTTCCCCAGATTCAGCCTTCGTCATCAGCCTCAAAGTAACGCTGAGAAATCTTCCTTGAATTCCTCACAGAATATGAAATACCCTTTCACTGTTTGATCCCTGCATCTGCGATCAGTGTAGCAGTCTGGCAGGGCTGAGATGCTGGGTTACCCACCTGCACAGCCCCTGTGTGGGCCCTGCTCGTAGGTGGTACTCAGAAAATATTTTTTTTTAAAGATTTTATTTATTTATTTGACAGACAGAGATCACAAGCAGGCAGAGAGGCAGGCGAAGAGAGAGGAGGAAGCAGGCTCCCTGCTGAGCAGAGAGCCCGATGCGGGGCTCGATCCCAGGACCCTGAGATCATGACCTGAGCCGAAGGCAGCGGCTTAACCCACTGAGCCACCCAGGCGCCCCTATGCTCAGAAAATATTGAATGAATGAATCAAAGGATCAAGGGTTTCCAACACGAGATGCTGCATTCTTGAGAGAAGAATGTCCCTGGTGTAGGGTTTTGCACATAGTAGGCACTCACTGACAAGTTTCCTTCAATGCCATCCTCTCCTGAAGACAACACGGAGTAGAGCAATGTAGAAGAAATAGTGTAAGCTTTAAAATATTTCAGCTATACCTGCTCTGTGACCTTGGAGAAATGCCTTCATCTCAAGAGCCTCGTGTTCATCTGAGGGCAATGCTGCTCCCCACCGTGATGGAGAACAGATATTAACACATCTGGCATTTGCCTGGCACCCTGGAGTTGTTCCTTTTCCCCCTTCCTTCCTGGGAGTCACTGAGAATGGCCAGCCTCACTCTTCATTCTGTCTCCTGGGAAGAGACAGTGGTAAAGGGATTGGAACCCAGAGTCTGAGACCCTTCCTCTTGTCCCCAATTGACCCCCTATGCCCAGCAGCTCCTGTCCAAACCCTCTCTGTCCTGAGGGAGGGAAAGGTGATAGGTATAGGCTGAAAGGATGGATGACTCAGCTCCAGTGACTAAGGCGAGGGGTGGTGGTGGCAGGTAGGGCACACGGGCTGGAGAGGAAATAAGTGAACACTCCATCTGATGAAGAAGGAGAAGGGATTCGGCCTTGCTGGGCTTCTGACTCTGATACGGAGCAGACAGGTAGGGGCCGGAGTGCCTTTCCAGGGCATCCTCTGTTTCACCCTTTAGCAAACTCCCTGCTGGCCCAGAGGGATCTGCCAGAGCAAATGTTGGGCATCTTTCTGCCCTTTGGAGGTTTTCAGTCTAAGTGCTAAGACACAACTGAATACCACTTTTGATGAATCAGCTTTTAAATAGCATTCCGTCTCACTGAAATCAATGCGCATGGGTTCAAATCTTGACAGCTACCTGACTTCCAACCTTGGCCTCTCTCCTGTTTCCTCCATCCACATTACCACTTTGACATCCCCAAGCACTGAAAAAGCAACAAGTTTAAAACTGTACACACAAAGGCCTCCGCACCTGCCTCACTCAGCTCCTCCCCTGGCTGACTGTACCGCCGTCTACCCGATCACCAACCCAGGTGCTGCCGCACCCCTCCCCGACCCATCGCTCCAGGACCCATGTCTCTGCCAGGGCCTGAATCTCTCACGTTCACTTCCACCTTTCCTTGAAGCTGGAACTGGCCAGGCCCTCATCATCGTGCGCTATGACTCTTTCTGGCATCTTCCAGCTGCTTTCCTGCCTCCAGTCTCTTTCCAAACCACTTTCTAGACTGTCCGCAGAATGATATGTTTAAGTCTTATTTCGAATCTCGGTATCCCCCTGCTTAACATCCTTCAATGCTTTCTCAGTTCCTGCGGGGAATAGTCAGACTCCTGAGTCTGGCATATAAAACCCTTCTTGATCCAGCACCCCCTCCCCACCTCCTGGCTTTACCTGCTGACCCCACCCTACAAATGCAAGTGGACAGAGACACACACTAGATTCCAACCAGCCTCGAGTCCCATATCACACTGTGCTTTTCGCACCTCTGGGTCTTTGAACATGTTACCTTCTCACAGGTAAGCACTTCTGTGTCTTTGGAAAAAATTTTTCTTACCAGACTTGGCTCAAGTGTCATCTCTGATGGGTGGCCCTCTTAGACACCCAGAAATGAGTTGGTAGCTCCTTCTGTGAGCTCTATCAAAACAGTCACTCACAGTAAACACCTGTTGGCATTGTGACTTCTTGTTTTTACATGTCTCTCTCCACTAGACTGGGAAATCCTCAAAGGTGAGTCCTTCCACAGAATGCCTACTCAACATCTTTTTTTTTTCTTTTTTTAGTATATGAAATATCAAAGACCGGTATGAAGTAATAAACAAACTACTTCTGTCCCTTGATCCTCAGCGTTTGTTTCCATCCATAAAATAGGTATCTGAACCGGATACCTTCTAACACCACCAGCCTCCAATTTCATACTGCATCACCCTTCAAGTACACAGCTTACATCCTTGGCCCACTCAGTAGTAGGAGATTTTGCTGAGTTATTTTTCCCAAGGAAGGAGTGGGACTGTGGGTCCACCCACACAGCAAAATGGCTGGTCTCAGCGGCTCCGACTGAAGTCACAGAACTGCTCAAAGACAGGGCTCCACACAGGGACCCAGAAACCCAGGACCCACGCTGTCCCAGGCCGGGACTCCAGCTGTGTCCCCAGAGCCCTCGTGGCCATTGCCCACCCACATGGGTACTTGTTCGTGGGCACTCACACAGACATTGTCACAGTCCTCGGGCAGGCACAGAGGGTGACGCATCCGTGCAAAGGAACCACCCACAAAGTCTCACCTCCCCCAGGTCATTGTCCCCATGATCCCCACACCTCCAGCACCGCCTACGCACTCACATACCCACAGGGTGCTGGGTTGTCTGTCTGCAAATCTGGAGTTTTACACATTGGACCACAGCGTCTTTCAGCAGGTGGAGACAGGTGCCTCTGTAGGCTGACTGTCTTCCTCTGACCTTCCTGGGCACCTTGCCCCTCTGTAAACAGCTTCTGCCAGTGTGCTGGCCCGAGCAGATCTGCATTCTCCTCCCAGCTTCCTCTGGGAACATTATTTATCTCCCCGAGCCTCAGTTTCCTGACCTATAAAATGGGACAAGTCCCATGTTTGTTTGGAGGTTTTAGTATTGATTCATGTTCATGCATTTTACACATATGGGAATAGAAACAATATTTACATATGTATAAGGATGTGTGTGTGTGTGTGCGCGTGTGCCTGCGCACACATGTGTGTTTAAGAGTAAAGAATACTTTCCCAGGAGTTAGGAATGAAGTATAATGAAAAAAAAAAAAAAAAAGCATGTGTTCTAGGATAAGACTTCAATACCCTGGTTCAAATCCTGACTATGGCTTACCAGCTTTTGGACTCGGGAAAATTTGCAATTCACAGAAGCCTCAATTTCTCCACATCACAAATGGAAATAAGGAAAACTCTCTCTTAGATCTGCTCTGCAAATTAAATAAAATCATGCACCCAAAATATTGAACTGTGTGTAGCACACAGACGGCTCCAGAAATGTCACTCCCCCCAGAACGCCTGCATTTCACTCAGGGGCTCGAGTCACTCAGACCCTGCACATATTTCTCATCTGTAGAAGGAGAGGGATAAATGTGACAATTCCATGGATTCCTTCTAGCCTTGGGATGCCAATGCCGTGTATCAAATATCTATTTCACGCAAGCACGTGGGTTTAAATAATGAGCGTGGCCCAGGGGAAGCCCCTTCAGCCTGATGCTCGCTTCCATTTCCAAAGCCGTTCCTTTCTCCAAACGTGCCATTTGTTGGCTCTCATAGTTTCAGTACAGAGCCCATTGATGGCTAGGAGAAGGAATGCCCAGCGCAGCTGCGGGTCCACTTGAGCCCTCCCAGCTAGCACCCGCAAGCCCGCTCTCTGTGAGCTCTGTGTTTGCAGAGCCTGTTGTTGTAACGATGTCTGGAATCCTCAACACCTGCACGTCAGCTTCCTGGGCATTTCCAATCCCCTCCTCCGCCCCCCACCCTCGGCTTCCATTTGCATCTGAAATGCAGCTGCTGGGGCCCTAAGGAGGAGAGCCAAGTGGACAGGACATCTCCTTGTCTGCTCTCCCTGCCTTGAGTCAAACCGAATCTGAAGCTTCTCTGTGCGAGGGCTTTTGTTGCCTTGTCATTATGTTTAAATGAACCTCATCTGCAGGAACGTTTATTTTTTTTAATAAAATAAAATAAAACCACCACAAAAGACCAAAGCAGATGACATCTGTTCTTTCGATGAAAGCTTTTTTTGTCCTGAATTAGACTAAAAAAAGAAGAAAAGAAAAATTGAAAGGGGCTGGGCCTCATTGGTACTATTCCTCCCCCCAAAAAACAAAACAAACAAGATGAGTCTATGCGGGGGTCCAGGGGTGCTGAATGGATAAGAAGAAGGGGAGCGACAAGGGCAAATGAACGAGACCCTTCCTGCTTCACCAGCAGTTTTGCCCTCGCTCCACACCAGCAATATGCGGACACCATTCCTTTAAGTGCCACTTATTTTGGAAGATGTTCAAATTTCTGTTCTCCATGCACATTTCATGGGCAAAATATTGAACAACTCTTTAGCTGTTTTCCCAGTCTTCTCCAGTAGTCTTTGTTTATCAAATAGGGCAGGTTGGTCTGGTGCCGGTGGTACCTGGAATACAATTTGAAAGACAGTGATCGATGTGCTGATAACCCCAAAATCTTTATCTTCATCTTCGCACTTGCCTACGGACTAAACCCTCCAACCCAGCTCACATGTTGAATTTCACCCTTTCTCGGTCCACACCTGCTTCTTGCCTACTGAATCCCACCCAGCCCCGGATTCCTGGATCCCTGGACACTTCCTTCCTTCACAAGCACACCACATCCAACCCATGCCCAAGTCCTATCAAAGTTTCCCCAAAACATCTCCACTCCCTCTCTTCTCTCTGCTCCACTGTCACTGCCTGCGTCCAGGCCACCTTCGTCTCTTGCTTAACATGTGTCAAAATGTGCCCCGCCCAGTGGCCAACCTTGCTGATCTATGATCACTCTTCAAGCAAAACACTTCATGGTTTTGGAAGGGTTTAAATCCCTCAGCTTGGCTTATCAGAAAGTTTGCAAGCTGGTCTCTGCCTACCTCGCTGACTAATCCCCACCCATGACCTCTAATCCAGCAAGTCCTCGACCTTGGTGTGCTCTCTCTCACCTCAGGCCTTTGAACAGGCTGGGCTTTCTACGCGGGACATCCTCTGACCCTACATGTAGATTTCCTCCACTCACCCTTCAGGTCTCAATTTAAGTGCCACTCTTCTGGGAAGATTTCCTTGACCACATCTCCTGAACCCCCCACCCCAACCACCCAACTAGGTTGGTGCCCCTCTTAAGGGTACTCGGCACTGTGTGCTACCCCTTTTGAAGCATTTGCTCAATGTATTGTTGTTACTTATTCAATATTCTGTCTTCTCCGCTGAAAAGTCAGCAGCAGAGGAGTGGGTATGTCTTTTATTTTTTCAAGTATTAACTGATAAACTTCAATGTGCCTGCAGCATTGCTAAAGAGACCACTTTCTACAAAATGTGAAATTGTATATATGTTTTGTAATGGAATTCTTCCTCTGGGATTTTAGGTGTATTTCAAAATAGTACCGTAAACCAAAACTAGGCAAGCTGTCTACAGCTTCAATTTCATTTCCAGGCCCCAGTCCTGCACAACCAAACTCTGATGCAAGTTCTAACGATGAGACTCTTTCATAGACAAAATGAACCTGATAAAGGGGAGCTCCTCACCTCCCTCTTGAAGTCCCTAAGACCATTTCCTCCTGAAGTTTTCTCTTTCATTTTTCTCCTAGTCCCTGATGCTTGCCAGGCTCCTTCCACAGCAAGGAACACAGTGGAAGATGGGGCGGGGTGGGGGACTGACTAGGAGGGGAACCAACCAGCCTTGACAATACAGAGCCCATTGATGGCTAGGAGAAGGAGTGCCAGGCACTCTTCAGCGCCTCCCATGCCCTCTCCTAGCAGCTCCGTGAGGTACACACTATCTTCCTCCATCCACCAATATGGAAACTGTGGCACAGGAGGTAAAGCAATTGGCTGTGGTCACACTGCTGTAAATGGCAGAGCTGGCACATGAACTCAGATCCACCAATTCAAATTAGCCAACTCTTCGATTCTAGGCTGGCACCTTTCAAGGAGTAGAAATCCCAGAAGAGGAGTCTGGCACAGAGAAGTAAGTTCTCTCCCAGCCTGAGAACCTTAGCAGAACCCCACTTAGCAGACATGGGAAAGAACAAAGGCAGCAGCGCCCAAAACTAGCTCTACTGGAAGGCACATGGAATAGGAGAAAACAGGCAGGAAACCAGGAGGCTCTCTCACCTTTTCGGACATTGCCAGCCTCGTCACTTTTCCCAGGCAGGCATCATACTCCAAAGCAGATCATTGGTCTTCTATAAATATCTCTCCACACCCCTCATCCTCTTAGCTTCTTGGGGGTTAGGGACATCACTGCTTTAAGATAACTGACAAAAACAAAACAAACAAACGAACAAACAAAAACTGCCATGATTGAGAACCCATTTTTTTTTTTCTTTAAATTCTAGTTTGATGGTAGGATTTGCCAGTAGTTAAGTTGCATCTTGTTCCCCTTCTGGTCATCTCACATTCTTTCTAGGATTTTCTCCCTTAGGAAGTAGAAATGAAGCATGTTTGCAAAATCAGACAGTGGGGTGGTTCTAGCAAAGACTGCTTTGTTCACTAGACCGCTAGTTATGAATGAGTGGGGGAGATTGAATTTGCTTACCATTAAAACCCCTCCGCATACTGGAATTCTAGAGGCTGAAATCCAGCACATACACAGAGCTGAGATGGAAAATCCTATGTGAGGTCAATGCTCCTCCATGATTCATCTTTTAAACACAGCACACTTTCCCACTTTCTTGACAAACAGGTGGACCAACTGTAGTAATACTCTCCTCCCATTCTGGGCTAAAGGAATCTCAAGGATTCTGGAGTGATCAAAGAAGGGTAGGGAGGAGTGAAAATGGTAGGTGAATAATCAGTAGACATTTCTGAGCATTAAATATCCGACATTGTAAAAATACTATTACATATGTGATTTAATTTAGTATTAAATGCCCCTTCAGATTGATGGTTTTAGCTACCATTTCATAGATAAATCAAAGTTCAGAAATACTCACTGGATTTTTTGGAAAACATGACTCCTTTTATTCTCACCTTCTCTCAGGTGTCTGTATCCATCCTGGAAGAAATTTTTGGACTGAAAAGAAATCAGAGCCATGGGTTTCATATGTACACACCTGGAAAAACTTGGGCTCTGGCATCTAAGGACTGAGTGAGAAGGACAAAGGGAAAGGGAGGCCAAGCAGAAAGTAGGACAGGACCTGGATCCTGCTGAGATGGGATTGGGAGAACAGTGGCATTTGGCACTTAGCATCTTATTCAACAACCTCTGAGCATCTTTTTAAAACTCTCCAAGATTATTTAGACAAAAAGAAATTCCTAAAGAAAGGGGGACTGGTGATGAGTGAGCCTTGAACTGTTGACATATGTGTTCCTTATGATTTCCTGGGCTGGTTAAAGGCAGAGACAATGACTGGAGGGGGTAAAGGAAAGGAGATTCAGAAGAAATGCAACTAGCCTGGCCTGGCATGAGATGAAGAAGAGGGGCTGTGCCTAATCCCTAGTATATGAGCCACTGAACTCTCAACAGAGGGGAAAAAACAAAAGAAAAAACTCCCAGTCTCACATGGCTTCCATGGCCAACCAATATGTTAATATTTTAAAGTTCTGTGTAAGAAAACTATCAAGTTGAATTCCATAGCTAGTTGTAAAATAAAGATGACTACTCCCATTCTGAGGCTAAGGAATTTTAAGTATTATGAAAGTCAATGGGTTGCTCATTCTCTCTTTCAATAACTATTAATTAAGCTTCTACTGTATGCCCAGAACTGGATACAGTGACTTATCAAACAGACGTAAAGCTTGTAGAGTAGTGAGTAAACAGCCATTAAATAAAAATTCAGTACAGAAATAAATACAAAGATACATTATGATACATTCACGAAAGGGAAAGTGTCAGGAAGTGTGAAGAGACCTAACAGAAAGAATGGCATAGTTTTCATTGGTGGGTCAGGGAAGTCCTGTCTGTAGAGGTGACCATTATGCTGTAAGCCAGGAAAGGAGCAGAGGGGCAAACAAATAGTTGAAACAGCCTTTACAAAGGTCCTGTGGCTGGCAACAATTGACCAGTGTAGCGGGGGGGGGGGGGGGGGAGGGAAGTTCAGAAGGCAAAGAAGGGTCACATTATGTAGGCCTTGTAAATACGGCAAGCGCTTTGAATTTAGTGGAATTGGAACCCACTAAAAGATTTTAAATAGGGAAGACATGTGACCTGATAAACATTAAGAAATGCTCTACTAATCATGGAAAATGGATCAGCTGAGGATGGGAAACCATTGCTGAAGTCCCTCTAAGAGTTGATGAATCAAGTCCAGGAAAACATAAGCCTTAGCCCTTGACTCAAAGTCTTCTTTAAGAAACCGTTATCTGTGGGGTGCCTGGGTGGCTCAGTCAGTTAAGTGTCTGCCTTCAACCCAGGTCGTGATCCCAGGGTCCTAGGATCAAGTCCCACATCACTTCTCCCTCTGTCTGTTGCTCCCCCTGCTTGTGCTCCCTTTTTCTGACAAATAAGTAAATAAAATATTTTTTTAAGAAACCATTATTTGTGACTTATAGTCTTAAAACATATATCATTTTATTAAACAGAATTGTACGTTTTTCAAATTACTTACGAACTAAAATGATCTAATATCCTAAGGGGTTGCTTCAGGGTGATGAATGTGTAGCTGGCTTCCTTGGTCACCTTTTTCTACTTTCCAGGTTTTCCAAGAACAGAGGTTGAGGAGAACAGGCATAACTGAGGACTACATCTCTAGGTCATTTGCATCTGATTCTTCCACTCAGCCTCAACTACATTACACAGCAGCAGCAACAAATGTCAGGGGCAGGAAGTACACAACAAGAAGAATTAACCACAATTTTTTTTCATCCAAACTTACACACACACTATCACACACATACAGTTGGTTTGAAGTAGGGTGAGGGGAAGTAGCCAGGCTTCTCGCATTTTTAACCAATGGGATCTCATGTCAGCCCTCAAAACAACAGCTTTTCAGTTAGTTGACCTTTCGTGATGGAGGGTTTTTTGGGGAGAGGAGAGAGAAAGGAAGGAGAAAATTTAGGCTTTGCATCATTTGTTGTTCTAACAGTTGAGCACTGAATCGGTCTTATGTTATAGACACCTTATTTGATTAAGATACAATCCATGGGTCATTCGGGCTTATAAAGTCCTCCTGCTTAATTGCAAAATTAGCAATGAAATAGGATACATCATCACCAAACGGGAGGTTAGTCTGGGGCTCATAGGTTGCCCTCCAACACACTCAATTCATTTTCTCCATCTAATGTTGTTTTTGACACATAGAAAGAAAAATACAGGCTAAGGCAACAGTGCGTGGTACACCAGCAGTCAGGTAGGCATTAGTTAAGGGAGCTAACGCTCATTCGAGACACGAACTGCTGGTAGGCCCATCTCCCAGAGTTCCAAGAGTCCCTCCAAAGTGCTCATAACCATCTGAAGTGCATAGGCACTGTAGGAAGTTATCTGTAGCCTCAAGAAATTCACTTTGAAATCTGAAAGCTGAGATCCTGGTTTCCATGTTTACTACATTACTCCTTGCCTGCCACCTTGTTTCTTTCTAGGAGCAGGCTGACGTTCTGGCTCTGAGCAACTTCAGGTCCAACATCGACCGAATACCTAGTGTTCCAGGCATTGTGATGAAAATATAAAAACGAAGACTTGATCCTGCATCCGAACAAGCTTTCCCTCTAATTGGTCACTGGGTTCTGTCCCCTCTGTGACTCCATGAGACACACCTGGCTATGGCTTCCTGCCCACTAACATGCTGTCGTGGAGGCATGCAAAGCACCATGGGACCAAGAAAAGAAAATTAGTCAGAGAACACATGGGCTTAAAAGGAATTCGGAAGAGTTGGTCATTTGGAGAAGAGGAAGGGAGGGCATTCCCAGCAGAGGGAACAGGATGAATCAAGGCAGGGAAGCTTGTGTGCACATGAGGTATGTGGTACTGTGCTATGGCAAAGCAACAGCAGGTGTTTTTCCCATCTTGGGAGCAAGTATCAGTGGTCAAATATCTCCACCAAATCTGGGAGAACTAAGGCCTTATCCCATGCAATACAGAGGAAAGAATTCTGGATTGGAACTCAGGAGACCCATTGCTCCTACATCTAAAACACCAAGTGACTTTGAGCTAGATGTTTCCCCTGTCTGTGCCTAGGTTTGGCAATAGAAAATGGGAACAGAGATCCCTTTCAAGGGGTCCTTTCTAGGGTTAAGTGGACAATACTATGTGAAAAGTTAACTAGCAAGTATCAAATCCTTTTTGATAAGAGGGTAAATCATAGATAGCACACTGAAAAAGGTATTACTATTATTTCCTTTGGGCACCGTCGTGACATAATCAGGCACCAGCAAGTCATCCAGTGGCTGAAGTGTAGGAAGCATGGATAAGACTAGCTAGGAGAAACTCTTGAATGTGTGTCGATTTCGTATTTTGTTCCATTGATAAACAGGTTTATCCACTATTATTTTCACATACAGATAAGTAAAAATGTCTCTTAAAGAACATTCAAGATGAAAAATAGAACCAATCACTTCAACTACTTTTTCTGTGCCCTTGTAAATGACCCAATCGCTGAACCAACAGGTTACTATCTGAGAATTTCTGAAGGCCACTCACTGGTCAGATGAAAAATAGGTATGATTTAATTCAGAGAATGGGAGTTTGAAATAGCCTCCAAGTTCCCTTTCAGCCCTAATGCTTCTTAAGTACTCTGTATCTGGTGCCGATGCCAGACCCCAGTATATACACCATGTCTGAGTTCCAAGATGCGGGGACCTGGGCCATCCCGCATGTGGCTCCAAGAGTCTGGTGTTTATGTCACAGCACTGAATGTGGGCTATACACTCCCTGGAGACTTCATGAGATAATACAGGGACATTTCTAAAAGAGCTTTCTGCTGGAACCTTGAGCAATTTGGAGCAAACCGAAGAAAGAGAAAAGCAAACTTGTCAGCCCCTGGAAGCAAAGATTTAGCTGTGCGTGACACTGGTGATTACGAGATGATGGAAAAAAGACAATTCTAAAACTGCCGACTCTGCTTCTGCACTTTTCTTGTGAAAGGCTGAAAACATCTTACAGACATGGATATCCATTTTTATCATTGGCAAGTTACTTTTTCCTCCCAGAACTACCAAGCTTCCCCTTCCCTCATTTTTAAGAGATGTCGACCCTATTGAGTGAGAAGACCTTTGAAACCTTCCATATCTGTGGTGATCATTGCTTCTTAGGGCCAGAGCAGGCCTTGACATTTGCTCCATTCATCCCAGATGGCAACCACATCTCTCTGTTCTCCTGCTAGGACATGGGAAAGAAGAGATGGATATGAAAGTGTCCAGCTCTGCTGTGTGTCCTTGAGCAGACTGATTTACATTTCTGGCTCTCGATCTCTTTTCATCATTATCCTTGGAAGGTAGACATGACCTCTAATATTCCTTCCATTTCAGATCCTTCACAGAACTAGGACTCTTCCAACTGTGCTCTATTAGCAGGACCAAGAGCCATGAAGAAGATCATAGCTGACACCTCTGCTTCCTCAGTTCTAAAATGAGGATAATAACACCTACTATGCAAGGTGGCTGGAAAGATTAGATATAATATATGCAAAGCTGCTAGCCCAGTGCCTGGCACCCCGCAGGGGTCCCATAGGTGGAGGTTTTTAAATCAAAACCTAAAGATTTCTGGGATAAGCCTTTGCCAGCCTGACCTCTGTCTTAGCGGTCCCAGGCATCTCGGTGGCTTGAGCATGTGGTCCCTGACTTCCTGCTGGCCACTGGGAGTCCCAAGTCCAAACATCAGAACAATGTTTCAGACTCTTTTATTCCATCCAGAGGCCACATGGAAAGCCTGCAAAGTTTTCTGTTTCCTTTGGCTGGAACCTTGTGGCCGTGACAGCAGGCCAGCTCCCAAAGTCTGAAAGGGAGGGTTTTCCAAAGGCCAGCCCTTTCCTCCACTGTGCTGGAGCCTGCAACCACTCTCTCCATCCCTTTCAGTTGAGGGGAAAGGGAGTGCAGGGGACCAGGAGCCTGAAGCAGAACGACCTAGGACGTCCTTCCATGTCCGCTTTGCCAAGTTGCACTCTCCCAGGGTACTAAGCACTCGAGAAGGGTTAAACCTTCATCACAACAGTGATGTCGTCATAGATAATGTGCAATCTAGAAGCTGTAGAAGTATGTTTCACTTGCTCCAAGTCCCCACCCCCTGCAGAAGCTGAAAAAAAAATCAGAAAATTCCATTTGCTTTTTCCTATTTAATGAGGTCGAACATTCTTAAGGAATGAAAAGCACAGCTCCAGCCTAGCTTTTAATTAGCTTCAGGAGCCCTTGTTTCAAACTAGCCTCGTTTCCAAAGCTATTCTCTCTCTTTGCTCTGAATGAGATGGAAATTCAATTGCATCTGCCTTGTCAAGTCATAATAAGATGCTCCCCCCAACCCAAGGTCACATGGGGAAAGACACTCAGTAGCCAGACAGACGCTACACTTTTTGACCCCAACAAGACACCAGAACCTGAAAAGGGCATTTAAAAGAACTCTTGTTTAGACCAAACTTGGTGTTGTTTTCTTAACTGCACGATGTGAACTCAGGCCAGTTCTTCAACATGTCCTGGGGGCGGAGGGGGAAAGAACATGGACTTTAGAGCCAAACAGATTCAGGATCGAATCCTACCTTCTCGTCCAGGCGCCTGGGCCAGTTAACTTAGTGCTTGCAGCTTCGGGCCCCCTCCTTTGTGACACAGCCATCACTGCTTGCCTCGTGGGCTGACCAGAGGGAGCAAATGAACTATTGTGAGCGGAGCACAATGGCCTGGGTGTCCTTGGCACTCAAACACCGCTCTTCCTCTTTCCTCTCATCTGTACAACAGGGTTCATTGCCCCCACTGTGACTGTTTAACTGGGTTGGAGCAATGAACCTAAGGGAGTACATATGTAAGAGGGTAGGAGCCTGGGTTTTGTACTCAGAAGTCAGGGGTCAAATCCCAGTCCTGCTCCCTCCAACCCATGCAACCCTGGGCAAGTTCCAGAGCCTTGCCATCCATTCTTTTTTTTTTTTTTTTTTTTTGAGAAATTTTTTTATTTTTATTTTTTATTAATGTATAATGTATTATTAGCCCCAGGGGTACAGGTCTGTGAATTGTCAGGCTTACATATTTCACAGCACTCACCACATCACATACCCTCCCCAATGTCCCACCACCCTCTCCTCACCATCTATTCTTATGGTAAGTGGGGACATCAGTAGCTCCCCCAAAGGATCATTGTAAGGACTAAATGAGTGTCCAAAAAGTCCTTGCCAAGTGCCTGGCGCATGGTGAGCACGCAATAAATATTAGCTACCAACGGCCGCCACCGCAGCTGAGAGTACTCTGTAAAATTTAAAATCCTCTAAGATGCCCATCTCAAATCCTTTCTGGAAGGGATGTGCCAATGTTACCGGTGCTTATGTAAATGTAAGTGGTTATTATTTATGTAGGAGAACATTACTGAGTCTTATTCAGGAAGAGGGAGAGAACAATGCAGAGAAAGGAAAAATTTACGACGGTCTTCAAAGGAGAAAGAGAAGAAAATTACTTCTCACCCAGCACCACAGCAGCAGCCCCATATATTAGCTCAGAGCTCCCTGTCTGCAGAAGTTACATCAATAGAGTCTTCTCCAAAGAAAGAGTAAAGGGAAAGGAGACGAATGGAAATGGAAGGGGAAGAAAACCTCAATCTATTTCCTCCAAAATTCACCTGAAGTCTGTATTTAACCAGCAGAATCTTGCTAAACACCCACCCCAGGGGAGATGCTGCTTCCTGAAGCCCAGTTCAGCCCTCGGGGACTCAGCAGTCTAATGAGAACCTTACAACAAGTACATAAATAACTAATTAAAGGTAGAAAGTGAAGTGTCATGAATCATTACCATCATCATTATTAGAAGTCCTTTTTATGGGATTCCCCGTACTTGGTATACCATCCTCTTTTCCCAAAAAGAATTTGGGGCAATTTATGACATAAAAGAAGATGTACACTGAACAATAAACAAACCTAGAACTGGAAACTTGGATTAAAACAAGAAGAAATGGCAAGACTAATATAACTGTTGGGTTAAGCATCAGATTCAGCTTCTTCTCTGAGCTTCCTGGAAGTCAGGGCAAAATGGGAAACTCATTCTTATAATTTATTATTTCTTTAATGCGGCCACTTTCTTAAGCAATATACAGAAACCCACGAAAGGTCTTATTTCAATAATCTGGTACTTTCTTTTTTTTTTTTTTTAAAGATTTTATTTATTTATTTGACAGAGAGATCACAAGTCGATGGAGAGGCAGGCAGAGAGAGAGAGAGAGAGAGGGAAGCAGGCTCCCTGCTGAGCAGAGAGCCCGATGCGGGACTCGATCCCAGGACCCTGAGATCATGACCTGAGCCGAAGGCAGCGGCTTAACCCACTGAGCCACCCAGGCACCCGATCAATAATCTGGTACTTTCTATTCAATTGGCAAATGCCAAGGGCATGCATGTCTGTGGAATTTTGAGACATTCAGGTAAGCCACTAATCATTATCAACATTTAAGACTATGATTTGAAGTTGGAATTACTATTGTACTATTGCTGTTTTTCGTTTCTGTTGGGACGGTTTTCTCAGCCAGCAACTAGGCAGAATGTAGGTTTATAAGAAAAAAATATATATGCTTGAAATATATATACTTTAAAACTCCGAGCAATTTTTGTATCATAATGCTAGACTGGCTCATTTTATTTTCAATGAGATTTCGCTATGCCAAAGGGCTTTGATGTGTCACAGAGCTCTCTTGGCTTAATTGCTGCTGTTTGCAGGTCATACCCACTTAGGTGGGTGGGAGTGAGTAGAATTGGGCAATTGTACAGAAAAATCAAAGACACTTGCTTGCAAGGGTACCTACTTCTGAGAATTACCATGAATTTTGCATGCCACTGACTAAGAAAGGAAGGAAGGAAGTGACATCTTGAAGGCCCGGGGTTTGGGCGGGCTGCGGTAAGGCCGACCAGCTGTTATTCTTCTTCTGGCTGGTTTCTGGCCTGTTGTGATGTCTTTGATTCACCTAGGAGAACTTGAACTTTAAAAACCTGTTTTAAAATACCCTGTTTTGCCTTCTTTTCTAATGCAATGTACAGAAGTCTCATGAATTTGATTAATGAGGAAGAATTTTTTTTCAATGAGAAGCAAAAATACAACACAAGCAACAAAGAACGAGGAAGGGGTGCTACACTGGAAGAAATAAAAACATTGCCAAGAGGAGGAGGGAAGACAAAGGCGGTCAGGAGGCCATGGTGACCGGCCACTTCTCTGCTCAGACCCTGCAATGCCTCTGACAGGGGATGGGGTGCTCAGCCCTCGACCATGGAGGGAGAGCCCTGCTCAGGGACAGGGCTGGACAGAGAGCCTGGTGACACGTGCCGGCCAATACCACACACATCTGTTTGATTTGGCACTGCTCGCCGGCCAGCTGCTGGCACAGAATCAGAAAGGGCAGGTGGGGGTGCTGGGGAAGGGGCAGGAAGGGGAGAGGGGATTATGCACAGTTGTTCCAAAAAGGAGAAAGGGGGAGGGAGGTCAAGAGGAATGAGGCTGAGAGGGGCCCCGAGGGGGCAGGCAGGGGCAGGAAGCCCACAGCTGTGGTGGTGGGCACTGCCACTAATCACCCTCTGCAGCAGGTGAACTTCCTGAGTCAGAGTCCGCAGGCACCGGCGATGTGGCTTCAGTAGAAATTCAGGCACTGGGCCAGGTTTGGGCAAAGTGTCAGGAATGCTTTATCACTCTCCCCTTTGACCCAACTACTATCTCACTAATGGTGAGCCTTCCCAGACTTCCAAGCTAACCGCCATGTTGTCCGTCCTTTTGCCTACAAGGTGAAACCTTCTGTTGCCTATCTCAAGCGTTTTGTTTTGCTTTTTCTTTCCAAGCTCACAAAGACTTACTTTCTCTAAGCTGTTAAGATCCTCCCAATGATCCAGAGAGAAAGGCTGGAAAGAATCAGCCTTCCCACTTAACAGAGGCCCTCGGAAGCATAAGCAATATTCCTGAAGTCACCTGGCTCAGCCAATGGAAGAACAATTTAGGCAAATGCTGACGCTTCCACCTCAGCACCATTTGCCCTGCCAAAATCTGCTCTGGTCCCGAGTCTTGACCATGTGCCTGGAGGCCGAGTTGGTGAGTGGTGAGTGGACTCACCAGGGGAGAGCTGTATGCTTATGTAACCTCAGTGTGAAATCTTCCGCAAGCGTTAAGTTCTTTGTTCTCCATGTACTCAACACTCTGCGCCAGGAACCATGCTGGTTCTCAAGAAGCTCACCATCTGGGCACTCCCTTTCTGGGTCTCTAACCAATGTCCAGTACCTGAAGGGAATCCATTCCGGGAACTTCCACGGGTTTGAAAAATCTTATACATTTATCACCTCTGTTTCTGAAGAAGTTCTCTCCTACTGCTGGCATCACATGGGACCCGAGACACAGGATGTCACCTTGCAGCTCAGATTGATTCCTGTGTCTGTTCACTGGAACAACGAGATCTGTTTACTCCTAGGACACTCAACGCCCAGAGGCCAAAATAGCTGGAGATAGAATTACCAATATTCAATCTGACTGATGTAAAAGAAAGACCACTTTATGGGGTTTGCCTTCATAATATAGGTTCTGGCTCTGAAGAGTGTCCGAGGGTCAGACCCTCCTTTTGCCACTTACTGGCAGGGTGAAATGAAATCACCCTTATAATGGCCCAGATTTGGGCTATACTCATACCCAAGAGTGAAGAGGAAGGCTCATCTCTCATAGACAGGACATCTATAATGACAGCAGCTCACCTCAGTCTCCCACGGGGTTTCTTTATATTTTCCCCTCATTTCCCACCCTGTGCCACTGCAGTTTAACACCTAAGTACTAGGGTTAAGAGATACAAGTGAACTTTCCTACTCAGGAAAGGAGCTTTGGAACATAAACTATCTACAGATGAGAAATGCTGGTGAAGTCTGATCCCTCAGTGACCTCTCATGGTCAGGCTTATCTTTCGAGTTAGCCCCACCTTAAGTCCCTAGAGGCCCTATAGTTTCTTCCAGAACTGGACCTTCTTGATCTTCCAAATGGAAGGTGGTCTTCCTCTGGTTTTCTTTAACACAGTTTCTTCCTTCTCTCTGGGTCTCATCCCTTATCTCACCACCTTCTGGACACTTTGTTGTACCCCTCCCACCACAGTTCACTCACCTGGCCCTCCATCCACAGTGGTCGCATGGCTCCCCGCACTCAGCTTGCATGCCTTCCACGCACACAGCTCACAGCAGCCTCTGCTCTGCCCGTGAGTCACGTAGGGTCACAAGTGATATATTAACTAAATGCACATTTGCATTTTCAAATGAGCTTCCATAGTCTAGATTACAGTTCTGAAGTATTCTAGACATCATATGGATATAAAACACAGATGTCTGTAGTCATCCCATGTAGGGCCTAGGTCCCGACACCAAAATCCCTGATTCCATAATGCACCAGTGTCCTCATTCCCACACTGCTGTCAAGACTCCCAGGAATCACCATCAGCCACCAGCAACCACACATCCTGTTCAAGACATCTGGGGACGGGACTCACTCCCAGCTTCTCCCTGGCTTGATAGTGTAGAGGAAAATAGACTCCATTCTCACTCCACCACTTCTTCCCTGACCAGCTGTTTGAGCTCTCTGGGCCTCAGTCTCCCCATCTGCAAAATAGGAATAAAAATAGCCTGACAGAGATGCTGGGAGACAGCTTGTGACCATGCACAAGCCTGATCACACCGTCTTACTCAGTGAGCAGTAGCTGTTTCTCTGCAGATGACCGTCTATTATAGCTGGCACGATGCTGACTGCCACTTGGCCTGTCACATCCTTCCTGTCCTCAGATGCTGCTGGCACTGCCCATACCCACACCTGCCTAACAGTCTCGTCTGGTCTCTGAGTTCCAATTCTCCCTTCTCCTCTGAGTGAGCCCCGCTACGTCCGCTCTGACTGCTGGCCGCTGGTGTGCTGGTCCTTGGCAGCTCTCCCACATTCCACACACAGGGACCATCATGCTGCTGGCTTGAACTTGGCCGTAGGGGGACTCTTACACCACTGACATCAGCGAACCCTCCAATCAGACTCTTTCCCCTGGAGGGTCTCTTGTGAAACATTTGCAAGCACACTAGTGTGGATCCTTCATTTTTTGTGTACCTTCCCGAGGCCTGATTGCCTGATCTGAACAATCACATGTAGTCCTTTTAAGGGCAGACGTCAGAAGTCATCTTGCATACATAGACTGGCCTCGCCTTTCAGCAAGAAGGCCACTAAATCCATGCCAAAGTCTACAGAGCAACTCTGGGCTTAGGCATGGAAACATGACTCCAGGAAACAAAAAAAGTCTAACAAATATACATTAACCTCGGGATTGACCCCACCGCTAATGAGTTCTGCACAGCCCAGCCAAAGCGTTTTCTTCCTGCTGGGCTCCGTCCTGGTGATGCCAGCTCCAGGGGCCGAGACCTTCACCTGAGCTCTCGGATGGAAATCTTCCAGGCCCTAAATGACCATGACCTTCACGCCACTCTTTGAATGCTTCTGGCTTGGAAACACTGGTGTCCTGTCGCAAAGACGGTGGTGGCAGAAGATGAATCCTGTGAAGCTAAAAAAGGAAGCCCTGCCTTTCCTCCTTGTTTTGAGGACTCGAAACCACACGTGTTTGCTAAGGTGTAAGCATTTTGAGGGCCTGAATCCTTTTCCAATTTGTGTCCCTCAGAGGCCTGAACAAGCACCTAACTCCTCAGAGGTGTTAAATTCCAATTTGCTGTACCTAGGACTACTTTTGGAATTTGTAATGGTTACTTAGTGTCAGCCACACCTACCTGTATATGCCCTTGAAGACTCTTTTAAGAAAATAAATAGGCAGGTGAGCATGTGTGATGATATGGAGAAGGGATTTTTTTTTTTTTCTTTTAGAAAGAAACGTTTCTGGGGCACCTGGGTGGCTCAGTTAGTTAAGCGTCTACCTTCAGCTCAGCTCATGATCCCGGGGACCTGGGACTAGCCCCACTTTGGGTTCCTTCCTCAGCAGAGGTTTTGCTTCTCCCTCTACCCTTCTTCCCCTGCTTCCCCTTCTCTCTTTCTCTCTAATAAATATATAAAATCTTTGAAAAGAAAAAAAGAAGGAAATGTTTCCTCATGGATTTCAGAAAACAAATCATCCTCTGCTGTAATAGAACCCTATCTATCTTAGTGACTGTCATTGGTTTCCTTTTGTTGTTGTTGTTGCTTTTTTAAACTTTAATTATTTTTATTAACATATAGTGTATTATTTCCCCCAGGGTACAGGTCTGTAAATAGGCTTACACACTTCACAGCACTCACCATAGCACATACCCTCCTCAATATCCATAACCCAACAACCCTCTTCCTATCGCCCCACCCCCCAGCACCACTCAGTTTGTTTCCTGAAATTAAGAGTTCCTTATCTTCCCCAGTCCCATCTTGTTTCATTTTCCTCCCCTACCCCCCATGACCCACCATCCTGACTCTCAAATTCCTCCTATCAGGGAAATCATATGATTGTCTTTCTCTGACTGACTTATTTCGCTCAGCCCAATACCCTCCAGTTCCATCCACGTTGTTGCAAATGGCAAGATTTCATTTCTTTTGATGGCTGCATAGTATTCCATCGTATATATATTGGGTCTCCTTTTAATAGTACTTGGTTCCTGCCTGCACTCGGAAGTATTCTCACAGCCCAAATGGGAATATGCCCCATCCATCTGTCCATTAAACCTTAAATCCTTTTTTTTTCTTCACAGGATCCATAAATTCAACCCATTTTCCTCTCTTCACAATTCCAGACTATCTACCAAATGCAAAACAGTTCTCACTACCCCACATCCTCTGTATACCCACCCCTTGATTTGCTGCCCCCAAAACAGATCCAGAGACCATGCTTTCGTGCTGATGTCTTTAGTCATAATCTTCACAGGGATACCAACAGAGAGTGACAAATGGGAGGGAGGAACAAAAGTTCCAGAATTTTCTCCTATATTCTCTTTACCTAGGTCTCTGGCCCATACAAAAATGTGAAATATGAGCCCATCATTCTAATAACCTTACTTTGTCCCTTTCTTCTTCTCCTCTCTTGCCTTCAGGGCAATGTCTCCTCTGCCATCAAATTACTACTAGCATGCTTCTAGAAATGGCAGATGTCATGACCTTACTGAGGCACTTCCCAGCTTACAAATCACTTTATATCCACTATTTTGGTGAACTTCACAACCTCCTTGCAACCTAGGCATTGCTGGTGTAACTGTCACTGTTTTAATGGGTCAGTGAGACAGTATAAACAGAGTGCTTGATGGTGGCCTGACACAGCCCCCTACATCCCTCTCTCTCTCTCTCTCTTGCCCCACAAAGAAATACAGTGATTAGACACTGATTATATGTGACCCTTAAAAAGAATCCGACGAGGTTTTTTTTTTTTAAGGAATGCATTATCAAATTATGTTTTAACTCTATGTTACAAGGAAAATCCACACACATTGTGTTTTCAACCCCGTTGGCAACAGCTTCTTGGCTGATGGCCAGATCCCTCCCTTCTTTTCTGAGATAGTAAATCAGGATGCCACAGACTGGACATCCAGATGACCTCTTGCTGTACTTCCAAAATCAGGGTTTGAGCCAAATCTGGATCGAGATGAAAAATTGCCATTTTGCCTCTGCTGGCTTTTTATTTCTTGCTTTATCTCTCCACCCTTTTTTCCATGCCTTCCTCCCAGATAAGCTAATACACATGTACTCCGGGTCACAGAAGACAAGGCTCTCTTAATTTCTCTTCCTCCTTTCTAGCCCAAATTAAGTCAGCAGCATTTAGCTCTTGAGGTACAGAATACCTACTCTCTACCCCATGTTGGAATAACCCAGAGCTTATTTGAAACTATTCAACATTTTAAGCTTCTCACTAACTCCTACTGGCTTTTCTCTCCAGAAAAATCAGGTATCTCCAGAGCCTTCTGCATGTTGACATCAGATTATAGCATGGAGAGGACTGGGGGCTGCTTGGGGCAAAGCTGAAGGGGTTATCTTAGTAATCAATTGGAAAGAAGATTAACTTATTCATTCAACATATACTTATTAATCACTTAACATGAACTCCTGTAGTACTCGAGATCAATAGCACATACTTGTTATGAGTATATTATCCACGCCTGCCAATTAGACCGTGAGGCCCTTTGGAAGGATCTGGTCTCGGCTTGCCACTACCTGTCTTATGAGATTGGGCAACTCACTTCACTTCTTGGGTCCTCAGTTTCCCCATTGTGGGAGGTGAGTAAACAGCATTCTAAATGGACTGACTCACTTTCTTCCCACGCAGTTCAGCAAAGCTGAGTGAAGCACAGAAGATGAGAGTTCCTAGCAGAGCTCAAAGGAGGAGGGATCGAGTGCTGCTGAAGAGAAACCAGTTCATTGTTGAGGCCGGGAAGTGGGTATGTGGATGTTGGCCTGATAGTTCTGTCTACTTTTGTACATATTTGAAAATACCTTTCCCAAAAGACAGAATGAAAAATAATAGAGGGTAACCTAGCAGGCTTCACTCAGCAGGCAGCCCTGAGCAGAGGTGAAGCATGGGTAGGATTTCAATGAGCCGACACTGGGTCAGGGGCCGTTCCAGGCAGGGCACACCATGAGCCAAGGCACAGCGACTGGAAAATACAAGGTGTTCACAGAGAACTGGGAGTAGTCATGTGTGGCCGCAGCGCAGAGAGCAAGGAGGGAGTGGTGGGAGATGAGATGGAAAGGCATCGTGGGGTCAGAGCTGGAAGGGGCTAGAGAGGCACAGTGAGGAACCTGTGCCGGATTCAGTTCCAAGGGAAAGTGACCTCACTGGTTCAGCCTGAGCTGGCCCTACCCCTTCTCAGTCACTCTGGGTGCAGGCCCAGGAGAAGGGCATGGGACAGAAACTGGCAGAGCAGCCTGCTGGCAGCACCGCCCGGCTTGTTTCTTCACCAGGAAACAAGGTTTCCTGTAACTCAGACCATGAATCAGCATTTCCTCTGTCAATAATACACAGCAAGAAATGCAACGGCGCAGGGCTTGGGGGGAATGGAAGAAAGGAAGGAATATTCCATGACACGCTGGGCTCTGCTCTCCTTTCCCCTCATGAAACGCTCCTGATAAGTTCCCAAATCACACTCAGGTTTCAGAAGATGAGCCTCTCAGACGGCCTCACAGGATCATGGGAAAATTAAGGCCTACGGAATACCCGGCGGTCCTGTCGAAGTATGTGCTTCTAGAATCACCAGGACAAGGAAGGGCACTGTCCGAATTCTTTAACCAAATGTGGCTATAACAGGACTTCATCCTCGCAGAGGTTAGAGGGGGTGTGTGATTTGCCTTTTAGTTTCTATACCTCCTTGTCCAATATTTTATTTGATTCCCAGCATAATCCTGTAAGGCACACAGGGAATATTAGGCCTGTTTCACAAGTACAAAAATGTTTCTTCCCATGAGATCTGTTTTGAAGAAGCCAGAACTGACCCCAACCCTTCAAACTCCAGTCTGGGGTTATTTTCAACATCATAGACTTAAAACAAATAAGGCT
The DNA here is from genome assembly GCF_902655055.1 of Lutra lutra. NCBI lineage: Eukaryota > Metazoa > Chordata > Mammalia > Carnivora > Mustelidae > Lutra > Lutra lutra. The sequence continues at coordinate 111,541,989 of NC_062278.1, forward strand.
TATAATATTATATATTACATAGATCAACATATCCATACACACAGTGTATTTATTTAAAATATAAATATACTCTCAACTCAATATATCTGTTACTATAGCATTTTTTTTTTTTAAGATTTTACTTATTTGATAGAGCGATCACAAGTAGGCAGAGAGGCAGGCAGAGAGAAAGAGAGAAGCAGGCTCCCTGCTGAGCAGAGAGCCAGATGCGGGACTCAATCCCAGGACCCTGAGACCATGACCTGAGCTGAAGGCAGAGGCTTAACTCACTGAGCCACCCAGGTGCCCCTACTATAGCATATTTATACATAATTAATTTATATTATTTAATATAAATAATACACTATAATTAAAATGTACTTAATAATTAAGTTAATTAATAATTACTTAATTTAAAATATTAAAAATATATAGCATATATATGTATGTTCTACCTAACACCAAAGAGAATTTTATTCACTCCTTCATTCCATTCATTCATTCATCAAATATTTATTGATACTGCCCACTCTCTGCCAGGCTCTATTCTAGACACATTCCATAGTGAACACAACAGTCAAAAAGCCCTATTTTCATAAAGCTTACATTGAACTGAGGAACTGAGAAAGGAAATGAAATAAGAGTAAAATACAGAGTGTTGGAGAGTCGTACGTATATGCTTTGAAGAATAAAGAAAACCGAGAAGAGGGTAAGAAGTGTTGGAAGTAGGGGAGACCGAATTTTATGCAAGATGTTCTGTGACAATCTCCCTGAAAATGTGACATTTAAGTTAAGACCTGGAGCGGTGAGCAAGCAGGCTCTGTGGACGGATCTGTGGGGTGGAGAAGCGTGCAAAAGAAAGTAAATGCCAAGGCCCTGAGGTGGTGCCTCCTTGGCACGTGCAGGGAACAGGAGTCAGGTGTGGCTGGGCCTGAGGGAGAAAGGGGGCAGAGGGAAGAAGCAGGGAGTGGAGGCTGGGGAGAGTCCTGCATACCATTATTCAGACATGGAACTGATGAGAGAATTTGCTATCATTTACTCAAAACCCAAGCCAAGCCAACCAACCAACCAACCAACCAAACAGAAAAAATTAATATAAAACAAAACAAGGATTAAAATGTGAAATAAGGGGAGCCTGGGTGGCTCAGTGGGTTAAGCCTCTGCCTTCGGTTCAGGTCATGATCTCAGGGCCCTGGGATCGAGCCCCGCATCAGGCTCTCTGCTCGGTGGGAAGGCTGCTTCCCCCTCTCTGTCTGCCTGCCTCTCTGCCTACTTGTGATCTTTCTCTGAGTGTCAAATAAATAAATAAAGTCTTTAAAAAAAATGTGAAATAAAACAAAACAACAATAGAAGCCCGTACTGGAGGTTAGGGCTGGTAAGGAAGACAGGAAAAGAATAAGCAAGGGACACGTAGAAAGGAAGAGAAAGGAAAGAAGTGACCATACGTGTATTTTTTTTTTTTTTTACTTGTTTCCTCTTTCTGTGGCTGTGTCTCTCTCTCTCTCATCTGGAATCTGGATCCAGGATCCAAACCCTCAAGCCAACTGCCAGGGCCACTTCCTGAGGGAGCCAGGCAGTGGCAAAGTCAGGCAGAGAAGCAACTTTATTACCACAAGCTTAGGCTTGGGCCCCAGAACTCAGTTAGATTCCTGTTGCTCTGGGCTTCATTAGACAGGCCTTCCCTTGCTCAGGCTACAGGCTGAAAGCAGAATCAAACCCTCCTGAGCCTCCCCTCCCCGGGCTTCCCAGGGACAGTGGCTTTCTAAGTACAGCCCCCTCCCAAGCAGCGGGGACAGACCATCCAAGCTATCAGCTCAGCCCTGCAAAAGTTCCCTTTCCAACTCAGGAGTCGATCATACACTTGCCTTTGACCGTGGCTCATCCTTGAGGGTAGAGTGTTCCTGTGACTGTAGGTGGGGACGTGAAGGAGGGGAGAGAATGGCCTCACTATCTAGAAGCCAATGTTCTTCCACTTCTTATTCTTTGTCTTTATTCATCCTGCTGGCTCAGTGGACAAGCTCATATGCAACTCATGCCCATAATGCTCCATTACCACCTCCCCACTGCTTTGGAGAGTTGTAGACGATTTCTTGGTGTGACTTCCCCAAACTCTATCACTGGGACCAATGCAGAGTTCAGTCCCACAGAGTCTTTTATAAATGTCTCCTTGAATTCCCTCCAGAACCACTGAAGCAGATCAGAATAGGACAATACTTCAAGTCACCCATGGACACTAGGTGGAGAAGTCCCTCACCATGCTTATCAAGTAAGTGAACAAACAAGAGTGATGATGCTATTACTCAGACACATGCCAGCAACCTCAGTCAACCCAGGCAAGTCATGATCAGGGTGGGGGGTGGGGAAAGTTAAGAGCTCCTGAGTTGTTGCTCTCCTTCACACCTTTCTGCATCACCTCCCTGCAAAACTCTCAGCATCCTAGTTTGAGTCTCCTCTGAGCATTTTTTTAAATCAAATGTTTTATCTAGAGGTACTTGTAGATTCATATGTAAGAAATAATACAGAGAGCCTGAGTACCCTTTGTCCAATGTCAACATCTTGCAAACCCATAGCATAATATCATAACTAATATGTTGGTATCCATATAGTCAAGACAGAGAATATTTCTGTTACCCCCAAGGATCTCTGAGGGGGCCCTCTACAGCCAAACACGCTTCACTCCCTCTCCCATCTCCTCCTGAATCCCTGGCAACCCCACCTCTGTTAGCCATTTCTAAAATCTTGTCAATTCAAGAATGCAATGTAAATGGAATCCTAGTATATGTATCCTGCTAAGATTGCTCTTTTCCTACCAAGATAATTCTTACAAAGAGATTTACCCAGGTTGTGTAAGGGTCAAGTTAGCTCCTTTTTATGACTGAGTACTGTTCCATGTAGTTCATTCACCCCCTGAAAGACCCTTGATCTGTTTCAAGCTGGGGACTGCCACGAACAAGTCTGCTATAAATACTCGTGGTCAGGATTTTGTGTGAACACCGGTCTTCATTTCTTTGGAGTAAATGCTCAGGAGTGCAGTTGCTGGGAAGGACCGTGTTACATGTTAACTTTTTACTTTTTGAAGACAATTTTTACATTTTGAAGACTCTATTTTCCAGAAAGACTGTATCATGTTACATTCCCACCAGCAATTTGTGAGTGAACCAGTTTCTCTGCCTACTTGCTAGCTCCTAGTGTTGTCCTGACCTTTGGTTATCCCAGCTATTCTGATTGGTGTAGAGTGATATCACATCTGTTTTTAATTTTCATGTTCCTGAACCCCAATGCTGTTGAATATGTTTCTGTGTGTTTCCATGCCACTTGCACATAATCTTTGGCAGAATGTCTCTTCATGTCTCTTGTTGATTTCACATTAGGTTGTTTGTTTCTTAACCTTTGAGTTTTGAGAGCCCTATGTATTTTCTGGATACTAATTCTACGGCAGGTATTTTTCAATATCTGACAAATATCATCTTCCCAGTGAATGGTTTTGTTTTTCATCTTTTTAATAGGGCTTTTTATGGAACAAGTTTTTTTTTTTTTTTAATTTTGACGGTGTCTTATTTATCAATTTATTTTCTTTTACGGATTACGCTTTTCATGTCAAGTCTAAGAACTCTGCTTAGTTCTGATATATTTCTAGATACTAATTCTAGATCTAGGAGATTCTCTATCTTTTTTTCTAAAGGTGTTATAGTTTCATGTTTTACATTTGGGGGGGGCTTTTGTTTGTTTTTTTGTTTTGTTTTTTGCTTTTTATTATGTTATGTTAGTCACCATACAGTCCATGGTTCATTATTTGCATATAACACCCAGTGCTCATTGCAATACATGCCCTCCTTAATACTCATCACCAGGCTACCCCATCCCCTCACTCCCCTCTCCTCTGAAACCCTCAGATTGTTTCCCGTAGTCCATAGTCTTTCATGCTTCATCTCCCCCCTCTGATTTCCCTCCCTTCAATTTTCCCTTCCTTCCCCTAATGTCCTCCGTGTTATTCCATATGTTTCACATATGAGTGAGACCATATAATGATTGTCTTTCTCTGCTTGACTTATTTTACTTAGCATAATCCCCTCCAGTTCCATCCATGTCAATGCAAATGGCAAGAATTCATCATTTCTGATGGCTGGGTAATATTCCATTGTATCTATGGACCACACCTTCTTTATCCATTCATCTGTTGAAGGGAATCTTGGCTCCTTCCATAGTTTGGCTATTGAGGACATTGTTGCTATGAACATTGGGGATAAAAACCTTCTACACAGCAAAGGAAACAGTCAAGAAAACTAAAAGGCAGCCCATGGAATGGGACAAGATATTTGTAAATGACATTACATGTTTTACATTTAAATCCATGGTCTTTTTTTTTTTTTTTTTGAGCTAATTTTCATATAAGATGTGAAACATGGGTTGAGGTCTGTTCCTTCATTTGCTTTTGTTTGTTTGTCTGTTTTTGCCCTTGGATATCTAATCACTCAAGCACCATTTGTTGAAAAGCCTATCTTTCCCCCATTGGATTGCTTTTGTACTTTTGTCAAAAAAACAGATGGTCATATTTGTGTGAGTCTATTTCTGGGCTCTCTATTCTGTTCAATTGATCTGTGTGTCCATCTCTCTGCAATGCCATGCAGTCTTGCTTACCATGCTGTATAATATGTCTTGAAATGGGGTGGGCAGATTCCTTTGACTTGATACTTCTTTTTCAAAATTGCTTTAGCTTTTCAAGTTTCTTTACCTTCCCATACAAATTTTTAGAATTTTGTATCATGTTAGAATTATGTATCTTATTGATACATAACAAAAAAATCTTACTGTAATTTTGAAAATAGTGATAAATCTTTACATCAATTTGAAGGAAATTGATGGTTTTACTAGTATGATAGACAAAATAATGGGCCCTCAAAGATTTCTACATCTCAATCCCTGGAAACTATAAATATGTTATTTTACATGACAAAAAGGGCTTTACCAATGTGTTTGAAAACCTGGAGGTGGGAACATTCTTTTGCATTATTCAGATGGGCTCAATGTAATCACAAGGTCCCTTTACAAAGGAAGTGGAAGGATCAGAGTCAGAAGAAGGGACATGTGATGACGCAAGTAGGGGACAGAAAGAGCTTGAAAGGTACTAAGCTGCTGGCTTTGAAGATAGAGGAAGGGGCCATAAACTGAGAAATGCTGGTGTCTTCTAGGCAAGGAAGTGGATTCTTCCTTCAGAGCCTCTGGAAGGAACCAACCCTGACAATACTTTGATGTTAGCCTCATAAGGCCCAATCTCAGACTTCAGAAATTCAAAACTATAAGAAAATAAATTTGCATTTTTCAAAGCCACTAGGCCTGTAGTAATGTTTTACAGCAGAAATAGAAAACTAGTACAGCTATGTTGAGTCTTATAAATAATGAACAGAAATAGTATGTCTGTGCATTTATGTAGATCTCCTTTGATTCTTTTTTCAGCATCTTTTACTTTTCATCATACAAGTCCTGTACATGTTTTATTACCTTTACATCTGAATATTTTATTTTTTGAGTGATAGTAAGTGATGTTATATTTTGAATTTCAATGTCTGTATGTTCTTTGCTAGTATAGAAAAATACAATCGATTTTTGTATGTTTATTTCGTACCCTGCAATCCTGATGAACTCACTTATTAGTTCTAAGAGGGGTTGTTTTTTGTTTTGTTTTGTTTTCGAATCCTTGTAATTTTCCATATAGCTAATCATGTCATCTATAAATAGGGACTTTTTTTTCTTTCTGAACTTTATTCCTTTCATTTCCTTTTCTTGATGCATTGCATTTGCTGGAACTTCCCACAACACAAATAAAAGAGGTGAGAGTGAGCATTCTTGCCTCATTCTTGATCTAAAGGACAAAGGATGCAGCCTTTCAACATCAAATATAATAGTAGTTGTAGGGTTTTCCAGATACTCTTTATCAAGTTGATATTTTCCTCTAACCATACATTTCTGAAAGTTTTTATCATGAATAATATTGAATTTTGTTATGTGTTCTTTCTACATTGACTGAGATGATCAATTTTTCTTTCTTCTTTAGACAGTGAATATGGTGGATTAATGTTAATCTACTTGTTAGTATTGAGCCAGTCTGGCACCTCTGGAATAAACCTTACTTGGTCATAGCATATAATTTTTTCATAATTGTTGAATTCTATTTCATATTTTGTATTTTTTAAAAGATTTTATTTATTTATTTGACAGAAAGAGAGATCACAGGTAGACAAAGAGGCAGGCAGACAGAGAGAGAGAAGCAGGCTCCCCACCAAGCAGAGAACCCAATGCGGGGACTCGATTCCAGGACCCCAAGTTCATGACCCGAGTCGAAGGTAGAGGCTTAACCCACTGAGCCACCCAGGCGCCCCTTGTATTTTTTATAAATATTTTTTCCTCTGTATTCATAAAACCCATTAGTCTGTAGTTGCCATTATTTGCACTGTTTGTATCGTTTTGGTATCAGGGTAACTCTTTTTTCTTTTTTTAAGATTTATTCATTTATTTATTTGACAGACAGAGATCATAAGTAAGCAGAGAAGCAGGCAGAGAGAGAGAGAGGAGGAAGCAGGATCCCCACTGAGCAGAGACCCATGCGGGGCTTGATCCCAGGACCCTGGGTTCATGACCTTAGCTGAAGGCAGAGGCCCCAACCCACTGTGTCACACAGGTGCCCCGATATCAGGGTAATTCTATCTTCATTAAATAAGTTGGGGATTATTCCCTTCTCTCCTATTTTCTAGGAGATGTGTAAAATTAGTGTTAATCTTCTTTAAATGTTTGGCAGAACTCTTCATTGAAACCCTCTGACACTGGTTATTTCCTTTTTGAGAGTTTTAAAATTATGAATGCAATTTCTTTAGTAATTATAGGGTTATTCAAGTTATCTATATCATATTGTTTAAGTTGTGGTATTGTTGAGGAATTGGTCCATTTCATCTAAGTTGTCAGATTTTTGTGTGTGGAGTTGTTGCATCTGTCTGGTATTTAAAGTTTCCTCTAATCCACCTTTTCAATCTTCTACCCATTCCTTCCACTGAGGTCCAATGGATCTCCATGTTGGGATCTCAGTGAATTCGATTCTTCTCTGGGATTCCTCACACACTCTGTGCTTTCTCATTGCCACACCTTGCCATCGTCATTCTCTACACCTGGAATACCCCAAATTTTCATTTTTTTTTCCATTCTTATTCAAGGGCCACTAAAAAAACTGCAACCTATGTTTTCTATTTCCCTTTGATCTTTACTGGCCTCTATTTTTTATGGCAGTTTTATGGTATGAACCAGAGACTGCCTTGTACAGATATTATTTGTGAACATGAACTTATGTCTCCTAATACACAGTGAGCTCTTTGAAGGATGGAACCTTGTGCAATTCTTCTTGGCTTCTCCCATAGGCCCTGGCATGGGGTATGGTACAAAACACATGCCCAAAGGACATCTGAAGAACTAACTCACGTGGGTCCTCACATGATAGTCACCCAAGAAGCCACTTTTACTTTCAATTTTTCAGAGAGCTCTTTCCCAGATATTTTTCTGAGTTATTTATTTAAATATTATTATTATTATTATTATTATTATGGTAATCTCTACACCCAAACTGGGGCTTGAACTCATAAACCCTAGATCAAGAGTCACATGCTCTACCAACTGAGGCTGTCAAGTGACCCTCCCAGCTATTTTTCTGACTTAACATCTGAAGAAAGCCAGTTCCTTGAGTACTTGGAGGGAAAGAGTCACTCTCAACGCCAACTCAGATATCAAGGGAAAGACACACTGTGTTTTTCAGAGTCGTGAAGACTGTCTCACAAAGTTACAGGTTCATTATGAAGAGATGGGACATAGCCAGAGATCCGGAAATTTACCAATTTACAAAAAGAATACATTCCCCTGCCATCCAAATTAGAAGTTCAAATTCTCCTTTGCAGTACCATACTGAATGGAGATATATTAAGGAAGTGAGATGGAAAAGTGATCTCCATCTATTCCCAGCTCAGCAGGCATCTGTATCCAACAGTATCCTTGAGAATGACTTTGCATCAAGAGGCCCAGGCTGGGAATGAATATTCTCCAGGGAATCCTCCCACCATCCCAAAATAGGAACAGGTGAAGTGGTGGGGAAGGGAGGCAGAGGCGGGGATGAGACAAAGTGGAGAGAAGGGGAAACATTGTCCAGTCTTGCGACTGTCAAGATCCATCCCTTGGTGATCCCACTGCTCCTCTCCTGGTCCGAACCTCCTTATCACATCTGCTCTTGTACCCTTTCATATGATCTCTTAGCCTGTTTCCCTGCATCCATCCATCCTTAATATGACTGCCCTAAAACTTAGCTCTGATCGGCCTATTTATATTTTCCAAGGAAACTTCCTACAATCTTTAATGCACAAGAGTAGTGTGGTGCGCCTTCACCGGGCATTCGAGGCCCTCTGAATGTTACAAGTCCATCTCCCAACATCCTGGCTTGCATTAAGCAGACAAGAACAGAAAGGAAAGAATATGGAATCTAGAGTCAGATCTGAGTTCAAATGCAGCTCTTTCAGAATAGCGTCATGCGCTGGGGTAACGTATGTAACCTTATGAGCCCCAGTTTCTTACCAGAAAGATTGGCAAAAGGATAATAGTGACTCAAAGGCTGTGTGAAGAAATAAATGAGGCCCTGAGTGTGAAGCACATAGCACGTAATAGGTGCTCAATAAATGGTAGCTATTTTGACTACACAAAAGCACATTGAGCAACTTCCGGATTCCTGTAACACCGCTAAGACTTCTCTCCAACGTAACGGCCCTGACAAGGCTATCAATTGTCCTTGCACATGGAGTAGAGAGAAGGGACCGGCCACAGAGGACAGATAGGGATGAGGGGGCATCCACTTCAGGGAAGCTGCCCATCGTTAGAAAGAAACGCTGAACAGAGCTCATAGAGGACAGGTGAGAGGGCAGGCTCAGAAATTCCTAATAGCCAGGCAGGATCCAGCATTTTTAGTATCTGGTTTTCTTCTCTGAGTCTCAGAACAAACCCTGGCCTGCCTGTCCACAGCTGATGAGGACATCTCTCCCATCTCTTCAGGCAGCTCAGTCATCCATGCTTTCTTAAGACACTTATTTGAATGCTGTGCCTCACACGGAGGGGAGGCTGGTGGTGGGCAACTGGGGCTGTGAGTCTGAAGTCCGCTCACTGTGGCTCGTAGAGCTATCAGACCCATTATGTATGTGTGTTGTTATAAGGGGCTCAAGGAAATGGTGTCAAGAGACTCACTTCATAAGTACGTTTATTATTATCTCCGCTGTTCAAGCCACACAAAATAAATGTCTGGCATTTCCAGAAATTGCTATCGATTCAGCAGCAGATTTTACAAGGCCAATCAATAACAGTTTCCTCTGTTTCCCCCTCCCCCAGTGTATATTTATTTGTGATCAGGCTTTCTGTTCCTCCTGTGCTTTCTAGTGCTTGTAATTGGTCCAGAATAAATGGATGATTTCATCTTTTTCCAGGAAAAAAAAAAAAAAGAGGGGATAAAAGACTCTGCTCTTAAAAATACCTCCCTCCCCTACCCAACAACAAAGCTGTGTGCATATATGTATATATGTGTGAAAGAGAAAAGACCCTGCATTTAAACCTGCCTACCAAAAGAAGTCCTGACGTAAGTCACAATGTGTGGCCTCTCTTCCTTGCACCTAAGCCATGCCGTAGTAGTAGATTAGGGACCCAGAAAGCCACACAGACCCTTCTAGCCATGGGTTCTTCTAACATGATGCCTTTATACCTTACAGTGTCACCAGTCATGTAATGGAGTCTCAGAGCAGGCTAGAACCTCCAAGTTCACCAGCCCAACCCCCTCTTCTAACAGATCAAAGCACAGAGCCTCAAAAAAGGAAAGTGGGTCGAAACTCAGGTCTCTTGCCTCAAAATGTGACCTTATTTGGAGATGCGGTCTTGACAGAGGTCGTCAAGCTGAAGTTAAGTCATTGGGGTGGTCCTTAGCCAGTATTATGGGTGTCCTTATAAAAGGAGAAATCTGGATACGGAGAGAGACACACACACAGGCAGAATGCCATGTCAAGATGAGGGCAGAGATCAGGAAGATGCTTTTTCAAGCCAAGGAATGCCCAAAACTGCCAGCAAATCGCCAGAGGCTAGGAGAGAGGCATGGAACAGACTCTCCGTCACAGCCTCAGAAGGGACACTCTGATCTCAGACTCCCAGCCTTTGGAGCAATGAGACAATAAGCTTCTGTTGTTTATGCCCCCCGCCACTCCCCACCGCAGTTTGTGGTTCCTTGTTACAACGACCCTAACAAACTAACACACTCCTTTTCCTCAACAGTGAGCGTTAAGGAGACCCAGCACAGAGGGATCCAGAGCTGAAAGTCAGAAAAACATGAGGATTACTCAAGAGGCTCAGAAACCATCTTTGGTAACTTTATTCCAGATAAGTACTGCTTCAGGACAGAGGGTCTGGATGTCATGGAGAATACATACCCCAACTTCTCAGATAGAACAAACTTTTTACAACAGTGGAGCAAGTTAACTACTAAAGCTACTTAAAAACAGCCATTGGAGGGCGCCTGGGTGGCTCAGTGGGTTAAAGCCTCTGCCTTCGGCTCAGGTCATGATCCCAGGGTCCTGGGATGGAGCCCCAGATCATGCTCTCTGCTCAGCCTGGAGCCTGCTTCCTCCTCTCTTTCTCTGCCTGCCTCTCTGCCTACTTGTGATCTCTGTCAAATAAGTAAATAAAATCTTAAAAAAAAAAAAAAAAAAAAAATCATTGGTGTGGTAAAGTAGAAGTCACGCTTTAGTTTGTTCTGTGATAGAGTAAAGAAAATAATTTTCCCTCAAGGTAAGATATGAAAGTAAAGAAAATCTATGGCACCTTGGCAAAACATAACACTATAGGTTCACAAGGACTGCTTCGCTTATCTCTTCCTGGGGACACAGGAGGACAGTTTTGCAGCCCAGTCGGGCTGGGTGACGATGTAACTCTAACCAATGGACTGTAGTAAATGGAAGAGACCCAAGTGAAGGCATAGAGGAGTTTCTGTGAGGCTTCCAGGCTTTGTCTTCCCTTGCCATGGAGGCCCTAGACGTCCCCTCTTGAGACAAGGGAGGCACAAAAATTAAAGTAGACCACTGGTCAAAAGGGAGCCACCTTGGAGAACCATCTGGCCTTCAGTGAAGCTTCTGCGAGAAAGAAAGAAAGTCTCTGATATCTCCGAGATTTGGAGGAAATAATCTAACATGGCAGTACGGCTTAACTCAGATGATGATGGCCTTCACCTTGGCAATCTGTCTTTGACTAGCTTATTATTCAAAAACAAAATAGAGAATAAGCTATTTGAAAAATATTAGCCTGGAATTACTCACGTTTCTTATTACTAATAAACAGTCATTGGTAAAACAACCCACCCCAGCTCTGTCCATGTGACTTGTTCTGAAAACCCAAATCCTGGGCCCTACAATAAAGGAAATGCCTCCTTGGCACTCCTTACTGCTCCTCCAGTGGGAGCTCCGACCCTGACGGGTAAAGGGTCATTTCCTAACTCACAAGGCAGCCATTCTTAGCACAGCCCTGATTGTTGGAAATGTATTCCTTAAGATTATCTATAATCAAACTCGGTTACTTCTACCCACTGACCTCGGTTCTACCCTCTAGACCTCGGCGATAACTAAGAACAAGTCCATACTTCTCCCAAGCTGCTCTCCCCCAGGCTGCTATTTTAATCAACGGAGATTTCTTTCCAGAAGCCAGTTAATCAAACTATTACTAATAAGTCAAATCCCAATAGAATGTAGGCCCAAGCATTGTCCCAATTATTTTGTTGTGTTAGGATTTTATGACATCAAAAAAATATTTGAAATAAATGGAATTCCACCTGGGGCCTAACATTCTTTCAGTTATAGAAAGATTTGCATCATAACAATATTTGTGTTATTGGGATTTAACCTGTCCATCGTTCCGCGGAGTGCCTGAGTAGGAATGTGGGAAATAGCTTTCTATCACCATAAGCTCAGAAAAAAATGTCAGTGAAATGCTGGCAGATAGATTATGATGGCTTCGACAGCTCTTTTCATAAGCTAATGGGCCGTCTAACCTATTCATGCCTGCTGTCCCCCATAGGGTCTTGTAAGCACATTGCCAAGGAGTTTGTTGGATTTGGCAAATTGATACTCTGGGCTTGTTTGACTTCTCATTTCTATGAATGATCGTTAGGTATTTTAACAATATGTGAATGTGCTTGGAACATCTAATAGGGCATTAGTTAGGTAAATAAGCGACTCAGCTGAGAGCCATAGTGTTAACATGGACAAAAATCTATTCTTCTTTTCGTTAATAATGGATTCTCTCCATGGTTTAAGTGGAAAATTTTAAGTGCATACATACCCATGAGGTTTCTTCATCCTGTAATCTATGTTTGATCATCAGGACTCTTATAGAGGAGATAGCACACAATTTTACTTGATGAGCTAAAAGAATTAAAGCAGCAAGAGGGCTAGAAAGACACAGGAAAAAACTGGAACCTTACGAGTAAACAAAAAAATTTTTTAACATTTTAAATGAGAATATCTAGCATTGGCATGACTGAGGAAAACACTTTTATACACTCCTTGGGGGAGCATAAATTAAGATAATCCTTCTGAAAGGCAATTTGGCAAATGTAACAAAAACCTTTAAAGTGTGCACACCCTTTGACCCAGACCCAGTGAATTCACCTCTAGGAATTTATTCTAAGGGAATAACACTGGGCATGTGCAAAGACTTAATTACAAAGATGCTTACTGCAACATTATTTGCAAAAGCAGTAATTGAAAAAAAACAGATATTCAACAAAAGGAAATATTTTTTTAAGAAACATGATACATTCACTTACACAACATTATATTACACGGACCTTAAAAATTGTGTTATAGAAGAACTATTAATATGAAGACAGAATCACAATACACTGGTAAGATTTTTTTTTTTAATACAAGTTTCAAAATTGTATTTTAGGATATCAGTTTGGCAAACACTTTTTAAACAAATATACCAAAAGATTTACCAAAGTTTAACAATGTTTATGTCCGCAGTTGGGATTACAGGTGGTTATTTTTTCCTATTTATCTCTCCTGAATTTTTCTAAACGCTTTACGGTGAACACATAACATATTTGGTATACGAAAATACTATAATGAGATTTAATCTCAAATGTAAAAGAGGGTCTAATTTCTCAAGATGCTGTTGTTACTAGGAAATCAAGCACATCTTTCCCACTGGCTTAACTCACAATGCCAAGTGAACCTTTCTTTGACATGTCTAACTAGTACAGAGCCAAACAGTCTCCATCTTTTAAAGAAAGTTTGAAAACCAGCAGACAATTCCAAAATCAGCCAAGATATCCACTCCACTCCATCTGAAATAAGCAGATGTGGGGAATGTTTTAAGCTGTAAGTGGAATACAATCCTCACCCAAGAGCACTAAATGAGGAGCATCAGATGAAGAACTCCTAAGATCCAATTCTAACTCTGACATTATCTGGTGACCTTGAGGAAGCCTCTTCATCGTTCCTCTTAGTCGTTCCATGAAACCCTCAGACTAGAACTATATGTATGTGCGTGCGTGCGTGTGTGTGTGTGTGTGTGTGTGTGTGTGTGTAGTGTGTGTGTGAGAGAGAGAGAAAGGGAGAGATTTTTCTAAATAAGGAATGTGGTCAATTCATGCACAGTACTCTCCAGGGATTCCCACTTTATATGTTGCATAGCTTTAGCCTTCTCTAGCCTAGAATCTCAATAACTAACAATCAATTATGATTCAAAGGACACAGAGGAAGGAAATGACTTCCTTTCTTTCTTGACTTTTTGCTTGTTCGATGTGTGTAAAATAAAGCACACATTAGTGCACAAAATGCATAGGTCATACATATACAGTTTAACAAATTATTGCAAAGCGAATCCCTGAGCAAGCTGCACTCACTGGAAGAAATGACCAACACCCAGAAGGACTACACGTGTGCCTTCCCTATCACACTTTCCCTATCACACCTGCTTTCTCCCTCTAGAGTCTTTGCTCCCGGATGTTATTGTGATCATTTCCTTGATTTGCTATATGGTTTTGCTACCTAAATATGCATCTCTAAACACTATAGTTTACTTGAGTTTATTTTTGAACCTATAAATGGAATCATACAGAAAAAATATTGCCATGATAATGGCTATAAAAAACTTTCATAAAGCGTAATGTATACAAGAGTGAATGGTATTATTAGTAGTAATCCTATTAGGTGGTGACTTAGGCACTGAATTTTAGTACTCCACAGCAGGAGGCTGGTTTCATGATTTTTGCATCAAATCATCTCCAGTCAGGTCTAGACCACCTCATCCTTCCCGATGGTCAGCACAAGCTCACGTTCAAGGACCCATCAGAGCTCTGTGTTTGTGACTTCCTATGCCACCTGGATGGAAAAGTACTCACCCCAGGCTGAGGGGGTCTGTAAATACCTGCTTTGTTCATAAATTAGCAGGCTTCCCTCTGTTGAGTGAGTTCCCCAGCTATTATCAAGGCTCTAAGTTCACATCTGGTTAATCGTTGGCTAGAAATCAATACACGGAGAGTGATGTTTTATGATAAGGGCTTAGAATAAGCAAGTTCAAGTCAAGAGACTGGCTGTTTTTTTTTTTGTTCTTAGATGCTAAAAAGAAGCTGCTGATCCCCTTTCCTGCTGGAAAAAAAAAAATACCCCCACTTCATGCTGCTATCTAAATTAAGAACGACTTAATTTTTTTTTATATGTCTCTTTCCCTCTTTGTTCAATTCATTGTGTTCTTAGGCTCAGCTGTTCAAATACCATCTAGAATTTTTTTTAATCCCAAGGAAATGCATCAACTTATTCTCTGGTGTCACAAGACCTCAGGGTCACAGCTACCCTCTGCCCCAGTTTTGGAACAATCCCAACACTCTTTGATGTTAGCGGCTACCTTGTGAACTGATGCATAGGGCTCCTAGTGCCTGAGGCTTAGTACTGTGGGTTTCCCAGCTGGCATTACGCCAATGCTTGCCATTCCTCCGTGCAACCACCCATGCATGCGTACATGAGCACATGCGTGTGTGAGAGAGGGTGTGTGCTCGATCGTGTGTAGGCATACTATCTACTCATTCCACAAGGAGACAGCATGACCATGGATTATAGCAATAACGTAAGAATGCCTTTCATGTAGTGAATGTTGGGTGAATAAGTGAACAAATGAGCAATGCTCCACCTTGCTTCCTACCCTAACATTCCTCCTCTTTTCACAACTGAAACCACTCAAATTCCATCTTTGGGATCAACACCATACCATTCCTAGGACCAGTTTAGGACGTAGTCAAGTAGAATTTCAGGGGCCTTAGTCCAGATTCTCAAAAGACTCAGAACTTAGTATACCTGGCCAATCCTTCCATGGTAATATGAATCCATATTTGGGTCACCGCCTCGTTCCCATGTGCACTCCAGTTTTAGTGTCTGGGGCATTTGCTATCTATCCCATGCCTTCGTTAACTATCTCCACTCCCACTAGAGACTAGATGTCCCCCTCCTGGTTCCCAGTAGCTAGGACCGTGTTTCCTGACCTCTTATGATGCTCAGACCCTGCCTGAATCAACATGAAACATTGTCTCATCACTGGCAGATTTTCTGCTGGAACCTCCAACTTTCCTTGCTCCTTCCAGATTCTGACCTACAGCCACCTTTCACCATACTCTCCAAATGCCATGTCTGTCTACTGAAATTCCTTACCCACCAATAGCTGGGTCTCTCTGCAGCTCACCACAATTGTCATCTCTAATCTCTAGTCCATTTTTCTGATCTGCCCTCTCCATTGCCTATGGAAAGACCTGCTAATTAAATTTAAAAATAACAACAAAAAATAAACAAAATAAATAACCATATTCTAAACAAATAAACAAAAAAATAACCATATTCTAAACCCCAAACTTGGTTAAATTAATGCAAATAGGGAGATATACCATACTCACAGGTTGGAAGACTCAATATACTTAAGATGTCAATTCTTTTTTTTTTTTTTGAAACAAATTTTTATATTTTATTTTTTATAAACATATATTTTTATCCCCAGGGGTACAGGTCTGCTAATCGCCAGGTTTATACACTTCACAGCACTCACCATAGCACATACCCTCCCCAATATCCATAACCCCACCCCCCCCAACCCCCTTCCCCCCATCAACCCTCAGTTTGTTTTGTGAGATTAAGAGTCACTTATGGTTTGTCTCCCTCCCAATCCCATCTTGTTTCATTTACTCTTCTCCTACCCCCTTAACCCCCCATGTTGCATCTCCTCTCCCTCATATCAGGGAGATCATAGGATAGTTGTCCTTCTCTGATTGACTTATTTCGCTAAGCATGATACCCTCTAGTTCCATCCACGTCGTCGCAAATGGCAAGATTTCATTTCTTTTGATGGCTGCATAGTATTCCATTGTGTATATATACCACATCTCCTTTATCCATCCGTCTGTTGATGGACATCTAGGTTCTTTCCATAGTTTGGCTATTGTAGACATTGCTGCTATAAACATTCGGGTGCACGTGCCCCTTCGGATCACTACGTTTGTATCTTTAGGGTAAATACCCAGCAGTGCAATTGCTGGGTCATAGGGTAGTTCTATTTTCAACATTTTGAGGAACCTCCACGCTGTTTTCCAGAGTGGTTGCACCAGCTTGCATTCCCACCAACAGTGTAGGAGGGTTCCCCTTTCTCCGCATCCTCGCCAGCATCTGTCCTTTCCTGACTTGTTAATTTTAGCCATTCTGACTGGTGTGAGGTGATATCTCATGGTGGTTTTGATTTGTATTTCCCTGATGCCAAGTGATATGGAGCACTTTTTCATGTGTCTGTTGGCCATCTGGATGTCTTCTTTGCAGAAATGTCTGTTCATGTCCTCTGCCCATTTCTTGATTGGATTATTTGTTCTTTGGGTGTTGAGTTTGCTAAGTTCTTTATAGATTTTGGACACTAGCCCTTTATCTGATAAGATGTCAATTCTTTATGAACTGATACACAAAGTTAATAAAATTCCAGTCAAAATCCCAGCAAGTTATTTTTTGTAGATACAATGAAGGTTATTATAAATTTTTTATGAAAAGGCAAAGGAATTAGAATAACCAAAACAAACTTGAAAAAGAAGAATATATCTAGGGAATTCATCCTACTGATTTCAAGACCCACCATAAAGTAATCAGGCCATGTGGTTTTGGCAAAAGGATAGACACAGAGATCGTTGGAATAGAATAGAGAGGCCATAAGCAGACTCACACACAAATATGGCTAATGGATTTTTCACAGAGGCACAAAGGCAATTTATTTTCAAAAACTCATGTTGGAATCATTGAACTTCTATATGCAAAAATATGAGTCAATCAACCTAAACCTCATGTCTTATAAGAAAAAATAACTGAAAATGGATCTCAGACATAAATATAAAATATAAAGTTGTAACACTTTTATAAGTGAAATAAGATAGAATCTTCATGACCTTGGGGTAAGCAAAGATTTCTTAGTTATGACACTAAAAACAAAATCCATAAAAGAAAAAAAAATAATACATGGATAAGACTTCATTAAAATAAAAACTTTTTTCTATGAAAGATATTAGTAAGAGAATGAAAATACAAGGTAAAGACTGGGAGAATATAGTTGCAAATTAAGAGCTCTCAATAGTAAACCATAAGAAAGCACACCATCTGATTTTTCAAAGCGGACAAGAGATTTGAATAGACACTTCATCACAGAGGATGTACAGATGGCAAATAAACACATAAGGAAGTGTTCAACATCATCAGCCATTAGGAAATGAAAATGAAAATCAGGATTAAGATGCCACTATATGCCTATTAGAATGGTGAAAATAGATCAAAACAAAACAATACAGAAAACAATCTGACAATAACCCATACTTGCTACCATTTATACTTTGGTGGTGGAAAAATATAAAGGCAAACAGTTTGGTAGGTTCTTACAAAGAAGAACATGCACTTAACTAGCAAAACATATGTTTACAGAAATATCTGTGCACAAATGTTTATGGCAGCTTTCTTCATAGTGCACCAAAGTGAAAACAGCCCAATGTTCTTCAACAAATGCATGAGTAAACTACTGTGTTACAGCCGAAAGAGGGAATACTACTCACAATAAAAGAAAGAAACTATTAGCACCACATCTTCAAGGCATTATGCTGAATGAAAGAAGTCCACTTTTAAAAGTTACATCCTATAGGATTCCATTTATATGACATTCTGGAAAAAGGCCAAACTATTCCAACAAAGAACACATTAGCAGTTGCCAGCTATTTCGGTATAACCCCAAACAATAGCACAAGTGTGTGTGTGTGTGTGTGTGTGTGTGTGTGTGTTT